>NC_134957.1:18364277-19745003 GCF_965638725.1 Aptenodytes patagonicus
AAGCCTTTTATCCTCTTGGGAGGCCCTCAAGAAAGGCAGGGAAGCCTCCTCCGCTTGTTGGTGATCTGGCGGATGCGTGCCTGCCCTGAGGAAGCAGACGCAGGCCAGAGCGATGGCGACGTCTCTCAGAGTTCACACCTCGAAAGTCGTTGCTTCCTGATGGACAAAGAGGTCCTCACTCCTCAGGCTTCCCTAAGCTTTATAACCACCTGAACCGCCTTGCACATTGGTACAGACTTGATGCAGCAGTCCCTGGGGTGCTAACTGCGCTGGCAGGTGGTGCATGCTGTAATCCATAGGAACCAGCCTGCATCTGCCCTCTCGGTGGGAGCTGCTGCTTCAGTTTCTTGGGCAGAGGAGAGTGGAGAACAGCAGTGCTTCACCTCTTAGTTTGTTTCTCCACATTCCTCTAACCTATTCCAGAGTGCTCTCTCTGTTTTTATTGTGTTGGTGAATTTTTTTCTTTGGTGTGTTCTTTAATGTTGGATGGATTTTTTTTTTTTCTTTCTTTTTTTCTTAATAATTTAGTGGGTTTTTTTTAATGGCTCAGGCAATCTCAGGCTCTGGCCAAGACTAGGCAGTTTACCAGCTAACCCCCCTGTGTGGGTGGGTGGGGGCACATCACGAGACTTTTGCTTTTTTCCTGTCTCCATCTGTTGGTAGGACAACTTGTACCCACTGTCTGGGGATGGCACTGAGGGGCTTGAAGGAAGCAAATAAACAGGTAAGAGTTTTCTTGCTTTCTATTTCTTCCCTTCACACAAACTGAGGACTACAGCACCCAGGTTCCACGGATTTAATGTATCTGGGATTGAGTCTTCCTCCACTGGTATTAGTAGAGTTAAGGGAAAACATATGAAATAGCTTTGTCTCAGCTCCTGAAATGATTCCTGGTCAACATGCGGTGTTTGAAGAATGAGCACTGTGCGTGGCGGTGAAATTCCCCACCCAGCTGAGCGGCAGGGCACTGGCATCCTTCAGCCCCAAACAAATATTTTGAGCCTGATGTTCAATTGCTTTAAAGCATCAAGAGCTCTTACTGACAGGATCTAGACCTCCTGACCGCTAGGCATTTTGTAATTATATGTTTACAAATAGGCTTTTTTTTAGTCCTTATGGTATTCTTTTAAAAAACAAAAAAACCCACAAAAAACAACAAAAATGGAACAATTTTTTTTCTGCTTCCTTCTCTGTTGCTCTGGTGGTTATAAAGCAGGAATACACTTGACTTGGAACAGTGCAACATGCAAATTTTAATTAACATAAAACATAAACCAGCCTCTCTCCTCACTTCAATATTGCAGATTCGGTCTGTAATTCCTGCTAGGTTGTGATGAGAGAAGGATACTGGATCATTTTTGGTTTATTCCTTTGCATGTTTACTCAGATTCCTTTTTGCAGTTTATTACATCTTACATTTTGAGAGTCGATGCAGGAAAGGGTACATTCGTGTCCTCCAAGCTGGGCAGCCCCCAGAGACACGATGCTGGCATATCGCAGCAGGCAAATCCAGCCTCAGGGAGAGGCTGGGCAAGCAGAGAAGACAAAAGTCTTCTGGCAAAAGACTTCTTCAGCAAAGGGTCTGCGGAAGTCAGGAGAGCTTGTTCCTCTCCAAGCCTCCGATGGGCTTGGCTCAGATGAATTATTTCTTAATTGACTGTCCTTGTTTTCACTGAAAGACTGGAGAGTTTAACTAGGTAAGACCAGGTGCACGCCGAGTTTGCTCTCCTGAGAAAGGCTATCAGGAACTGGCTCACAGTCCGCCTGTTCACAGGGACCTGGAGGATCTGAACAAAAGGGTTGTGCACGTGAATTTCTCTTCAATGAAAAAAAAAGAAAATGAAGGAATGTCTTCAAAGCAATTTGACGATGTGTGTTTTTCCATAGATCTCTCTCAGGGCGAATTGTCGGAGGAGTCTGGTGGTTCTTCACTCTCATCATTATCTCTTCCTACACTGCTAATCTTGCTGCCTTCCTTACGGTGGAAAGGATGGTTTCTCCCATAGAGAGCGCAGAGGACCTGGCTAAACAAACCGAAATAGCCTATGGCACTTTGGATTCAGGCTCAACCAAAGAATTCTTTAGAGTAAGTCTGTTAAATCTCCATTAGAGCTTTCCTAAACTGTAAGTGCCTAATATTTTTTCAGTCGTTTGTTTCTACCCAGCTGTCATAGCCGTTCTGATGAAAGCTGCTTTGTGCAATCAGGACAGGCCTGAGTGCAGATTTTAATATCAAAAGGCATTTTATCAAAAATGGGTGGGTTTGCTCAACCTGAAACATCTCAAGATGGAAAACCTGACCTCTGCTATCACGGGAAGGGTTTTTTTAACACCAGTTTCAGAACCTTGGTCTGATGAACAATAATGCAGTCGTTAGCACAATATTTAGCAAAGAAAACTCTTGGAGGAGTGATGCTCTTGACCTACTTGCTCTGTTTGCCCAGCTGGCAGCCGTTAATGCCATCCGACATCGGTGTTCACTTGCCAGCATGAGAAGGGGGATGGGAGGCATGTGTTGCCGTTCGTTTCTATATGGTACATTGATTGCTGCAGTTGTTGCTATGTTGTCATTGCTCGCCAGCATCTGGCCGTGGCTGTATCAAGCAGTCAGGGGTGAAATGTTCGTACCCCGGAACACTGGTGTGTATCCACCTTGGTTAGGGAAATGCTGGGTTTGCAATATTTGGGCGTAGGGGGAAGTAGACACTTCTATTTAAGATCGTCCTTTCTTTCTCCACTTGCCAAGCCACAAGCTGGACTGCAGAGAGTTTGATGAGGGTCATTAAAAACTCTAAATATGACCTCGGACCACTTTTATGTATCTAAAAACATTGCGACATGAAAAGCTCTTATTTCTGGCCTTTCCAAGGATGAACTGAAATGCTCAGCTCTTTTCAGGGAGCTCTTGGTTCTCTCTCAGCAGTGCCAATCAGATGCCATTCAAACCAACATTTTTTTGTATAGAAAAGTGGTCAGTGCTGCAGGACTAATTGTTGCCTGTCACGCATACTGGCCAGGTGCAAGCGTGAGGGAGGAGGGAGACAAAAAAACCCTTGCTGCTGTAGGCTGATTAAATACTGATGGCTCCTTGAATAAATACTGATGGCTCCTTGAATTTGCTTAAAATTTCAATACATGACCACACACACACTTACATGTATGTATAAATCTGACGTAAAGCTGGAAGTGAATGCAAAGGTATTTTATGAAGCTTTTCTACTCGGCCTTATATGTAATGTCTTTATATAAAAATAGATACTCAGTAGTTCTTAATTAACTGTGGTGGCTGGTACATCACGACAACTTCTGTTTTTATTAAAATCCTGTAAGATAAACACTGACCTTGTAAGGGTGACATGAGTGTGTAAAAATTTGTATTCTGTTTAATTATCAGCCTGAGGCAGTGTTATCTGCACAGCAAAAATGAGTTGAGTGGACCTGTCGGAGGTGGTAGCACAACTTGATTAGAAATATTGGTGCTGTTTACAGTCACGATACTGTTCTTAGGGGAAAAAAAAAATCTTCTTTTGAATACCTCATTACCGTTAATACAGAAGGAGGGATTGTATGGGGGTGTTTCTTCATTTCCTTAATAGTTTGACATAACAAGGAAATCCCTTCTCACCGAGAGATCAAAGGAATGAGTGTTTCGTGTGAAAGGATACGAAGTCTAGTAAATGTATGAATACTTTGTTGTGCTGTTAATAGTCTTGAGATGAGCTGTGACTCTCTCCTGGTGCTGGAGAAAGCGGGGCTGTAAATGAGGTTGATCTGTCAGGAGCTGCCAGCTCCATCAGGCAGGGAGAGGAGTCTGATGGGGAAGGAGGAGAGCAGAGCCCCGGTAGTGGTGGAGCGGAGCGTAACGCCTGCTCTGGGTGATCCGGATGGGCCAAGTGGGAAGGAGAATGGGCCCTAAGAGGTGCTTCTCTCTCCTCAGTGTTCTCAAGGCACACAACATAATTTCAGTTGTATTAACTTTTGCAGAGTAATTAATTTGAATAGAGTGATGCAGCCATGAAACTGTTGTAATTAGAGTCTTCGTCAGTTGATTTGAGAAGGGCAAAAGCTTTGCCTTAGATTAAATGCATATGTTCACATAAATACTTCATTGTACAGTCTTTATTAGCTACTTAGTAAGATGGTAATGATGGCTGAAACTTGAAATAACTCTTAGAGGACACTTGGTTTCTGAGCGCCTGCTGCACAGACTATGCCTGCTCTGTGGTTTGGGATGCTTTTCACCCTGTAAGTGCTTTTCTCACTACTACTAGAGCATCAGTGGGAGCGATAGTGGTCTGAGTCAGAAAAAGCCGTGAGTTCTCCTGGGTACAGTGTGATGCTTATTCTCTCTGAGGGGAATACCCTCCTCTGCCCATTCCCCACCAGCATTTAACCGATTTAAGCAACAGTTGGCTGAGTGAGTCAGGATCATCTACCCAGTGAGAAAGGAAGCTTCTAACTGAGGGGACGGCTACATGAGCAAGTCAGTGCAATCCTCACTTACACTGGTTGCCCATGCGTATTTACACACGCTCTGGCTATGGCATGTGAGAGGCAGCTAAATCTTCCCTAGAGATGGGAGAAGTTACCTGGCTGTGAGCAGGAGGTCAGCACATGTGTAGAGGCACCAAGAACAGTACCTTGGCTTTGTAGCCGGTCCGTGACTTCACACAGGAAGCGCAGGACAGTCTCTCCAAGATCCCATAAAGAAGCTTGTATGGGTATAACTCTTCCTAGAGCTGCAAAGCTAAAATGTTTCTCAAAGATATTAGTCAGATACTGATCTTAATGGCCAGTGAAAGGTGCCAGACTGACAACAGCAAGGAAAAATTGCCTCCTAATGTATCATAGAGGGACGACACATAAATGAGCTTCAGATACCCACCTTCTTGTCTGCATGTGCTAGAAGGAGCTCCTTTAGAGCCTTCAGTCCATGGCTCCTTTCTGCCAACCCCATTTCCAACTAGGAACACTTTTGAAGGTTTCTTTTACAGTGTGGATACCTATCTGGTAGGAACTGGAACGAAACCAGCACCTCGCTTCAGATGAACAGATGGTAATGACTTTCAGCCGCTTCAGACCTGGGCAGACTCCAGCTAGTGACCTATTTTATAGTGTTGGCTGTTTCCCTAAACATCACAATGTCTCCCAGGTAGACGCTATCCCAGCTATGTAGATTAAAGCTAGATACACCGCTGCTGTTTCAAGTGTGCACGATGACTGCTGTCAGCGTGACATTGTTCTCACAACAAGAGAGCCTATTTTTTATAAGAGTTTCACAGCACACACTATTCACACTCATCGCCTGTTGGTGACTCTGCATCAGGGCATTTGTTCCCCCAGTATATCTAAGAAGCAAATGAGCCTTCCTGTATTTTCATGGTTGTTGCTTGTTTCCGCTCAGAAGCATTTTACATTTTGCACTAATTAGCTTATAAAGGCATTTAAATGGCAATCAATAGATTACATCAATTCCCTTTTGGCTTTCAAAGGGTATTCATCCATATTGAAAAGGAAAAGAAAGAACCTCTCCTTAGATATTTATTACCATACAGTCTCAGATTAAGAACTCCAAAATACCTCTTTCTCTTTCTTGAAAACCAGCAAAGGCCTGTACTAGAAAGCAATTTCAAATCACTAAGCTATTACTTTTAAGGGTGTATCTGTTGGAATTAACATCTTCTAATATATTCAATTAAAGCTTCAGCATATCTAAGCAGCTCATCAAATCAATATAACACCATTTAATCCAAACTCAGCACTGAGCCTAAGTATAATACCACAGTCTAATAGGTTTCAGACCTCCAATAGGCATATATTCAAAAGGCCTGACCTTTACCACCAATTACTAATTCCTATGTAAACTTGGCTGTATTCAAACTTCAGTAGAAGCAGAATGTGTTTCTAGACATTTAGAAATATAAATTGCTCTTGAATTTTTGGTGGTTTCTTATAATTGGTAGCAGATATCTGTGTTAAGGGGCTTCTGTAAAATACCTTGCTAAGTATGTGTTTGATCATCGACGAACACAGCTGACCCGCTAGTACACTTTACTGAAAACCTGAAATTTCAGAAGGTATCCTCGAAATTGATCTGATGTGACAAGACTTTATAGGTTGAAATACTGAGGCAGGTACCATTTAGCGAGATCTTGCATTAGGTCCTTCTCCCTTTTGTGGGAAATTGAAGGCGGCTCATATCACACCGTTACCAATGTAGTTAATCACTGTTAACTAAAACTAAGAGGACAAAGGAGGCCTCAAAGGACTAATACTTTATTGTTGAACTTTGTATTTTTCTCAGCAATGGTTTCAAGGATGTCCCTGACAAAACGACTCTACTATCCAATGGCTCCCCTGTGCCTCAGATGTAACGACTTGCTGCTCTGAAGTCAGTTCCTAATTTTTTCTCCTGGAAATGGCACTAATTGCCAGGCCTGTTAGGAGTTTCAGTAGAAAGGCCAAAGATTCTTTGGACATGGTGGTTCCTGCTCTTACAGTTGGTTACTCCTACCTGGCACTGATGTTCATGAGTATTGGGTAGAGAGTTTGACACTGACATTGCTTCTGCTGTCGATAAAGACTTTAGGCTCAGTGCCTGGAGGACTCAAACAGGCTGACAGCCTTCAAGCACAGCTTAGATACTTCAGATACTATTTTTAGGAATTTTTTGCAACACGGTATGAAATTCACAGCTAAGGCTCCATTACTTCAGGACACGTAGGAGTGATAGCTGACTTGAGGACGCCGAGGAGTCCTGCACGTGCTTTCCTTGTGCCTCCTGTGTGAAGGCTTCACTTCTCATTGCACATGGATAGCCTGGCCAGACACTTCAATAATATTTTGCTCTTAATTGATGTTTTGCGAGAGGGTGATACTGTTCTTTCACGTCTTCGTGGGCACGTTCAGCACTTGAAATTCCTCTTCATCAATTTTCTCAAAAAGTGGTTCTTTCCAAACCAGGTTCAGATGTGAGGCCTTTCTGGACTTCGTATATACATAAAATATGATATAAACCTACAATTTTTAGGACACAGGAAGTCACGTTAAGGATGGCCCCTAAGATGGTCCCCCTTTTTCTCTCTTCTTGGTTTCATCAAGTCTGAATAGTTCAGCAAGAGCAGATAGAAAAGCACGAGATGCCCTGGCAAGAGGCTTTGCGTTTCTGTCTGCAGCTCTGGTTGCCCATGCTGAGGAAAGGTGCTTTGACATGGAAACAGGTGCCAGAAAAAGTATGTAAATATGGTAACGGGACTAGTGAGGTATCTCTTGAAAAGAACTTTAAGTACAACTTGTTTAGCTGGTAAAACTAAAGCTGATATAGAAATCGATTTGTTCAAAAGAAAAGAAAAAAACACTAGATGGATTAGCACCAAAGTGGAAAATAAACATTTATCTGAAGAAACAGTGAAAGAACAAATGAACGAATTGACCCCAAATTCCTTGGAAATTAAAAAAATGTTCCTTAAACCCATCAAAAGGATTTTGAAATACCTTCCACTAAAAGCACTTGGGGTAACTAAAACCTCCTCTCCTGCTCAGGCAGTGCTTTATAACGGGCTGTATAACGGGGTGCAGCGGCACTGGTGAGACCGGCGGGTCCCTCTCGGCTCCAAAGAGCGAACTGCCACTGGATCCCACCCCAGCTGGCAGCGTGCAGGGAGGACTCCCCGTTACGGTCCCTCCGGGGGCCCTCGGTAAGGGCAGGCTGTGGCAGACGAGGCTGGTCCCACGGGCGGGCAGCCAGGCAGGAGCACAGCACCATCCCAGACCCATTAGGGAGAGAGGGAGAAATAATGACCGTAATGCATGCTGAAGCACTAGCATATTACACCCAGTTATAAGATAAAGAGCTCTTTGCTTTCCTCTGATGATAAGGCTGTGTGAAGACAAGAGGTAAGGGAAATAAATTCTACCAGCAAGCGGTTTAGGTAGGGAAAAGCCTTGAATTATGAACCAATAGCTGCCGTGCGATTTTTATGCATTCTGTGCAATCAAACAATATTGAGATCATCATTAGAGCCTATTAAAAACACCATAGTGAACTCTGTGCACGCAGCGCTAAGGGGTTCATCTGTAGTTAAACTCTTTGATTTTTAATTTCAGAATTTATTTTCCTAGTGAAGATGAAGGACTTGTTTCTAGCACAACATTCATACAAATGCTTTGCTTTTGCCTTTGGATAAAACTATGATTAGCAGTTTTAAGCTTTCTGTGTTCTTGGCATCGAGCAAAACAACACAGTCATCATAACAAATGCCTGACAAAAATATTGAAGTGCGATTGTATTTATGGACTTTAAAGAATAGAACATCAGAGAAAAGTGATAGCTTCAAATACGAGCTGTATCGATCTTTGATAGGCAACGTGGCAGCGATTAATCAGAAAAATTACTGTGGTTTAACTGTTTTTCAACACAGAAAGCATGGAAAACTTATTCACCCATATATTCTCTCTCCCTTCCCTGTTTGATATAGGTGAGGGTGTGCACAAATATTAAAAGGTGAATGTATCTGTACAGAGAGATCACAGCCTCTCCATTGCATGAATGATAGATGGTCTACTTGGGGGCGGGGGGGTCTCTTAATCTGTTGAACCTCCTTTCTGCCACATGGCTAACAGGCAGTTTTAAAGACAGCAGGAAATCAAATGTGACATAATTACAAAAGAAATCATTTCCCATGAAGTGATCTAATGTCTTTAAACCTATGGATTGGAGAGGAAAATGTGTCCTTACGGGAACTGAAATTAACGGCTCATCCATCACCCACTCCTTGGAAAGGAAACGTTTGGATGGAACTGGGGTTAAGGTGGCTGAACCGTTTTACTGATTTCAGCAGACGAGCCAGGATTCAACGAAGCTTTCAGTCAACACTTAATAACAAATATTTGAATAAATCTCTGCTTTATCTTCAATAACAGATGGCATTTGTCTATCAGCTCAACTTGTGTTTGTAGTTTAGGCTTTCCAGTTCACCTATGTCTCAATACCGCTCAGAAGTTGATCTCTATAAGAACAGGGCTGCCGGCTGCGCTATAGAGGTGAACAGTGTCCTTGGGTCAGGCAGTGCGTGTGGATGCAGCCCATGGTGAAGCCTGGCACTGCAGCTAGCAGCGGATTAACGCCGTAACTCTGTCTGCACCACAGAGGCGAAGCAGAGAGCGCCTCGGGGAAAAATCGCTCACTGTTTGAATGCTCTACTTTTGGAGAGCAGCTCTATGGTAATGACAATGACATTGCTCAAGACAGCGAGGACCCTGGTTTTTCAAGTCTCTCCTACTTTACGTAATGCTGCTGTGTCACATGAATACATGCTTGTTAGGGATTCATTTAAAATACATGGGTGCTGATAAATTACTCACAGTGCTGCTACTGTTACTTCTGCATAATTAGAAAATACATAAAGGTTTAGAAACTCTAATGATGTGAATATGAAACATCCCCTCTTGC
Source organism: Aptenodytes patagonicus (assembly GCF_965638725.1). Classification (NCBI taxonomy): domain Eukaryota; kingdom Metazoa; phylum Chordata; class Aves; order Sphenisciformes; family Spheniscidae; genus Aptenodytes; species Aptenodytes patagonicus. The sequence continues at coordinate 18,373,729 of NC_134957.1, forward strand.
AGTCCACTGGGATTTCTCCATCATTGCCTGTATATTGGCCTATTCTGTCTGGAGCTGAAAACTCATTAGACCTGTCAGTATTCAGATCGTGTGCTGGAAACACCGTTCTGTGTTAATTTATTACGGGCCAAATCCAGACCAGGGCTGGTGTGCTGCTCAGTTGCCCAGACAAGAGTACTCTGCTAAATATGTCGCTGCTGGAAAGATGCCCCTTAGCCTGAAGGCTGACGTAATCCCTCCCTCCGGCCGGCTCGGGTCCGTGCTGCCTCCTGCTCCCCCGACAGACAGACACGCTTGCAGGGCACAGCCGTACTGATCCTCAGCGGTGCCACCCAGCCCCTGTCGTCTCCCCGCGCAGCCTCCCAGTGCGCTTCCTCGGGGTGAGCGCTCGCCGAGCACTGGCTCTGGCCATGAATCACGAGAGGATTTACAAAGACAGGTTGTCTCTTGGTAAAGACTTTCATTTTAATTTCCCAATCACTATTGCAACGGGGAGGAATGGATGACAGCAATAAAGCGAGGAGATGAATATAGGCATAGTCTGAAGTTGAATATTGTGCCAGGAAAGGACATCTTAAAATCTTGATTTACATTCTGCTACTCAGACTGTTACTGACATGTCAGCGACGTCTAGTTACAGCTGGAGTGATTCGTTGCTTGTCTGTTCGTATGAGCGGAGCTCCCTCCAGAAAAGACGTCTGTTAAAGCAGCTACAGCACGTTACCTGCCTGCTGCCAAAGCTCATGTTTTCAAAATGACCATGACACATAGGAAGAAAGTCTCAAAAGAAAACTCCTACAGTATTGTATTATTTTTGTAAGATAAAGTTTCTTTTGTAATTGTATGTCAGGTGTGGAAAACCTGTAGTGTTGCTGAAGCCTGGAGGGTTTTTTGCAGGCTGCTTCCCCAGCTGCCCGTGTGTGCAGCGCTGCCGTTGACCCTCCTTCCCCACCGCCTCCTCCTCCACGAGCTCCCTGCTGGACTCCCATCCCTGCTCCGGACAGGGGAGAAATACTGCCAGTGGGTTCAGAGGGCTCTCTCCGAGAGTAACTGTCCTCACAGCCCCCGTACAGGGTTTGTCTGAATCTTGATATAGGGGATCCTAGAGGAAAGTGGGCAGCCCCAGGGTTTGTGGGCCTGATCCTTCAGCTCTCTGGTCTTCATTTGCCCCAACTGGGAAAGGAAAATGCCATTTCTAAAACAGAAGTTATAATGTCATTAATTTGAACAACAAACCAACGTGACAATGGCTCCCATCACAAACTTGACTGTGAAATACTGTTATTCACCAGTTCATTCTTTCTTTTACATTTATGCATGTTATCAAAGATTTGTGTATTCCTACAAATATACAGACTACTTTACATATGCATGCTTGAACTTTGCTTATCCGTGGCATCCCACAAATTCATAAACCATGGGTAGAGTTCGGTAGATTTGGGGGTTGGCCTTGCTGAAAGAGAAATGCCCTGTGCATGCTCATGGCATCTGACCTACTTTCTTCTGCCAAGAATGTAATAAAAACAAGAGGTTTATGTAATGATGGGATTGATTTTTCTGTCCATATAGGTAAGTAAATTGCTGGCATCACAAGTTATCTGTGGCTAAAAGCTGCGACATTGATCTATTAGACTTTGCCCTGTGACCTTCAGTAAATGACATCTCTGCTTTCATGTCCGCACTTGGGAAAGGGGACTAATGGTGCCCTCTGGCCTTCGTGAGACCTACTTTTTCCTTCTCAGTAAAGAGCTTAGAAATCTCAGGCAGAGGTACCTTACTAATAATATTTATCATGTTCTTATTATTAATGTAGCATCATTAAGCCAGCCTCCATGCGCTCCAGAGCTGGCATCGGGCTGGGGGCTCCGACCGCTGTCCCTCACTCCTCCCAGAGACAGCTGCGGCAGGGGTGACTCGACATCAGGCTTGCGGGGGAGCGGAAAGGCATCAAATCAAAGCCTTATCCAAAAGACCAAGACAGTGGTAGCCACTCCGTTGCAGTTTGCCCTATTGGAAGTCCAAGAAAGCAACTGCCTCAAACCAATGGATCTCAAAGTGATCCCCAAGCCAGGCAACAGCGGTGGTACCAAGGCAGGCTTCTGGCATTTTTTCACTCCTGTTTAGTAACTTGGTTTTTAGTGGTTCATAAGCTACTGGATTCATTAGCTGCTCTGGAAGAGCTAATTGCACACGTGAAAGAAAAGCAATGAGTGATGATAATGAAGCTAAGGTTCACACTTAACTACCTAAGTTCGTATCGGTGAGGCGTGCCTCTGTATAAAGGCAGCATGTATTATCCAGATTAAATACCTGCACTGTTTATAGTACGGACCTTTGTGTTTTGTATCAGCAACATCTGTCTGACTTAGGGCTATAAATTTCCCTTGTTAAAGAGCTATAAAGCGATCATAGGACTGGTGTAGCAGAGGAGTGTGTTAACTCTGCTCCTTTAGGTCCTTTATCGATGTCTCTGCCTACCTTTGTGTGTGTGCCGTGGTCAGGATGCTCCGTCCACTTCGCACTTGTCTCAGTCCCATTTGCTGCACTTCCCTGTTGGATTGACTGCATTTCAATGTATGCTGGCCTACTCCAAAGTATATTAACGTTTACGTGGCCTGGACCCAGCCCTCAGACCAGGCAGCTGTAATTGGCTTCCTTCTGGGTTTTCTCCCTCTCCAGTATGCCCGTTCCATTTCTTACACTGATATTGCCCAGCATGAAACGTTCTCCTATTCTTCCTCATAGCCCAGCTCCTGGATTACTGGGGGGACCTTTTCGCTTTCTCTCCTCCCTCTTTTTTTTTTTTAAGCTTGTTTATCACTCTCTGAGTTCTGAAGACAAAGGTAAAAAAATTAACATCAGTATAATCTAAAATTTTAAACATACAGAGTAAAAAAGGGAGAATATATAAATTAATTTTAAAAGTAAAATTGATCTGGGTGAATTTGGCTCATGACTGGATGATCAACAATAATCACCTATAAGAGAACGTTTTGAGCTCGAATGCTGGGATATAATTTCCTGGTGCCTGTCATAAGAAACAAAGGACCATTTTGATCATTTTAATAAAAGAGCCCAACAGCGTGCGTGAGGCAGGCATTTTGAAGAAGACCTGCAGGTCACAGAGGAGGTGGCAGAGAGGGCAAAGCATTCTAAAATGGGCAAAGGACATCCCTGTAACATACTTTAACTATAGAGGAAAAATGCTGTTTCTTTCAAATATAATAGCTTCACCGCTACTCAGTAGTGGAAGGAGGTGACACAATGTCACTTTTAGCAAAAGCGTGAGACAGATGTCTGCAGAGGGGGAAAGGTAATTCGGTCAACGGGAGAAGGCTTCAGTCACAAAGATGTTTTAGAGCTAAATTTAACCGATGTCAAGGAATCATCCAAGATGTGCTGGGTTTTGCAATATATCTCTAGGCGGTTTGGGATATGCAAAAATGAAACCAAAGCATCTGGTCCCGCTCAGCTGGAGCCAGGTTTGGGGGTGCTGGGTTTTTGTTGTTGTTGAATGGATTGAAGAAATAACTGCAACTGAGAGGTAAACCTGCCTCCTTCCCGCTGCCTGCAACGCGCGCCCAGCCCCGTCCAGCTGCGCTTTTTGATGCTATGGCACGCTGTGGGTTTGTTTGATTTTTTCATTTCAGTACTGGAGCCAACCACACATCAAAACTAGGAGAATTAGAATGAAAGACGGTGTTAAAACTGTGGACTGACTGAATTGGCACCTTCTTTTACAATGAACGCATTGCTACCCTGAAGCAACGTGTGTTTAGGTACCGGTTAGTAACGGGCCAAGTGAAGAGACTCCTCAGCATGAGAGCTGCTGGCTCTGCTGACAGGAAAGGGAGCTCCCTACACCCTTGAGCTGAGGTGCGCGTGGCTCATACTTCTGCATAAACATCTCCAAATAAAGAAAAAAGCCAGCACTATTGACAAAGCAAAGGCCAGCTCTGTGTATATCTGCAGTAAGGCTGTGATAATGGAAAGACGCTTTAATGTGTCCCAAGGCCTAGATGAAACACTGAAAATGTTGCTTTTAAGAAATAAATGATAATAATAACCCCTTGAAATCCCGAGGAAATGTGTGTGACGGACTTCTTGAGAGCAGTATCAAAGAAATGAAATAGGAGTTGCAGAGCATAGGGAGTTACTGCAGTTATGGGATTTGAATTGGTTTAAATCTTTGCTTTTAAGCTCTTTTTCTAAATATGTCTTTAAAAGTAACACTTTAATGAGAGGGAAAATGTTTTACTGCCGCTGAACTCTAGCAGCAGTGCAGATCTGTCAGACCTTACCTTACTTTGGAGTGTAAATCCTTTCTCTACGGTTGCTCCTGCTGTCTGGCCCCTCTCGCAGGTGTCAGACTCCTGGGGGGGCACGCAGGGGCTGGCGAGGGCTGGGAGGGGCGGCGTGAATGTCTGCAGAGGAGGACAGATGGGGGAAAGTGTTCCTTCAGCACAGAATTTGCAGCTTTATAGTTAGAAAGGAAAGAAATTTTCCTTTTCTTAAAGTCTTTTATGGGCTCCTGGGAATTTTTTTGAGGCAATTGGAAAATTGGAAAAAGGAAAATATTTACTCAAAATACCATCTTTCATTTCATCTCGTTGCATCTTTGACCAGCTTTAGACAACTGGTTGTTTCATGTTGTTGAGCAGGTGTAAAATGTGGCTCCTGGGGCAGAAAATGCCCTCGGGCACTTCTGAGGCGGTTTGCAGGTTTCACAGCTCCTCTGGTGGCACTGTCCCTTTCTCTAAGAAGCCTCATCATAAATCGTTATTTTGGCCTCATTATGAATGTAGGGGAACGGCCGCAAAAAGCAGTGCTAACTGTAACTGAGCAGGACGCAGTGGCCAGAGCCCGTCACCTCCCTGGTCCCCGCTCCCGGGACATTCGCGGGTCCTCACCCAGGCTCCCCCAGCCCGGCTCTGGCTGCTCCAAAACCAACACGTGCCCGATGCATTTTATTTTAACCTTTCCCAGTCAATACCTGCTATGTTCATTTCTAGCTTGCATTTTTGTCTAATTCTACTAGATCAGACTGCTATACTCATTTAGTTAGTTTGATAATAACAAGATATTATGAAAATCCCACTTGGCTGAAGGAGAGGTGGGCAACGATCATATAAAAATGTACTGATTTTTATTAACCACATCATCCAAAAGAGTTAAATGAAGGGAGCAAACTATAAAGCTTAGGCTATTTCTTAAAGTTGAAAAGAGATCCGGTTTTGAGTTGTGGAATTTGGTTTTTTGAAGCATGAATGATGATATTCACCCTTTGCCCTTGGAGCAGGGAATGTGCTTTGTTTGGACCATTTGCAGCCCTGAGCATGCTGTTGGCGCTCATCAGATAACTGTTGTTATTAACAATGCACAGATGTATTGGCAATTGCTTTTAGGTAGTCAGGCCAGCTGGAAAGAGTATGAAAGAACTTATTAAAGACAGATATTCTGGTGTGAGTTAAAAGATGAAAAGAAATTCTGGTTTATCTGTGTAATTAAAGGCATACTCTGCAGAGGAAAACAAGCAAAAGCATATGTAGTGTATGCACAATTTTTGAAGGCTAACCACTTTAGCTTGCTGAGAGATATAAAGAGAAAGAGTGGAGCTGTGTTTTTACCTTCCTTTTGTCCCTTAGATGCCCATTTGCAAATATAAATGGGCAGGTGCGTTTGGATTATTTGTGTTAAAAGAAGATGAAGCTTGTAAGGACAAGCACCTTGAAACTAGGACACGCCGGCATTGCCGTTGCTCACGCAGTCTCTGTGTTGGCCAGCCAGGCTGTTTCTGTTACCTTTCTGCATGAGGGAGCTGCGAAAGAAGAGCAGGCAGGTCGGCCGTGGGCAGGGCCGTGCCTTGGGCCGCGGCGTGCTCTGCCTGCGCTGCCTGCTCCGCGCTTGCGCAGGTGCACACAGCTGCCACGCGGGCTCTGCTGCCCGCGGGGCACGAGGATGGTGGCAGCCGCTGAGCCGGTGACAGCCACCACCTCCCGGCACCTCTGGTAGCCCTGGGGTCCCCACGGCCCCTCCGGCGGGTGCCTGGTAGCAGCGCTGTGCCCTGGGCAGCTCCCAACAGAGAAGGAGGTGTGAAAACGCCCATGTGCATCAAGGGGGTTGTTGGAAAAGCGGGAGAGCCAGGTCAGTGTGCTCGGAGAGGGTGCCTCAGGGAATTGGTGATAAAGCAGCTAGCAGCATGTTTTAACTGCTGGCCCATGGGTGCCTGACCGAGAGCCCCAGTGAGACGTCTCTCTTTGGGCTTGACCCACGGCCCCGCTGTCGGCTGGGGCTCGGAGCTGGCCCTGTCCAAACCCAACTGTCTGAGGCTGGCAGAGGCAGCGAGGCAGTGCCACGCGGTGCCGGCGCAGGGCAGCAAGCACACGCTCCTCACCAGAAGCTGGGCTGCCGCACTTCCCCCCGTGGCTTCAGAGCCACTGTCCTCATATCAGGTTATTCAGTGTTTGCTGTTGCAGGGGGAAGCCAGGCAAATCCCCTGATTCCTTCTTTTACCTGTGTAGGGACCATTTCGGGCCCCATTTACATCCCCCTTCCTCCCACCGCTTCTTCACCCCTGATGCTGGACAAATGAAGCCGTACAGCCCATCTTCAGCCAAGAAATGCTCTCAGCTGAAATCCCGCTTGCTTGTTTCTCACACCCCACCACCCAGCCAGCTCCTAACAAAGCTGCACTGTATTGTTGTCTCTCTGATTTCCTATTGTCGATTGGGCTGATTTTAATTGGTTTGCATTTTCAGTTGTTTTTCAGCTTATCAGGAAGGACAATTAAGATAAAATCTTTCCCTCTGTGCTCCTCTCCATCCGTCATAGCGACACCAGCTGAGCACGTTAAATCTGAAGAACGGTGAAGGCAGGGCTTACTCCCCGTGAAATGTCTGGAGGCTGGCTGTTAAGCATTACATTATTCAAAACACATTAAATTGTCCTGAATGAGGAGGAAGCATGTCTCGATCATCAAGCTGATGGACATTAACAGTCTTCTGCCACAAGTTTGTTAAATTTGAACTAGATTTAGCTACTGCCTGTCTCATTCCCATTCTGCAAGGAAAGCTGTGAACAGGAAACTGGCAAGGAGTAGGAGGCATAAATTCGAGATACCCACAGCGGAGTGAAAGCCTTATATAAATCCTTTGGATTTCTAGACTTTAGAGAAATACAGTTGGCATTACTGCCTTCTGTTGACCAAGCAGGAAAGTTTAACCGGTAGTCCAGGATATGACTGCTTAAGAGTCTGGAGGTGGCTTTAAGATCTGAGGGTGGTTTAAATGTTACTGGTGGGGAAGAGGGAGAAGGGGCAGTAACACGTTTCTCAACATTTCCAGGTTTACAAAACCTGTATGCTGAGCTAGAGGCTGTTAGGATTGGCTCAGTCTCAAAACGAGAAAAACAGGAAAAAATACATATATATACATGAAACGCAAGCAGTTAACCAGCAATTTTTTCTGCTTATTGCTAATATTTGTGCTTGCTATCTTTTAGGAAAATGTGAAACTGAATTTTGAAAGTTTGACTATTGATTCATAAAGAATTTTGTAATTACTATTTATATCCCTCATGAGCATCACTATTAGAAGCCACTAGAGCTGTCCTGGTCTCCTGTATCGTAGACCTGCCATCACCGCTGTGAAAAGCGGACTCCTGGCTTGCTGGGAACTTGTAATAGGCAAGTGTCGGTGTTTTCCTAGCTGTGAGTTAGCACAAAAACCAATGCCGAGGATTTGTGCGAAGAGGATAGGCTTCTTTTGCATCTGTTGGCCATGGTGGATGAGCTAGGACTTAACATCCTCCCTCTGGTTCAGTAGCAGAGCAGCGTGCAGGCGGATAAACCCACCGCGGAGCAGGAACCGAGGCGCTGGGACGGGCACGCACCGTTCCTCATTCTGACTGCGAGGCTGCCAATTACATGGCAATTAGTAGAATAAATGTCTGAGATATGTTTCCCCCTCCCCAACCATTTTATGGTTTGGTCATTGTTTAGGGGGCAACGTGTCTTTTTCCGAGCTACCTTGACTTTTTTCTTTGCTAGCCTTAATCAGTTACAGGGTGTTATTTATACCTCTAAGCCGACTAAGCCCAAGGAGCTCAGTCTTGTGCCCTTGCCAACATGGCTCTTCATTTCCCTCCTTTCGTCTCTCCCAGAGGTCAAAAATAGCCGTCTACGAGAAAATGTGGTCGTACATGAAGTCGGCCGAGCCCTCAGTGTTCACCAAAACGACGGCGGACGGGGTGGCGAGGGTGCGGAAGTCGAAGGGGAAGTTTGCCTTCCTGCTGGAGTCGACGATGAACGAGTACATCGAGCAGCGCAAGCCCTGCGACACCATGAAAGTTGGCGGCAACCTGGATTCCAAGGGCTATGGTGTAGCAACTCCCAAAGGCTCAGCATTAAGGTGGGTGGAATAATATAACAATATCCATGTTGTTATAGTATTCCACCTACCCTGATGTATTGTGTTGTCATTTTCTTTCTTGTGGATTTTGAGGTAACTTTAAAGTTTAAAATCTTCAATATTCCATGGAGTTAAATAAGACGGTAAATTATGGTTTCGTTTATTTAATGCATCCATTTTTTTAGTGTTCTCTTCGTGTTGTCCTTTCTGATTGTTTGTTGCTGTTTTAATTTTACAGTTCAATGGCTTTTTCAATTTAAATGGTAAAAGCCGAGTTAACCTGCCATATGTGACGGATGTTAACTGCATGATGTGGTGTTCTTGTTACTTTTTTTCTCAAAGACGATTTCCCCATCCCGCACACTTCAGTTTTGAGCAAATGTTATCCTCCATGCCACCTTCCAATATTTAACCCTGTATTTGCTGTACAGACATTTTGATAGCTCCACGTTCTGTGAAATTTTAGCCAATTTGTCCTCTTGTGCTCCTTTTTTTATACGTTACGATTTCCTAAGCATTTGTGCATTTTTTCTTACAAGTTATGTTTTATCGTTTCAAGAAATGCTGTTAACCTGGCAGTATTAAAACTGAATGAGCAAGGCCTCTTGGACAAATTGAAAAACAAATGGTGGTACGACAAAGGAGAGTGCGGCAGCGGGGGAGGTGACTCCAAGGTCAGCCTCAATGTCACCACAATCGGGTACCTTAGCAAAGAGTAATCGGCAAGGCTGTTATTTTACTTCTCAAGGAAAAAAAAAAAAAAAAAAAGAATGCAGATTAAAACCATTTGAATAATTGTGGTGGGGAAAAAAAAAGCCATTTGCTTGCCCAGTAGCTCTTTCAAAGAATCGGTCTTATTTAATATCGTCAGCAGGCTTGGTCAAGTTTGGAAACCTTATTTAACTAACAGATAGAAAGTCCAGTATTGGTGGGACGTACGCAGAGCAAATCAGTTATTGTAACTGTACAAGAAACCAGTGATCACCTCTGGCCGCCGTACTAACCCCTGAGGACAAGGCTTCGGTCCTTCGCCATGATTTAGCTGTGATGCAGGGTGGTTCTCGAGAAGCTTTTTTCGCCAGGATCAGCTGTGCCAGCACAGACCCGGAGGCAAGAGGGCTCCCTTCTTTTCTCTTTTGGGGAGGGGGTCAAGCAAACCAGTACCAGCACGCGCTGCTTTGCTGGCCTGAACTGGTGCCACCAGAGCCCCTGGGAGGAAGCCTGGTCTCCGGAGAAGAGCGGCTTGGGTGGGTCTGTAGCTCAGGGAAGGAAAGGGTGGCTGCTCATCTAATCGCAGCGTGGGCTCAAGAGGTGAGAGTTAAGCAACAATCATAGCAAAGACATAATGTTACGCAGAGATGGTAGTCACCCGTTAATGGTAAAATAATAGCAGTAACGGTAACGTGTGAGGAGCTAGAGCTTGCAATAGGCGAAGCTCAAAACTAGAGATTGTTGCTTGCAACAGGGAAGTGTTTTGATGCACTAAACTGGAAATGAATCTTAAGGAAAGAGGTTTTGGTAGTTTTGCCTAGCATATTCAAATGTCACCTTTTGTACGCCAGTGACTAGTCTTCTGCACACACCGGTGCAGGAGCACTGCGTCTGTGTTTGCTGTGCTTTTGATACAGATGTGGATGGAAATCCTAGCTCCAGTGACAGCAGTGGCAAAGCTGGCACTGCCTTCTGCTGAGCTGAGGCTTCCCCCAGTCTTTCAGGCAGCCTGTACAGTAGTGAGACTCTCAAAGTTGCTTTAATGAGCTCGTGTATTGCAAAAGTTAACCAGTGTGCTTTCATATTGCCAACCTTACCCTGTAAAACTGGCAATTTCTGCAGTGTTTAACCTGGTGAGGAGAAGCTGTAGCTAGAGCAGGCTGGGTACTATTGGTCACCTCGGGTACAGGAATTACCAGGAAAATTAATTTAAAAGACATTGTTATACTGAAAAGTACTGAGATTAATTTTCATAGTGACACTCTCTTACAGCTAGTAAACCCAGTTCCTTAGGGAACAATATCTCCTAATCTCTCTTATAAAAATACTTCAGCTTTGGTCCAAAATCAATAATAACAGTATTTTCAGTAAAGTGCAGTTTCGGACAATTACTGCAAATTATTGCTGCATTCTATTAATACGAGTTGCTTACAGTTGGCTACATAGGAAATTGCTCAGCTACTCATCTCTGATGTTAGCAAAAGCTAATAATAAAGGAAGGAAAAGCTCTCGAATTCAGGTTTGTTCAATAACTGGAGCACTCAGCAGCAGCCTGGAGATGAGCGCGAGCTTTTTTATGCTTCTTAGCTCTGCTGCTCATCCTTCGTGCAACATTTTTATATAACGTTATACTTGCCAGTATATTAAATGTTTAATATTCTCCTGGGATCCAGCACCGCATTGCCTAATGCTGCCTCCATGAAAGAAAACTCTTTGTACAAACCAGCTTCCATGAACTTCATTGCTTCGAGTTCATTGAATTAAACCCGGCCAACTAATGCTTACAGCCCTAAGGAAACTAAAAAGGATTTTTAAAATGGTCATAACTAGGGCAGGGCCATCCTTCTATTTTTGCTTGTGCTGAAAGACCTTTTACGAAGAGTGACACCATCCATGAGCAAGCCCTTGGCCCTGGTCAGTGAATGTTGAGGGAGTGGAGCCAGGTGTGCTGCGATGCCATGGATAGGTCTCCAGTGAAGAGGGAAGGGGAGCAAACACGATGACACGTGCTGTACTGTTTTAATCCATCAATCACAAAGCGCTGTCTTTCTGCAGTTTGTCATAACACGCTGTGATGAAGGACTACTTGTTTGTTTGAGCTACAGACGTTGGCTCTCGGGGGCACAGCTCAGCCAGCAGAAGTCCCCAGGGAGGAGAACGTGGGTCGGAGAAGACCTCCCGCAGAAGACTAAGCTAGGGGAGGTGGGGAAGGGGTTAGTTGTTTCTAGAGATGTTGTAAATCAAAGGGCTTTTTTTTTTTCACGAAGTGGCTTTTCTTTTGAGGTAGCATTTTGTAGGCACTGAATGCTGCAGGCTGTGATGCCGCGGCGTTGCAGCAGACAGGCAGATGCCTTCCCGGCAGCGCACACCCCCATCGCTGGCCACTAGCGCCGAGTTCAGGCTGTGCCCCAGCCCTGCGGGAGCCCCGCTGCCCTCTCTGGGAGGGTGAGCACCGGTGCTGCCCTCCGGGCGCTACGGCCCCAACAGTCTCGCTGGCCTCTCTCTCCTCCTCTCCGTCCTCCCACCAGAAGCCTGAGTTGCCCTCGTCATCTCATCCCATCTCTCCGGTTAATTGTTTATATGAACACGGCTTCATTTATAGAGCATTTCAGAGGAGTCGCTTCAAAACTGTTCTTTTTTTTCCCTTTTCCCTTAAAGGAGGTGGTAGCTGGGGGCAATCACAGAGGACGGGGTGGCGAAGGTGCCTCAGGTGGAGATGCAGACCTTGCACCCCGTCGCACAGGGCGGCACGGGGACCATTACTCACTCGGGGCAGCTCTCTCTACCGGCTAAGCTGACAGAGCACCTCTCTTAGCTTCGCCAGTAGAGACCCAGGCTTGGGAAATTGCCACCCCGAGTCTGTAACCAGCCGCTTCCTACCTACTGCCAACGAGCTGTGAGTCGTTGCAGACTGCTGGTGCCAGTTTCTTAAGCTGAATTCCTCTGGGCAGTCTGATATTCTAGCTTGCGCTGAAAGCCAGAGGTAAGTATGCAGCCTGTTTGCTTGTGCCAGTGCCCATCGTTGTACCGCAAAGGACCCAGTCACCCAGAAAATGCCCTCCCATGCTCATCCTCCCTGCAGTTTAGCATGCGGTTCACCTGTGCTTGGGGATGAATGATTCTGAGTTGTGAGTTCACCTCTTGTTATCGTATCTTCATCGCCACTGGAAAATTAAACAGTGACTTCAAATTTCACAAGGATTTTGAGTCTTACAGCGGGAAAAAGAAAAGGTATTCAACTGACTTGCTGCAAGTTTTTCCCTCTATTCGGTTACACAGACTGTAAGGTTAGTCCTGTGAGCATCCCATGCTCCTGGGGTCCACTTGTCATTTAAGACTAAAGAGGTTGTGCTGTTTTAATGAGATTGTTTTAAAGGCCTCAGCTGACATATGTCTCATTTTCAGTGCTACCAGTATATGCCAGTGCTGGTGTGGAGCAGAGGGTGCCAGTCTGCCCTGCAGTATCTTGGCTGTCGGTACTGCCCTGGCGAAGGGAGTTACCCCATTTCGGTAGTGGTCCTTATTTAAGAAGTCCGAAGGGGAACGTGCTCCATCTATACGTAATTTGTCTGTGATGCATGTCAATACGTGCGGGCTGACTTGGCTGGTGCAGACATCTGGTACGTGCATCAAAATTTGTTCACTTAGCTCTCTTAAATGAGCGTGAATTTAGTTTCATCTGTTGGATTCATGGCAAAATTATACCGTCTTCAAATTCTCTTATACATGTGAGCTGAGTTCTCAATCGTGAGAGAATGCAAAATAGCAGTTATAAAAAAAAACACATTCCAGGAAATACTTTACAGTGTATTACGAGTTTGGAAACTAATTATTTTGTTTATTATACAATCCTATCATCTCAGAGCTGAGTGATGGCTGAATAGGAATTTAACAAGAAATAGACAAAAGGGGATGCAGACGGCGGTAGCAGGCTGAGTGACTTAAGTGAAACTAATTATTCAGTTGCATAGGAACAATTTTCTGCTAAGATAAATTTCTATAGTTCTGCTGTTGATTCATTTCTTGTATTCTTATACCTTCACGGTAACATTTAATGACAACCAACACAGAAGGATATTGTTTGAATGCAGCATCTCGCCAACTTCACATGCCAAGATTCCTTGCTAATTATTTGACTTAATTTCTTTAATATATTCTTTTTTAGGCTGATACCTCTTTTGGAGTACATCCGTGAAATGACATGCGATGTAATACTACTTCATTTTTCAGTTGTTCCTTTTTAATGGTAGGATTACTTTTCCGGCGTGCTAGTTGAGTTCTGCCCCCAGAGCCGTGCTCCATAAAGCATCACATTCCCAAGCCCTTCCGAGCTGCGAGTGTGGCCATTAGCAGATGGGATTTGTTCCCCCATTTCTCTCTGCTATTTTGCTTTGGTACATTTTCAGCACAGCCGCTAGCATTTGCGGCATAATTTTTTTTAAGTGGCATATTTTTAGAAGAAATCTGTTATGCATTATTTTAGATGATACCTGACATCTGAAGAGCACCATTACCAAATGTGTTGTGCTTTAAAGAGAACATTTGGGGAAATGGCTATCTTAAAAAGATGCAGCACAATTTATTTGAGCAATTTGTTTGAAATTATGTTCATCAGCATGAATTTACTTGCCACCCATTCTATAGACCTGGGTTATGAGCTGGAAAAAGATAAAATGGCTGGTCGGAGCCAGAGATAGTAACACAGAGCTAATTCATGCTTAGAGCTAGGAAAGTAATATGAAATTATTGTATTGTGCAAATTGGTGACAAAGCAAAATAATACTTTAAAAGGAAGACATCAGAATATTTGTTTAATTGACAGCTATTACTTTATAGCATATTAGGAAATAATACTGTGTATGTTTTGTGCCAATAATGAAGTCTTAATGCTCTAGGAGTTCATTGGAGCATCTCGCTTAGAGCATTGCCAAGAAGGGCAGAGAGCCCGCTCTGGTTTGCAGAAGTGTCTGTGCTGTTGTGCAGATTGTTTGAGGGTATTTTCCTGGGACTGTAGCTAGGAGGCTCAGAACGAGAATTTGGGTCGAGCAGGTTGCCCAGGCTGGGAAGGAGCTGGTGGAGTCAGGGCTGGCATCTAAGAATTGGGAACCATTTTGTTTTGCCTGTATAACCTTTATACATCCCTCCATCGTGGGGACTAGCTTTGCTGCCTTGACGAAGCTGGACCTGAGCGTGCAAGGAAACGTACTTGTGCAGTGTTAACCGCGGCAGAGCCGGGCCTCGTGCAGTGGCACTACGTCCTGCCTTTATGGCCGCGAGAGATCTTAGAGAAAGACTTGTGACTCGTGCACTCATTTTGATAATACCTGTGGTGCTTAACAGTTAATGTCCATAAACCGCTTGCATGAGTCATTTATCCTGCATTGTAAGCATCAGTATGGGAAAAGCCAAGGCAGAGCTCCTTGGGACTGGAAAAGGAAGAAGGAAAACCAGCAGCTCGAAGTGGGGCTCCCAGCAGCAGGAGCAGGGCCCTTCCTTTGAACATCTCCCTGGGGGTCTGGGCTTGGCTGTTCCCTCTTTAATGGTAACTGCTGTCACTTAACATGCAAAGGGAAAAGTAAATGCCTTTCTTCTTTTTCTTCAAAGTAATTCTAATGTTTCAGCATTGAGCTCATGTGGACGCAGGCACTTGTGCTGCTCTGGTGGATTGCTCTGCGCTCGCCGGCACTGTAATCATGGGTCGGACACCTCTAGCTTTATACAAGCGACGTAGCTGTTCTTTGAATGTCTTGTGTAGCCTTTGGACTAAGCAGCACCTACCTGCAGCCAGCTGAGGAGCCCGAGAGCAGGAGTCGCAGAAGAAGCCGTCCCAAGAGGAAAATAAATCATAGAAGACAGGGGGAAAAAAGGATGTGTCTAGAGGCAAGAGAAAGAGAAGGTGAGGGGATAGCCCGCACGCAAGGTAAGTTGAGTCTCTTGCTCATATCCATCCAGCTTAGAAAGGATCCAGGCAATGACAGGAAAGATCCACGTTGCTGTTTCAGATGTTGTAGGTTTGAGCGAGACGTTAAGCGTCTGCCCTCCCTTATTCTGCCTCCCTGTTCGGGTAGCTCTTCCTCCTACCCCCTCGCCACATCTGTACCTCAAGTCTCGGGCACTGCTGTAAATGAACTACAATGACTTGTTATGGCTTGCATTTCCTAATCCAATAGGCATGTATTATTGCATTAGCACTTGGCACTTTTATTAAATTATGATCCTGTTAGTACAGAGTTTAATTTGTTCGAGCTACATTTATGAAACGTATAAATATACTTTCCTAGAGACAGTTGCTGCTGCCAAACACAGGCTGCAAACTCTCTGCAAAGAGTGGAGGAACTTGCAGTCTCAGCTGGTAACACATCTGGCTCTGTGCAGGTGTATTCGGAGTGTGTGTAGGTGTTACAATGGCATCGTGCATCTGTGTGTGTCTTCCACGACGCAGCAAATACAGCATCAGTTAAAACACCTGAATTTAAAATGCATACCTAGTTACTGCATGGAAAAACCCCACAGATTCCACACGGATACAGTGGTTGCTCCAACCTGCCTCTAAAAAAAAAAGGCAAGAAACCTTGAACTGACCAAAAGAACACTATTTATGGAAAAACACAGTAACGAAGACTAGAACAAAGTTCTGTTATGGAGAACTATTGCAGCTACTAAATACTCAGCAGTAACTAAAAAAACCCCATCCCCTGATAGATCATTTGCATAGCGTTCAAATGGCCATGGCAAAACCTGTGTTCAGCACCCTTTGCAAAGCCTCTCGTTTACCGGTGTTTGCCATCAGAGCAGAACTGAAAGCCAGTGTGTGGCTGTGCGCCTGTGCAGGGGTCACTAATGCCCCTTGAACAGAAGCAATCCTCGCAGGCTGACGCACCACGTCAATACGGCAGGAGAAGCCACCGCCTGTCTCCATCTCCCACGGTTGCTGGCTCTGTTGCTGGCAATTTCACAGCATAAACAAATTTTAAGAACTACTTTGTGTGCTATTTCGTAGATAAGATTTTTGTCATCCCATGACAACGTTCGGTACCAAAAGGCACGAAAGAGGCAAAATGTGCAGTGACCTCCTGAAGGAGGGTCCCAGCCCAGCTGTCGGTGATGGCCATGGATGAGCCCACGGCCAGCGCTGGCAGCCGGGGAGCTGCAGTCCCGGGGTGCTGCTCACCGGCACCTGGGGCCTCGGCGCCTTGAGCAACGGGAACCGCTTCTGGCCCTGCTGTTGAGGAAAAACAACGTCCTTCTGCCGGGGGATTTATTGCTGTGCCCGATGCCTCCGAGCACTATCCCAGCCATCAACATGCAGTGTATTTCCTAGGTGGCTGGGGGATATATGGGGCTTGAGGCGCCAAGTTTTAATCTTCTAATTTTGAAAGCTCTTTGTCTTTTCAAACTAGATGGCTTTTGCTTTTATCCCTTCCTCTGCCCACCCATAAAGCATTTCAATCCCTGAAATGTTAAATCTTGTAGATGTGCAACTGCTGGTAACACAGGGCAGGGAAAAAATGGTGCGGGTCTGAAATGGTAGCAAAGAGCAACCAAGTGTTCATTCCTTGAAGAAGAAATGCCTGGTGCTTTTTCCATGAATATTAAATGTTCAGTGTGAAATATAGAAGATCACTTTTTGAGACAGAAGGTAACAAATAGGAACAGTGAGTGACCATGTTTTTATGCCCGTATTTTCAGGGCTCTGTTCACTCCTGCTTGAAGTACCAGGTAACTCTAGTCTTGAAACAAACACAGTGGGTTTTAATAATGAGCCCATTTCCATCCAGAATCTTCCCCATCCCTCACACGTGGGTGCGTAGCAAAACATGAAGTTGTGGCACGGAGACATTGCTAAATTGGTAATTTATGACAGGCAGATAGATCTGATATCGGAAAGAGCAGAGCACTTCGACAATGTATTCACCCGCAGGTTTTGTATCTAGTCAGAAGTTATTTCAGTAACAAGATCTGACAAAAAGTCCATTCAATAGTTACAGATCAGGCTGGGATTTATAGAGCTTGGGGGAATAAAGTGCCTTATTTGATTTAGATGGGTCTTTAACCTCAAGCAACGCCCTCTAGAGAATAATGCTGGATTTGGTATTGCTTCCTGGATTGTTTCTATCTTTATATTTTAATGATACCAAGATGGTTGTTAGTGAGATTTTTATGGTATCCTGTCAAATTAAGCAGAGTGCCTGCGCTTGATTTCTGCATTTGTCAGTGCCCTGTGCTGCCATGCGCCCGCGCGGGCCGGCTCGGGGATGTGTGGCTTTGAGGGGTTTCTCAGCGGTGCTGGAGGCGTGGGGCTGAAATCTCGGTGCAAAGCAATGGTGCAGTCGTTCGGGGTCGTTCTCCCTGTCCCCTTCGGGTATTTACCTCTCAGAGCATGGTAAAGGTGACACTTGCCACATGTCTGCAACAAGCTTCACACTGCTTCCCCTGAAGTTAGTGGAGATTTGCCAGTGATACCAACAAGAACAATTCAGTGTTTTCAGTAGTTTTACCCCAGAAGATTTTAGGAACCATTTTGAATTAAGAACATCTTGTTTCTTTGCGTCTTAGTCCACTTGCCTTTCCTCTGACACTATGAGGTGGATTTTAGAAACCCAAACATTTGATGTCTAAACTCTTTGATGTTACAACGTTGTTGGTTGGGTTGTGCTAACGTCAGCAATCCCACAGATGCTCCAGCCAGCAAGGACAGCTTTGGTCATAAGAAACAAGAGAAAAACAGTCATAAGAAACAAGAAAAATTCCTGCTGCAGAAGTGAGAGTGCTCTAAATATGTCAGATTCCTAAATTAAAGGGATTAGGTAAAAATAACAGGGATTAAAAATAAAACAAGTTAAAAACCACTTTATAATGTACTAACCAAGCCCTGGTACCACCGTGGACTTTCGCCTCCCTCACGTCACTGGGATTTGGACGGGAGGGTGAAGAGCCCTTTGCAGGGGATGCAGCTCTTGGTCTGACTGCACGGCTCGGCAAGGGTCGCAGGCTGACTCGGAGGGAGGACACCACACTTCATTAATCTTGCAATCTTCAGAGTGCCGGATTTGCCAGAAACCTCCTTGTGGCTTTTTGTTGCTCTGATCCCACAAATCAGCAATAAACCTGGTCTAGCCAGATACTAGACCAGATTTACAGCTGTTCTGCGCCCCTGCGGTGCGACACAGACCGAGCCCAGGGATGCCTTTGGTGCTGTGGTTTTGCCTCCCCTGAGGCAAACTCCCGAACGGCCAGTGCCAGGGTACGTTAAAACACAAACAGCTTTGCTGTAAATACCGCATCCCTAGTGATGCGTGCCTGCATCTCCACAGCGCTTCTCCAACCAGAGTTATTTGGCAGCTGATGTTGTACTGATGGGAAAGAAATGAAAAAGGGCATGTTAGTGGCCACGCAGGATTTCACATTGTGGCAGATGCAGTATTAAGCACATCGGGAACTCGTGTCTTTGGCCTTCTAGCCAGACCTGTTTGCAATGGACAGGGCTCCTGTTGGTCATATTTACCATACATTTGGAGCCAGCATCCATCTGCCTTGTGAGGAGGATCCCCATTGCCCCTGGCCTTAAATTTCTTAGCTTCATCACCGAGTGAACTCTCTGTCCCCGGGTGAGATGGCACACATCCCTCCCCAGTGCCGCTGGGGATGCAGACGTCCTGCCTGCGTAGCACTGCAGAAGCCACCGCGCCCTCCTGCGTGGGGAGCGCTCATAAGAGCAGTGGAGCTGCGGTGGTTGGAGCTCTTGCCCGGTTGTTGGCATCCTCCCGAGCCAGCCAGGCAGCCGAGCATCCCTTCCCGGTCTGAGGTGCTGATCAGCTCTTCTGCAGCTTGTTCTCTGCTGTCCTGAGCCTCAGCCCCGGGCACAAGTGGAGAAAGGACGTTTTCAAGACCAGAGAGGAGCTCTCACTGCTGATGTTATTCTGGTCTTCCTTCAAGCTCATGGATGATTTCTTCACCCTCTACCCCCAAAAAAGCTACATTTGGACTCTCAAGATGCTGCAAGCAAGAGTGCTGAGAAAATGCCACACTGTACCCTGTACACCGAATATTCTACGGAACATCAGAAACCAGCTGATGGTGGGTGAGGAACACCTGCAGTTTGTAGTCTGTAAAACCCAGGTGGCGAAAGGTGCCAGGTCAGCCCTCAGGCAGCCCCATTGCCTGGGAGGTTCAGTGCAACCCATGCATTGCCCACCCAGTCCTGCACAACTCCGAGGAAGCCCTTTAATTACTGCTTCAAAGAGCCTTTACTTGTTGCACCTTTTCTTTGCAGCTCCCTTTTCTGAAAGATTGCGTCTAAAAATTCTAAATGAATTCTGAGCGATGGTTCATCTGGTTTGAGGGAACAGTGTGCTGTCTGCTGCATTCATTTGCTCTCCTTGGCAATGATCATTTTTGGGTATAACATTTATATTACATCCATTAGAGCATAGAATGGGATGTGAATTATCCAAAGCTGTTCCAATCACCACTTAAATCTTTATTGATTGCAAGTAATAAACATAACTATGGTGTTGCCGAGACTTTATGCCACTCAAACACCAGTTACACACAGCCGATGAAAGTCTATGGATTATTGGGTGAGATTTTCTAGTCCCAAAGTGACTTCTGCTCCTAAATCTCACCTGTAGTGGTCACCGGCTCTTCTCTGTATCGCCTGCTGCGACTTGTGAGGACCAACCCAAATACTGGGCTACAGAGCCACTAGCATCAGTACATCCCATCACTCGTTCCTTGAAAATGGCCTTTTCCTGGCAAGATCGGGATGTTCTTTTCATAAATTAACAGCACTTTTCCAAGAAGCTGCTCAGAGTCTTCTGCGCAGTCCGAGTTCGTTCAGGGAAGGGTCCTGTTTTCAGCACCAGCACATAAACACGATGGCCAGTAACTGGAATCAGATTGCCAAAAGAGCAACCTGGCCGGCTTTCGCAATTGTATGTGGGACTTCAGCCTGCTGGGTCTCTTTCTTAAGCCGGTAGAAGCTAGAGTGATGGCACTAGATAAAAATACCTGGTTTCAGGTGATCTACTTTATATAGGTGCAGGTGAAATCATGAAAATGAACCTAAAAGGTCATTAATCAAATTAAAAACCTGTTATGATTTATAATTTGCGAGGGACAGAAGTTATCTCTTCTCACATTTGGGACTGATAAAGAACTATTTCTTTGATGATTAATTTACTTTTCTTCTAGTTCAAACTCATTCTGGCCAGAAAGAAATACCGTAATGCCACCAGTTTTCTCAATGGAGATAAAAATTACTCCATCATCTAACCTGAAACTGGTGCTGTGGTGAGAGGAGGCAGGGCAAGAAGTCCCCCAGACAGGGTGAGGGTGTCTCGAAGAGAAGTAAGAAGAGAGAGCAGATAGGCTCTGCGTCATCATGTTCCCTCTTTTCCATATTAATGGTGTGGATGGAAAATAGATAATATGAAATAGAAATGTAATAGATGCTCTACGAAGAGCATATAGCAGCTCTTTTCTGAGGGATGATCTCACGTGTCAGCGTGGGGAACATACTCAGCCTGGAAGCAATGCAAGATTACCTTCATGACAAAGAAGGTAATGCAGTGATTCCTGAATTTGGAGAGAGAGGTGGCCAGGATTTTTAAACTGAACCCGAAGCTTTGGGGACCTAGTTCAGGGGTGAGATTTTAATGAGTGAGTGCACATCATCTTTCAAAAACCAGTTCACTCCGTCAGCATCGTCCTGTCACCTGGGGCCACCAGCACCAAGGGGTGCAGCAGGACTTTTGGGGCTGGTGTCCCGAGCCAGCAGCGAGGAGGCCCCAGGGCCACAAGGCAAAGGGAAGAGGAGGTTCCCTTTGAGATGGTGCCACATTGCATTTGGAAGAAGACTGGCACCACTTGTTTTCTAGCAGTAACCGATGGCCGAAGAGGGGAAGGTAATGCTGCCAGCACCCAAGCGGGGTCTTCTAACAGGGAAGCAGAGAAACCAAACTGCTGAAACACCGATAAAACCGACCGCTGTCCCAGGTGTAAAATCGTGTTTGCAGCAGACTGATAAAGTGAAGCCTGTGAGAATAGATGGGCACTGATCTTCTTAATGTCATGTCTCTCTTAAATAAATCAACCATAGCAAATGGCTTAATTTGCCATGGGGGGCAATACTATCCAGTATGAGGCACGTGGTACCGTTTCTCTAGATTCCAGTCTTCCCTTCATTTGTAGATGGCAGCAAAAAAAAAATCTTAGTGGGGTTTGGTAAAGCTGCCCAACAGATCCAGCCTCACGTGGTTAAGCCTGGATCAGCCAAACTTACTACATCTGGATGAAAAGCATAAGCAAGCAAACAAAAAAATCCTTCTGTTACGGTGAGGAAGAAAAACAATGCAAGTTTCTGCCCAAGAATACCATCTTACCACATCCGAAACGCTGACATCCTGATCCTAATTGCCTCAGCTCGTTTCCTTGGGCGTACAGAGCACGACAAGAGAACACAAGCTCTCAAACCTCTGAACATTTTACTTTGATAAAAGCAACCAAACTACTAGAGAGCTGGGCTGTAAACCACATGGGGAGGGATGAAAAAGAATCCCGTCATAAATTAAAGGCAGAGGAAAAATAGCTTGAAGCCACCCGGGAAAGGGACGAGGACCTCGTAGGATATCCTGTACAGCCCAACAACAGCAACCTAATTAAAAAAGCAGCTAGAAAGCACAAAATTATCCCAGGAAAAAGATGAGGAAATGGAAGAAAGAGACCCAGAAGCTGAGCAAATGATCCTCTGAGCCGTTTTTGGTGGCAGCCAGCCGGGGAGGCAGGTGGGCAGCTGGGACACAGCCTTCTTGTGGGACCCGGGCAAGTCATTTAGTCTCTCCATTCCTCTGCCTCTAAGGCAATTAAAAAAAAAAATCCCCCCCTCAAACAAACGGTGCCAGGGCAAGCTATGAAAAATCCTCCTCCTACAGCCAACAGCCCTACGCTTCCCTCTGTAATAGCCAACAAAACACTTCGCAACTTGGTAGCCTTCGACCTGCCGGCGTGGGCAGGGTGCTGGCGCTGCCCAAGGGCCTTTTTTGGGACGGGCTGAGTTGCAAGCCGAGGCGCAGTACGGAGGATTCTCATTCAACGTGCACTGCTGAGCACTCAGCGAGAAAAATACCACGATACAGACATGCCCCTCTGCACCTCCATCAGGATCTCGGCCAAAGCCATGCCTGACTCTGACTATTAAATTGAACAAGGTTAGACAGCTGCTCAGAGACGAGCAATTGGAAAATGTACCAGCAGCCAGGCTCACTTTGCAATGTATTGACTTAACTCAGGAATTTGGGAGCTGAGGAGTCCATCCCGCACCAGCTCATACTGCATCCCTGTGGGTGAGGCACTGGACCGGGGGCTGAAGCGGCATCACGCCTTCTCCCACCATCAGGTTGTTCAAATCCTGCTGCACAGGGGAGCAGCTCGTGCATTAAGAGGTCTCGGGATTAATTTCCTGGAAGCAGACAAAATTGTTCCTTAGGACTTTGATCAAACAAGCTGCATTTCGTGCTCCATCTGTGAAGCACCAATTAGTGCCTTTTCTAGCACATTGAGAGGGCTTCTTTGCTCAGGTACCCGCTGTTCATCCCAGTGCCCCAGCCAGCAAAATAGCAGAGCCGAGGGAGGCCGGGAGCTCGCTCAGGCAAACCTCCAGGTTGTCTGCGTGCTGGGGGGACGGGACGGGCTAAGGCAGGGGAGGACAAGCGCCAGCTACTGCTTGCTGTCAGACTTTTCTCCTCCAGTCCCTCCTTACACAACCTGCCCATCTCGTACCAGCCACCCACAGTCAGCCCCCGTGCCAGGCAGGATGGCTTACAGCCCCCCAGCACAGGAGCACCCTGGCACGGTGACGGCTCTGCCGGCAAAGGGTCGGTGGGCCCGAAGCAGGCAGCAGCTCCTTGGCACTTGTCTGCCCATCCCGCTTTGCTCCTCGTGCCAGGACAGACAGACGGAGCAAATCACCTCTTTCCTACCTGGGCTGAGTTATTGCAGTACCTCACCTGACAAATAGGGCCATGACAAACTAGAGTGAAAACCCCAGTTTAGGCAAATTCCCATCTGTTTAGTTAAGATAATTTTAGTTTACTACTTTTTTTTTTTTTTTTTTGGCAGTTGCGTGTGCACAATTAACTGCAATCTTGGCTTTAAAAAAAAAATAAAGCACCCTAATTAGCATGTTAAGCCTCCTCATTTCCCAATACTGTATGATGTTGTGAAAGCTAATCTATAATGTATTGGATGTTATGCAAATTCTCTGTACTCCATATGGGGTTTATAAAGGCATGCAAATTAAAAATAGTGTTTGGAATAGGACTGGGGGGAGGGGAAAATTTGCACAATAAAATATGCGGATAGGAGAAAAGGTGTTTATAACCGTCTCCCTATTGTTTGTGTATTTTCAGCTGCACAATGCTTTTCAAAGCGGAGAGATGTATTGCATAAAATCTCTCCAAGTTGGATAGTTTTTAAATGAAATTTAAGATGAGAGCACTGTTCTCTAAGCAATAATCCACACCACTCTTTCTCCTGGGGCTTGTAACGGGTAGGTGAAGGCACTCAGCTTTCACTGACTTGCATTGCAATCATGCACAGCTTCTTGTAGCGTATTTGCCTGCGTGTCACCGGGGGCCTCGTCACAACACAGCTGCCCAGGAGGGTCCACGGGGGTGGCTTGGCCACGACCCGGCTGGTCCCCGTCGGCATAAACCAACGGGACAGGTGCATTACCTGCAGCACCCAGGGTGTTTGCAATGTCTGTGGAGCGTGCTTTGATCCCGTTGATATTTTATAGCCCTACCTATAGGTGGATGCAAACATAGCTGCGCTACAGCTGGCTTTTTATGGTGCCGCCGGCTCCTGGTGGAGGGGCTCCGTGCCTGCTGCCAGAGCCGAGCCAGCAAACACGTTCTGTCTCATGTGGCTTGTCACCGCCGCCCATCGGCTGTGTCTGGCTGAGTGCATATAGCCTGTCCTGATTGATATTTAATTAGATTACAGCTGCTGCTTAAAAATAGCCATTTTACAAAGATAAAATCTTGGCTGGTGTCAAACCGAGCCCTGTGCACACCAGGAGGAGTGGTGCTGCCTCTGTCTGGCCAACTGGGAAGCTCTGCCGGCGCAGGCAGTGCCAGCATCGCTGCCACTGGGACCAGGGACCAGCGGTTCTCCCCACCTCAATGGCTTTTCCCTGCTTTTGCCCTCCCTGCTGGCCTCGGTAACGCCATGCTGGGTCACGTTGGTGCAGTCCATGGGGCATTCAGCTCAGGAGCTCTTGAACATGCTCATTTTTCTCATGGTACCCCACAACCTGCCTGGGCTCGGCCAAGCGCAGCCTGTCCCCACCTCCATGGGCTGCCGCCCTCCAGGGTGGCACCTCATGCCCGCGCTCCTCCCGAAGGACATGTAGCACCTCTGAGGGCAGTGCTTTTCAACATCAGCCGCCGACAGGTCTCACGGCCATCTCAGAGGCAGCTTCTTGGTAGGTGAGGGAATGGGGCTTTTCTTCACCAGCTGCTTCTTCCAGTATCTACCCGCCCCAGGCATGGCAGGGCTCAGCCTCTCCTGCTGCTCAAGGGCTGAGCCCTCCCAGCCTGTGGACATTTCCCTAAATGCCGCCATGTAATTAAGCTTGTAATGAAGGTGTTTTCTATAGGTTGTGCTGCTCTTTCTCCTGGGTCTCTTCTGCTCTGCAGAGAGTCATGCACTTTGGGAGGAAGTGGGAGAGCGGCAGGGAGCAGCGAGAGCAAGAAGTGAGGCTGGCACCGGGGCAGACGTGGGCTGAGCTCCTGCGTCTCCTCCGCTGACCGCAGGCATGGATGGACCCACAGCAGGGCATGTTGCAGGGCTGCCGTGCGTGTGTCTGCCTGGTGTTATCCCATGCAAAGTGGCACAGCATCGTCGAGGATAAGGACCAAGGACCCATCCCTTTCCTCCCCACCGGCTGCCCCGCATGGCCATGGAGCGGGGATCAAAGCTGTTCAAGCAGGAGCAGGAACCGAAGATGTCCCTAACGCAGAGAGCCTGTCTCATGAAAACGGGCAAGAAAAACCCCAAGACATCACGCAAGGAGGAAATGGAAATGACAAAACCCAACTGAGGGCTCCTCGGGCGCCGCTTTCCCACAGGGAAGGGACGGGCGAGCTCAGGTGCCCTGGGCTCGTGGGCTCTTAGCAGCACCACATTCAGCAGCTCCCTTCATCCTGCCAACATTTCCCACCCTGGGCACTTTCAGCCGGCATTTCCATGTTGACTAATTTGTTTCATAAAGGTCTGCATTTGCTTATGTTCTGCTGCAGTTCCCTGGACCGGTGGAGTTTGGGATGCAGCAGCTCCAGGGTAGAGCAGCTGCCTGCATGGTGCCTCCGAGCACGGTCCCTGCAGCGGCAACTGCAGGAGCTGGAGAAACCACCGCCGGCAGGGCAACAGCCGTGACGGCTGGCAAAAACTCCCTCCATGACATCCACTCGGGGGTGGTTTTGCTTTGCAGACGTGTGCGCGGGCGCACACACACGCACACAGAGCCCCCGGGTGCGGGGGGCTGCCCGGGGGCCTGGAGCCGCAAGCGCTGTTTTACCGTAAGAAGCCACAATTGCTCGTTTGTGGGGCTTGCTGTCTGTTAGTGCAATACAAGGGGTCCTGCTAGATCAAACCCATCATAATCCGTCAAGCTACTGTGAATGCCTGTGATGATTGTACCAAACTGGGAAATTGGACTTGCTTTGTTTCTACTACCTTCATTTAACAGTGAGTGCCGATTACTCAAAGCGATATGGGCAGGACCTGGTAATATAGCGTTGCTCTAGCATTAACTTAAGGGGATGATCCAGTTGCCTGCAGTGTAAATACTTTGTGGCCAGGAACCCTGCTTTATCGCTTTGTATAGTTTTAAAGTAGTTTAAAGATTGAATAACATAAAATAACATAATATAATGTTATTTATGTTATTTCCCACGTGAAGAACTCCTGTAAACCTTGCAGTATTGAAACTCAGTGAACAAGGCATCTTAGACAAGCTGAAAAACAAATGGTGGTACGATAAGGGTGAATGTGGAGCCAAGGACTCCGGAAGTAAGGTCAGTCGCTGAAGGTCTTTTTGTACTGATTAGCAATCACATTTTGACCCACTGTTTATTTATACAAAGAATGACTTTCAAAAGTTGATATTTACATTTTGAAGGTTGAAAGAAAAGAATAGAAAAAATAATTAAGTCTCTGAACGTGACAGCATTTTTCTTTTATGCAAGTAACAGACTGTAGTTGTAAGTATGTTTTACTATTTGAGTATTTTGCTAGAGAAACATGGAAAGAGAAGCTCCCAAAGCCTTCCAAGCTGGTATCTTCATTTAAATGTGCACGTTTCAGCACAGTCAATATGTATTATTCAGGCCAGCATCTTGTTTTTAGTTTTATTGAAAAAACACATTTTTGTTTCAAAATTGTGACTTAGATTCTGTACATGTCAGTTTGGGAACCAGTCACATGCTTGCTAAGGGTGGACAATTTTGGGACAGACCCGTGGTAAGGAAAAAACGCCCTTCCTGCCCTATTTCCCAATTCCATTTGAAATTGGTTTGATTTAAAAAAAAAAAAATCTATTGGTAACTCATTACATAAATATTGTATAGTCTTTTTTATTCTGCTTTGAACCATTTTGCTGCTGTACTGCCCTGTCCCACGCCAGCATGCTGCAGGGCCAGCCAGCCTCCAGCAGCTCCTTGTGCAGGACCGCTGCAGACCCCAGTGGAGATCCCACCCCTGAGGTGACGGGTTGTTCAACCCAGTAGCTGCACACTTAAATTGCAGGAAATAAATATTTATTTACACCATTCACTTAAAAGAAAACACAGAGGATTTTTTTTTTTTTTTTAATGCTTATAGAGGCATTGAGGAGAAAAACACTGTAGAAGTGCTGGGCTTGTTGGAGTAAAGGACATTTTCAGAGGCTCCAAGAGGAGAAATCCAGCTCCAGCTGAAATCAGTCGCAGTCGAGTGCCTAACTCCCCTGGTGCCTTTGGAAGTGCTCTCTATAATCATTCAAACAGAAAACTATAATTTGGAAGCACCCTCTCAGTGTCGGAGGACAATTTCAAGTTCCATCGAAGCCAATAATAAAAATCCATTGATTTCAGCTGGACTGGAAGTTGCTTAGGGCACAACCCTCTAGCTGTTCTATGAGATAAATTTGGGATCATGGGACATCTGAATGCACAGCAGCTGCAGAAGGAAACTGTAATTGAACAGAGGTGTAAATGAGTAATATCTTTAGTTTAAATGGCAGGCTGTTTGCTACAACTACCTCTATCCAAACTGCCTGTGAAACGCACAGACACTTAACAAGGTAGATCATACTTTATTCTGACTATATGCAAGTTTTGCTGTTCCTGGAGATACTCGTAAACCGAGCTCCGTCAGCAAGTGTCGTCCCTGGGCACAGCCCCTTGCTGCAGGTTGCTCTGGCATCGGCCCGTCCGGCTGGGCTGGCGTGGCGTGGCCGCCCAGCCAGGGGCCATGCCTGCCAGCAGCGATTCCTGCACGCAGCCAGCCGGCCCGCGCAGCAGCAAAAGGGTTGCAGCTCTGCTTAACCTGATTACGGAATCCGGTTTTTAAAAATGCAGGCTTTCTCCCCCGTCTGACATGTATTGAAGGAAGGTAAACCCTGGCCAGCATGTTTTGTGTTACAATGACTGGTCTTATTCAGTAACTAACTCACTCTCCCTCGGTCACCGAAGGTGCTGGTTCAGCTTAGGGCTCTGCTGCTCGACCTTAAAGTAACTGACCATCTTCCTAGGGTGTTTTTTTTTCCAAACCGTTGGAAAAAAGGTAGATAAGTTTAGCAGCATCTCAATATTTTTACCTACATTCACCAAAACCCAAGTGTGTAGTGGTTTGGGTTTTTCTTTTTCTAGTTTCATAATGGCCTTCTGTAAAACCTGCTGTTTTACGCAGCCACTACTTTCCCCGTCAGAGCTTTCCCAGGGTGCCTTTGCCACCAGAGATGCTCAGCCGTAGACTGAGCCGTAGACTTGCCGTAGGTTTGCTCTGGGATGCCGAAGGCCTGGGGAAGTCAGTGGCCAAAGAAAATCTCATCGCCTTGCACTTGGCCAGGGTTTCGCCCACCGAAGGCTGGGAGACAGAGCAGTCACTGCTGCGCAGCCCCGGGCTGCCGGGGTCGGGGGGGGGACAGCGCTGATCCGTGAGTGGGACGCTGAACGCCATGAGTGTAGTTATTCCAGCTAGGACTAAGTGCAAAGTAGCCTGTTGTCTGTCTGTCTGTCTGCTCCTCACAGTAAAACTAATGGCGTGGCTCGTTTCTCTTAGGACAAGACGAGCGCTCTGAGCCTGAGCAATGTTGCCGGGGTTTTCTATATCCTTGTGGGAGGCCTCGGGCTGGCCATGATGGTGGCGCTGATCGAGTTCTGCTACAAGTCTCGGGCCGAGTCCAAGCGAATGAAACTCACCAAGAACACGCAGAACTTCAAACCTGCTCCCGCCACCAACACCCAGAATTACGCTACGTACAGAGAAGGCTACAATGTGTACGGCACAGAAAGTGTGAAAATCTAGGGGTACGGCTACGGGCCGGGAACTAAAACCCTCTGGGTTTTCTTTCTTGCTTTTTTTTTTAAGCTGTGTGTGATATTTTGTTGTGTGCATCAGCGAACTGCTGCAGAAGGGCTTTTGAAACATCGTCTGGTGGCAGTCTCAGAGTATAAGTGATTTAAATGTCTTCCCTGAACAGAAGTAAGCTTGGTACCATCCTGTATTACAAACAGTGATAGCTGGCTTCATGCTGAAGTGAGTAACTCCTCTCTCCAGCATTGTGCTAGTTCAGTACAGATAAAAGTATTTTGTTAATTGCTTTAAAAATTACTGTAATCAGAATTTGCATCTGTCTTGCTAGTGACCCCTTCCCCTTTATTTTTTAAGCTATAATCAGGTCAGGTAGGTGCTTTTAGGAAGTCTCAAAAAAATCTACAATAGAACAAAAAAGTCTACGCTAGAAATCATGATTTCTAAAGCATGAAAAGTAGAGTGGAATTGCTGAAAAACAGCTCTGGAAAAGCCTGGTTAGCCCATCGCCCGCAGACTGTGCCTCTCCCCAGGCTGAGCTTCCCTGCCCCTCGCTGCCGGGCAGTGATGAAATCTTTCTGGTTTTATTACAGATCCTCACCCTGACAGCACGCAAGAGGAGAAGCAGCAGAGAATGTGGCTACTTCATGGATTCGGACCACCTGAGCCAGTCGTACTCTCTCCGAGGTGTCAGGCATGACACGCATTGATGATGGTGCAATGTACTTTTAATAGGAAAAACTGGTATTTTTTCCTTCAGTGCCTTATGGAAGACTCTGAGACTCACAACAATGCAAACCATCACCGAAATATTCTTGCTTTGCTTGAAAGAAGTAAAAGAAAAAGAAAGGAAGAAAAAAGAAAAAGAAAAAAGAAAAGAAAAGAAAAAAGAAAAGAAAAAAAAGAAAAGAAAAGAAAAGAAAAGAAAAGAAAAGAAAAGAAAAGAAAAGAAAAGAAAAGAAAAGAAAAGAAAAGAAAAGAAAAGAAAAGAAAAGAAAAGAAAAGAAAAGAAAAGAGAGAGAAAAGGACAAAAGAAAAGAAAAGATAAAAGAACAGAAAGAGAAAAAGAGAGAAGAGAAAAGAAAAGAAAAAGAAAAGAAGAGAAGAGAAAAAAGAACAGAAAGAGAAAAAGAGAGAAAAGAAAAGAGAAAAAGAGAAAAGAAAAGAGAAAAAGAAAAGGAAAGGACTGGTAACAAGATATTAGTATGAGAAAAAAAATTCTTGTAAAAAAATCAGTGCAACAAAAGCCATTCTTTGATACCACTGCACAGTAAATGAACTTGTGTCCTGAAAGCAAACCGCAGCCGGTTTCATCAGCCACCCCAATCGTATCAAATTATGAAACTCCTCCTGACACAAAGCCTCAGAAATCTGCTGCGTGCGAATACGGACTGGCCTGTCACTGCTTGTATGAGCTGATGTCAAGATGTTTCAGTATTTACTTATCAGTGGTGTGATTTTTTTTTCCGAGCCACTTTAAACTCTCCAGCTAATTTGAGCAATTCTGTATAGCAGTAAAAGGTGTAACACCTGAAGAAAAGAATCTGTGCATTAAAACCAGTTAAAGTCAATGACTGTGAATCTGTAAATCCAAAAGGAAGTAATTTGTGGAACTGCATGTCTTGCTTCCAGATCAGTAAATTAATTTCTTGACAAGGTAGCTAAAGTGCAGGCAGAAAATATTGCATTCTTTTTTTTTTTTTCCTATCATCAGGCATACCTACAGGTGCTTTATTAAAACGACATTGGGTGGCTTTTAAGAAAAAGAAAAGCTACTTGCTGTTTAGGTTCAGACCATAATATCTCTTTTCTTGCTGTGCATTTGCATTTTAATCCACTGTTTAATATCAAGCAATGAAGCGAGAGAAGCACAGGTTAGTTTTTCCCAGGCCTGCTTCCGCTTCAGCCCCGGTTCTCTCACAACTAGCGCTGTGCTCAGCTAATGCTTCTCGGTAATGGTCGTGTTAAAACAGAAGTAAGGAAAGAGGATAGTAACTCAAATTAGAGCTGCAGTTCCAGAATAATATTAAGCGATCTAACATGAGTCCTGCTAGTACTGTTATATTATATCAGCTCCTGCCAGCTCTCGTGTCGTGGCTACTGGTGAGAGGATGCTCCTGTCCTTGCCCTCTCTGTATAGAGGATGCCGCGCTCCAGCCGACACTGCTACAGGTAGGGGCTCACTATTACTCACATCCAACATCGTAGACAGCAGCAGCGTTTCAGCCTTGAACCTCTGCCTGGAAACTACTTAACTTCATCTTTTAAAAAAAAAAAAAAAAAAAGCAAAAGACAAAAAAAAAAACCACCTTTAAACATATTGTCAATCACATGGGAAATGTTCAATGGAATATCTGCATACTAATTACCTCTAATCGACAATATGTATTTTCTGTAGTTTACTATAGAGTTTTATTTCATCAGTAACATACAATGAAAAAGAAACTCATTTAAACCAGTCTGACCCTTAGGCGTTTAGTTTGCTGATGATAGATTTGAACTTTTAATAGGATTTAAAACAAAAAGAAAAAGATTATATGGGCAAAGTCTTGTTAAAAATAAGTATTTCCAACAAAATGTAATATAAAATCATTTTAAAAGCTGATAGGAGAATAATTTATTGTTTGAGTTTTTAACAAGATATTGACAAAAAATTGTTGGTTTGTTTTCATTTTCTTTTCATGAAACTGTGATTTTTTTTTTCAACTTCTGAACGCGATCACGTCCCCAGCAAGGGCGAGCTAAAGCTGTGCGGTTATGAGTTGTGTTTAAAACAAACATTTTTCTTAAAAGCTGTATAAAAGATGTATGTTTATCAAATCAATTTTTAAGAGTGGAGGCTTCACACCAGTGAAGGGGGTTTGGTAAATGGTTCGATATTTTTTAAACTTGCATGTAAAGCTAAAACAAAACGTGTTGAGTGCTTACCAATTCCGGCTACCAACTTCAAGCTATCGGAAGTTCGGCAGTAGTCTCACGATGATTTGTTTCGGTATATTTTTTTCATTTGTTTTGCTTTGGGGGATTTTGGGGTTATTTCCTTTTTCTTTTCTTTTTTTTTTCCTTTTTTTTTTTTTTTTGTAATTTAAGTTCCTGTTTTTGGTCGTTGAAACTGCACTTCAGTGAGCAGAAAAATTGCCAAGCAAACTAATGGCTGTAAAAGCATAAACTGCATGTGTGGGCATCAATTACTGAGCCTCATTTTAATGAGGTGTTGTACAAAGAGTTTTAATACATTTTGTAAATAAAACTGTAAAGAAAAAAAAATACAGAGCCCGCTGATATTTTCACCGGAGGAGAGAGAGTCCCTGCCTACTGACGTCCCTTTGGCCAGGCAAGCCCGTCTCTCTCTATTTGGGATGCCCCACAGGTATCTCGTTTGGGGCCGGGCGGTGCCTTGGGCCCCGGAGATGCCACCGATGCTTCGCCCACAACGCTGAACCGAGGACGCTCCTGGGAAATACCTATTTCTGGTTTGGTACCCTGCAAACAAACTGATTTTTTTTTTTTTTCTTGATGAGTGAAGCTGGTTGATTTTGGCCGGGTCTGAAGGGGACCCTGCGGGGAGGGGCGGGAAGGAGCAGGGGAGAGCCCCCAGGGCTGCGAGCGGGGCGGGAGGTGCTATGCCCAGCCCCGGGGGTGGGCAGCAACGTGGGTAAATAAACTCCTTAAATATTGACTAGATTTATTTTCCTGCAGTTCCCGCATTTTCAGCCATGCTTTTTAAAACAAACAAACTTCACCCAACATTGGAGCTAATCCTGACTCTAATTTATTGAGCTCACCGCAGCCACAGTTGGGTTTTTCCAAGTCACCACAAACTAGGAACCGTAGGAGGTAATCCTGGTATTAAACAGCCGGTGTGCACCCAAATCACACCCCGGCAGGGGCAGCCCCTCTGGGGTACCCCGGCCAAACCAGCCGGGTGGTCGCCATCAGAAACCAGCTCCCGCTGGGCTCTGTCCGGGGGCCACCATGGGTGACGCTCCCCTGTGAGCACCCGGCGCCTGCCGGGGGCTGAGCTGGAGCAACACAAGACTTCACGCCGATGGCTGGGGATGTAAAGATCATCTCCGGAAAAAGAAAAATCCAACAGTGAAGGTCCTAGGCAGGTAGCACCGCTGCAGAGCAGGCAGGCATGGGACATGAGCAACCGGCTCGGTACCTGCTGGCCAAAGCACACCCTGAAACCCAACCAGACGAGCCGCGTGGAGTGCTGCCGCCGTGGTGCCTCTGGATCTGGGGAAAAACGTGCGTGGGGTGCCTGGCAGTGTGTCCCGGCCATGGGGCTGCCGAGCCCGGCCCCGCTCCCTGCAGAGCTGCCACCAGCCGCTGATGGTTGTTGTACATGAGCACGGAGGTGGGACGCAGGGGCTGAGCCCACCTGCATGTCTCCAGCCATGTCTTCAGCAACAGCAAAACGAGCTCAGGAATAAGAAAGGGCTAAGTAAGAGCAATAAACAGCAATTATTTGACCCTAAACCATCCTACAAGGCTGAAGGTTTCAGGTTGTTTTGGGGGTGAGAAGAGCCCTGTGCTCAGCTCCACGCGTGGAGCCAGCCCTTCCCGCACGGGCGGCAGGGACACGCACCTCCCTCACCTCGGCCCTGGGGGAGCCCTGGCTGAAATGAGCCTATTTATATGTAAAGCGCCCACACAATGAATGCAGGCAGGCATGGAAAAAACCATTGTTCTATCCTTTAGCCTTCATTTCACACTCAGCATCCAGGCCAACATGGGTGGGTCGCGTTTTTCTAGAGAGCGGTCTTGACCCGCTCCCCACTGCCTAATGGCCGCACACGGCCCCACACCAGCCACGGGGGTGAGCGATGCTCCCTTCCCCATGTACCTGCCAAAATGTGCTGCTGTGAGCAGGGCTTAATTTGCCTGCTGAGCCCCAGCGCCGAGCTCGGAGGGTGTGAGTGAAACGGCAATGCCAGACTGATCGCCAACCCTGGCCCTGCGTGAGCAGCTGGTGCGGTGCTGCCCTGCCAGGGTCACGCCGAGCACCAGATCCTAACAAAATGGGTGTTAAGTTTTGCTAATAAATATTCATCAGGCTGAACAAGGATATTAGGGCTGGGGTGAGGTGGCACGGCTGCACCCAGCAAGCTGGGAGAGCCCGGCCAGCCGGGACGGGGACAGGGACAGCTCCACGTGGGGCCACGGCCACGAGGACAAGGCGCAGGAGCGGGTCCTGCCATCCCGGGCCAGGCTGGGGCTGGAGGGGCCCCGGAGCCTCCCTGGGCTGCAGGGATGGTGCACGTTGGGCCAAAACCTGGACTTTGCAACATGCACTGCAGCGAAGGCAGCAGGGCTAGTGCGACAGCCCTGGAACACAGTGCTCTAACACACCCCAAAGTGACTTTGCCTCTAGACTTTTGGGGGGAAATAATATAAGGAAAAATTCAGAGTAATTCATCCAGTTTCCAGAGCCATCAGTGGGAGCAAAAGGGCCTCGACGCTGGTGAGATCCATAGCAGCTCCTCCTCACAGCAAAGAGCACATCTGACAACAAAATAAAATAAATAATATTAAGCTGTAACACAAGCCCCACTATATTATTATGGCATAGTTTTCCCTCCAAGGTTTTGTGCAAAGCACTGCAACATTTAAAAAAAATAGTATTTATGGTTATTAAAATAATAATAAGTCATCGTTATTAAAATTAAATTACAAAATTTCTTTGGTGCTCATATTCATCATCTCAGTTTGCAAAATTAACTCTATTTTGCAGGCAGCAATACATAAACAAGCTCTGGATAATGATAGCTCGATTCAATTAAACTAAAGGATTTAAGTACAGAGATAATATTTTCATGGATATTATAAATTTCAAAGTAATATGAACTCAGAATATAATACATCTAAAATTGCTATCAAGGAGGACAGTGCCCACAGCAGCAGCATCGCCCACACCCCGGCACGCCGCTGAGCTGCACTCAGTGCCCCCGCAGCACCGGGACTGCGGGAAAGGCCCAGGCTGACAGTACGCCACGGGCTAACACCGGCGGGGTCGGAGCAGCCACTGCCGTGTCTCACCCAGCCCAGGAGCCCCAGGCTGGAGCCCCACCGCCACGGTGGGACCCCCCTCCTGTGTGGTGCCCTATAGAGAGGTAGGTTTGGCTAAAATCTACCCCCCCAGCCCCTGTCCCCCAACACCCCGGTCCTGCTCTGGAGCTGTGCTCAGGCTTTCTTTTCTTTATTTCATCAGTTGTCCGTAGAGGAATTACTGAGACTGGTTTGTAACCTGGCAGCATCACTGCAACAGCATCAACAAAAGTGCTTTCCAGCTTCCCCCAGGTGCGGGCACAGGCATCAGCAGCAGCCGCCCTGCGAGGTGAAGAGCATCTGGACACCGTTCTGGTACCCAGAGAGGAGCTGGAGGAAAAGCACCACCACCACCATGCACACCTTACAACTAGCGTAACAGCAAAACCTCTGCCCCGTCCCAACTAGTAGGCTTTCCACACGTAGCTGCTGTTTAGTGTAGCTGAGAAAGCTTGCTGGAAGCACCTGCATCGCCGGTTTTGCTGGATGCCATGGCACGGGGGTGCCATGTGCTGGGTGGTGGTGCCTCCACGGGCTGACATGAAGGGCAGGATAATGAACACCAAGTATTTGTTTATTGAGTTTCTAACATTGAAGTGTTGGCCCTACATTATTTGTGATGGTTACAGAAGAGCAAGAGGACAAGATCCCGCTCTGCAGCAACTTGTAATCAGAAGAGCAGGAGGGGCTGGAGGAGCAGGGAAGGCGCCATGAGAAGTGATGGAGCACGGGGCGCGGTGAGAGCAGAGCCGAGGAAGAGCTGAGGCTTTCCAGCAGCGCATCATTTCAAGCTGGTGAAGAGGCTGTTGACATCTCCAAGCAAGCGGGCAGAACTGACACCTAAAGGTGAACTCGGAGCCAATTTGTAACAGCAGACCAGGCTTGAAACCAGGATGAGTGGTGGCACCTGGCCTGCCCCGGCAGACAGTTACAGGGGAGTCTCCCATCATCTATTTTGTCGCAGTTTCAGGTTTTTCTTACCTTATTCTAGTTTTAGGCGATGTGAAAGAAGCAGTGAGGAGCTGGAGGCAGCAGCAGCAAACAAGCTAAAGCCAAAGGGAGAGGGGTCTGAGAAAGGGCTGGGAAACATGGTGGGTGATTACAGAACTGTCCTCTAAGGGTGGGGACCTGCACAGACACCGCAGGGCTGTGGAACGGGGCTGAGCTGGTGACTGGTCCACAAAGGGTTAACAGGGGTCCATGAAAGCACCCCCGGCCTTGATGGCAAGGAGAGGGTACGGCACATAAAGCCTATAAAAAATGCACAACACAAACCACAGCCACGATGCTGGTAATGACTGGTGCTTTAGATAACGTTTAGCATATAAATAAAGTAATTGACTAATTAATGAGCACGTGGCAGGTGCTTGATACGCTGTAAAGGAGTAGGGAAACGTGTGATATAACACAAGAAATTGATTAAAGGGATATAAAAGCGGAGCTGCAGCCCGCGCGGGAGGGCAGGAGCAGCGCCTGTGCTCCGGCCCCTGGCAGCGAGCTGCTGCCCGATGGGCTTCGGGTCAAGGCCAGGAGTGCGGGGAGGAGGGGGGATGACGCCGGAAAGCCATGGGCCCGGGGGGGGGGGGGGGGGTCTGGGACCGGCCAGCTACGCCCGTGGCTCCCAGGGAAACCTGGTATTTACACCCTTTTGGCCATTAAGAGCCCAGCAGCGCGTTTGCGTTTAGCCACGAGACTGCAGGCGCGGTGAGAATGCGGCGGCGAGTTCTAATGTTTCCCATCCACCTAAAGCACAAGAAAAACCCGCTGTGAAGCTCGGAGGCTTTAGCTGCGGGAGGTGGTCCCCCGCACGCTGCCGTTGTTCGGAGCAACACTGACATGCAGCGGCCGGTCAGGGCGGGAAGCGCCGCGTTCCCCCGGCCGTCCTCGGGCCGGGCGAACCCCTCCTGGCCCCGGCTGGCGGCAGGCTGCAGCCCGGGGGGCCGCCGGGCCTGTCCTTGCGAGGAGCCGAGGGCTCTCCCCGGCCAGCCCGGGTGCCCCCCAGCCTCACCCCAGCTGGAGCCCGGCACACGTCCCCCGCTGGAAGAGCCCCGAGCCCATAGAGCAGGACCCCATAGAAAAGGCAGGTCCCAGCCAGCCCACGCCCCCTTCTAGCTCAACAGCACCCTGGTTTTGCACCCATTTAAGCCCGTCTCCGTTTGACCAACTCTTTCCCACCCGTGCTGCCATGACAGCTTTCAGCGCAGGGATTTTCTGAAAGGGAGAGGCGTTTGCTGGGTGCTTGGGGAGCGGATTTTAATATCATTCGAAGCTTTTCAACCAATACTGGATTTGAATTCCAAATATGGGCTGAAAAGGCTAATTACCAAAAACCTACAAAATTAACGTAAGAGCCACAGTTTGATCTGAGGCAAATAAATATAAATGGTATTTATTTAATATTCCCCTGCCCTTTAAACAAGGGAAGTTTGCCATATTCAGGCAAAATAGCTTATTATAAAATAGCTGAAGCTGTGACCTATCACAGATGCTGCAGATTACACAGAGCAATTAGAATATCACATCAGACAGGCCACATCAGAAACAGAGCTTAATTAATGGGTGCTTTGTACCGGGTTTTCCCCAGGGCTGTGGGCCAGGACCCCGGCAGGGTGCATTGCCGGGGCTGCACTCCCACCTGCCAGTCCGGCCCTGGCTGTTCTTCCCCACAACCCTCTCAAATTTAGTCGATGGGGTCGATGAGCGTGCCAGTGGACCTCACAGCCACGCAACCTGGCCAGCTCTGGAAACACAGTCCCCTTCTTTCTGTGCTTTCCTCAGCCCTCCGGGACGTACTGACCCCCCTATTTCCACTCAAGGTCTCTGACCTTCCCCCCGCCATGAGCTGTACTCTATATACAACTCCCATCGCCAAACACCCCTAAACCCTCACTGATGTCTCCACACATGCGGCTGAGTCCCTGCAGAGACCCACACAGGGAAGAAGGACCAGCTTTCTTTTGGAAAGTCTTCTTGGGGGGAGAAAACCCTCCCATAGGCATGAACTGTTCCTATGGCCCCTCTCAGGAAATCAGGACATTGCAGAGCACAGCTGAGTTATCCCAGCTACAGCATACGCTTTCACAAAGTGTCGTAATTTCCTTCTGACTGCCGCAGTTTGCTGCTGGTGTATCTCTGCACTTGCCACACCAACGACAGGGTCAGCGTAAGCATCCCGCACCCCTTCTCCTCTCCCACCGCTGCTCACGAGGCCCATACAAGCACCATGCTGCTTCTGTCACATCAGTGGGCATCGCAGGCGAGGGACGAACCCTTTGGTTCCTCGAAGCTGAATTTTAAATGATTGTTTCAACTCACCTTTAAGTGTCTGGGCTGACAGATAGTCTCCTGTTTTGTTTGGAGATTATGCTGTATTCAGAAACCCCAGGGTGACCTTTTTCTTTGCCCAGCTTAACCCCATCTCGGTGTGACAGCCCTGCGCCCCGGCAGCTCCCCGGGGGAGGCCGGCTGCTGCAGCCCCAGCTGGCTGCCGTGCACACGGTCAACCAGCCAAAGCCTCGTATCATTTACTCCAGCAAATCCCCAAGGACTAGTGTGACTTTGATGGAAGTATTTCATTTTGGACTGCTCAAATGAGTTAATTAAAAGCACTTGAGTATTTAGCTTGGTTACTCTCCTTTTTAGTAATTCTTTCTCACCTCTAATTAGCTGGGTAACTCTTACCTGAGTCCCTTCCCAATTTGTCTGTGTCTGTCTTGCACTGCAGGACAAAGGTTTGTAATCTTCTCCGATTCATTCAGAAATAACCTCTAATTAATAAAGACAAAGCTAATCAGAAGAGATTTACTGATCAAGTCTATAAGCACTACAATTTCTTAATATTCAGTACTTTCAAATACAGCCACCAAGACGACACCTCTCTGTCCCACATCCCAGATTACCGAAGTCACAAACTGACCTTAAAAAAGCACCAGGGATGCTCAACTTTGGGTTCAAGTCCCCTTTCTCTGGATTATATTTAAAAAAAAACAAAACAAAACCACAACAAACCAAAACCCCACAATATTTAAAAGACAAGTAACCCTCTGTGTTTGATAGTACTAATACTTGATACAAAAAGGTTAGTTTATCATTATAGTCAGCAAATAGTCTATTAGCTATAGGTTTGCTTTTGTTAATGTTGAATCCATGCAAAAAATCTATTTCTAAAAACTCCTGGGAATAAAACAAATTAACTTGCTTTATGGACAGTACCTGTAGGCCAAGATCATCTTCTGCAATTAAAAATCTGTCAAGTTACAACTCCTTACAAGGCAGTAATTTTAAGCAGGCACATGCTCCGTCTCCTCTCAGCCCCGTCATCTGCTTCAGCGTCAGCAGTGTCACGCACTCAGGCATGGCAATAGCTCAGAGCCCCATCATCTCTGAAGACACCCAGGCCCATCGCTTCAGGCACAGACAAGGGCACATTAAACATTTTTTTTAAACAGAGAAACAAATTTCTCAAAGGAGAAAAAAAATGGCTATATTGCAGTTATTTAAAAGGTCTTTATGCGGTCGGCATAATGTTTTCCCCATTGTTTGTCACATATTTTGTGAACCATCAGTTGTTTTAACCACCAGTTAAAACAACTAATTCATGATAAAGTTTTATTAGGCTCACTACTGTTAAACACACTATCAGTTTAGCACAGAATGTACCTCACACATTTTACTATTTTGAAAGTCATTATAGGCGAATTCTAAACAATCACCGATCGGGCTCCACAGAAACACCGACTCTTGAGCCAAGCCACACTGCCTGCCTCAGCTTGATCTGCTGGTGATGTACAGACAGACTCCTGTCTTTCACCAAAGATAGTTCCCCAACAAAGAAGTGACCCTCAGAAACTCGAGCTCCTCATGTATGATTTTTTTTGGACAAGGGGGAGGGCAGGACAGGAAAAAGCAATACCGGTGTGACACTCCATATAGAGCAAAACAGTGTTGTTTAAACACAGCATACAGCAATTAACTTACATTAAAAACTTAAAACCTATTTTAAATATCACCCTTATTTCCTTATGTGAACTTTAAAAATAAAGGCACACAAACAGAATACAGAACATTTAAATCTATTAAGCATGTTTCTCAGAGCAATCATTAAAAATTAGTTTGCTCCGACAGAGTTGTATTTTATACATTCCCTGTGAGCAAACCCCATTTCCCAAGGCTGTTCAGTAAGGACCCATCTCCCCACGTAAACTTAAGTTGATTTATATCAATTTCACTAATAAGCATCAATGAACCTCCTTCTGGGAAGACACGGCCAACAGAAAGCGTTTATGAGAGTCATTGCTGCTACAACCATAGCGCTTAGCAGAGGTAAGCGGAATTAAGGCAAGAGGGACCGGTACGACGCGCTGATGGTAGTAATACAAACCACAGCAGTCCAGCAGGCAGAACAAATTTTGTTTGTCAAGCTGAAAGTGTAACCTTGAAAAACATGATCATCCTTTCCTGTTAGAGATCGTAAAAAGTGAAAACACACTCCTTTATGTACTAATTCCAGTGTTATAGGGACTGGAATACGTTAGAGTCCTGGGAGAAGTTGTACCTACAAGAAATCTCAGTCGTTGTTATCAAGATCACCACTTGACAGGACTTAAATCTTTCAAGCTTAGATCCCACACCTCCTCCAAGACACTGGTCCCTAACTTGCATGACTTCATCTTTTAAAATAATTATACAAATTAAAGGGACTATGATTAGCTTTGTAGTCGCTGTGCCTTTTAAAAAATAGAGGAAAACTTGACTCTAGCCTTTGGGCAGCGGCTGTGACAGCTCTCACTACTTCTGCCCACGATCTTCTGAAGCGGCACGAGGACCAAGGCTGTAAGGTTTTACAGTTCTGCTCATATTTCAGTCTTCAGAGTGTGAAACGTGGCCCACTGGCACCAGATCCTCTCCTCCACACCCCAACACAGTTTTATTGCATCGATTTTGAAAAGAAAGCAGATCCATACCAAACGGATGAGGAGCAGAATTTGAATTTAAAAAGGAGACAGAAGATACAGTAAACACAAAGGCTGCAGAGGAACTACTTGGTGCAGTCCAATATTACAATTCAACTGATTTGATATGTTAATAGCACCAAAAGGGGAAGTTTTCTCTCCCCCTCCAGGTCACCACTTCTCCCTCTGCAGCTAGCAGGTACGATAGAAGCAAAGGAGGACTTAGCTGGGGTTTACAGAAAGCTGTCTGTCTCACAGGGCTCCAGGCAAACAAAGGAGCAAACGCACTCAGTTTCAATCAGTCCTGCACCCCCTGGAGTGCGAATTGACTGCAGAGAAAGAGCACGAGAGATGCACCATCTCCAAAACTTAACAAGAATCTAACTGTAGCAGCAGCTCCTGTTTTTTGGTGAATACATATTCATTGGGTATTTAAACTGCTGTACCCAGGCCAAAAAAGCTCAGCTTCCAGTTATACCTTTTTATTCACTAAATAGCGAACAAAGTCTCGAGACAAGACACTGGAATCTCCCCTTCTCCAAAGAACACAAACAGGTATTCTTTCCCAATCCACATTTTCTAGTTTAAACAAACTAGCGATCATTTTTATGGAAGGAAATCCACACCTTTGGGGGGGGCAGGGGTGGAAATCAGTCATGAATGTGACCTAAAGACTTCCAGACCTGAAGATTTCTTACCTGGGTGAACATCTGAGATCGCGGCTTCACCGAAGTGACCTACCATGCTATGTCACAAGCCAGGTAGAGTCCCTTTTTTGTCAGGCATTGAACTAAACTGGTCAAACTAAACTAAGACATTTTCAAGACACACTAACTCAGTCTAATTTGACTAAATTAGGAAATGCGGAAAAAAAGTGCCAGAGATTTTAATGAGCTTTGGATGAGGGACAAATGCCTCAAAAGAAAGATGTAAAACTTGACTGAATTGGAGGAAGGCAAACCCTGAGCTTCTCGAAACCACCGGAGAAGCGTAACACATCTGTCACTTCACACTAGGCACCGGACTATGTAACTAACCCTTTGCATCTGATCGGCAGGCAGGTACAGAGGGCTCATCAGCGAAGACAGAAAACACCCTCCCACAATTCCAACTAATATCAAATTTTCATAACAATACATAAAGCAATAAAGTGACCACACAGAGAATGATTTACGACCCATTGAGAAAACTATTGTTTATTTAGAAAAAAGGTTACACTGGTAGAATTCAGCAGATAAAAAAATTCTTTTTTTTTTTTTAAAAATGTCATTGTGAAACTTTTCAGACTAAAGTTCAGCAATACAAAGCTCCTGTAGCTGTAATTGAAACTTAATTTATTTCAGTTTTGAAGAGAGCATTTCCAATCAATCTAAAAACAACATGACAAACAAAAGGTGTGGCAAGGGACAACTGAGCACAGGTTTAGGTTGGGATGGAAGGGACGGGGTTCATTCTTTGTTTCTTTAAACAAGTCAACGTTGTACACATAATATACAAATAATCCCTAAGCATTGCATGAAAACAGTGCTCCCACTTGACTTTTTTTTTTTTAAGTCACTGATATTAAAAACAGGCCAAGTAATAAATAAAAACTGAGTTTAAATGAGGTAAATCCAAAAAGGTTCAATAACTGTTTATTCGTGGTTTTCAAACATCTAAAAGAATGCATTTCAGATTGAAAGAATTACTAAACTCAGGCAGTATTTTCGACAACCTAAAGTGGAACTCTGTACACATGAAACCTCATTTGCACTATGGCAACTGTTTGTTTGCAGCACATTGTGCTAAAATATGGAATAGGTAACACTTTCAGCCAGGTACTGAAAATAAATGTGTAAGAAACTAAGCAACAAGTTAAAATACAGTAATGTACAACTCAACAATTAAATCCTCAGCATGGGGAAATAAAGCAGAGAACTGAATAATTTAAGGAGATGCAGATGGGTCCTCTTCATTCACAAATTTCTGTGCAATCTATACTCTGGAAAATACATTTCTGGTCACAGCTGGATATCTTCCCATTTCAATCTCACCTGCAACGAAGGCATAGATAATTGGAATTAGATGTTGTTCAAATGAATACTGATCTCACGACTTAGTTTTATTTTCTCCCTCATTCTTTGAATTGTGAATGGAATAAAATGCTATTTTTTTATCAGTCATTCATTCCCTAACTCTAGTTTAATCCACAGCAAGAGCTATATTAACGTGAGCGCTGCATTGTAAGTAGTGAAACACTAATTTGAAGATGCAAATAAGAAACAAGTAGTCACCTGTGAAGGTAAAAACTCTTTTAGAAGTACAACCCCCTCAAAATGTTACTATGTTAAATTAGGCAAGAAATAAATGCAATCAGTCAGACATTGTACATTAGGAAGAACGTTCTAAAAGATTTAACAAACAGGAGCACAGGATTAGATTCCACAACCGCGTTGCTATAAAAAGCATTTTTTCATACTTCACTATGCAAACGATGGGGTGTTGTCAGTATTCTAGGCCAGATGCTCCAGTTTAGCCCATTACATAGCTGGATGTGAATTTTACTGTGCAACTGACATTTACCTAAGCACTTGTTGCTTAAATCATGATGTGGTCATAAAAACACAGTTGTGCTTTTTTAATTGATGACAATCCTCACTTTATATTGAATTGCTGGTCAAGATAAAACTTCACATTTTATTATTAAAGAAGCTGCAAGTCCTCAGTAGCAAACTTCATCTACCAAGATTGCCTTCCCCCCCCCCGCCCCCAAAGTAACATTTAAAGAAA
Source organism: Aptenodytes patagonicus (assembly GCF_965638725.1). Taxonomy (NCBI): domain Eukaryota; kingdom Metazoa; phylum Chordata; class Aves; order Sphenisciformes; family Spheniscidae; genus Aptenodytes; species Aptenodytes patagonicus. Next base: position 18,417,194 of record NC_134957.1, read on the forward strand.
TGGGAAAAAAATGGGATCCATCCACAGTGGTCAGACAATAATGGCTATGAAGGACAAAGAGTCAAAAAAAATTCCATTAAGTTCTTTCCAAAGAGTGCTCATAATTTTCAGTTTGGAAGCTATTCACAGAAGCATCATTATTATTTCAAGAAGATAAAAGAAATAGTACTAAGAAGCAATAACCTGATCTCCTATCCTTCTTTCTACCAACACCCTCCAAAGAGCACACGGTATCAGCACGAGCTTTGTTACCCAAAACCCCTCCACACATCTGCCCTCAGCTTCAGTAGCTGAACGAGCAATGTCACCAAATGAAACCCTCGAGACCCTTTTTCCAATAATCCCCCCTTTGTTCTTTGAGGCCACAATCCACCTTCTGAAAAAAATGCCTTTTTTCAGAAGACACTCCTGGATGATCGGAAGATTCCGGAATTCAAATTTTGTTTTTTGTTTGTTTTGTTGGACCCTCATCAAAACATTCCTCTCTAAGTGTTATATAAGCCATCCTATAATCCTTAGGCCTCTTGGAAAAGAATTCCCAACAGCAAAGCATTTACACCTTTCAGATTTGGTCTCTCTTGTTTTAGTTAGACAGAGGCAAACAGAAGAACTTGGGACTGTGTCATGGTCTTTCTCTGACACCTAAAGCAAGTACAGCCACTCACTACAAGGAGCAATGTTAATTTGAGAGTCCACAGCCAATAAATCTCTCCAGTAAGTTTTGCCATGTAATATCAACTGAAGTATTCTCAGACATGATACCCATGTAATTGAATTTCCAAAACAATGAGGTTGGAAGGGACCTCTGAAGACTGTCCAGTCCAACACTCTTGCTCAAAAAGCAGAATTAACTGGAGCAGGTTGCTCAGGGCTGTGGCCCACCAAGTCAGGTTTTGCATACCCTAAGGATGGCAGCTCCGCAACCTCGCTGGGCAAACTTGTACTTTTTGACCACCCTCACAGTAAAAAGATCCCTCCCCCCTGCCTTATCTTTAAATGGAATTCACACCACCGTGTTGGTGAAAGGTAGCATCACTTTCTAGATCAGCCAAGACAGTCATGAAAACAAGACAGATTTTCAGCCTCATCAATCCTTCTTCAAAATCTGAGACAAAGAAGGACTTCTGCCTTTAAAAATGTTGTCCTCCCCCTCTCTGTAACAGTATCAGTTTGTCTGATAAAAAGGGAAACTCTGCCTGCCTTATATGTTGTTCAGTAGTCAAAACATTATGAAAGCAAGTAATCTCAAACCGTGAAAAATGTGTGACTGAATAAAAAAAATTGTTTCTACTTCATTTCTGCTTGTGTTCACTTTGAGTGCTCACAGAATCTACGTTTTCATAGAAACAATTCATCAATTCTAAATAGAGAACAAACATAAGAATTATAAAGCACTTGGACAATTTGTGAACAGAGCGAGAGAAGCCATACTCTTTGATATTTGATGAATACTATCAGTTATTTTCATGTTTACCCAACATACACACACTTCTTAAAATGTAAAATTGTCTGCTGCTTTATGTAGAAAGATTGGTAGTGGTGTGTGACTCAAGTTGGGTAGGTCAAGTGAATTAATTTTAAGTTCACTGGGGCACTTTCCTTTCCTTCCCAAGTAACTGAAAACAAAACATTCCGAGACTCTTAAAATGGCTAGATGCAAAGAGGAGAAAAAAACCCCCCACCCTCATACCCCTAAAACTAAATTTAATTCTCCACATATTTGCATAGGTCTGGAAAAAAAAAAATTCAGAACACTGCCAACTTCACAGAACAATTTATTTTTCTAAAAGCTCGAGTCTGAATATGGGTTACTCAAAATACTCTGAAGTTTCTTTTCTTTCTGCAAATAGTCAATGCCTCCATGCGAAAGTTTTCCTTTGGCTTCTTCCTCCTCAAATCTGATCAGATAAAAGATTAAGCAGAGATAATGAACTGACTTACTATACTATATAGCAATTTGGTTTAAAAGATAGTGCTTTTGTCAAAGGTAAAATGAGAAGAGGATACAAAACCTGAGTTTCCAACATATTAGGCAAGATATTCTTAATTAACAGATAGTCATCAGTCTTGATAATCTATCAGGATCACACGGATTCACCTTTGTGTTTGTATGGCAACGTTTCTTGGAAAAAGTGCCAAACATGCAACTATACCAAACACTGCTGACTGACCGCCCCCCTCCCCAGCTTTTTCTTTTTTGGCCAAAAAAATTTGAGCATATATACAATCTCTATGCTGATGATGGGGCAAGTTTTTTTCCCCTGGGATAGAATTAAAAAAAAAAAAAAAGAAACAAAACCACACTACAAAAAAAACCCCCAACAACAACCAAAAAACAGCTACCCCCAAAAAATCCCCCTCCCCCCACCAAAACCAACCACCCCAAAAAAATCCCCCCAAAACAACCAAAAAACCCACCGTGGGTAATTTCAGGCCTTTCACACTCAGGCTTTTTTTTTTGTAATATCCTTTACCAGTCAAAAGGAGCCACAGGAGATATCAAGTCAAACAGAGTAAATCATAAAAATTTTTACCTTGACTGGAACAATCTTCATTATCTGTGCTTGTCTGAAGATTTATGAGTAGATTCAACGTTAAGGAAAAAAATATATTTTACTACATAAAATAAAAGGAAGCTCATTTTCTGTATTTTTCTGAATTGTTAATGTGTAAAAGGATATTGTTTCTTTTCTTCTTTCCCTCCAGTACTGTCTCGTTTTTCCTTCTTTTCTGTTTTTTCTTTATCATGTCTTGATTCCTTTAAAAAAACCCCACATATGGGAAACAGTTTATTATAGTATACATTGTACAGTTGATTAGAAGGATTATACACGTTTAAAGTTATAACTGGCCACAGCTAAAAAAAAAATAAAAATCAGAATGACAGTAATCAGCTTCTATGATTTCTGAGATTATTCTAACTTTGTCTTACAGTTCTATGATAACTGCTATCACTAAAGAGTTACAACAACTGGGAACTATTCTTTGGTGTTTTACAAATATGACTACAACATACTTACCTGTTTTCACAAAAAAAGCTGCGCTTCCAACATGCACTTGAAAATCTGAATACAAGCAGACTAGTTTATATGTAAATTAACCCTGCTTTCACATATTTGCTGACCAAACCAGTCTGCAAATATACTTTAGGTTTTGAATAATCTAGAATAATTACTGAATTTTCCTGGCTACTGCCAGAATGAACTATTCCTCCAATTTATCATGCCAGGACTGACTGCTGAAGTATTTAGAGCCACAAGATACCAGAATTTCCAGAAATATTTTCCTACACATTCACAGCACATCTTTTTAATTTAGGCCATAAAGCAGCAATAAAGTTCAAGAAAAAAGAATTCCTGTCAACAACAACAAAACAAAAAATCAAATCAACAAAATGAGAATAGCTTATTTTACCTTTTTGCTACCAGAGGAGCTCTTCTCCATCTTTTCTGCTTTAATTGAATCACCTTTCTCTTTTCCTGAAGATTTTGATTTGTTCTTCTCCTTCTCCTTTTCATTTAAGCGAGGGGAATCAGAAGGACTTTCACTTTTACTATGTTTTGAAGAACCAGCTAAAAACACAACAGAAAGTTGTAATTCACAACAAGTGAAAGCCTAATACACACACACAAAATAAAATACGTACTTGTCCCATTTTCCTCTTTGCGTCGTTTAGTTGAATCCTGTGGTACCTCTCGGTCACTGTTTGAATGATCCTGGCACCAAATACAATTACACAGATGTTAGCAGATTAAAACATACTCCTGAAGTAGCACCTGCTTACAATGTTGTTTTGGAGAACTAATTTTTGAATACTTAAAATGTAACTGAGTTATCACATCTTGTGTAAAGTTTCTCGAGATCGGTTTTGAAGGGAAAAAGTTTTGAATACATTACTGTAAACCGACCTTTGAAAAAGTACAGAAAAAAAAGAAAAACAACCCTGATATGGATCACTTCTGCTTAGATAGGCTGTACAACCAATTATTACTGCAAGGACTTTGAACAGAAAGCTTTCCAACTTTCTAAACTAGTTCATAAAAATTTCACCAACCCTTTTTCGATCTTTCCTGTCCTTTTCATCTTTCTTCTCTCTCTCTCTGGATCTTTCCCTTGACTTGTCCAAATCTTTCTTGTCCACTTCTCTCTCCTTACTCTTGGACAGTGTTGGAGTAGTGTGGTTAATGTAGTGCTGTTAAATTAAGGCAATATCACCAAATATTAATATGTATTCCTAGATGTGTAAATAAAAAGTCTTACTCTAACATAACAGATCTAGCTTAAAGAGCAAAATGAAACATTAAATACTTTACTAGCAAAAAAAAGTGACTGAAGACACTTTCAAACTTGCCATCTATAATTTAACCTATAGCTTTGTTTTCTCAACGCTGGAAATTCAAGAACACTTCCTCTTAACCGAAACACTTATATTAAATACACACAACGTTGTTCACCAGTATTATTTGATATATCAAAACAAATCAGACAGCAGTGCTATTGAAACAGGATATGCAGATTCTTGGACTGACTTAACACTTGCAATCTTGCCTGGAACAATGAATGGAATCAGCTGCTTAAACAGGTTCTAATTAATTTTTAAAGAATAATCTTAACCCACAAAGTATTTAAGCCAATACTTTGAATAATGTGTTTTTTCATCTACAGTAGTACAAAACTCCACCTTAAGCCTAAACTTCAAATGCTAAAAGCAGCCGAACATAGAATTGTTTTTGCTCTGTAACGTGTTCTAGATTGTTAATCCACTCTCTCTTCTAACCAATTTTGATAAGCTTTGTAAAACATACTCGTTTCACAAAGCTGAATATTTTTAATATAAACTGGGGTCACAGGGGAGGAGAATAAGTCACAGTAATGTCAAGTACAACACTTGACAAAGTTTAAATGTTACTGTGTGTATATATATACACACACATAAATATATAATATATATAGTATATAAACCCAATGCATTAGAGTAACTAATTCTGCCTTTTTAAATACAATTATATAGTTAGATCTTTCTAAGAAATATTTTTCATAAAATACCAATAAGAGCACATTTTTAATTACAAACACCTTTCCTTGGCATTTTATTATTGTATTAATACATAATATGTATACATATATTATACATATATTAATACATAATATGTATACATATATAAATACAATATATGTATTTAAGTTACAGCAACACACAAATTTACATCAGTATACTTTAATCTTTCCCCAGTTCCATAAGCTATCAATTTGTAAAGAAAAGATTAGTATCTTCTAATTAAGATGTTCTCTGTATTTCTTTTTAGAGACATCTTACTTAAAAGGACACCAAAAAAAAGAGGTAAGTGGAAGATTAGTTTAGAACAATCTACAAATCACTTGAACCAAACCAAATATTGTTTCAAGTATTTTTATTCTTTTAATTAAATTAATCCTGTCCTCCTCCAGTTCCAGTAAATGTTTAACTTACCAAAACTTGATGTTATTGGTTCTATGTTAAAAGTCGCACTGACAATGTTAGATCTCTTCTCTTTTATTACTTAACTGGAATTTTATTATCCTCCTATGCCAGAGACTGAATCTTCAATACTCCTTTCACTAGACACTTTTATTTCCGCTCTTTTCGCTCACTCCTCTTTTCTTGTTCTATTTCCTACATTGCCATTCCACAAGTAAATTATCCTTGCTCCCTTTTCTGTTGTCGACTTTTAACAGTGACTTGCAAATGTTTTTTTTCTACGCAGCCCCATTCAGTTGTCTCCCAGAGATGCTTTCCATGTGAGAAAGCAAACCCGTAGCTCTGCTTTCTCCTATTCCATTTCTGAAGTTCACATAGTTGTTCACGACAGATTCCACTGCTCTTCTACCATCCCAATGCAGAGTTTTGGAAAACTGCATCCCTCTCACATCCCTTTACAATAAAAGGCTGGATTTAGCTCATCAGGCTTTATCAACTTGCTTCTAGAAATGCTAACTGAAACCACGTCAAATTTTGGGCACTGTTGTATGTTGTGTAACTTGGGCAAAGGCCAAAGCAAGAATAAACACAAACCTAACTCAAGTCTGGCACCGTTTATTTCATAACCTGCAATGTAAGCCAACATTTCAATGGTCTGGCCCCAGAAATTAGGCAAAGTCAGGAATAAAGCAAGCCTGTAAGCATACAACAGCACTAGACTTCTACTAACTTTCAGTGGAAGCTGAACTCATAAATCTTATGGGCTTCTGAATATCCCATCCTTTCCCCAAACAAGTACACGGCAGTAAAGAGCAGCATTTAACTTGCCTTACACCATGTATAGGGAACATTGTCAAGAAGTGCCTTAAATCTGTTAGAATGGCACTGAAGAATGAAAATTAGTTCATAAAGTGAGAAAGAATAGAAAACAGCATTTAGAAGAGGAAGGAAAGGGTTGGACACCCCCCATCCCCTGAGCACTAACAAACAACAAAACTATGAAAAAGTCACACAACTGCAATACACTTCCAGCTAAGTCCATACAAACACATTATAGTTAATTCTAAAATTTAACCTTTCAAATTGACTAGAAAAATAAAGCTGTTTGTTGATCATTTAATTACAAATAGCTCCACTGTCTGCTTGATTACCACATCAATGTGTTAATAAGTAAAACAAAGAGTTTTAAATAAAAGTTTAGCTTAACTAATGAAAACTTGAGTGAAGTTTCAATTAACCAGTTGAACCTTGACTAATACAGTAAGAGAGGGAAAAGCGAGATTATATAGGCTACCATATACCACACTTCAGGTAGATGTGAGCTCAAGACAAATGTTATAGTTTTCTAAGTTCAAAAAACTTAAATATACAGGATATCATGACAATGATTTAGAAATCAGTTTTGAAAGTATATGGATTCAATCTGTAGACACTGTAATTTCATCAATTGTAAGAATCAAAGGATGCTTCCTATATACACTCTCCCTCTGAGTAGGTATGTTTGGTACTGGAAAGATTCGATTAAAAAAAACCCATCAGCAAGTGTCCATTATAAAATCAGAGCTATTTTGAATTAAAACATATAAAGTGTTCTGAACACTTTGTTTAGAGAGAGAGAGCTGTAAGTAAAACAGCAGTGTAAATATAGAACAGGAAGTACATTATGCATTTTTAAATCAAGTGAATATAAGTAATCCTAGATAAACGCGTAAGTTATCCAGAAAGTCCAAATGGTCAGCATTTTCCAAGTGATAAACATTGGTGCTATTTAGTTACACGTGGATACTGACTGTGTAATCAAAAATCTTAATAGTAACTTTAGAAGATTTGATCCATTTCCTATTAGCCACATACCCTAATATATTAGCAAGTTTACAATATTTGTGACTGTTACTATGCAAATGGTTGAGTTTAAAAAAAGCAACAGAATAGTTGCAGAATCTGCCTAAAATACAACATACCAAAATGTCATTCAACTCATATCCCACTCTACTCAGCGCTTGTCAGGCCACACCTGGAATACTGTGTGCAGTTTTGGTCCCTGCTATGCAAAAAAAGATGTGGACAGGCTGGAGAGGGTCCAGAGAAGGGCCACAAAGATGATCAAAGGACTGGGAAGCCTGCCATATGAGGAAAGGCTGAGAGAACTGGGTTTGCTCAGCCTTGAGAAAAGAAGGCTTAGGGGAGACCTTATCACCATGTTCCAGTATTTAAAGGGTGGCTACATGGAAGGTGGAGACTCCCTTCTTAGAAGGAGTCACATGGAAAAGACGGGGGGTAATGGGTACAAGTTACTCCTGGGGAGGTTCCGAGTGGACACAAGGGGAAAACTTTTCACAGTGAGAACAGTCAGCCATTGGAATAATCTCCCTGGGGAAGTGGTGGATTCCCCAACGTTGGATGCTTTTAAGGTTCGGCTGGACAGCGTACCGGGTCATCTTGTCTAGACTGTGATTTTACTGAGAAAGATTGGACCAGATGATCCTTGATGTCCCTTCCAACCTGGTACTCTGATTCTATGAACTCTTGAAAGCATTCTTTTGCATACATTCTCATAATATACTGAATCTGAAGTGCGTTTACAGGAAGCAAACGCACAGAGAGGATCATTTAGGAGGTTGTCTGTGATGCTTAGAAATATAATACTATAGCACTAAAACATGAATACAACAGTAGTATGGGGAAAGAATACTGATATTCCAGAGATGTATCTCAAATATTTTTGGATTTAAAAAATTTAATTGGTATCAAAAAAAGAACTAACTATTCCAAGAACTATTTTAACTATTCTATTAGCAATTCAGCCAAATAAATGGCTTAATCATAAGGGCATTTCTATAAATTTACAAGTTCCAGAGAGGACCAGAGAAGATACTGACCCATAAAAGCTCTTAAAAATATTGACAGAATGGTAAATTCAGGCGGTTTTTGTTATGTTGCTTTCACGTAACTATCTCTCTCTCCTATACAGAGGTTCTATATAGCTGACTGAAAAAAGCCCTCTTACTACACTAGCATTTACAGGAATGGAATTTGAATTTTCTAATTGAGTTTGCCAAAAGACCAAAAGTTAAGTTCTCTGCAACAAAACATGAAAGTAAACTTTGGTGGTGTCTAAAAGATTCAAACCTTTGCTGAAGAGTCCTTGAGTTCGTTGACGTTGTCCTGTAGAAAATGAATGGAGATGACACGTAAGCTGGAATAGTTTTCAGAAACCAGAGGAACTTTGGGAAGCATGGCCATACCCTTGAAACAAAAAACAGCTACTCCTTCTGGAATAAATCTTATGTTAATACTGTACACTGAATAAAGCTAGTAACTGAAATATTTTTTAAAAAGAAAGAAGGAGGGGAAAAAAAAAAAAGAGACAGTAATATCTATTCTCTAGACCCAATTATTAAGTAAATTACAAAATGTGTTTATATCTAATTCTTCATAAAACAGTGAAAAAACTCCCACCAAGACAAAATATAAAGAAAAAATAGTCTTAACTCTAAATACAGCTGAACCACAGGTGAAACAGGTTTAAAATGTTTTTAAACCTGTATCTTCTCCACTTTCATTTAAATGTGGTAGAAGTCACTCTAGAATGACTTTACGTTGCCATTTACAAAAAACAGGCAAGAAAAACTTTGTCATTTTGAGTAGTTATCACTGTCACCTGCTTCCTCAAAACCAGTATTTGAGTTCTATTGAGTTCTCCAAAATTAGCCTAAATCTTTCAAGTAAATCTTACACAGAAAAAGATGTACTCTTTAAAAAACCAGAAAAAAAGAAAAGCTTGGTAAGATGGAAAAGCTTGTTCTAAAGTTGGTAAGATGGTGAAGTTTAAAGGCCCACATAATCCATCACAGTGCTCTTGATGAAGTATTAGTAACTTACAGTTTTAAATGTTCAACGTACTGCAAATTCAAAGATTCCATGAACATAGATGGTTTAGAAATAAAATAAATATGGAGCAAGGAATGGCTACCCTGAGTCTTCAAGTAGGCTACGCCCATGGTTTTGTGCTGCGCTTGAATGCTTGGGGTTTCTCTTTGCTGGGTAGTAGGCTTGGTTGCCACATCTGGTTTTATCGTAACGCAGGGCTCAACATGGTGGGAACCCATTGGAAATAAACAAACCTCGAAGGGAAGGTACAACAGAAGCTGCATGCGCACTGAATATACACAACTACAGGAGAACTGATCACCAAGGAGACTTTAAAATGGAACTCCTTTCAAGACTCCTCCTTAGAAGGCACATATCGGTATGATGCTCATCAAGAAGCCTGATGAATTCAGAGGTATCGTACATCCCGTATCATCCAGCAATCTTCAGTGCTATAGATTCTTCAATAGAAGTGCAGAAAAATATGCTCCACTCTGCTGCAAAGACTCATTTGCTTGTAGCTACCATTGCACTCCAAAAAAACTGACTGCTTAAAACAATGAGGCACTTCTGTGTAAAAATTCTCTTGCAATTTCCAAACACTATTTACAAAATTTGTGCTAGGTCCTTGAAGCATTATTTTGGTTAATTAAAAATATTTTTATAGAAAAAAAGACAGTCCGCCAATAAAGAAAAGGAATGCATTTTCTAATGCAACATAAAACCTCCAGTGGTTCCAGTGTATACTTGGCACAAGACTTGAAGGAAGTCGAATATTGGCATCCCAAACTTGTGAGCCTAACATGGGTGCTGCCTTCCTCAGGCTATACTAACCTTTACTGTTGAGGAATGTGATGGAGAAGAATGTGTATCAACTTTGCGGCGTTTTTGTTCTGAGGAAAGAAAAGAACAATAGCATTATTAAAACACATTTAAAAGAGGATAATCTAATAATATGGCTGAAGTACCAGAATAATTTAAGCTAGAATTCAAGTTTTACCACTATGTAAATTTTGTTTTTCTTAAGCTATCTAGAGTTACCAAGCATGTCTTGACCTTCTTTATGAAGGTTTGCAGGAAAAGTGTAACGTGAACACACTGCTGCAAAATTATGCTCATTTCAAACTTCCATTTTATGTAAGACTGTATCTGAATTTCAGAGTTACTATGAAGACGCTGAAAGGTGAACCCAATGAAAAGCATTACAACCCTCCTTTACTTCGTTTGCCTTAAGCAGTGCAAGTATAAAATTCAACATCAGCCTCAGATTATAAGAACTTAAAATATCAACATTAAGGATTTGTTAACCCTTAATATAAGTAGGAACTGATAAAGCTTACTGTGTCCTTCTTAAGGACGCAAAGGCCTACATCTTCCACATCGCTGTTTTCTTTCAATTCAAAGGTTATGATGAAACTCTCAAGAGTACACTCTTGAGGTTTTTGCGTTAAATTTTTGCAAAACTTGCAAGGCTGCAGTTATACAGTTACATTTTAATAAAAGACCATTTAGACTTATACTAAAAAATTACAGGCTTTATGAAAACGAGCACTCACTGAAGACGTGAAGTTCACACATTCACACAGTTCACCTTTTGGAGATATCCTGACTACCTACTTTAGGCGCCAACTGTATTTAAAAGCCAATGGCAAAATGCTAGCTATTAAATAGCAATTCTTTCTCACCATCTCTAGCATTTTTTGACATTCTATTTTTCTAGACAAGAACAGAAATTAAACATGCAAGCTTACCCCTTTCAGATTCTGATGTTTCTGATCGGGGAACAGGTGACTTCAAGGACCCAGCTACTGGCATCTTTTCTCCTCCTTTAGCATTTTCCTTGGATTTCATTTCCTTCGCTACATCTCTTTCTCTGGACGGCTCCTTTTCTCTCTCCTTTTCTGCAGTTGACTTTGACTCAATGATGGTAACAACTGTCTTGGATTTTTCTTCTTTTGAAGCTTTTTCTTCTTTCTTGACTTTTTCCTTCTCTTTGTCAGATTTTGGTGTTTTCTCCTTGATCTCTCTTGCTTTATCATCTTTGTTTGCCCGTTCTTCCTTTGGTTTATCTTTCCCATCCTTCCCAAGTGCCTTCATCTCTGGAGTGGCAGCTGGAGTCTTGTCTTTTTTCTCTTTATCTTTTTCCTTCCCGCTTTTTTCTTTATCATCTTTCTCTTTAATAATTTTGCTGCATCAAAAATAAAAAGGCCAATTAGCATGCAAACAAAACCAGCTCTAGTTTTATCACAAAAGTTTTACTTCTGATGGTTTGACAGAACCTCCTGAAGCAGTCACTGTCAGATTTCAGATTTGCTGTCTCTTTATCAGGACAGCAACAAGCAAATGTTCTCATTTGTTTTATCTTTATTTAGCTAAAATGCTATGCATTTAACAACAGTGTCAGATCAGTACAGCTGCGTATTTTGGAAGAAATAATCTCATTTATTAAACTTTGAAGAAATGGAAACAATTTATACAGAACCTGAAAGTAAAAAAGGCAGGTCAGTTTCAAGTATAATTCTATGGTTTGGAAGGAAGAAAATAGAGAATGTGAAAAAGTAGTTTTTCTTACCTATTAGAAGCACTGTTTCCATTGCTTGTTGTCACCTTCGGTGTAGCGTTGACAGCTTTATTAATAACTTTCACCACACCCTGAGACTTCTCCTTTAGTTTATCTGTTTAAAAAAAAGAGAACAGCTTTATTTCAACAAGTTAATATACATCCTACTCGTTAAAATAGAACAAGTACCTAAGCATATTCATGTAAGATCATGTGTAGCTAACAGTTAAAATAGGTAATTAAATGCAGAACACCCCCTCCCAAAACCAACTAAAAATAAAGAACACACACTGACCCTATTTAGCATCGCATTTAGATTTTTTCTTTTCAGTTTAATAAGCCAAATTTTGAGAGAGTAGCCTGTAATGTCAGAAGAACTCTACTTAAAAAACAAATAAATAATAATCATAGGTTTGTTTACCAGTCTCCTCAGTAGTGCCTTCTTCCAGTCTAACTGTATTTATTGTGAGAGATGTAGGCATCCCAGCACCACCTGGCCCATTTTGTACTGTTGCAGCTACAGCATTCCTGGCAGGTGGGTCTTTGTGGTGGAATTCATTTTCAGGTATCATGAAAGGCTTCCTACTTTTCAACTGCCCAGAATAGCTGTAAGTCGCACAGATTGTTAAATATGCACAAACATAAAGCAAAACATGGGTTGAATTCTAAATGAGGGTCTAATCTAACAGTTCATCTGTTATTTATTTCACAGTTTTTCCCAACTGATATGCAGTTTCTTCCCCCTTTATCGATGAGCTCAAAAAGAAAAAAAACACAAAACAACAAACAAACAAAAAAAACACTAGACACAGAAGCAGCCCTACCTCCACACTCTCTTCACCACGACCACACATACACACACCGGCCAAACACACAGAAGAAACAGCATACTGACAAAACTTAAACTGTTAGGGCAACCTGAATTGCCCCTTAAGCATACATGGACGATTCTGCATTCATCACAGAAAGATGTAAAACATAACTAAGTAGTTTAGTTTAGCATTTTAGAATCATATAAATGTCCAAAATCTAAGCAGTCTTGCATCAATAGCCCTCGGCTTTCTTCATTTTACTCTCCCTCCTATCTACTTGCTGCTATACTATTTCTCTAAAATTAAGCTATGCTCTTGTGAGTGGAAACATTTACTATTTCAAGTGTTTACTAGAGTCTTGTAAAGGAAATTAGTGATCATCCAGCACAAAATGAAAGTTTTCATTCACACTGCCAGCCCTGAGATGCAGTATAGCGAAATCTTCTGTGATAAGGTAAAAATCAAACGTTAGGACTGTAACGGTTCCGAGTCTTTAGAAGCCTTTCATGATCCACTTTTAACCACTTTCTTAAAGTAAGGTGTTGTTACCCCATAGCCAATGCATATAGATCAGGTCTCTTCTCTTTCTCTTCCTGACATATCTTATGTACTCTTCTTTCCAAGGCTTGGCCCAGGTTCAGCACTTTTGGATACCATGGAAGGATTTTGGTCAGCACAATCAGGATATTTCTGATATGTGTATATTCACCTGTTTCAAGGCAGTGCACAGAAGCCTAGAACACAAATTAAATCTAATGAAGTTGGGGTTTTTTTATTAAAGCTTCCAAAAACCTAAGTTTTTCGGCATCTTTATTTACCTTAGTTAACTTATAGTGCCATTTGTGTACCACATGTCTAAAATTCTCATAATCCAATTGATCAGCTTTATTTCCACCATCAAATCCAGTTGCCCGTAATATAGTTAGGAAGCCTGGATAGTTGCCACATTCCTACATGTGTATAAAAGAAAAAAAAAGTGTTTGGGAAGCATAAAACCAGTAATTCTGCAAAAGTTAATATGATGGCTGAAGCACTTTTTCACCGATTCTGCTAAAGACTAAGACACAATTGCACTTTACAAGACTTACACACATACTTTTTTAAAAAACACTCATTTATATTGAAATCTTAGTTGTGGGTGAGAAAAAATAATTTGTAATTTAACTAGCTTTTGCAAGGAGTATTATGAGAGTTTCCATACGCTCCCTAAATTATCTTTAAGATAAACTATGAGAAAATCAGAAACGTAAGATTTTTTTTTTTAGCCACTATATTTTTTTGACACTATGCAAAATTACTTCTATTAAAACTACATGAATTACAGAAACTCAATTCTAAGATTATGCCATATGAAAAATTCAATCACAGTGTTTTTAAATCTAACAATTTCACTAAACCCATTTTTATTGGGCTGAATTACACAAGTGGCCATTATATATTCTCATGAGCAAACTCGTTTCAGTAACTTCACATACCTTTTCATATATGACTCTGTCACTGTGCCATCTAGTCACAGTCTCCAGCATACAGCATAAAAACCTGCCATATCTACTAGCTTCATTTTCAGTGCAACTTGCAACTGTATATATAATATCAGAGAAAACCTGCGAATAGCAGTAATAAAAAGTTACAATGACTTTACTGAATTACAAGAGGAACAAGAACCAACAAGACCTTCAAGTTTCTCTCATCTAAACCACCGTTAAGCTGGTTTCTAAATATAAGGGAGATCTCTTATAAAATATTCTCAGTTTGCTTTCAAGACTATTACCCAACTGCTGGTCCTTCACACTTAGCCCAGAATCTAAGCACTGCATATAGCTGCTGCTGACACACAATTTTCCATAGTTGAAGTGTGTCTTCATTGGCATATAACTGTTTTGTTTTCAAATTAATAATTTATTTGAGCAGGTAGAAGTAAACACCTATCCAAACTGATGCAAAAGGATTTTTTTCCTGGCCTGCACAGGTTCATCAGATAGGGCTCATGCAGTTGCCTACTTGGCAGAACATGGACTGAATATTTGAGTAAGAATGTTCTTCTGGACCCATGAAATCAAAGCAGATACCTACTTCCAATGTCTCATCACAAAGGAAATCAGAAAATCTTAACTGGATGTTCATATGAAAACAATCTTCGCCATAATTTTTTTACAATACAGCCCTATACACATCCTTTTAATCCAAGCTCATAGTCAAATCTGTTATAACTGTACAGATGATGCACTAACTTAATAATTTGACTTCTTACAGCAGTAAGTGCCAGAATGGTTCTGATACCCCGGAACAGTATAGTCAGCTGGTACTGTTGAAGCTGAATGCATCCTGCAAGACTCTTCCCCGTTCTCCACCTTTTTCCTCCACAGGAGGAAAAGAATGGCTATACAAACAGTGAGAACAGCCTGAACAAATGCCTCCTCCAACTGCCCCGTTTGACCCAGAAAGTCAGGCTGCTACTGCTATCAGAAGTACTCCCCATGTCACTCCACATGTGGGAGTCCCTTCCCATGTCTCAGCTGTGATACAAGTTAGTCCACTGTCTGTAGTACCATTCGCCAGGGTCAGAAGGGTTCTAAGGATGCTGCTTGTGGGGGGCAAGTATAAGAAAGTTGATACTACAGTGGTAGAGCGCACACAGCTAAAATGGGAGGGTTAGATGAGGCTGCAGAAATGCAGACCACTGGAAGGTTGCAAAACCTGAACGCAACTCCTATGATTGCTAATGACTTTGCTCTGAAATGCTAGTCTCATTAGGATAAATCAAAAACAAAATTTCTTGAAAATAAGCCCCTGAAGCTCTAGGAAAACTTGGTTTGTAGAATGTGAAGTACAAAAGGGAACTTTTGATTGTCACAGATTCTAGAATTAAACATAGGTAATGATTTTATTTATCTCTTTTTGGAGGCAGGGGGGACACTAGTTTTGCATGCTCATAATAGTAATTAAGTACATACACACACAGTTCTAGCTACTTACTCTGTCGTAGCAGAGAAGCGTGGAGAAATTGGGTGTTTTCTGCTGATGCACCAGTTCTACAAAGTGAGCACAATAAACTGCATCGATCGCCGAAAAAATGCATCGAGGAAATATACATAACTGCAAAAACTTTGTGATAGTCTCATTTTTGGTAGACTCTTCAAAAACAAGGAAGTTGAGAGAAAAAAGGAAGAAAGAAAGAAAGTTAATGGGTTAACACTCAACTACTCTCTTCCCAAGAAGTTCAGAATCACACATCCATATTCTCGAGTTTGTACATTAGGCCGCTTGTATTCCAGACACATCTTTGGCACTGCTCAGAAAAAGTCAAAACAAGCTTAACTGAGGACAGGCGGAGGGTAGGAGGGTGGTTGTAGCTAATCTTCATTTCTTATTGGGAAAATTCTTCTATTACACAATGGGGGAAAAGACAGGCTCAGAAAAAAAAACTTTGGTAAAACTTCTCCAACAGCTCAAATTCTACACATTAGCAAAAGGAACCATCTGCTATTTCTCTGGAACGCTTGTTTTCTCCTTTCTAGATGGGGCTGACTTTCAGCTCAGTTTCCTTAGAAATGGAAGAAAATGCTGTCTATATACGATCCCTTAACAATCATTTTTCCAATCAACCAAACAATTATAGGAGTTTAAATAGAGGAACAGTCTTCAGTAAACCACCATTCCAATACACACACATTTTGTGAAAGTTTCATTCTGCCACTGAGTAAAAGACTGCACTGTATGCTCAACAGCTACCCATTCCATTTGACCAACTGTTGGTTGGTCAACACAACAGCCAGACACATACCCAAACTGGTCCCATGGCAGCACCTGCCCAGTTAAAAACAAGCTGGGAGGGATGTACAGCACAAAAGGAAGGTAGGAAGAAAATAAACATATGGATGAAAGCACAGAACTGAAGACCGCAAATGGATGCCTTTGGAGGAAGAGCAGTCATGATCCTCATGAGGGCAACTGGTGTTTTTGCACTGGGATTCTTGCACAGGCTGCAGGGCACAAGTCAAAAGACTCAAGATTTACTTGCTTTGATTCTGTGATGCTCATGGAATAAAGCTTGTTCAAGAAAGGACTGTCAGCTTTTGCTTGACTAAAAATTTTATGTTGATTTAATTTTAGTATCTACCCCTCAAAGGTCATAACAAGCCTTTGACACTTAAAAAAAAAAACCACCAAAAGATAATCACAGCTCATAGAACAATCAAGTGTGTAAGTTTTACTTCAAAAGCGTAAAAGTAAAGCAAGTAAGCAGCCAGTCAGAATAGCTAGTTTCCAACTGTTAAAACTACCAGTCTACTTATTCTGCCAAAAATTAACCTACTCTTAATGATATAACCACTCTATCAAGAGTATCTACACAAGAAGCCAGTCTTTTTCTTTTTTTAATTAAATATTAATAATTTTTAAAAATATTAATTAAAAAGTACTACTTCAGTGGATGTGCTGTTCAATTTCCTCATATAGCACAATTACAGATAATTTCTTTCAATGGGGAAACTGCTGAAAACG
Source organism: Aptenodytes patagonicus (assembly GCF_965638725.1). NCBI lineage: Eukaryota > Metazoa > Chordata > Aves > Sphenisciformes > Spheniscidae > Aptenodytes > Aptenodytes patagonicus. The sequence continues at coordinate 18,434,397 of NC_134957.1, forward strand.
TTAAGTTCATCTCTGGATGCAATGCTAGGAAACTTCTTGCAGCTGAAGCCTGAGCATCCAGGAACCAACAATAAGCTATTCCCTGTACCCCACAAATGCCTGTATTATTCAGAGTACACGTTTATATACAGATCATAGCTACACAAACAAATTTCTACATGCTTTTGAGTGCTTCCTTAAGCAGACAAATTTACCAGTCAGCTCAAGACCAAGCTTCAGTCAGGTAGTAATTTTTCAACCAGTGATTTCATGTAGCTAATTCGCTGTCCGTACCAGTACATTAAATATTTATAGGGAATAACCGGTCTTGATTTAACTGTCAATGTTTCTTCATTAAATCAGTTGGGTGTATCTTACATGAGTCGGACAATAAAACGCTTTTCCACTGGGTTATGCTAGGCTCCTTGGGACAGACGAACAACTACTTCCAGTTACGAACTGAAAGTTCTTCCAGAGAAGAAAACTGACCAGAGAAAAACATTTCAGATTAACCATGCTAGTAGAGTTCACAATCAATATGAAACATTACAGAGGCTTTGTCAGAGAAAAAAAAGTTTGTTCTGCCTCCTGCATATCTGCCATATGAAACATTTGCATGCTGTTTCATTTCATGGTGCTGTTATGCTGGTACAATACTTATCTTGTCATTGGAAGAGGGTTTATGTTACTGCCCAAACACTGGCGTATTGCTCCTAATCACAGGACTCAAACAAAGTAAGTTAACTCCAACCACTCATAGAAAGTTTACATGCCTATTTCTTGCAATGTAGTGATTATCCTAACTTAGCAGCATTCTAACTGCAGTAAATAAGTGCAAGCCATCTTGCAATTACAACTTTCCACTGAATTGGTCAATCTCTTTATTTTCTAAATTAGTGCAATATTTAAAAGGTCTTGACATTGCAAGAAACAAACAAAACATCTCCCTGAAACCCAACTACTTGGCATTTGCAGTAAAGACACATTACATTCTAATTAAAAGTTTACCTTGCTAGTAGACCTCAACATATAAAGAGATCAAATTTTAAAATCAACATTAAGAGTATTAGTGCAAGCTGAACTTTAAGCTCTGGGGACAGTGATGACTACAAAAACATACAGAATGTTTCCCCTACACGCACTTACTTGCCAGAAGCCAGTTATCCTTCTCTAGTTTCAGTCTCTGTAGAACCCTCTGCACATGCTCCAACTGCTTCTTCTCCTCTTCAAGGAGCTTGTCCTGAAGAGCTGTGCAACGTTCTTTTTCTTTTTTCTTTTTATTTGGAGGCTATAAAATGTCAGTGCAACTCACTTACTATTATATTAACAGTTACTATAGATAGAGCAATTGAATTCCTGATAATGCTAAAGAATACCTGAAAAACTTTCTATTTCACTAAATAATGTTCTGCTCTAGTAATCAACTGATTTTATGAACACTGGCCGACTAAAGTTAAGACAGAAGTGAACAGCTAAACCACAGGTACAGGTGTCAAAGATTGCTTTCTGAAACACAGATTTTCCATTAATTTTCACTTTGTGAAGTCACTGGTACTTTTATTTTGGGAATTATAAGGAAGAGTCAATCCAAACTATGTGTATGTAACAAATCAGAATGGATTTGACAAAATCTCCCAGATATAAAGGACCTTAATATAACATTTCACAAAAAAAAGTCTTTCAAGGTTAGAAAGTTTAAACTGGACCATAAAATTATATAAACATACCATTTCCTGATTGTCATCTATGGCTTTCATCTGGACTTTAAGTTTATTGACTTCTCTGTCATAGCTACTATGTGGGACGGCAAGGTCATACATTGTCAAAGACCAGAATGTAGCATAAAACTGAGGACTGATGTCATCCCAAACCTTGGGAAGGTGCAGAGAAATCACAGCATCATGAACAGGAGCCATCACCAGCTCACACGATGTAATGTATTTGTGAACTTTGTGCTGCTGTTTATTTCCCTTCTCAGCTTTTTTTAGTTCATCATACTTTGACTGTGGATTAAAAAAATGAAAAATTTGTAGTCTTTGTACATAACAATGTAATTTAACTTTTACAATATAACTTAACTTCTCAAAAACCTTTCTATATAACAAACATTTACACATGTGAAATGTCATTTATGTACATAAAGCACTGAAGAACATCGTACAGAACTTTCAGTATTCATCCAGATTGGATGGATTTATCTTTCTTCACTGATGCTGCTACCTGTTGTTATAGTAACACATTATACTACACCAAGTAAAAATTGCTCTCGATATTTAACATTTTAGATGCAGGGACAAATTTATTTCTGATAGTTCCTGAGATACCACACCTTTTGGCAGCTGCAACATTTATATGGATTTTTGCTGTGGAGGAAAAACATCTACAGAAGAACTTACACATTTGGGGGAACAGGGAGGGAGAGAACTCCTACTGATCACCCAAATCATCAGAAGAGATGATTTCATTAGCTACAACTTCTGTCAGTTGTGTGAAAGCTGACACATGGGCCGTATTTTATATGAAGATAAAGTATAACCTGTTCCAGCCCACAGTTTCTCTTTCTACCTCTACTCATAAAGCTTCTGCAAGTTTTATTTAGCAAACAAACTTTAGCAGGAACCTAACACATATATTGATAACACGTAATACAGCAGCACTAACAGCAAGGAAACAGAAGAGTTCTACTTACTGAAATATGGTGTGCATACATGGGTCTTGAGAGGAAAAATGCAGCATCATGAGGTGTGTGAAATTCATTACAGAGAACGTCAATAGAAGGCACTCGCTTAATGTAATCCTCTGTGCTTAGATTGGATGCCAAAAACCCACCAAATTGTACCAGGGTGTCATGGCACTACATGTGAAAGATACAAAAAGTTAGCAAAAACAGTATTTTGTTCAAAAGCGAACTTAGGGAATGCTTGAAAGTTCTCTCTCTCTCTTTTTTTTTTTTTAAGTTAACAACACATAGTACAGGAAGAATTTTCTTATGGGGGTAGAGATGATAAATTTTCCATGCCACATGGGAGTCAAAAAAAAAAAAAAAAAAGCCCTACAAAAGCCAGCAGAACTGTAAGAGCATTCTGTTCTACCAGAATGAAGTGAAACTAGTTCCTACTGCCTAAGGCGGCAAAGGAATTCAGCCTGCTTCTTTTTTTGGGGGGCGGGGGGAAGAAATAAATTTCCTCTAACAAAGTAAGATCAGAAAAATATAATAGCTGACTTAAGAAATAAGAACTTAACTTTTCACGACAAAGGATGTTTTAATCTTTCACTCAGAAGTCACTTGTCAATATAGTATTTATTTAATACACTCGTATATTTTAATAATGAGATCACTGTAACTAATTTTGAAAATTCTTACACGTTCGTATTTATTGTGCTGAACTCATATGTTGTGCTGATACACTAGGAGTTACCAAAGAAAAGGAGGGGTTCTTATAAATGCAAGTGTTTTTACTTGCCTGATCATACAGTTTTCCCACCAGCTTCAGATGTTTTTCCCCTCCCTCTTGAAAGATCACACCATTTCTCTGTTGAGCCATAAGCAGGCACAGTGGAAGGGCAAGATCATGGTCCAATAATGCATCTTTTAATCTCTGAGAAGATTTTTTTGTATTCCTGATTTGGCCAAAGTATCCACCCTGTATAGTACAGAAAAAGTTACCCAAGTTTGGAAACAGTGCATCACAAATGGAAACCATGTGTGCTTCTGACTGCAGAAATACCGATGAATTAACATCAATACAGTTTCCTGTCCATCAATAAAACACTCTCTCTGGATCCTGTACTTCAATGTATGTATGTAAGACTCAGAAACTAACTAGTCTTGCATGCTATTAGTCTGTCTTTTACACAGTAAACAGAGTGATATTTCAGCTCAGGCATCATGACACTGCGTTTTAGACCTAGGTCTGCTGTCATCTGCTCAAAGTCTCTTCTCTGTTCAATACAGGAATTTCAGATTTTAGTTCCGATTATAGCTATTCAACTCACTAGAGAGTTGAGCGTAGGTCAGACTCAACTAGGTCTTTGACACCAAGGCTGCAACAGCTTTAGCTGTTAAAATGGTTTAAGATGTTACTCTACTCAACAGCGAGCTGCTACCCCCAGAGCAGGGCTAAAACAGCAGGACCGCACAACGTACAAGCTCACTGGCTGCTATAATTGACAGGTCTGTCATATAACACTGGATAACGAAGGCTACTTTCGTTAATATGAGATGCTGTGAAACACAATTAAGGCTCATGTATACATTGCCTTGTCTGCAAGGCCTGTAAGCTCAATGCAGTGGGAAGCTCTCTGATGAAAGCAGTAACACCTTTCTCAGCTATGCTGCCAGAGTTCATGAATCAGTCTTTAGAACCACCATTAATAAGCAATAGCTATTATTAATTAAATTTAACACAAACACACCTCAGCTTTTAGTTGTTCTCCACCAGTCATGGCTTCCAATTGTTCCATTGTCATTTCTTCTGTAATTTCTATCCCTGCCATTTTCTGCACTACCTCTTTTAAAATAAGCAAATCAAAGCTGCACAGAAAACAGAAGTGGAGTAAAAACAAGAAAATACGTTTAAGAAATGGAAGCTATATGTTTAAGAAATGGAAGCTACGTCATTCAATACACAGTACAAAGCAACGCTATGATGCATGTTAAATAACATTAATTCTTTTTTGAAGAAGAAACTAGTATGCTGAGCACACAGGGATTTCTTTATTGCAAGTAAAAAGTTAGTACTTAAAAACAATGCAGGCATTCAACAGCTGGATTTCAGAACCCCTTCAGAACAATTTCATTGTTTTTGAAAATAACAGCGAGTGTGGTGTTATTAGCTTTTAAGTATCAACAAATTAATCATAAAATTTATTGCTCCCTTTTGTTGTTTTACATACTTCATACTGTATCTATACAGTTATTTCATGAACATGGAATATTTTAAATTTTATTAAAAATTTCTACGATAGTACACGGCCTTAGAAATTTACTGGCAAAATTAGTCTGGAGAGGTTATTTGGAACATGGAAAACATTTTTTACTTAAAACACAGAATATACAAAACACTCCAGAGACTAGGCTTTACTTCCTGCTCTGAGTTCTGTAAGGGCAATGACTTTTCCTCAACAGAAGTACAGTAAATTGTATCATGATCATTCAAAATCAGCAGTATTTTCCAGTAACTTCTGAAATTTATGTGACCTACTTATAAAAAGTATTGACCCATGCCCTCCAAACCAGAGTTTTATATTTAAATAATTCATATTGTTTATATTTTTGCTTGCTGTTCCTACCATAAGTATGTTTTCTGTCCAGGAACTATGCAATACCAGCATATACTCCAATTCAAATACCTGAATACTCCAGTCCTATGGAACTGGTTATAGTGGTAAATCCATTTTTTTTCCCTATGATCCCAAATACTAAACTGAATATTAAAAATAAATTGATTTTTTTCAAAATACTTAGTCTTAATACTTACTTCCGGGGAAAGACAAGAAACATTACTTACCCCTCCTCTGTAGCTCAATGTTATTGTACCATCATCAGAATACAAAACAAATTGGGGACAGGGGAGCACATGAGACTGAGTGTCTACATTGCAGAACTAGATTTCTCAACATAAATACCCTAAAATAACATGCTCCGTTATCTCCACTGGTAAGCTGTCTTTCAAGAAGCATATAGGGATTCATAATAGAAAAAATTTGATACTCACCTATGTGATAAAAATAACACATTAAAATTAAATAAATAAATGAAACAATAATGCTAAGTGATGACAATGGTAGGACAAAAGGAAAAGGAAGATTCAAATTGCAAGCCTTGTTTGAAAAATTTTTTTGAGTTATGATTAACACTGATGTACCAAGAAGCCATTCAACTGCCATTAAATAAATTGGACAAAGTATTTAAAATAGTATTTAAATGTTAAGAGCCATCCCTGCAGAGAAGACATTATGCGAAAGAAAAAACTAAAACTGTTAACAGTCACACCCTTTTATATCATGGATACTTATTTTTTAAATAACATACAATAATTTCTATGACAATATTACAGACCAGCAGGGTTTTCTCCCGTCTGGTTAGTTGTTAAGAAAACTGCATTAAAATCAGTTACAGATGAAAAATCAGTACTTCAAAAATAATATGTCACAGCTATACAATTAGAGGAAAAATAATGTACTAAAGAGGATATTATTCTTTCTGCTATTTAAATTTCTTAACCTTCCTGGTATTATGGATGGAGTTTTACCACTACTAGAGTGACTACTACATCAAGCACCCATGCATCAGCAAACACCCAAATAATACATTATAAAAATTGAGTTTATAAAGATCAGTTTACAAGACTTGCCTTTTCCCAGCTTTCAGTTGGTTGGCTACATATTGAAGTAGACCAGCAAGTTCAATTGGGTATTTTCGGAAAACTGCACCGCAAAAGCTAGCCAGACCTAAAGCAAGGAGAAACAGCTGTGACTACACCTCATGAGATACTAATCATTAAATAAGGATTAACGAAGTACACGTGGAATGTTAGCAATATATGTATTTTTGTAATACAAAGAAAAAATATTTTCCTATTGATTAAACTTGCCAGCTCTCTGTTTTGTTTAAAAAATTAGGTGGTAGATCCAAGCGAAATACTGATCATAATGATCAATAGTATGGTAGATCATAGGGAAGGTGAAGTATTTTAAACATTAATGTAATAAATAAAACGAGAATACTAACTCTGCAGCCAGCTCGAGATTGTAGTGTCATCATGCTTCATTCTCTCCTTCTCAGGGTTTGCCAGAGCTTCAATGATACAGTCTTTAGTGGAGTTAAAGAGAATATTTTTCCTTGATTTGTAAAAACAAAAGTTACACAGATCTGTTTTTCCAGCTCCACAATTTGTAATATATGAACATGATATGCAAGTATAGCAAGCATGATATAGAGGATCCACTAACATAGTTACAGTATAAAAAAATAAAATCATGAAAGAAATCGTAACTTAAAACGCAGTATTTACCTCAGCATTTACAGGATCACTATGCCTTCAAGAACAGAGTGAAAGTAGTAAGAAAACCCTTTAAAGTAAAGTATAATTTTAATAGCATGAAAGAACAGATAGAGAGGGTTCTGTGACCCATTAAGAGTGCAAACATATTTGCAAACATCACTAAAATTTCCAGCAAAAAGCAGCAATAATAGAAAACAATAGAAGATAACATTTACTCACAGACAACAGATTTAATCTGGCTACAACTGCAACTTTATCAGTAATTAGACATATTGATTCACATAAAAGGATACATGCCAAAACATCATAGTTCAGTGAAGTGAGGTATTTCAGTGAATCAACCACCGGAGTTATTAAGTTATCGTATTTTTGTATTTGTGATAAAATCTGAAAGTTACAAAAGACATTCAGCTGAACAGGAACAGTATTCCTTATCTTTCACATAATAAATTAAAACCATTTAACAATGCTTGTCTTCAAAACCTACACAAAACAGCCTTTGAAATTAATTTTTTCAGAAGGTCCTAAACCACTTTCAAAGTAATAGGTTATCTCATTAATTTACCTAGTACCTTAGAGATATCAGTGAAACATCTCTAACATGTAAAAATAATTCTGTATAATTATTTTTCTTTTCAATTACAGAAAATAAAATTGCAAAAACATTCCACTCATTTTCTTCTAAGATTTCTTAAGAATCCTAAACCTTAGCAGTAAGAGTTTCTGTTGCTACTTAATAATAAAAGACTATTAAAAAAAAAAATGAACCTAGGTCATGAAAGAATACAAGTAAACTGTATTAATCAAATTTTACAATGTTCCCTTTGGTACATGACGTGCGCGCGTGTGTATTGCAGTATTAGTTTCTTCAAGTAAAATCTGAAAACTGGTAGATCAATAATCACAAGTCATATTTGTGAATAAGGTGGAGGTCCATCAACATACTTTTACACCTCTCAAGCATTCTGTAGCACCACGTAATCTTAAAAATCCTCCCCGACTTCGTAGCTGTATTTCAGACTTCAAAGCTTTATGTTTTCTTGAATTTGCATTCTGCATAACCTGATCAGCACATCCCTGTATCTCTGAGACCCACCTCAGCTATCCCAAATTAAATACTTTGCTCCTACAAATAAGTGGATGTAATTTTCTGTGCAGTTGTGGTTATTCAAGAGCTATTGTCACATATAGTATCTCAGACCTGTGCACTACTAATAAATTACCATATTTTAAAATTTGCATCAAAAGTAAAAAATAATGAAATTAGAACTGCCCTCTCACTAAGACAGCAGGTCCCTTCCCATACTTTAATATCTATTGTTAGGATGAAATAGTATTCAAATACATGTAACTACTTACATAATCAAATAAAATTGTAGGATTGCTGTGGCTGAGCTTCCCAATCTGTCTTCCAGAGGGTTTCACATTTTCCTTAGTTAAACGCCTGTAAAAAAGAACATACTTTATTGCAACAGACAAGCTAAAAGAATACTCAAACAACAGGTTAGTGCCAGTGAAGAAACACCTTTGTTAGTCGCAGAGATTAAATTCTCACTGGCGGATGTGTTTTTAAGAAATTTAAGCATAGAAATATTACTCCTCTGGGAATCTGAAATTTATAATCCTATAACGTGCAGACAGTACAAACAAATCAGTTGTCCCTATATTATTATGGGCTGTATTCTAGTTTCAACTTGGAGCACTTTGTATTCGGAAGTTGTCAGTGGGACCTATACCACATATAAAAACACCTGCGATGCTGTTAATCTCTCCTGCACATTTAATTTAGCCACATATCAGTCATTTTGCATTTGTTGCATTCAGTTCATTGAAAAACAGTATTAATTTCATTGTGTTACGCTTCCACAGCATTCCCTACTGAAGATATGAGCTTAACATGAAACCTGAAGTCGATACACAGAAGGAAATTGTACACGTAGCAATCTCAACAACTGACAGCACTGTGGCTCATCTGCACAACTGAAATCCACCGTACAAGAGAAGGGATGTAAAGTTTTATGGTCTATGCTAGCTATGCAGCAAGTCAGGAGAATATCAAAATCATTGTTTCTAGCTTTCACAGCTGCAAGTCCAAAGTCTTTTACCCAGTAACAATTATTCTGTCTTGCCTATGTAGAAAGGTTCTAGTTATCCACATTATAAAACCATAGCATTTGCTTTTGGCAACAACAAATGGAGAACCCAAATCCCCGACAATGATGTCAGAGACGTTAAGTGTGAGGGAAATCTGAAATTGTTGTGAGCCCACTTGAAGATGAGAATGAATCGCTCCCTTCAATTCAACTTATTGCCCTACTTCCAAACCTGTAGAAACTGTGACAAGACTTTTGAGACTCTTCAGATTAAAAAGTCTCCATACCTAGAGAAAATATGTTGCACTCTTGACATTTGCATAAGCAAAGCAATTTAATCAAACAGCAGCACACCCATGGAAAAGGTTTTAAATAATTTAATGGGACATTTTTCACAGATAAAATACCCTTATTGGTGACAAATCTGTCTGTATCCTTACTTATTTGACAGTTTTTAATCACAGTACATTAAATACTCCATGAGCAAGGATAATCAGTAAAATTACTGAGTCAGAAACGGAATGTATTTGTCAAGTTTCGGTGACATGCAATACACTGTATCACAGTTGATAATTATTTATGGAATTAGACAACTTACTTCATGATATATTTGGCTCGGTCTATGGTTTGAGCTTTAACTTTCACTAGAAGTGGGTGACTATTGTATGTTTCGTTCTTCCATTGCCCATAAAGACGGTACCTTGAAAGATTGTAAAGGAAAACTATTTTTAGTACTGACAATTCAAGAGACCACTTCGAAAGAATGGAAACAAGTTATTCTACTCACCGGTACTGGTATGGAAAAGTTTTGAACATTCCCCATAATTCTTCAGACATGCATGCATTGCAGTCCATCAAAGAAAGAGATGGAAGTAAGACTTGATCGGTAATACTCAACAAACAGCTAAACAGTATCTCCTGAAATAAAGACAAAAAACTCGAGGTAACTATCAAGTAAGTACATCAGAAGTAATGCTATGCAGAGATGCACAAATTGCACGTCTTAGTAGACTGATAAAATACAAGTTTGCCACAAGATTAAGACTTCCTAAACAAAAACAAACAAAAAAAATCTAAAAAGGACTTAAAAATATCTCTCATCATATATCTTTTATTAGATAATTTATGGGCCATATATACTGTCAATATTTTATTTGCCTACATAAGATATTTGAGCAAAGCTGCTGAAGTTTTCAGCAAGTTGCACTCAGATTTTCCAATCAAATACATCATTTAAAAAAGGATATACTGTGGACTTGCATGAAGTGCAACAGGAGAAAATAGATTTTGGCAACTGCTTTCAATGTATTAAGGTATTCCTTGCCACTACTTCCATTTTCAAAATCCCAAATTAAAACCTGAAGGCATTATACATGTTCCCAAGGCACAGTACCAATTTCCATGTTTTCAGTATCCTATCCTCGCCCTTTACTAAACACATCTTTCCCATTGGGCTATGTTAGAATAACCATAGCAGGAAACAAAAACAAACACACACCCCCCACCCCACCACAAAACAGAAGAGACTAATTTTCTCTGCAATGATTCAGGAAGTCAGGAAATCATGACAAGTGAGAAACAGGAGTAATAAATAATAATGAAAGTAATAATGAAAACTGCCCAAACTTCATATTGAAAACTTGCTTGTTAATTTAAAAAAAAAAAACACAACTTGTTTTTATATGTTAGATCTGAACTGGACACTTGGGTTTCATTGTGACCAATCTTGATAATTCAATAAATTAGAAAATTTAGAAAGAAATAAGTTAGCCAATAAAGAAAAATTAGCCATTGTACTACTAAACACCTCCCCTACTTCTAGTTTCTCTTTTTCTCTATGCTTTTCCCCAGTAAATTCTTTAAGATACAAGGTGCCACCATGAAAAGTGTATTTATAGAATAAACAGCTGGAGTACCTCCAGCTGATTCTGAGCAAATAAGTAGAATGCAGTGGACTAAAAGAACAAGATTAGGTATGAGGAATGCAGGAGAGAGAGAAAAAAAAAGAAAAAAGGACAGGAATACAAAAAACCCATGACTGGCTCAAACCTGCCTATAAAAAAAATCAAGACAAGTCTATAACGTATATTTGTTAAAGCATAAAACTCAACAGAAAAAGGAGAGTTGTACAGTTATTAAACATTTGGTCTCAATTAAAATCTTGCATAAAAACACCATCCTCCAAAATAAACTCACCATTTTCTCTTTATCTTCTTGTTTGCTTCCATCACACTGAAACTATAACAAAAGACAATCATGTTAATTGTAGCATAGTTAACGTAACAGTTACAGTTTCAGAACAAGGCTATCTCAGCAAAAGCATAAAGGGCCACATGTCTAGTAAATGTTTAATTTTCCAGATCTGTCAGCATTAAAATATTTTTGAACAGAAATTCAAATGCATAGATAAAATGCATTGCTTACATATATAGGGGCTTTGTACACTTTTGCTCAAAAAGAGGTAAGAACTAAAATATTACGGAAACTTACTATTATATATGAAATACTGAATTTTCTTACTGGAGGAGAGGAAAAAAAAATGCCCTAAGCATTCACCTTTTACCTATAAACACCCCAGGACTTCCAACCCAATTATCAACAGCCATAGATTATTTTCCCCACCTTTCTCTCACAATAATACCCTCTTAAGCTTTTAGTCTTCATTATTAAATTATTTTCTTTTCTCTCTTCTTGTTCCGCTCACCGTGAAAGGCATATTAAGCTATCACACCAGTAAGTGCACAATCATTTTAAAGGTACACTTGAGCATGAAAGCTGCAGTGCAATGTTAGTAGTCTAACTTTTAAACTACTGTATGGGTTAACTTACAGTCAAAATCACCTCCAGTTATAAGTATTTCTACTGTGTGTTAAATGTAGTTTCGTAACTACAACATGCTGATGGCAATAGTGCATTAAAATAACTTTCCCTATGTTACCTTAACCACTCTGTCACTGACGAATTTCTTCACAGTTCCAACCTAGAGCAAATAGCTAAAATGTTGCTCATTCTTGTCAGAAACACATTAAACTATTATATTCATATATTTACAGTAAAACTGCACAAGAGATTCCTATAACCAAGTAATCTCCATTCTACTGTACATATCCACAGAAATAAGGCCTTTCTCACAAACCTTCAGTACTTGAACTTAATTACAAAGTAGTCCTAATAGTCTGCAGTAAAATGAATTATTCCCTTGAAATTATAATTTCCAAATTAATTGCATTGTCACTGCAACATAGCATATCAGGCAAACATCAGTCTTCTCACAGGCCAGCAAGAAATAAGCATGCTATAAAACAAGAGTATTAACCATTGGGAAATCTTATCATTCTGGATGAGAAGATGCTGAGAAATTATACCTCCTACAAAGATATGGAAGTAGGGGAAGATGGAACCACTTGAAGTTATCACGATTTTATTACAAAGACTACTTGGAACCCAAACTTAGTGTAGCTTCTGTCACCCTATCATTGCATCTTGGAACCCGATGAGAGCAAACTCTCTTGCCAAAATCTGTTAAATTAGACAAAAAGATCTTCAATCCCAAGAATTAGCCGTGTTCTTAGCTCTGCATCAAGTACAGCTGGCCATGAAAGCTTCCCCTCAGGTGGTACGTAAATTTTGAACATTCCAGTATTTGTTAGTTGTAGTTGAAATAAAAAAATACTTTTAAGAAAAAAAAAAGTTATAAAACTGAAAATCTCCCCTCTAGTACCATTTAGATCAACCAACCTCTCCAACTTTCAGTTGTAAGTTAAAATAAAAAGCTAGGTAACAAAAATAGTGATTTTTAAGTTGAGGTGTGTGTGGTTTGATTAATAATAATAAATAATAATAATAAATTTCAAAAACTAGGAATTCCAAAGTTTCTCTGAGCTTCTATTAAAAAAAAAATTTTAAAACCCTCTATTGTTGACTTGAAAATAAAACAAAATCTGCTAGTCAAATAGCAAATTGCCAGAAAAGTACCCAAAGAAATCACTAGCCTCAGTCTGAGCTACTGAGTACATTCCAGGGGAGTTCAGAATATAAATTCAATTTGCAGCCTTTTAAAACAGGTCATACTACCAATCTTTCAATATATACATGGTAAAGATATGGTCAAAAGACAACAACAAATCTCAAGAGGCCATTTTATTTCTAAAGTTGGCAACTTGAGGCTTTATACGGTGTTTGAGATCCCCATATTGAACCCATCCTTAGTGGCATCCAGAGATTTGTCATTGACACAAGTTCAAGAATAGCAGCATTTTAACTGGCAGAACAGGGGGAGACCTCACTAATTAAAAAGATGCAACATCCCCTACTTCACAAGTAACCTAACATGTGGAATAGAAAGTACTATTTTAAGTACTGGATATGTATTAGGTTATTGTTCCCCATTGTCTACACTGTCGCTCTAATAATGTAAAAGCTTCCATGCAATTAGTATCATATGTTCGTTTCTTTAAAAAAAAATCCATACACAGATATTGTTTTAAAAGATGAAGACCATAATGAGAAATCAGTTATCACTAAATATTCCTGGTTATAAACCTAAAGTGCCTTAAGTTGTTCATAAAAATGTTTGTTATGTTTATTGATCATAAAAACGATCAAGAATTGAAATAAGATTCTCCAGATTTGTCCTTAGTCAATGTTTCAGTATTTGAATATATACACAATTAGTAAGACTTGAGCATTTTTTGACATCAGAGGAATTGGTATTTTTCAAGTTTTGACAAGCTGTTCTGTCATACCAACCTCTTTCATAAATGCTTTTCCAAGGCGCACCACTTTTGCAAATAAAATGGGATCATGGGAGAGGTGAGGACCAAGGTAACAAAGCATGTTGAACACTTCCTTTCTCAAGTCCTCGAAGCTGTCTGCTTGTTTTGGTGCTCTCTTGTTTGGCAAAGAAGAAATTGGTGACCCTTTAGCTCCTTTAGGTACACCAACTCTGAAAAATAAGATGTGCAGCATTTCACATGAAACAAAAGTGAAAATTTTAGAAATGTATCAATACAGTTAGGCTTATTAGTGAATCCATGCTTATAAATAAATAGTAGTTTTCCCCTATGTAGCAACAGAATTCTACTTTTCACTTTACCTGCGGTACAGAGGTTCAATTGTCACATGTACAAGCTGGCAAAGGGCGATCGCAATAGGCTTGTGTGAAGTAGCATAAAACGGAGGCATCTGATCCATAATACTTTGTGCATGCTGCCAATCACCAATTTTTAATAAAGCTTCCAATAAACCAAGCTTTTGATTATCAGGAGGCTGCAAGATAACAAACAATGAAAAAGTGTATCACTAAAGTCTTCTTTATATTTCTCCTTAAGCAGTATGCAGCTGTAATTCACAGCTAGAGAAGAAAAAAAAAGAACCTATTTCAACTATATAATAAAAAAAATATGTAAAATAAAATTCAGCTAGACATTTAGACAATAAGCACACTTCAAAAGCTATAAACCAGTCCACGAAGAATCTAACATCTGGATCAAAGAAAAGAGTTAAAGTTCAAAACAGAAGTTTATAAAGTTATCTGACATATGTCTGATCTTTTCAAAATGTCACAATCTATTGCAGCTTATTTCTTTACATAACATTTTAAGAACAATGCAAGCATTTAAGAATCATTCACATTGTGTGTTGTTCTGGATTTAAGAGCATGAATTTCTCTTGCAAAAAATCAGATTACTTAAAAAAAAACCCACAAAAACAAAAACAAAGAAAAACACAACACCAAACCAAACCCAGAACCTTTACCTGTCTCTTAGTTTGTCTGTATCATAAGTTTCACATTAGCTTCTACTCTAGGAGAGTCTAGTTTTAAGTGCAAGTCTACAGGAAGTTTTCCAAATATCCCATTTTGCAATATAGGCATAATTGTAAACTATTTCCTCTTAAGACCATGCCCATGTAAAAATGCTTGAAGGCATGGTATTGATATATTTTATTGTTATAAATTGGTTTTCCCTGGTCCCCAAGGTAAAAGTCTATTTGTAAATGACTAATGGTAAGGAATAGTGACAGCAAACTAGCTGTAGGTAACTACAAACCTAAGATGATGTTTACACCAAGGGAGGGAAGATTACAAGTCTAGGACAAAACGTTTAAACATTTTAAGGCAAAAAACTAGTTTTATTTAAATCATGCAAACAGACAAGACAGACTGACAAGAACAAAAATGAATTACAAAGCAGATGCTTCTGTGGTTCTATAGTTTGCATGGATTTTTTAGTATTTTTTTTCCTTTTAAAACTTCTTTATAACACTGGCAACTATTTTTCTCATAGTTTTGAAAACAGAAAACAGTCTAGTACACAGTAACATGCAGAGGAAAGTTTCAGAACAAAACAAAATGGACAGATCTGTTCTATATTCACGTTGAAGTTCTGTAGTAATGAAATTTTAGTATTTCCTTCGGGGATAAAAAAATGTATCTGCACATCAGAACAAGATGAGCCTCTGAAAGATTAAAAAGATACATGTGCAATTAGAAATGCACACACTAATGTTATTTTACCATGTAACTACTTCAAGTTTCTTTGATGCCAAGAATTGTCTTTTTAAGTCAATATATACCATGTTAACAAAAGGGTATGCTGATCCTTTACTGAAGTGTTTAAAAACTTTACTTGTGCAGTATACGCAGAAAGGTTGAAATCCATGTTCAATACAATAGACTTCTCAAATTAGAAGTCGTATTATTACAAAAAACCCATCATAAAACAGTTATTTAATTGGTATGAACATACCAGTTAAAGTTCAATACTAAACACCAAATTTTTGGTGATTGGGGTTTTTTGGGTGATTACTAACTATATTGGAATCCATGTTTCTATCACACAGCCTTTCTGGGCTTTATGTGTTAGTATGCTATTTCCAAAGCAGTCACTGCTCACACACACGCATGCTGCTTGACCGGGTCTCTCTTTAGGTAAGCAAGCTCTTCTGAAACATGCTCTCCAAAAGCAAAAGCATGCATGGCACAGAGAAGAGTCAGTCTGGAATTGCTGTCAAATCTAGCCATACTGCTGAGTTCTGTGACCTCTCAAGTATCTCCCTATTATTCGGTTATGTCAAGCACATCTTAAAAGGCAAAAGTAGATAGTGCATTTGCCAGTACTAAATTATTCATATTAAAGTCATAAGACAATAATAAATTTTAGCCACAAAAAATAAGCACTTTGTGGATTTAAAAGAAAAGTTAAGTCAGTAATCGTTAAACACTATTTTCCTTATCCAGGCATTTATTCCATGGTACCACGTCAAAAAATTGTACATTAAAACTGCACAGTGGATATAAAGTACTCAAATTTAGACTGTCAACAGCTTTCACATGTAGTTACTCTACTAATTGCTATGAATTTCACAGCTAATCACATACAAAAATACTAACACAGAAACAAGCTTTTCAAGAAACAGCATGCATTGCATAACTGTGTAAAGAGTCACAGAAATTGTTTTTGTTAAGTACAGCTCTCCATTTTCCAGTCACAAAGGCTCAGACTTCATTATTTGTCATTGTAATCCTTCAGAAAAATGTTGCAGTTTCTGCTGGAGCTTAAAATTCCCTAGTTCTTAATTCTAAAGCTTAGCCATAAAAACTGTCTTAATTCTACTGACATTACTTGCAATATACACACTCCCCATGTCCCATCAAGAGTTTAGTTTTCCATCAGAACATGGCAATGTGCACGCTTCAGGGAATACCAGGCAGCCTCACCCGACTGCACAGAAGGTGAACCAAAGCAATGTGGTATAATCAAAAGGGATACTGAAATAATGAGTGGGAGGGGGATCAAAAACTTAAAGCTAGTGAAAGGAATCAGTTTAAGCAGCAGATGTGGCTGCAGTTGAGAGCCAGAGAGCAGTGACTATATCAACTGCCTGAGGGAAGAAAATGAAATTAGATTTTTCAAACTAGGCAAGAAAAATGGAGGGAGGAAGGAAGGTCAGATGTACAGAATCAAGGTGGGGTAGAAAAAAATAGGAATAAGTAGACAAAACAGATTGATATAATGAATCTAGGAGGATACAGAAAATTAAGAACAGAAACTGTCAAGACTGATGGACCCCTCCCCCCTCTCCAGTACACCACTTATAAAATGCAAATATCAAGCTTTTATTTTACTTTTTTTGTTTTAAATAAGATGTTTGAGCAGTACTTAAGACACTCAAACGAAGATGACAACAGAAAGGCTGCTAAGATAAATAATTTTGTTTTTAAAGTAAGGCTTGGACACACTGAAACAACTTGGACCTAGAGCAACATGAACAATACATGATGTAGTAGCACCTTAAATGAAGAGTATACATTCACACATACAAAGACACAGATCTAATGGAAAGCACAGTGGACAGTTACAACTAAAAGTGTTCAGTTAAAACCTTTTTCTACAATGCAGGATAATTATACCAGCATTCATAAGTCTGGCAATTCTTTATCCCAATTCTTGATTGGGAGAAATAAGGAGTAAACTCTTACTAATGTCCTTATTTAAGAAATCAACTAGGATTATACTATCACAGGTCCTAGAAAACAGAGTTGTTAAAGATTGTGAAGTATATGAATGCTGGGTCATATTCAGTGGAGCTGATACAACAAAAAGGGAGGAAAGAAATTAATTAGCCATTGAACCAAGAACATTAAACCTACAGAAATCCACAACAAGCTGCAAACCATGCATTTTTGTACATTCAATATTATGGAAGTGCACTCAGAGGATAGACAAAAGCCTTCCAAGAACTACATACCTGTCTGTTCCAAATAAATATAAAAATGTTTTCATAACAATTATTATATTTAGTTTAAAATAACTTAAAATAATTTTCTTGGAAATAATTTTCTTGGAAAGGAAACTATCCACAGAACATACCTTTTCTGTTTTCTCCTCCTCTTTTTCTTTTTCCTTCTCCTTTTCCTCAGTCTTTTCAGAGGATAAGACGACCATCGTAAGTTTTCTGACAATTTGCTTAGCTTCCACTATTTCTCGCTTGTGTTCCTCAATGATGGCATTATCCCCTGGAAGAAGCTAAAAAAAAAAAAGCCAGAGCAAACATTGTATCTGAAAATTAAAGTGACCTACTGCTACTTTTGATCACTTGAGCTCGGAAAAGAAGTTTTTCCTTCCTTGTTACTATCAGATAAACTTACTCACTGAAAGATTCTTTTCCTTGCTACCATCATCCCAACAAGGAAATATACTATTAACAGACTATTCTGAAATCAAGGACTCAGGAGAAATAATACTGTTCTACTTCCTCACAACCATTAGTTGTATAAGCTCCCCTTCCCCTCTCCGATTCACCACTCCGCTGTAGCTATATGGTGACAGTTACACACATACTTTATGACAACATTTACAAAGGTCAGTGCCTTAAAACAAAGTGAATATTCAAAAGCATAAATTTTCACTTGCTCATCTAAAGAAAAAAAAAAACTTCATCACCAAGGAAAACCAGGTAACCTACTTAGACACACATTTTGATTGCACTTTATTTTAAAGGAATACCATTTAAAGCTTACCAAATTTCCTATTTATCAGCAATGTGGGTTAAACACATGTAACATCTGTTCCTTAAAAAACATCTTACATTAAGAGATACCTAGTATGATAAAACCTCAACATAGTCTCGTACTTGAGAACGATCAGGGTGAGAAATATAACCCCACACTCAAAAAATTAAAAGGTCAAGTTGTGCGACAGAAAAGCTCTTTCTTCTGAGAAAGCCAAACTTCAATTTGATTCCTAAAATCATGCTCAAACTTTAACTGCAAGTAAGTAATCAAAACTTACTGTAGAGTTATGACCTCTTTGATACAGTAATCTTTTCTTCTATTGTTTTTAACAAGGGAAGATTTTTACTGTTTTTTCCCCTCCCAAATGGGCAGTAGAAGAAGGAAAGACTAAGCATCAGCTTCTTCAGAGAAAAGATAGTAGAATTCCTCAGTTTCATAGAAATTTGGGGAAGAAAGAATCCCACTTGGAAAGGCAAAAGATTTAAAGAGCTACACTTTTCTCATTTGAAAACACAGGTAACCTACTAAGATTCACCAAGAAATACCTAGTGTGGAATTTCAAGGGGTAATTATACCTTCAGGATGCAATACTTGTTACATATGGCTGTGTGTATATACACAAAAATGGAAAACAGTTCTTACAGGCTTGGAAGGGGATGGGGGGGGGCAGAGATGGGGAGAACATTCTTGATATGAACAATAATCCTGACAGCTGCTATTGTATAGGAGCTGCACAATATATACCACTTAACACTCCACACCTACACACTAATTATTTTCTTGAAACTCCCATAGCAAGTTAAATTAAGCCTGAACTGAAAAGAGGAAAAAAATGCCATCCCAAACATGCAAAGACAAAGACAGAGAGACTGGCAGAGAGATTCTAGAATGAAAGTAGATTAAAAGTGATACTGAGACTCAACATGATGAGGGTGAACAGTATAAATGAACGCAGGGACCATTCTACCTGTGAGACTGTCAGAAAACATGCCCATACCTATACGGGTCTGAGTTGAGACTGCACAGGCCACTGTAATTCTGAGTCTGAGCATTTGTTTTGTAAGTTTACAAACATTCCTTAACAAACTAGCATTATCACATATTCCTCCCTCCACACTGATTATCTGAGACATGCACTCCTACTCTTGCTCTACCTGACACGTTTTTAGCCAAAAAACTCCTATGAAGCCAGAGACAGTTACTGACAAGTCAGATTGTGACTAATGCTATTAACTGCCACACAAATTAATGGCAGGACTACATTCCAAAGTTTTCATAGCTGTAACTAGAGCTCATTTCCTTGATTTCAGTAGAAGAGTTAAAAGTCTTAAAATATCTATGGATATTCTGAAATTAAAAAATTCATGTACAATGTAAAATTATTTTGATAACTATAACATTCTGTTTACCATCTGCCAAATTGGTACGTTGGTTGGTTGATAAGACTGTCAGATTGGAGAGGATAAGTCTCTCTGATTAAATCTGAACATGTAACTCCATTTTCCTCTTTCAACCTAACCAATGGTCAGAATTCTTGTAGATGGAATCAGAGGCCTATTCAGAAATATGTAAATTTAAAAAAAATCCTACTATTAACTAAACAAAGAATGTTAGGAGCTGATTGTCCTACCACTTTTGTCAAAAATTGATCTTGTAAAGCAAAACACTCAAACGGTCTAGTTCTTAAGGAAGGTTACTTGGGCACTTAAAGCATATCAGGCATTTACCTCCTATCTCCTATTCAGGCAGGAGGTAAACAATCTGGAGGATGCTACACAGATAATTCAAAGTGTATCAGCATCCATATTTCAGTATGTGTTTATCTGAATATGTAGTATTAGAAAGTGCTGGAAATTTTAAAAGACATTAAACATGTACGCATACAGGTATTACATACTATGTCCTGAATCTGAAGCTTTAGGAATAGGGTAAAATATCTGGTTTTTTAAAAATTTTCTTAGTTTTGGCATTTGACAGAGAAGCACTGTCACTTACATGAACATAGAGATCTTCCAAATCTATGAGATTGTGTTGCAAAAGGACAGCAGCAACTCTGTATAAGGAGGAAGGTGTCTCACCACTTGGATCCTAAAAAGGACAAGAATCCAAATTTAAGAAAAAAGCAATCAAACCACTGCAGGTGGTCATGAAACAGAAAAGAAACTACTCAAAGTTCAGATGAAACATATTAACCCACAGTTCTCCTTGTTATCGTGTTATTTAACTGCTATTACTCCAAAGCCACTAGACTTAACTGCGATACACAATCAGAATTTTCAGAAACAAACACATTCAACTATCTTCACACTTTATGGTGCTTGTATGCAATTCCTAACCATACATTTTTAAAAACCTTTAATATTTTATCAAATATCAACCATGACTCCCTTGCAAACATGCTCTTCACTCCTGGGGACAACTCTTCTGTTTATAAGGTACAATCTCTTTGTTAATGCCAGTCCTTATATAACTATACTAGTTCAAATGGAAGGTATCAAGATTGTTTTCAGCTGTCTTGGAGAACGCTAAGCATTCTCCTCTAACATACATTAGAGACTTCCACTCAAATCATGAAATTACTGCTTTCAATACTGGAATTTTACAATTCAGAAATTAATTTCTATGAAAAAAAAAAGTCTGCAGCAAAAATCTGTTATCACTGACTGCAGTTCAACACTGAGTACAACCAACCACCAAAAACAAAAATTAAGAATGGAAATACATTACCTGATAAAATTTGAATTTGAACCCAAGGATATGGCATAGAGTTTGAGGTTCACACATGTACATGTAAGACTCTATCAGTGGTACAAAGAAGTCATCATACTCAGGCCTGCACTCATAGACTTCTAAGATAATATCCAAAACTCTGTTAGGATCAAGGTTAAAACATCCTAGTGGAGAAGAACAGAATAGAGAAGTTTAACATTGCTACTTTTCATTTTCATTGTTACTAAACCACAAATGTGTTAAAGTTAATGCTTTTCAGTTCAAACTGAGCCTGGATTTATCTACAGCAAAATAATCTGGATCATCTGTAAATACAGCATCAATCATTTTGACTTATGTTGAATACTGAACTAGGCAAAGATACTAAACAGGACTTTCAATTTAGATTACAGAAAAACTAGAAATTACCATCTTAATGCAAATATTTAATACGTAAAAAGCCAACCTCACTCATACCACAGTGCCAGCAAAAGGCATGGGCTGCTTCCTCTCCCCTTGTGCTGGCACACATATTCATGCAGACACACAAATCAGCCAGCTAGAAATTATTTTACACCCCAAAAATTGTTCTGGTTTGAGCTACAACCTGATCCACCTGGTTGTACTGTCCTGTTAATTCAGTATTATTGCTAGCATTAGGGAGAACAGTTTGTTTATTTTGAGGGGAGCAAGAGCAAGGACATAGATCAGGTACGCCAATGTTGTAATCATACCTCTATTTTACTATATAAACTTTTCCACCAAAACTCCAGGAGACATGCTTGAGACCGAAATATTACTTATATCAAAAGAATCCACATCTAGACTATTTTCTTCATTGTGCCATGAGAAGTTTTATCCAGGCACATCCACTGTGCAGATATGTAATTGCATCAGTCTTTCCTTCCCAAAAGCCATTTCCACTATACCAGGACCTACTGCAAGTCAGTACTTTAAAAGACTTGACAATTTCTAGGAAGTCTACTTGCAATTCCTAAAATTCCAGAAGACAGAAAAATATTTTGTTATAAAATTCCTCAAACTGAGTGTGTATTTTGCTAGTTATTACAGTAAAAAACCATCCTCTTCTCTAGCTCTCTTCCAAAACAAGCAGTATTATTACAGGGATTTGACAGTCTCAGGCAACATTCTGTGATAGATGAAAAATTATCTTTTATAAAATAGTATCATAGCCTTTTGACCATTACTGCACTGGCACCATATGAAACAGGCACTGGTGCAAACATCAATATATTGTATAAAACTCTTTATTCAAAAAGGAAGTGTAAAATATGGGGAATTACAGATATTTCCTGTTTTTAATGTATTTTGCACTTTGATTGTGACACTCGCCAAGACTCAACTTAGAAATATGGACAAATCAGAAACAGAACTAGATAAAGGAAGAACATTTACTACTTCTCATTTCTCTTCATAAGGAATCACTTATTCAACCTCTTTAAGACTAAAAGAATATTCATGCATTGAACCGAGCACCTTAAAATAGCAAAAAGCATTACTTTGTGACACTCCAATCTGCCTGCTAAGAGATGACAAGTGCATCCTCAAAAAATACTGCTGAAATGAATCAAAATCACAGCATACATATTTAAGGCTGTACTGTAAATTCAGTATCTAAATTAAGTTTAAACTACACAACATTCCCAAAACTAATTTTGCCACAGAAACAGGAACTTCCAAATGTCATAATTCTATCCAAGGTGATCTACCAATACGTGTTTCTATCGCACTACACGCCTGCATGACGTATTATTTGATCCACAGATCATCTCAAACAGCAGGCTGAAGTCACTCTCTGTAGTCATAAGACCATGTAGGAAAACCAGTGCCCATGTTCCTTCAACAAATTCCTTACCTATTAAAGATTTGATATTTTCAAGGATTAAATCACTAGTGATATTTCCAGATAAGTCTTGCCCCAGTTCTGCAATGAGCTTTGCATAACCTTCATTCTCCTCTCTTAACAAATTAAACTTCTGTTGCTTATAACTGCAAATAAACAGAAATTGAACACTATTGTGTAACACACATCCACAGTGAAGCTTATTTATGCTCTTATCAATATTAAATTTGTTATACAAAATGCTAATTTTGAACACATTTTTAAGAACTTGTAATTTACTTGAGCTATTGCAAAAATTATAGAATGCAGTACAATTAATACCTGCAAGGTAGAGAACATTCTCCAAGCAAATACAGCTCTTTTATTTCAAATGCAGACCATTTAAAAGCAAGATTATGCTTATACTTAACAGTAAAGCTTGTTCTTGCACACTACGCTGGAGAACTGCTCTGTAACAGTCTGTGCTTAAGGACCTATTCTAGTTTCACGTGGTGTTCTTTGAGATTGAGACTGAAACATTGGATGCAGAGACAAAAACCAAACGTACACCACAAAAATACAACCTATGTTGCCAAAACTAACATAACTATATTGGCTTATTTATGAAAACAAATGCCTATGCTTAACTGATGCAACAGCAATAATTAATTTTCTTATACTAAGTTCACATTTGTCACAAATAAAATTAAATATTAAGTATTTAATCTGCATATATGGAATCACTAGCAAAAGCCATAGCAATAGGTGACATTAAAAAAGATTTTACATTTCTCAAGAGTTTGAAAACTAAGAGGGCTAACGAGGTTCTTTTGTCAATGACACGTTAAAGTGCAACAAAACACATTTCCTAAAGAAAACTGAGGATTTTATTAAAAGAAACATTACACATTGTTAGAAAACATTGTTACCAGACTAATTACCATTGCCCCTCCCCACCCACTCCCCAAACAACCCTTGCCCCAAAACTTACAATAGTTTTGTCTTTATTTTAACAGATTTCTGATTGAACTGTTGAGACTGCTTGATAAGTCCTAATGACTCCAGTGTCTCTGGATCTAAACGCTCCTTTAGGACAGTGTCAGATACAAGATACTAAAAAACACCAAAAACATACATCAAATTTGTCAGTTAAAGACCTAGAAACCATCTGATTATTACTTTGGATAATATAACGCTACATATGCATTCTGACTACAAAAAAAAGTTCAAATATCATGACATACCATGATACTAAATGCATTCTGCTTCAAACATAGAAGTGACAACTGAGAAACTATTTAGGTGAAATTGGAATTTTACAGTGGTAGATTTTATATATAAGAGCACCTTGAAGAAACAAGCCCTAGAGCTTAATTGCTTGTTACAAAGTATATGTTGCATATCATCTAGGGATATTACCACCAAGAACTGCGTATTTACAAAGCTCATACCCATTCTGTCTCATATTCTGGGAGAAAAAGTCTTATTTTCATATGCTGAATACTCCTACAAATCAAGCTTATTCCATGTGGTTAGGAATGCCACTTCTAAAGACAGGAGGTTGCATAAAGGAGAAGTCCAACTCAAAACATACTTCAGAAGCAAAATTTCTGTTGAACAGACAGGGGGAAAAATTTAAGTTCTCTCAAAACTCTTTAAAGAATTCAAGGGACAACTACACTATATTACTCTATCATAACACTTTGAAGATGCATTTTTAAATTATTTGGGAATTTGTTAAAACATTGTAATAGTCTCTTCCTCAAAAAAAAAAGCAAGCTTCAAAACTGTCTGATTTTTCTTGTTAGATTTTGACATATACTTTTACCAAAAGACTTTAAGTGCAACTTACCAAACAGGCTAACACCAGTTGAGTAAAATGATCCCTCTTGTTTTTTTCTTCTAAACAACTTGTTTCAATATCTAGTATAAAAGAAGATGGAAAAAAAAAAGGAAAAAAGAAATCATTACTTGAGGCATTTATAAGAGTTTCTTGTTTTGTAAGAGAAAAAAAGAACTTAAAATAACTGTGTGATCCTAGCCTTAATGTAATGTTCTAGTCTCCTTCCCTGTGTCTTCAGAGTAACTACCATTTACTGCCTGGTCCACAGTCTTTTACTAGCTATGATTCTCTATTTCCATTCTTTTCTTTTGCATTGTCAACTACTGAATGCAATTCATAAATTCACTCCTATGGGAAGACAGGCCATAAAACAATGGCCAAGGAAGCACACCCCTCTAAAGTAGTTTAAAAAGGCACATCATTACAGGAAGCGACAAGCTGCAAAAGGAGTGGAAAACTCAATAAAAGAATGGAAAGCAGACATTACAAAAACCAAACAAAACACAACCACACAAAACCACTCCACACATACCCACAGGAAAAACTAGAACCATAGAGAAAACATCAACAACAAATGAAATTTCCTGAAGAAGTCAACAAGCAAACACACAAAGCTTTTACTTCTCCAAATCTGTCATAATGCTGAAAGGAAGGGAACCCAAATTACCTAATATGCAGAACACATCAGCTAGGATGGAAGGCATGTCTTCCCGAAATTCCTAAAAAAGAAAATGATCACACTTAGTGAATAAAGAAACGCCAATATGTATACTTAGAAAATTCTTATTCCATTACATAAAACAACACTTCATCATAAAGTAAGTTCAGATTAATTAATAATGCAGGTTATTAATATCATTAGTAATAATAATTAATAATTCAGATTAATTAATGATTAAAAGGCTCAATTATTGACTAATATCTAACATAAGTGCTGTACTAATTATTGATATGTAATGAAATAACATTTTCATGTAATTTAAAAGAGTATCTAGTGGCCAGGGACAAAACCCTCTGGTTACTACCTCCATTTCTCTAGCACAATGGAACTCCCTGTCTGAAGAGCAGCACCAGCCTGTACAGTAAACTACGCTTTCTCAGGCACCAAATAAATTACAATTTCCTACGGTAACTAAAGATCAAACGTTATCACATGCTACCCCAACAGCAAGGTGCGCTTCAGCCTTGACTTCTCTCAAACCCAATGCAGAAGTTTAAAAACCTAAAAAGGTTATCCTAGAACAGATTACTGCAAAAGGTGTTTTTTCTTAATGTTCTATACATGTCAAAACAGCAATCTAAGAACTTGAAAAGAATAAGAAATCATTTTTAGGAGATTTTTTTAAATTTTTTTTTCCCCCAGAATTTTTTTTTTTTTTTTAGGAACATTTGGTAACCTTAGAAGTTTAGAAGAAAATACTCTTTTCCCTCGTTTCTCTATTTATTCAAAGCATTTTAAGAAAAACCTTTTTCAAACAAAAAATAAGTCTAATGCATTATTTTAAAGGCAGTCGTGGGACTTAAGACATCTCAGTAGTAAAATGGCAGACATGCACATTATTACACTGTAAGAAAGATGTAAATTATAAAAACCAGTAGGTGGCATTACAGACATGCTGCATAAGCAAGTGAAATCTATTTTTAGCATTTATTAAAAACGTCAGTCTTCATACACCCTTAAAAAATTATTTAATTTTTAATTTATGTTAAAATGAATATATCTATTCCGCAGCACAAAAAGTAGGGGAAAAAACAAAACCCTGACAGACTACATATATTTCAAGTGCACACAAATGAAGAAAAAGGATTTGACAAGAACAACTTTTTAGACATGGAAAAACAAGTCTGTTGAATATTATCCTGCTTGATTTTCATTCCAACTTTTCTAACAAACTAAAAACTTAGTAAGTTTGCAATTATTACAAATATATACTTACTATGACATCACCAAGAACATTAGAGGCTTGATCATGCTTTAAGTTTCCTCTGACAACGTGGTATGCAAGCTCATACAAAGCCTGTTGGATATCTGTTGAAAGAAAATAGATGATTAAGGAACGTACTAGGTAATCCTTGGTCTAATTTTTAAAGCAATGTTTACAATAATGCTGTAGACTTCAGACACCCTGCAAGTAAACGGGATATGCTTCTCTTACCAATGGGGGATTACTTTATTACTGCTGATAGATTAGATTTGAGCATCAATATCTAAGACTTCACACAAGCAGATAGTAAGAGATGATCGACTTTCCCTAGAGAGTTTCTGGAATAACAGTAAAATGGGATGAAAAACTACAGTCCTGCACATAATAACTTAAGTCTTGGCAGTTGGTTTAACAAAGACTTCTAATTCACATAAATATCATATTACACATATATATATGTGTGTGTATATACACACACACATATATATAAAACAATAATACATAGAAAACATTCTAGTACTTTGTCTTAATCCTATATCATCAGATATGCTTTCAAAAACCATTTCTCTAGGAGAAAGTAAAATTTAATTGGAGAAAAAAATGCTTAACAAGGATTTTATTTTATTTAAGTCTCCCATAACTGAAGAATGCTGTTTTACAAAAGCTTATATTAAGCTGAAACATTAAACGGACGTACTACATTTGAGAAAAATCTTGCAATGTTAAACATGGTGGTTGCAAAACCAGCTATGGTAAATTTGTAAAGAATTGTTCTTAAATAATACACCACAATGTTGCTATACTTTTTGGTATATGAAAAATAATAAAACCCCATGCTTTTACCTTGTACTTGTACCATGTGGTTTGCTCAACAAATAATATTTGCAAGGGGTATACAAGTTACAGAGCTTAATGATTTAAACCAAGTACTCACTATCTTGGTGACTGCAGACCACTGCAGCTGCATTAAAAGCAAATTTATTTATTTTTTAAACCGACAGGTTAATTTTACCTATCACAGTGCTTTTGGCAAAGAACACTAATTGCTAAAGACATGAATATAGCAGGATTGGTTTAGACATCAATTCTATGCAAAACATAACTCTACTACTTTGAAGGCCAATTCAAGAGGACAGTTTGGTGCAGTACCCAATTTAATAATTTACAATGAACCCAAACCAGCCATAAGCATAGCCTCAGACCTGCCTCTGCAAGTAGCTCCCCACATTGTGGAGAATGTGTTACACAGGTACACTGCTAAATCTGACCTGCCTCCATAAGCTTGTGGTGTATTGGACTTCAATAAACGTCTTTCTGGAACTAAAAGGCAGAAATGCAAGTGCCAGTGCAGTTTTCAGAACAGGATCAAGGTCACGTGGACTCAAACAAATTCTTAGCAGTCAGCATCTCTGTACCTCACTCCAGATTATCCATATTTTCAGTTTTTTTTCCATCACCAGAAGGACTTAAACTATTTCTACTGTCTATTAATTCCTCCAATATAGCCACTGCATGTATCTATCTAGTCATTCCCACTGGATCTTTTAGATCCTGGCAGCAAGGACAAAGAAAAAGAAAACAGCATATAGAAATTGTCAACCTCTGTCTAGAATGAAGAACATCTGGTAGCCTTTCTTCAAAAACTTTGGGAATAGTGATTTTGCTTTGTTGAACAATAAATTCTTTTTACTTAATAATATTACTATAATTTACATTGAAATGTTTTGGTTTATCTTTTCTGCTATTACAATTGCCCATTATGACTATTTTAGCAAGAACCCAAAACACCATCTAAACAGCATAGCACATTTGTGGTGTTAGTAATATGGAAGCTTTTCTTCCAACAGAATCTGCAAAGCAAACAAAAAATTAATTTTTCTTTAAACACCAAAGATTTCTTAAAGTGAGAATTTAAAACTTAAAGACAGCCGTGTCTTTCACTAACAGGAGAAAAAGCCTGTAACTCAGGTACTGTTGTAGAAATTACTTTCTCCAGTATACAATCACACTTGCATACATTAGTATTCATATATTTAACTTTTAGAATAAAATCTAGTCGTATGCTGAGTTTGCAAAATGGAATTCCATTTTCTACAGCACAGACCAAATAGTGGACTACCCCACCACCATTTACTACTGTCTAAGAAATCTCTCACCTAGACATCTGAAGACAGACCTAGCTGTGGATGCTTGTATT
Organism: Aptenodytes patagonicus; assembly: GCF_965638725.1. Classification (NCBI taxonomy): domain Eukaryota; kingdom Metazoa; phylum Chordata; class Aves; order Sphenisciformes; family Spheniscidae; genus Aptenodytes; species Aptenodytes patagonicus. Next base: position 18,463,510 of record NC_134957.1, read on the forward strand.
GCCTTACTATTTGTAGTATTCGCCTTTAGCACACATTAATGGTCACCGTGTATGAATGTTCCAAGCAGATACATGCAGAGGTACCATGTTTCCAGGATTTTTTTTTTTATTTAATTAAAAACAACCAAAAACCCAACACAACTTACCTCTGAAACCGACATTATCATGGCTTTTGTTTTCACTGAGTGCACGACACAGTTGCACACTGAAATAAAAGAAATATAAAAAAATGAATACACATAAAAATAGTTAGATATCAGCATACACACACAAACGTTTTGGGCCTCTTTTTTTGTTGTTGTTCTGGCTAAAATAACTTTAAATTTGGGCAGTTTAAATGGCTGACTACATTTTAATTTTCATAAAGTAAACACTAATTCACAGAAGTTACACAGCAAAGAAATACAAGACTGCCAATAGAGCTCATACACATATATAAATATCATATACTTAAAAAATATTCTTCCTAACATTACACATGCTTACACACAGAAAAGTGAGAACACTAGGCAATTTTAGTATGTGAAAGGAAGCATGGAAGTGCTAGCATTAACCTACTGTTGTTAACCAATGAGGAAATGCTTCTCATAGAAACATTGTAGTGACTATGATCGTTTTCAAATTCTGGCCTGTAAAAAAATTTTAACATTAAACTATGTGCATGATTTCCTGATGCAATGTTTTATCAATAGTAAGACAGAATTTTACCTATTCTAGTCACTAAGAGAATCCACTATAAGATGCAAAGACCTGTCACGTTACGTTGTCTTTAGTCACTCCTGAGGCTCCCTCAACCAGACTAGCCATATGTAAGAAGTACACTAAATACTGTACAGACTGTTCCATTAAATAAAATAATAGTTCTCTGTGTTATAAAATAAATGCTTTAAGAGCAAGCTGCTCCACTACACTGACATCTTAGAAACGGACACGCTTCCAAGCTACAAGGATTTTCCCTCTCCTCTACCACTACTGTCACGCCAGCATAAGGCTTCAAAAGCAGTTTCACATTTAGAAGCAACAGTATTTAAAAAAGGTAGTGATTTGCCTATATTATAAAAGACACCAATGAATATCTTAAGAACTTTCTTCACACTTGCAAATTTTCAACCAAAAATATTTTTAATCAAAAAGTCTTTCATGTGCAGAAACTGAAGACAGTATCAGAGCTACATCATATTCCTACACAAGATGGCAAGACTACAACTTCCTGTGGGAGCGATTTTTAAGCATGTTCTCAAATAAGGCAGGTATGTACAATTATTAGAGGCTTATCATGAAAAATAAACAGTAAAAAAGGATTCTGTAGCAATCCGTTACTCATTCTATTTGCATCCTATACAGATTATTACCTCTCTAGCAGGACTAAACAGCTGTTCCAGCAATCAAAGGATTATAATTAGCAAATACAAGGCATATGCACCCTTTAAAGACAACTGGAAAATGGGCAGTTTCACATATAACGTAATCAGCAGAAACATGCAAGCTCAGCAAAAAGCAATGGTATGGCTAAGATGTTCTAAATGCCATTGAAGAGAATGCAATATATTTGGAAATAACCAGAACAGAGACAGCAAAACAGGGGAATAGGTAATTTATTTTATTTTTCATGAATGGTAAGTGCACTTTTTCTTTTAAAGCAGCAATAGATTTTTTTCCCCCAGTCGTCCCCAGAGAGTGTATCAATTTGATCGAAGTCAGATTTTCTTGAATTTTAATTACCACTCCCCCATAAAGAAGTTACCCTATAAGCACTCATTTCTAAGCTCTGTATACAAATAACAGTAAAGTGAAACATCTGATTCCAAAAAATTATCTACTGAGATGCACACTTTGACCCCTATGTCATAAGGTGATATCATCAACCAGGTTACATGGGCAACAACCCTGTCTGCTTGGACTGAAGAGTTCACTTAAGTACATCTTAACACAAAATAAGAGTTTTAACCTCTTCCAATTCCCTTTTCAGCAATACCAAAATAGTACTATCAACTTCACATTACTTCAAGACACAAATCTGGTTGATCAATGTAACAAGAAACCCTATTTAAGATCAGTCTGTAAAACAACTTGCTTTATATTTGTAATTGAAACCCCCTGAATTATTAAATTGGAAAAGAAAAAGTGAAATTTTCTTTTTGTGAATGTCTACATGGGAAAATTTTGGTAGTAGAAAAGAAGATGTTGGTATTACTCTTTGAATCTAAATTAGTAATTGTGCTTATATTCTTTCATACAAGTACTCTATCTCCAAAGGAGGATGACCTTTTCTGAAGGTGCTGTCAGGCAGTACAGCTGAGATTTAATGGCTTGCTGCAGAAACGGAAACATTCACCGATACTTCTTCCCTTCTTGGCCGCACAGTTCTAGCCCTCATGTCAGTTAAATCAGTTAAACAAACTGACAAACCTGGCAGAAAACTGGTCGAAAAACAAGACTTGTGCCAACTTTGCAAGTTGAAGCAGCTTACCAGGTCAGACAAGCACCAGAGTAAAGAGAGCCCTGGTGAATGAAGACAAGGCAGAAGCCCTCCCTTCCAGTACCAACGAGCTGTGAGATTAGTTCATCTAGTCTCAACTGAGTGCATCATAAATTAAAATCCAAATACTTGTGCATTCACAAGAATAAAAATGTCAATATTAGTATGATTAATCAACTCAGAAAAAAGCCACAACAAAACTTTCCCACTTAAACAATGCTCAGGACAATGGAAATTTATCAGGTCCACTTTTCAGTTCAACAGACCCAAACTGTCTGTTGTCCGTTAAGAGTTAGTTTGAAACTTTTATTACTCTAATCTTGTAGTTCATTGCTGCATGCTTAGGATGGGGAACTTCCCTACTCTACTAAAACCTACATCACTTCATCTGAGGATAAAACTGCGTAATACATGTAAAACACAATTAAAAAACAGCATAACCTAGAAAGTAAAAATAATTAAAAAAAAAAAATCACACTTACTTCTGAAAACCAAAGTTTCAAAATTAAATTTGTTTTGGACTCAGATGGGATAGATTTGCTTAAACAACAAATTCTGAAGCAGTGTTGAGCACCTATCAAACAAGTTTGCATGGCAGAGCCAGCAACCGAACCTAAGCCTCCCAGTTCATACACAATGTCCTATATCCTCAACTATACTCCCACACAGAGTATATGGCAGTAATTACTGCATGTGCCTGCAAACATTTAAGTATATGCATAATTTAACTGATGTGGGTAGTTCTCTAGTTGAGATAAAGTACAGTCAATTGCATTTTGCAGTCAGGATTGCAAAACTACGACTAAACTTTGTTTTCCTGACTCTCAGCCCTTTAACTCAACACTGACATTCCTCATGCAAGTAAAGTAACAAACATGTTGGGAGTGCTTGAAAGATCGAGTCCCAAAATTTCACGTTCACAGAATGTTAAGCCGCTTCAGTTTATCTCGAGGCTTAACATATTGCATAAACTGCCAGCCAAGTACAGTGGGGAAGCCCCGCTTCCCCACTCAAGGGTCCTCAATGTGTTTAATCTATCACAAAACAAGGAAAGGTATCAGGCTAATAGTAACTGACTGCCATTGTATGCGTATTATAAACGTCCATATGGGCTACAGTCATAGACCAGCACCTTATTGTGGAAGACACTATACAAAACAATACAATTTCACGACAAAGGACAGTATAAGTATACACAAATAAGTCTACAAGGAATCTAGACTGATCAGCATAATAAGCAGTCACACACAGACTCCAACTCAATCTCTACACAATATCGGGCAGTAGCAAAACAAATGCAAATAACTTAATAAATTATATTTAGACAGAGAAGGGTCTGAACAAAATAGAAAATGACAGATAAGACGACCACATCCTGACCAATTCATAGTTTTGGCAGCCAAGAACACTTGAAACTACCACATGATGTACATTTATGTATCTGTATTAGATATTATTACACATCAGTAGCTGGATTAAATAAATTCAAAGCATGTACAATTTTGAACAAGGTCCCTGAACAATTTCTAGGAAGTGATAGGTCACTGCTACCTATGCTCTACGATGCTGCCTTACTAATTAACATTATGACACTCTAAGACACCTACAAAATCCTTACCTTCTGGTTTTTGGATATTACTGTTATATCATGACAAACTGATCACATCAGCAAAAACAAAGATCGTTATTTTTCACAGCAAGAGATCAGTCAGTTTAAAACTGATTTCCTTACTGGATTTCTTTAAAACATCCCTATATTTGTTCTCTTTATAAAACAATCAAACTTTTTCTTCCCTCCCTGCCCCCCAATAACAGCATCTCCCACAGACTACAGCAATATTACAAATCCTGTATGTTTTCAAGCATAGGCAGACCACCACCATATCACTCAGGATCACGTAGAAAACACACAGTGATCATCTTAAGCATCCATTATTAATCACAGTAGAAGTTGAAATGCTAAATAAAACCAAATCATTTGCTTCTCTCAATACAGTTTCATATTCCCCCAAAACATAAAATTGTGTTTTTATTTAGGTAACTAGTAACTGCCAAAATACTGTCGTGGGCTGATCTAGTCAGATCATGTAAGCCATTTCATGCTCCAGCAAATAAATGGGGTTTTTTTTTTCCATAAGACCTAATCTTTTCTTTCTGCTAATTATGAGGGTTTTTTTTCCCGTAATCCTCACTTTTCAACAAAGTTGGTATTTGTCTCCCAGTGAATAAGCCCACCACTTTGCTTAAAAACAAAACAAACCCCTCCATACAAGAGTGAATGTACTCCGACTTCATGCATGGGCTTTATTAGACCAGGCTTCCATAGAGTAAAAAAACAAACAAAAAAGACAAACAAAAAACAAACTTCTAAAATTTTTGCAAATCCTATATTTGCTAGAATTGTCAGTTTTGTCCTTTTGCAGTATCCTTCCCCCCCACTTTTCTAACTTGTTTATCAATATAATGCATTGTCTTAACTTTGAACCACAAACCCCAAGACTGAAATTGTGGCCTAGACTTAGGCTTAGACCTAATTTATATTTCTGTGCATATTTGTATTAGATAAATAATTCAATAAAAATAAGAAGTATCATTACATTTATTCCCTTTTACTTTAAATAATATTTAAAAATATTTCATGTGTTTCATTTTGGAAAGAGAACATCGTAATTTTATTTCCTTCCAGTAAAACATGAGATAAGAAGTTTTGGAAAAAGAAATGCAGAGTTACACACTGAAGATTCTCCAAAAAAAGTTAGTTGCCTAAAAAGTTGTCTAGATATTGGCTACATTCTTTTGCTTCTAGAAAGTTCACTGCAAAAACTGACAACTGTTATCCGCACACAATCATGTTTCTTTTAAAATGTATGGCCTCTTTTGCAAAATACTCTTTAAATCATGGCTGGAACTGCATTTAAGCAGTATTCCAAATGAAGTGTAAATGCCACAAACACAGGAATTTAGCCTATGATTTTGTTTTATTGGTCCCACAGCAGATTAACACTTTCTTCCCATCATGGTTAAGAAGTATTGCTCTAGGGGAGGGGAGAATCATAAAAGGTTTTATCATGGTCAAAAGCTAAGCTAACTCATCTCTTACACAGTTAAAAGTTCTAAGAATTCAATGCAAACAATGCAGCTGTTGTTTTATGATCAACTATGAAATTTCTGTCTTTCTGCAAACTCCATACAATCTCAGTGATCACAACGGGGTAAGTTACAAAAGTCGTAAATCATTTTTGCCTGAAGTAGTCACATAATAACCATTACAGAAAAGCTAGCAAGTGCTTCTACACGTATATAATGTTATGTATAAAAAGGCAATCTGTTTTGTTCTAGTCATTCGTGCATTTTTGAAAGGTATCAGTATACATTTATACTTTTTATGCTTTGTTATTCGTACGAAAGTTTCTAAACACTGAAGTTCAATAAAAAGGTCTCTGTGCTTATTGCATAAATATTGCCATGCTGCGTGCAATTTCAGCTATTGCCATAAAATCTTAAGCAGGAGATTAAAAAAGCAATGCAAACCTCAGCATTGTTTGGGGGCTCCTGAACACTTTTATTATTGTTGGAAATGCAGGTACAGAAAAGATTTTCATTGGCCTTGTATCATTCACATCAAAACATGTTAAACTTACATGCTAACGCGATAATGGTTCTAGCACAATTCAAAGCCAAAAATTACATGGCTATAAAGGGGTGCCCCTTCACTACAAAACAGAGGGTCTGGGGAGAACGGTGTTTTGTGCAGGGAGCCTTTACGTCCTCTATTCTTTACCCCACTACCTTTTTCTTCATGCACAGGGAATATCATTACCACAGCTGCACAACCTTTTAAAATAAACGAACAAAAGAAAATAACAAAAAGAGTGAATATCAAGAAGCATTTCTCAAAGTGATCCCCCAAACACCCGTATTTGAAACTGTAGGGTTTTTTAGTTACAACAAAAACCAGAAGTGCATGGAAGAATTTAAATAAGGGCATTTAAAAACATACAGTTAGTACACAGGATACCCTTGTCCAAGCTAACATAGTAACATGAAATGGACAAACCGGTGAATAACCCCCTGAACGGATGCACTCCTGAAACACAGCACGCAGCACAGTTAGCGAACCTGCCAAGTTAAGACCGCTTAAAACAGATACACAGAAGGCCCTGAAAGGGAAAGGTCCTCGCACACCTGCATTGATTTGGGAAGCTGCAACCAGACCCCGCAGCGCAAAGGTTACCATGGAAGATAAATAGGAACGACTAGCTGATCCTACCTTGCCTGAATCAAAGAATACAGCGCTAGTTACCTCAGAATAGGTAGAAAGCTGGGAACGGGGGCCGAGACCTCTGCCAGAAAGGTCAACGTCGTGGAGCCAACGGAACAAGAACGCTTCAGGCTCCATATTACCCCGGGGGGGGCGGCTAAAGAGGAGCCCGACACCCGATAAACCTAACCCAGAGGCAGGAAGGGGGCGCTCGGGGCGCGGGCAACAGGCGCCAGGAGAGCTAGGCCCAGCTACGGGGGACGAGTTTCGGCAGAGGTCGTTAGCAACCGACAAAGGAGGCCGAGCCGGATAGGAAGGCGGCCTGGGCCCTCTGCCCAACCAAGGTTTCGTCCCTAAGCCCCAGCAGCAAGGGCGCAGCCCCGAGCGACGTCCTCCCCGCCCCCCCCCCCTCCCCCAGCCTCCCTCGGCCGGTGAGGCCCAGGCCCCCTCTCCCTCCCGCAGGCCGGCGGCCTGCAGCGCCCCATCGCCTTCCCGCGTCAAGACCCCGCACTCACAACTCGTTCTTGCCCCCTTTCTCCCAGTTCTTTATCCACTCGGCAGGGAGCAGCGCCGCCATCTTCCCCGTGTGGCGCCGAGAGCCCGGATGGTGGAGCAACGGGCCCGGGTCAGAGGGGACGCAACGGCCCGCGAAGAACGATGGGACAGAGACGCGCCGTACCCTGGGAGACGGCGCGCGCCGTTCCATCGCGCCTGCGCGGTAGCGTACGTTAGCCCCGCCCTCCCCCCCAGCGCAACCGCCCCCGCGGCCGCCCGCCCAGCGGTCCCCGCCCCTAAGTACCGCGGCGGCGGCCCCGCGGAGCCCCTCGGCGGCCCCGGCCCCCACTGGGCCCTGCCCTCGCCCCCGCTTACAGCCGGGCTGCCAGCAGCGCCCCGCAGGCCGCCCAGAGCCGCGGCCGGCCAGCCACCACCCGGCGAGGCGACCAAGTGGGGCCGGCCCCGCCTGCGGTTAAAACTCCTGTGGGTTGGGGGAGCCGCCTCGTAACTGGGGGTGGGAGATGGAGCGTAGGGCCGGGGGCGCGCTCGGCAGGCAGCCCGCGTCACCGAACCTGTAGAGACACTGCAAGCAAGGATTTTTACAAATACGTATTGCAAAGACACGGCTCGGGAAACGCACCGAGATAGCTTGAGTGTGTTAGAGGTGTTCAATGCGTATGTGACGCAAAACGTCATGAATTACATTTCAAACCCATTAGAAGAACGTTGACAGTGAAGAACGGTAAAAAACCATTCTGTTACTTTCCAAATCGAGCTCACAATTCAGATTCCAGCATCACCGTTTGAAAACGGAGTTTTTCTTTTTTAAAAAAAGCAGATTCTGTAATGGGACTAAAGGTCTGCTCTTTCCCAAAACCGTGTGGTGCTTTGCATCGCTGTTCCTCAAAAAACACTCTGAAACTGTCAGCTGTGTGTAACTCCGTGGCCGAAGAGACTCCATTTAAGCGTGGGAGTTAACAGGGAGCACGAGCGGACAAGCACACACATGTCCTCTGTTGATCCACCACCCCTCTAATGAAGCAAAGCTGAAAACACAGAGACTCTTTTCGGATGTTGCCTTCCGTGGAAGCAACCTCCTCCCCTAATTCACAGTGACCCAAAGCAAGGCAGCGTGTAAGTACTGCGTAGCTTCGTACGGATGTGTGAGCAACCGCCGCACAGGCAGCAGAGCCAACGTTAGACTAACTGACCAACAGAGAGCGAATCACACCAAACTAGAACTTAAAGAAAATAATTGGAGAGAAATAAAGAAGATGGTATGATTTTCAGAACATCGTGCAGCTGAAGCTCGTGTGGCCCTCAACTAGGCCTCCAGGGTATTTTATTTGTTATTCAAGTTCTGCATGTTTGGAAAGCATTAAGCAAAACAGTGCGTGGCGGGGGGGTGCGCACAAATGTTCAGTTGTTCTAAAAATCTGGAAGTGCGAAAAATACAACCCTAGTTGTTCAAAACTCGGAGACCCCTGTCCATGATGAATAATTACCTCAGCATCCCTTGTGAACCATGTTGCAAGATTAAAAGGTTTTGTCTTTCAAAATAAAAAGATTTTCTTCACCTTTTGTCGCAGCATTTTTACCAGTAAATTATCAAAATAGTTTTTCAATTGCAATTTAGGTAATATTTTGAAAATTAAAACATTTTTCGTTACCCCCTCACAAGTTAGTATTATTTTAATAAATTGTTATTTATTAAATTCATTAAGTTAGTACATTTAGTAAATTCAGTAAATTCTTTCAATAAAAATTGTAGAAAAAAGGTTTTATGTAAAAATTATTGTGAAAAATCTGAACTGTCTCTAATTATACATTAACCTGTCTTGGACATTTTTAACACAGTCACACTGCTGTAACATCTCTGTGAGGTAATTTTTTATGAAATAAGATACAGTATTGAACCCTAAACCTGCAAGTACACGTTTCTTTAATTGATTATATCGCATATATATCTGCCTGGGGATGGATGAGGAGCCGACTGAGAGTTTATGGGTCAGGATTAAAGGGAAGGCAGGGACAGGTGACATTACGGTGGGGGTCTGCTACAGGCCACCCAACCAGGAAGACCAAGCGGATGAGGCCCTCTATAGACAGATAGGAGCAGCCTCACGCTCACAAGCCCTGGTCCTCATGGGGGACTTCAACCACCCCGATATCTGTTGGAGGGACAACACAGCAGGGCATAAGCAATCCAGGAGGTTCCTGGAATGCATTGATGATAACTTCCTTCTCCAAGTGGTAGAGGAGCCAACGAGGAGAGGTGCTATGCTGGACCTTGTTCTCACCAACAAGGAGGGGCTGGTGGGGAATGTGAAGCTCAAGGGCAGCCTGGGCTGCAGTGACCACGAAACGGTGGAGTTCAAGATCCTTAGGGCACCGAGGAGGGCGCACAGCAAGCTCACTACCCTGGACTTCAGGAGAGCAGGCTTTGGCCTCTTCAGGGATCTGCTTGGTAGAGTGCCATGGGACAAAGCCCCGGAGGGAAGAGGGGCCCCAGAAAGCTGGGTAATATTCAAGGATCACCTCCTGCAAGCTCAGGAGCGAGGCATCCCAACAAAGAGGAAGTCGGGCAAAAACACCAGGAGGCCTGCGTGGATGAACAAGGAGCTCCTGGACAAACTCAAACCCAAAAAGGAAGCCTACAGAGGGTGGAAGCAAGGACAGGTAGCCTGGGAGGAATACAGAGAAATTGTCCGAGCAGCCAGGGATCAGGTTAGGAAAGCTAAAGCCCTGATAGAATTAAATCTGGCCAGGGACATCAAGGGCAACAAGAAAAGCTTTTATAGGTACATTGGGGATAAAAGGAAGATGAGGGAAAATGTGGGCCCTCTCCAGAACTAAACGGGAGAGCTGGTTACCCGGGACATGGAGAAGGCGGAGGTACTCAATGACTTTTTTGCCTCGGTCTTCACCAGCAAGTGCTCGAGCCTCACCACCCAAGCCGCAGAAGGCAAAGGTGGGGACTGGGAGAATGAAGAGCCGTCCACTGTGGGAGAAGATCAGGTTCGAGACCATCTAAAGAACCTGAGGGTGCACAAGTCCATGGGACCCGATGAGATCCATCCGCGGGTCCTGAAGGAACTGGTGGATGAAGTTGCTAAGCCACTATCCATCGTATTTGAGAAGTCGTGGCAGTCCAGTCAAGTTCCCACTGACTGGAAAAGGGGAAACATAACCCCCATTTTTAAAAAGAGAAAAAAGAAAGACCCGGGGAGCTACAGGCCAGTCAGTCTCACCTCTGTGCCTGGGAAGATCATGGAACAGATCCTCCTGGAAGCTATGCTAAGGCACATGGAGGACGGGGAGGTGATTCGAGACAGCCAGCATGGCTTCACCAAGGTCAAGTCCTGCCTGACCAACCTAGTGGCCTTCTATGATGGGGTGACTACATCAGTGGACATGGGAAGAGGTATGGATGTCATCTGTCTGGATGTCTGTAAGGCCTTTGACACGGTCCCCCACAACATCGTTCTCTCTAAACTGGAGAGACATGGATTTGATGGGTGGACTGTTCAGTGGATGAGGAATGGGCCAGATGGTCGCATCCAGAGGGTAGTGGTCAACGGCTCAATGTCAAGATGGAGATCAGTGACAAGTCCTGCAGGAGTCCGTATTGGGACCGGTACTGTTCAATATCTTCATCGGTGACATAGACAGTGGGACCGTGTGCACCCTCAGCAAGTTTGCAGATGACACCAAGCTGAGTGGTGCGGTTGACACGCCAGAGAGACGGGATGCCATCCAGGGGGACCTGGACAAGCTCGAGAAGTGGGCCTGTGTGAGCCTGATGAGGTTTAACAAGGCCAAGTGCAAGGTCCTGCACCTGGGTCGGGGCAACCCCTGGTATCAATACAGGCTGGGGGATGAAGGGATTGAGAGCAGCCCTGCCCAGAAGGACTTGGGGGTACTGGTGGATGAAAAGCTGGACATGAGCCAGCAATGGGCGCTCGCAGCCCAGAAGGCCAATCGTATCCTGGGCTGCATCCAAAGCAGCGTGGCCAGCAGGTCGAGGGAGGGGATTCTGCCCCTCTACTCCGCTCTGGTGAGACCCCACCTGGAGCACTGCGTCCAGCTCTGGAGCCCTCAGCATAAGAAAGACACGGACCTGTTGGAGCGGGTCCAGAGGAGGATCACAAAAATGATCGGGGGGATGGAACACCTCTCCTGTGAGGAAAGGCTGAGAGTTGAGGTTGTTGAGCCTGGAGAAGAGAAGGCTTCGAGGAGACCTTATTGTGGCCTTTCAGTACTTAAAGGGGGCTTATAAAAAAGATGGCGGCAGACTTTTTAGCAGGGCCTGTTGCGACAGGACAAGGGGGAATGGCTTTAAACTAAAGGGGGGTAGATTGAGACTAGATATAAGGAAGAAATTTTTTACGCTGAGGGTGGTGAAGCACTGGCACAGGTTGCCCAGAGAGGTGGTGGATGCCCCATCCCTGGAAACATTCCAGGTCAGGTTGGACGGGGCTCTGAGCAACCTGATCTAGTGGAAGATGTCCCTGCCCACAGCAGGGGGGTTGGACTAGATGACCTTTAGAGGTCCCTTCCAACCCAAACTATTCCATGATTCTATGATTATTTATTCTGTTACAGCCTCCAACAGAAATTCAGAGTATGAGTGATACATTGTACTATGTTTGAAACTTGATCTTTTTACAGATGGTACATCCTCTTGATAACGGATGTAAACACTTATGACAAACAACTATAGGGATGTCTGCTTCTGATTATCATCCCTAATACATGTGCCCATTTTATTACATGTTATTCATCTCCATAAGTCTCTCCAAGCTGTTCTTAATTTTCTTCGTTTGCTAATCAGGATATATGAGTTAAGAAATACTTCATTGGGTCAGGCAACACATATTTTTAGTCTTTCCAGAAATTCTTCTTGCCTGTCAAGAAGTATTTATTTCATCTGCCTTCTCACTCTTGTACATGCTTCCTCCACTATTGAAGTGTACATTATTTCACAAATATGAAACTGAAGAAAATTGAGAATTTTAAAGTAAAAAAATACTAAAAATAGATGAGGCATAAGTGCACGCGTGCCTGTTTCAGTGCTAGCACTGCTGTGGTTTCTCTGCTGCATGCTGTATTCTCCACATGTAACGGGAACATACAGCTTGCAAGCACTTTGTGTAAAAGTGGTGTTCTACTTTGAAAATAGCCCTGATCAGAAAGTCTGTAGAATTTCAGCAAATCCATATAACTGCTGACTGAGAGAGGGAATAGTGTTGTTTTAATTATTATTCACAGCCAGTCCCTGTGCAAGCTGTATACTATACAGAATGGTGTTGATCTGTATGTACAACACCTACTACACAGGGACCCATTACAGCCCCTAAACTCTGCAGTAACACAAGTAATAAAGGAGACAGATTCTCTGCCTCCAGTACTTAGATTTTAAATTAGACACAAACTACATTTCAGGCATATAGTATGCAGTGTGATAAAAGATAAGCTCAGTTTAAAAGTGCCTAATGTATTTATGATGGGTTATTTTTAAAAGTTTTGTGAAATAAACATATTTAAAACAGATGTGTGAATGATAAAAGGCACAGAATTGCAAGCCTAAGGAATAACATTAGAAGGTATTACAAGAGAGTGCGATAGGTGTATTTAGAAGATAAGCTTAAGAGATGCATAAACAGAAAACAAGAAGCTAGCAAAAGGTATTAGGAACAAGGATTTATGTAGGCACAGAGCTGTGCAAGGTCTGAATGTGAACGTAAAATTTTGCCTTCATGATGAGGATGAAAAGACACTCGTGGAGAAATACAGAAGAATAAAGCCATCAAGTCATTGCAGCACCAAAAGGTTAGATCCCAAGTTTATTCAAGGAAACTAAACCACTTCTCTTGTGAAGTATATTGGTGACGGACTGGAACAGGCTGAAGATAAAGAGAGGTATTACATGCAATGTAGAAATATATGTGACAGAATTTGAAAATCTAATTGAGCATAGCCTAATAATAAATAATAGCTATCAAATCTGTGACAAGCATGTACTTTTGCTTGCTACGTTTCTTGCTAGAAGATAATCACTTCAATAAAAAGGTCATTGCTTACGAGTTCTAAGTGTAGGAAAAGTCATTTCAGGTCAATATAGCAACTTTATGTTTCTTTTCATTATAAAACAGGGATGTTTTTATCTTCACATGCTAATGCAAACAACACAATGGCAGTGTCATAACTATAAATTGCAAAACTCCAACTTCTCTTTTACTTGGATTTTGTAATTCAGCAATGGAACAACCTAACAGAGACAAATTATTGTAAACTGAAATATGGGCTTACATAATTTAATTTGGTTTTAAAGTGGACAAGTTACTCAGTTGTAGAAAAGAGACAAATGTTCAGTGTTGCACCTTCTTGCAAAATACTGAATGCTTCTGCAAATGCTTAGATCCCTCGACCATCGAGAGTGATTTAACTAAAAATACTGTCTTCCTTCTCTCTTGGCCAGAGCTACTAACTTCTTTTAAAGAACCTGTATGGTTTTTTTTAAATGTTGACTTCATACCATGCCAATACAGTGCAATGCCAATTTTTACTGTTCCAAATTCTGTGGATTTTTGTAGTAAATGCCTGTGGTCTGGGTCTGTGACAGCAGCAGAGTGCCATGTAGCCCTAATAAAGAAGCAGTATTCACATTTTAGTTAGCAACCACAATAATTAATGACATAAGAGCAGATTTTCAAGGGTATTAAAGATGCAGTTAGGACCATAAAAAGATTTTGCAAAAGTAGGTCGGATGCCTGGCTCCCAGGGCTTTCAGTGGGTCTCTCAGAACTACCCGGTTTCAGTACGTTTATCTCACAGGCACTCAGCTGCAACTTTAAACCTACAAATACATTTGGATATCTGAATCTTAGAATATACGCACTTAAAATATCATTAAAGTGTGATACAGCTTTTAAAGGATGAGAGTTTTAAGTGGTTTCGTGGTTTCTAAAGCTTCACAAAGTGAACGTCACTGAAAGGAATTTTAGAAAACCTGTAAGTGTTGTAGATCCACCATTCAGCAGTGACTCAGTAAGAGTATTTCATTATTGTAAGGGTTGGGCTATTAATTAAATAGCTTATTAAATACTTAAATAATTATGGAATAATTAGGCCTGTGATTAAAGTAGGCGTGTGATTAAAGACAGTCAATTACTGTCAAACAATTTTACCAAGTCAGCATTACTACATTTTCTATATTGTCTATACATTTCATGTATACTAACTAAATGGTATAGTGAAATTGTGGTGAATGGTACAACTTTTACAGTAAATGAAATGCATTAGCTGTGGGCACTGATATGCTGCAATTCTTTTGTGTGGTAGATACTTTGTAAGGTATTTACAATCCATTTAGAGCCTATTCTTGTGAATATTTATGCTGGTGAGTAATTTTACCTGTGAAGACTTGCACAGACTAGACATGAGTAAGTTTTCCTCTTATATAAAGGTTTGCAAAGTCATGTCCTAATACGTAACATTTTTTTCATACGTAAATATATTGATTTTTAGCTCAGAATTATTTACACTTTTCAACACATTGCAGTTCTCTGTTCCAAATCATTTTTTTCAGTTTTTTAATAAAAATAATTAAGAATACAAAATAAGCATAGGTAGTGAAACAGTTTTCTTATAAGTCCACATGAAGTGAAATCTTTTCTCAGAAATTATCATCAAATGAAGGACTATGTATTTCCAATTTCATATTTAGAACTACAGCATAACAAAAAAGGAATGAAAAGCATATATAAAAGTATAACTACAAATGAAGTATACTTGCGTTTTAGAGATATATTTGTTCTAGACTCAATTTGCTTGCCATTTTTCCATTAAATTTACTGACAGAGTTTAAGATAGATATGAGGGGGAAAAAAACCAGATATAGATCTTTATAAAGGACCTAAATGAAGTTATTTAGCACTTGGCTAAAATGTATTTTAGATATATTTTAGAAATTCTCTTGCAGATAGTTTAGCTATTACACATTTTCTATTAGCTATTATATATAAAAAATTATATATTTATATCAGCTGAATTTATATATTTATATAATTATATATTATACGATATATAATTAATAATTATATATTAATAATTATAATTATATTAATTAATTATTAATTAATAACTATAATTATATATTTTTATAATTTATATATTTATATCTTTTACATTTTTTATGGCTTTTACAGTCACAGAATCACAGAATACTTTTAGGCTGGAAGGGCTGCCGGTGGCCACCTGCTCCAAAGCCCTGCTTGAAGCAGGGCCTAAAAAGTTCGGTCAGGTTGCTCAGCGCCTTATCTCACAGAGTTGTGAATACTGTCAAGGAGGTGATTTCGCTGTCCCAGTGTTTGAGCACCAAAGTGTTTTTTCTTTGAGTCAAACTGGAATTTTCCTTGCTGCAACCTGTGTCTACTCTGAGAAGAGTCTGATTCCGCAATATTTCTATAGCACTATAGAAAGCATTTTGTGATAGGATTTATATAAAATATGCTCTACTTAATAAAGATGCATGACATATAACCTCTAAAACACAGACACTCATACATTTTAATAAGTTAATACAGGCAAAGCAAAATGTTTTGAAAATAAGTATGTACCAATTCCTCTTCAGATTAATATAGTATTGACACAGAATAGTCTTCACTCCTAGGCTATAAAATCATATTTAATTTTGTCTTATCCTTGCTTATGTGGTGGACATCTTTCTTAGTACTACCTGGTGTTAGGTGAATTGTGAGGAATTCCTAGCTTAAAAAGTAAGATCTATATTTCTATAAAATAGCCTTTATAGTTTATTCTCCATCTTTTCATGAGGCTTTTGGGTGCTAGAAAAAGTGTCATGGGCATCCTAAGTTTCCTATAAATGAGTCAGAGACCCTTGTTACAAGCTAGGATAGCTTTTTGTTTCCTTCCGTTATTTCTAGTGGTTGACATTTACCTTTCTAAATATTGGGATAAAATAAAATTTTGAAAAGAAGGAAGAATGATGATGACTGCAAACGCACGGTATGTCACACTGCAGTCTTAAGTCACCTACTGTGCTTCCAGCCTGAATAAAGAAGCAATCTGAATGTTTTGTCCCAACTACATTAAAGAAAATGCCTGTGTTGGGCACTATGGTAACAGCTGGATAGCAGTAGGAAGTTATTTAGCTTAATAGCAAATACAAGGTTTTCAAGGGTGTAGTATATTATCCAGCAAATACATAGTTAGAAAAAAATTAATGTTAATTTAATTTTATAGAAACATATTTTTTCTTGGTTTTCTAAATAAATACTACAGACACCAATTAGGAGAGCTGGAAATGTACAAAAGCAGAGTAAATAAAACGTCCAACAGCTCATTTCCTCTGCATTAACCCACTCCATGAATTCATGTGACAAGGCACAACTCTATTATCTGCTCTGAGGGGTAAACAACTGAGTGCTTTACTTTTCTTGCATAGACATTTAAGAATGACTGTTTGGAATAAAATGTCCTTTATTACTTGGCTTTTATATCATGTCCATGTAAGAATTAATTGCTCTAAATTCCTGATTTTTTTTTTAAACTCAGTCATTGTTTGGTGATTGTTCCTGTTCTTTTTCTGGGGACATTTCCTAAATTCTCACGCAGAAGAAAAAGTGTACAAAGAAGGCACGCTTCCACATTTTCCAGATTATTTCCATTTAGTAAATGCTGTTTAGGCAAGTAAGAATCCTAAAGATTATCTAGTACCGGCTGTTTCTACTCAGCTAGGCAACTGAAAGCAGAAACATTCTCAGATAGTGATTGTCAAATGGATCTTATAACTTTTGGGGTTTTTTTAATAGCTAAACTCAGTGTCACTTCATCACCCTGAGCCATAAAATGTACCAGATTTAATTAAGATCAGTGGATGTGGAGGAACACACTGTTTGGGAAAGGTTTGCTTGTTTTCAGCTCGCAGAAAACAGGGTTGTTTCAGTAAGAGTTGTTTGTTGTTTGCCTTTCTTACCCACTTTCCAACACAGGCAAGAGCCAACCATAGATTTACGTTCCATTTCCAAACCCTGTTGGCCTGGAAGTCTTCTGGTCAAGATGTTGGAACAGTTGCATTCATCTTCTTAACTTGTTGGTTCTGTGTATGTTCATGCACCTGCTGGTGAAGAATGGAAGGCAGAAAGACTAATTAAGCTCTTCTACACAATGCCTGTGAAGAAGGGGCTTTGTTTGTTTAAAATGGTGGTGGGAGCAATGCCTGCAGCAAGGCGATTGGAACTGCGTTTGGTAGGCGGCAGACCAGTTATTTGCTTGACAATGTATTTCACTGTACTTCAACGTGTATTTCTTTCTGATCAGAGTGTATAGCTCTAAAGAGTGCTGTTTGTTTTTTTCTGATTAGCACAAACAAGGAAAGACAAAAAGACCCTCAAAACCCCCTCGTTCAGCAATGGCTTTCAACAACGGAGAAATCTACAAACATAGGAAAAAAGAGAATTGTTTCTTTAATCACAGTCTCACCAAATGGCAAAATGTTAGTGCAGAAGTGGAGATCTGCAAGTCAGTTACTGCTGGGATGTGTCTGAAGGATGGAGACGAGCTGTTCTAAGGGGCTTTGCTCCCAGCCTGTGCTGGAACCATTGCATGGATGATTCCTGTTTGCCCGCTCTGAAGAATGAAGGCACAATGAAAAACTAATAAATGAATTAAGAAACATTTTGTCTTCCAGTACGTACACCTTCCTAGCAAGTGCCGTATCAAGGTCAATTATTGGAATCTCAAGATAATAGTATGTAAAGTGTGAAAATATGGAAAAAACTAGGAATTTTGCATGTTTTGTAAGCTGAGCAGTGACAGTATCACTGGCAATGCAATTTAGAGTCTTGCAGCATTACCTGAGTCCACTAATGCAGAAAGGCAGAGTACAACTTGTAAAGCAGGTATTCCCCAACTCACAGCTCATCACTCACTCATTTGTCTAATAGCTGGGTATTCTTCAGGATGGACCTGTATAATTACACCTCTTGGATTACATACATCCAACAGAAAATGGTATTTGACTTACTGCACTCTGCTGACAAACTCCCTTTGCTAACTTCAGCCCATAATTAGCCTGCAGTCACGCATACAAAGGGTCTGGCGTAGCAGCTCGGCAGCAGCGGCTGTTCAGTGGCAGGAGAGCCAGGCAGCCCATGCTGGTGTCCGAGCAGCTCTGCAGCATGTGTTTACAGTTTGTGATCCTGCCCTTCTCCTTTGGGATGTGTCCAGAGATGCTCCAGATGACTGGAGCATCTGCAGCGGGTTGGCTGGGTGCTGGCGATGCAGGAAGCGTAGGGAGCCAAAGCTTGCAAACAACAGTCACCGCTTATCAGCGGGTGGGCAGTAACTGCAGCTTGCCAGAGCTGACTGGCGTGGCTGTTATTGAAGTTCGCAGGCGCTTACCCCATGGCATATGTGAGAATGAAAGTTTGAACACCATAGGTACCTCGTGCTGGTTTATTGTGAGAGGTGAGGGTATTAGCGCATTGAGAGATTATGAAGGTTTGAAGGTAAAACCTAAATTTGATAAGTCAAACTCTTATCAATATGGTTTACACCCTCGTTTGGGTTGCGTACCCCAGACACCAGGTATGTTAAAATGCAAGTGAGTCTGTGGCTAATGATAATCATGTAAGAGGAAACCTGAACCCCCACCTAAACTTGGGGTTTGCAGACTGTTAGGAGTCAAAGAAGCTACTCCTGAAACTGTCAGTCCTGATTCCTCATTCTTGATCCCAACCTGGAAAGTGGTCTGGTGGCACTTTGTCCATTGTTCTCTGTTCTGCTGCTGCTTCTCCTTCTGGTACTTTGACTCTGAGTGTGTCCAAAGTCAGAATATACTTGATTAAATACACCTGCCTTCGACATATGAAGAATTATCTTTTTTAACCTTCTACTAAAGCAGCAATATAAAGCATTTAAGAGCTACAGAAAAGTTTGCCCAGCTAAGATTTGGATGGTCATCCTGAGTTTTCTCCTATATAATAGTTCTCAGACATCATCAACGGGATATGGGGAAAATGAATGACCAAAGTGATCAGTTAAAAGGGACATGTTTGTTAACCATAGCATCCCTCTTCACTCCTCTCTGCCTCTTTTCTTCCATCAAGATAACCTGTGGAAGCATGCAGGGAATAGGCAAGGATTGCCTTGAACTTGGCATTTTTCTACTTATTATATCACTGACTTATATAGTATCTGTGTGCCAGCACTAATATTCCAGCACAAAGGAATTACGAATAGAAAACCATGTATGCGGTCATATGCCACATGCTTGCTAAGTCCAAAGTTTCAGCTCTAGATAATTATTTCTTGCATTAATCAGTTCAAACAGAACTAAAGTAAATCACTAGTTGCATGTTTACTATTTTCCTCTTCATTTGGCATTTATCTTTGCTCGCCTGCTCAGTGAGTTGTGAAAGTAAGTGGACACTGTGTTTGTCCCTAATTTGACACAACGTACAAGTGAACTTAGAAGTAGTTTCAGCTAGCAGTATACCAAGACATCAAAAGAAGACTGGGTTTTTACATGCTTAAATGCTAACTTTTCCACAGGGCATATGTTATCGGGTTCAGTACTGCCACCATTATTTGATGCTTTTAGTTTTAATGAGAAGGTATATTATTGCATTGTCTGATCAACAATGGATTTGGGAGTTATAGAAAAGTTTGTCCTGCCTAAGATTTCATTGCTGAAAGTGAAAAGGCTCATCATGTTTTTTCAACTTTTCCTATTTCTGTACTATGATGATACCTCTAATTATCTCTAACTTCCCTTCGGACTTTTCCACTGCCTTCACTAAAATGTAATGAGAATGATGTTTATCACCTGCTTGCAGTGAAAGGCAGCGAAGAATGTGCTGTAATAGTAAGTGCTGTGGATAAAGGGAATGGGTATCATACTCTTTTGGAAGAGAGAATCAGATTTGATTTTCTGTGGACCAGCATACAAATGCAAGGCTTTCCTATTCCCATCAAATGACTGCATCTCTTCTTCCAGTGGTAGCAAGAACATTGGATGTAATTCAAGGGAAAAACACAGCTTTCAGGCACCTGTTACTTATCAGTTATTCATTTTTCTATTGTCATATTCATGAGAAAATGTTCCTAGTTAAGGCACTGTTTTGTCATTTTTCTGCATTTGATTTTCTTTCTCTGCTGCACCTCTGAAATTCCAGCTCTGGATTGTGTAGCTTTTTTCACTCCATTCATTAACCTGATAGTAATGAACCAATTAATGAGTCAATGAGATTAGTAGGAAATAAGAAATTACATTAATTTCTTAGGGAATATGTCAACAAACACAGTTTCCCCTATGAACCTCTGTGACTCATGACCCATTATTGACTAAACAGTTTGTGTCAAAGAACTGTTTGCTAAGTCCAGTTTATATTTATCTGACTCAGACAGCTTGGAACTGGTTGAAATTTTTAACACGATTGTGTAAAGAAAGTTTCAAAGAGATTATACTTTTGGCGTGATCTGATGTTTCAATTTTATATGATTTGTTACATTTTTGAATCATAGACTCATAGAATAAATCAAGTTGGAAAGGATTTCAGGAGGCAATCTAATCCAACCTCCTGCAGGGTCAGCCATGAGGTCAGATCAAGTCACCCTGGGCTTTATCCAGCCTGGTCATGAAGCCCTCCAAGGATGGGGACTGCTTGACTGTCCTCATGGTGGAAAAGCTTTTGCTTATACCCACTCAGAACCTCATTTCCATTTATGCACATTGTCCCTTGCCCTTCCACCACACACCACTGTGAAGAGCCCGCCTCCATCTTCTTGGTAGCCCCCTTATACGTAGAGGAAGTATCCCCCAAAGTCGTATCTTCTCCAGGCTGAGCAAGTCCTCCCTCTTCCCTTGGCCACCACTGACCATCCTGGTGGCCTAGGAGTGCTGACCTTGCCCGAGTTGGTCAGGTTTTTTCTTGTACTAGGGTTCCTAAAGCTGGATGCAGTATTCTAGGTGTGGTCTAATGAGTGCTGAGTGAAGGGGGATAATGACTCCCCTCAATCAGCAGGTCCTGTGCTCCTGTTCATACCATCCACCGTGCTACTGGCCGCCTTTGCTGCCGGGGCTCACGCTGGTTCATGTCTACCAAGATCCCCAGGTCCTTTTCCGCAGAGCTGCTCCCCAGGCAGGTGGTCCCCAGCGGTTATCATTGCAAGAGGTTGTTCCTTTCCAGATGCAGGAGTTTGCATTTGTCCTTGTTGAATTTCATTAATTTCATTAATTTAATTAAAATTCTCCACATTACTCCAAAATATGTATTTAAAGATTTACTTTAATTTAAAAAGAAATTTTTGTTTAATTGTTATAGAAATTTTAGTAGAAGGTACATTAAATTAATTTTGAAAATGTTACCACCTCCTCCCCCGAAAGGATGTTAAAAGATCATCTTTGCGTGAAACAATTTGAAACATTTGGAAATTGTCCAATTTGAAAATTGTGCAAGCTACGAAATGTTCATGTTTCACCAAAAAAAACCCCCAAAACAAACCCCCCAAAATCCCCAAGCAGAAAGATATTGAAATCTCTTTCACTTAGATGAAAATCCCCCCAAATCCACCTGTTGGACTTCCCTTAGTCAGACATAGGCAGTGGTTGGAAGCTCCCCTTTACGCCTCCAAGTACTGCCCCTTCATTAAGCAAATGTGCCTTTTCAAATGAGCTGCAGCCAAAACCACCATTCCCAGACACTTCAGATTCCCGAGCTGACTTGTGCTTACTTCTTTAAATGACATTTTTAATGAAGAACAGCAGTTTAAATCAACCCTATGTAATAATAGATAAGGTAAGTTACTTCCCAGAGTAGAAGAAGCGAGTATGATTCCAGCGTGCTGCGCAGTACTGGGCTTGGGAGAACAGTGTGTAAACTATCACCATGTATGCTATATAGCATCTACTTTTCAAGCTAACTGGCTTGTTTCTTTACATATTCATAGCATAAATTACATGAGCTGAAAAAAATACAATACGGTACATCATGCAGGGACACAGCACTACAGAAACCACGTTGTGCACATGCATATGTGCACTTCTACACAGTAAGATGATTTTCCATATCCATTGATTATAATTTAATGAAGCGTATAAATCAGATTGAGAGAGGCATTTCTTTATCTCACTAAAGGTTCTTTTAATCTCTGTAAAATTTCAGTTTGTGGGGGTTTTTTTCAATTTATCTGAGAATATAATACAAGACTAAGACAAAGATACTGCAAGTATGGATTTGCTCTGTGGTCAGTTAAGGTCCATAACGTAGTGGCTACAAGTCCTCCCACAAAAAAGCAGACAGGAAAGCTCAGTGAGGCTACATTTATATGAAGTCAGTAAACTAATTTTTTTGTTTGTTTTAATACAGCCTACTCAAGAAATTTCAGTAACAATTTTGTTCATTCCATTTCAAATGGAAGAGGGAATACAGCAAATACGAACATTTGTCTACATCCACTTTGTGTTGACAAAGATATTGCTTGAAATTTTCTTCAAAGTTTAATTACTTTCTGTAGCTCAAATACCACCATTGTACAATTCTATCTGCAATCAAAAGTACTTTGAAGTCATATAACTCATTTTAATGCAGTTAAACTCAACAGAAAACAACTAGCTTGCTTAGAAAATAAATGTTTTATGAGCATTGCTGTCCTTATTGCTGATGTTTTTCTTTTCCATTATGTTTTCTTATCTTCTAGTTCTTCTGGGTATTGGTGCCAGAGCTTTTTGGGGTTGTTTTACCAAAGTTTTCAATTTACACATAAAACCCTGTAAGTGGGTCGCTGTAAAAACACAGTGTGACCACTAAAAACAATCTGCTTCATTTGGGAAAGTATCAAAACCTCAACAGAGCAATGGCCTTTGTGAAAATCATTGCTAATGAATGTGTTAATAATGTGGTATGACAAGGATTGATAAGATAAAATATTCATGTTCACATTGCAGTGTTAAGGTACGGACCTCTTACTGTGTCATGTTATGCCAAAGATCCTTAAATAAATGACCTTGCTTTGGACTGATGTGAAATGAGTTTATATTGATGTGAATTTCACTACTGCAATAGAGCTATTTCTCAGATAGTGGAACATGTACAGTTATCATCTTGGCATTTTTAAGCAACCAAATTCTGTCTGGCTCACACAAATATTGCCTGTAATGCTCAAGCCTTTTACATTTGTTTTTTTTTTTCTCTTAAGGAAATAGAGAATACAAATGAGAAAAGAAAAACAGTATGTGCATACATTACAGAAGAGACAGAGAGATTTAGACTATTTGAGAGGTGTGTTTTAAAATTTCAGTCAGTTGTGTGTCTAAAGTGATTTGTTTCCATAGCACATTTCTTGAGGCCATCTCTGTTCACATTAAAGAACATCCCTGAAATACTTAAATAATATTTTTGTAGTATTTCCCTGAAAAATGTTCTCATTTTCAGTACAGTGTTCTTGTTTAGAAATTAGTCCATTTCTTGTTTTTACTCTGTGCAGATACCCTGAAGATTTCAAATTGAGAGAACTGCCAAACCCCTGAGAAATTGGCCCACGCATTACCAGTGAGGGACTGGAAAAGTTATATATTCACATGAAGGAGTGAGGGTCATAGTCACCTCACCAGATGCCAGAAGTATGGAAACAAGTCTAAGGATACAATTACTTTTAAGAGCCACTGTAAAATATATATTTTTTTTTAATTTTTGCAGAACAACAAGTGTAAGTATTAGAACTACAGGACTTAAGTTAGGTTGTAAGCCAAGTAGATGACTTTGCCTGAAGTTAATAATGGGTGTAATCACATCTTTGCAGTATCAAATTACAAAAGGTTTATAGCACTGCAGTCAAATTGTTGTTTTCTTGAAGAGAAATATTAACAAGAAACTATCTGTAGTAATATATTTTCTGATAGTTTTTCATTAGTCTCAATGTATTTCAAAAGACTCAGACCTTTTGAATTATTTTTCCTTTAGTTCAGGGAAATCTTTTTATTTATTATAGGCTCAGCATCACCATTACGCTGCATCAGTAAATGTTATGTTTTAGGTTGTGGGTCATTCTTTTTTGAACGAAGAGCAAGTAGTATGTGGACTTGCATCCTAAGTTATTATTGTTGTTGATTACTGAATATTCATTACAATTTGTTTCTAATCGACCAAAGGGAGTTTGTTACTATTTCATTACTTACAGTAATGGCAGTTACTGCAGCTACTTATAATAACTAGAAGCTTTGAATTGAATTGGGGTCTTAGTAGATGCTGGACAACATAAAATGAGAAACAATCCTTATGCAAAAGGGCTTTCAGTCTAAGCCCTGGAATCTGCAAACATTCTGGCACATTGTATAATTAGACTGCTTCTCCTGAAATTGTCCCAAACTATCTGCCACGAGTCTTCGGAGATACATGATTTGAAAAAAGTAAGTCGCTACTGTTCATATGCACAATGGGAAAACCAACAGTCTGAGAACATTATTTCAAGTAGCTGACTTTTCTTGAGGGTAGCAGGAAGCAAGTCCCCTACATAAAGCCAAGTATCTTGGCTACATTAAAATTTGTTGGATCAATCATGAGGGCACCTGAGTTTCTAAAAAAGAGAAAAAGGTTAATGGAATATTTTAATGTTGCACAACCACCATCTTGGTCTTGAAAATGACTAGATGATTTTGGCTACAACTACCAAAGAAAATAGCCTGAGGTTTCTGTCTGATTTGGAAAATTCTAGTCCAAATACATGAAATTTATAATAGTGAGAACACAAATCTTCAGATTTTAAGGAAAAAAAACGCCAGTCCCTGGCAAACATTAATAAGTAGCACTACCTGCTTTGCTTTAATATCCCTATGATTTATGAGCAAAGATTAAGAAACAATTATAATACAGCCCAAGTTGTACTGAGACGTCTCGCCAGTAGGCATCTCGCATCTTCTGTGAATACTTAGAATATCAGTGTCTGGTAGACGATTTCTCAATTCCCTTATGCAGCCAGTTAAGCGAAGTCTATAAATTTCGGAATAAATAGCTGCACTGTCATGCAATCTTTCAGCCAAGGTGGTTCTTAAGAACCACACCTTATTCAGGTCAAACCTGTGACTTTATTAGTATCGATCTTGTCAGCTGGCCGGCCGCGGCAGCCATGAGACTTCGCGTGGCCCCGCGGGCTGCAGACCAGCCGGGGACAGGCCGCCTGGGCGCTCCCCTCCCCATTGCACTGCTGTGTTTAACCGAGTGAAGTCGTAACAAGCCGTAATTGCGGGGACGGGGGGTGAGAGCAAGGAGAGCGCTGGTTTTAGCATGCTCCAGACCAGAAACCCTCTGGAGAAGATGGTGCGAAATGAAGGGGCTCTTCGAGATGCTGAGGGAGGAGAGGGAGCCTCCGGCCCAGCTACGCTGTTGCGGAGCCGGGGCGCGGTGGGAGCTGAGGCACTGGGGGGACGGAGCGGTGGAAGGAGCTGAGGCGCGGGGCTGAGGCGGCTGAGGAGCGGGGCTGAGGAGCGGGGCTGAGGCGGCGTCAGCGAGGAGGGTCCGCGGCGGGCGCTGCCGCTCTGCGCTTCCCGGCTGCTGCCACTACATGCCGCCCTCCGCCGGCGGGCGCCGGCCTGCCACACCCCCCCAGCCCGCCAGGGGGCGCTGCTGCCTTCTCGCCTCTGAGCCGCGGAGAGGGGGCCGGAGAGGCTGCCGGGAGCCGCCATTTTCTCGGCGTGCGTTGGCTGTTGAACGGTTCTCGCAGCCGGTGCCGGCAAGGAGGGGGACGCGGCGCGGTGAGTTGTCAGGCGGGCGCGGCCGCGGCCGTCGGTACCCCCGGGCAGTGGGCGGGACGGGTTCCACGACTGCCCGCTCTGGCGGCTCCCGCTGCCTCGGGCGCTTGGCGAGGCTTCCCGCGCGGGTCAGGGGGCTCGGTCCCTCCGCGCTGCCCGGGGCCCTCCGGCCCCTCACGCAGGTGGTGCCGGGGGTCCCGAGGGCTGGCGGAGACGCCGCTGCCCCTGGCCTCTGCCAGGCGGCGGCGGCGGGGGTGGTCGCCAGCCGGGGGAGGCGTTGCCATGGGAACGGGGCGCGCCTCCTCCGCCGTGAGCCGCCGGCGCTGTCGGGCCGGGCCGGGCCTGCCCCGCCGGGTCACCCTGCCCCCTGTCCCGGCCGGCAGCCCCTCCGGGCGGGTCTGCGATCCCTGCCCCGGCTGCCACCTTGAAGGGCCGCAGCGACTTTCCTCTGAATAGAACATTTAATGTTGTGTTCCCTTTGCATAAGGAAAAGAAAAATTTGCTATGCTATAGGCGTTTTTGTGGTCGTCTTTGGTTCTTTTGACATATTTGAATATTGTCTTGTCTCCTCTTGCCCACTCTTTCTTTTTTCTTTTTTTTTAATAGACCCATCACTTTCTAGAATGCCCTTTCTGCTTGTTAATAAAAATGCAGTTTTGTTCAGGTTTTTTACGGTAAGAATTCAGTAGTTATTGAGAATTCTGCAGGAAGAAGTTCAGTCAGATCATATTTTTTTCAGCTGTAATTCAAACTGCAGTTCAAGCAGTTCTCTTTTGCACAATGGCTATGTATTTATGCTGATATATTTCTCTTTAACAGTTAGTGTATTTCAGTTTCTGTACTGCTGTCTGTCTGATGCTCCTATCTTCCTGATAGAAGTCCTATAAATGGGTGTAGAACTATTTTTAGTCTTGGTAATTTCTGTCCGTTTTAACTGTTATTAATCTGCATCTGCTAAAAAGTATAAATTTGTTCTTGAAACTGCTTTTAGATATTTTTGCAGAACTGCTTTCATTATCCCTTCATTGCTACAATCTTACATTGCGCTTTTAGTACTTCATATAGCTACGTGGGAATATTTGGTTTCTTAAACGAACAATTAGAAACTACAAGATCTTATGGTAGACCAATTTGGAAGGAAAAGCAACCAACCAGGGGGAAAAAACCACTTTTTTTCCAAATACTTATTTTTAATCTAATACCTTAACAAAGAGCAGTAGGATATACTTTAATTTAATCTACTCTTTGTTTATCGTGAAATAAATAGCTGCATAACAAAGAAGACAACAGTGAAGTATTCTCTTAAGAAAGCAAGTTTTCATGTGATGGATTTGTTGATTAAGCTTTTATTTGGATATTTTTCATTTTCCTAAGTATTTCATTTTGCTATCTACTTGATTGCTTTGCAGTTTTCTTTGAGGCCCTTTAAAGAATGCCCAACTACTTCTTTCCGTAGAAAACTTGGCACCTACAGCATTGGCCAAGAAGGGCAAAGGAATAAGTTAATGATTGTTCTGTACCTCCTCTGACCTCGCCCTTTGTAACCAGTAGCAAAAGGAAAGAATTCTGATGAGGG
This sequence comes from Aptenodytes patagonicus, assembly GCF_965638725.1. NCBI lineage: Eukaryota > Metazoa > Chordata > Aves > Sphenisciformes > Spheniscidae > Aptenodytes > Aptenodytes patagonicus. Next base: position 18,491,093 of record NC_134957.1, read on the forward strand.
TTGTTGTTTGGTTGTGTTTTTTTTTGACTGCTCCCACTGATACGAGGCAGACTTGCATTTGTTATTAGAACAGTAAGAAAATGTGTGTTCATACCTTGGTTTTTGAAGTATGAAGATGGATTTCATTTCAGGCCTCTGTGTACCTGTGATAATGCTTATGCGTCTGTTGCTATCCTCCCAGGGTGGGCGACACAGCTGCAGGGAGCTGAAGAGTTTCAGAAAATCCAATTTATAATCAGATGCAGAATTTCCTAGGAGAGAGAAGAGAAGGCTGGATCATTGGATCTTACTCTGTCTGCTGTTACAGTCTTTCTCCTTTTTGCTGCCCTCTAGTTTTTAATTCCAGGATTTTGTTTTGCCTTCTTTGGATCTTCTGGAGTCTCCCCAGTCCTATGTCCCTTGCTAGTTTCAGTAAAACATCTGAATTTCAGACTTTCCCTGACCTCAGACTCTTTCAACTTTAGAATATATTTTAATTTGGATTTCTTGGACAAAGGATAGAATTTTAAAACATTGGGGGTTTGTGTTTTGGTGGGTTTTTTTTTTTTAAATCATAGTTTTGGAGTTGTGCCTTCGTAAACTATGCTGAAGGTTATGTGAAAAGGAAAATTCTTAACCTTTGTTTTTTCTATCAACAGGAATGTAAATATTGGAATTTGTTCTAAAGACTGGTGGAAAATAGAGATGAAAACAGTATCTGCTTTGATTAATCTATTACTAAATTTGGTCTGATTGGATACTAATTTCTTAGGGAAAAACTATTGTAAGTACCCTTTGCATTTTTTTGTTTCAGGAGTTAATAGCGTACAGTCCTTTGCTGCTTTTTATTTTTCATAGCATGTGGTCTGTCTTGTGGAGTTCTAATCCAAAATATTCAGAACATGATGATTGAAAGTCAGGCTCCAGAAATAGCAAGACTTTTGAACGTGAAAAAAAGTAGCTGTGCATGAAGGTTGAAAGTATGTTAAGACTGAAGAAGGCATGCTGCAAAGCTTGAATTGAATGTCACTCCTATCATATAAAATGTAAAATGAAGCTGCACATATCTTGCAGTTCGTTGTCCTTCCCCTTCTATGTTTCAGAGAGTTTCTTATTAAATAGAAAGGTAAGCAGAGTATTTTCAACAGGTGCAACTTTCATATTTCACTTTTGGTACAATATTATAATTAGAATTAATCCCCAAGCCATCCCAATTTCCTGACAAACTTAAAATAAAAATATAGAGGATAATTCAAGAGAGATTTCCAAGTTTACAAGATGATGAGTTGTGTGTGTATATAAGTACATATATGTGTGTGTGTGTACGTAAAAATATATATACAAATTCACCTGATTCTTTAATGACAAAACATTCACGCTAGTGATACCAGAAAGTATCATGATGCTGTTTCTGCATCAGGCTGCAGTTAAATGAATGTGAGTAATGAACTAAGCAGCACTGGCGTGGTCAGGAGTATTAGTTGGGTGGAAGTGAACACCCTCGCCAGTGGGTGAGGCAGGAGGTGACGGGCTCTCTGTACTTGTGTGGTTTTACAACTTCTTTCTTTAAAATCCAGAAGATTCAGCAGTTTTGCTGTGGCATTAATCATGTTGCTGTAGCTAAAGTTCCGTATCATTATGTCTCCTTGAAGAAAGATGCCCTCTTTTTCCATCTTTTTCTTCAATTGTAAGTTTAAATGATTTGTAAAAGGATGTAACGCTAACAGCTGGAGCACAGCTCATACTCAGGAAAGGAGATGCATCCCAGGGCACTGCAGGTTTTGCTAGGCATTTTTTACTATTGGCTATTCTACTTAATATACCCCCGTTGACTGGATAATTTTTTGTTTCTTAACCAAAAGAGCAGTAACTCAACTTTTAGGGGTTACGTTTCTATAGTGATATACTATAATCACAGATTTAAACTTTTATTTATTTATGTATCTATTTTTATTTAGCTCTTCTGCTTCATAGTTGACAAAAGTAGCTTGTCATTTCTACTTTTAGGAGGGTAGGAACTGCATAGCTTGCATAGCCCCCAAAACGTATTGGTAGACTTTCATGGATGGAAGTGTGCTTTGAATTGTATTAAATACAACTTCCAAGCTGTCCCTATTAGAGGTAAAAGTTCTGGAAGTTTAGCCTCAATTTCTTGAGGAAGAACTTGAAGCGAAATCAAATTCCTGTTAGTAAAACAGCAGTTAATTAATTAAATGTTCTAAAGTTAAAACATAAAAACTACATAAAACGTAGATCTTATATCACTTGAATTGTACATCTGAAATGTAAGTGTACAATATAAAAATGAAGAATCTTGTGAAAAATTTATTTTTTCCCCTCCCCTCTATATGGTAGTGTTGTAGTACTGAATTTGAAATGTATTTTCACAGTGAGTTGTGTTGAGAAGCCTTTTATAAGAGGGGGAAACAATAGAATAATTAAGCAAATGAAGATATTGGTAGGGGATATGGAAACAGGATGGAAAAACTAACAGGCTGATTTTCCAAAGTGTTTGGGGGGAAAAAAAAGCCAGAAATGTAAAAGTTATTCTTTCCCTATAATTTGCCTGAAAGAATACTTACAGAATCTCAATAAGCTTAAATGGTACAATTGAAGTGACCTTGTAATTAAAAATTGATAGCTAAATCATACACAGACTTCTGTATGATTTACAGGAGTACAGTGGCTTTCATGAAACATATTTCATTATATTCCTGCTTATGCCATGAATAAAACATTCATCTTACTGGAACTGCCAGAGAAATTTGAGACCGTCAGGATTGCTCCTTCCTTTTTTATAGTTTTGTTTTGGTGGGGGTTATTTGAAATCTTGTGCTCTTGGTGTTGGCTCTCCTGTTCTCTACTTTTACCTTTAGTGTCTCTTTCCATCCATCTCTTTCTCAGTGTGCTTGAGGTTTGGGGTTTGGTAGGGGGGTTTTTGTGTTGGGTTTTTTTTGTTGTTTTTTTTGGGGGGTTGCCCTCCCCCTCCTTATTTTTAGGTACGGTCATCTGTAGGCAGTCCATTTCCGCGGCAGCAGCTGTCAGAACTAAACCTTTGCTTTAGATAGGTTTTCCTGTGTCTAAATTAAAAATGCCAACATCTCTTTCACAGTTCGCTTTGTACTAAACACTTAGCAAGGTGCAGTAGAGCTAAAATGGTTTTCTCCAGAGCTTTAGTCCTTCCTCTTCCTTGGTCACTTTGGATAATACTGATTTATACATTCATTGATGGCTCTAATTGATTATGTCTTATGTTTGACTTTTGACATCTCTGTAGGACCATGTACTTAGGCTACAGCATGCCAGTTTTTTCTATAGTGGCTGGTATTTACTCCTTCCTTCTCATACATAGAGCTAAAGATCTTCTGAAGACATTTATCTTGCAAGTTAACAAAATCAATTTATTTTTTTTCTCTGCCTTTGGCAGATGCAAATTTGTCCCACTCTTATCTACTGAGAGCACTGCCATGAATCCATTGTTCTTGTTTATTGCTCTATTCCATACCCATATGACTTCTTCATGAAGAAAAATACCGTATGAAAATCATTCTCAAAATGGTATGTTTCTATTGGCCTGTTTATATTTATTTCTAAGATGGTGAGAGTGTAAAAGTCTGCGACTGGAGTCAAGAATTAGGAGGATCTAGTAGCCTACTATAACCTTGAGCAGCTGACTGACTTCCTATGATGATAAACCCTGATGGGAAGCTAAGTAGGATCTGTTTGAAAAACAGACGAATGAAGCTGAGCTGATGGATTTCTGTAAGCTTTGACACTGAATCGAAAGGCGTTGTGTAGTTACATACCCTCTTTATAAAATGAAAAAATATCTCTAAGCAGAATTTTTTAAAAAATGGCCATTGATAATTAGATGTAAATGTGCTAAGATTTGTAAACACAAGAAACAGGATTTATTTAAACAGTGGTTTTAATTGTTATACATATGGTTTCAGTTAGCAGCATGCACCTTCCTTCATCTAATTGCAGCTGAGCCAGGCACAAAGTGAAATTCAGTGAAGTGACATATGCATCATCTGTGTGTCAGCTGGTACAGTATGTTCTCTTTGATATTTACTTGGTGCACTACTCTCACATTTCAAAATTCAGTCAACAGTAAACACTAACATTGCTGCCACAGTCAGCATGTCAAGTGGTAGAAGCTCTGTGTTTATGTACCCTTTGGTCAGGAACATGAGGCTGTGCAAGTAGGTTTCTGACTTGGAGGTTACTGCCATGTTTGTCATATGGGAGAATTAAAACTAACTCCTTATAATGCCAATCTGGTTTAGGACTAAGGATGACAATAATCGTGTCTAATAAAATATACTTGAAAGAGAAAAGCAGGTTCCATATTTTCCTTTGAAGCGTTTCAGATCTAGGTAATGCAATAATGTCATATTTTTGCATAAAGTCATACCTGTTAATATTTTTAAAGCTGAATTGAACGTGTTTGGCTTGCAAAATTGCACACTGTGGTTTTGCCTTTTGAATAAGCATTTTTGCTATAAATTCTTGTCTTTAGTTTTTTATTCTGAAATGTAATCAATAGGCTATATAAATTGGTACTTTAGCTTGAAAGGGGGAGGTGTCTTGTGACAAATACCTTTAGATGTTTAAAAGCAGGATTAAACTTGGCTCAGCTTCTGGAGGTCTTTCAGACTAAAATAGGCTTTGTTTACTTACTGCATATGTAAGAAGATATTTAATGCTTCAGTAATAGTTAAAAAAATCTCCTGGGTTTTATAAGTGAAGATGAACTTTAACATTTCTGGACCTTTTACTTTTAATTCATGTGTGATTAGATCTATGCAGAAAGGCTTAATTAACTTCCGCATACGTAAAGTATACTCTCTGAACTCGGGTTTGCTGCTGGTATGTATTGTGAAGTCTTGCATACATGTCTTAGTTGTCTGCTTGTTATTAATTTATGTTTCTTAACCATAAACCATTAAAAAGTTTACCTTCAGTTATTTTCCTTCTGCAGTTAATGTTTGTCTGAGTGCTGTTATGGTGCAGGATATTGTTCTAAATCATTACTCCAACTAACTGGAGTAAGGCAACCGTTAAAATACTTGTGTAGAAATACTATTCCTAAGCTACTCTGAATTTTACACTTTGAACGGTTGCTTTTAACAGTTGTTGGAAATAGAAATAATTGAACTTGGTGTTGCATTTAAAGTAGTACTAATGTTGTATTTAAAGCAGTACTTACACAAGTGAAGAGTTTGCCTCAATGCTTAATAAAGATGCTAATGTCTTTTTCTTTTAGATAAAATTATACTGAAATGTGAACCAACTACGTTTAGAGGGGCTGTTGTAAGGAAAGGGCTTCATAATGTGGATGGAGTGTTGTTAAAGCTAGCAGATACCTGTGAGGGATTCATCCTGCTTCTGTCATTGCAATATTTAGACATGGTTTTGAGAGGCTTCTAGAATGATGGTTGGATCTTTCTGCTCCAAAAGATCAAGATGAAATAATGTGGTTGATATAATTTGAAACAGTTACTTCATATTAAAGAATTGATCTGTGGTGATTGGACCTTTTGTCAGTACTTACTGCTGTTTTGATATGTGCTTTTTGCACTGTTTTGACTGTGAGGATCGAGATAGATTGCTTACCTCCAGAGAATACAAATGTGGCAGGTATTTTGATAATCGCCATGTTGAGGGCATAATTTTTTTTTATTCACCGTGTTAACAGAAGGAGTACTGAAGTATCCATAGCACTGCAGAAAAAACTGTTTTGACAGAATAAACCCTCTAATCTCAATGTTCTGAGTGATGAATGCATTATGTATAGGGTTTTTTTGTTTTATCCTAATGCTTATTTCCAATTATATTTTCCCTCAATTGTTAGAACTTCCAGTACAGTACATAGAGATTTTTTTTTTTTGCTTCAGATTCTGCTGTTAGATCTGGCTGAAAGGCATTATCCTGAGATTTCCATTGCAGTTGAGGGTGGTACAGATACTGAGTTTTAGGTAGTTCTGTTAGGGTTTTTTTGCCTAGCATTCACAGTTAATTAAAAGTAATCAGTAAAACCAAAAAAGAACATCTCAGTTAATTGAATATCATCTCCATCCTGATTTCTAATATTCCACTTTAGTCTTTGATCCTCTTCCTTCCCTCTTTGTGTCTTTGCTGAAGTGTTTTCCTTCTCAGTTCCTTAGTGTCATTAAAACGCACACACACCTTTCCAGGAAACGCCAAGAGGATCAACAGAGTAAGTGGAGTAAAACTAATACAAACTGATTTAAATAATAGTTTAAAACTCATGCTGTTATTTCTGTTAGGAAAGTCTGTCACATATGAGATGTACCACCTACGTGATATTTTGAGTTCTGCAGCCCGTATTTTTAAAGGTGAAAAGTTTTATTTTGGGAGAAGAGGAGAAAATGCACAATTAAACAATTATATGTTTATAGGCACTCTGAAAATGAATCCTGCTTTAAAAGAAATGGGGTCTTTGGAATGAAATTACCTAAAAAGTACATGTTTGCCAATTGCATGAAATAAAAATTTTCAGAATTTTCAGCTTATTTACTAAAAAAACCTGTTATAAGGTTTCTTAAATTTTCTGATGTTGGAGGGGGAGATTTTTAGTAAAAGAGTCCAGAGAAGTACTGCAAGACCCAGGCTTGCTCATGCAGCATAAGTATGATTTGAAGATCATCCCTGTCAGAGGGCATTGGAGAATCTGGGCCTTACTTAAGATACAATATTTGTTCAAATTCCTTTGGTAAAATATCTTCTTTAGCTTATGAAAAATAATGACTTACTGTAAGCAGCGCATTCATGTTGTAATGAAGTTTTTTATATATATATGCGCGCCTGGTATATGCTAATCTTTTTTTATTCTTTATGCATATGATACTGCTGTATCGGACTTCTTTTCTTTTTAAGAATGGCAGATTTTAAGATGAGTTCTGATAACGGAGCGGTTAAGTGGTGCTTAGAACATGTAGGTAGTTTACGAGAAGTGGGGACATAATTCTGTCTCTCGCCTGTTTTTTAACTTCATATATAATAGTCATCATTGTAGTATGTGGTCACCCCATATGGCATAAGGAACAAAAAAGCACAAACCAAGGGTGATCTTTGTGTCTCCAGTAAATTTTTGAGATCTGTCAGGCTTGAACCTTGGTCTGTGTTCACCCCTGATTTCACTAAGGACAGGGAGAATGAATTACAGAGAATGGCTGTGTAGATCGTCTCCAATTTGCCGCAGTTATTTTGTATGCAACAGATGGAAGAGGAATGTAGAAGCTCTATTCTGATTTTAAAATAAATATAAAACAAAAAAAGTTAATATTTAAAAATTTAAATAGGATGAGTTTTCTTCACTGTTTCCGAACTCATTTCTATTCTAGTTATATAGAGGTAAAGATACTGCTATTCATACGTTGAAAGCATATGCATTTGTTTTGTTTTTTCAATGTACGTCTTCAAAAGGAGTCTCTGAAGGATGTGAGGTAGGCTTTGTTTGCCACCTTGTAGAAATTCTTTTAGGCATGCAGATAAGAAAATTGGTTTGCAGCTAACGGTATTTGAGTAATACAAATTATTCTATGAATGCAGTGTAGTAGTAATGATGATAGACCCATAAGATCACTTGAGGTCTTTACAGAAACAGTCCTAGAGGATTTAAAATAAGATTTTAAAAGGAAATAAACACGAACTTCTAAACTTTTGTTATAAAAATTGATTGTTTTTAATATACATATGTATATTGAAAAAATACACATATTGTGACAGCTTTCATATTACTACATGTAATTACTGATTTATTTTTTTTGCCCTTCAAAGTCAAAACAAGCATATAGGTCAGATTTGTAGGTCAGCCAATGTAATTTATTCAGAAGCTATTTTCGAATTTGCTAAACTAAAACAGAAAACCACAGTATAATTTCTAGTGTCATTAAATTAGTCACAAACTGACTTACAGAAGAAATTAAAGCTGGTGCTCAGAAGTAGTCTTGCATCTGTGATTACATGAAGCAAGCATGCTGGGTCTCTAATGTCATGTTTTCTCAAGCTGCTTGTAGGTTAATTATCTTTGTCATCTTGGCAAAGGATGCAGCGATCCTGCAATGCATAGTCATTTTCGTTTTCCCCTCCCCCTTCTGAACTTTAAAAAAAGGTTTTGTCCTTCCTGTAGAAGCTAAACCTGGTATTATATAAGTAATTATTGTAATTGTAACATCTGCATTGACCTTACAGAAAGTATAATCAATATTAACACAGGTGTTGAGGAAGGGGCGTGTTGAGGTAGCTAAATTTTTGCCTGATGGCCTACCCTACAAAGGTGAGGACCGGAAATAGATACATTTCAGGATTCATGTAGAAAATGGAGGAGGACACTTGTTCAAATAAAGACATATTCTGTTCTTCCTTATATGCGTTTCTTTTCGCTAATTGCTGAATTATTATTGCTTTGTGCTAAGAAGTCCATTTGGGCAGTCTCATAATAATTTAATTTACCACTTAATAAAGGAGTAAGTTTGCGATGTGTATCAGCAGTAGCCTTTGTTTTACCCAAGACTTTCTAAGTCAATAATATCACTGCACTTGTCAGGACAAGAGATAAATTTTTACTGTGCTTGACTTCATCGATCTTGGGATGAAGGCAATGACTGTGTCAGTTTGTGGTTCTTGCACAGGACCTGTGGGAACCAAGTTGCTTTCTTTCATCCTTGTGAAAGAAGGGCCTTGGCTGAGTGCTCTTAGCAGCCTTCTAGCACAGAAGGGCGCAGGGCAGGACTAGCAGTCAGTACTCACCCTGGAAAAGTGTAGGCTGGAATAGGAATGTGGGACAGGTGGTAAGGAGAATGACATTCCTTCAGGGAGGGAAGGGAGGAAAAGCTGAGGTGATGGCAGAGGCACAGGAACTTTTGATAGAGAGTGGGATGGGAAAGTGGAAGCAGTGTGCTGGGCATGAATGCTAGTGCTGGGTAGTCTAAGACGCTGATCCTAAAAGCAGAGCATAGCACTTTGGTAAAATGCCCCAGTGAAACATCTGATAGTTTATTTCACGAGATACTTTGCTAAAAGGAAAACTGAGATGTATGTCTTTACAATATAACACAAGCCCAAAGGCTTTTTTCTTTTTGATGATGGTTTTACCAGTTGATGCCCATCTGTAATGGGCACAGTGGTCATGGCCTTAGTACGGAGAAAAATAAAGATAGTTGTGTTTCAGAACTGGGCTGTAAAATCTTGCAAATGTGGTCTGGCTTAGATCAGTATTTTAAATTCAGTAACAGTATTTCAGGTTCGGAAGCCTTTTGGCAGGGTTTTGCCCAGAGCTTTTGTTAAATATTTTGTTGATTTCATTCTTGCAATGTTTCTTTGTTAAGAAGTAGAACATGCTTTTAAAGCTATAAATGTATAAACCTGTGTGTTTTGCAGGTAAATTTTTATTGACCTGTAAAACTTCATGATCTTTCTGCCTTTCTTTATGGATTTTTTTTTTTTGTTTGTAATGTTCTGGTTTTTGCCTCTGCATGGCAGGGGGGGCAGGCAAGGGTGAGATGGGAGGGAAGAGGAAGAGGCATTATTTTAATACATAAAGGATGGCTAGCTTAATTTAGCCAGTTTCCAGGCTTGCATATGGGTATGATGAATTTTTCTGTCTGTGAAATTAAATATTTATTCTTTGTTTAGGAAATCTGAAAGGAGAGCTCTACCTATGAAGAGATGACGTGTAATGGCCCAGATAACTCGGAAGCTTGTGCCACTCCAGACACTGACCGTGACCAGGAATGGGCACAGGAACACTACCGACTAGGAACTTTTGTTGCGTTTCCACTTGGCTGTCCGGTTTCGGCATCAGTACTAGCACGAGCTGGCTTTGTTTATACTGGAGAAGGTGACAAAGTGAAGTGCTTCAGTTGCCATACAACTACTGAAGGATGGGCGCCTGGGGATTCTGCAGTTGAGAGACACAAAAAGCTTTCCCCGAATTGCAAATTTATTACTGAATCTACTTTTCTGGAAAATAACATACATCCTCTCGCCCAGAACTACCAGCATGGAACTGAAAACGGTTCCAGCAATTCAGCCCTCCCGTGTACTCTGGATCACCTATCTGATGCAGAGGCAGATTACCTTGTGAGAACTAGGCAGGTTGTGGATATGTCAGATAATTTTTATCCTAAAAACCCTGCTATGTGCAGTGAAGAGTCAAGATTAAAGTCTTTCCACAACTGGCCCCTCAATGGCCAGTTGACACCAAAGGAATTAGCTAATGCTGGATTCTATTATACAGGTATCGGTGATCAAGTGGCATGTTTTTGTTGTGGTGGAAAATTGAAAAAGTGGGAACCCAGTGACAGAGCTTGGTCAGAACACAAGAGGCATTTTCCCAAATGCCTTTTTGTCCTGGGACGGGATGTTGGAAATGTCCCAAGTGAATCTGTTCGTGATGAGCTTGGGAGAAGTGGTCTGAACAATGCACAGCATCCATGGAATCCATCTATGGCAAAATATGGAAGACGTTTACAAACATTTTTAACTTGGATATATCCTGTTGACAAAGAGCAGCTTGCCAAAGCTGGGTTCTATAGCATAGGTAAGCCAGACCTTAAAATGGCTAATATCTTTTATGAAGAAGTTTTATATGAGTGTCTTGTTACGAAAAAAATAAGCTTTTTTTTATTCTAATGTGGAATGATTTGCCAGAACTTCTTTACTCTGTAAACTACTTTTCATAGTTCTTGTGTAAAATGATATACATTATATCAAGTATTTTTAATAGCAAAGTATAAACTTGGTCATAAATTCATTTTTAGCATTAAAACATAAAAGTGTGTTTTCCTTGCCTGCTAAAACCCTCATAATAGATCTTTCACAATGACAATTAGTGAAGTTAATATTTTTTTAAAAATAAGTGCTGTCCTCCAGATATCTACCTTAGGTCTAAGGAGTTGGCTTGTGGCCTGTACAGAAGCCTATGAACAAGACAATCCAGGTTGTGTGCTGTTTTATTTAGTTAACGTGTTTGCATTATCACAGCATTGAGACACCCAAAACTAGCAAATACCATTACTATCTACTGTAAAAGCTTTACGAAGACAATGACTCCAGTGGAAGAGCTTTTACTTTTACACATGTAGTGTATGGCTTGGATAAGTCTCCAACAACTTTGTGCATTGGTTTCCCAGTTAGTTTGATTTGCACAGTGCCGTTAAAAGCTCTTTGAAATTCTTCACTGAGAGATGCTGTATGAGTGCAAAGTGTTGCTATTATTAGGTCACAAAGAAAAGGGGATTATCCAGGATAATTTCTTGCTCTCATCTTAATTGGCTTCTCTCTTAGTAGCTCTCGGAAGAACTGTTTAACCTGATTCCATTTGTTTTACTTGTGGCCATACATAAAACCTTTGGTATATTCTTGTATGGGTGATATATAGGCAATATTTGTACCCAGTGGAACTGTTTTTATTGATTTCTTCTTGGATTCCTGCAAGTACCTAGCTTCTCACAGCCAAGTGAGATCTGTATTGTGGAGGTACACTAAATAGGCACCAGCTTATCAGACCCGATGGCTGTTCAAGTGACTTCTGTGAAAACTCTGTTTCCTGTGGCCTGAGAATGATTTAGCTCTGTAGGAAAAATCTATCCATACCTCCTCTCATTTCAATAAACACTATCTAAGCAGTTTCTGGTGCAGTCTTTGATTACAGTAGGCATAGTGCTAGAACAGAGAGAATGCGATTTCTCCTAACATCTCCTCAGTTATGCTACTGCTGTATAGAGCCCATTAATCTTAATGGTGAAATGGAGGACCAAAAAGGCACGTAAACATCCTTAATTCTTTGTGGGAGACTACTTCATGGCTTGTTTACCAGTGGATTGAGCTATTTGTTAATAGATTATTTTTAGCTTTTGCTTTTTATCTGTATACTTACTTGATAAAATGAAATTCAGGAATATTTCATGTGACTCTTATTTTGTATTTTTTAAGCTCAAGTCTCTCCCGAACATTTGTTTCAAATCTTATGTATTATGTCCTCCTTGAAAATGGAGTTCTCTTCAGTTACATTTGCTAATCAATAAAATATTTTTTTTCTTAATAATGTAAGATTTTAGTTGAAAACTTATTGTTATGCCTACTAGAAGTATGTAACTTTATTCTCGTGTGTTTCCTCAGGTAATGGTGATCATGTTGTGTGTTTCCACTGTGGTGGAGGATTGCAAGAATGGAAGGAAAATGAAGACCCATGGGATCAACATGCCAAATGGTTTCCTGGGTAAGGTATTTTTTACTGTTTTCTTGTTGCATGTCTGAGTCTTATTTACAGTATATTATGTTTTAATGACAGACCATACTAATAAAGGTTTCAGAAGGTTGACTATGGCTTAACATTGTTTAGATTTAGGAAAATAACTTAATTTTTCTTTAGTTGCCTTCCTCTACTTCCTTCTCCTTCATTTTTGTCATGTAGGCACCAAAGGAATATCAGTTGTCTTCCATGGTTTATATTTTTCCTTTTCAATAAGTAGAAAATACTTTAAGGAATTTTTTGCATGGGGTCCTTATTTTTGTTGTTCCATCTGCTCTACCTTCTGTAGTCCTGCTATTATATGTATAATCATCAACATATGCTTTAATGTTGTATTGGTGGCCTCAAAAGAGGACATCAACCTAATGTCGTCTTTGAGAGGTAGGAGGGAGTTCTTCTAAAGTGGGCAGGAAAGAGAACTAAATCTCAACAGCTTGAGGGCACAACTAACTCATTAGAGGTGATCGGTCTGAAAGGTTGCCCTGAAATTGTACCTTCTGAATAACTTTACTTTTAAGTCAGTGTTGTTTGTATGTCAGCTTGTTTGTAGGAATTATTAAAGGGAAGAGAAGATTTCTGTGTCTGGACTTAACTGATTGTTTTTTTTCCTCATTATCCAAGTGCTATGTTCTAATTGTTACTTTAATAGCTTCATACCTGCCAAAGTTCGTAACTTATGTCAGAATACAAAATGACTAAACTTCTGTCACGGTGTAAACAAACCTGAAGAAGTCAGTAGTGCTATTGAATTCAAAACATACTTGTGCATAATTTTAAAGGATTGAGGATTCCAGACCCAGAAATAGTTTTTAGAAAGACTGCCAATTTTGTCTAAAATCTGTCTTGAGGAAAGGAAGAATAGTATATGACTCACTGTACTTGGACAGCTTTTATCCACCTGTAAGAAACGAAGGCTTAGTAACTTGTATAACATTGATGTCTTTTTGCGTTAGCTGCCAAATTTGTCTTCTGCGGTGAAAGGCTCTCTGGAAGCTGGAAGTTAATATTTATGTGATAGCTGATCCTTTTTTCAATAGTGGTACAGGCAGCTTTTAATTATTAGTCTCTGCCACTTGAAAGAGATGCCATTCCAAGTTTTTGGCTTGGTGCAGTGAATGGTTAAGACGCATTTTGCTACATTTCACTCCTCCTTATATGGGTTTGATTTGGTTTTAGGTTGTTTACATTATGTCAGATTTGATTACTTCCTCTCAGATCATTAACTGTCTTATATGGAGTTTTTGTTTGCACATCAACTTCAGTGGCAGTGTATCAGTCTCACAGCATGCCGTCTATGTCCACGAACAGGACACCATGAAGGTGAAGTAACTGCTGAAGCTAGACAACTATTGTTGAGGAGTTACGGCATTCCCTAAATCTTCTGGTAGGGAAAAACTCTGCCCAGTGGTAGGACTGGTTGGAAAATAGTGAAAGAAAGCATGTAAGGCACCTGTCTGACCAGTGACTGCTTTTCTTTGATTACAAAAGACTAGAAGAACCAACATTTTAACATAATGCTTGTTTTTCATTGGAGTCTTTTACTTTTATAAACCTGTGGCATCAGCTGTCATGGCCAACAACTCTTTAGTTTTCCATTTCACCAAAAATGTGAAAAACATAAGTACTGCTGAAGTGATTAAGATGTTTTTAGAAATGTTTAAATGACCTTACTGATGTTAACTGAATATTTAGAGATTTCAAAAGCAAGCATTCTGCATGATATAGGAAATGTATCGAAGCTTTCCAAAGTTATGTAGTCAATTTTTGTTTGCTGCTTATGCAGTTTTATTATAACTAAATATTTTCATTTATAGGTGCAGATTTGTGAGAAAGGAAAAGGGGCTAGAATTTATAAATAATGTTCACTTAAGAGATGGATATAGGGATTCAACAGTAAGTGTCTTGCTTATTAATCAAATACTATTTTGTTAAAATGAAAAACAATCTTAACATAGTTTTCACATGAAGTTACTCTTCTAATTAGCTGCATATCATTTAGTCCTCCTGCTGCTTCTTGCACTGGCAGAAAGTGAAAGACATCAAAGTATGTTTTGGTTCTGTCATTCGGGGTTTATAGATCTCACAGTTCTCCTTAGTTGGGTTATGGATCACAGGCAGGGTACCTTGTATATGTTGTATATTTGGTAATGAACAAGTGCTTTTTTTTTTTTAGTAGTCTGGGAACCTAAGGCTTACAATGAATAATTTCCTTATTCAAGCGTAGTAGATAATTTTTCTTTTCTTGTTGGTAAAGCACTGTTAAACTTGTATGTGGTCACTAAAAAGTAAAACTGATGTTATTTTACAATTCTTCCATAGACTAAGAATCATGTACATATGGTTATAGCAAGATGGGTTAAAATGAAAATTTAAAACAATATGAAAGACATAACAAAACACTGATCCCTTTGCAATTGTTCAGAGCAGATTTAATAGTTTTAGTCAATAAAATAACTGATATCAAATAGCTATTTTCTGTCCTGTAACTGTATAGGTTTCCTTCTACCTTCTCCAGAATTGTAATTTTGTCTGTTTGTATTTCACTTTTAGACAGAAGCTGCTGAAGGGACAATACTTCCTAAAGGTATCTGTTTAGAAAAAAACCCAAAACAAACATCATCCCCCCCCCCATTTTGGAATATCCATATTTACATGTCTAGTAAAGGAAATGGTTAATTTTTAAAATAACCCTATTATATTTTTAAATAAAGCATGACAGGCAAATTGTTGGATGATACTCTTTCGTTGCTTCATTGCTTCTAAACAACTGCAGAATGAATTTTATTTCTCTTAGGGGAAATCTAATCATGGTTGGGTAAATATTGTAAAGATTGTAAACCATGAAAGAAGTACGTATAGGATGCAGTCTTATTTTTATAGCTAGTAAGTATGCATCAAGTATGGAATTATCGTGCTGTGGGATGAATGTTAAAGAATACTGAAATGAAACAATAATTGTTGCTTTTCATGAGGCAGGAAGAGTTGGTCTGTTAAATGGCAAGGACTAGGAAGCTGAGAAAGCTTAAATAGCTTGTTATGTGTTCCAGTATTACGCATTCCTGCAATGTTTTTCACAAATACCAAGCAATAAAAAGACAGGAGAGTTAAAGGGGTAGTAGGAAGACAGTCGAGTAGCTTCCTCCCAGGGAATGATAGCTGTTGCTAATAAGAGTGGTTACACAAAACCTATTTTAGAACTCTCTCACACACTGCTCATTTATGAGAGTGAAAATTAGGTTAAAAAATTTTGCTCTTTTAACAATTTTAAGTAAAGAAGAAATTAGTCATTTACATGTAATAGAAGAACTGGAAATAAGTTTTTACAACTAGCAAAATTCTTAAATCGGAAATACAGTTCCTTTGGCTAGATATTGGCAAGATGTCTTAGAGATACTATCCGATAATAAGATTCATCCTTGTTAAATTGGTTTTTTTGTTTTTGTTTTTTAATTTCTTGTTTTAGATGATCTCTTACAGAATCCTTTGGTACAAAGTGCCATAGACATGGGTTTCAGTTTGTCTGAGATTAGGAACACCATGGAAAAGAAATTGCAGATGTCTGGAGAAAGTCACACATCTGTTGGGGATCTGGTAGCAGACTTAAGTGCTCAAAAAGAAAATACAAGGGAAGAAGAACCAAATGAAATCCCAGTTGAGCAAGATGATCTTATTCAATTGCAAAACCTCTGTGTGTATTTCGTATCGGCTCTTTAGTCTATGAAATAGATCTTATTGTTATCTGTTTATTCTGCCTTCTGAACCAAGTCTTACTTAAGGTGAAGTTACAGTATCGTAACTTAAAATTCAAGAGATTTATTTTTGGACATTAAAAAAAAGCTGAACAAAGAGGGTGTTAAAATATTTAGGTGTAGCGGCATTTATAAATATCATCTATAAAATAAGTAGTATTAATACCTCAAAAGTGTATAATATTGAAATAATAGTCTAGCATGCTTCTGGGAAAGGTTATACACGCTAACTAAAAAGCCAAAATTATTGTGACGATGACATTTGAAAGATGAAAAAAAAGCAAGAATAACTATAGATGTGGGGACTCTGGTGGCAAAATGAAATAGACGCAGCAACATACTGCCAAATATTCAGTATACTCAAAATGAAAAAATCTTAGTAGGGGATTATTTATTTTTCAGTATAAAATTTTGCATGGGATAGAAGCATTTTCCTTCTTGGCCAATAAGAAAAAATGTACTTCTAGATGGTGTTTCTTTTCAATTATTTGTGTTCCAGCTATGCTGGGACATGCAAGTTATGCTCAGAAAGCCATTGTGGTACACGCTGCAAATAGACCAAACCCAAGGTCTCTAACTCAGGAGACTTGTAATTTAAGACAAGCATATGGGTGAATTCATAGGGAGGGAAAAAAACATCTGGTTGGCATGATAGGCAGAGATCTTACCAGCCCACTCTTTTTAATAAGATTTTTAATGGACATTATGGGGGAAAGAGAACTTGCAATGAAGATGGACATTATTTTTGTGGTTGGCTGTGCAGAGCTTTCCCCAAGCGGCAGGGGAAGGCTTTTGAAGTTTGCATTTTCAAATGGGGCATACTGGAATAATAAAGAGCTAACGTACAATGCAAAATTGATTCTTTCTGTACTACAAATTTTAAAGCTTTTGAAGTATGGGCATTTTGAAAATGGGGGCAGGGAAGGAAATCACATCCTCGTTCTTTTCATTGGGGAAACTCTCTGGAAAAAAAATAAAATTCAAATTACTTAACCAGTATCAACGAGCCTTTCTTTCACCTTCTGTACAAGTTTTGGGAAAGTTGTCAATGGGAAGTCTGTGAAAAGAATAGTTCCTGATTGAAATATGCATATCCTAAATTCTATAGAGATTTCAAGCTCTTGCAAATATAGATAGCTAAATTGCGTGCTTGCATTGGCCTGGGAGATGTAATGAGATGGGCCGGGGGGGAGAGGATTCCATGCTGCAGCTTGGTTTCCTGTCTCTTGTGGGTTTTTTTTTCCTTTTTAAAGGTGTGACCTTTAAATCATACGAAGAAAATCTTGTCCTTGTGTGTAAAGGAAAAAAAAAAAAAGAGAGGTTCAATGTTACTAAGTATGTTAACTCCTTTTTATGTGTTTAATTTCCTTAGATCTCAGTACTGAAGAGAAGCTAAGACGCTTGCAGGAAGAAAAGCTTTGTAAAATCTGTATGGCTAAAGACATATCAGTCGTCCTCATTCCCTGTGGTCACCTAGTTGCCTGTAAGGAATGTGCTGAACCACTTAATGAATGCCCTCTGTGTCGTACCAATATTATGAAAAGACAGGAAATTTTTATGTATTAGTGAAATACACAGCACTGTGGATGCAAACGTTTCCTGCTTTATTGCTTTAAATATGTGTAATGTAATGTAAAAAACTGAGTTAATTCCAGGATGTAATCATATGGCAGTGTTTAGATTTTTCTGCTGTCAAACTCTACATACATTTTAACATGCTAAAAATTATTTTCCTAAAGTAAATTTTTTGTATGTAAAAACCCGTATTGAAAGGCAAGTATATATATTCTGTAACTCAATTCATACACCTGATTTGGGAAAGCCTAAGTAATGCAAAGCTTTATTTATGTGATCATTCCTTTGCTTCACTTTGGTAGGGCTCTGTACGACTGAAGTTTATGCAAATACAGTTGTATAAAGAGTCCGGCCCTATATAAAATTTGTAAATAAGTAAGAGAATTTAAAAAATTACTATATACTTGTATATTATAGCTGAGATTTTAGCTTCTCAAAAACATTATGTAAGATTGAAAATGTTATCTTATTTCTGTAACTTTGGTTGTGACCTAATTCAGAGAAAACGCGTAAACCTGCTGCTGAAAGATTTCACCTTATGTTTGCTGCTGCTACTTTGTAAGTTTGTCTGTTTTGATATACAATTCCTGTCTCCCCGTTTATTTTTTTTCTGGTTTAGATGTATAAATTGGCTTCAGTAAACTGGTTTTAGCCATCCGTTTTTCACAAAAATCCCTCTGTATATAAAATGTATATTAATTTCATTCCTTAAAAGAGAACTCAACAGAAATGAAGGAGATTTTACATACCTTGTGCCTGTCATGAAAGGAGCGGTCTCATTTTAAAATTGCCCCCCTACACAAAAAGTTGTTCATTGTTTGATTGGGTTTTCTTTAACATTTAGCATGATCCTAACTCATTTATCTGCTAATACTTTGCAGTGCTTCTGTTTGTTTGTCTATTTTTTCATAAGAGAAGATTAAACTCCATCTCCATGAAAATGCTTTCTTTTTTTATAATTCACCATTAATGTTAGAAATCTTTCAATTTTATTCGTGTCAGTTTGCAGCATTTAAATTAAAAAGTTAAGAACTATTCTAGTGAGAGGCACCTTAAAATACTTAATAAACTATTTCTTACTGGACTGATCCTCAGTTCTCCAGTTAAAAAAGTATCATAGCTTTGTATTTAAGTACAGCTGGTTTACAATCACCCTACTTAATTATGTGACTTCCTTATTTTGTGGAGCTACTAATATGTTCCGTGTATATATTTTTATCTTTGAGTCCTACACACTAATATATTTAGAATATACAGAATATAGTTTTTCACGTGATAAAAGTTTTAAATCCAATACACAAAAATTTAATGTCTATTCTTCTATTTTTTTTAAATATGTGCTGTGATTATATGCTGGTGTAATGTTATAAATATTTAAAATGAAGTGCAACCCAATTGTTCCTTGATCAGCATATTTGATTCTCATATGCGGGAAAAAAAAAATTCATAACAGAAGGTTGCTTTCTGTTGCCTTTTTTTTTGTTTTGTAACTCAACTGTTACTAATTTAACCTGAGTGTTACTAAGGATTACAAATATATTTTAATTGGAGAGGAAATAAAATCTATTGTTTGTACAAATTAAAGTTTGTTAATTATAAAATTAAAATACGATAATTTTGCTTTTTTTTGTAATAAACTAGAATTTGGTTCTTAGGAATATATGATGACTAGAAATTCATAAAGAATTCAGCACGAAAAGGTTTTATTTTGCCTTTTTGTGCCTTTGTGAAGAGTTTAGTGTTTCAGATAATTCATGCATTCGGGGATTTTTCAGGACAGAGACGGACTGGCAATTCTGACAGGCTTGTTTCTAGCTCCCATTTTCAGTTACAGGGAGGGTTTTCTGTACTTTTCAAGGGAAATTAAAGGGGGGGTTGCTTATGAGCTGGTGTATCTTGCCTGAAATAGCTTGTTAGTGTTGTGAACCATGTTAGGCTGACTTGCTTAAGCAGATGGTTTGTTACCTAACCGTGACCTAAGTCATGTGAGAGAGACTATCTGGATGAGCTGGATCCAACTTACGGGCTGCAGAACTTGGCATGTGGCTCGACAAAGCCCTGTCTGGGAAAGAGATTGACCAAATTTTACTTAGAACTGTTTGTGACAAAACTAAATCCTAGCAAAGAGGTGATTTGGGATGTAAGTGTTGCATGTAAACTGTCTGAGAAAAGCCTGGAAGTGGGTCACAAATAGTACCTTCTAAACTGAAATGGAGAGCAAACGCATTGTCCAAATAATACGCAAGCAAATAGCATAAATGCTTCATGTTAAAGCTTGTTAACTTTTAAAAGGTATTCTGTATCCCTTATTGTAACTTTTTGATAAATGTTATAAAAGATATAGCTATAATAGCAATTCAGATTTTAATCAGGAACATTAAAGGGTTAAAAGCCTGTTAGGGAGATGACAAAATAACTGCTCTGTAGGTCTAGGTTTTTTAAAAAACTATAATCAGTTCTATTCAGACTAAATGTGAAAAAATAATTAGCATAGTCATCAAATTTTGACAGCTTGAATTAGGAAGATGTTTTTTCAAATCACTTTGATTTTTAGTATCTTAAAGAAACAGAGAAGAAATTCCACGGACACTGGTACTGGGCTGAGTGTTTAAAGAGATAGAAATGCAGGATGCAAATAAAGGGAGTGGAAGCACAGGTGCTTTGAAAAGGAGGTTAGTAGCAGGACAAAGATGCCTTGGGAGTTGGTTGTTATAAAAGAGTTACCTGGAATGAAGAGCTATGGAATACATTCAAGCATCAGTATTCAGTAACTTTCTTCTAGTAGCTTCTATGTAACATCTTTCTTACTTCCATTTTACTTGCAACAGCAGAACTATTTGCTGGTCTAGATATGTGGGAGATTTACAAGGGGTTTTAATAATGCGTTCTGGAACTGTTTTGCTTAGAAAATACGGAAATTGCATGCCTAATTTAGGAACAGAAGGCTAAAATAAGGAAAACCCATAGATCCCACTTTTTTGTTATGCATTTAGCTTTTTCTCACAGCCTTGAAACATGAGGCTTGAAACAGTAATGACTTACTCTGCTGGCTGCTGCAGCTTGAATCTCTACAGATACTTAGCTGTCTGTACTTTTTAAAATTTGTTTTGGGGCTGGATCCAAAGCTCATAGCACAATAAAAAGATTTTCAATTATTATTGTTTGGTTTGTTTTTTTTTTTTAAGTTAGAGTATTTAAACACTTCTTTTAATATTGCCTGGTTAGTTTTGACCGCAATGCTCCAATGTTTATTTTTGTTAGCTGTATGTGCAGCCTGAAGCTACAGGACAAATAGTTGGTCAAAGTTTTCAAAGCATTGTTAACCTAAAACATGGGGTTTTAAAGTTAGCTTTTATGCTTGTTTTTATTGAAATTAACACAAATTTAAATACAATGGGCGGTTAGAATTGAATTATAACTGGGTGGGAGGTCAATGCAGACACCTGATTACCGTGCTCATGTGAAACTTCAAGCTGAAGTGTTATACACTAGGATTAAATGTTACAAGGAGTGGTGACATTTGCTGCCACAGTATTTAGTAACTACTCAGAAGAGAATCTGTTCCGCCTGTGAAGACGTGCAAGTTCTAGCATACGATGTGTAAGGCCTACCTGAAGGGAAGGTCGGCCCTTCATAGGGCGAAGAAGGAGTTGGAGATTTTCCTGGCTTTTGCAGTGTTTTTCTGCGGCGGCAAGTATGTGAACAGAGAGTTGTTATGCGGTGTTCTTTTTTACCCTCTGCTTAGCACACGGTTGACGCCTATCAGCGAGAAGGCTAGATGCCAAAGGGCGGGCTGGAGAAGCACTCCCACTGCTGCCCCAGAGGCTTTTCACTGCCTGCCTCGTGCAGAACGGCTGGCTTGGCTTTAGCTCTTGAACCCGCTTGGTGGAGGGTGATGGTCATCTTCTCCATCTAGTCAAATGGGAAGAGCTAGTCTAGTGAGATCACCTTCATTCCTCATGGAACTGAAGTATGAGTGAATGCTCTCCCTATTACTATTGTTGCGTGTGTTTTACATGCATCAGTTTTACTGAGTAGCTCGGAAATTTGATCGAGAAAATCTTTCCTCCCCCATGACCCTGCCATGCCTTCGCACTGATGCAGGTGGTTGAAAGTATCTTGCCATCTTTGCGAATGCCACTGTGTCACGTTGCTTCGAGAGACGTACTGATGCTGCCGTACAGCAATTAGTGTGCTGTAATTATAATGGGGCTTTCTGTGAGGAGGCAAATGACCTGTGATAACAAAGAACCTTTGCTGACATTCAGATTTTATCTTTAGTTTTTTCTTAACCAGGAATTCCTATTGAGCAATACTGACATCAATGTTACAGTAAAACTATGACCATTAATTCAGAGAATATGCCTCTCTGACCAACTTATCAAAAGAACTTGCTTTTTCCTAGGACAGGAAAGAAGACAGTATATATTCAGTTATAAATGGCTTGGATAAACAAAACCCCAAGGAAAATTGGGGGAAAAAATGGTATTAATTATATTGTGAGTACGTAATATTTCAAGGTAGGTAAAAACTACTTGGTTGCCTTTGGATAATTATTAATTCACAGTTTTATAGCCTGAACAGCTATTGATGATGGCTGAGATAAAATGCTTGATACGTTAGAATTGCTGGAAATGTATTAGAGAGATACTTGAATTAGGGTTTTGCTCTTAGATTGAAAAATGGCATTTACCATCAAAAAATGAAAAACACTTTTGCGGAGTCCCACTGTGAAAACATCGAGGAGAATCATTACAATAACTGCTGAAAAGCCAAGTTTAGTAGAAACGCATATGGTCACCTGCAAATTTTGGAGAATGAATTAATCTAACTTCCAGAAATTACCAAGAGAGAGAGCATTTAAATTTATTCATGTTATGTCTTTTTGATCTTACGAAGTTAGATCTTGCTGTAAAGCTCTTGACACAATTTCTCTTATGTTACTTAGTTTTTCATGGTATGATGAGAGTCACCACTTAAGCCAAATAGTTAATCTTCTAAGTACAAGCTTTTCAAAAGTGGGTGTCAAGCTACAGTAGTCTCTTCCTTTTAACTCTTCTGTAACAGAGAGAGCCTTCTGAGTCTGGGATTGACTTTACCTCCCTGTCCTGCATAACCACCCCGTGTGGTGCTGCTGGAGTCAGTACGGGAGCTCTGTTGGTACGGTACAAGCCACCAGAAAAATAACTGTTGCTTCCAATGTCTCTTCTGGTGTTTTCCAAAACAGAATGTACCAAAAGTAACATTACTTTGACTCCCATCTCTGCATCACAATTTAGCCCTTTTGTAACTTTGTTAACAGTTGCTTTGTAACGGCTTACTCGGCAATTGCAAGTTCCTGTAAGGAAGACCCATGTCCCAAGTTGGAAGCTTCGCCTCTGCTGGGCTCACAGCTGGAACCGGCGGTACAGAGAATGGAGGTAAGGGTAGGCCCTGGGGGAGCGGGGTTGGGAATTGCTGTCCTTGGGGCTTATGGCGGGTGTCCCAGGAGTGCCCTTTGCCGTGGAGGGGAAACACTTCGGTCACAGCTGCTGGCACTGAGGCTTTGCAGGATTTCTACAATCACGCTAAAGGAAGTTACAGTCTAAAAGAAGTATTTTTATCTTAACGGTTTTGAACATCTGTGCAAGCCACCAAGGTGTCATAAACTGTTGTATTCCTTGCTACTTGTTATGCATTGTGCCACTTACAAAAAAGTCTAAATCACAGCTAATGACAAGATCACACTTTGCTTTGCTTCGCTTCCACCTCCCGCTGTGTCAGAGTTGAGGCAGCAAGAATGGCCTTGAGCCCCAGACACGATTGGAAGGAGAGGGGACTTCCCTCAGAAGCGCTGTCTGAAAGAAACCTTGAAGTTGGTTGATGATGAAATCTAAACCAAAGGAAACCGTGTTAGGGATATATGTAGGATCTTGGGAATGTGGTAGGTCAGCCCCAAAAAACCATGCAAGCTTATTATCTGAAAGAGTAATCTGTTCCTTGACCTTATCTGTCATGTAAGTAACAACACCCCATTGCATATACTCCCACTTTAACCCTCTAAGTTCTATCCTCGGTAGTTTGTGGGGAAAAGACCAAGATAAACCAATCCACTGTCATCATCCAAACCTGGTGTTTGCCTGCAAATACAGAAGAGAGCTGTCCCATTCATTTGATGGAGGATTTTCTTCAAAGCTTAAACATAAATGTATTTGACTTTATCGTTTAGAATTGTTTTGCTCTATGATCTTGGGCAAAGGTTGAGCTGAATAATGACGTTTCTGTCCCAGTTCCGCTCTAACCTCATCTAACCACAAGGCAGCCTCCTTCCTCCCGTTTTCAAGCACCCCCCCTGGCTCCATGTCAGTCTCAGGGGGGCTGGAGGCCCCAGGAAATCTGACCAGCTGAGAACTGCTTTCTGTTCCCGACAGGTGAGTTGCCCTGCACACCAAGAGTATGATGTGGCTTCACTGTTTGCTTTTTAGCTGTTGTTTAGCTAAAGCTGCTTCCCCTGCTCAGTCCTAGTTGCTGCTGTTGGGCCCGCTTGACCTTATTTCAGTTCTTGCCTGCTTCTCACCCCAGCCCTTTTCCTGTCGTACAGTCTGTTCTTCCCTGCCTTTAGCCGTGCCCTTCCACTTACCCAGCTCACCCAATTTGAAACGTGTTTCTCTGGTTCCTGTGCTTCTTCCACAGACTTTGTCACTGATGCTGTCATGGTGCCCGACTCATAAAATGGTCCTTGATTCATGATCCCTCTGCCTGGACTTAGCTACAGGACACAAGAACGTCTTGGTTGTGTCTCCCAAAGCCTCCCTACATCTAGAAACTGGAGCAGATCATGTCCCGGATCCAAGAGAGGTGGCCTGAATGGTAACGCTTACTCTTTCCTGTACATAGGGTGAGGTGATGCCTCAAGTGAAAGCAACTCCTCTTGACTGAAGCTAGGAGAAGGGCTTTTCATTATTTCCTACCAATAACTGGTCTGGCCTTTACACGGTTTGGTGATGAAAACTTTAGAACATGGCTAATGGATTTTTACCTCAAAGAATGAGACAGGGCAAGAGCACCTCACCTCAAATAGGGGAATGAGCGCGGGGCTTCGGGTAACAAGTGGCACAGACGACTGAATAAGGCTGCTGATAACGCAATTAGCAGGAAGGTATTTGTGACTGACGGGTTCTATTCATTTCTAGAGCTGGTAATGAAGGGGAGTTAAAACTTCCTTCCTTTTTAGTGATACAGGACAAACTGTGATTCTGTGCTCCTTTACAGGTCTGAGAGCACGGTAGGCAGGAACTTAGTAAATCAAAGAAAATTCAGACTTGAGCTAGGTGTTCTGGAAAGACCTGGCGAGAAATAGGGGCGTACAAGGGAGACTTATGTAAATCGCAAAAGGAAGAAATTATTCACAGAACAGGGAAAGGCCTAAGGAGCTACTGATTTGCAATCTCTCTCCTGCAAATTATGGGAAAGTAACCCATTTTTTGGTCTTTATTTTTGTTTCTTATGTAATAGCTCATCTCCAAAAGGATTTAGAGCAGATTTCCCTGGAGTGACTAAGCCAGTTTCAAATATCTGGGGAAAAAAAAAAAATCTGACTGGGAAGACTGCTTTTCCCCTCTGTACCCAACTAAACAGATAAAAATATGGCTGTGGCTTATTTAATATAGGCCATCAAAGCTACCACCTCACCTTGGAACAAATCCAGTATACAAATTCTGGTTTGTTTTCCAATTCTCGTAAGCAAATCCTTTTAAAAAATAAAAGGAATGGTAAAGGATTGTGGCTTGCCTTTTTTTTTTTTTTTAATAGAAAAGAGGAAACGGAATTGCAGAGGGGGGTTCCTATTCCGCTGCCCTCAAAGAAAAGGAAACAGCGTGAGCATAGGTCTCCTGCCTGGAAGAATGAATCAGCCATCTGGCAGCTTGAGTTTATTCTGATCTTCTCTAGTGGTGAACCTCTGGCCATTAATTCAGACATGGAATTGGTATCTACCCTCTCCTTGCACATTTCTTAACTGGGTGACTGATCAAGAGCTCTCTTTGGATCAAGCATAGTAAAAGTCCCTGTTCCAAAGTCTTTGTTAAATCATCTCTGAATTGGGCTCAATATCAGAAATGGTGGACTTTGAAGCTCTTAAGGAGTAGCTTTTATGAGAGAGGACATAGTCCTGTAGAATACTTTCTCCTACAGTTTTCCTCAGAACTTCTTTTCTATCAGATATAAATCCTTTCTAGGAAGGCCAGAATTTTAAAATATCTCTATTTCCTTATCATGCTTGGATAACAATATTTTTTTCTTTTACATTTTTTCATTGTACTGGAAAGGATGCTAGAGTGCTAAAACTACATAGAAACTTCGGGATGTTCTCTGACTTCTTCACGAAGTCTGAACAGATGGTAGAAGCCCATTCTGGAATTGTTAGCTTAGAAAGAAGTGGTGTGCTTGCAGAGGAACTGCTTTTCATCTCGTCTTCCCTCTTGTACCAACTGGAAGGCTCAGTCCCAGAAGCATGATCAGTTCATGGGGAAAATGCAGAAGCTAGGCTCTTCAAGAGAGCCAGTCTTGTCCCCCATAAAGACAACAAATACCACCGTTAAGAACTTCTGCCGCTTTTCTGCCCCCTATATTCCTACCCACTGTTTGAGAGATCATTGCGTTTGCTCCTTAGATGCGTGCTATATAAACTGGTTTATGGCAGCTATTTGCATGATCTGTGTTAGGAATCCTCCCAGGGCACGGCTGGCTTAAGAAATCCCTATTTTCTTGTCACTGGAGCAGAGCAGAAACATTCCTGGCCTCTACAGGAGCGCACCGCACCTTCAGTTGCGCTGACTGAATTGCCTATGTGGTTGTACTCTAACTAGCATCTGAGAAATGACCTGGTTTGGGGGGGAAAAAAAATGAAACCAGTCCCTTAGAAAACAAATGGCCCTCCCCCCTTCTCTGATGAGGCAACAGTTTCGCGTAGACAGCGGCCAGGCAAACAGCTGAGTGGAACAACTGGGAGGGCGGAAATGAACCCGGGAGTGCAAAATCCTCTTAGGCTCTGTGACCAACGGTTCGTAATGTGCCGCTGCACCTGGAGTCTGGTCTCCAGAGCCTTTCCATGTTTTGTTGTCACAAGTTTAAAAAAAAAAAAAGCCAATTCTGTCACGTCAGTCAGGACACCCAGAAGTGTTATGAATCTGGGCTTCCAAGGTCCGAGTCAGCTTTGGAAATGGGCTGAACTCTCTGCCGTGGCATTGTCAGCACTTGCGCACTCAAAAACACACCCTAGAAACTATGTCACGTTTTCTTCCGTTAAACACATTTACCTAGAAAATCTCAGCTATGAGGTCAAGTGTGAACTACAGCGTTTCCGGAATAAGACCAAATATCTAACGCACAAGCTAATACGTGGATTTTATGCACAGCTGACTGTGGAGCTGCCTCAGCGTTGTGCTTCTGCCAGCTCTCGCAGCAGCAGACTGCTATCGTCTTACAAAGTTTTGGATTTGAGTTGTAATACGAGTAGCCCTATTGTACCTCAAGCAGAGGATACGTTACTGGAATTCGGTGTGCAGGCAAAACGTTAGTGTTGGAAGTGTGTAGTTTATTTTCATGGAAAAGTTGTCTATCTGGCAGCTGTCAGAGGTTGTCTTTGTACGGGGAAGGCACAAATGGATCCGGCTTCTTTCCCTCTATTTCTATGTGTAATTTAACAACCATATATATCATGGGCACGTTTAAAACTTACCTGAAGTCTGGGTTAGCTGGTGTTTTTTTTTTTTTTAACAGATTATCTTTTATTCACATTTCTTCTACAATTTCCAGACAGACATTAACAGATTCACATTAAAGATCACCATCTGTAGCTGTAACTGAAACCTTGAACATAGTTTTATGACTAGGCATTCAGGATACTATTTTAAAGTGTTCCCTACAAGGGAATCTTTCTCCTAATTTTCTTATTTTTCCCCAACCTTGACAGCAGGTGAAAAAACATTCTGAAACGTGAATTCAAGCTAAAGAATATAATTTATTTTTGTAAGTCTGTCTCACGTACCGACAGATTATATCTAGAATTGCTAAGTGACATCAACTCATATTACGCTAGTTTTTTTATTTTAAATACTCCTTATCTGATCACAGTTTCCATTAGAAGTGTCATTTGCTCTTCGATGCCTCATCTTAGTTTTGAAAAGACTGGAACTGATGGATACTTTTCTCTTAAGTGTCCTGCCTTTGTTAGGCAGGTGAGCAGAGTAACTCAGCTTAGTGCCTGCTTAGTTATGCTAACCCTGTCCCCAAAATTACAAGTAGATAAACACAAGAGGATGATTAGAGACTAATTACCGGGACAAAACTATTCTTGTGCTGACTGATCTAACTATAAGCTTACGTGCAACTATTCAGCATGAGTAATGTGCTTAGCATTACACAATACAGAGAAAAAAATGTAGAAGGAACTACTGAATTGTGTGTTTAGAAAAATAAGCATCACAAATTTTGTATCTGGTTACTCCAAGTATTCTATACTGCTTGTATGTGATCGTTTCAAGTTCATAAGAATCTTCACGCAGGGAGAAAAAAGGAATCGCACTTGGAGCCTGGGAGGAAATGCCAATTTAAACCGGGAACGCACTTAGTGATGGGCAGAAGCAGAAAACATTTCAGGAGAATGCTCCTAACCACAATACCATCAATGCCAGCAAACATTGCTTCTGTTTGCATCGCCCCTTGGGAGTTCTCGAGATAAGGCACCCTGCATCCATGTGGGCAACCGTAAATTTATCTTCAAAAGCGTAGGCTCCCTTGCACGCAACGTTGCTTCCTGAATCCAAAATGAATGAAGATAGGGCAGATCAGCTGCGGTTGGCTTCGAAAAGACAGCGATGGCTTGGCACGGGCGAGGACGCTGGCCAGGGAGCCAGCAGCCTCGCAGCATAACCCGCTCGCCTCGCCTGCCGCCACCTCCTGCCTCCTCGCCTTTGAGCGCCTGCAGTTAATGGCACGGGTTAGCGAGGAAAAACTGCAAGTGGTTAATGGATTATTTCTAGAAAGACTGAACTCTGCCTCAGCTGAGCAATTATTTTCTAATTACTACTGTGTTGCAGTGGGAAAGAACACCAGGCCCCGCGTTTGTGCGTGCCTGTGCGAGGCCGGGCGGTCCCTCCGGCTCCCCTCGGGCCGGGGCAGCGCCGTCCCGAAGCTCTCCTTTTTAGGCTGTCCTCGTGTTTCGGTTACCCGATCCTGCCCCGAGAACGGAGCCAGCAGCTGGGCCTCTTCCGCCGGCCGCGCACGGAGGAGGCCGGGCCCACACCGCCCGGGAGGCCGCCGCCTCGCCCCGCCACCCCGGCGGCGGCGGCGGCCCGGCCCCGCTCCCCCTCAGGCGTTCCCGCTCCCGCCGCCTCAGCCGGGCCCCGCGCGCCGCCGCCGCGCCCCGCGCTCGCGAGCCGGAGGGGGCGGGGGAGCGGCCGGGGCGCGCGCGCATGCGCGGCACCTTGTTTACCCGGCTCGGCGCGGCCCTGCCGCGGCCGGCCGGCAGGTGTCGCCCCACGCCCAGGAGAGCGGGCCTCGCTCGGTGGCCGCCAGGTGGCGCCTGCGCCCTCCATTCGCTCGCGAGCCGCCGAGCAGCGAACACCCCAAACAATCCCCAGCGCCGCCGCCAAATTAAATAACCTGCCCGCGCCCCGCGCCGTCCCCAAACCCCCCCCCTCCGCGGCCAAGTCTCCGGGCCGGGCCGGGCGCACAACCGGCAGCCGGGCCGGGGATATAGGAGCGGAGCTACGAGCCTGGGCCTCCTCGCTGCCTACGCCGACACTGGGCAAGGTAAGTTAGAAAATGGCGGCGAAGCTTCTGGAAGTTTGGAGGGGGGACTCGGGATCGCGGTCCGTGGCTGCGGAGAGAGGCCGGGACGGGGCCCGCGGTCCCCGGGCCTGCGAGGACGGCGCGGGGCGCTAGGCCGGCTGGCCACAGGGACTCCGCGCAGCCAAGATGGAGGACGGCGGGGCCGAGCCGCGAAAACACTCCAGCCCCCCGCTTCCCCACCCCCCCTTCCCAGCGCGCCTCGGCGGGGAGGGGGGACGCGAGCGGGAGCGCGAGTGAGAGAGCGAGAGGGCGCCGAAAGCGGCCCCCGCTGCCCGCCCGGAGCCCCGTTCCTCCTTCCCTAGAGCCGGCCGCGGGCAGGCTGGGCCCAGCGCTCGGCGAGCTAAAATGGAGAACCACCTTCTCCTCCTCCTCCTCCCCCTTTCTCCCGAGCCGAGCAGGGGCTGCTGGCAAGATGGAGGACTCGGGCATTGTGTGTGTGTGGGGTGTGCGTGTGGGCAAGCCGGGCCGGGCCGGGCCGCCCGGGGGGTGGGGAGGGAGAGGAAGGGGGCTCGCAGCCGCCGCGGACGGAGCGGGCCGCGCTCGGGGGAGGGGGGGGAGAGCGCTGGGCCGCGCGGCGCGCAGGAGAAAATGGTGGGGCGGCTGCCGGTGCCCCGGGGTGGAGTGTAGGAGGAGGCCGGGGAGAGGGGACTCCCACCCCTGACAGCGCTCCCCCTCCTTCCCGCCGCCCAGCAGCTGAGCTCTTCCTGCCAGCCCGCTCCCGGCGGCTTCCCCGCGGAGGGAAGTGCCGAGGGATCGGGGTTTCTCTTCTCCGTCTCTCTTCCCCGGCTCGACCGAGCTGGGGCAACTCCAGCCGCCTCTTCCCGAGTGACTGGGCTGGAGGGCTCTCGAGAGCGAGTTCCCTCGGCCCATGTGAGGACGTGGGGACTGACCTGCGCCTTTCCCCCCCGCCTCCCCTCGCTGCCTCCTCCGAAAGAGCTGGCGACCCCCCCCCCCCCGCCCCCCGGCGCCCAGGTCGGGGAAGGCCTTTGTGGGGCGAGTTTTCCCCTCCGAGTGACTTTGGGCGAGCTCTTAGGCGGCTGCCCGCTAAGAGGAAGAGTTGTGGCAGTTTCCGTTCGGCTTGCTTTATTTTTTTTTTTTTTTTTTTTTGTAAAGAAAGGGCGCTTGCCAACTTGTGCCGGGGACGCCCGATGCCGAGAGCCGCGTATTGCGGGAACCCCGCTGGGCTCTCGCCGGCCCTGGTTGGGGGAAGGGGGGGAGGAGGAGGAGGAGGAGGAAGAAGAATGCTTCTTACTGGGGGGTTTTGGCGCCACTTTTGTTTAGATAGTGCTCCTCTGCCCCCTCCTCCTCGGCACGCACTGAACTGAGCTGAACCCTGCCCAGGTAGGAAGCGAGAGCTTTCCTGGTGTTTCTCTTTTCTGGGCGCTTATTTTCTCTACACGGATTAAAAAATATATACAGTTGTTGCCGTGTTTAGGGACTTGGAGGGACAGGGGAGCGAGGAGCGAGCGGCGGAGGAGGGGAGAGCGGCAGCAGATGGCTGGGCTGGGAGGCCCTGTTTTTCGGGTATTCCTCTCCCCCTGCCTGAGCGCGTCCCTGGTGCCTGGGTGCGCTGGCTTCGGGTGCCTGCACCGCTGTCCTCCCCGCCGCTGTGCCTCCATGCTTTCCTCTGTCGCTGGTAGCGTTCTGTAATCCGTCCGTCCCGTGGAAATCCGGGACCGACCGACCTCAGTGTGGTGTGCTTCCCCCCACCCCCGAGAACGGGGAGTGAAGGCGCTCGGCTGCCTCTTTCGCTGCTTTTTATTTATTGTAGTGCCCCGGCTCGGCTCTTGCTCTTGTCGTCTTCCCGCGGGATGCGGCGTTCGGAGTTAACACAAAGTTTCAGTAACCGCCGAGTCCGGTGCTGTAGTTAGTGTGGGTGTTGTTTTCTTTTTCTTTTTCTTTTTTTTTTTTTTTTAATTAATTCTTGGCAGCCCGGGTAGCACTGCCGCCCCCCGCCCGCGCTGGGTAAGTGCTCTCTTCCCGTGTGCTCCCCGGAGCCACACCCTGGCGTGTCCGGTCTCGTTAGGCGCCTTATCCGCCGGTGTGACCCCGCGTTTTCCCCTCTCCTCCCCCGGGAGGAGCGTGCGTCCCGGCCGGCCGCTCCTCTTCCCCGCGCGGCCGCAGCAGGAGTGCCCGCAGGTAACCCGGGGCGGGCGAGGTTGCGCTGCGCCCCGCTGCCGTCTCCCTCGGCGGGGCGAGGAGGGGCCATGTCAGCGCCGCCGTTCGCGCCGGGGGCGGGGAGTCGGGTTACCGAAGTGCGTCACACGCGGCCCCGCCGCGGCCTGGGCCGCCGCCGCCTCGCCCGCCTGCCTCCGCCCGCCGCCCATTGGCCAGCGCCCGGGCGGGAGGCGGCGGCTTCCTCCCGCGCCCCGCGGCGGGCGGCCCGGCCGGGCGCCTCCGCCGGGCCCCGGCCGCCGCGCTCTCGGCGGGGATGGCGTTTACCTTCAGAGGAGCGGGCCTTTCGCGGCCGGCGCTGCCCGAGGCGCAGCGGGTTCAGGGTGCGGCGGTTCCAGAGAGCTGGCGGCAGCGCAAAGGTCACCTCGTGTAAATTGCTTCCACGGCTTCTCAGTTCTGCTGGGTTTTGTTGAAATGGAAAGGGAAGAAAACGCCTTTTGGTTCGCTTCCCTCGAAGCCGTTGTGCGGCCGGTTTTATGCTGTCTGGGAGTTCTGTTCAACCCTGTTTTAAATGACCAGAAGCCGGAGTTCCTAGCGTGTTCCCTACAGCAGGATGTTCTCCAAGCATAGGTCTCACTGTTAACTCTCGGCAGTTGGGTCTCGATTTGTGATTGATGACTTCTTTCTCGTTTATAATGCTTGGCCGTTTAAAACAACTTTTTCCCCTTTTCATATTCTCTTTTCCCTAAATCCATTATTTATTCATGTATTTCATTATTATTCCTGGAGCGTTTATCTGGTATTGAACTGCCCAGGACTTACAAAATGTCCATGTGCAGCCTGGTCGGTTATGTGCAGGTAAATAAATACCAGGAGTGATTGTGCAATTGACAGGCATTAATTTCCATCGTCTTGGTATTACTTGCTCATTATCCCCAACTCTTAATTTTGCGGATAGATCTTGGTGGTGAGGGGTCTCAGAATCACAATGCCACAGACCTTGTATGGGGCTCTTCGCTGGGTAACACTGTTTCTTTTCTCTTATAACCATGATAACAGTTTAATTACAAAATGAAACAAGGTGTGGGAAGATAGCCGCCATGCTGTTAGCACAAACCTTCATCTTTTCACTGCTTTCAGCACTGGAGCTGAATGGGGTGGAATCCCCATGCTGTTCTGATTAATTAAACAAAGACGAAGAAAGCTTCAAAGTTATACAAAGGAGAAAAATATGAATTAATTCCCATCTCTAACAGTAGATCTTGCTCTGTAACCGATGGGGCTCATGTGGGTCCTTCTTAGCAAAACCAATGGCATTTTACGGTGTCGTCTACAGGTGGGTTTTATGCAACCTGTGAGAGAAATCTGTGAATTTCTGTTGCTATTGTTTGTATTAAGTTAACTGTGGTAAACTTAATGGTGGGTGTTGTATAAGCTTAAATTCAAACAAACAAAAAAACCAGGCATGGAACTGGGGGATGGGAGAGACTCTTTAATTTTCCTGTGAAACTTCCTAGCGCTCAGATCTCTCCCAAGTTATGTACTTGGGCCAGAGTTACGTTTTTGGAGCTTTTTTATCCATTTACAGTTTCAGGAAGATAATACTGAGTAAACTCAATAAGCAATGTAAGGGTTTGTTAAACTTGCATTTAAGAAGACTAGTTAAAATTTATGTACGGATCTTTTCTTTTAGACATAAAGGCTTGATGTTTTGTAGCCGAAAGCTGAAATTATTGGTTTGAGTAAGTTGGTTCAAATGACTGATGCTGTGATATTTTAAAATATTAAAAAAAAAAAAAAGGGTTCTGTGAAATGACAAAAAAAATTGGTAGGTTCATAGGTTATTAAAACATTTGGTTTAAAAATGCGTTGTGCTACTTGAAGAGCATTCCATTTTTAAAATAGGAGTATTCAATTAGCTGGCTGTTAATCTAACTCAAATTCCATAAATATATCATATTCCAGCTTTACGTGTTAAAGGCATAAATGTGCGGAATGAAAGAAGTTCCACTTGGAGTGTAAATAGAATTGTCAGTTAAATGCTCTCTTTAGTTTTATTTTGTTTCAGTATAACTTATCAACAGCAACTGAATTATTTTTTTTTTAAAAAAAATAATTAGACTACATTACACATGTCTAAGTAATGTAGACAGTGTCTTTTGAATATTACATGCTACTACAGTCTCCTGTAGAAAATAGCTGCAGGCAACAAACCACTTGAAAGTGCGTGCTCTTGTTGGTGGGAGCAACTACATTAGACTTAGTCAAATCGTGAAATAATGTTAGCACGTCAGAGCACTATGAACTTTTTTTAATTAGATTGCTCTTTGTCACGGTTCAAATTTAGAATGATTTGAGAGTCCTCATTTGTCATTTTCATTTGTGGTGTTACTGTCTCGGTTGTTTTGCTGCAGGCAAATATTATAGGAGAGATTAGGTTTTCTGGGACTTTGTGCCAGCATAAACAGGTTTTATGTTTTACAGAAACCTTAAACACTTTGGTTGCTTATTTTCACCAAATGAATCCCCAAAAGTAAGCAAATATTTCTGCTGGTTACTTATGCTTCTTGGTTGTGTTACCAGAATGCTGTGTTTTGTCAAATGAGATGAGGTTTTGAACTCAGTGTGATCTCTGCCTGCAGTGTGACCATTTCTTCTCCAAGTAGTTTGAAAACTTAAGAGAATATTGTAGGTGTGAATTTCCAAAATGGTGCTGTTAGTTTTTGGTGGTGGTTGGTTTGGTTTTTTGTGTGTGTATGTGAGGAATTAAGAAAACATACTGGAAAAGAAACGTGTTGTAGATTGTGTCTCTGTGAGCTAGATGCTAGAATTTCCAAGAGCTTCATCTGCTTCAGTAATTGTCTTGTAATGGAAGGAAGTGATTGATAGCAGCCATCAACATATCAGTTTAATATTCTTAAATGAGCTCTGCTCACTTTCTCAGTATCACTTAAAACATGCACATTCTGAAAACTTCAGCTTCCTTATATGAGGATCATTGACAAAGAAGAAGAGAGAATGAAGTGATAACTTAGTCCTTGGGAAATGGGTGAGCAGGAAGTTGGGGTTGTAGGTTGGAAAATGGGAAGCTTATACACAACAAATCTATGGAGGAATGGAAAGAGCTCTTTTCCATATGCATCACAAAAACTGAAATGGTGACATATGGGCTTATTGCATTGGTTTAGATTCAATGCTATCCAACGTTTTAGATCACCTCCACTTTTAAAGTCAAAGTGTAAGTAAGAATGGGAATTCTTCGTGGTCCCATAGCTCTTCTGTCACTGGCCCTGGCAGTCCTGCGGTTTGATCTGCTCTGGTCCTCTTCCTGCCGCCTGGCCCTTCTGTCCTGTTGGCCATGGACAGAGGTGGAACTCAGTGGGGCTACAGGCAGATTAAACGTCCTGGTTAAGATATTAGAGTCCTTCCTGCCAGGATGGAGTTCATAGCGTGCCGCGTTACTCGCTACAGTCTGCTGAGGCTTGGGCTCCTTCTGGAGCAAGGTCTGGATCCGCCGAGTCGGTTGCGGTTTAGCATGGCCTCGGGTCGCTCTGTTGCACCGGCCGGCCCTGCACCCCAGAGGGCGCTGCGGAGGTCTGGGAAGGGTCTTCGTGGGAAAGCCGTGCTTGGAGGGCAGGCTGCGAAGGTAGGAGGACTTGGATTTCTGTTTTGGTAAGGGAAATTTGGGAGGGAGAACCTTTTGGTAACCTTTGCAGTATTACATCAGCATAACTGACGCTCTTGCTCTAGCATTTGTTTTTTCGAAAAGGCTGCTTTCTAGAGTAAACCAGTTAAACTCTTCCACCGTTCTGTGAACAGATTTCATGTTTGAAGATTAGTTTGGTGACTTCAGTTGGCTCTTTATATTAGGAAAAAAAAAAATCTGCCTTCCAAAAGTTGTGTATCTTTGTGGTTTAAGGGTAAGCCTTGAAATCTGATGTGACTTTTAACAAGGTCAGATATTTACTTATGAGTGATACAGTGAAAACCTCTGGTTTTGAGAGTTGGAGATTAATAATGTACTTTTAATCATATGTTTTAATTAGAATTTATTTTCTTTAAGTTTTCTCATGTTGCAGTTCATAAGAATCAGGTGAAATAGGAATTTTTTTTTATTGAGAGTAAATATGAAGTAAGGGAAACTTTTGAAGGTGGCCCTCATTTAGATCACCACAGACAAATGTAGGGCTAATGCTGACTTGTTCAAGTCGGGAAGCTTGAGGAGCTATTGTCTAACTGGCTTCTGTCTTGAGGAAGATGTTTCACTGTTCAGGTATCAACACAAAAACTGTGTTCTCTTTTCTTGATCCTCTCAGTTTGATAGCCGTGATCACAAAGACTAGACCAGAGTCCTAAATTTGATGGGTTATGCCATTGCAATATTTCACAGCATCCTCTAAGCCTTTTTAGTATCTCTGTATCTCCAAGTGTTGCACTATTAAGAAAATCTCAGATCTGTGAGATCTTGGGTACTTTTCTTTTGGTTCATCTCACAAACATGTTCCCTCAACTGGTCAGATCTGAGGAGAGATCTGGCACCCAATTTTGGAGATAGGGATGTAGGAAAATTTGATCCCCCAAGGTACCCCCTTGGCTTTCTTGTGACAGTTAGCTTTTCCTAGCCTTTACTGGCTACAGAGCTGCATGGAGGAGCACAAGCACAGTCTGTTTTTAGGCTTTTTATCCCAATTTGAGTTGGAAATGAAGGCCAACAATATGCAATTACCTCTTACCGTGACTTCAGAGGGAAATTGAGTTAGCTGTCATGCAACTGCTTTATCCAGGTACACACTTTATCTCCAGGTATGTACTTTATTGTTGTCTGTTCTGTACATTTTTTTTTGATTGTGTAACTGGCTGTAACTTCCCCCTCTGGAGGGCTTATTTTTGTAAAAGAGTATAATCAGAAGAGTAAGTAGATGTAAGAAGATTGGCATATATTGGAGGGTAGATTGTGATCTGTGATTGAGAAGTTAATCACAATACCCACCCAAAAACAAGTATCTAGAGATCAGTGTGTGGTGGTGTTTTTGTTGGTTTGGTTGTTTTTTTTTTTTTAGGTAGATGAATGTTTTATTTTCTTATGGCTCTGAATCTGATGGCTTATTAGTCCTGCCCTTACACAACCTTTTATGCATTTTACTTTTCTATGCTTTTATTTCGGTAAAGGTTAGTCATTGGATTGGTGCGAGGGAGTATGTGTGGCACTCAAGTCAATGGAAGAATATGTTTTCTACAGCAGTTTTTTGTTAGTGCTTCTGTGTGGCTCCTAAAGAGGAAAGTATTTTTACATCTGTTCTCATTGTTGAGAACAATGAGGTTGATAGGGCAAGCCAATGACTTGCTTTCGAAAAAGGTCTCACATGGTGCACGTTGCCATGTAATACATATGTCTGCAGTGGTCTAGATTGATAAGAAGAATTATAGCTGGAGTCCAAATTTCAGGGTTTTCTATTAGCAAAATAATGAAAAGAAATCAAATATACTGACATTTCAGAAAGCATAAAACACTTCCGAAACTACTGACCACTTAAAAAAGAAACAACAAACCTTAGGAATGCATGTCTTATTTAGCTGGGATTGCATTCCAAAATTGCCTTCGAGTTGCTGCCAAGATTTGGTGAAATGCTGCTCAACTTCTGGCCAGTGAGTGAGCTTTGGGTGATCTGCAGGACAGCTAACCTTACCTGCAGTCTTTCCCCGAGTTTCTGCCTTCCCCAGTAGTACCCCACTCCCACCGAGTGACAGGCATCATTTAGTGTTACAAGTTTGTCAGTTTGTTGCTTCTTGGGAAGATGTGGTGATGTAGTACATGTAGTCACAGAGCAAAGAGGACTTAATGCAGTTATTTTCCTATTCCTTAATACATGTGATCTGTCTAGAAAGAGATGAATATTTTTGATTTGGGGGCAATGTCGCAGTTCTTGGTTATAGCTGAATTGCATTTTTTTACTTAACATAGGATTTCAGCCTAAGTTTTATGAAATAATGTCTTCCTTGCAGCATCTCATCTGGGGGAAAAGAAGATTGACTTTTACTTTGTTTACAAATAAAAATAAGCTGTTCAAGATAAGGCTTTCCTGTCTTTCATGTGATTACCTATTATTCCTTTAGGTAAAACTCCCAGTTAATTCCTTAAGAAGGATCAACTCTGGAAATTTGGACCATATCAAGTCTTAGGAAGCAGATAATAT
Organism: Aptenodytes patagonicus; assembly: GCF_965638725.1. Classification (NCBI taxonomy): domain Eukaryota; kingdom Metazoa; phylum Chordata; class Aves; order Sphenisciformes; family Spheniscidae; genus Aptenodytes; species Aptenodytes patagonicus. The sequence goes on from NC_134957.1 coordinate 18,528,820, forward strand.
GCAAGTAATATAATTGGCTGATTTTATTTGTCAGAGTGTAATCTTCCAGGAGGGAGTGTTCAGTATGAGGAGAGTTTATATGGAGTAGGGGTGTGAGTATTGAAGATCCATATTTTTTTGTGTTACTTTTATTATCTTACTATGGGCAATTGAATATATAGATAACTGAAGTTACTGAAAAAACAATGTAAGTAGTAAATGTCAGGAACACAGTTTTGTAATCCATGTAGCGTGCATTTGAGGTGTCTAGTTTATAATTTGAAGGTGGTTTTATATGACATGAGTCCTGGAATAAGGTTTTTTTTATAGTTATGGATATAGTGGCCAACTAATTTAATTTGAGTAATAAGGCGGTACATCCTGACCACTGGCAATATTTTCATTTCACTTCTGATCTTAGAAACAGAGAACTGATTAATTATGATGTTTTTTCCAAGCGGGAAAACTGGGGAAACTTGGTAAAGACTTTTTTCAAAACGAGAATGACCAGCGGCTACAGTCTACATATGGCAGTGCTATGCTTGTGGCAAACAAATAGGAAGTAGAATTGATATGGACTATTGTATCTTGATTTAGGGTAAAGAATACAATTTAAATACAGTTGAAAAGGAAAGACTGTGGTATTCTTAAATTAAGACTAGTAACATAAGTATTTTTAAAATTCTGTTGTTTTGTACTATTTTGGGATGGGAACTATGTTCTTACAGGAAAGTTCCAACTTGGTGTGCTGCCATATACTGTTTTTTATCGTTGCTTTATGTACCTGTTTGAAAACTATATCCAAAATACTTTCTTTTAACTCCACATAAAATAAAGCTTTGCATTGTGGATGGGCAGTTGTTTCCTAGAAGCGATGCCACAGTGAAAAAATCATTTGTGTTTTAGGTCACAGAATTGTATAGGAGGGAAAGGCCCTCTGGAGGTCTGTTCCAGCCTCCTGCTTAAAGCTTGTCCAGTTGCTCAGGAATTTGTCCAGTCAAATCTCAAGAGGATGGAGTTTCCACAGTCTCTCTGGCAACCTATTATGCTATTCTTACTGGAAGGTCTTTTTTTTATTTCAGGTCTTAAAGTCATCTTAAATTCCTATGAAGATTCATGCCTTTCCACCCCCCAGTATACGTTTGGAAAGTATTCCTTGATGATGGAGGCTTGGGAAGCTAATGACCTGGTTTAGAGCTGATTGTGGTTTTTATTGGGTATTACTGAAAAAGAGAGAGAGAGGTGAATGGCTACAGAATGCCTTTTTGGTGCCTACTTTCCTTTTCCCTCTGGTCGCATTTACTATCTTTATTCTTCTCCTGCTGTCCACGCTCAAACTTCACTACTGTGTCTACGACAAGGTCTTGCAAATAAAATTTCCTTTCCTAAGCATTTACCTGTTCACTTAAGTGTCATTCATACACCACTCAAAATGATTCTTCTTGCAGTTTTCATATTTAAGCAATGATATTTTTATTCCTTCTCATAAGTATTATTTCTAGAAATCTACAGTTCATTTGAAACTATGGTAACCAGAAAGGAAAGCTGCACAAGTATCTCTCTTGCATCTGTGGTATATGTCTGTTGTTACTTGCCTAATAAATGATTGGCCAAAAAAAGGTGAAACTGCCTTTTGCATATTGATTTGTCAAACATAAAAATGGTTTATTAAGGCAAATACTTCAATGATAATGGAAAAATGTTTGGGTTTTTTTTCACATGTGCTGCTGGATTACATTTTTGTCTTCAATATTCCATGTTTAAGCTGCTGCTCTTGTTTTATTAAGTGGGTTCCATTTGACTGACTTTGATAAGCTGTATTTTCAAAACTGATACATTTATATTGCTATTTGTTTAATTTTTAAAATGTTTATGAATTAAAGTATTGCTGATGTAGCAATGTGTGTATGCTATATTACTACTCTACTGTGAAATAGAACAGATTTTGTAAACTAGAAGATCTGTGGCTTGACAGTTGAAAAATAATCAGAAAAATCAGTCTTTAGGCATTTTATTTCTCATGCTGCTTTGCATTGTCTTTCTGGTTATACTGCTCAATTTCTATTCAGCGATGCAATGCTTTTATGAAAGTTAATAAAGTTGTGTACTTAGAAGAGAGTATATTTGTGCCTCAGAGCAGTAGTTGCTGCTAAGCAAAAAATTTCAAAGGTGGCAAGACACAGGTTGTATACATCAGTATACTATAAAAATGTCAAAAACATTTTTAGAAACTTGCAGTTCAATAACACTGTGGATAGAAGAAAATACAGTAAGTCATCCTCTTCATGTGCAGTAGGCCAGGCATTAAGATTCTTCATATTCACCCCCAAATGCAGTAACAATCTGTAAAACTGAATTCTCAAGTTTTTTTCCTTTTTGTGTCAAGGGGGCATAAACTATGTGAAGCATACCTTGCATTCAAAACTGGTTAGGGAAGTTTTGTTTACAGAGAGGATTTATGCATTCTTGCATAATCCTGCAAATGGGCTTAGTCTTCCCCTGTCTCCAGTGAAGAGAAGCATGGAAAAATTCTAACAGTTCTTTTGGATGCAAGATTGAGTCCATGTTCTTGGTAGCTTGGGGATTTAAGAAACTTACTGAAGTTTTTCAGTTCCTTTACAGTAAGTACTATTTGATGGTGTATATAAGGAATTAAGCAACCTAGAAGATGAAGTAGGATTACCAGGATGAAGGAAAGTATACCAAGGAAGATGGGGAAGATAGGAAAATGTAAGAATATGTTGATGCTTACTAGAACCATTTCAGAAGTATGTTCTGTGTTCCATCACCTTCACTTTTTTGTTTCTGTTGTGGAGTATGTTGGCATTGAGTTACTAGCTACATAAAGTATAAATAACTGCTTTTATGTAAAATCTTAAATCTTGGAATACATTGTTCTGTCCGATGTGGAAGGTGCAAATGCTTGTCTTAAATGTTTGATAAAGTTAGGAATTGAAAAATTAATCATTAAGGCCTTTTGCAGGGGGATCTGGAGGAGAGAAATGAAGCTGGCAATCCATTGAAAATGGAAAGTTGTTTTTTACTGAGGGTAGTTGGTGGAGAGACTAGTTACTTAACTGATAGAACAGAATTGGGCAGTTATGTAACTGGAAGTAATTTTTGAACATAACTCCACATGCAGAGTTTCCTCCCTCTTTCATAGTCTTTCTTCCATACTTGTTCCCTTCAAGCTACTGAAGATGTGCCTTCACCATGTAACTAGGCCAGTTCAATGGTGAGCTGCTGCTAATAGGGTGGTCCTGTCTCTGTGTCCTGACCACATACTTCTGTTGTTTGCCTGGTGCCTGTGTTTTCTGCCCATTTGAACCCCACAGGTGAACTGGTTTAAGGAGCTAAACTGTGAAGAAGAGTAGTTTTCTGTGGGTTAAATATCTGTGGAGTCAAATGGGTGCTGCTCCTGCATGGAAAAGGATACAGGAGCTTTTGGCCAGTGAGAATATAGAATTGAGGAGGACTGCCCCTTTCAGTATTTGAAGTGTAGTATCAGTTGCCTGGTCCAACAGTAGTGGCAATGTTTTCCGTAACTGTAGGACCAGGGGAAAAAAAAAATTTCCTCCTGCTGTTGTCTGCTACTTTTCTACCTGATCTTACTCTTAAAAACCATTTGGGCGATATGCCAGTTCCAAAAGTAATCCTCTGATCTTTGTAGTGATCTCAGGGTTTTTGTGTTGGTTTTTTTTTTCTGAAATGTTACATAGTCTGTCATAGATCAATTAGAGCTCTGCAAGGAAATTCAGGAGTGCTGTTGATTTGTGTTAATTTATGCAGGCAGGAAGATCATGTACATTTTCCTTTGGTTTCAGTCTACGCCCTGGTTAGAAGTTGTTGCAGGTGTTACTTGGAATGAGACGGAAGGGGTAAGAGAAGATTTAGGAACGGTTATAGAAGAGTTTCCTCCCCTCAAGATTTTCTTCCAGCTTTAGCATGGTTAATCAGATGCTGTTGTCAAAACCCTGCTAGACCTCCTCCTTCAGTTGGATGCTTACCAGCCTGTTGTGGTTAGATCTTATTATGAGCCTTTGCACTCTTGAGTTTTCCGTGGTTTATGGAAGCTGCAGTGCCAGTTCTATACGTGAGGTCTGTCTTTGGCCTTTTTATGGAATGTGGATCATCCTATGCAATGATCTTAAGTCCCATCCCTCCCAACTCATCTCCCTCCTAGCTTCTGAGTTTTTGGGGACATGCTGAAGCTACAGGTCTCATCTCTGTGCGTACCTGATAACCAAACCAGACATGCCCTTTTTTAATCTCATAAAATATTGATACTGTCCTTCAGAGAATACTGAGAAATAGACCAAATAATGCCTGAACACATTGCCTGCCTCTCCTCTCTACCTCCCTTTAGCTCAGTTCAGAGCATTTTGTTTTCTTCCGCTCCTGGAAGAAAACTTGCAGAATGTTTTTTACAGTGTGGAATCCTCTGATTTTTTTTTTTTTCTTCTTCCCCCCAACTAGCTAAGAAGATGCCGGCCGCCTTCTTTAGGTGTTCGGGAAGAGCTTTACTGTTGATTGATCAGAAACTACTGCATAATGATTCATTGCTTAATTCTTCACCGTTTTAGAATTTAGATCTGGGGAAACTGGTCTGCTCTAGGCAGAAACTATAATTTGTTGAAAATAAGCTTCTATGTGAATAATCAAACCGACAGCTCCACTGTAGGCTGTGATTTTGCTTTGTGTAGTCTGGTCAGAAATACTAGACAACGGGAAGGATGTACAAAATGTTCAGTTTTGTAGATCGTTTTAGGTTGTACAGAGGATTATAGAGATTGGGGTTGTTGAGTATCCATTTATATAAGCCATGTTGGAAGAGGAGTTACTTTTTTGGTGTTGCATTTGTAGAAGGCAGTGAGCATGGCTAGTGGGCATAAGTCCTCCCCAGTTTTGCAGGTGCTCCTCAGATGGACTGTTGTGAATATAGCTGCAATTGCCTGAGCGCTCTCAGTTTCTCCTTACTGCTGTTGAAATGTTTCTGTGGGACTTCCCTGCTTGGAGGCATGCCAGAATGAGTGTGTGGGAAGACTTAATACTTGCTACTTACATAGCATTTTGTATGTTCAAAGTCTTCTGCAAATATTAACTAATCTTTATTTAACATTTGAGCCCAATTTCTGTCAGTATAAATCAGTAGCAGCCAGTTATGACCCCTACTTTTTCTGACGTCAAAAGAACGAAATGCTGTAACTAATGTAGTTAAGAATAATCTTTATCATCTTATTAACATACCATTTTTGTCGCTCTACCCTTCTGGCTTAGTGTGGTGTAGAAAAAAGTTATGAATAGAGTATAGTACTACTCTTCAGGAGGTCCGTGCGTTGCAGGATGCTGACTGCTGGAAAGAATGGCATTTCATTTGTTTTGTGTGTGGTATTTCAAGCTTTTCTGTGCTAGTTTTTGTTTCTGCTATACTAAGGTTTATTTCTTTCCAGTCCGGGTAGCCATAGCATGTTCATAACAAGTAATGCTGTGAGAATAATGTTCATTCTGAGCTTGCTTCTTAAGAACTGTCATTCATCTTAAACCATAGTCTTAAGTTGAAAATTATTTTAATTACTTACTGTATACCTGTACTAAAAAGTTATTAAGGTTTTCCCTATCTGTGTTCTGGCATTATAAATAGTAGTTTTCAGCTAACTGGTATTTATTAAATATACCTGGTATGACATTCATTAAGCTGTTAGTGGTTTGATTAGAGTAAGGTTCTCGCAACACCAAAACCAAAGTAGCTAATGTACATTTTTTACTAGGATCCTATACTCTACTTTGAAAATTACTGTTACGTTGGGTTTTGTCTATGCCGTTGATCACCTGTAAATTACCAGTGTGTTGTATGGAAGTATTTTGCTGCAGCAGTGTCTGAAAAAATCAGCATAAGGATTTAAAACAAACAGATTTTTTTTTTATTCTTAAAAATGCCCCTTTTGAGCGGCAGTTTTTACAGAAAGTTATGTAGTTGTATGTTTTAGCTTGTATTACCCAGATTTTCTACTGCTTGTTTTTCTTTTGAAGAGATTGTAAAGTGTTCTTTTCTTCAGGTATTTTACAACAGTAATATGCATGAATTTATAACTGTGTGTCTTTGCAAATTGGATTGGATATGTTTTCATGTTAAACATCCTTTTAAAGTGAGGCTTCAGCAGTTCTGACTTAAGCTTCAAGATTTTGTCATGCCAACTTTTCCTTAGGGAGTTAAACATGAAAATTTGCAAGAACAGGTCTATACGGTAAACTGCATGTTGGAAACAGTGTGGACTAATAGGAAGAAATATTGAGATCAGGGCCATCTTAGTATAGGTGGGGTACTGTGCTGAAACAGCTCTCATTTTCTGCACCGGGACTGGCCTGGATACTTTCCTGTGGTGTTGTGTAGCATCTTGGAGACACTTACAGAAGACTAAGGAAAATGAAGTGGTGGATAGGGCATATTGGTCTTAAACTTTTAGCAGAAAGCTGAAAGAGAAATTTCCTAAATTAATGTAAAAAAAAAAAATTGGTCTGACAGTCTCTGGGAATATATTGTTTGCAGAATTTTGAAAACAAAATTCTGTTAGTCTATAAGCAAGTTTGAATTGTAACTTGTAGCACATTAAAAGCTGACTGTAAATTTCAGAGAGAAAAGGTCTATAGAAGGAGGTCTAATCTTTTACTTCCTGTTACATTTTGTCTTTGACCAAACAGTTCACCAATTTTAAATTGGTTGTTATGTATTAATTTGCTGGTGAGTTTTAGTTAATGAGGTTTTGAGTTTTAGTTAATGAGCAGGTTTTTTGTTTGTTGTAAAGTTCAGTAGCTTTAGAAATTACATGGCTCTGGGACTTTTGACCTTCATTAAGTGTCTGAAATGTAGCTAGCTTTTTAAGAAAAGTAGCGTTGTACAAAAAATTACTAGTGTGCATAAGTATCCCATATGCAGGCCTAGTACTGTTCTGATCTTAGTTAAAATGGAATAAAACTGTATTTCTGTTCGATTATCATCTGACAAAATGTTAGTCAAAACAACTCGGGTATGAACACAGTGAAAAACATTTTCTTTTTGTTTGCTTTCTGGTAATAGCATGATTTTTAGAAGCTACAATGAATCAATGAAGAAAATCATTAGAAATAGAACTAGTTCTCATTACGTACTCTTACAGTATTTAACTACTCAGTGGTGAGTGCTGTCTGTGATTGAATAAAGCTAGTCCTGGCTTTATATGGAGTACTGGCAGATTCTAATCATGTCTGATATGCTGAAGAAACATTGTAATAGTAATGGATTATAGAACCTAAATGGGACCACTCATGGCTGTACTTGGTAAAATGAGCTAGTGGTTCTTTGTTCAGCAGGGATGTAACGTCTCTATTTCTGTCACATCTCTGCTGCTTTCATTGCCATTTTATATAGGGTTTAGGCAAAGGTGATCAACTGTTGGCTCGTCAGAACATTTATTCAGACACCACAAAACGGAGTGAGTTATGAATTTTTGTTATTGTTGGAGAAGCTGCACGTTGGGGCCAGGCTTTTATGTTTCATAGCTGGCTAGATAACACTTGGTACTGGCATTTGGGTGCTGTACTAAGTATGCATCATAGTGCTATAGCCAGAGAGGATAAGCTAGATTTGGAGCAGTGTATGGCAACTTTTAAAGCAGTTGTAGCCTACCAAAACAGTACGGACATCTCTTTTTCTCCTTTGACATAATTTGACAGTCGATCATGTCTGCTGTAGTGTCTCACTGATTTTGAAAAGATCTGTTTTCTTGCACCAGCCACAGGACTCTTTTGTCGAGCCAGCTCAACTTACTAAACTGTTGGAAAGCTAATTCATTCAAAAAGAAATTAATAGATTGTTGCTCAACAAAGGGTCTGACAAGTGCCCTTGACTATGAGATACGGCCAGAAGTAAACACAGGGAGAAGGGGGCAGTGGGACTGTTCCTTTCACCAGTAGCAACCCATCTTTTTTAGTTAGTCAAACTACTGTGGTTCTTGTTTGTAGTTTCATTCATTATTTAGCAAAAAAGAGGCTAGATATAGTTAATGCAGTCTGTTCAAATTGGTACAAAATGTGCTTTCAGTTGATAATTGAAAGGAATACTGGAAGAAAATTTCAAATTACTAGTGCTTGGCCAAGTTGTTGCCATTGAACAGCTTCCTTTTCTAAAGGTGAATGGCAATTTGAGAAGGCATATAAAAGGCAAAGATTGTGAAATAGGGACCTAAGTGGAACTTGTGGAAGTGCTTAAGTTTTAAAAATGGATTTTGTATAATGCATGTGTAATGCATTTTATGTTCTAAGTTTTCAATAATAACAGTGTAAAACCTTCAACTGCTGGACACCATGATGATTTTAAATATACACTTAATTTTTAGGATTTGGTAGTTTCTGCACAAAAGACTTGACAATGACATTTAGAGTTGAAGGGTATGTGTTGCAGGTTGTACGTTGAGACTTGTGTATCACAATGTAGTAGAATGTAGTCTAGAGTGTTAGAAATCTGTGGTATCTGTGTTCTCAGACTACTAAAATTTTACCATATTGTTACTTCTATTTAAATGGCTCTCTGTAGCCACTAATCTGGGAATAGATTATACTCCAAATAAAATGGAGGAAGATTCTGCAGTTTATTCAGGGAACACGTACATGACAGAATTAATCAGTTAGACATGTCAAACAGTATAAGCTGCATATTGCTGTAACAATACTGCTATTTTAGGCATCATACAAAAGCTTAACTACTGCAATTGTTATGTTCAGAAGCGATATCTTACAGCAAATCAGAACAGTTAATATTTTATGATAATAAGCAAAAAATATTATTGGCATGCAAAAAAAGTTACTTGAAAAATATATTTCACCAGTGTTGTTACTAGATCCTCAAATCTTGAGAAGGCAATGCTAAGGAATGTCTTTGTATGGATTTACATGGAATGAGATGAAAAGGAGAAGAAAATAAGTTGTTTAGTTTGAGAAATATAAATTACCAAGAAATAGAATTTCAAAAATGGTAAGAAAATAACTTGTTTAGAATATTTTAATGATATAGTATAATGATAAATCAGCATTGAAGGAAATGCAAACTTAAGGCAGTAAGGAGTGTCTTTAAGGAAAATGTAGTAAAAGGTATTTGGTGACATGATTGGAAATACTATTTTGCATTGCTGTTGGGCATATACTACAGTATTTTGGTTTGCTATAGTCTATATTGGTTTTACTGGACAAATAATGTGTTTATCTTTACTCTTGGAGATACTTTGTCCTGCTATGTAAGTTAGGGTTTCTTTTTAACATACCATTGTATTTTAAGTGTAATACTTTAGAGTAGCAGTGACGTTTGAATTTGTGCTCTGTGCCTTCTTTTGCATCTCTTCTCCCCCCTTCTCCATTCTTGGCTTCCCGCCCCAGTATAGGTGTTCTTTTAAAGAAAGCACTAAATTCAACTGGTGCTTAATAAAGTAAGGGCTTTTGTTGTCTGTAATACTGGTTTTAGTATTGCTTCACTTAGTTAATGTTTTTATAATTTACAAAACAATCATATTTTGGTGTCCATCCTTTGTGAAAAAGGCCTGGCAGCGCCCTAAGTGTCAATGAATCAGAAATACCACAGCTGCATGTTAGGAAGGTGCTAACTTACTCTGCCTGTTTGTAAAATCAACCTATAAATCTTAAACAGGTTTAATGATGAATCACATATCTTCTGTCCAGGACAGATCTGGCATTATGTGTTCATGCAAAATTACCAGAAATGTAGTTGCGTGCGTCAGTCTCATATATGTCAAGTTTTCATGACTGGGTGATCTGGTACTACTTTGACAAGTATTAACAATTGTGGTATCCCTGTCAGAGGACTCTTGCCAGTGTACTTCTGTGTCCTGTTGGCACAGAAGGCAGATGTTTATGCAGAAACCTGGAAGATGGTGTGATTTAAGTATTGCACTGCAGTTTTTGACTGTCCTGTAAATTAGATCTTCCTGTGCTTGGGCTCTTCCTCTGGTGACTTAATTTTGGAATAAGATGGTTATTTATTCTGAAAATGCCATACAGTTACTTTGCATAGACTGGGTTATTCTTCCCCTGAGTGTTGTTCCTTGTGAACTGTGTGATGACAGTATAGGTGAGTATACCTGTTGGTGTGCGTTACCTACCTGTATTGCTTTATGGAAATGGAATTCATAAGTTATATTATTGTTGAAGTTTCTAATAACTGTGAATTATTACTAGCATACTTAATTTCTCTCCATTGAGAGCCTAATTAAAATAATGGCATAAGATATTGCAGAAGAGTCAGTACTACTAATTTTGCTTAATAAAGACTAAATTGTATGGTAGGTAAATACTGTCCATTTCATAATGGCTGAATATTAATCTTCTTACTCTAATTTGGTAGCAGTTACATTCCTGAAGTAATTCTTCATCCATACCGTTTTCATTTGTTTCCTCCTTCTCCCTCATTCCTGCCCCCACATATTTAGATTTATGAATAGCATCTGTCTTTTAACACTGTTAACTCCTCTGTCTTTCGGAATTTTCTGAAAGACATGGTAGTGCTGCCCTATTTAATTGCTTTAAAAAAAAAAAATCTTGTGTTGATGTTTGCTAATTCTTCTTAGTGAGGTCTTCAGCGTAGCAAGTAGAAAAAGGGGAGTTGTCAATAATGGAGGTGTAGGCTAATGGGTCCATGTTAACAACTACCACTGACAAGGCATAGGAAACTCCATCAGGACCTTTTAAAAAAACCTGCTAAACTGAAGAAAGCCTAGAGGACGCACTGGTTTTTAGGAACCCATTCATATCTGTGGAAGTAGGCTTGATCACTTAGTACCAGTTAGGGCAAAAGGCTGGAAAGGGAGAAATAAAATGTTTTCCCCGTTTTTCTGTCACTCGCTATTATTTGGTTAGATGTGTGGTTTCCTCTGCAGTGTTACAGAGGCTTTTTTCTTTCTTTTTTTGAAATGCATTGTTAGGCTTCTATAGATTTACCTACCCGTAGAAATGTGAAGGCCCAAAATCAACTTAGTCATAAATTCAAGTTCATAAAGCAGTTCTTGGATGAAAATTTCATTTTGTTCTGGTATGTATTGATGGAGAGGATAAAAACCAAGCATTTTTTCACCGTCTCGGGAAAGGTTTCCACATTAGACCAGTCAACTTTAATTGAAATGATTAATTACTTCAGAGAGAGAAGTACAGTGTTGTACTCTTGAATAAATGTTTTTAAAAAATTTTCTGTTAACATTCTTTTTTTTAAATGCATACTGCTTCTAATCTAATTTGGACATGCAATAATGTGTGCTACATAAACTGGGCTGTGAAAACACAAGCTTAGAAAAATGGTTGTTGAAGGCCACAGATAAATTGGTGAGCAGGTGTGTTGCTGAGTTCTTGGGGGAAGTGGGGTTTGTTAGGGTTAAGTTAGATGAGCGTTGTAGCTTCTGCACTTGGGCAAAGCTAGTGGAGGAATTTTAAAAGAATGTGTGAGCGTTGGTGATCTTGCTGTTTGGTTTGTGTAGTTTTAGTGAGGGAAGCTTAAAACTGGGATGTGCTATAATGTTTCAGTTTTTGTTTAGAGTAGGCAAAAACACCTTGGTAGATTGACTGTAGTGGATGGTCACCCAGTTCCTTATGCTTTGGCCAACCGTATTTAACTGTCCGCATTTCTGTGTCCAATATACCCAGCTTAAAGGTCTATTTCAAAACTCACATCCCTCTAAGAAATCCTCCAATTTCTTGTCAGTAGCATTTGTTCTGGCATTTTTCTGGAAACTACACTTGTGTCCTGTTGTGGGGGAAAAAAACTGTATGTATTTGGGTTCTTAATGTTTTTTCAGATGACTAAAGCATGTGAGATTCAAGTAGGTAGCCTCTAGAAAAATGTTTTGTATTCCACAGTATTCTTAGCAATTTAGCGGCTTAAATTTACAAACATAATTTTTTTTGTCTTAGACCATTGAACACCATGGCTTTTCCAGGGAACAATACAAAGCTTGCCTTGTCTAAAGGGTAACTGTTAGGTTAATAGCCTCTTTTAAGGAATAAGTTTGGTATAGTTAAAAGGCTGTCTTTTTTTAATAGGTAATGGTTATGTATTTACAAATATTTGTGGTAGGCAACATTTTTTAATATATACACATTCTGCAAATGGATTTCACTGAACATCATTTTGTTTGTACCGTTAGAACCATGACAGATCTTTTCTTAGTAACCATTGATAAATCAGATGATGAGTTACTGCCTAGATTTGTACTTTGACTGCCTGTACTTCATGTGTTTGTAGGATTTTTAGTTCATTAGAGAGGAATTGCGGAAGCCTTCCAGAAGTTCCAAGCAATTGTCACAGGTTAAAGTGAGATTTAAAAAAATTTGTAAAAATGCGTAGCTCATGACTTCCTTCTGATCAGTAAGGGATCATAAAGGATGTAGGGAGCCTGTGCTGCAGGGGCGGATAGATTGATTGTTAGAGATGCAAGTGTGAGTGCTGTCTGTATGTTAATACTCAAGAAGGTTTTGAGAACTAGGTATCATCTGTTAGGATGCATTGTCCTTTTTCTTTCTCCCCACATATGAAAGTACAGGCAGCACTGGAGCAGACATAACAGAAATTTTGTCTACTGTAAAATGGCTGGGGGTAGACCAGGAAGATGAATAGCTTTTATTCCAGCTCTGCAGTCTTCTTTGGGCTTTGGGTTGTGGGTGTTCATTATTCTTTCTGGTTTCAAGCTGTTTTATTGGAAAACAGGTAACCCGTATCCAATGTAAAAGATTTTCTCATGTATAAAAGTTTGTGAAAGGTTTGTTTTAAATGAGTAGAAATTAATATAATATTTTCAGTCTTTCTTAAAATACTGCTCTTCATGAGTGATTTTATGTCTGTATTAAAAATACTAAAATACCAGTATTTCCCATGAAAGAGGGGAGTTTTGCTAATTGTGGCTTAACAAGTATTTTTAATAGTAAGTTCTCGTCACTCATGACAAAATGCATGTGCATCCCTTCTTTCATGTGATTGAGGGGACTAGAATACTGCAGTATTGCTGGTTTGATTTTTGTTGGCTTTTAACTGCTAAGGTTAACACAAGTCATGTGGTCTTTCTCTTTTTTCCCCTCTCTCACTAGCAGTGTGGGGTGGCTGTTACCTGCCTGTGCATAGCTAGATATGTGTTATTGATGCTGCTTTAATCAACCATAAGCAGTTTCTAGAGAACATCTTGAAGACATATTGTTTCCTTGGGGATTTATTGCATTTGCAACATCACACCTCTATTCCTGCTGCTTACAGAATATGATTATCAGCCATTAGTAGTGAATATTTAAACATGGTCACTACATAGTGTTTCCCTTCTCATTTGTGATTTCTATCCTGCTCATTATTAAGGAACTCTCTCTAGTGTGTTTAGTTTTTGTTGACTTCTTCATGCTCTGTTTTTTTTTTTTTTTTTCCTGTACTCATCATTCTGGTACAAGTTCTGTCTAGTTGTTAGTCTTGCTGACAGAAATGTTGATAGATTTTTACAAAATGAATTTTTCTACAAAATGTTTTTTCTTCATTTTCCTATGGAAGATAAAAGTTCCTTCCTTTTTTTCTAGTGGTCGGTCAGTCTCTTTAAAAAGATATTTACGATAGGTGCTTTATATTGTTTCTCCCCCCTTTAGTCTTGTGTGCTCCAGAAAACTGAAAAATCACATCCAGAATTTTTGGGTTTTGCCTTCACGTTGCCTAGATGAGAACTGTTAACAAGTGGCAGGTCATATTAGAGGCTGTGTGATATATGAGAGCATCAAATGGTATTTCAACCCCGATGGTTTAAATCTTTTTTTTTTTTGCTTTTGTTTGTTACTTACAGCATACACCTATATTGTCATACTTTGTTTACATTCTACTACTGTGCTAGAGATGGACATGTTTTAAACGATTGCTGCTTATATAAAATGAGACTGTGATTTATCTATAAATAATAAATAATATTTATTTTGTCTGTTATTTTAATGTAAATTTTGGGAAAGGTAAGTATCAAAACTTAAATTTGTTATTTTCGTTTGAGGATAAGGAATCATCATAGTGCATGAACCTTGATGTGTTAATTGGTGAGAGGTTTGGTTTAAAGAGGCATCCAGGGCATTTCTTTGTCTTCTCTCCCTTGACAAATACTAGCTTCCATTTTGAACAAGAATATTGTTTTGGTAAAGGGGAGCCATTTAATGGCATCATTTTATGCTAGTGCTTGAGGGATGTAAATACCGCAATCCAGCAAATACTTGGGAGATTTCTTGAGCTGGAAATTGCTGCTTGTGTTGCTCCAACAAGTCACCTCATATGTAAAGTGAATTGCTTGATGAGTGCTTCGCTTTCTTCAGGGTTATTGGGGGAAGTGAAAATACTTGGTCTCTGCTTCTGGAAATAATGCTGGACAATTGTCTTTTTCTCTGCAAAGTTATCTTTTGCCTTCTATTTAAACTTAAGGAAATTGATTCTTGGGGAAGTCAGGTGAAGATATGTTGATATCATTAAAATTCTCAATTTATACTATACAGTTTTTCACTTACCAGTCTCAAAACTTTAATTTTCTCCCTAATGGGTTCTTTTGGGGGGTTCAAGGGGACTAACTGATTGCAATTCTAAAATGTGTATACTCAGTTGGGCTGTAATACAGAATTAAATATAGAAATACTGTAATGTAAAGAATTATTAAACCTTCGTTGCTGTAGAATGTTACTTGTAGTCTGTAATCATCACACAGTTAATATCATTGTATGGTCTGATAGAGAATGGCATACAATTATTTTGCTTGGGAGGAAGAGATTAGTATTTGTATATGCTACAGAGAAACCTGATGACATTCTGTTAAGCCTAAACTGGTAAGGTGTCCTTTGTGGATTGGCTTTTTTTGTAGTCAGTGTAAAATGGCAGAATTACTTCCTTATCTGTGTCCTAGGTGTTAAGAGTTTTATGCATTTATTTGTGAGAAAGCTGTGTGAACAACAATTTTGATGGAGTACTTTCTATTTCTCTGTATCAATACTACGAGGGTGAAAAGGCTGCTTCAGAGCTTGTCACTGGTAGTATGTGTTTACTGTGTGTAAATTCAGTGCGAAGACTTGATATCTAATTTTTAACACTTATTATGCTTTCTTATTTTTATTAATACACATGGATCTTAATTGGAGTTAATTCCCTGGGAGACCTGCGCAGCGTTCCGTAAATCAAGTGATATCTCCGGTTCTTGTTAAAGCTTTTTTAATTTCTCAGATGGTGTTTGTGTTTTGTCGTTTTATTTTGCTGCTGAAACAGCTGTGACTTTGCCATTCTTGTGCTTTAGTCCTTCAAATGCTCTAGCTGTGTTCTTAGACCTTCCCTTACTGCGTAAGTTAAGTTCACAAGCAGCTAATTACTGCTTGTTGTGTGGTCCATCATCAGTCTTCTCTGACCTTTTTAAAGGTTCTGTGTTGCTGTCTGGCTCCTTCTCTGCTGGTCCACTATTCTTACTTTGTTCCTTCCCTGCAGCTAAGACTTGCAGAAGAGGAATTTTACTAGTTTGTGGCCTAGCAAGTGTATCTTGCTATGATCAGCTGCAGGAAGTGCTTACATACCTTTCTGGGTTTTTTTTCTTCTGCCTTGTTTTCTTAGTGGGCTGTGTATTATACCAGATTCTGCAGTTCTAGAGTAGTTTTTACGCTTAGCATATCAAGCCTTAAGTTAATTCACATAGTAATAAAATTTATGTTCTGTAATTAATTTTTTTGGCAGGCATCTGTTTCACAGTAATGAATTGGTAGCAGTTCCTCAAATGTCTGTTGACTGTCTAGAGAATTATAGGAAAGCTGGCATTTTAAAATGTTTCTCATAACTGAAAGAAGTAGGCAGCTTTATAGTAACCCATCTTTTCTCAGAAGAACTTCCCAAACTTCTAACTGAACTATATATATATATAAAAATTAAAAAAAGGTGGATTGTTTTTCTCTTGACCTATGAATTTAAAGGGTAATTACTTTCCCTTAATCTCAAAAACACTCTGAAATTAAAAATAATATGCTAAGGGTAGAGATAGTAGTTGTGTTTCTTTAAAAAAAACAAACAAACCAACCCCAAACAAAAAACAACCAACCAAAGAAAAAGCCCAACTTGACATGGTGTTACCTATTATCACTATTGTCTCTTCAACTCCTAACAGCAGTTGAAAACCGTGGCTCCGATTGCAGGTTCATTTTAGGTTGCTTGCAAGACTAAATTCATAGCATTTAATGATCTAGGATTTTCATACCCTAGGGCAAGATTATAGTAAGTGGAGGTCAAGCTGAACAACTGCCAGACCTAATTTACACTCGGATAAAAATGTTCTTGTCTAACAATTAGATTGAACGTTATTACCTCTTCTGCTAAAATTTGGTTTATATTGTTTCAAGACCAAGGTAGTTTAATGCCAAGAAAGCATCCTCTGAACGGAATATTAGTCTCACCTTTCGAGTTTATGAAATTGTGCAGGATCAGGTATACATATTAATGGCTCCTAGCATGCTTGTTGTGGAGGGGATAGGAGACTTCCTCCAAATAGAATGTTTTCTTAATATATAAACTCTTCTTAATATGATGTCCACAAAAAAGAAGCAGTCAATGATGCTGAAACAGGGGGAGAAAAAAATCTTGGAAAGATGTAACTCTTGATTATTTACATTTGAGTCTTCCCAGACAGATCTGATAAGTGTGTTTCAGTAGGATTATTATAGATACTTCTTCAGATAAATTTATTTATTAGTAACCTATGTTTTGCCACCTATGTAATAGATCAGGACCAAAATAGTGAGAGGTTTTTCATATAGGTTAGGTGAGGAATTAAATCTTGCTCTGAAACATTAAAACTGATTACACTTAGTTGTATATGGGCAAACAAAAGTAAAGGGAAAGATGGTAAATATATTTTAGTCAAAGCATTGTGTTATTGTAACTAAACATTATGTGTAGCTATTTTGCCAGGTGATATTAACATCCAGTGGCATGCCTGTATAGGAATTTCATTTAAATTTTAGAAAATTTTGAGTGCAAACCTATTTGAAACAAGATATCATACTTGTAATCCTGATGAGCGGTACAACAGCATGAGACTCTATACTGCTGATTTATTGTAAGAGCAATTCTAAACATTAAGTGGCTTTTTGAGTAAGCAGAACACAAAGTTGGCAGTTTGCATTAGTAATGTAAAGAGATTAATATAACATAGCTTATTGCTGATCCAGTATTCTTATGAAATCAGTGCCTGGGGCATTAAAATCATGACTTGAAAAACTTTGCTACTTGATGATACTTAAGTATACTAGGTTATTTTTTGTATGAAGGTATTTTAAACATGCATGAATCCTAATCCAGTTACTTAATTTTTAGTCTTTTCCCTTTTCCCATAATGAATAGCCAGCCCTGTGATAACAAACTATATGTAATAGGAATTTTTTTAAGTAGACCTTGGTTTCAGGAGCTGTGAACTTGCTGTAAGTAGTAAATGACTTTGCAGAATCTTACCAGGTGAAAAACTTTTTACTTGCCATTATATGGTACGATTTGATGTTAGAATCCTGAGTGGTGATCACAAGCTATTGGTAAAAATAATTTACGAGAACAAAGTCTGTTAGCCATAAGTAAGGGCAGAGTCTGCTGAGTTCAACACAGGAGTAATAAATAATTATGTAATTCATGGCTAACTAATTAAGTCAAACCAACACTGCTCTTGAATAAGTAGCTAGGACAAGTGAGTAACTTAATATGGTGAATTCAACTAGATTTAATTTTGTATTTCTGAAATTGAAATACGTGGTTTAGAGAAAGTATATTGACTTATTTCAGCATTGCATCATTGTACAACATAAAATGGAATAGAAAGATCAAAGGAATCTGAAAGAGGTATTGCCTATTTTAAATAATCCCTCTTCTGTCCAACTGTTTAAAATAGTTGGAATTACTATTTACTGAAAAGTCAAAAGAAACTAAAGTAGGACTGAAAAAGCCCTGTACACTTAACAGTGTGTTGTGTTCTCGACTGCTGGGTTACCCATTTCTGATTTGAGTGTGGGGAGATGGGGGGATATGTATTTGGTACAAAACAGAGGAAGAGAAACCTGTGCTAAGAGTAGGAATGCAGTTAATTATGAAACCACAACAATTGTTGGGGAAGACGTGGTGACAGATACAGTGCTTGCAATCTAGCAATTCTTGTTTTAATAATTAGAGGTAATTTCAAACTGATAAGTCAAATATCATCAACTGAAAACCACAAGAAGATGATACAGTTCAGATAATAAATTAAAAGCTGAAACTATAGTGAGTGACTGAAGCATTTTTCCATGTAATTATTGGACAACTGTAGGTTTAGATAGTTGTCCTCTGGTGACTTCTGCCGTGGCAGTTGAGTTTTCCATCCCTCTGTTGGAGGTTACCACCCATGTAACGAAAGCCAGCAAAACGGTATTTGTCAGCTCTTTAGTCCTCCTATTTGCAGTTCAGAATATTAGCTTTAATTGTCAGTGAAGATGAGCTGTCATTAACAGATCTGACTGTAAACCGGAGCATATCAAATGTGAAAACATGTTGCCTTTTGTTGTCTGTCCCCCCACAATGGAATGATAATATTTGATCCAGATAGGTTTTCCCCGCGGGTCGCAGCCTGTTAAGAGTCCTGGGAAAGGGTTGTTCAGCAGTAAACTTATCTGAATTTGCCACACAAAATCACAAGTATTAAACTGCTGTATGAATTAAAATATAGCTGCTGTAAATACGGTCAATACTGCAATGAAATGTTATTTTACATTTTATATGTACTTGCCAACTAACTTTTAGCAGAGAAAAATGGGGTTTGGTATGCCTTGCATTAAAGGGAGCTAGTAAACTATGATGACTAAAAGGAGGTTCTTTTTGTGTTTAAGATACGGTAAAAACAATAGCTTGGATTCTTTGCTTATGTCCAAGATTGCATTTTTGTCTCCTCTGTAAGGAAGAAAAAGAAAAAAAAACCCCAGCATTTAGCATGTGAGACTTGTTTCATCTGCTGGAGGTTGAGGGTATTAGTAAGCGATTGGTACCTTGGAGTCCTAGAAATTATTGTGAGTTTCATGCGATTCCAAGAGTATGGGGCAATTTTCTGAATTCAGCTAACTGATGCTCTAGGGTGCACCCCGTTCCAGAATGCCTCTCTTGGAGTGGGGGAAGGGGGAGGAATCACAGCACATGTAGCTTGTTTAAGAGACATCTGGCACTACTGCTCCTTTTTTTTTTCCCTTTTTTTTTCCTTTTTTTTAAAAAGAAAATACAGGAAAAAGAGGATGAAAGTAACTACCTTATCTCAACAGCTTCTACTGTGTTGCTGAGCTAATAAGTGTGATAGTTGTGGTTTTAAAAATATTTTCTATATATTGAACATTGCTCAAGATATTTACTACAAATTATGATAATAATGTGACCAGTAAATTTTCAACAAAATACAAATTTAGCTGTAGGCTGTAACTTTTGAAGCCTTTTGAAGGAGGAGGGAGCTACTAGCTTTTTTTACATGATGAATTTACTCAAGAACAAACATGTAAGGGTATAGCTTTTTGGTATTTTTTTCTTTTAGGTTAAATGAAGAAACCTAAGGTTCAATTTTGTTTGATTTAACAAGCTGTACATTTCGTATTTTAGATCTGTGTGGAATGGATGTTCCTGTACCCCTACAGTGCCTAATGCACAGTATTTGAGAGACTTATAAAGGAACATAATTTCAAAAGGACAAGTCTCACTAACCTTTGCTTCAGAATATTTTATACACATCAAGAGTTTCTCAGTATTTGGCAGCTTACTTAGCAAAATGAGTTTGGTCTCTAAAAAAAAACTGGTTTTGAAAAAGCTGACTTTTTCTTCATGTTAGCTTTCATAAAACAGGCACAGTATGTTACAGTTCTCCCAGTTGGTGTAATTTGTTACCTGCCACAAGTAAGCAATTACAGAGTTGAGAGAACTTCTTGATTTGAATAATGCCAATATTTTTGCAGTGTTCTTGGGACGTATACAAGTTGCCATGCTGGTTTCCTCTGGATGTTTAATGAATGTCAATAGCTAACTCTAGGTCTCCATACGTGAGGCTTCAGCACCAGTCATGCCTCCCACAAAATTCTTTTAAGAGGGCTCTGTTTTAGGATGAATAAAGAAAGAGAGGGTGATTTTTAGACTTGGTGATGATAATATATATTTTTTTCATCTGGTAATGAATTCATTAGTGGATTATTAGCATTCTACATCGTAGATATATTCAGTTCTCTGAATTGTGTGGGGGAAAGCCATGCACATCACAACTGCTGTTTCATATAAAATTAGTATTCAGTGCTGCAAATCTCCGAACAAACCAATTGGGATTTTAGCCCAAATGTTATGAGGGAGAAAAAGAACAAAATGTTGGGTATTAAAAATCTTTTAAGTTATGACTGAGGATGTATGGAGCACAGATGTTCTGAGGCTGGCAGAATTGCAGAGATACCTTGTTATCTTTCATTAAAAGTTTTTTATCTTTATTTCTTCTGTTTTAGAGGTGAAGCCAACTTTTGCATATATGAGTAGTTGCTTGAGTTTTATTTTGTAAGGATGATTATTCAGATTGATTGTTGAAAGAACCATAATCCACTTACGGAAGACTTAGGTTTTAGCTGTCATACTGCTTGGTTTGGATGCGGCACAATATTTATTCCTTTTTTCTTAAATATTCCTTTTCCTTTCTGATGGCATAGATTTTTATTTGAGCCAGGGAAGGATGGATGACTGCTCTTGATTGTTTACACAAACACCAAGGTAATGGCAGTTTTTGGAGCTTCGCTATAAATAGAGTTTTATACTGCTGTTGTGAGACTGATAATGACAGTAGACATCCGACTGAGGGTGACAGGAGAGCACGCTGCATTGGGGTGCAGAGCAGCTGCATTCCTGCAGGTGGCCCACAGGGAGTCCGAGAAAGTGATGCCCTTTCTGTAGTCCGGGCCTGTTACAAAAAAAGATGGGCTGGTGCAGGGGAAGAAGGCAGGATGGAATGGGGCATGAAGCATTCTTACACACCAACCACCCCCATCTCCCCCCCCCCCCCCTTTTTTTTTTTTTTTAATTATTTTAAAGATCCAGTTAAGACTAATGCAGTTTGACTTGTGCTTATATTCTGTTCTGTTTGTTTCTGTGCTGGACGTAGTCTCTTTAGTTATCGTCTGGAAGCAGTTCAACCATTTTTATGTAGTGTGAAGCTTCAGCTAATAAATTCTGGTGGATCTCAGGTGACAAAACAGAGAACCGAGCTGGTTCTCCTTTTCTCTTCTTATCTTAGAAGGCTTGGGATCACAGTGCAGAGGAGTACAGGGGGCTCTTCAAAGGACTATCCAATGTGCGCTATGACCTAGGCTGATATGAGCCAACTCTGGGAGATGTGCTTGAGAGATTTTACTTTCCACTCTTTAGTAGTTTTATTTTATGGGGTTTTCCCTTATTTCAGTCATCTAATATTGACTGTATCTTAAAGTAGCAGCTGATGCTGTTGCAGTATGTGCTGTCCCCCCTCCAGAATCTATAATCAAATGCAGTTGTTCTTAGAAATGCGCAAGCAAAGATTTGGGCACAAAGCCCTAGTGACCTGGACTTTTCAAAGGGGAAAATCTGTATGGTAGGAGGGGAAGCTCAGGCTCCTATAAAGTGAGGCAACTTGCAGGCTCACATTGATCAGTGGAAGAACAAAAAATAGAACTTGCCAGATGGGATACCTTGTCGGTTGGAAAACCCTGCCTCTGCCATGTGTACTGAAGTAATTCATCACTGTTGGCTGCGCATTTGAACAATGCTGATTCTGTTCTAGGCTTTTACTGGGTAGCTTGTTACCTGCTTGCTGTGGGCAGTGCATGTGCATCTTCATCCCTAGCTTTTACAAGAGCCAAAATTTTGAGGGGATGTGCAAAGGACTACGTTTTTGAAAAATCAGTCTGTGAAGGGGCATATTGATCTATTCTGTAGTTTAGTTTGGAAATTTAGGGCATTTAGGCAGCTGGGAGGTGTGCTTGCCTTGTATCATAAATGAACTAGTACTCTTCTTTTGGCTTGTTAAGTAGGCATATATATGGCTTTTTTCTTTTTTTTTTTTTCCTCTTTTAAATCTTGGTTGTCATCTGACTTGGCTTTTATTCTTCCTAAGAGCCTCATTTTCCACGCAGTCAGACTGCAACATCTGGAAGCCATCTCTTCTTTGGCAGGGAAAGATGTGACAGACACAATGAGGTGTAACTTCTACTTTTGTTATCTTACCTTTGCCTTTTTTAAAAGACATCCAAACCCAAACCATTTTCAAGATGTATGGGAATTTCAGGTGCATTTTAGTAAAGCTCAGGAATACTTTTGGGCAGAATCATTAGAGTAATGTAGGTGGTTTTCCTTTTAGTAAGGATAATAGTTGCATTTATTGTACAGTTGATTCATTTTTCAGTATTTTGTAATACTTACATCAAGTGTTTTAAACCCACATTTTACTGGACAGTGTAAATTACTAAATAGTGATATAAAAGCCCCATATGATTCAAACCATAACAGTATCTTTATATTTCAAAATAGTATTTAACTTACTGCATTAAAGATATTGATGTTATTAGTGGTAATTTAATGAGTAATCCTGTGACTGTGAAGCACTGTAGCATGCTCTTTTCCTTCCATAATAGTTTTTCCACATACTTAATAAAAACAGCAGAAGTCCAAAAAATACTTTTAATGAGAGGGGGACTATTTGATGGTGAAGTTGAGGTTGGCAGAGTTATTAGGGTGGTACAGAGGTCTTTGTGTGTTACTCACTTTTCAGGTCTCTAAACTTGGGGTAAAGAGTCAACCTTCACTTTAGGTTTTAGCCTGACTTTTCATAGGCCTTTAAAATCTTTTTTTTCCTTTGCTACACCCCCCCCCCAGGTGTGTTTAAGCTTTTCCTTTCACAGCATTAAACTGTGAAAACAAATTTTGCTTTCTGTTTACTGATGTGTGCATTACCTCTGGGGACCTATGTTTTCCATGTGCTTGGCTGTTTCCTGGCTGGTCGTCTTCTCAGGTTCTGGTGGTCACCATCAGCTGTTAGCTGGGCTTCTCATCTGAAGGCTGGTAAGAAGCAAATAGTTATATAGGTGTATGTGCAGTCTGCTATATAATGAAAATGTAGGAAATGCGTGTGAAAAAGGATTAAGGAGAATGCTTGAGAAGGAGACCACTAAGACTGGGCAGGTGCCTGATGAATTTACAAGTAGAACATGCTGTCTTCCTGTGATGTGTGGGTCACAGGTGAGGTGCTTGCCTGCAGGGCTGCCTCTCCCCTCGGCAGGTAGCCAGGTGCACGAGTGGGAGCCCAGTGGGGGATCTGGGCCTTACTGCCTGCTTTGCCCCCCCGGAGCCACAGAACAGCAGACTGCTGGCTGTGGCCCCTCCCAAGGGAAGGGGAGGAATATTAGCAGTAGCTATGCAAGGACTCCGGTTTGCCACTTGTCTTTGATACATCTGGTCCTGCGCCGCAGCAGAGCTCTGCCCCTGCTGGTGATGCACTGACATTGGCAAAGCTCTCCATTGGCTTTGTTGTAAAGGGGTAGAGTTCAACTGCCTCGCATATTGCATCTAGGGACTTGCGTGGCTGCAGGATGAGTTGATTCAGCTGGCTGATCCAATGGAGAGCTAATCATGGGGGGAGGAAATAGTTTTGTTTTCATAATTTGCTTGCTGGTTGTTCATTTGAGTGTTAGAAGGGAGCAGAAGCCTTCCTGTGTGTTCAGGGAGTGGGAAGGAAGACTACTGCTTCCAGCAGCAGCCCACAGTGTCAGAAAAGCATGTTCTGAGATGGCTCTTTCCTGCTTAATCAGCAGACTTGTTGCATGAACTAAAGAACAAATACCATAAAAATTGAATAAAAAGTAGGCCAGGGAATAAAAGTGGTAGTGTGATGGCATAGTATCAACAGCCACCGTAATGTTGCTTTTTCATTTTTTGAAAGATGAAGAGAAAGAGATGTGTGGACAGAAGTGGTGTGGAGGGGCTGTAAGAGCTGGAAGTTTAGAAAAAAATAAATTGTGAGGAAAGAGACTGAAAAGGTAAGACGTGTATAAATTAGGTCATTTAGGTTCTTTGTTGGAGCGTTAACTGTTCAGTGACTTTGGCACCATGGACTGTTACTGCATATACAGACCATGTCTCTGGTGGTAAGCGTGGAAGAATGTAGATTGATGATGTCTAGTTCAGGTGGTCTTGTAAAGGAATTACAAGACTCATCTGTTAAACAAACAGGACAAAAATAACCACACATCTAAAGGCATTAATTGCATTATTGTTCAGTTTAGTCTTGATTATGCTATCATAATATGATCAAAACTGCTGATACAGTTATAACTAAATCATGTTAAAGTACAGTTGTTACAATACAGAATGCTACTTGAAGTATGTTTTCTGTGTTTTACTCAAATTACAGAATTGCTTTAAAGCTTGTTAGCAGCTGAAATATTAGGTTGTGCAATATTAGTAGAAATAACACACGTAGAAACAACACACTCTTTCAGGCCTGTAGGGAATGTCATGCAGTTGCTCAAAATCTCTCTTAAAAATCCACTTACGAAGATGAATGCAAAAATAATATGAAGAAGCATACTTATTTGGTGGGGAAAAAACCCCAAACAACCAAACCTTATTTTATAAAATAAAAGTTTAGACATATTCTAGTCTCTCAGAAAAGGAATGAGGGGCATAATGTAGTTGATAACAGCTTTCTCCTCTAATATAGTTAGGGGAAAATATTAGACACACTTCTGATCCTTTATTTCAATTTTATCTGACTAGCATTTTAACTGTTGCTGCTGCATAATTGGTTCTGAAGCATCAGCATCTCTCATTCATGGATAGATAAATAATTCAGGGATGAACTTTAGCCACACACTTCAGCATCACAATTTTAGAAGTTCTAATTTTCTGAATTAAGAAAGCGAGGTCCTTGATTTTACAGGTGATTAACTGAATTACAGGGGAAAATCAATGCACCTCTGAACAGCCATCCCGCATCTCCAAAATCTTTGTCTTGGCCACGTAGCCATTTTTAAACTTTGCATCCCTGCCTTCCCAGAAAAATGATAACCGCTTTACTGATTTGCCTTATAAAACTTCTAGATAATAGATGCCAGGCAACAACAACAACAAAAAAGTGCATGTGTAGGGAACCCACCCCAAACCAAAACCCACCTACCTGAAACTCCTTGCTGTGAGCTTGTTAAGTAATACCCTACTGCATTTACACAAGTGTATGAAACACAAGCTTCTGGGACGGATCTTGTGATTCTTTATATTTTGTGTGTGTGTGTATATATATGCGTATTCTTTTAACAAAGGTTGCTCACTGAATTATATTAATGTTTGTTTAGCATATTTGTGCATGTAATAGGAATTGTGAGAGGACAGGTAGCACTGAGCAGCTGCTGATCGCATATGTGTTATTGTGTGAATTTTGTCAACTTTTGCCAGATCTCAACATTTGGCCAGTATATTTGAGTTAATCACAACCATACCTAAATTAATTATTCATGTATTTGAGAAAAATAATATTTTAAAATTTAAATCTGTTTTTCAGTGAAGACACATTTGAGTTCTTTATAGTGTTTCATGCTTAGCTCTTGCTTTTATCGGTCAAATTATTTTAAATAGAAACTCCTCTTACATTTAGAGTTGGCAACATTATGTATGATTACTGTTCCTGGACTACTACTGCTCCAGTGGTTTTTTCGTTCATTAATGTTTTGTTAGCAAAATTTTAAATGGCAAGGTACAATAACAGGATACATTATTTCTGCTATTAAAATGTATTTTGAAATTCTTCTGCTTGCTTTTGAAAACTAAATACTGAGACTAGTCATACTACAGCAGTTGTATGCGTTTCTATCTTTGGAAGACTCATTGAATCAAACATGTATATGCATTTATTTCAGAAAAGATGCAGGAATCTTCAGGTGACTTTATGTAATCTAAATACAAATCTAAAGGAAATGTGCTACAATATTATTGCTGTTTTAGCAATCTATTATAAAGTTTATTGCACAGAAATAACTAGGTCAACCTCTGGATGACCTGTCTTTTGGAGTTTCTTCAGTTAGCTTTAGGCTAGAGCTCCACCTTGTGATCTTTCAGCAGGATACATTTTCTTTTTATAGTTTAATAATTTAATTATTTCACAAAGTTGAGTGACTTTGGAAAGTTTTCAGACTTGAGAGATTTCAGTATCTGCTTGGGAAAATTAAAGTTGGAATTCTGTGAACACACAAAAAAGAAACTGAACAACAGCTGCTTTTTATGACTCCAGTTTAGATTTAACTTATTAAAATAATCTGCTTATTAGAGCACATTTAATAGATAATGCAGACTTTCACTGGTTGGAATGGCATCTGCAAGAATTTCACTTTCCTCTTTTCAGACTGCACTGTGATGAACTTGGTATATTTTAAAAGTTTTGACGGGGTGCTTATATGGACTGATCTCCTTTCTCATTGACTTCCCAAACCAGGTTGCTTTGAATGAGTCATCAAGTATGTGCATGAAGGAGACATGGCTGGCAGTAGTCTTGAATTGCCAGAAGGCATTTACTGAGATCGAGGATAATGGGGATGACCAATGCCAGTCTTTTCCTATACCAAAACAAGAGAACATCAAATAAAATTGGAAAGTGATAAATTCAAAGCAAAGAACATGCCTCTTGGTAGTATGGAGTTTGGCTGTGGGAGTTCTTGTGTGGAATACCATCGCTGCTGAATATTGAGTTCAAAGAGTAATTGGAAATATTAATGGAAAAAATACTGATGGGGGTTATAAAATATAGGGACAGCTTCTCTGGCTGAAAAAATCCCTGAGTTTATTTCTGGATGCTGGGAAGGTATTCAGGGAAAACATCACTAATAAGAACAAAGCGAATGTTTTCTTCCTTGGGCAACTTCTGTTGGCCACTGCCAGAGAGGGCATGCTGGGCTAGGTTGACCCTGCTGGTTAAGAATCAAAAGTCCGTGTCATATTCTGGCTGTATGTAAATCTTTTAAAATTATCCTTTACTGGGACAAATGCAAGGGGGTTTTTGGTCATTGCTGGAGTTTGAGCTTGACGCTGGAGATCCCTTACAGTCTTACCTCATACATTCTTCCAAGGCATTCATCTGTAGCTAGTATTCCATGATACTAGTGTATAGTTGCACTCATGAGGGCCAAGTTTCTTCTTCCTTCAAGAAAAACAATTCTTGAAGCATAAATCTTAGTAGGTTAACACTTCAGCATCTACCAAGAACTTGTTATTTCTTTCCCATTTTATAAAGTGATTCTGACCAAACAATGCCATGTTTTCTTTCGTGTTTTGTTGTTTGTAGTAAGATGAACGGTTCTTACAAGAAGTTCAAGTTGGTATAAACTGCAGCCAGCTAGTTTTGTCAAGTGATTTATTTGACTTGTTTGATGCAGAGAATATATACTTTATTAATTTACCCGTCCTTTTTCATAGTTTTTTTTACTGTTTTTTTTCTTTAAAATATTTATGTGAATGTAAGAAACTTTATTGAGACATTTTTGCAAAACTTGATAGGACAATAGATTAGCTTTTCATAAAGGGAGCTAAAAATGTGTTAATTCTGTGAACAAGGGGTTGACTTGCTTTGTTTCTCAGTACTTTCAAATTTTATGGAATAGGTAATTTTAGTATTGTAAATAGGTAGCCATAATTAATGAGCCATAATACAAAATTTGCATGTAAGCATCCTGATTGTCACTGTAGTTAGATGTGTTGCTTCTCAACATTGAAAAATGTAAACTAGAAAAAACCAAATAACATGTTGGTAGACAGGTTGAACTTGAAACTGAGCAGTGTGGTTTTTTAAGTTTGCATCTTTGCTTTGCACTGGGACTGAATCTCAGGCATGCCCCAAAAAGGACTCGTGTGGTTGGATCTCTTTCTTTTTCTTGCTTTCTTCCCCCCTACCCCCATTTCTCCCCCTGCTCCCCCTCCTTACTGAGGTACACCTCTGAGCAGGTGCTAGCCTCATGACCAAGGCACTAAAGTGTGCTGTGGTATTTTTCCAAGTTCAAGTTGCTGACAGGAATAAGAGCAAATCTTAAAATAAATAAATAAAATATAATCCAAAGTGTAGGGCATTTTGATACGTCACCAACTGAGCATGTAGTTTTACAGACAGCCTGGATGGTATAATAGCTCCTTGCCACCAAAGAAGGGAGTTTTATTCTTCCCTCCCCTGCTCATGGCTATGCAGTCTTGTGTTTCCCGTGCATCGGCTCCAAATACCTGCTGTTGAACCAGTTTAACTTGATAATCCAGGGAAGAAAATTCTTGAGGTATATTTTGCCCATTTTACTGGGGAATTGAATCAGGTGATACTGAATGGCAGAGCCTACAAAGATAAATGGCTGGGGAGTTGGGGTGTTACCCTGCCTGTGAATGATTGTTTGCTAAAGAGAGTGTATAAATGGAGCAGGAGAGGATGAAACGCGCACCGGACATGTGCCTGTGTGGTTTTAGGAAGGGAGGAATGGGGTGACAGAGGTTGCTGCCATTCTGCAGCAGTAATGTTTTTGAAGCTTTTTATCTTCTCCTGTGTTCTGGATGGAACACGCTTTAGTAGTTGCAGACTATCTTGAGATTCACCAGCCTATCTCGAACCTCCTCTCTTTTTGCCACTATTTCTTTCCACTCTGGTTCTCTGCTTTTATGTAATTGTTTGAAATGTGAAGAAAGAGAACATAATAAGTTCAGGGTTTATGGTTTCTCTCAGCTCTCTAAATTCTGGAAGCTACAGTGGCCCCTAGCATTCAGAGCAAGCACTTGCAGGAAAAAAAATGTACGGCCTCTCTCTACATATTCAATTGAAATGCAGTCTCTGAAGCATAGTTACCAGACATTAAGCAACATGTGCTTAGCATGCCAAAATTAAATCTTTCCCTCAAATACCTCATCACTCCAGCAAGCTGTAGAGTCAGCAGACTTTGAAGGTTTTTCTCCTTGCTATTTTTTCTTTAAAATACCTGAACATCATGCTTTCTTAATTCAACTGTATAAAAGTTAGCCTGGGGCAGACAATTGACATAGAAAACTTCAGCCTGCGTGGTTAAATCTCACATTTGAAGTATCCAGTGAGTTTTTTCCCTTTAAACATAGGAAAATTAGATAAATAACAAAATTTATGAATAGGTGGCAATATTATAATCAGGTTGAAAGGCAAGTATTTCACAATCTTATGTTCTCTTGATAAAACGCTATGTTTTTCTGATGTTTTCCTTTATAATGTGGATAGTATTATCTTCCTTGATATTCTTAGAGTCTTGTCAAATGCTTTAAATGTTAAAACTGTTGTAAGCCACGTTTCTCAACTCTGGAAGACAGAGTTGTGAAACAGCTGGCTAGGTTATAAGGACTTGTTATAAGAGCTTATCTTTGTGGAAAATGTCATGGAAGTTTACAAATCAGAGATACAAAGGTGGTATACATAGTGTCCTTAAATGTTAAATTAAAAGCACAGTATGTGTACATCAAGTCTGGTTTTGGTTTGGTTAACCAGAAATATCCTAGTGTTGTTAAGTCTGGGCTCTGCAGTGCATGGTATTACAGTTCAAACTTAAATCTAGTATAGATTTAGAAATAAAAGTTATTACTTGCAAGGTGTTACTGAAAACCATTCCAGTTTGCTCATCCTATTCAGAAAATGCTTTTTGACAAACGTTTTTGTATTTTATTTTACTGTGATGCTTTTAAGATTTGTGGAGGTACTTTGTAGTAAGATCATGGGAGGAGTCAAAAATATAAAATCTTTAAACAGGAAAAAGCTTAGTTGGAAACAGAGGGGGGCATGATCTAAATTTTCTGCGTTTCCAACTTTTTTACCCCTTCATATGTGGAAAAATTTTCACTTTATTTATTTATTTATTTTATTATAGAAGTTGTCCACTACAAAGGAAGAAAGAAAAGTAATCTTGTACTTCAGACTGGTTTTTGAATATCTTTCTAATACAGTGGTGTTCCAGAAGATGATAAAGAAATGATAGCAGCTCCAGAAATACCAACTGATTTTACTCTCCTTCAGTAAGTGTTTTAAGAATTTCTAGTTTCATTTTTAAATGTACTGGCTCTTTTTAGTGTTAATACATGTTGTTGGTTTTCTCTTGGAAACAAGGAAACAAAATGGAGGAATAGGGTTCTAGATTTTTTCTTATTGAGATGTTGATGCTGCATTGTCTGAATTCTTGAGTATTCAGCACTAATTAAAATAAGTATTTTAGAAGCGCTTAATTATTTTAAATCAATTTTTAAACTTTGCTAGTAGGAAGCCATTGTGACAGACACTTTTTTGTTTGTTATGTACTTTTCAGGATTTTGTCTTTCCAAATGAAATGTTTGAATAAGAAACTCTTTGATTAGGAATACCAAAAAAAGTTTCCTTCATTAAAGCCTCTTTATAGAGAGGGAGGAAGTAGTTGAGGTATTTGCCCTTAATAACTGGGGCAGGTCACGTAATATTGTAAATACCTACTGCCAAATGCTTTAGTTAAAGCCAAAGTCTTAGCTTCCCTCAGGCATCAGTTCCTTGGTGTTTTTGACATCATTTTATTAGCTCGCTAGTCTTCCTACAGTTTTTAAGAAACAGACATTTGAATTTCCAAGATATAAAGTCGGGTATAGATTACATTTTGGACAGAGAAATAAAGTGATTATTTTAAGCAGACCAAAAGAATCCAGTTCCTCACCTTTTTAATTGTCAAGAAATTGGCGTGAATACATTTCAGCAGACTGTTGAAATGGATTCAATTGGTATAAAATCTAAAAAGATCAACGAGGTTGGTTGTGTGGGGTTTTTTTCCTTTTAATGAGAGATAAAGGTAAATTGGAAGATGGTTTAATATGGAATACTGTTTTTACAGCTGTTTATAGTGTTTTTTTACTCTGTTGGTACAGTTCATTTCTTAGTGAAACGTTTGGAATTTGTGTTTGTATTCTTCCTGTGAAAATAAGAACACCTAGGAAGTTTTGAAGAAGAAATATTTCTCACCTTCCTCCCCCTTCCAGGAGACACTTTCAGTCCATATCAGAGTACATAGTCAACAAAACCAGAAATAGCAAAATACATGTTAAAAGGAAGAAACCTCCTTTCAGACACTTGTAATAGTGAGAGACCTTCAGTTTCTGGATTGTTTTAGAATGTTATAAATACATAAGAATGGGTCTCCCATGTCCCTGGTCGTCTTTATGATTGCATTGTTAAGTTGAATCAGGAAGTGTGTATCAGAAATTTGTGATAGCAGCTGGAATTCATTGTACTGCATGTATGTGTTAAATGATGCTGCTAGATCTTGTTTTAAAGTTGTATTCTGCAGGAAATGTAGAAATAGAGAATACACAAGCTAAGCATTCTCTATTAATAATTCAGGTGACTTCACACACACCCCCCCCCCCCCCAATGTTGGCAATAAAGGATTTGTATATTGATGCAGCGTATTTAAATGATGTAGGAAATTAAACAAATGAGAAACATTAATATATTTTCATATATTGTTCATATATTGTTTAACATCTTTTTACCTTACAAGCTTAAACAGAGCTACAGGCTATCTTTTTGATGGAGAAACCTCACCTAAACTTTTTTCCTGTATCTGTCAACATAAGTGTGTACCTCTTAACTACTTACTTAGTTTCTGATAGCATGAAGAGATCTGCTGAGACGCTTTGGTTATGAGGGAAGGTGGTGGTGGTTTTTTTGCTGTTGGTTTTTTTCCTCTTTCTTCTGTTTTGTTTTGTTTAAGTATTTGGGGCAGATATTTACGGTGCTGCTTGCTTTTTGAGATGGTGTAATGTTTGTCGCGTGCTAAAGGCAGAGTTCCCAACCTGTTGCTATTTTCTACCCGCCTTCACATCTTTTAACCTTACTGTATGGCTTTCCTTGCAGGTAGATTGTTTGGAGGAGGCAGGGTAGGGTGTGAGTGTGAGGATATGCTCTGATCTGTTCCTCGATAGTAGACTTAAACAGAAGAAAAAAGCAGTTTCACTGTTAGAGTTGACTTACTGGACAGAGAGCATAATGTGACTTCAGTATATTTAAGAATGTTTCTGATGAAATGTGTAAATGGTTTGTCTTTTTATCCTTGCAGGGAGTCTGAAACACACTTCTCTTCTGATACAGACTTTGAGGATATTGAAGGAAAAAACCAAAAACAAGGCAAAGGAAAAGTATGTTCAGTTTATAGGGATACTGAAACACTTCTACTGTTACGAATTGAAGAGTTCAGCACTTGCTTTGAAGCTGAATGAGCTAGGAATATTTTCTGAAAATGCGAGTGTTCTGTGAAGAATTCATATTTGTATTTGCATTGAAATGCTTTGTCTTGAGTATTTGCATGATATTTCCTAAGTGCTATGAAGGCATAAGGGAGGTGGGGGAGAAGAAGATTTGATTTGATTAGTCTCTCTGCATGTGTTCCACCCTATACTTAAATTTGGTTCTAATACAGTCTCTTTTGGTTAGTGTCATTTAATTCTGGCTCTTTCAATTTGAAAAGTGAACAGAAGCAAATAATTCAATTAAAAGGGGTTTTTTTATAGGTCGCAGACAGGAGGTTACGCTACCCGAGCAGAGAGGTCTAAACCCAGTTAATAGCCCTTCTCTCCCCTCATCAGACATGTGTCCTCCCCACCTTGGTGGCTCCTGCCCTCTCACCGGCTTGGCACCCACCACATGCAGCTCCTTTGCTGCTGTGGCGCAGGCAGGCTGCTGCATGCCGGCTGGCCTGGGCTGTGACTGCCTTGCTGGGCACCCCATGTACCTGTACCGGTACAGAGTTCCCAGTTATTAAGAGGTGATGATAAATAGTTTTATACAACAGTAATTTAATTTCTGTTTAAATGCTTTTTTTCTTACTTCTTTCTGTAAGTCATACTTGATTTGGGGAATCAAATACGAAGACGCTTATGTGCTGTTCCTCACCCCCACTTGCCAATGTGTGCTCAAATTAAAAAACAAAAGGTTAATGAATTTCAGAGGAGACTTTGTGATGTCTGTTAATGGAATTGCCATAGCCGTTTTAAATAAAATCTGTATAATCTGTTTTACAATTTAAACACAGGAAAAATCTTTGTGTCATACACTGTCACTAATCTTCTAGCTAGTTGCTAGAAGATTTTAAATGAGGGAAGGAGGAAATGGAACCTGTAGAATTCTCATTAGTCTTTGTATCAGTCAGGATCAGCTATTATTCTCAACTTCGGATTTTAAATCTCGTTCCTGAAAACAAAAGGCCTTGTGTATTGTTGTCATGGTATGAATAATAATTTTTTTCTTTAATTACTACATAATACCCAATTAAAAATTCTTGTGCGTGTGTGTGATTGCAGACCTGTAAAAAAGGAAAAAAAGGACCAGCAGAGAAGGGGAAAAGTGGAAACGGAGGAGGGAAACCTGGTGGTCCAAATCGGATGAATGGACATCACCAACAGAATGGTGTGGAAAACATGATGCTGTTTGAGGTAGTTAAAATGGGCAAGAGTGCTATGCAGGTAAGACTTGAGATATCTCTGTGACCTGGATGAATATACAATTTAAATATAACAATATTTTCCTGTACATAAGATTTAATAAAATGAAGCCTAAAGTAAATTTTTTTTCTTCAATTTGTAGTTTTTAGTTCCAGATTAAGATTAAAGAAAAAGAAGTGTTTTTACATTGTTAAGGTTTGAATTTGAACGAACTGATTTTTCATTTCTAAATGTCAGGCATGAGTAATCACATATATAATGAAGAAATTCAGACTATGATTGAAAGTGAATTTTCAGTATCCTGGATGAAGAAAGGTTACTTTAGATTACATGACTTCAAAGTCCTTTTTGTGTGGCTGTAACTAAATACAAATGTGGTTTATGCCTCTGGTTGTCATAGAACTTAACAAGAAATCTGTAGTCTGTAGATGCTCCCAAAGCTTAGATTATCTGAAAAGAAATAATTGCTTCTCTTCTGTCACCCAAAGTAAAATCACTACACTACACACTACAACTTAAGGGCTACTCTTTAAATTCCCCTTAAGTTGACTTGGCTAATGTATATTGCAACACTAATTGGGTAGAATTTGGGTCAGGAAGTTTTAACCCGTTAGAAGTCTCTGCATTAGGCACTGTCTCCACTGCATTTACTAATAGGACTGAAGTCAGTCTATTATGAAATTTAGCACTTTTTTATTTTAAATTCAGTTAAATTGGTAAAGTGTTTGC
Source organism: Aptenodytes patagonicus (assembly GCF_965638725.1). Taxonomy (NCBI): domain Eukaryota; kingdom Metazoa; phylum Chordata; class Aves; order Sphenisciformes; family Spheniscidae; genus Aptenodytes; species Aptenodytes patagonicus. The sequence goes on from NC_134957.1 coordinate 18,563,066, forward strand.
TTGACTGTGTGAATCTTCCAGTGGAGAGAGGGTTAAAGTGTAAGCCTATCAGCCATGAAGCCTTCCTGCTGACTCACTCATGTGACTCCTCAGCAGCCTCGAAGAAAGACTTTGGGATTGAAAATCTAGAGTTTACAGCTTCTGTGATGTGCATGCAGGAAGCTGGGTCTATATGCAGTCCTCTCGAGATTTGAAGGCTCCGGCATTAGAGCTGGGAACCTTGGAGCCTGAATTCCTTGGCAGAAATTTAGTTCAGACTTTTAAAAAAGAACAGACTACTTTGATGTATTTGCACAGAGAAATTCTGATACTTCCATCATTTGTTTTGTTCTGCCGTATTTCAAAGCGGGTAGAAAAACTATACTTTTCTGACTGTTACTGTGTGCGCTACATTTTCAGCCAATTATCAGCGGTTGTATTTTCATGACGTTTTAACTGTTCAAAATGATATACAGTCAAAATCTTTTGCTTTCCAAGAGCAAAATGGACCTTTGCCAGGCCCGATTACTCTGTTGAATTGGGGAATTGATATCTGGGTAATAGAGTGAATCTTAGTCAATTTTTTTTGTCAAAATTAAGGAAGAAAAAAATTCTCGAAGTATTTCTAAAGTAATTCTAAAGTAAAGTCCTCTTCAGTGCTCAGTGTAGAAAGTTTTCTCTGTGGCCCTCAGCGCTTGCTTACCTGAAAAGGTTTGGTGATGATTTTTATTTTATTTTATTTTGAATTCTGTTCCATACCTTCTTCTGAGTTAGCGTCTATTCTCTGGCAAAAACAGATGGTTCATCCACTAAGACAAAATGTTTTGAGAAACTATTGTTTTGCTAGAGGTTCTTGAAAATAAATAAATTCTGAAAACAAGGCTGCCTGACTGAAATATTTGTCCCGTTCCTAGCATTATCTTGTTCTTGCACAGTGACCTCCTTTATAAGCCTAATTTAAGATGTTTCCTAGATTATTTCCCCCCTCCCCACAGATCAACCAAATCAGTACTGGTTTGTAGGTTCTTCTCCTGGGAAGACTACGACAGTTTCACTTTGAGTTTTTCATTCTTTTTGTCTTGCTGATGGAAGCTGTGCATCATACTATAAACAGTCTTAAATTTAGGGAAGAGGGATTTAGCGGTGCATCTGTTGAGAAGTTTTTCTGCATGGCAATATGTTTTATTTGTCCTCACAGCATTATTGCCTGTGAGAGTAAGCACTGAGAAGAGTACAGGCAGGAAGCATTGGAGATGCTGCGTAGTCCAGTTGTCTTTTGGAAGTTCTGAACTATTCCATCATCTCTCTCTATTTGGAATGACTCTAGATTTTAGGGCAGGGTATCAACATATTAAAAAACTCAAAACTGAAAGCTTGATACTAAAGTGGGTCTCTTGTGCCTGTGTTAATAAAGTAATTGCATGATACAAGTTTTTATGACTTCTGCGGTAGACAGTTTGTACTATACACATGGATGGTTTAAACATAATTGCATGTAAATTCTGTTTTTTCAAAACCATCATCACAGGTTTCCTATTAATTTCCTTCCCTTTAAGGTTCTTTAGTAAAATGCTCTTGTTGCTATTTGGTTTAGTGAATACAGAGTAATTAATGTCCATGCAGTGTAGGGCAGTGCTGTTCATCCTGTTATGGCTAATGTGTGTGGAGCACAGTTCATCGAAGGGGCAACATTTTTGAAGACTAGAGGGAGCTGTAGCTGTTGGAACTGAACACCTAAATAGTATCTTTAGAGAAGCGTCACTAGTTGGGGGCAGGGGAGAAAACCTGCTTCTGTAAAATACCAAGTATTTTTTGCATTCTCCCTCAAAAAAAGTTACTGTAGGACTATATAGTATTCCTGTGCTTTATGTTTAGGTGTTGGTTTCATACTTGCATATGTTTATAGAATAAAATGAGTTCTTTTCTTGAAAACTGATATTATAGCAGTAGAGGATCATTGAAACATTTTGTTCTGTATTAATCAAAAAAACAAAGTTCATGTTATTTATGGAAGGAACAAGAATCACTTACTGGAAAGCAGTTAAATAACACTGTCTTCAATTTATGAAAACTAAAAAGTGCCTTTATATTTGTTTCTTTTCAGTCTGTAGTGGATGACTGGATAGAGTCATACAAACATGACAGAGATATAGCACTTCTTGATCTCATTAACTTCTTTATTCAGTGTTCAGGCTGCAAAGGTAAGATACTGAAATGTTTACTCATCCATTTAAGTAATATTATAGTATGAATCTAATTCTTTGCTTTTATACCTCGTATGCTGTAGGACTGCTCCATCCCTGCAGCTAGTTTACATTATTAGGTTCTTGTAGTTAAGCTAGTATTTCTGAAGTTGGGAGCAGGAGGTTTATAAATATTATACTATATTTAAAAATGTAGATAAAGCCTAACACCAGAGAGAATGCAGTATTGGTACTTAACGCTTACTTCATCTTCCTCTGCTCCTGTTATTATTTCAGAAAATCATCTCTCTCTTTTAACATTGGTAGTTTAGCTTGTTCAGTCTTGGAATTCTAGTTTGGATTTATCTAGTTCTTATCACTGAGTGTTTTAAGATTGTTTCATAGCCTTTGTAGAGATGCTTGATTTAAAAGGTATTATGGACAGCTTCATGGTAGCCTGCCTACAGTAAGATTCTATTTCCATATTTTATTCTTTATTTTCTGGTTTTCTTTCCTCACTTCTACATCCTTCATTCTTTTTCCCCTCACCTCCTTTTGAAGAGAAGAAGGTAACTTACTCTGCAGCGTCACTGTGCTTGATAGAGTAGGACTGGATGTAATTTGTTCTGCTCAAGTATTTCTCTGTCCTGATAAACTTTTAATGTGCATAAATCTCTAGAAAGCTAACAGCATTCCTCAGAGGTTATCCATGCTTTCAAGAGCAGTGACCTTTTGATTATTGTTACCAGATAAAACTACAGAATCTTTTAATGCTTTCTGAGATGATCCTTCTCATGAATTTTGCAGTATAGTTGCAGTAAACTTCAGGAGATCTATTTGTTTTTTATATCACCATTTACACTCTTAACAATTTGAGGCTAAGACAAATAGAAATTGCATGAAATCACTGTGTTTGTTACAGTGCAGATGATGTTAAGTAGCAATAGAACTGTTCAAAATTGTCTTACACCATTTAGAATCTTGAGTCCTGAAAGGTCACTTCAGATTAGTGTAGTCTCTTGGCTGATGAAGAGGTCTGGCACAAGTATCTTTGACTTCTGAATATAAGTGAATGAGTAAATTCTAGATGTGTGTGTACACACACACACAAACACACTTTTAAAAAAGAATAATAATAAAAACCATATATATATATATATATATATATATATATAAAAACCCCAAGTATTGGTGCCAAGAGTTTGTTATACACGGATGCTAAAATAAAAAATGTGTAACTTCTTAAAAAATACATGTATAATCTGTAGGTTAGCTGAAATTTGATCACTTTTACGTTGTAGCAGGAGGCATGTCATCTGCCATATACCTCTTTCATATTAAAAGTGCTAATAGTCTAATATCTAAATTGTAGGAGTTGTTACAGCAGAGATGTTCCGACATATGCAGAATTCTGAAATAATCCGAAAAATGACTGAAGAATTTGATGAGGTAATTTAATGAAGTGCTGATAATGTATTGATGATAATTTCTTATTTTACCTGTCCTAATTTTACTGGATCATGTTGCTACAGGTTTCTTTCAAGGGTAGGGTCAGCTGCAAAAATGACAGGACTTTTATGAATGAAAATCTTGAACTCCCTTATTTCATTGAACTTGTAAGACGAGGAAGTAAAGCTCTGCGTGTATATAACTTGTTTTAGTAATGGTTTAAGAAATCAATATCAACTTTCAGTTTTTGAATAGTGGGAACTCCTACTGCTGTGGGTCTGTGTGGGATGCCTCCCCGTTCCTGCTGTGTATGTAAGGCCTTTAAGTCGTCTTTAACTTTTAAAATGGTTGCTAAATTTATTTCTATGCATTCATTAATCTACAAATCGTGGGGATTTGAATTTGATTATTCTCCAATTGAAGACTAATGCTTTGCCTTTCATGGGGATTATAACGTTTTTTTTCCTTTAAATTGTCACTTACTTTCTGTTCCACTGAGTGTTGGGGTAAATGAGATGCGTTGGTTTTTTGGGTGTTGGGGTTTTTTTTGTGGGTTTATTTTTGAGTGATTTTCAACCTGTGTTCCAAAGAATGTAAAGGTAGCTTTAAAAGCTCCTCCCAACATTTGTCTAATATGGAAATAATCCCCATCCCCCCAACCCCCAATAAAAAAATCCAGAAAACATTGATAACTTTAACAGAGGCAAAAATGTGGTATGTTTTTGTTTAAAAGGATTTTAGTATTCCTTAGAACCATCTCAATGCATAAATAGGTTTGATTACTATAAGGAAATAATGTATGAAACTTATAAACCTTCAGCTGGGACTGTTCAGGGTTTTTTTTATCACTGTGTTATGCTCACTCTTTCTTGTAACAGAATTCTAACAAACAACTCTCGGATTTCTAATCTTTTTTCATGGATGCTTTCTTCGTTTTCAACCTGTAATGTTGTTTAGCCTCTTAAAGAAGCTGATCACACAGAAGCACTGATACAAATGGTTGTCAATCCCCCCCCCCCCCAATCACTTTACCATTATTTGTAAAGGTTCCCAAATCAGGAGAAGAACACACATTTGTTATATTCAAGGTGTTATAGTAGGTCATTTTATGACTTAAGGAATTTTCAGTCTGATATGTAAGCATCTCCCTGTAAACTTTATTATGGTCCTGAACTGAGTGTTCCTAAGCATGTCAACTAACTGTTCACATGATGGTTCTTTTGTTCTGGTGTAACCTGAAGCAGATTTGTAAGGGGTATGATTTTTTTTTTCCTTTTTTCCTTTTTTAGGGAGTAGGACAGAAAAAAGAAAGAAGTAGTTATTTCAGTATATCTGGTTATGTGCAGTTTTTATGGTAGGACTTGCAGAATGTTGTCTCTGCATATAACAAGCCCAAGCTGCAAAGTAGATGCATTTTTGTGGAATCGCGTTCTTCTGATGTATCGTTTTTATGGCATCGGAGATTTTGGCTTTAAAGTTGTACCCATCTCTTTTTAATCTTTATTTAATAAAATAACTTTTAAGATGTTTGAAAGAATTTCCTGTTTCCCTTTTGTTTTTTAATAGGATAGTGGAGATTATCCGCTAACTATGGCTGGTCCCCAGTGGAAGAAGTTCAAATCCAGTTTTTGTGAGTTCATTGGAGTACTCGTCCGACAATGTCAATATAGCATCATATATGATGAATATATGATGGATACTGTCATTTCACTGCTTACGGGGCTGTCAGACTCACAAGTCAGAGCATTTCGGCACACTAGCACACTGGCAGGTCAGTGAATTATATTTATCTGTGTATTGCATCCATTTTACGTTTTGTGTTGCACAGGAAAGAATTGTTCAGGTTGAACTTCTTGATATTCGACATTCAACTCGTGTTTCATTGTGTGATACAGTTTCCGTCTAATGCAGCTTGTTTTGGTACAGCTTTCTTATCTTGCCTTTATTGTTTTTTCATTACTGAAAAACACAGCATTAAAGTATTCTTTACCAGCTGTCTAGTACTTAATTTATGTTAGCTTTAAGTCTAGTAGAAAAAGTAAATAGAAGGAAACTTTCCAGTTGATTCTACAAGTTCGTCCTTGGTCATAATAAGGGTGTAGGTATCTTTTTAACCTCAAATGCAGTTGAACCTGTTTATGCTCTGCATTAAGTCAAACAGGAGTCATATTTTAGATTGGATGCAATTTTTACTACAGACTTAAATTGTGCTGTATATTGAGGCCATGGCACGATGTAATTGAAAGTAGCATTTCCGTTCATTGCATTGGAAATAATTTTAAAGAATGCTTCATCAGTGATACAGTCACTAAATTTCTGTATGGTTTTAAGTAATTGTCCTTTTTATGTTATTTTTTTAAAAAGTCTGTTAAATTACAAAGAAATCCCTTATGAGTTAAGTATGGAGTGTTTTAAATAAATATCATTATATGGACAAAGGATAAGCTTCTTGGATAAGGAAGTCCTAAACCTGCATTGATTAATGAAGAAGGGTCTCAGATGACATTGTGCAGCAGTCCACTTATGTAAGGCTTATTATAGCAATTTTAGTCTGAACAAGGTGAATTCGGACTGCACAACAAAACGTGAAACTGATTTTTTGCCACACTGGAAATAGTTCTTGTTAACTTCACTGGAACTGGCTCATTTACAGCTAGCTTCAGTTCTGACTATCTGATCAGTTGTTCTATTTCATCGATCATCTCTCTTGAATATACATTAGCACACTGCGCATTGGGCTGCCGCTGTGAGACTCCAACTAGCCAAGGCATGCATTATGGAGAGAGGAGCAAAACCTTTTATTTCAGGAGTATATATTGATTCTGCTGTATCATCAATTTGACTGCTGTACCATATGGCTAATACAAATCTTAGTTCTTAAAAAACCCAAGATTTTACTACTTTTTTTAATTTGAGTTGTGCCTGAATAAAAGTTGCCGAAGTTGCCCTGTTGCATGTTAATTTCTGTCACACAAAATAATTTTTATCAGTAGTCTGTTTGTGTTTGTTCACATCAGTAGTCGATTCTGTTGATTTTGTGTAATTACTTGTGCATTTCATATGAGATTCCAGTTTGTATTCTTGAAGATTGTGTTTTATATGGGATAGAGACAGCCAACAAAATCCTTGTATCCATATTTACTGTTATTTGCAGTAATTTTGGCTTTTATGATTAGCTCAGACTTGTTCTTTTCATCTTGATATCCTTGGAGATCAGTTTGTGACAATATTTTGATATATCTGCATGTCTTTGTCTTACTCACCAACTTCATGCTAGTGATACACGCTTAATAATGTTCTGTGTACGCTCTGCCAATGCAAGCCCTTTCATGTCTTCTTGTTACAAAAGTTCGTAAGAAAAGCAAGTATACTATTGACCACCTCCTGGCTTCTGGAATAGGCATATTTGTCTGAACCCTTTTTAAAAGGGTTGATTCAGAAATGAAAGCACGCAAAGAATCCCACCCAAGTGTATCTTACATTTTGGTCAGTTCTCTGGCTTCTAATTGGCTAATGTCCTTTCTCTGCTTCTGCAATTAAAGGAATATCTAAAGAAAATGGCCCCTCATGAAAATTAAATTGAGGGGAAAAGAATGGTGTGATATGGTGGTGTTGGTTGTCTAAGACATTTCGTTTTGAAGAAAGAAATTTCTTGTATGTTTGAGGTTGAGTGAATTGGTAATATCAGTCTACTAACTGATTCTAAATGGAATCGTTTTAATATTTCCTGGACTATCTTTGTGAATCTTACATTCCACCTTCATTTTTTGGGGGAAGCATATCCTGTATCTCAATTCAACGATAATCCTTATAGTATTAAAAAATTGACAGAAAGAAAAGAACAAAATGTCAGTGTTTTATCTATTGTATTGATAAGTAATGATGCAGTGCTTAGTAAAACACTGCTAAGCTTTGCATATCAAGAAATTTACAGTGAATATATTTTCATAAATACAGAAAGGGTTGACAGGAGGTGGTGTCAAGATTTTTGTTTATCATTTTTCTTAGATCAGGTAACCTTTTAAATAATCCTTACTCCTTTTCACTTTTTTGTAGCCATGAAGCTGATGACTGCTTTAGTGAATGTGGCATTAAATCTTAGTATTAACATGGACAATACACAACGGCAGTATGAAGCAGAACGAAATAAAATAATTGGGAAACGAGCTAATGATAGGCTGGAACTCTTACTACAGAAAAGAAAGGAGGTTAGTGCAACTGTCTGTAGCTGGTGTGCATAGGATGAGTGTTGATAAATGACAATAATTAATCTTGTTCTGCAGGTTTTTTTTTTAAAGGTAGTTATTAGTCCCTCTGTTTCATTCTTTAAGTTGTTCATGTTTAATGTTTGAAAAACTTAATTATTTTGAAAGGTGCTTCTTACTGCCTGGTTTTCTGTAAAAAAGAGATAAATGTAGACTCTTAAAAAATTTTCAGATAGTGCTGTCTTGGTAAAGTTAGCAAGAGAGACTGCAATCAGTAACAGATAATTTTTTGTTGTATTTCTTGACTAGTTTCCTAAACTGAATTCAAATATGTAACAAAAATTACCATACATTGACTGATTTTGGCTTCTAGAGAAGAACCTCATGATCTTGGGACAAAATACAGCTTTTATGATGTCAATACCGATCTCAGCAGAAAGTGTGTTTAAAGGCTTTACGGAATACACTATCAAAATTGAAAATGCAATCTACTTCTATTTTCTTTCTTTTTGTGTAAAAGGGACTTGCTGATTCATTGCTGACAGTGCTGTCTTGTTGAAAGCCCTGATTCATTCAGGTTTAAGTTTTTATTTTTTGAGGAACTGGTGTTTAGTTTTGGTTGTGGGTTTGTTTTTTTTCATTTGTTTTGTTTTAGACATTAGAAATAACCTTCCCATGTTCAAAGGAAACATCTCACCTTTGCTCTTCAACTTTTGTGCTGTTACCTGTTAATGTTTCTACTTTCTTGACAATTCAGATAAACAAACAACTTTGTCTTCTGTTCATCTCATAAAGATCTTGCAGTTTGAGACTGATCCCTTAAACACCCATTAAATGTAGTTGTGCTAGATGCGTGTGCATCTCTTATAAGTAATACACAGAAAAGGCAGTGATGTGAGAATCAAGACTTTTCCCGATCTCAATTGCTCTTATGTATATTGGCTTTTAGGATTTCTTACCAGCTTTTCTAGTTTTGGTTTTGATTTTCTGTTTTTCTTGTGCTAAATGATAATTAAGTAAGCTTCAAAGTAACATTCAGTTTGTTTGATTTTGGGTTTTGTTTCATTTATAACTCAGCCTTATCCAGTACTAAAATTAAATTTATTCATTGATTCTTTTTGTATCTTTTGTTTTAATATTTTGAAATTTTTTTCCGTCTTCCTACTTCAGAGGCTACTGTGGGCAAGTGTTAGATTTAGGCCCAGAACATGTTAAATATTTTGCTTTGTTAGTCCTTTTCTCCTGCTGCTTAGTCTTTTTCTTCTTACTGTATTTCCTTACAGTTTTTCCTTTCTTCCATAAATTCCTAAATCTTGTGACGCTATGGAAATTGTTCATTCTTGCTGTTTTTTCTAAACTTCTGTACGAGAGGTCCTTTACCTTTTGTATCCATTCCCCTGCATGTGCACATCTCCCCCATCTGGGTAATATCTCTGGTGGTTTCTTTGTGGGGGTGTTTTTGGATGGATTGGGGGGGGCATGGGGTGTGGAGTTGTTTGTGGGTGTCTTCTCCCCCCCCCCAGTCTGATCCACCAACATGTCAACTTCCTCAGTCCTTGACTATTCTCATTAACATTGTCTCAATTTGTCCTACCGTTATAGTTCAAACTGCAAAAAGAATATGCTTGTCTGCTAACAGTATTTAGTTATTTTCAAATCTTTTAAAGGACTTCCTTGCACTTTCAAAGCAAATACAATTTTCTGTGTTTTAAAACACTGCATGTATTACTTTTCAACTCTTGTTGAACTCACTGCATGTCTTGCTCTTGTGTTGTTACTCTGAGACTGGCTTTGTCTCCTCCTTTATTTTTCAGCTCCATATTCTTAAACTAACTTTTTCTGCAATACCTTACTCAGTTTCTGCATTTGTTTTCTCTCTAATTAAGTAATGGATGAGGAGGAAAGAGGTATTCAAAACAGAGTATATGCTGCTCATGTAGCCATTTGCAAAGTTCTTCATCTGTATCTTGTCTTTTTAGACCACAAATTCTTTAGCATACAGAAAAGACTCCTTGTAATGCAGTTCACATGATTTGGGTATTGTTGTAATGATACGTGTCCATAAAAACATAGTAAGTGTATTAAAAATTGGGCTGAACATTGGGCTTAAAAAGTTACTAGAAAATTAAATCAAGTTTTCTTATAAATAACTTAAGAAGGGCCTTGCAGAAACCTAAGATGTCTTAGTTACAGTTGAAGAACAGTTTTCCAGTGGTCAGAATTACTGAAATTTGTATGCTGTGGTAGATACAATTCCTTAAATAATAGCATATTGTACTGTGAAACAGATTTGTGAATATTTCAGGAAAGGATTTAATGGCCACACTTGCAAATGTTAACTTAATTTAGTTTGTCTAGCATCAGCACCATCTGATCTGACTGTAAAAGTGCTGCTCACTGTTTATGTATTCTGTTCATTCTTTCAGCTTCAGGAAAATCAGGATGAAATAGAAAACATGATGAATGCAATATTTAAAGGTGTTTTTGTGCATAGATACCGGTAAGTTTCTCTTAGTAAGTAACTTGTAGCTCCATTAATTTATTTTGGAAGCTGGTGACAAGTTATTTCTAATTATTCATCTGTTTGATCCTATTGTCCCACTTCTCTCCACAGAGATGCAATTGCTGAAATAAGAGCTATCTGTATTGAAGAGATTGGAATATGGATGAAGATGTACAGTGACGCCTTTCTAAATGACAGCTACCTAAAATACGTAGGGTGGACTATGCATGATAAGGTAAGCTGCATTGAGGAAAAGGAACAGAACCACGAAGCATAACTCCATGTTTTTGGTTGTTGATCTTGCCAGACTAGGTTCTGATCTCTTAACTGTTTTAATCAGTCACTGCTTTTCTTAACACTCGGAAGCGCTGGCGGTTTTTTATGTATAAAAAAAATAGACTTGAATATTTTGAATGGTTTTAGAGAGTATATATAGATTTTTAAGGAACTGTTATTTGTAAGGAAATGGCTTTTTCTATTTATTTATTGCTGATAGAGACTTGTACTTTATAATACTTAACTATTTAAAATTAATGCATTTCACATGGAATAGTCCAGTCATATAGCCTAACAGTTTCTCTGTTTTGCCAAGTTAAGAAACTTCTTAGCATTCTTAGCTAGCTGTAAAAAACATGGGAAAAGTCCCCGTTTGTGCTGATGAGTGCCTCAAGCTGTTACTTACCAGCTATTAGCTAGAGATTATTCTCTGCTTGGGAGTGGTCAACAGGTATAGTTTACAAATACTCCTCATTCATTGTTGAGTCAGCACATTGCCTCAGTTCTTGCATTGGAGACTTCAAGCTATCGAATTTGAAGTGAAACAAATGAGGGATGCTCACTCATGCTATGCTGTTCACGGGTTTGGTATCAAAAAACCCAATAACCTCTGGCAGTGGGGTGATAAGAAACTGTGAAGTCAGTTGTCCTAGACTTTTGAAAAGTATTTCTGTATCTATACCGTAAAACATGTTCTCTGCTAAAGTAGATCTTGTACTTCAGAAGGAGTATTTCTCTCTGTGTCTACTTGGTAATTCTGATCTAACATGAGATGGTCGTTAACGATATAGATGTTAACAGCTTTAAGTGAAAGGAAACACATAGAATTCTACTTAGAAATATCTCGAGCATTTAGAATACATCTTTATAGAATGAAACAAGTGTATTTTGACTTACAGAGATACTAACTGCAATAAGACATTGGAGGAGTTTCTTTGGTGGCTTTTTTTTTCCCCTTCATTGGCTTGTTACAAACAAGGACATATTCTTATGTTATTAACATGATTATTGATAGTATATCTTGACCACATTTAATCTTTGTCTTTGAATTAATTCAGACTGCAAAAGAAACTTGTCTGATTTGAAGATCACATCTGTATCCTATACTTGACTTTTAATCCAGTTCTTAATTTTATTTTAGCAAGGGGAAGTAAGACTCAAATGCCTAACTGCTTTGCAAGGGCTTTACTATAATAAAGAGCTTAATTCCAAATTGGAACTCTTCACCAGTCGGTTCAAGGTTAGTGTAACTTCATATTTTTAAGTACGTATGAATTTTTTTAAAGTTGTATTACACTTCTTTCCTCTTTGAAAATACTTTCTTTTGTGTTCTTAGGATAGAATTGTGTCTATGACTCTTGACAAAGAATATGATGTTGCAGTCCAAGCAATAAAATTACTCACTCTTGTTTTACAGTAAGTACATGTATATCTCCTTATCTGACCTACAACAAATATTAAAAGTATTTCTCATACCTGTGGGTGAGGACAGCAGCTTGGCAGAATTCAGATAATCCAAAGTCTAGAGAAATGTCTACGCACCTTACACTCAAACAAATTGGACTTTCAAAAGTAATCTGGCTAGAACAGTGTTGTTACTTATCTACCACAGTTAAGTAAGTGTAACAGTTAGAAACTTAGAATTCAACCTCCCTAATTCGAAGCTATTGTGGAATATTTGAACTGAAGAAATATAGGATGTATTGAACATTAAACAGTAGTTGAACTTTTCAGCATAATCTTCTACCAAACGCTCGTACTTTATCAGTAATTTTTCTTTAGGAAGACTTTGGAACTAAGCTATCTTGTTTTGGGTTTTAGGATGACAAGTTGAAGGAAAAGGTTTAGATTCTCCTTCATTTCCATCTCCCTCATTAGAGTTCATACTCTGACTCAGCTTTTTTTTTCTTTCTTTCTTTCCTTCTTCCCATCTCCACCCCTAGGAGTAGTGAAGAAGTTCTGACTGCAGAAGACTGTGAAAATGTCTACCATCTGGTTTATTCAGCTCATCGGCCAGTAGCAGTTGCCGCAGGGGAATTTCTTTATAAAAAGTAAGGTGGAGAAATTATAGTTAACTTCTTGTTTGTGTAGATTTCAGTGTGTGTATTAATACTATGATTCTCACTAGTTTTAATTAAGAAAAGGAAAAACTGAATAATGAAGTGGCCTTAAGAGAAATAACTTACAGAAAACGTGACATTACTGTAGTTTTTGAACTGTTGCAGTTTTTCTGAATGGGAAGTAGAGAGTAATTTTGGAGGCTGCACTTTAAAAACTTGTACCTACAGGGAATATAATTAAAACATTCCTCTGTCTTCTTTCCCGTCCTTCCTGTGTTCTGTGAAACATCTTAAAATGCTCATGTAGTTTAGTACCTTAGTGCTTGCATTATAACGAGTATTTTCCCATTTGTAGTTCCTCCTCTTCCCGCCCCCCACCCCCCACCTCCCCCAAGTCGGCTCATATGACCACTTCATAAAGTATTTTTCTGGAGGAAAAAAAAACCCCAACAACAAAAGGAGAGATTCAACACATATATCGGGTGTGTAGGGAAACAAAACAGAGTTTCCACCTAATACTTTTCAGACCTTCTTCCAGTATTTCTTTGCTGCTTTAAAGTCTCATGTGGGGGAGGTTCAGAAAATGTAGTTTGCTAAAGAAGAGCATGGGACCTCAAGCACCTGCAATTATCACTGATGTTTGTAAAGTATTTTGTTATAATTATACATTCCACTGGAAACAGTGAAATACCAACTCAGCATATATGAAATTGTTCAAATGATACATTTATTTTCTTTCAAAATAACATGTGGAGCCAAGCAGCAAGGTATTAAGTGTGTGTCTGTAAAAAAACCAATATCTTGATATGAATTGGCTGTGGCAAAGGCAATGAAGAAGAAACTTGTCCTGAAATAATTTTTCTTTTAGGCTTTTCAGCCGCAGAGATCCTGAAGACGATGGAATACTTAAAAGGAGGGGAAGACAAAGTCCGAATGCTAATCTTGTGAAGACATTAGTGTTTTTCTTTTTGGAAAGTGAAGTAAGTTGAGTTTCAGGGATATCCTTGTTTTTGTGGTGTGTGTTTTGTGGGGTTTTTTGTTCGGTTTTTTTTGGGGGGGGGGGTTTGGTGTGTTTTGTTTTAATTATTATTTAATTTGTTGTTTTTCTTTTCCGCACTCATTGGTTAATAACCATGAATCTGTCCTGGTTTTCCTATTATTTGAGCAACCTGGGGGTCGAAAGACTGGTGTGGTTGTGTTTATTTGAAGGATCTGTCCAGAACACAGTGTTGAGTACTGTCTACTCTGACAAATATTCGTCTGTCATTCTTTATGCTAATACATAGGTGGAAAGAAATTGTGATTTAGGAGATTTATAAGGGGGGAGGGGAAAAATACCCCAAACAAACAAAAAACCCCCACAACCCACCCCCCACCCCCCCTTCAAGTTTTGGCAGATCTTGTAGCACTACTCTTTGCAGCAGTTGGTCTGGATTAATCTTTTTAAGTTAATTGGGGAAGAGAGGCTTCTGTTGAACCAGAGAGCTCGCAAAATTTTCTCTTTTTTTTTTTTTTTTTTTGCCACAGACAGGAGCCAAGCGAGAAAAATACCCTGTATTATAGCAAGTTCTGTAATGAACTTTATTGCTGATAAAGAAAAATACTTATTCTGTTCTCATTTTAGTTGCATGAACATGCTGCTTATCTTGTGGACAGCATGTGGGACTGTGCAACAGACCTCTTGAAGGACTGGGAATGTATGAACAGTCTTCTGTTGGAGGAGCCTCTCAATGGAGAAGAACGTAAGAAATTTTCGTAGATCTTTATGTTGCTATGCAGTTTCTGTTAGTCTTGATTTATAAGGAAATAAGATGCTTACATTTATGAGTCCACATATATTCTCTATTTTTACATGACTATAATAAATCACTAATACTAATTATAAAATGTGAGGAAGAGTAGAAAGAGATCACTTCTGGTACGGAAGTGAGACACAGAAGAACAACGGTGGGAAGAAAAGAGGGAGAAGAGAGGGAATAAGCATGCAGTGTCCAGTTGCCCTATTGTTCCACAGGTTCAGGCTGTACTTCTGGCTTTAGAGAAACTAAGTTGCTTGTGAAACTGGTTCATTTATGGAGCGTTAAAACTACCCTATGGAAAATACCGTAATTTCTTTAATGACAGTAAAACCAAACAAGCCCCCTGGCATAATTCTGTAATTCATAGGTCCTAGTAAATGGACCTCTAAAAAAATGAAAAGGAACTAAAATGATTATAAAGCTTGGTATTTGTTTCATCCTGTCCTGTGACTCATCCAGTGATACTCCCTCAATTTTAAATATTTTCTTGTGTTATTTTATAAAGTGCTTATCTTCTCTATCCCATGTCACACCCATCCCTGGAAATGAGCTATTGGCCTAAATGCCTTTCTTTTTTTCTTTTAAAAAAAAAACACAAACATATTTTGATCCTTAGATACTAATACTTGTGGAAAATGAAAAATCAAGCTGTGTATTAACATCTGTTTCTTAAATTTCAGCTTTAACGGATAGACAGGAGAGCGCACTGATTGAAATAATGCTTTGTACAATTCGGCAAGCAGCTGAATGTCATCCTCCTGTGGGAAGAGGAACAGGGAAAAGGGTAGGAAGCAAAAAGCTACTCGTCTAGAGATGTGGGAGTGGCTGTGTGGGGACAGTGTGGGAATAAGGAAAAGGTGGTAGGCTGTTGCTGCTGAAGGGACTGAATTCAGAAGTTCAGCTTTGGTCTCCACAGCCTCCAGTATCTGACTACCCTGGCTAGTTCACTTTTTCTGGACTTTGGCACGTGCTTAATACTGTTTGGACTACTGCATTTGTTTTTACTATTAAAGGTAATACAAAACTGATTTTGAAAGAAGTATTGGTTGGAAAGGAGAACAAAAATCAATGTTTGGGAAAGCGAAAACTATTTTCAATTTGAAAGAGCAAAATGAGGGAAGGGAATATACTTCATAGTCTCTTTGGGAGGAGGACAGTCTTTTCTCTGATTATATAGAGTTTAGGCAGCCTTCTTTTACTGGGACATTAAGCAGGGAAGGGAACTGCTTTCAAGACTGGTGCAGCTTTTGGTAAGAAACCCATTTAGGTACAGATTGAAAACTTGTATGAAGATCAGATTGACATGTGAACTGAGTAAATATCATTAAAAATCCTAAGTAAGCTGAGAAGTTTGCTGTTCTTTCATTGTCAAGAAAAGCATTCTGATGATGGTATTTTGTTGCAGGGAAGGTAAACCTTTTGTTCTAGATTGTAACTTCTGTTTTCAAGATAATCTCAATAGTATTAGGCATAACTTTGAATTGCATTTTTTCGAGTGCTGAACATTGGGTTTTTTATTGGCTTTTTTTTTTTACATTGATATTTTACAGCGATATTAGAATGTCTGTGTACCTAATAGTCATTTCATTAATGATAATGAAACTTTGCACCAGAACTTTTAGTTGTAAAATCCTCACAATACCAATATTTTAGGTGCTGACAGCAAAGGAAAAGAAAACCCAGCTGGATGACAGGACAAAAATTACTGAACTTTTTGCAGTGGCACTTCCTCAGTTGCTAGCAAAGGTAGGTTTAATTCCATTTCTTGCTGATGGACTGTCATTGAAATGTTAACAACTATAGTTTCTGTAATTAACTGTATGGCTTGCACAAGTCTTCATTTTTTCTTACTGGTCTTTATTAATATTTGATTGTTCTATAACGAATTGTGTTGTCCAAGACTTTTGCATTTGAACTTTTTTCCATGTCAATTTTACAGTATTCTGTAGATGCAGAAAAAGTCACCAACTTATTGCAGTTGCCACAGTACTTTGATTTGGAAATTTATACAACAGGGCGATTAGAAAAGGTAAGGTAACATTCAATAACATTTAACACAAAAGGAGAAAACCCAGAATTTAGACTTAGTCACTGGAATTTCAGTCACCATTGTAGGTGCGTTTTTTTGTATAAGTGAGACTTTATTTATCATAACCCTTATTGAGAATGAGACTTGGACTTCAGAGCTGTGACTGGCTGCTGTTCTTAGAGATACTGAAAGTTTGAGTTTTCTAAGGCCTGTCTAGTGAGTTTTAACAGAGAATCTTGCCAGTTACCTGAACTTCATGCGAGAGCATTTATTGTTGGGTTATGGTCATGCTTGAGGTATGCTGCCTGACAGATAAAGATTGTAGAAACAGCTTGATAAGTTTTCTCTTTCCGATCACTGAAACTAATAAACCACCATCTTCATTGCATGAAAAAGAGGAAAACTACCTGATCACAAATTATGTAGTTACTGCTCTCATTTTATCTGCTATGGTGATGAAGTTGGTGTAAGCTGTTCTCATATTTATTTTCTCCTTCTCAGATGCACTGTTTTGCTGTACTGTGAAGCAAGTAGCTGGAAATCATTAGGTTCAAAAAAGAAATAAAACGTTTAGTTGGCAGCATAGCTAGCACTGATAGAGCAGCAGTGAGCAACAACTGAAGTTGGTTTCAGTGCTGACACTTGAGTGTTATGCAACTAAATCTTCAATTACACAGCTTTTAAGACCATGTATAAATGTTTGTGTGAGTGGGAGATAAATGCTTCTGTGTTGTTCGGTTGTCATTGCAAATTCAAGTGTTAGATAAAACCATACCAACAATTGCAAATTTTTAATGGCTTTTTAAAATGCATTGAATCTTTAGCCTTTGACAATCTCCTACTTAATTTTTGCTAAACAGATTTTTAATTTACTCAGAAGCTCCACAGCTTTCTAGAAGTGTTTTGTGTTCTGAATCACAGTTACAAAAGTAATAAATTGAATTTATCTTTTAAAATTCCTTAAGGTTTATTAAAATACTTGTGTGTGTGTATATATACGAATACATATTTTTTTTCCCCACGCTTCATCTTTCTTGTAGCATTTGGATGCCTTACTGAGACAAATCCGGGATATTGTGGAGAAGCACACAGATATAGATGTTTTGGAAGCCTGTTCAAAAACATACCACGCTCTCTGTAATGAAGAATTCACAATCTTTAACAGGGTTGACATTGCAAGAAGTCAGTTAATAGATGAATTGGCAGACAAGTTTAATCGACTTCTTGAAGACTTCCTGCAAGAGGTATTTTAATGTGCAAGATCAACTTTTCCTGCCCCTGTAAATATTTCCAGTATGTTTTTCTGCCTTCCTATGCAAGTCAATGAGTTAGGGATGGGAACTTCCCTCTGATTTTCAAAACTGTTAAGTCAAGCACAATAATACAACAGTATCATTGCTGTGATTATGTGAACTCAGACTGTTCTTTTGTATTAGGACAGCGAGTCTTTAATTTTAATCTCCTTTTGACAAGTGTCTTTTGGGAATTTGAGGTAAGTTTCAGATAAACTATGAAATCACATAAACTTTTCACCTTTAGGTTTTGAAGCTCATGTTTTTGAGAGATGTAGCATTGTAATTCCACTAGGATTCTCCTCAGATGTACTGGTGTTGCTAGTCTTGCCTGTGATTGCATGTTGCTGTTGTTAAATATCAAAATCTCTAGAAAACACTCCCCCTCCCTTCCTGAATGCAAGCAGATGCAGTTAATAGCTTAAAAATGACTTTGTTCCCACACTGTGCTAATCTGAAGAGTGAGAATTTTCTGATACAGTATTTAACTTCACTATGTGGGACCTCTGACATTCAGACAAAACTTGTTTCTCCTCCTCCTCATCTGTGATAAGGAGCATGGGAAGTGTCTTTTTGACTACTTCATTCTCCACGCTTCTCAGATCCATACTTTATCAAGCTTTGCTCCTGTTCTTCTTGCTTATTGGCCTGAACTAGGACTCCACTGTAGAAACCCTAGACACATGTGGACTATGTAAGAAATGTGCCTAGTAATCCATTTATTTCCTCCTTTGTAAGAAAAAGAAAGAATGAGAGGTAAAGCAAAGAAATGAAATGTCAGATGGTTGGCTTGGAGGAAAATGGCAAATACCCCGGTGAAAGCATTGAAATCCATAGTGCTTTGATAAGGTTGTGCAACTACAGAACAGTAAAATGCATTGAACTTGCAGTATCTCTGATAGTTTATCCTATGTACTTAAATAGATACTTTTGGACCCTTTCCTTTTTACTCCTTTTCTTTCTCCAAAGGCAAGTTTGTAAGAACTTGTGGGAAAATTAGGACAAACTACTTCCCTTACCTCTCTCAAAGACTTTTTTCTGTGATTAAAGTAAGATTGAGGTACTGACCTGTGGCCCCATCTAGTCCAGTATCTATTGTCTGACAGTGGCCTCTGCTGGATTCTTCAGAGAAAATTGAAGCACCTACATAATACATTGTATTCTGCTATCCTAGATATCCCCCCCCCCCCCCCCCCCCATTTCTCCTTGTGCTGGTGACTATTTCTAAACATGAATGCTACCTTCTCTCTCAAACTCTTTAACTCTTCTAAAACCAAATGTGTCATTTATAAATAATTTCGATGCAGCGTGCGCTCTCTCGTTGTTGTTGGTTGGGTTTGGGGGGTGTTTTAGGGTTCGGTGGTTTTGGTTTTTTAAATCTTGTTAAGTTCCCTAGTTTGCTTAGCATACATTGCTTAGGATACCTTACTATATGATTATTAAATAGGGGGAGGAACCTGATGAAGATGATGCATATCAAGTCTTGTCAACACTGAAGAGAATCACAGCTTTTCACAAGTAAGTAGGCTTCTGCAAACATCTGTCAGGGTTTGCGGTGTGTGGGGTTTTTGTTTTGTTTTTAATTTGATATTAACTTTTTAATGCAACTTGGAGGTTTTTTGTTTAGTGTGAATGATTGAGTGTTGTGCAGAACGTGACACACTGAAATCTGGGGGTTTTTTTGCTTTTTTTTTGTTGTTGTTGGGAGTGTTTTTTGTTGGGTTTGGGGGGTGTATTTCTGGGTTTGTTTGTTTGTTTTAGACCAGTTAAGCTTTCAGTAGTTGTTAATGTCAAATTGCAGAAATGGTGTTAGTTAAATTACATCTTTGCTTCATTTCTAATGCTTCCAGTGCTCACGACCTATCAAGATGGGACTTGTTTGGCTGCAACTACAAGTTATTGAAAACTGGCATTGAAAATGGAGACATGCCAGAACAGGTCTGTAGTTACAGTGTGTGCTTTAGGTACAACAATAAATAGCTTTTGTTGCTGTCTTTTATTGGCTTTTGTCATCTAATGCATTTTTTCCTTTTGATTTCAGATTGTTATTCATGCACTGCAGTGTACTCATTATGTAATCCTTTGGCAGCTAGCAAAAATTACTGAAAGCAGTTCCACAAAGGTATGCCTTGTTCCAGTTGTATTAGTAAATAAACATTTGTATATACCTGCAGTGTCATCAAGTGGGAACTGTGATGGAATTAATTAAGACTAAGAATATATATTTTTTTTTTAATACCGATACCTGCCTAAATATTACTTTTCTAATAAGTTCTTCTGAATTCATAGTTTTAGTAGTGGAATGCTTGACTTTTAAACCTAGTGTTTCTCTAAATTGTTATGTTTTTATTATTTAAATGTCAATATTATTTTTAATTTGACAGAATTGTAAAGTATTTGTAGTAAATTAATGCAGTATCTATTAGTCTGGCACAGTAACAATGCTAAGGAGGGGTAGAATACCAATTATAAAACACAGTATAGTCAGTCTTACTACTCTCAAGTAGTGGGTTTGAATTTGTTTGCAAACTGTGAAGTATCGGTGCCAAGTCAGTGAGATATAAGAATTTGCACGCTACCGTAGTATTCTTACTGCTCTGTATGTTACAATCATACTTTGCTCTTCATCAGTCTTTTAAATGCATTGTTGAATAAAGACATGAAAAGATTAAGTTAAATTTCAGACTTTCTCAGGAAATAATAAGAGGGCCTGTGTTCTGGTTCTGTGTATAGTAATCTTGAAGGGCAAAGCTCTGGCAAATGTCATCTTTCTAATTTCACTTCTTGAAAAATGTTGGAGGAAGGATTAAGGTTTCTTGTATCCACTGGACAGCATTGGTTAAAGAGGGTGATTAGGTGGTTTGCTGTGCGAACTGCCTAGTAAAAGATGGTTTTTGAAAGGCTAGATAGTTTAGAATGGAGTTTGTAAGTGCTGAAACATCTTGATGAATTCTTTAACTAAAAAAAAAAGTTATAATCAAACATACTTTTTCTGGAAGCCTTCTACAGTCCTGTAAGAAGGGTACATTTTGTGCTCTTTCACTGGAAATTTACACTGGAGTTGCACTTTTTTATTGGAGTTACTGATAACACATCCTTTATTTATGTCAGAGATGAAATAAATAAGTTCTTCAGTTTCTTTAAACACTTTGATTGCCATATTTATAATTAATTTAAGAAAAAAGTTGTATGCGTCTGTCACAATTTACTAGGGAGAAAACAGAACTCATGACATTAATAATTTATAATCAATAAATTGTAATTTGTAATTAATTAAAATTATTATTACAATAAACATTTTAATGTGAGGATGTATACATTTTTTCTTTTTTCTTTATTTTAGGGTGTGGTAGTGTGAGCTCCTGGTAGATACAGGAGTGGAGAAGCATGCTATGTAACTTGTACTAACGTTTTTTATAACAGAACAGCTTTGTGAGATCATGGTGTCTTTTCTTCTCCCCCCCCATCACGTTAAGACTTCATTAGTCCAATGAATAATTGCAGCCTTACTGATTCAATAATTACGATCTGAAGGTGTGTTAAATAAATGTGAACTTCTTCAACACTGCTAGTTTACCATTGAGGTTTTAACGGCTTCTAACATTACCAAAACCAAAAATACCAGCTATGAAGTGGATACATAGATTGTTGAGAACCACTTTCGTGAAGGATTTGGAGGTTTTGTTAGCTTATTCTTTAAAGGATAAACAGGCAGTCTGAGTTTTTTGTAATAGTGATTAAAGCTTTATCACAAGCCTGACGGCAGAAGCGGAGCTAAATACTGAAAAGTTAGGTTAGAAATGAAGATTAACTTAGCTATTTTGCAGTAAAATGTAGTCTGTAATACTTTCAGCAGGAATGAAAAGAACTTATTTGAAAAGTGGTCCTTTATTGAGATTATTTTCTACTCCTGCATAATAAAATTTGGTAAATTAAAGCTTTCGTAGGTTTAACTTTTGAACCACAACTATTTTATTATATTTAACTGGTTGACTGCTGCCAAATATACCAGGTACGTACAGAAGTTCCATTGATTTCTGGTCAATGCCAATGGAACATAACAGCGAAGGAGTTGAAGCACAGAACCAGAAGTGACAGAAATGTACTGTGCCTAAAGATTTTTTTTGTTTGGTTGAGTTTTTTTGTTTTTTTTGTTCTGTGACAAAATTAGCTGCTAACTGCGTGCATGCTGTTTGTGAACAGGTTGATTAAGTATGGGAATTAGCTTCATAATATAGGCTGCTAAAATAAAAGACTATATAAATAGTTCACATTTTATTAAAATTTAAACAAATAATTCTGTATAAAGGAAAGAAAATATTCCCATGTGCAATTCTCTTAACATCAGTATAGTAATCTGAATTTTAAATATTGAGAGAAAAGGTTTTATGTAGTGAAGGTGTTCTAAAATCATATTATACTTAAACTCATAGTCAAGAAGCAGCTGTTGCTTTTGTGATTCCTGCTGAGATTAAATGATGCGTTGGTCCAGTGTGTTACCTGCTTTCTTGAAGGGAGAGACTTGTTTTGGTTTAGATTGCATGGATAGTTTTTGAAATTATCTCAGTGGTATTTCTTCTTCGTCTGGACTGATGCTGGTTACACAGTTGGTCTTCTGTAATATGACTTCCCCAGTTCTACATGGGCTAGAATCTTCACGTGATTGAGTAACACCAACTGTGCCACACATGTGGATGGTATCTGTACCAATTTGATACTTTATTTGCTCAATAATCTACTTTTCTGGAAGTTATTGCAACACTTAAAGCTACTTTTTTTTTTTTAATGGAAGAGGGGAAGAAAACCCTAACTATCATCTCACATTTTATTTTATCCCCAAGCAGTGAGTTAAAAAAATAAAATAATACCATGTAGCCATGTCTGTTTTAGCTATAAACAGCTACCTAAAATCTATGGTCTAGGTTGAAAATACAGATATTTTAAAGAGAAAATGCTTTATGGTCTGAGTTGGTTTTTTTGGTGGGGGTGGGGTTTTTTTAGGTTTGGTTTTGGGGTTTTTTTGTTACTCTTTTTTTAATAAATAACTTCACTATTTTCATCCCAACGTCCATTTCTTTTTGTGGTACACAGGATGACAAAATTGAGGAAGTTGCTAATTGCTATTTTTATTTGTAATAGTGATTTTTAAATAATGCAGTGGACTTGAATGTTACAACTACGTACGAGGTCTGTGGTGGATAGCTCTGTGAAAATGCATGCACTAAATGTGACTATAAAATTGAAAAAGCAAAACTGTTACATGAAATCCTTCTCTTTGAAGGAGGATCTTCTACGTCTAAAGAAGCAGATGAGAGTATTCTGTCAAATCTGTCAACACTACCTGACCAATGTAAACACTGCTGTTAAGGAACAGGTTAGTGACTGTTGTTTGTCCTTGTAGTATTCTAATATTATACTTTTAAAGCAGTTGAAAAGTTCCTCTTGCTAATACTTTTAGTGCTTATGTGGGAATGTAGTATGTCTTGGATGTTTAGGCTGAATGCCCTTTGAGTGTGAATACATACTGTACTTGTATGCTTGCCC
The DNA here is from genome assembly GCF_965638725.1 of Aptenodytes patagonicus. Taxonomy (NCBI): domain Eukaryota; kingdom Metazoa; phylum Chordata; class Aves; order Sphenisciformes; family Spheniscidae; genus Aptenodytes; species Aptenodytes patagonicus. The sequence goes on from NC_134957.1 coordinate 18,586,385, forward strand.
TCCTTTAGGTAATTTAGGTAGGATTTCAGAATCAATTTAAACTTGATTCTTTCTAGTAATTTTAGGCAGCATAAACTCTTATTCAAAGGGGGGTTTTGTTTGTTTATTTAAACAGTGACTGGGCAGGCGCACTGTAGAAGCATTCTGGTTTGTAAGTTAGGTTGGAGAATTCCCTTTCAAAGCTCTTGCTTACCATGTGGTCATGACATCTCCAGTGGAGCTGATTGTGGATTCATAGACTCAGAGCTGGAAGAGCTAGGGACAGCTATTTAAAAGAGAGATTTTTTTTTTTTTTTTTAATTCTATCTTTGAATGCTTTTACGTTCCCACATTTGTACTGTGACATATATGTGCCCATCCACTCAGGAGCTGTGAAAACAACTTTCCTCCTCTTGCTGTAAACCTGTGAGGACATAGAGGGGCAACTTCTCTGTCTGTTCCCCTTTACCATGATGCTGCATGCAGAATATATTCCTCAGTTCTTCAGAGTCCCAGGATTTTGGGGATCTCTGAATCAGGAGAAAAAGAACGGGTACTTAACATGAGCGTGTGTGTGTGTTTATACATGCACATGTACGCACTGTAACCTAGGGGATTTTATTGTTGGGAAGTGGTATTTCTTTTTTGTGGTCACCCTTAGGTACAATCACACACTGGTCAATTGTTAACAGTATTGTTTAGAGATATTTGGAGACCATTCTAGCAAATGCTTGGAAGCCTCAACAATGATGTACTGCTCGGAAAAGATGTGAGCAGTTTTCATTTTACCAGTTTTGTAGTCAGTCCCTCATACAGTTGTCCTTTGTGGGGGAGAGTTTTAGCTGGAACTAAGTTCTTGGCTATTTCAGACGTAAAATATGTAGGTATTTAGTCCATGCAAGTAGTGCCTGACACTTCAGGCAGGAGACAGAAGTCCTGGCTTTTTTGAAGAAAAATGCAGGCATGAAGGTTTTTGGGGTGTTTTTTTATTTTTCTTCTGTTTCAAAAAGAATTGAGACGTCATCTTGGGAAATACTTTGAGTTCTGAGGGTAACAGGGTCAATGGAAAAGGCTAAACTGTAGGGGCCAAGTGTCTTCCAGTCTGTGGTCAAATAGTTCTCTAGCCAGGACACTCACAGGAGTTCCATGTTCTAGTGAAGAGCACAGGTTACTGATAGCTAAAGGTAATAATAACCTGGTTGAGCTTGAAGTTTAAAATCTGGTCCACCAAGTCACACAACTGCAGCTTTTGAAACTCTTGTTATAACAAGAACGTTCCTGGAACTCAGTAGGCATGTTCTATGTCGGAGAGCTATCTAGTGTCAAAATCACAAGGTGTAGGGTGTGAAAGTGCAAGTAACAAAAATTACTGAAGCTGTGAGTGGGTCTCTTTCTGAGACTTATATAGCCTTTTACTCAGGTGAATGATCTAGAAACTAGAACTGCCTCAGTCACATAGAGTACAATAGCCGTGGTTCTGCTTTCCTTCTCTAATCTCATGAAAAGGCACAAGGGACTTCAGAGGAGCATATGTGGTTTTGTGACCAGGAAATTAGTAATATTTGCTTTGACGAGTTAGAGAACAGAGCTGTTTGTTACAATGGAAGTACTTAACAGATTAGAGTCGAAGAGATGAGGTGCAGCACTAAGCAAGTGTGTTACCTTGGTCTGTCAGTTTGAAGAATGTCAGTCTAGGTACTGATACATTTGAACTTTCCAGGGAGGTGGAGTACAGACATTTAAATCTGATGTCAGATGCACAAGTTAGCCAGCGAAAGGAAGAGGTGGTTGCTTTTTTGGAAGCAAAACATACTTTAGGATTTAAAGGGATTGAATGACCTGCAGCTGTTAGATGTTTTACAAATGTGATTGAAACAATTTAAAAAAAAAAAAAGAAAGAAAGAAGGAGACTGTACTATGGTTAGCATCCACAAAGTTCTCTAGTGACCTAATGTAGTATCCATCAGGCAGAATTTGGGAGTTTCAGGCTCCTCATGTTGTAATCTCACAATGTTTTGATATTTAGTTGGCTTCATCTGTGCAATATTTTTATTTGGAGACCCAGTCTTCATATAGCAACCTCTTGCAAGAAACTGTGCACACTTTGACTACCAGTTGGCCTGTGTAGTTGTTTAGGACTTAAGTGGCCTGCGTACACCTCTGGGCTCTAAGTATTTTATTAAGTAGAAATACATTATTCTAAATAAAATCCAGTTTCCAAGGAAGTATTTACTAAGGTTTCTTTTTAATAGGCTTTCACAATTCTGTGTGATGTGTTGATGATCTTCAGTCATCAGATTATGACAGGAGGACGTGACATGTTGGAGCCACTTGTTTACACTCCTGATTCTTCATTGCAATCTGAACTACTCAGTTTTATTTTAGATCATGTCTTCATTGATCAGGATGATGATAATAATAGTGCAGGTTTGTACAAAGCTTATGTTTCCTTTATATTATTTGCCTTCTAACTAATATATTTGTTTGCCTGTGCTTTTTTGTGTGTGTGTTTTTCTTTTCTTTTTTTCTGGCATTGAGAGGTGTGCATGGTCACAGAGGTAGGTTTATCTTTTAAATGTCAGCAGCTGATTAAAGCATTTTATGTTTTGGGGACATGTAGGATAATCGTGGTAAAGGTTTGGTTTAATAGGCACGAATATATGTATGTCTCTGTATCAGGAAAAGAGACTTGTCAGTGGGCAATGAAGTGCACTGCCATCAGAATTGAGATTTGATTTTCTGAATCCTGACCATTAGCCCACATCACTTTATATGTAAATGCTTAAATATGAAGTATTTAAACCCGACAGTTTTCATGTTCTGAACTCTTTCTAGATGGACAGCAGGATGATGAAGCTAGCAAAATTGAAGCATTGCACAAAAGAAGAAATCTACTTGCAGCTTTCTGTAAACTCATTGTATATACTGTGGTGGAAATGAATACAGCTGCAGACATTTTCAAGCAATATATGAAGGTAAATCTTCAATATATGAAGCCTAGTAGTGATACTTCATAAAACTACTAGAATACAGTAGCTGTGGATTTTTTAAATTATTTTTTACCTTACAAGATAACTGATTCAAAATGTGAAGAATTCAGAACTCCAGAGTTGGTAGTTCGTAGGCCTTTAAAAGTTCTTTTTCCGTAAGAAGGGAAACAATGACTGAGATAAGTTTCACAGTTCCAGTGTGTGGGTAGTGGGGAGGGAGGAAGGAAACCTGATAATTATTTGTACGTTGTTTTAAATAGATTTATTTTCTTACCCTGATCGATGCTATATTTTTCAGTTATTAGTTTAGCAGGCCTTTTGAGAATCTTCTCAAAAAGATCAACTCCACGATGTCTAGCCTTATCAAATAATTTCAGCTTAAACTTTGTAGAAGAGAAAAAAAAAAAAGTTTTTTGAGTTTTACCCACTGCCTGCCTGCTCCCTCCCTCCCCCTCCCGCAAAGCGATCTTTATATCTGTTTCTATTTTATTTAAATATAAAACCCCCTTCTTGGCTCCTGAGATTCACAGCTGCACAATAATATGAGTTCTCATTTGGGGAACATGATAAAGCTTTGCTCCTTGGTGATTACCTTAAAAAATTTAAAATTTGGGCAGCCTGCTTTTGTCTGAGTGCCCTACATATATTTTGAATCTCTAAATAACTAATTGGGTCTTTATTGAACCTGAAATACTTAAAGAACTGAACGGGCAGCTGTCTTCATTGGAAAAATAATGGCTATGATGCTATCCATAAGTCCTTCCTTTCAGCAGAGAAAATAGAAAACTCCCCACCAGAGTTACAGGAGTTACTAAAAACTCCCCACCAGAGTTACAGGAGTTACTAAAAAGATTAGATTCTAATCTTGTACCCTGAAGGGGTGAACGCGTGTCATTAACAAATGTGTCATGGCCTTGAAGATAAATAGGTCATTCTGCCTCTAAAGTGTACTAACGACAAGAATGAAAAGAAGTGGATATACTCTTTCTGATTTGAGGGTTTTTTATCATTTTTGGAGGTGTTTTAGGGTATCATTTTGATGATGTAATCATGAACATGTTAGGTTTTTTCCTTTTGAAAGTGTTCAGTTTTTTTTTTAAATAGCAAATCCTAGATGTTGTTTTCTGAAGAATTAGTTGTAATGTTTTCAACTAAAATCGAAAGTTAAACTTTTTTTTTATTTTTCCTAGTATTACAATGACTATGGTGATATTATTAAAGAAACGATGAGTAAAACAAGACAGATAGACAAAATCCAGTGTGCTAAAACGCTTATTCTTAGCTTGCAGCAGGTAAGAATGATTTACAATATTTTGATGCATGAAATTCCATACTGTAGATCACGTCCTGTTGTTATAGATCACGTCCTGTTGTTGTAATAGCTAATGTGAGGTATTAATGAAGAAATTCTTATGGAAGGTAGGGATAAATAGGTCTAAATTAGAACATATTTTCTGCAACTGTCTGAAAAACTGCTAGAAGTCTTCCTGTACTTACCAAATACTGTGCTACAAAAAGTGTATGTGAGAGGCTGATAAACACGAAATGAATGTAACTCTGTGATACCTTCTTAACTCTAAAACAATAGAAACGTGTTGTGAAACTGCTAGTTTACTTATTCATGAACAGATAAACAAGGGAGAACGCTTCCTGCCTGCGTGGTGGGGGTTTGTGTTTTTGTTTTGTTTTAGGTTTTGTTGTTGTTGTAGTTTGGTTTTTGTTTTGCCCTTTTTTTTTTTTTAAACTATTCTGAGAAGTAATAGGAAGTTTTAGTAATTTGGTATTTCTTAATGTTTGGTAGGGGCTTCACCCATCTTTGAAATTAAAACATTATTTAATGCTCTCTTCAGTAAATGAGCTTGTTTGTGTGGAGACCTGATGAATTCAGTCGAGGTCAGAGTCGGATTCATCTGCTCACATGAACCGTCTGCATGGATCTTATTTACAGGATCAGAACAATAAAGCCATGTCTCTGCAAATCACTGTAATCCAACATAGATCTCTGCTACTGTTGAAAGGAAAAATGTACTCCAGTTTGTTCCCTCTCTCCCCACACCTTTTTGTTTTTTGACTAGAGGTCATAGGGCAACATAGTGGATATAGATCTAGATACTGATCCTGGTTGAGAACTAACTGGAAAAAGTCCTTAATGAAGCCCCTAAGCTGGTTCATCTGTATGAATATTGTCAATACAAGGGAGGATGAGGCCTTTCCTTTTGATACTTTCCTTTAAGTAGCTGGTGGAACTGCAACATAAAATATGCAACTAAATACTCCTACGTTTTTTGCTGACTTTTCACCAGAGTTCACAAATTTTTGTGATATTGGGTAAATGCTATCCTTATTAGTCTTTTCTGTCTCATGAATAACCAGCCCCTTATATTTTAAAGGGCAGACGGAGGAAGTGAATGCAGTAAGTACAATTACGCACATAACAGGGAGGCAGTTACACAATCCTAATATGGCAATAAGAATAGTAACACAAGGGGACCCAAGTATTATAAAACAAACAAACAAAAAAACCCCCATGTGTGAAGTTAAACATGTAACTAGCATTTCTTCCAGGAAAACTTCTTAAAAAAAAAAACAAACAAAAAAAAACCTAACCAGAGAAGAAACACTAGAAGTGATAGTGGATAAAGGAGATAACTAAGTTGTAGTGAGCTACACCAACATAAAAGTATGCAACTATGGGCCAAAACGTATCTATAAATGACAAGTTAATGTTCATAGCCCTAGTAAGTCTGGTTTTGGTTTATTCTGTGTTATATGAGAGAGTGAAGGGTGAGTGTGTTAGACAAAATTAGAAAATAACAGAAAAATTGGCTGTTGAAGAGAATTACGGTCAAATTCAGTAGGATGAGAAAAGGATTGATCACAGAAGAAAAAGATGTTAAAGTTCAGAGTGTTCAGCTTTGCCAACTATTGATGAATAGTTAAAAGTCTGATCCTCAGTGGCAAAGTTTCTGGTGTCTTTGGCAGCTTCCCTGAAGACATGTTTCCACTTTAGAATTTCTTCATTGTACTTGTATTTTGAAAAGATTAAAAAAAAAATGATTAGAAAGTAGTAGTTTAACAAACTGTAATAGTAAAGGCCAGGTGAGAATTTACCCCATTTATTTCTTCTCTGTTAGTGTACGTATCAGGGAATCCTATTAATTTTTAGTATTCTCAACTCTAGAACACCTCATTTAGGGAAGTGCTGAAATCTGTCATCCAACGTACTTACAGTTTGACATGTGCTTGGACAGTGTGCATTTCAAGGATTAACTCTGAACTGCAGACTCTTCAAGAGTAGCCTTGACTTGGCTTTCCTAAACCTCCATGTTTGTCTTTTGGGGTTGTCGAATTAAGAAAAAACCAAACAAACTGTAAAACACTTTTTTACTGAAACTTAGCTCTGTGTTGATTGGTCCAAAGTTTGGCATAATCTTTTAATAAATGGAAATCTCCCTTTTCATTTCATACAGCTTTTCAATGAAATGATTCAAGAAAATGGTTATAATTTTGACAGATCATCACCGACATTCAGTGGCATAAAGGAACTTGCTCGACGTTTTGCTTTAACGTTTGGACTGGATCAGTTGAAAACAAGAGAAGCTATTGCGATGTTACACAAGTAATTGTGTGCTTTGTGTTACTTCCCTTTTTGTAAACACTTCTTTACTAACATTAAAATACCTTTTCAGTCTTTCAAAATCAGTTTGTTAATACAAAATGCATCAGCACTAGAGATGATACAGCCCATTTATAAATTAGGAGATGACTGCAGTTTTGTCCCTGAATTAAATCCAAATGTTAAATAATGTTGATGTTCTTCAGCATCGTTGTATAAGCCTGTAAATGATAGCAGTGTTGGTGCTGTCATGAAAAAGTATTTTTAATGTCTTAGCTGTAACAGTAAGAACTGATCCACTTCATTGTCAGTGGTGGTCATGTTGGCCTCGTGCAGAAAGCTCGAAATGCAAGGTAGAAGCATCATGACAGAAAGAGTGCGTTCAGATTCAAACTATGAATAGTGTTCACTTTTTTGCCAGAATATGGAAGCATTGAATTATTGCTTTCTTGAGGTAGAGGAAAGGTGTTCAGTTTTGATAGCTCCCAGTGCTTAGAACTTTTTCTTTTGTTTGTGCTTTATGTGACTTAATTTTAAACTTTTTCTTAGGGATGGCATAGAATTTGCTTTTAAGGAGCCTAATCCGCAAGGTGAGAGCCACCCACCATTAAATTTGGCATTTCTTGATATTCTGAGTGAGTTCTCCTCCAAACTTCTCAGACAAGATAAAAGAACAGTGTAAGTATTTTCTTAATATTCTTAATATTTGTAATGATAACCGTAAAAGACATCTGAATAAATACATATTTATGTGCATTGCATTCACCTAAAGTGGAATCTTCGGCACATCAAGATAATTTTACACTAATGCAGTCAAGTATAATCACAAAGGGTAAATTGTATTTATCCTTGTTATTCTCATTTTATAGTGGATGAACAGAAATCATATTCTGGATTTGCTGTTGTCAGGCCTTTTTGTTAACTAGATGAGGAGCATTGGGTGTTAATTTCAGTACTTACTTATCTTGGTATGTTAACATCTTGTTACAGGTATTTTGCATCTTTGTAATTATTTTTTCCATTTAAAGGTATGTTTACTTGGAGAAGTTTATGACCTTTCAGATGTCTCTACGAAGAGAAGATGTGTGGCTTCCTCTCATGTCCTACAGAAACTCTTTATTAGCTGGTGGGGATGATGATACTATGTCAGTGATTAGTGGAATTAGTAGTCGAGGATCTACAGTAAGAAATAAGAAGACAAAGCCAGCAACAGGGAAACGGAAAGTACCTGAAGGTAGAACTTTTTTCATCTTAAAATTTACTAGAGTAGATATTCCTGTAAACTACATGTGTCAATCCCTGTTTGTTAGCTTGAGTGAATTTGTATGCTTTAATGTATTTTTTTAAAACAGGATAACTTCTGTGCATGTATATGTCTTAGTGGGAAAACTGTTCATTTGAAGAGTCTGAATAACATAACACTGATTCACAAAAGGAAATAAAGGCACTACGCTGCGTTAAGTCACAGAATACAAAAGTATTTTGAATACTCTAGCCAGTGGTTATAGATCCAGGCCTTTTGGGGCACACGTAAGACTTCGTGGCAAAAAGTAAAGACATTGATTCTCAGTAAGCAGAAAGTACATGCATTTAAGTCATGTTTAAACATTCGATTTTAGACTAGTTTGAAAAAATTTACTGATGTCCTATGTTTCCTTCCAGCTGAAGAAAGCAGCAGTAGTGACAGTATGTGGCTGAACAGGGAGCAGACAATGCACACACCAGTCATGATGCAGACACCTCAGCTTACTTCTACAATAATGAGGGAGCCCAAGAGATTGCGACCTGAAGAAAGTTATATGGGTGTCTATCCTATGCAGCCTGAACACCACCAAGCTCCACTCGATTACAAGTACGTAGATGAGTAGGTCTGCTTTGTGTTAGTGTTCATACACAGAACCAGTTCATGTTTAAAATAGAATAATGGTCTTTTTAAGCACGCAAGTAACGTGGATGTTGGCTCAAAGGCAACAGGAAGAAGCCGCGCGACAACAACAGGAGAGGGCAGCGATGAACTACGTCAAGCTGAGAACCAACTTGCAACACGCTATGTGAGTGAGAGTGAAACGTTCCTTCAGTGGTTTGGGGGTGGTGGTTATTAAATGCAGTGTTACTCCTGTATCTTCTAAAAGGGGCACATGTTCTAGTTCTTGAGTAATGTTTTCCTATGTCTTAAAATTTTAAGTTGCCTTAGAAAAGCAGTGGTAAAAGTGCATGGTGATGCCTTTAGCAGAATAGATCTGTTTGGTTTCTTGCTTATTTTTGAACTTAAATTCCAGAAAAATTAAATAGTAGTGAACTTTGTAATAAAGGGAACTAGCTGTTGAACTGAATGCTATCTGTGGCAGATATATATATAATCGATACAACATGTGAAACATCATCTTTATGTATTCCTAACTGCAGAATCATTTTTAGAACATTAAAAATTAGTTTTAAAATAGGAGTTCAATGTGTGAAGCAGAAAGTTTCTGCTCAGTTTAATTCTACTATTTCTTTCTCCTTTGACTTCTGAGTTGTACGTTTAGAGTTCAGCTGCTTTTTTATTTTAAAAGAAGTATTCCTTTTAAAGAAACTGCTGTCTTCGGCATTTCTGTGATCGATACAGATTTTGTCTGACCTAAACTGACACCAAAGTTGAGAGGAATCCTGTAGTACCAGTTTTGTAGAACTTCCCAACCCAAACACACAAAAACCTTGTGAAGTCCTCAATATTGTGAATGAAGATGAAGACAGTCTAGTGTTTCTTAAATGAATGTTGTCCTTCAGAAGGTCATACATTCTTACTGTAGTGTCATTTACTTCATTGTGATTCATCACGTGGTCATTTTGACATGCACGCTAATGAAATTATGTTCCAGAGGTGGTTTAGCTGAGGAGGGGAAGACTAGTTTTAGAAGTTCTCTGCTTTAGTGAAGACTGTGTGGTTCTACAGAAGAAAAGTACAAGTTGTAAACTAAAACCATGGACATACATATTGAGGAGCTTTACATCTTTCCCCAACTTGTTTTTAATTCTTTAATACCAGTACTTCATGCAATATAGTTTAGGTGGTGGGTGTTTTTTTTTTTTAAATATAGTGACACCAATTAGTATAATTAGAATGACTCCTCACTTTTCCCGTAAGGTCTGATGTTGCATGTAGAAGTTGTGAGGAAAGAGGATGAAGGACTGTGTGAAAATGTCTGTCTGAAAATGGATTTATGCATCCACTTTATCGCAAAGATGTTCTTCCTTGCCTTGTCATAAGGCAGGAACAATTTTTCTTTAGGTGGCAAAACTTACATTCTTTCTCACTTGAGCATAAATACTTGCACGGAAATGTCTGAATTAGGTGTGGGTTTGAGCTGCTTATCAATTCCTGCAGCCTCTCAGAATACCCATTTAGAGATGTACCACAAAGTTCCATAAGTTGATCTTTGTTAGTCGTTCTCTCTCACTCTTTTAGTATCTTCTGGCTGGTTAAATAACAGCTGTCTTTAATAGTAGTTATGCATTTATTTAATTCCTTAATTTCTTTTCTATGTAATGGAATTATCATTCGTTGGCAGTTCCTTACTGAACGCTAGCTTTCTAAATATTCACATAAAACTTAACTTGATTTTGTGCTAAACAGTATGCTTTTTTCTTTTCATTTCAGTCGACGTGGCACAAGTCTAATGGAAGATGATGAAGAGCCAATTGTTGAAGATGTGATGATGTCATCAGAAGGGCGGATTGAAGATCTCAATGAAGGCATGGATTTTGACACCATGGACATAGACCTAGTAAGAAATTTACTTTCTTTTTAGTGGATTTTGGATTTGTATTTCTCCTTTTAAAGTAGGATATTTGAATCAAATTTTCCTTTTGGTGAAACAGAAAAATCATTCTTACTGATCTCTGCATTCTTAAACGGCTATGCCACTATCTGTATACAAGTGTCATCTGTTCAAACTGCCATACAAAAAGCAAGAACACTTCCTGTAATAATAATGTGAGAGATGAACATTTATCCCCTGTAAATTCCTACCCCTTTGAGAGTTCAGCTTCATTTATTATAGTTTAAAAACTCTTTTTTTCTGAAATTACAGTTAACACATTTATTTGCTTGCTTTCTAAAGCCACCATCAAAGAACAGGAGAGAAAGAATGGAACTAAAACCAGATTTCTTTGACCCCGCTTCAATCATGGATGAATCGGTAGGTTAACTTACTAAGAGGAAAATAATGTAAAATCAGTCTTAAGGTTACAATACTCTCTTACTCCAAATTTTAAATGGAAAGAATGCAATCTTTAGGTTGTCTTCATTAGCTTATTTTGGCAGACTGGTACAGGCAGTGAAATACTTTATGCTGTAATTCAGCTTCAAAAATTCTAAGGTAGTCAATGTTCTTTGCAAGTTCATAGGATTTTTGTTCTTAATACTTTATATGTAGCTATGTAAAAATCAAAAGCCTTTGAATCTGAGAAGAAAACACATCTGGTATGGAAAAGACCCTTGCAGAGGTTGGTAGCAAAAAGCTTTTTTAAAAAAAAAAATTGTGCATACACAATATTTAAGGCAAGTTTTCTGTTGTGATGAGCTTAGTTGAGTGACTCTGTCATTACCAGTTGTCAGCATTGGATGGTTTGCATTGTGGGTTTTGGTTTTTTTTTGGTTTGGTTTTGTTTTTTTTTAAATTGGCTTATTTACTTTTGTGCATAAGTAAGATAATGGAGAAAATAGAGATAATACAGATACCTGTTTATAGAGATGAGAGGTATTTTTTCTTTCCATATAAAGTTTTAGGTCCAAAACATCCGAAGTCTGTAGTTTCTGCTTGCAGTTGCCCTTTTTTCCGACTTGATAAATCTGCAGTCTCTATTCTCTTTTAAAAATCTGCATGAGGGATTCCTTCTGTCTTGAACCACTTGTAATGTATGCAGCCATTTTTGACCTTGTGTAGCTGGTACAAAATTACACTGGAAATAACAAGCTGCAGCAAGCCAGCAGAGGACAGTGCAACAAGGCTTCCTGGGAATCTTGGACAGCTTGGTGGAATTTGGAAGACGGTTATGTATTTTTTTACAGTATCGTTGCAGCGTGAACCTGTTCTTGTTATGGGAGAAAGAAGTCTGAAATACTGTTTTAAATGGAAATCCATATATTTTGTACCAGTAGGCCTTTGCTTTAGTAGTAATGAATCAGATTAGGTTGTGCATCTAGCTGTTGTGTGTTCTGTTCTTGAAGTAACATCAAGAAAGTATATCACCTGTTTTCTGACGTTCTGTTTTAAAATAGTTCTTCCTCTCCCCTTCTCGATTTTTGATCGATCTGTGAAATACCAGTCCTTTTTTATTCTGACAATGCTGAAAATTTGGTCTTCTACAGGTGCATTTCATTGATTTCAGAAACCTTTCAGCTTTTCAGTTTCTAAAACTAATTAAGAATAGTTTTAATAGGTTTACAGTTAGCTAGGTTTCTTTCCTATTACTTTATTTCTCATTCATCATCCCCTGTGAGCCCAGGATTTGCTGGGCACTCCTTAGCTGCATTGTGGGAGTATCACCACATGATGGCAGCCGGTTACAGTCGCATTGCTCCACAAGCTTTTGGAGCCTGTTCCGAGAGCGTAGCGGTGGCCTGCCTCAGTGTGCCAGCACAACAAGCTGGATGCTGCTCCTCTGCAAGGAGGGAGCAGTGGTGCACTGAAATGAGTTGGTACGGTCAAGGGGGCACCATCTAGCAAACCTTCCTCCCGGGCAGGACGCGGCAAGGGTGGTGATCCTGGAAGCAGGACTGGAGAAAACAGCTGCATCGCAGAACCCAGCTGCTCTTTAGCATAAACCCCACCTAAACGAATTTAACTGCCTAAGTGGGGAAAGCTCTGCTAATAGTTTAGGAGACAACCCCTATTAAATCAGAGCTGAATTTCTCTGTCAGTATTTTAAATGTAAAAAACCCAATTTCATAAATGCAAAAAACCTTCTCTGAATAAAGTTAATTTACTTTATTCATATATTTATTTCAGAGGTCCATTATGATTGGAGTTGTTGCACTTGTTTTTAATAGACCTAGACATAATAAAGCTGTTTAATTTATTCAGATGCACATGGTTTATGATCAAAATTTTAGTCTGTCTTCTCATTTTTTGATGTGTCCAGTTATTGCTGGCACCAGAGGCAGTTGTGTCTTAGCGTGCTATATTGTATGATGCATCTAAAGTGAATTTAATACCAAGAACAGTAAAAATTGGTTTGTAAACAGATAAATGTGAACAGCAGTGTTAAGGTTCAGGAAAATTAACACTCTCATGGCTCTTTCTTATTTTATAAAGTCCTATAAAAGCTAGGACAGTCAAAAGATCTGGATCTTCTGAGGTTTTGGCATATCAGTGGTGATACCTACTTCCATTGGCATAGAAAGCTATATATGGCTTGCTCCCACATGGGAAGTGGAAACTGATTCTTCGTTTCAGGAAAGCTTTTTCTTCACTTAATCACACAGTCTCCTGAAGGACAGTATTTTGATTTTACTTGATTATTGTTTGATTTTTTTCGCTGTCTTCCTGACAGAGTTGAGATATTTAATAGGAAATACTAAGTTGGTGTCCTGGCTGGCTGCTGCGAGATGACCTGTTGTTTTTATGAACACAGACGCAGCAGCAGCAAGCATATAGTGTTTTGTCCCAGGCTTAGTTGCTGGAAACTACACACTTGATTTCAAGTTAAGGCCTATAGAATGCCATTGTCAAAGAAGTCTCAGTTAGGCAACTGACTAAAAATTATTTTGCAGTTATTACCTAAAATAATTAAAGCACAGTCTTTATCACATTCCTACTGGATCTAGTTAATGTCAAGTGTGGGAAAGATATTTTCTAATGCTGAGGTGCCCTTTTCATATTATTACATAAATCAAAGTGTGGTGAATCTGGTTTGGAAGAAAAATAAACTTATAATGCCTTAACATATCTTGAAGTGTCTTAATCTTAAATCATATACTAATTGCTTTGTTTTTGTTAAATGTGTAGTAGACTACAAATTGACACCATTTCTAACTTTTTTTTTAGGTTCTTGGGGTGTCAATGTTTTAATACCAGAGCAGCAAATAAATCAGTGGTGAAGTCATTTTCTAAGTGGAAGAGGAAGTTTTTCAATACAAAATTGTGGTAGATACAGTGAAATTCTGAACAGATTTTTCTCTAAGGAGAATGACATGCTTTCAAGATCAAGTGCATTGAAGGGGCAGTTTTGTTTGCCTGAAAAAAAAAGAAATGTAAAGGACAAGTAAACAATTTGAGGATAAGCTACACTTTTTGTTGGGGAAAAAAAAAAAACCAAACAATATTTTATTTATGTGCTATCAGTTTATTTCCGGATCATAAGAACTATTCCCTCAGAGTTTTAATCTAACAGTCTGAGAGGTGTTTGGTACAGATTTGAGCCCCTCTCTATACATTTGCTGGCTATACTAAATAATCATGAGCTCTGCTGGATTGCTGTTTACATCCATGAACTGAAATAATAGATGGATTGGTTTTCTTACAGTGATAGAACCAGAAGAGTGTCAGTATTTTAAATTAAATGCAAACTTCAGCAACAGAAGGTTTGTATTAATTAATCACGGAAAAAAAAATACATAAAGCAGAATTTTAACAGCTCTTTAATCTAAAACACACTTTTATTCCAAAAGCTTCATGCTAGCCTTCTCAGAAGGGTCCATAGACTATGAACTACCAGAAAGTAACAGATCTCAGTCATGCTTGCCCATTACCAACCCTGAAAGTTTGCTTGTCCTTTAAGAAAAATGTAATGTTGTGAAATTCCTTCCAGTAGTGCCACTGTATTTTGTCTCCAAATAAAAGAAGCTTATTGTAGTATGTTTGCAGAAAAATTCTAAACAAAAATTATACAGCTTATTAGAGTGTGGGAATAGGGATCTAAATTTTAAATAAAATTATATATATATATAAATTGGTGCTGATTTTATAATTGCGCAGTTTGTTTAGTTTTTTCTTACTTTTAAATTCCAACTTAAAATTATGAGGTTTCAGAAATATATTGAAAGTTTAACAATGTTTAAAAATAGAAGAGCATGAGAATTCATGCTTTAAAAATGATTTTTAAATTTGTATTTTATATTGTTTTATCTATCTGTCTTTGCAAGCAGTCTTCAGGTTAAAGATACTTCTAACAGGTTACAGTACATTTCCTCTGTATGTAAATTAGATTGGATAATAGAAATTCATAAACAACCCATAATATTCTTTGAAAGCTAAGCTTTAAACTTCATTTTGTGTCCATTCACAAATAAATTCGGTCTAAAACAGAAAGTGGGATCTATGCCATTTTGACATCGACTCATTTTGCAAGGCTTAGGCAGCTAGACATCATTTTAAAGGAAATATTAACTTATATTACATATGTATATTTTTTGTCAGTTGTCTCTCAGTTCTTGAGGTATATTATTTTAATCATTCCATGCCTTAATATGCTTGCAATACAAGAATCTCCCCAAATGGGTGAATACAAAAAGGCTTCCTGTTTTTAGACTTCAGAAATTAAACATTCGGCTGTGGTAGCCAAAAACCATAGATTATCTAAAGGATCATGATAAAATATAATTATTTTACTAAGTCATGGGGTAACAACAAACTCAAAACTAGATCTGCCTAACTCATTTTACATAAATAAATACTCTCATGTCTAAAAGTACTGCCTATATTGTTTTTCACACCACTGCATTTAATAGAACTGCTGAGAGGACTGTATATATGATTTTAAACTTAAGTTGATTTTTCTTACTCTTGAAGGAGTGTTTCTTTGTGAAAGCAGTTCTTACAGCTTTGTTTTCAACCAGCTAAAAATGTTTTATATATTTACCTTAACCTGTTGTCCTCCACATTCTATTGTCCTAATTGTACTGTTTTCTGATTTGTATTTATGTCTTGAGACAGTAACTTTTTGAATAAAAATAAACCTACAGTATGTTGTATGTTTGATCTTTTTAAATCGGGGTTAGGGGAGGACAGTGAAGAAAGGGGTATGAGTAATGCAAATGTTATGTTTATAGAAATCAAAATCTTTTTCCATGTCTTTTAAGTGTTTGTCTCAGAGTTGGGATAATGTATGAAAAACTGCACTGTTTTATATTTGTAATAAATTGTACAAGTTTTTAAAATGTGAATAAAGCACTAATTGGGTAATAATTTAAAGTAGAAAAGTTAATGCAATCATGATTGTGTTAAATATGCTTTAATTTGAGATAAACTTGTTAAAAGAATTAGTGTAAATACAGAGTAAGCTTTTCAAGAGGTTTAGTACCTGCAAATAAAATTTTTAAAATTTGTATAGAACTTTTACATGCCAAGAAATCAATGGTTAATTATTTTTGTGTTATGTTTTTTAAAGGTGTATCGATAGCCTTTCTGTTGGTTTCTTTTTCCTATTAACTATTATCTGACATTATTCAGAATGCTTTTGATGCAGGCATTGGAGATACTGTATATAGTCCAATCGAAATACCACTAAAAGTGTACGCTACTCTCCATTTCTTACATTTATCATACATCTGATAAACATTCTAAGCTTAATTGGCAAGACAGCAAGGAAATCGGGGGGAAAAAGCCTAAACATCTCTTTGCCTCCCACTCCCCTCTCCTCAACTACTGAGCGGCTCTCGCCGTGTGTTGAAAACTCCTTTCTGTTACAAGGCTTTTTAAAGGAGTCATTTTAAAATCTTAGAGATCATACTTTTAATCCTTGCTACTGTAACTTTGGATGGGGTTTTTTTTATTACTATTATTACAAATGTTCATTCCTGTCTCCTAAATCCTGCTGTAAGTTCAGTAGTATCTTGTGGAAAATGGTTTTAGTATGTTCTAAGGTTATAACACAAGGAAAATACCTTCACTATACAATGTAAAGTCTGTTCTAGTTATACCATTTTGGTACAAAAGCCTGTAAATGAAAGAAATTTGACTTCTGAAAAGGTATGTGATAAAAATGTAGAAAACAACAAACAATTCAGAGAAACTAAAGCCTGTCCTCTAGTTTACCAGAGAGGCCACAGAGAAGATATTGACGCAGAATGAAATTCAAAGGAATAGTCTTCACATATTCTGTAAAAAGTATTTCTTGATATTAAACAACCAAAGACAATATGTAAGAAGTTAGTGATTGCTGTTGTTTGTTTGTTTGGCTTTTTTTTCCCTTTGGATGGTGCGGTGCCGATTCCTGTAGCTTGTTGGAGCCAGTAACTCCCCATCTTCTCTAATCTCGGGATAACTAAATAATTGCCTCTTTAAAATTTACTCCTCTCTCTTTTCCTGGCAGTTTATACAAACACTTGTCCTAGCATGGGATTTCAGGGTACCAATACTACTAACTTTTAATTTCCTGCCCATAAAAAGTCTACTGAGTTTTTTGAGATGCTTTGATTCACAATAGTGTTTTGCTGCTTTTCAACCTACATCTACCTTTTTTTTTTTTTTTTTTTAAATAGCCTGATGAACGTCATGGGCTTGTTCGTTCTTCGAAGCATTTGTCAAAATTGTCAATTTGTGCTTCGGAATTCTTTTGATAAAACACAAATTGGTTCTTTAAAAATACACTCATTCCTACTTAACTGCTTTAATTTAATTTTCTTTAATCAGTTCATGATACTGAAATGCAGCTTACGCCATTCCCTCATTTTTCATAATCCTAAAGAAACCTCTAGTACTGAGATTGTTTAATTTTTGTTATTTATTGGCATCCAAAAGGGATCATATCTTTGATGGAGGTGAGTGATGACACGTACTTGGAAAACGAGGTAATGTAGGACAATACTACAATAATAATTCTATTAAAAAAGTAACAGTGTCGGTTGTGCCTGTCATCTTCCTCAGCTGTCTTTCTCTCCTGTATCCCTTCTTCATGTTGCTGAGCTTTCTTGAATGTGTTTCTTTGATTAAATCTTTAATTTTCATATTTTTAAAAAGTTCTTAACGGCTAGACTTCAAGTCGTTACAGATTTTGTAGATGAGTGCCTGCCAACTAGAGATTCAGTTGCCTTTTTTGGGTTATGTTTTTTGTAGCTGCTGCCAGATTTTATAGATGTAAATCACAGTGGCAGTACAGTGGTAAGAAGCTAGAACCGTGCCCAGAAAAATGATCCAAAGCATGTTAAAGTGATTGGTTGGCTGGCTGACAGAATCCCGCATGAAAACTTCCCTGCTCTTCTAGAGAATATGTACAGTTCTTTGTAATGTAATCATGCTTCCCAAAACTGATTGTGTAATTTCTGCTAAGCTTTTCCGAGCATTTTTTGATTGGAAAAGGAGAGGAAAGGCCATCGTATTTTGCCTATATTAACTATTTTTGTCAAAGAAAAAGCTGCAGTTACCAGTTTCAAAAGTGAAATTTGTGTTCAGCTGATAACAGCTTGAATTCTGCCCTTTTAGAAAAGCTATTTTAAAAAAATTAATACAGTAAACTATAAATGAAAATAATAAAACCTCTGGGGGTCCTAGAACATCTGAAATTAGGAAGGGGATGTGAAGTTGGTAGTTACTTCAATAAAGCATTCAAGTAAGTATTACTTGAATTACTTGTATAGTAATTACTTGTAATAATTACTTGTATTACTCAAGTAATACAACGAGGTTTTGGAGAAATTGATTAATTGGCTTGATGAAGACAGTTTCTTGTGTGTTGAGGTGGGTAATGACAGGTCAGATCAATGCGAACAGCAGCAGTTTGTTTCAAATTTGGTAGGCTGTGGACGTGTCTAGAATGCTGTCTTGATGAATAAGCGACCGATGTCCTGTTTATTTCCATTCTTTGCCTTTGAGAGCCTTTTTTTCCCCCTCCCTTCCCTATTTTTTTTTTCCTGGATACTAATACTGTTATGATTTATTTGTCAGAATTTTAGCAGGGATGATGTCCTTTGTGCTTATTTAGCCCTTCTCTAGACTGCGCGTTCCATACATTTGACCTTAACTGAAACTTTTTTCCGTGTACCTTTCACAATTGCCTGTAACATCTGTCAACAGGCACTGTAAGGCAGCGGTTCCTTGGGGGCTGGCGTGGACACTGTGCCGTAGTTAGTGCAGCTCGTAGTTGGTTTGGCTTGGCTCAGAGCTGTGGTACGTATGACGGGGCTCCATCTCGACCTTCTGATCTTGCGCTGCTCAGCCCGAGTATTTACCTGATAGAGTGCTTCAGCCTTTGAGTACTGTGTTGGCAGCTCCATGTGAAACCTCTTACTTACCACACCATATGGCCATTCCAGGAAGCCACGCAATTTGCTGTTGCTTTTTAAATAGCAGTTAAACCACAGTTCTTGAGTGGCATACGCACAGATCTCTTACTATTTCAACACGCTCTTCTCACAGGTTTATATTCTGTTTTCTTCTTTTTAGCCTGCTGAGCTCCACCAAAAGCAAAAAAGCAAACCACATCCACTTGTTTTTCGTATTGTGCACAAAAGCATGTAAAGATGTGGCATATCTTATATTTAGCCTGCTCTTTGTATTTTTCATCTTAAAATACTGAGCTCTCTTTTACACAACTGTTCTTACGTATCAACTGACAAAACCTGTCTTTTCATTATTTCTGTTGCTGGCTTGTAATCTTTTGAATCTTGAAAAGCAGATTTTTTGGGGCGGTTTTTTAACTGAAGTCTTCCATTACAGCCAGGAATTGAAGTGCTCTGTGAAACCTAGCGTGGATTAGGGATTTGTCAGTGAAAACGTGATCTTGTCATTTCCATCCCGTTTGAGGTACTGATGGTGTTACGGTTTAAGGGCATATTGTGTAAATGCTTGTAAGGAGAAGCCTACAGATTTGGACTATCAGTAGTTTTCCTTGTTTAGGAACTATTTTTTTTTTTTTCCTGTTCATACCAATAGCTTGTAGTTGGTGAAAGCAGCTTGTTTGAAGTGCCATGAAGCTAAAAGGAACAGATGTTCTATTTAAAGTTGCTTTCATTACAAATTCTCTTTTTTTTTTTTTTTTTTAACCTTGCAATACTTCATCTTCTACTTCAGAACGACTTTTAACTTGCATAGTTCCCCAGCTCACCTGGGTTGGATTTGTAGATCTGACAGAAGTGGTGCCCTGTAGAACAGAGAGACTGCCATGGACGCGGTATCAGCTGTTTGCAGTACCTGCCTTTTCCTGGGATTTGAGTTAACCGAGGAGAACAGGTTGGTTGGTTGGTGTGGCACTCCACTGATTTGCCACAGATTGTGACAGATCCACAGATTTTGTGGATTTAGGCAGTTTAGAAGCATCGTCTCTTCACATGCTGTTCCTTTAGTTAACAGTATTAGATTTAGGTCACTTGATCTATTATTAAAGTTCAAAAGACGTGTCTTTCAGACTTTTCTTAAATCCCTACCCGCAAGGGAAGTCAGATTTAATTTTTTTTTTTAAATTTGATTTGCTGCTCATCTCTTACTCATTTACCAGAAATGAATGATATGTGGCGAGGCCCAAAGAACCAAACCACACCACTCAGTGATGTATAATCAAAGACGTGGTGGCTTGGCAGGATGGGTCTTGCGGGTGGATAACGACTCCTGTTCTGCAAAACACACACACACACGTGCGCACAAATCACGGCACCGGATCTAGTTTACACCAGCGTAACATGGATCCGGGGAACAAGATACTCTGAGCAGGCAGCATGTTGGGGCCTGGCTGACAGCTTGGCCACAACGTGGTTCCTCCTCAGGCTCTGCCTTCTGCATGGTGTCAGACGTGTGTGGTGCCCATCCCCTCTCTGAAGGGGTAATTAATTATTATTCTTATGTTAGCTTGTCACCAAGCTGCCGGTGGCCTTGCCAGTCCTGTAAGCCTGGATCAGCCACCTTCTGACTCCACCAAAAAGAATACCAAAAAAGTTACCTTTGCTGTCCACTTCATTTTAAATCGATTAGTGTGGTCAGCTTGAGCCGGGCAAATGCAGTCAGGCCTCAATGTTGGAGAAACCAGCTTGGTTTTGGGCCAAGGCTTTCAGACCATTGTATTCTAGGAATAAAAAGACGGATTTGATGCATCAGCATAACGTACGCCTCTTACCCCTGTAGGACTTGCGGGGGGAGAGGAGTGGGGACATTTATGCCGCTAACGTTTTACCTGAGATACCTTTTTCAAAAAACTCGGAAGATTAGATGTAGTCCTAACTCATTCCTACTTAGTTTTTGAACAAGTCCTCCTGAAACGAGGACTGAAAATGTCACTGCTTTTATTCTCCACTCTCAGCCTGAATTTAGAAGGCCCCTCTTACTCCACTCTGTGTGTAACCGGTCAGGAGAGTGATACAAGTCCGCTACTGTCTCCGTCCTCGGGCCCTGCTGTAGGTAATGGAAGGTGGACAGAAGTGTTTGTCCGGGGGTATTGAAATGGCAGCCAGGCAGACACCGAGATGCCCTCTTTCACCTGCATACGTTGAACAGGATGATGATTTTCTGAATTTAAGAACAGTGATTCTTTCTTGTAATGATAGAATTTTTCTGTACAATTTTAAGGTACAAAGGAGTGCGCGTGTTACAGGAATTTGGACTGAATGATTTGGGGAGCTGAGCCTTGTCTTTCAAGGCAGATACATATCATTAAGTAAACTGATGTTTGTGGTACAGCTGATTACAAAGAATTCTGCTTTCAAAGGATGATGCTAGCAGTTACGCAAAGTAAAGCTCAAGTTAGTAAATCCGTGCAGCTCAAATTGGTACGATAGTTTCAAAGTGATGCCTTGTAGCTTTTGCAAAAGTCAAATTAAAGTATTAATTCTGTTTTCATTCTAGTGCCGTAGCATTTAGGGGTGAGATTTCCCTGTCTTGGTATGAGAATCAGATCTGGATAGATAATTTGTGGTAACTTACTCATTGAATTTGCCCTCTTTGATTTATTCAAACATTGGGTGTTTTTTCAGTTACTTCTATTTCTGGTGCTGCTATCCCTGGCTGAGATTCAGTTGGGGTTTTTTTCTGCCACCCTTCCAAAATACAGGGAGCTTTTCTTGTTATCTTTGGTCCCTATTGTCTTTTTTTTTTAATACATATATCCTGTTTGGAGAACCAAGGCTTTTTAACGCTGTTCCAGTATAGCTCTTGACACCCAACACATTACTGAGTGAAGATAACCTTCATATTAGCAGGCAACTTGAGACTTTCGTTTAAGACAGCCCCTAGTCTCCAACCAGATTGAGGAAAAGTTGCAAGTATTTGTTTATGACATCCAAAACGTTGTTAAAGCAACAAAATGTTTGTTACAGCATCCAACCTGGTTATAATTTTTAATAAGATTGTAGAATGATAGAAATACTGATTGGAAAGGATCTGTAGGGATCATCTAGTCCAGCATCCCTCTGAAAGTTTAAGTCAGCTTAAATGGAACAGCTTTTCATAGCTGAGCCTTAAACGCTGTGAAGGATGGCGGTAACCTGCTGCACTACCCTCCTGGCTAAGAAGTTTTGTGTACGTCCCCGCTGAGCGCTCCAAGCCACAGCTCTTTCCCCGTCTATATCGCTTGCCCCAGCCAGGAGGAGCCCGACTCCACGGTGTTGGTAGCTGGCCTGCAGGAGCTGAGCTGCTGGGGGGCTGCCCCCGTTTGCCAGCCCGCACAGCCTGGTTCCCTTGCCCCTCTCCAAGTAGGTCGTGTGCCCTCTGCTGTGACCCTCTCGTAGCCTCCGCTGGGCTTTCCCAATTCCTCACACTCCTCTTGAACTGGGGGCCCAACAGTCAACAGGCTACCCCAGGCATGACCTCGCCGGAGCAGAGGACCGTAACACCTCAACCTGCTGGCCAGGCAGGCTGCCGTGAAGAAGTGGAAGATCATCTTTAATCTACTTAAGCCAGGATCAAGCAATTTTTACATTCAGCTGACTCTCAGCAGGCATTTCCAGAATTATGAGGCAAATATATTTTACTGTACATCGTATTAATATATCAGTACTTGAGGGACTATTTAATATTCCGTATATGCCTGTTTAGTCGCTCGATCTGCATGAGCAGAGATTTACTCTACCGGAATGAGGGGTGCTGGTCTGGAGAGGCGCGGTGCCTCCCCGGCCCCGCAGCCTGCTTTCCATCAGGCTAACGAGTACAGGAAGGCTTATATGTATTAAAATGATCTTCTCTCTTTCAAATATTTCCAATTAACTCTGATACTTGTGTGTAAACTCCAAGTATAGCACCTTACAGTAGCAGAGTGTAAAGGGTGTGGTGTGGCGTGTCCCCTTCTGCAGGGCCCATACATCTGCACGTACACAGCCTGGATGTTTCTTTTGGCTAGAATTGATCTGATCCCCCCCGATGCCAGTGTCGCTGCCATGCCTGGTTCACGGCTATCTGCAGCCTGGGATAAGGCCTCTGGGCTTGGGTTGTGGGGTTTTTGTTTTTCCCCCCTCTTCTTCCCTGCCCCCCCCCCCCCCCCCCCCCATCACTTTGTACCTGCAGATCTTCGCAAACTGTAAATCTCTAAAAGAACATACAAATAAGCAGAGCTGTTCTTGTTGCTTTATGGTAACAAAAAAAAAATAATCCTTTATTCAGAGGAAAGAAGGTCATTATAAGCCACTCCAGGGTGAAGGTAAAATTGGTTAACGACTCTTCATAGAGAAGAATAATAGTGATGAAGAAAATAACCTTCTTAAAGGATACTTCAGGGTTTGTAACGTGAGAGCAGGGCTGAGGCTTCTCCACCGTGTTTTGCAGACTGTGTGTGTGGACTTCATCTTTCCCCATGTCACTTGAGGCCCGGGAGCTGTCGGAGGGCGCTGTGAAGGGGTGCATGTGTAGGTGTCTGACCGATCCCGGGAGCGCTGTTTTCAGTACGAAGTGCTTAATGCTCTTCTCTCCCAAGAGCAGCTCTGCAGTGTGCTCCAGCAGCCTTCACCTCTGCAGAGGCTTTCACCTTTCAGTGGATGGAGGATTACCTCTGTGTTAATGAACAAAATGGCAAGTACTTTTGGAGCTGGAAGGAATTAATTGCTAGATTAAAATGGGCCGAGTTCTCTGTCTTAGGAAAATATGTTAGGAAAATATTAAACTACAGGAGCCTCTGATAAAAATACAGGAGCCGGCAGAGTAGAAGGGTAAAACAGGAGATGATTACATGGTTTTAGTGGCTGAGAAATTTGAGAGCAGATTGTACTTTCCAATGCTGTCAGGATATGATTTACAGATGTTCTGGTTTAGATGTGTAATGGAAAATATGTTTTAAGTGCTGGAGCGTCACTGTGGTGAAGACTGCTGTACTTCCCACTGGAGAAAAGGTCAGGTAAGTGATGTTCGGCTCCTGGGGAGAGGACTTCATCGTTCTCTCGTTTGGCCAGAAATTTGGGGAAGAGAATACTTTTTGTTCAGGCTTAAGTGCAACATAAATGTAGCTAAACTTATTCTAGGACCCAAAATAGCCCAGAAGTGTAAGTGGTGGTGCATTATGCTGTGCAGATACTCTTTGTCTCCTCTCATAGTTCCTCCAGTAGCCTGATAGACACCTGTGCTTCCACAGCGTAAAGTGATCCGCTCAACAGCAGGGTCATCTTGCTGGTTTTGAAGAGATACGTGGCCCCAGAAGGGCTCCCTTAAGAGACTCGAACCACAATACGAATTCCCCACTCTCACCATAATGACTTCTGGGGAAGTATTCAGGCTTGTTTCAGGTCCTTATAACACGTTATTATGGATCAGTGGGGTTTGAATGCTGTCTAAGCTGGCTATTCCATTTCCATCACAGGGACCACTCTCTCTTCCCTATTTCTCCTGTAGGGCCCTTCTCAAGACAATACTCAGTTAACAGGAGGTCCTCACCGTAGTGGAGTGGTCTCTAGTTGAGGCTTTGGGAAGAGGTTCTTTCCAAATCATCAGGGGAAAAAAAAAATGTGCATCAAAAGCTCTCTTGGACTGTGTTTTCTCTACTAGTGTGTCTTACTGTGTCCTCTCAGTGGCCCTCCAGCTAGAAAGAAAAATAAACTCAAAGGTCTGTGCGTGTTCAGCAGGAATTGGGGATGGAAGTTCCACAGAAGCCAGTCCTCCAACTTCCCGTGTCTTCCCCACATTTCCTTTTTCTTCGAGTCTCTCTTCTGAATGGATTTGTCATGGCTGCGAAGTTTTTCAGCCTGGAAAATACTGATAGAGTTCCACAGCCCCCCTTTTCTGGTTGCCTGACTTAGCAGTAGGGTAGATGCCTTGCAGCGTGGTGTCGGGGAGCGCCCACCCTCGCAGCCAGCACCCGTCACCCTGGCCCCGACAGTGGCATCTCGAAGCAGTAGGCACTGAGAAGTGGATACCAGTAAAGCATAAAAGCAGTAACATGAGTAACCACATGGCTACTGCCATGTGTTAGATGATGACATAAGATATACAGGTATATCGTTTCATTAATGGCAGTTAACTTAATCGGTTCTTTTCAGTCTTGGGTATGAAATGGAGAGCCTGTCCAAAGTGCTGTCCTTGACTCTTTTACTGCCTTACTTCAACTTTTCTTCCCCTAAAATTGTTATAGTTTCTTAACTCATTAGGCATTTGCACAATTAATTGTCAAACATGTTCTTGGCATAGTGAAAGACACACACACACACACACACACACCCCCACACACCCACCAGTTTTTATTTAAAATTTGAATAGTTTTAAACTGGAATTTATTTGACTTTGCATTCAGCTCCTGAGCTGGTGTCAGGACCTAGGTAATGCCGACTCCTGCACCAATTAGGACTAATCAATGTCATTTAAAAAGGAATTTAGGATCTATCAAATTTGATATGTTTTCCACTAAATAATGAATGTTTCTGTCTCCACCCTCTCTCAGTGGTAGTCGAAGTCTCCTTGGTGCTGTAGATGGATTTGTTTTAAGCCAGGCTAAAACTCTGCAGGCTCTTCTTCCAATCAGCCAGGCACCGTTACAGCGATAAAAAGAAATGCTAGAGGAAGTGGGAGCAAAACCTTCTTCTTTCTCGAGGAATGATCATAAAACCTTGGATGAATCAGTTTTCTTTGCCTCCATTTTACACTTCATGTAATTGGCTCCGTAAGCCTGATGTGTGTTTTACAGCATCTCTTCAGTGCCGCTGTGCGGAGCGTTGTGGCCGTGGGAGCTGAGCTGGTGGCTCAGCATCCGTGTGCTCCCCGGGGCCAGCGCCGAGGAGGGGGTCTGGGCTGGGGAGCCATGGAGGAGAGAGAGCAGTTTACTGGAGATGGACCAGGCGTGGCTGGTGAGCCGTGGCAGCACGGGAATGGGTGTCCTCTTCGTCAGTGGGGCAAACCGAGGCCCAGGAAAGCCTCTGCTGTGCCAGAGAGAGGATGACTCTGCCGGTGGGTCCTCACTCCGGGGGTGCTTGGAGGGTTTTCAAACTGCTCCTTATTGCCCTCCTTGAAAGGATGTATGAGACGGTGGTAGTGCTCTAGGAAGGGCTTGTGTTGGAAGTTTTCTGTATAGATAAATTCTCACCACCCCATTACATCAAATTCAGAGGTCAAGAGGCTTCTGCTCATCTTAAGAGATGCCGTGTGTTAAAGCAGGGCAGTTTCTCACAGCGGGACATTAAAGGTTCTGCAGTGCTCTGGGTGCAGCAGAGATGGAGGCGCTGGAGGGCAGGGTGGGGGTTTGAACTTCTCCCGAGAATGGTTTCATGGGCTGTCTCCTTGGGACCACAGGTCTGGTGCTGCCCCATCTTACACCAGGTAGAGTATTTCTACGTGGGAGCTGTGGATGTGAACATCCAGAGACTCACGCGAGGAGAGGGTTGGGTACTTGCTCAGCAGGTGATGTCGGCTGCTCGATACACTCCAAAGCGGAATTTTAGCAAAACCAGGATACTCTGTCACTGCAAATGCTTGACAGAAGGCTGAGCTGCGGGGACCGCCGAGCAGGTGTCTGACTTACAGACATCTTCTCCGGTGCCAGAACGGTGTCTAAGCCGTTGGACAAATTTGCTGGAATCATTGTAGTATCTTGCCATATTGGTGAAGTCTGTGATTCTCTGCAAGGCTGATGGAAGCCACATGGAGCCTCTCACCTAAATTGTCACTTCCTAATCATCTCTTTCAGTGTATCACAAAAGACCACCTTCTACAGCTTTTAAAAGTTTATGTGCAAATTAAAATCAACCTTCCTCTTGAACAAGTGCTGCATATGTATATCTGAATAACGCAGTGTCTCGCAGCCGAGCAGAACACAGATGTTCTAAATTTGGGGTTTATTTCACAACATACAGGCACACTCGTACAAAAGCAGCGTCACACAATGGTAGTGAGTGCCCTCCACGGGCAGGAGGGGATGCTACAGCCCCCTGCTAGTGGCTTCCCAACTTCTGGGAGCCCACCTAGCCCACAAGCAGTGATGTGCCAGAGCTTCACAACCTCAGGACAGATGGACAAGAAACAGGGGGTGAGAGAAGAGGGACAGTAGCAGATTCACTTACCAACTGGCTTTGGTTAATTGTTAATTTAGGAGCCTTTGGACTCCTTTTTGCTGTTTTTCTGCAGCACGGTGGAGATCTGTGTTTGACTTGCATCCACAAACGAAGGTGGGGAGTGCTAGAGGTACAGGGTTGTACACCTAAAAAACCAACATGATGTGAAGCGTGAGATCATGGGGTGAGCTGTGGGCTGGGCTGCATGCAGTGATGTGGGGTGGGCTGCGTGGTCACAGTGAGCTGGAATCTCTTGTACTTGTGTTTGGGGGGGATGGACCTGGAAGTGGAGAAGAGGAGGGATGGGAACCAAGGAGGGAGAGAATGAGATACAGGTTAGGAACACAAAATACCAAGAGAGGGGGGGGGAAAAACAGGAAATTTGATAATACCAGTCAAGCTGGCTATCTGGCAATTAGGTGGACTTCTGCATGTCCCAGGAAAAGAAGCTGTAAAGGAAAATGAACCTGCCAGCAAGTGGAGAGAGATGTGATTGAGGAGGAAGCTGCTGGTGCTGCTCTATAAAATCTGGGCTTTGAAGGAAACTGCAGTGTTGGGTGGAAAATCTGAAGTCACTAAAATGGAAAGGAAGAGGAAGTCACAGAGCTACGCAGAAGGCAAAAAGCTCTGCAGAAACCTGATCGTTGATGCTGAGACAGCGGGAGCCCTGCTCAGGTAGGTGAAGGCAGGAAAGGCAGCTCCTGCCTGCACGAGGATGGGCCCCTTTGGCTGGGAAAGCTTCCCCTGGCAGCGAGGCTGTAACGCTCATCACGGTTGGCCTCTTGCAGGTTTTTGAAGCTCTTCCATCACAAAATCCCACATGTATTGGATGAATGAGAGGGCCCCTGTCTCGCTGGTTGTAGGTCTTAGTCCAAACCCCAGCGGGCGAGAGAAAAGCTTGTCTGACGAATGCGCCAGGCTCTGGCTCCGCTCCAGGCTCGCAGACCCCAAGCGCTGTGTGATCCCACAGGAGAATATTCAGCCCTTGTCGGAGCACAAGACACGTTTGCTGGCATTGCGGGGTCCATGGGCACAGCCCCTCCTGCCAGCGAGCGCGGCTGGTTTGAGCCTCCCCGCGTGTGTGGAGCCTTTCCTGGGAGGTCTCTGGGCGCTGGTGCGGTGTGGCTAAGGGTGGCGACTGCAGATGGCCCCGATCCCACAACCAGACGACTGTGGGCAGGCAGCTGAGACCTGGGTGGAAACCAGAGCTTGCAGATTTCCAGTGTGCAGGGCTTGCAGCAGGAGGGGCTTGTGCCTCCTCCTTGCAGTGTCTCTTGGCTCCTGCTTGTCCCCTTCGCTCTTCCATGCAGACACAGGCGGCCTCCGCCTCTGCAAAACCCTGAAACCTGTGATGAGCTGTGCACGCTGCCAAGAGCTGAGGAGACCATATCATTGTGGGATTGGCAGGTTTTATTGATCTGCTTAAAATGCAAGTGCATACGGGAATATAGGAACCCCGGGAGGGTGATGATAGGAGCTGTGATGTTTCTCCAGCCAGCACAGACCATAGATTAGCACAGATCAAATGCTAAATTTTGGCTGTCTGATTTCACGACATCAGATAAGGAATCCATCTTGTATCTAAATGAATGGTTTTATCCTTCTGGATTAAGTATAATACGGCACATAATGTAATACCCGCTGTTTCACAGTGAGGTTAATCAGACCTTTCCTTGGTGCTGCAGGGCACCAAGCAGAAACCCAGGAGTTTGTTCTG
Organism: Aptenodytes patagonicus; assembly: GCF_965638725.1. Taxonomy (NCBI): domain Eukaryota; kingdom Metazoa; phylum Chordata; class Aves; order Sphenisciformes; family Spheniscidae; genus Aptenodytes; species Aptenodytes patagonicus. The sequence goes on from NC_134957.1 coordinate 18,615,052, forward strand.
CAGGATACAGGCGCCTTGGCCTCCGTCCTCATCCCTGTGCTGGCAGCGGGGGAAAGGACTTGACTCCACTGTGCTGATGGTGCTGCTGCTTCCTCCAGGTACAAGGAAAAAAAACCCTAATAAAATGAGCAGCAGCATTTTTTTCTTTTTTTTTTTTTTTTTTTTTTTTAAGAAAGAAGTGAGATGATTTAGAAATGGATCTAGCGAAACATCTCCAGCCCAGCAGTTAGATCTCTCTTTGCTGGGGAGAAGAATAGTGTTTTCTCTCCTGCACAGCATCCTGCTGTGCCCGCAGGCTGTGCCATGCTCCCTGCAGCGCCCGGGGGCTGCCCCCGGGGTGGGCGAGGGCCCACTAATGTTCTCACCAACTGAGGGCTGTGCGCGGGGAACATGTGGAACAGGACCCAGCTGGCAGCTCTCCATTTCCAGCCCACTCCATGGGAGGAAAGATTTAGGTCTTTCCTGAGAAACAGGCTGCAGGTTGGTGGAAGAAAGGCTTCAAGTGGGGAAGGCTGGAGGGTGCTGTCCCCAGGGCACAGTATTTGGTGGGGACGGGCAGATCAGTCCCTGCCACGTACCCCCTGACACTCATACTCTGCCGGGCTGGGTTGGGCTCCATCCTGCGGGTGCCTGTCTGTCCATCCCACGTGGTCCAGCGCAGACATCTGTCCTGCTGTTCGTGCCCTGGAGCCTGGATGTGAATACTCCCACCCTCTCGGCACAGGGCACGGCCAGCTGGCGAGGAAACCCTCAGTCCTCTGGGTTTGTGAGAAAAGTCTGTGGAAAGGTTTTATGGCCTTTCCTGACAGTTCTGGGAGGGGAAGAAAAAAGTGAATTTTTTGGGGAAAAAAGTTTCCTTCTTCCTATGGGATACACCAGCCTTTCAGGCACTTGAGTAAATGCTTATTCTGTTGAACTGTTCATGCTGCATCTCTGCGATCAAACTGAAGTGGTTTGAGCTGGGTCACTAACAAAAAAATAGATATTTGCATTTCTGTTTCAAACTGTGTTCAAAGCACCAGGCGCGAGAGAGATGGCACTTGGTGAGCGATGACTGTGTGTCATCGCTTGGCACGTGACTCATGTCTGTCTTGTGCTTTCATGCCAGATTTCCAAAAAGGCCCATCGCTCGCCTGGGGATGGGTTTTTAAAAGTGCATCATCTAATTCAAGTACAAAGCAGATGAACAGTCTTATAAACGTGATCAGTCATTCGTGTGCTTAAGTCAGAGCACTATCTCTTTGAAAATCCACGTACCTGTTCATCTTCAAACAGAGCTGCTAGCTCCTGGGGTTTTTGCCCCAATTTATTTATTTTTAATATCTACCTGCTAGTACGGCTGCACTCCACCCTTAAATGCCAGGGGAGAAAACACGTGCAGCCTTGCTGGTGAGAATGTCTTGGGAACGCAGTGTGATTTGTGTTTGTGTGCGAACAGTGACTAAATTGGAGTGTAAATAAGGGTTCAGACTGTATAAATCTGACACTGCAGTAGGTGCTGCTCGGTGGTAAATCCGTGTGTCCTGTGTCCCAGAGGGAGGAGGCGGCAGGACGCTGTCTTGGCTCCGTCTCGCTGCAGAGCGGAACCAGCGGGCGAGGAAGGAAGCGGCGAACACACAAACCTCCCCGGGGCGAGAGTTTCGCCTCTTCGCAATTGCGGTGTCTGCGCTGCACCAAGGTTGAGCCCGTGGTGAGCCTGCTGCCGGTGCCGCTTCAGGGCCTGCTGCCCGCGGCTGCCCACTGAGCTGCCTTTAGTTTGCACGGAGGAGGAGGGGGCACAAAACCTGCTGCCCGCTCCCCTGCCGTGCCCTACCTTGTCCCCTCGGCACTTGGAGAGGGGTGTCTCAGCGTGTCGGGGATTAGCAAGTGGAGCCCATGTAGGGCCTGAGAGCAACAGTCCCAAAGCGAGGGGGGCAGCGGTGCTGGGATGGTCCTGTTGTCCCCCTCAAATGGGCTTCGTTTCTCTGCTGGCACTGGGAAAGGTGTGATACGGGCTCCTCTCCCTAGGAAATACGCCTAAACCTCACTTCAGCTAACTGTGAGTGAGTGTGCCGCTGCCGCAGGCCAGACGCTGGGGGAATGGGCTCACTGGGTGGAAGGAAGGGCTCCTGCCCCGGCTGCTCCCAGCTCCCTCAACAGCTATTTGTATATGGGGGGAACGAGCTTGTAATCCAGGAGGGGGTTTTCTCGGGAAGCAGAGGGGCTGGCTCCAAAAAGGAGAGGTCAAGTGCTGAGAAGAGTTTTGGCCTCAGTGCTGCTGAGGGCTGTTTCCAGAGAAAAAGCGTATTTATAGAATGGCCCAGAAATAGCGGCATGATATATCTGCAGTGCTGCAAGCCCCTTGTTCTCTGCCAAGACATTTGGGGTGGCTGGGCCATTTAAAATATTTTAGGCACGGTGCAACATCAGCTGCCATCGAAGCTTGCACAGAGGAGCAAGAAGGGTCTGGGCACGGCAGCAGCAACCCTGAGCCCTCTGCCCGGAACAGCACATCAGCCGTGCCATCCTTCCCCCAAACTGTTTACTTTCTGAAGGTGTTTGCAAGCACTGAAGTCTATTATTAGCATCTTTAACTTATGTTTGGAGTGCAAGTATGGAGAGAAAAAACAGTTGAACTCTTCTTAATCCCTCTATTTATTTGGTTCCCCCCCGCCAAGCCTGACCTTCCCATGGGAGCTGCAGCTCAGCCCTTTTGTGCTCCTGCTTCAAGGAGCTGCACGAGGGTGAAGGCAAGTCCCCGCGTTGCTGCCCACACCCAGCAGAGAAGAAAGCCTCTGCTTTCTGTTCAAGTCTTGCCTGCCCTAGAGCCCCCACACCCCTCCCTTGCCATGCTCTTGTGGCCCCAAGGCCCACAGCTTCTGCTGGGCTTGCTTTTTTCACAACAAACAAACAAAAGTAGCGCTGGGGCTGCTGACGCTCAGCCACGGAGCACCTCCGGCCACGGAGCCCCCGCAGACCCCACAACTTCCCACGCCGCTCCCCCCTGCCAAACTGATCAGGGACTTTGAACAGGCTGAGATAGAACCTGGGAACCCTGCACGGGGCTTTGAAATTGTTCAGCGATTTATTTAGTCTGTATTTTTTTAGATTTCCATCGTGTTAGGAACTTAGCGTGATTCCCGCTCCCCGGCCCGTCGCTTGCGGGGCTGTGATGGGTCCGCGGTGCTCGGCAGCGCCTCTGCCCACCTCCCCTCTCCCGAAGGTGGACACATCCCTGCTCCGCGTGCCCCCTGGGGAGTGGGAGCCGCTTCAGCTGGGCTCCGGAAGGGGCAAAAATCACATTTTTCCGTATGTCCCAAAGTGGTTCTTACTCTGCTGAAATCTGACGGAGGATACAGCCAGGGATACTTGTGCTTTCTGGGGAAGGCCCATGTGCGTTTGGGCTGGCTGGGAGCTTCTGTAAAGGTCTGGTTTGCCCGTGCTCTGTGTCAGGGCTCGAAGCTTTTGGCCCTGCTGAGAAATTAAAGGTGGTGACGGGAGCCTCCTTTTGGGGAGAATGTTTAGGTTTTTATTATTTAAATAAAACAAATGAAATAACATGCGATAATGCAGTATAGTTCAATTTAGCTTATAGTACAGAGGAAAAGTTATAAAATCCACAATCTTGCATTTGCCTCGAGCTGAGAGCTGGCAGCCCAGACCCCCCAGGCTCATCCCAGGGCCCTTCCAGGCACCCACAGCCACCGGGAACATATAGGGCCGTTTCCTCTGTGCTTTGGGTCACTTGTGGGCACAGACAGGTGCCGGAGGGGAAAGAGGAGCGCTGTGTCTGCTTTCCCCATGGATAAAGTCACGCTTTGGTGGAACCCCAGGAGGCTTTGCAGGATTTATATAAATAAATGTTAAAGGTGGAAGAAAGGAGCTGGACAAGAAAGCAGCTCTGCTGCCGCCCCTGGAGGCAATACCCAGCGTTGGGCCTTTTGGACCCCCCCTGTGTGCTGCTAAATACTGGGGGGCCTTTGTGCAGCCCAAAGTGGAGGACCCCGCAGTGCCACCCTGCAAGCCACGGGATCAGCGTGATGCAGACACACGTGGCAAAGGAAATATTTCCATTGATTTCAAGAGGCTCAATCAAGGCTAAAAAATGTGTGCGTTAAGATGAGTTTTGTTTGCTGTAGCATGCATTGATTTGTCCTGTACCGGCACCGCTCTGCGTGGGAGCGGGATGTGTCCCCACGGGGCCGCTTGCAAGATCAGATCTATACTGTGCGCAGTTGGGGAGTAACTTATCTGTGAAATCAGCTGCCTAAAGGACAGCTGGCTTTGCCACTACATTTTCTGGCTGTGTGTTCTTTCCTGATAAAAACAAAAAAAGAGCTTCATCCACCCTTCCCAGAGTGGCTAGTGCAAATTTAATTTGATATATGTAATTTGAGGACTGGGGGGCAGCAGTAAGACCAGCGCTTAGGAGCTTTTGGAAGCTATTAAATAACTGTGCTTAACAATGTTTAAAAAATAACTCAGTTTCCTTTCCGCAGGTGAGGGTTGGACCTTTCCTTCCCCCCGGAGTGCTGTGGGGGCTCGCGGGCAGGTGGAGGAGGGCGCCGATCCCTGCGGCTGCGAAGAGCCAGTGAAATGGAAATTGGGGTTTCCTCAATAAGAGCTGGGGGCTCAGCTTTGCCTTCCTGCAGGAACGGGGGGGTTGCGCTGGGGGCTGGAAAAGGCCACCAAATCCCTACCATGGGATCCAGGTGGAAACAAGCCGCGTTGTTTTCCCAGGAGATAGGCAAGCAGGACCAAGGGCCAGCTGTTGCCTGTGGTTGCCTGTGCTTAGCTTAGCCCATGGTAAACCCCCAGTGACTTGCTCGTGTGAGCTTGTGTTGTAAGCTGTTAGCATGAAGCAGCAGCCTGAGGCACGGCTCATCTTAAGACAGGTTGTTTCCACTGCTTAAACCGGGCAACTAAACCACAGCAAAGGTAAATCCTTCTAGCTGGGGGTTTGCATGAGAAAGTGGGGCAGTCATGTGCTTTTTATGGTCTGTTTTATTTATTTGTTGATGGTTCGTGTATGAAATGGGAATCTTGACATCATGCATGCTCTTCTCTGGTTTAACTAGCTCTTCCTCACAGTAATGCCTACCGCCGCTGCTCTGGAAGGAGCAGAGATGTTCTTCCATCTGTTAACGTGATAAATGTGACCATCTTTCAGTGGTTTGGTGTTACAGGGGCCGGAGGTTTTGCCCCATTGCATTCGTTGAGGTGTTTCTCTTTCACATGCTCGTAGGAGAGGCGAATGCTAGAAGTCAAAACCAAACTGTAAAGCTCATTTTTAAAAACGATGTGAAGAATAAATAATCCTGACCCAAAATCCAATGCAGCTACAAGCGAAAGGATCCCTGAGTGGCGGCTGAGCAGACGCTGGGCTGTCCCGGGGCAGAGCTGCGCTTGCTTCTGAAGCTTCAAAAGCCTCCTGGTTGTTCCCTGCGTCTCCTTGAGTATTTGGCTTTGTGGTGCACAGGCGATGTTCCAGGCAGGGGCGCGTGGTGCTAGCGCTGGCTCCTCGCTGCCTTCCCTCCTCTTCCTCCTGCACGCAGGAGAAGGGTGTAAGCGGGCAGCAGATGCGCAGGGGAGCCAGGGCATGGTGTGTCAGCCACAGGGCGAGTGCCACGTGCCACAGCAACTCCTCCTGGCCTTTCTAGGGGTGAGTGGGTTGGGTTTGTCGGTTGTTTTTTTCTGGCTATGGCCTCACACTGCCACTGGCCAGGCACCCGCCGGGTCCCCCAGCCACAGCGGTGGTGGCCGTGACCCCCATTCTCCCTCAAGCACCCCCACCACAGGGTTAGTCATGGCCGCGGCTTAATTTTAGCCAGCTTGAACAGCGCTGCGGTGCTTGTGCCTCTGCCTGGAAGGTAGAAATATGGACATGGGTGTTAGTGTGTCCCAGCTCCTTTCTCCCACTTTTTGGCCTGGGTCAATCAAGGCCACTGGACCAGGGCGACGTTTCCAGCCAGACTCAAGGCTGAGCCAGGGCTCCATCGTAAAGCCTGTGTTCCCTCATTTCCTCTTTAATATTTATGTCCAGACTGCAGAGGTTGGAAATACTTCCAACTGATAAAATAGTTCGACAAAACCAATTGATAAAACATTATAAAAAGCAGTGAAAGATGGAGGAGAGATCCATTGGCTGTAAAGCACCACTGCCACACGCAGCCTCTCTAGACGAGAAGCGTGAATTGCTGGTGGTTTCCAAAATCCACCTGTTCCCATGGAGTGAGGAATAGGAGCAATTAACATCTCCAGCTGCTGGGATGGGGTGTATAGGGCTGTAATGGCATCAGTGAGGCATCCGGGCTCTCCTCTAAGAACCAAAACCATTGGCAAAACCTCTTGGTTGTTGGTCCAGAATGACGGCAGAGCCTGTGCAGAGGCTCATGGTCTCCAAAATGTCCCCACGCGTGGGCTGGGGGCGGGGAGGGCAGCGCAGAGCTTGCTGGTGTGGTCTGAGGGTCGGTGCTGCTCGGACACGAGGGAGAGGTGCTGGGATGGCAGCAGGGAGCGTGGTGCCGAGGGGTGGGTGAGTGTCGCTGGTGCAGCTGGGTTGCTGTACCTGGGGATGGGCAGCAAAGCCAGCCTGATGCTGTATCAAGCGCTGAGAGCTGCAGATAACCCAGGTGATGTCTCATGGAATCACAAAGCCATTCCTTGGGATCTGGCTAACCTTTCCATCCATTTAAACCGGAGAAAGTGGCAAACAAAAACTTGAAGCCCCAAAGCAGGGAACGTCAGAGCGCTCTGCAGAGCCTGTGTTATCGCTGCAGTCACCCACATTATTTTTCCTTTGTTTAATTAAAGCCCAGGAAACATAAACTGTGACAGTTCTGCAAAGAAGAAGTGATACCACAGATCACTTCCTCAGCAAAGGCAGTTATTACGTGTTTGTATTATTTTTTTTTTTTCTTCAGTCTGCAGCTGTAGGTGCGTAACCCATGGGCACCGGCTGCCCCTGCACCCTGCTCGCCCGGTGCCCTCGCCACTGGGCCCCTGGCCTTGGGGCAAAGGCGGGTGAGAGGTGCGTTGTGCTAAGGAACAGGCAGTGTGCTTTCGCCCCAAGTTTAAACCTCGTGATGCTATCTGCTCTTGGTGGATGGAGAGAATTTAATTCAGCAGCTCAAAGCCTGGCGCCGTGCAAGCCAGATGGAGAGCTGTGTGCAAGGCGGTGGAGGGAGGGAGCTGAGGACACGGATTTGCAGGCCCTGGACTGGCAAGTGAAAAGGTAAAACAAAAACACAAGCAAATGCTGTGCTGTACCTGAGGCGGGTGCTGGGAGCACCACAGCGAGGAACAGCTCAATTGTAGAGCCACTGCATCCTCAGTTGAGTTCCATGTGAGTTGTTCATCTCAGTAATTACTGATTTTGGAGCATAATTTCCACACATCTCTCCATTGCTTCAATCCCTTTTGCTGCAACTGATTTACCCAGGGACCAAATCTTGTCCAGAAAACCAGCTGGATGTTGCGAAAGACTCAGGACAGTGTGAATAACTGGGGCCGGGCTCTCCCACCCCACCAAGCACCGGGTTAAGGGGTTGGGTGTGGGGCAGCTGCTGCCCTTGGGGGAAAGGCAGGGTTGGGAGGGGGCGGCCCCGTGCCCTCGCTGCCCCGCTCTCCCCGGGGCTGGGCCGTGGGCTATCAGGGGTGGAGGGAAGCTGCTTCTCTGTCTTCCTTTCTTCCCTTTGATAGGACAAAGAAAAGTCCACCCTGGTTCCTCCCCGTCTGGTGGGGCTGTGCAGCATTTTGTGTGGCCCTGGGAAAGGCGGAGCAGTGCAGCGGCCAGGGTTGCTTGGCCCTCTGACTGGCGCCGGTGTGAATGGCTCCCTTGCCTCTTGGTTTCAGGCCAGAGAAGTGTTAGTTTCATTAAAGCTGGCACGCTACTTGCAGAGAGTTTCTTTTTTTGAGGAGCTTTTCCTTTCCAAAATAAAAAAGAAAGGAAAAGAGGAAGAGGCAGATGGGGTGAGCAGCAGTGTGCAGTGACCTTCACCATCATTACACACGGACAAGTTTCACAAAACAGTATTTCAGAAAGACGGGGAAGGGGGAAACACAGAAACACACACCTAAAGTGGCACCTTTTAATTTGTCGTAAGCCCATGCGTGCATGCAGCGCATTTGGTTGAAATCCCCATCAGCCGCTCCGTTAGCTCCTGGCACCCGTGGGCACACCCTGAGCACAGCATCTCCCAGGGTCTTGCTCCGGGGTGCCCGGTGCCCAGGGTGCATCGTGTCGGGTGCCCTGTGCCGCTCAGACACCAGCGAAGAGCCTGGAGAAAGCTGAACTGGAACCAGCCTTTTCCCCAGGAATCACTCTAGCCTCTCGGCGGTGGGAGTGCCTCGCCTCGCTTAGGGTTCCCGCTGGATTAAAGCTCCCGGTGTTAGATATATGTATTTATATTACCATTGCAGAGCTAACAGTGCTCGGCTCTACGGGAGCATTGTAAATATGAGCCTTTCCCTGTCACCTGCACTCGTCTTGATTTTAGAGCACTCGGTGGTACCTGGAGTATTTAACAGCACTCCGGCTCTGACTAATGGTTACAGATGCGCATAAGATAGAAAGACTAGCAGCTCAGCTGTCTGATTAATATGTAAATGTACCCAGTTATGTGTGAGTGCTCTTAATGAAGTAACTCACACTTCTGCCTCCATATATCAAAGGTGATTGATGGAAAAAGCACTTTAGGTGCCTGCTGGAAAGCGTAAAAGTTGTTTTTGTCTATATCTTTCCTTTAAAAAAAATCCGTAGACCTAGGGCTGAGATTTCCTAAGGGAGAAAAAACAACCTAGTCTGAGTTTAATCTAAACTAATCCAAATTGTTGGCCACCCTCCTGCAGTACCTGTAAATTCTCAGATAGGAATAATCCATCAGGATCTTGTATAACAATCCACATGGTATCTTAAATAAACCTTCTCTTTGGCTGTAGCTTGCAGCTGACACCTACTGTAAATTATCTGATGATACTTTATATGAAGGGCTGTAGGCTGAAATGAACATTGTGGTGAAGGCAGGAGGCCCCAGCCCAGTGGAATATGTTCCTGCGCTGCTGCTTCCACCCAGCTAGCATCGCAGCGCAGCCCTGCTCCCCAGCCTGCCAATCGGGCAAGTGTCGCCTTCTGCTGGCCTGCGCGGCTCAAGAAAATCCAATAAAAATCCCGAGGCACCAATGGATTTGTGCAATGCCAAAGGCTTCCCAGCTGGGGAAGAAATGCCGCCCGAGAGCTCAGACCTGCAGCACAGGGTGACGATGGCTGCGCCCAGGGCAGGGGCTGTCACCCTCGGCGTGTGCCCCGTCCCCTGGCTGAGCACCCCTGTGCCTCCGGCGGGTGAAGCTGGCAGCTCCCGGGGCATGGGCTGCCCCTCCAGCCGGCGGCCCTGTGACGTGCCTTTTCCTGGTGGGGAGGACAGCCCTGGAAACACCCCCTGAGAACACCACCGTGAGTCACATCAGGCTTTCATCCTGCCCCTAAAAACCGCTGTGTATGTTTCAAAATCACTCTGCAAAATAAAGACCATTATGCTGCAACTTGTTGTGGGGCAGGGGGGAAGTTTTGCAGTGGTAGTAAAATTTGGCGCGATGCTGCAAGCTAAGCACTGCATAATGTCTGCTCCCCGGGACGGGAGCTGTAAAGCGCTCAATTGCTGCGAGATCTCACGCAGATAAAATGCACTACAGCACGTGGCTGTCAAAGGAGTTTAAAATATTCAAATCCTGTCATAGCTCTCCTTTGCTTCATCCTTCTTGCTCCCGCAGGAATTTTGGGGGCTCAGAGCACAGATCATTTTCACCTCCCCTCCAGGCTGCGGGGACTCACAGCCTGTCCCCCCCTGGCAAAACCGGGCTGGGTGGGAGCCCCGTTCAGTAACCCTGGCCCAACAGCTCTGCCCATAACGCGTCTCGCGTTGCTGTCTCCTTGTCGTGGTGTCTCGTAGCTTGCTGAGGCTATAATTGCTTTGTTCAAAATTTTCCATGCCTCTAGCCAGTTTTTTTTTTTGGTGTTGGTTTTAAATAGTCAGACCTTTTCTAAGAGCAGGGGTTGGAGCGGTGTGAAGTTTCCTCATTAAAAATATTTGCTGATGTTCTATCTGTAAGCAGAAACGTCGTCCTGGTCGGTGCGAGAGGGAAGGGGGAGTGACAAGACAGAAAGGCAGCCAGTCTTCATGCCGCCAGCAGCAACACAAACCACCGCCGCACACCCACCGTACTCGGGGCTAGTTTCAGCTCCAGAGAGAAGGATTTGGGACGCAACTCCCCTTGTGTTGGCTTGCAGGAGAGCCCCGTGGCTGGTGCGAGGGCAGCAGGGTGACCCACGGCTCCAGCCAGGGCAGCTCGGTGCTGGCGGGTGCCAGCCCCTGACCACCGTTTGGACATTTCTCCATAAATAAGCACCATTGCTGGCTCTGAAGTTTTTTTCTACTGTCACCTTTACCGGCAATCATTCTCACAATGTTTTCCCCTAAATGCAGCAACCTGGACACGCACTCTGGCATTTTAAGTGTTTCTTTTTATTTTCTTCCAGTTCCTCTGATGCAGGGGAATCAGCTCCTTGTAAGCACTGGCATAGATAATGGTTTATTGTATTCTGGATGACAAATTGGTTTAAGATAATTATTAGGCTGATGTTTAAAGCTTTCAATGCAAATAAATGCAATTAAACATGAAATAATACTTAATTCAAACAGAGAAAGATCTTTGTCTGTGGCTAATGTTTCAGAAGAAAATGTTACATGAGAATCGTTCAGTCCCTGTTACACCGGTGTCCAGCTAATGGGTGCTGAACTGGGACTGTAAGGGTGCTGAACTGGGACTGTAAGGCTGCTGTTTTTCTCCCTTGATGTCTCATGGGTTTTCCTGGTCATTCTCTTTTGCTCACTGTTTCTGTAGTAAAATACAGCTACTCCTGCAGTACTCCCCAAGGCCTCTGCCAGGAATCCCATCCTCCCTAGGATGTGCTTTGCAGCATTAGGTGTGTGCTAATGCCCCCACTGTGGAAGGAGGGGTGTCCCTGGCCAGCCTGGAGGGGAGAATGCTGGTGGCACGGCCACCACATGAGAGGGTCCCCAGCACTGACCCAAAATGCTGAGGGGCTGAGAGACCCTTCTCCTGTTTCTCCATGACAGCAAAAAGAGTCGGTGGCTTCGGCATCTTGTTCCAGACTTCCATCATCCTCCTGCCGTAAGTTCCCTGCACTGCCTTGTCTTCCCACCCTTCCATGAAAGGTAGGTATGAGAGCAAATCAATGGTCGTTTGGGTTGTGTTCCCTGTGAGCTAGTCCGTTCTTCAGCTGGAAGATGTTTAAGGGTTCACAAAGTGCAAAATAGTCAAAAAGCGTTGATCTCCCAGACAGACTGGGTTAAAAACACAGTGAAGGATACAACCCTCCTTTGAAAGACTGAGGAGATGAGGCTGGTCCATCACCCCCTTGCACGATGAGCCAGCGTTTGTGACAGGTGTGAGACACCCAGAGTTCATTATTTATTCCTGCCCAGGACGATTCAGTTTCACGTCTCCCATTTTTAGAGACGTCCCTCGCTGTCAGGCTCTGGGCTCCCCTGGGCATGAGCACTCACCCTGCTCCCATCTAAGCCACCGCAGTCAGCAGCAGGAGGAGGTTCACTGGGTTGGGAGGGGATGGCCATGGCTGGTGGCCTCAGGCTGTCCTGGAAGAACGGCAGTCTGGGTTCTGACTTTTATGTCAAAATTATTTATAGATTTTTTTACCCAATGATTATTTGGTGGTTTTGAAACGGAAATAATCTCAGTGCAGACTGAACTTTAGGAACTTCAGGAAAGTTGGTCACTCCTTTATTAAATGTTATTGTAGCTCACAGACCTTATATATATATTTTTATATATATACACACAAATATGGATGTAGTATATTCATTTTGCTGTCATGTAACAGGTTACTTGTGTATTAGTAATTGCTAACAGCACAGATCTTAGATCCTTCTGGGTGGAGAGTGTCCAGAATTTCTGCAGTTTGATCCTGTCTTAAGGCTTCAAATACTTTGATCCTACATTACAAACACAGGTTTAAAGTTGTTCAAGAGACATTCAGTATTTCAAAGCCAGGTTTCTTAATCTGACACTGCTTTAAAACTTGGCTGCTAAGCAGAGCCAGCCTCTGCGTCCCTTGCTAAGGGCTGGTGTTGTGGGTGTGCATCGCAAAGTCCTAAAGCAACTTCATGCTGAATTCAACTTGACTCTCATTTGCATTCAGCCCTTCACAGCCATATCTGGATCTTTTATGGTAGATTTTTTTTCTTTTTCAATTCTAAACCAATTTAAAGCCTTTTAATGGCAGTAAGTGTACACCTCATCTGCCATTTTCAAGCTGCAATTTATGTTGTCTCACAGCAGCATTAATTCCAGCACCCAAGGCGGTAGAAGGGCTTACCGCCATCAGATTGATGAGCAGGAATGGATCTGTGCTATTTAATTAGGAGCAGCAGCCGCTTCCCACAGAGCTGCTCGCACATTGCCTGGAGGCAGCCTGAGCGCCAGCTTCCCTGCAAGGCACGGGCCAGCCCCGGCCCCCGCCTCGCACCCACCCACAGCGGGTGAAAACCCCTCCGAGTGGGGCGAGCAGCCTGGCACAGGGCTCCCGGCCCCTCGCCAAGGCTCCTCTGGTGCCTCGCTAGGAACGAATTTGTCAGATCAACCTCTAGGCACAAACCCCATGATTTTTGAACTGCGGTTCAGCTTGAGCGCAATCTTGTTCTGGGGACCCTAAAGATAACATATAGCACTGAGTAAAGTAAAAGAAACAAACCCATGCATATTTTCCTTCCTATGGGAGACCATTGCTGGTTTTCGTGCTACAAATCACTCTGGGTTTGAGGAAGACTTTTTCGCAGTCCTGGTGAGTCCTGCTTGCTCCAAACCACGTGGGACAGCAAAGTTGTTACTTTAGGAGCGACATTGGCTGACTATAAACTCTCCATATTTTCCAAAACCAGTGAAAAATTGTCGAGGAAGAATGTACACTGGCAATGGTCTTTGATCTATTTTTCAAGGACAGAAATGAAAACCTATGTCTCTTGATATGGACATAAACCATCAGGAAACTTGTACCCGTCAGAAGAGGCATAGTGCAGGATATTTTCCTTTTCCACTCTCTTCGTCCCTGGCCTTGTACGCAGGACAAACGCTTCTCATCAGCTTCTGGGAGACTCCAGGGGAAGGAAAAAAAAGACTAGGAAAAAGGCAGATAAAACTGGAAGCAGCAGGATGTGATGGATATATTTGCATATCATTTTGCATCTGTGAGAACAATCATAACCCACTTACAGAAGGATGACATCAAGGTCTACCCTGTCAGCAAATCAGTTTTAAGACTCTTCATTTTTTTTCTAAAATAAGTTCTCTGCAGTTATTTTCCTTTATGATCTAGGCCCATCCAATCTACTTACTGGGATTTATGGACTAAAATTTGGCATAGCTTTGTTTTATCTGTCATGCCAGAAGCCAGATAAATAAACATAGCCTTATTAAGTGGGACTGGAAACTGCAGGGTTAAGGGATAATGATGAGAAACGTGCCTGAACCGGGGATGCAGGCAGCAGTCAGACACAGGCAGCTTCGCGGGGTGGGTCCAGTCTTTAATCATCCGGCTTAACTGGACGGATTGCCAGCGAGCCCCCGCCGCTGGGAGAAACCGGTCCCTGACCCCTTCTCTTGAAACATTTCCGTGTCTAATTCAAGCTCCAAAAATCTTCTGTATTTGAGAAAATGTGTTTTCCTTTCATACGGGAAGGAAAATGATACAAGCAGAGCTCAGTAATTTTCAGAATACATTGGGAAGAAAAGGCATTTATTTGGTCAGGTACCAGCTAAACTCTGCAGAAAAGCCATTGATAATGCAGAAAAGGCACTCGATACATGCAGAAACATTCAATAAATGTGTCATGTTTGGGGAAAACAAGTTTCGACTGCAGTCGTATCATGAGGTGGAGAGTCCCAGGGTGACCCCGCACGTGCAGCACAGCACGGGCCACCACTGCACGCTCCGCACCAGCGGGTCCAGGGGACTGGTCACCGGGACTGGCCCCGCAGCGCTCTGAACCGGTCGTACCGATTTTCAGTGGCGCTTGGGTCGTCACGGTTGGGCGGCAATGAAAGCAAGCTGCTGCTGTGCCAGGATTTGAAAACCAGCGGGGAATGGCCCAGCTTGACACCAGTCCTAGACAAACATGTAACAGTGCGTGCAAGGGTATGACTAATGAAGGATGGAGAGTTATTCCATCACTGTAGGATTACAGAAAAGAAATTGATATCTTTTTAATGAGATTGCAAATTAAACTGCTAAAGGTGATAATGTTGTTGTAATTTACAGAGATATTTGATTCTTCAAAGCTATTGATTAAGGAATTAGAATTATATAAAATTAATATAGTACATACTGAATGGATTTCAAGCCAGTGGTTTACAAGCCTCACAACACAGCTGCAAACAGGGGAGCAAGTGAGCTTGCGTCCGCCCAGTTGTGGTGGGGCTGAGGTCTTGCTCTTTCGCAATTTAACATGTCTGTCAGTGGTTTTGGGGAGAAAATGGAACATTCACAGATGACATTAAACCAGAAGAAAGGTGAAGAATGAGGTAGTAAGTCACTAAGGCTGAGCATTTGGGGTTTGTAGCTTGGCACAAATAAACAGTGTTTGTTTTTTAATAAGGTCAAACATCAAGCCCTGCATCCTGGAAGCCAGGAGCCAGGCTGTGTTTGCAGGGCAGGGATTTCTGCCCAGACAAGCAGGGAGCCAGGAAACGACTGAGAGATTATGGTGAATTAAAGCTCCTCATCCAGCACTGTAGCCTAAAGGTACAGAAATAATTTTGGTGGGATAAAGAGGGTAATTGCAGCACTGGTAAGGAGACGCTGTTGTTTCTGTGTTGGATGACACGTGAATGTTTCTGAAACATGTGTCCACTTCTGGTCTCTTAAGAAAACCACTGCTGCTGCAGAAGGCCCCGAGAGGAGATGGGAGAACATTTTGCATTGCGGTTTCTGCCTGGCAGAGAGGTAAGGAGCTGTGCAGCCACCGTCGTGCCTGGCTGGCCACGGGGCTGGCTGAGTGGCGTGCGAGGCGCTCGGCACGGCGGACGTCCTGGGCCTCGCTCGGCACACCCGACTGTGACGGGGCTCCTTGTGTCGAAACCCCAGTGCCTTCCAGAGGCGCTCTGAAGAGGTGTACAGAAAGGCAGCTTTGGTAAATGCTGTCAGAGGTAGAAGAAGATCCTGTCGCAGATAGCTGAAGGTGGGCAAAGGCAGAGCAAAGAGGGGTGCACTGGCGAGCGCAGGCAGGCACCACACAGCGCGCCGAGCACTGGTGGGGGCGATTCGGTGCCGGATGGCTCAGAGGGAGGAGTGACCAGGCTGGGGTGCGTTACAGGAGCTGATTACAGGGGTCCTTTCTGACTTTATAATCTATGAACTACGCTGCATGTTTCAAATAATCCCCGGCGCTGGTGGATTAAGTGTGTGACAGCTCAGCCCAGATGAGCTTTGTCTCTCTAAAGCCCCGTGTTGGAGCGAGTTGCTCACTCCCACTTCCTCGTGGTGGCTTTGTGTGCTCTGGACACACTGATGAGTACAGGGGCAGGGGAAAGCTGAGGGATCGAGGCGGTATGTTTTGCCTTTTCCCTTTGTCGCTGCCTTTTGCTCCTCCATGGTTGCTTGGTGAGAGCCAGCTGCAGCCTTCAAGCATTAGAAATATTTAAAAATCATCCCCTTTGCTCAGGGGAAAAGTGGCATATCAAACAATTGCCACGTTCCCTAAGAGATCAATAACACCCTGCAGGAAGCTAAATCGTCCTTTATTAATCTGATGAATTAGCCTGATACAGGGAGGAAGAGATCAACAGCATGGAAAATAAATGCATGCCCTGAAGCAAAGCTTGTCAGCTATGGAAATAGAAGTGTCTTTCCTTTTATCCATAACAAATAATCTTGAAAGTTAGGCTAGGAGACCAAAGTGACTTCTGAGGTTTATCAGTGCTACGTGGATAGAGAAACTCGCTTCTCTCTTTGAAAAGCAATTACACAATCACGCAGAGACAAGCAGTTTCCCTGCTGTGCTGCTGGATTAGCAAGCTTGAATATCTTCCTCCTTATACTTTAAGAGGGCCTGATTCAGCAAAGTACTTATGTACATGTTTCAGCATCAGAGTCACTCAAGGGAGCTCAGCTTTAGCCTTGCAGAATCAGGATCCTGGAAAAAGGTGAAATGAAATGGCATCAGATTTCCATCTTGTATAGAAGAGAGTAAAAATCAGTTTTCATGATAAGGAACAAAAAGCAGCACCTCTGAGCCGCTACACTGGAGAGGCAGCCCCGGCCCTGGGCTTTTCCCCTGCCTTCATGGGAACAAGCTGCACACCACCAAGAGTTGTTATGGCTTTCTCTCTGAAAATGGCATGATTAAGCCATTCCTTATAAAACGTGGTCAGCTTTTTGAAAGTGTCTACACTACCTTCAGTTGCATTGATTTGACCAAATCAGGGCTGGCTATTTTGGGATTTTCGAAGGAAAACATTCAGTTTGGCAGTGTGGAGACACTCCTGCTGTCACTCATGCCCCAGTTTTCTTTTTCTTTTTCTTTCGGGAGCACGGCACAGCATCACCCAGCCATGCTCTGCCTGGGCCGGAGCAGCCCAAACCCAGCAGCTCTGCAGCAAGGAGCTGGGGCAGGTTCTTGTGGCTGAAGGAGAGTTTTGCTTCCTGCAGCTGCATCGGCTCTGCAGTGCTTGCAGGAGCTTTTGCACACCTGTTAATCTCCTAGTAAAATAAGCATGAACTCTCATGCCAGAGCCAGGATGACTGAGATGTCAACTCTCACATCATTTAGTGTTTTCATAAGAATAAGAATTTCAGTTTTTATTTAAAAAGTCAAAGTTTCTAGCTTAAACTGTCAGAAAATTCTTGAAAAACTTTTAAGTCAGATTTAGGATTTGAGGGCATGTCAGAGTTTGAAAATGGTTGGACATGGCAACCTGTATTGATAGATATGTCTTTAAAACTGCCATTGTGGGGGATTTTTGAAGGCATGCTGAAGTCGCTCTGGAAGATCACAGAGAAGTGCATGCATCTTGGTGTATTTTCCTAAGAGATTTTAAGGGCTACATTTTCCCCACTGAACTCCAGAGCCTGAGTCAGACTGAAATATTGGGGTCTCTAATTCAGCCTTTCCAACTTATTTTGATTTTTTATTTGATAGAAGATACAAATACACAAACAGTCCCTTACAATCATTTGGTCTGTGCAAGCCACAAGGTATTATCAAAAAGAAAGAGGGGAATTCTGCAGGTGCAAAACCCAATTCAAATGACGAACTACCTCCAGTGTCTACGCTTTGCTCGTTTCCCATCCCTATGGGCAAATATGATTTTTTTTAACCTTTAATCTACAGCACTGAATAAAGTTATGTAAATCTGGTGCGATGAGGAAGGCTTTTGAGCTGTGATAGGTATATCATGGTCCTCTCCCATTCTGTGAAATTACTTTACAGCCAGGCCATAATCGCAATGACAGACATGCTTGATTGAGTTTTGTCTCTCTGTTAATCTATGGAGTCATTTGCAGGTGAAAATGAAGAGCTGTGTGTATCTGTGAAACTGGGGATGCACTGAAAAATTACCCTTTTAATATTGAGCGTGGAGATTCCCCTGTGTTATTATAGGAGTGCATTTTAGGATTAGAGTCCTTGGAAGCTTCTCATTATAACTGTGATTTATTTTTTAGTGGTTTTTCCCCATAAAGTCATATTAGAGATTAAGGAGCATATATTTCAGGTGATAGTGAAAAACTGAAGATTAAGGCAAGGTACTGAGAATATGAGTGCATGAGAGATGGTAAAGATGACTCATTTCTCTAATGCACAGGGTGAAAGCTTAACTGACAGGGTGAACAGATGAGGGGCAGAGCACAAGTGGTGTTTTTATTGTCAGATCCTGAAAAATGTTGTTTCAGACTCTCGGGGGAATTCTGCCTGGGCTTTCCCGTTATCAGTGCAATTTGTTGTATGTAAAAGAAACCGATGACTTGGGGACGGGTGGCCTTTCACAGCGGGACGAGGAGGAGAGCAACACTTTCTAGGCAGGTTCTGATGCACAATAGCATGTACCAAAGGAGCCAGGAAGGCTGACTGTGTGCTTTGCTGGTGAGGATGAGCCAAAGAGAACTATGACAAAGTGGAGAAAGGTTATCTTGAGTCTACAGTAGTGGAAGGGCTTGGTGGGACTCACCAGGTCCCGGAGCAGCATGTGAGGTTAAATCCACCCCTTGCAGCACTGGAAGGGTTTTTCTGCCCTCGGTTTTGCACAATGGGATGTCTGCACACTGCTGCCGGAGCCTTGTGCGGCTGCAGTCATCCTGTGCAGCCCTGGAGGGTTCACGTTGCCTCTGCAAAATGGAGATAACAGCCCTTCTTATCTACAAGGCTCCTCTCAGATATCAAAATGATTAAGCACACGCATTTGTAAAATGTGCCCCAGCACCTCTTATTATTGATGACAACGATGACTGGGAGCAATGAGTCAAAGTGAAAAATCAAAATACAAGGTGAGGCAGTGGTGAGATAGAACCTCCCCAGTCACCAGGCCCTCTGCCGTGGTTCTTGCTGCCGGGGCTGTTTCCCACACTGAAGGAGGGATCCTGCCAACAACCAGGTAGCCCCAGTTGCAGATGGGGCAAAGGGTTTGTGGGTGCTCCTTGGCTAATTGCAACCATATGAGTTGGCCCCCTCACCTGAGAAGGGGTGTCCCCCCGCCACGGTGTGCAGTATGGTGCAGTGCCAGAAGCAGATGTCGGGAGGTGGAGGCAGGAAGGGGGTCGCTGGAGGTGGCTCTGCCCTCCTTGGGCGGACCCGGTCTGATTTTCCCCTCTCACTTTGAGAAAGAAGAGGAAGAGAAGACAAAGTGAAACAAAGAGCACCTTGACATATTGACTCATTTTTATGCCCAAAGTCCATGTCCTCAGGCTCCCCGCTAGCTCCCCTCATCTGCACCCAATTACACGCCCAGCGAGATGGTGACTAGTGGAAGATCCGATCGTATTTCTGTGAAAATCAATGACAAGCCTTCCCTGGTGCAGGACCAAGCTTCTGTGAGGAAAATGCTTCTTGTGAACTAGCAAAGTTGGTGGGAGAAAAAAAATCTTCTTAGAAATCCTTTGCAGTGATCAGCTTTTAAATTTAGCTGTCCAGAGACTTTTGATCCAATCTAAGTGGAAAATTGTAACCTTTGCTGAAGAGCGTGATTCTGTTCAGTGGGAGGTGGCAGGGTGCTCCGGATCTCGTGGGCTTGAACCCAGAGGGATGTTTCTTATTAGGTCTCATGTTGACTAAGTTCTCCTCTCTCATTTAGAGAGGGTAGTGTTACTGTAAGGGAGGATATTCAGATGATCGTTGCCTTGGGCCCTTCAGAAAAATTGCCACATTTTACATTAAGGGCAACCTTCCTTACATAGTACATCGTTGCAATTAATTGTCTTGACACATGATTAGTACCTGGGGGCAAGGACAGATCGTTCTGTTGATTGGGCAGGGATGCGTTATTAATTGTATAAACTGGCTCATAGTCAAAGGACACAAACCAGCGGCTGCATTTATTGTCACTGTGGAACTGGTATTTGAAAGAGCGCAGGAGATTTGTGGCAGGGCAATGCTTCTTTGCCATCGCAATATTATTAAGGTTCTCTCACTGCAACTTGTAAGAAATTAGTCTTTAAACCTGATCGCCCCGCAACACCAGGTCACTTGGTATTTCTGGTACTGTGCTGCACCCTCCCATTTGCTCCTGTTTATTTTCCGTCTTTGCACAGGCACGGCATCTGGCCGATGGAACAGCACAGGTAGCTTCTCCCTGGCTAGCAGGGAGCAGTTAGGAGTTTTGTACTTAAAAAATGAACTGGCTGATCTTGACTCATTCTGAAATGACGTGATGTCCCGTTTAGAGATTTAGTTCCATTTTCTGCCAAGAAGTCATTTTGAAAGGAAGTAAGTTCATGAAGGATGTTACAAGATTTAGCAGAAGTAAAAAAAGCAAAAATAATAATAATGATCATATCGTGTCATTTATTCTCTCTGCATCCCATGTAGTTGAAGGAATTTTATAGCTACTGTTACACTGTGCAGGATCTCTTCTTAGTATTAATTACCAGACAATTTAATACAATTCAAGCCTTACGTCCTTCACTGAAATGAATCCTAAAGTATTTCATTGCTGATTACAGGCTGTACATACCAATGAGGATGCTTTGGAGAGCATACCTGGGCATACAGGAGGCAGCCACAGATGGGGAGGAACGATGGCACCTCAGAGGTGATCACAGCACCCACGAGGTCCTGAATTTGTACAGGGGAAACGGCCAGGTGGAGGTCAAAGAAAAGTCAAAAGTCCCAGGGTGGGAGGAATACGTGAGTTGTGATACATCATGAAGGTGGGGCCAAATATTAAGGTTTTTTTCAGGTGGATGCTATTAGTTGTGCAGCACAGCACCTGCAGCATCTCTGCTAACCAGGAGGCGTTTCCATGCCCTGCATTTTGTAAATGTTCATTCTCTTTTTGTTTCCAGGCTGTGCAGGCTCTGATGGGAGCAGTTGACGCTTGCATGCTTTCAGTTACGTCTTGCATGAGCAGCTCACATGCTCATTTCTAAACCCGTCTGACATCGATTCAGCTGGTGGTGGTGGCGGGTCTCCGGCAGTGCCCACGGTGGGGAGGATGCTCCTGCCCTCAGTGCCGGGCACACAGCCTCGGGACGCCCATCCTGCCCCCAGCGCTGCGCCAGGCCGGCCGGCTGCCTAACGAACTGGCTGCCTGCGTGCAGCTTCACGCCGTGCTGCCAAAATTTCTCATCTTGACAGCATCACCCTCCGCTCTCATTACATTAGAACTAGAAATTGTACATACCAACTTTTTAAAGTGACACCTAAAGGGAAATGCATGTTATGTTACACGCCATTATTAAGTGCCTCAGGCTCCGCAATCTTTTTTCCTGCCGGCATTGATTCATTAAGCAGCATACGGAAGTGTAATAGTGGCTGATATTAGGTTATATCCCCCTTGCTAACCAGAATCTAATTTTTCTTCTTCATTTTTATTTCCAGCGTTTTGCATTGTTGTAATGAAGAACAAATTGTACAGGAGAAAAAGCACCTACTGAATTTTAGCTTTTTGGCTTGTGCCAACACACAAGGCCCGTGTGTTTCACTGATGGGACTTTTATATATTTGAAATTCAAAAAGAAAGACTGCTCAATCTAAAAATTATCTTGATTTACTTGGGTTGTCAAATTGAGAATAAACTTCTCAAGTGTAAGCACATTCAAGAGTAGCAGGCCATTGTATCTGATAAGGTACGGAGACGTCCAGGGCCCTAGAAAGCTTACGTAGAAGACTAAGCAGGAAAAATAGGAAGATAAGCCAGGTATAGAAAGAAAACAGCCAAAAAAAAGGCATCATAAGAAATATAGAACAATATACTCCCTCCCCACTGAAGAAAAACCCTGTTTCAAATGACAAGAGCAACCCAGTTTTGGTTTAGCTGAAAGCAAGGCTTGGTGCGTTCAGAGACGGTCCTGTGCTGTGTTCTGCAGAACGTGATAAAAGGTTGTGGCACCCTGGTTTTCACAGGGCCTAAGCTCTGCACCCCCCCATCGTGTGGACATGCAACACCTTGTTTTTTCAGTTTATCATCTTTGCATTTGTGTCAAACCTCATAACAACAGAATTCAAAATAAACTAACGTAAACCACACCATGTAAAAAGCAAGGTGTGGGAGCTGCTTCCTGGGGACCACTCAGAGCACGCGATGGGGCATGGACGGGCAATCACAATGCACAGCCGAAATGCTGCCTGGCCCTGTAGTCGGGTGGGTTTTTACATCTTTCTCTGAATTGCGTTCTCAGCCAGTTGTGCAGAATTCTCTTGGTTTCTGGTTTCTGCTCTCCGTTTCACCTGTGGTGATGGTGCAAGGGGAGAAGTGACCAAAAAGCTCACCCTACCAGAAGCCCCAGTGTGTCTCACCCCTGTACAGCTCCCACAGCATGAACACTATGACTAAAGCCTTTTTTTTTTTTTAAAGCCAGGGCTTGAGAAGCTCTGCATGGGTCGCATGTTGCTGGACGCCGTTTGCAGGCTATTGCTCCGGTTGCTCAAGGTGCTGCAGGCACATGGTGCGGCCCCGGGGCTCTTGGTGCCCCATACAAAGGGCAGCTGGCTGGCAGCGATGGCCCCTCTGCTCTCAGGGCTTGCAGGAGGGCTGCCTGCATGCAACCATCCTTGTGCCTTGTGCAGGTGGGTGCCAAAGGGGTCAGAGCTACAGGACAGCCCTGATGCCTCAGCCACCCATGGTAGGGGCCTCAAAGGCGCAGGACTCGGTGGGGAGGGAGGACAGAAACGGTGGAGAAAAGGAGGAGGATGGTGTTTCCCTGCCCACGTTGACTATGATCTTTCTCTCGGCAGAAGGCGTGTTTCTACAGCCATTGCAGATGACTTCTTCCTTCAGCTGAAGCCCCACATCAGACCCCGCAGTGCCTCTTGATGCAATGGTGAGCAGCTTGGCTTGCACAGCTCATAGCAGAGCCTCACGAGTGGAACCCAGCAGCCCCCCCAGTGCTGCCGCTGGTGCGGGGGAACCCGAGCTCGCTGTGGATTCACCCCGTAACACTTCTTTCCCTGTCCTGTCAGAAATGAGCCCCCTGCCCTGCTTCTACTCACATCCTGAGTTTTAAAGCATCCCCAAGTACTAATGACTTCAGAGCTGCTGCTGAAAAAAACCCTGAGAAGATTAAAACTGCAATAACAGTGATATATACTCATCTGTAATAAAAGTCAAGTGCCCTGTTAACCAAATACTTCATTTCTTAATTCAATTTAAACCCTGCTATGACAAATTTGCTCTTTTGAAGTGGACAAAAAATATTTTCAAATGATGATGCATATTTTAAATTCATTTTTAAATGATTATCTTAAGATACACTAATGATAAAGAAAAGACTTGTGTGGGTGCTCGGGGCAAGACTAGGGCAGACACATTCTTCAATGTGAATTTATTACTGTTTTCACCTATTATGTTATCACCCGTCATGTATATTATTAATAGTTAATTTGCGTATTAATATTTATTATTGCTCTGGCCCTCAGAAAGATTCCAGGGCTCTGGAGATCAAAGGGAGCACTGACAAACTCCTCACGCTCCAGCTGCAACTTGGACGCGCTCAGCCAGCAGCAGCGCAGCGCCTTGCTGCGTGATCGTATCGCTCCACGTAGGCAGAGGTGAGCTTTGCGTGTGAATTTAAACCACCACTGAAATCAAAATGGAAAGACAGCTCTGAGGACTGGCGGGTTTCCCCATGTCAGAATTTCCTGCGGTGTCTCTGGTGCTCTGAGTGTGGACAACCTCTTCTTTTATTAATTTTTGTTGTAGGCAGTAATTTGTGAATAATTTTCGAGGTAAAACAAAGGTTGAACTTTTGAAGCAAATGTACACGACATGACCTTTATATCTCTTAGTCACTGTCAGGCTTCGCTGAGTGCTCTGCACCTTGACATTCAGTAAAGCAATAAAGAAATGAAATGTACTAATGTAACCTTTATAAAAATAGTTAAAATGATAGTTTAATTTTTAATCTCCCACTATGGTGTTAAAATAAGCTCAATAAACTTTGGCAGTAAATTACATTCAGAAGGAACTCAATTTAAATAACATTATGGTTATGATAGTCAGCAAATTATGTCCTGGACTGCTGCTTCAAGAAAAAAAAACCCACCCCTGTTTAGCGTGGGGCTGTTGACCTTTCCAATTTTTGGATAATAATTGGGCCACTGTTCAATTTTTGGTAGTTGATCTGGAACCTTTGGTCCTTTCTTCTCGCACATCCTGCCCAGGCCGTCAGGAGGATGCTGTAGATGAACATCTCTCAGCAGCCAGAGCAGATGAGTCTTATGTATTTGAGCTGCAGCATCGTGTTAAATTTCATCTTTATAAAAGACCTGCACAAAAAAAGGACCAAAAGACTATTTGAGGGGAAGATGAAGAAATGAAACAAAAGAATGGTTTAAACAAGATTGTAAAGTTGTTTGATAGCAAAAATAATTTCTTTGACTTCATATAAAATGACATGGTTTGCTGGGTGATCATTACAGATCAGGCTGTAAAATCAGGCTGAGCTTGTGACTCTGGAGTACCTGTTGCAAACTGAAAATGCCGTAGGCTCGCATATACAAATGCACGCTGGAAATGAGTGCTGTGGGATGACTGAAATCTGTATATGAGATACAAGTTATTTAGAAATGTATATACAAGACTACATGTTGCATCTTACATGGAGGGATCTTAAACTATTTCACGAACACGTATTTCTCAAAATTGTTTTACCCAAAGTGCATTCCTTCTGTAGTTCGTGGTGATACAGCAGTCTTCACCCATTGACCTGGATGCAATTTTGATCTCTGTTTTGTCTAACTGGACAAAACATACTGAGGAAGGTGAGAGACACGTGCCCAGCATTGGCTTGGTTGGTTGTTTTAATCCATGAGAGGCATCGATGTTCTACTTGTTCTCTTGCAAAATGAAATCCTTCTCCCATAGAGCCAGCCTTTAATTGCCTGTAGTGCTTAGATAGAGCTTGGACAGGGACCATAAAAGTACTTTGATAAATAGGTAGGACTAGAGAAAACAACGGTGCCTCAGCTCTGCTCACCCTCTCCTGCATCTGTGCCTGCCCAGCCTGACGGCAGTATATCACAGTGGAAAGGGACACATTGCCTGTCGCGGGGGAAGTGCCAGGGAAGCTAAATACAGTGAGAAAATACAGTAATGCCACCATCTCAGCTAGACCAGGAGCTATTACTGGAGGACTGACTTTATTTCTTACAGCTGTCTGGAGGTTTCTGTTTCTCTGAAGCTGAGGACAGCACAGTGAAGGTGTGGGAGGTAATGTTCAGTGAGGGGAAGAGAGACAGAGGAAAAGCAGAGTTTGTACTAACAGGGAAAATGAGCTGAAGGGAAGGAAACAAATCTTACCTCCGGGCGGTAAAAAGGTGGATGCACATTGTATACTAGTGGGTGCTATTTTCTGGAGGAATGGTGATATCTGCTAGCAGGTGATCTGGACTGCAGTACTAAAGGCTCATTACGTTGCTCCCCATGCCGCTCTAGGCTTAGGTAATTTCACATTTTCTCTATAAAGAAATAATCTTCTGAATGAGTTTTACTGTATAATTTTCAGTGAATGTAATTTAAAAAGGCTTCAGTAAAACAGCTCTTTACCCGTTGAAGGAAACTGAGAAGTAAGAGGTCAAAAATTAGTGATCTAGTTTCATGTTATTAGATTTCCCCTGACCAAGGCAGCAGTGAATATACTGCATTAATAGAGCACCAACTGTGTAGAACAAATGGATTATGATACTTTTTTTATGATGGTACTCTAAATATTTTGTCCCTACATACCTTTGCCATTGGAAGTAAGGAATGACATTTAAACACATGTAAAGAAAGCACATAATCTTATCTCCATAAAAGTTACTTTCACCTTTTTGTGACTAATGAGGAACATGGGGACTTTTTTAAGCATCAGTCCTTTCTTCTTGAAGATTAAGGCAGATGAGTGTGTTACAAATGCTGAATTGGAAGGGGTTTCATGCCTATGATTATATTCTTACTACTTTGACCTTAGTCAAATGGGGGGCATTTATACACTCTTACAAAAGAAAGACATGACTTGTTCAAGGGGGCTGTCGTGGTTTAATTTCAGTCGGCAACTAAGCACCACGCAGCCGCTCGCTCACTCCCCCCAACCCGGTGGGATGGGGGAGAGAATTGGAAGAGCACAAGTTAGAAAAACTCGTGGGTTGAGATAGAAACAGTTTAATAATTGAAATAAAATGATAATAATAATAATAATAATATAATAATAATAATACACAAAACAAGTGATGCACAGTACAATTGCTCACCACCCGCCGACCGATGCCCAGCCAGTCCCCGAGCAGCGGCCCCCCCCGGCCAGCTTTCCCCAGTTTATGTGCTGAGCATGACGTCCCATGGTGTGGAATGTCCCTTTGGCCAGTTTGGCTGTGCCCCCTCCCAGCTTCTTGTGCACCTTCAGCCTTCTCAGTCGGTAGAACATGGGAAGCTGAAAAGTCCTTGGCTAGTGTAAGCATTACCTAGCAACAACTAAAACATCGGTGCCTTATCAACTTTGTTCTCATCCTAAATCCAAAACACTGTACCAGCTACTAGAAAAGAAATTAACTCTATCCCTGCCGAAACCAGGACAATATCCACCCCTTATTCTATACCATCTGCGTCATGCTCAAGTCTCATATTTTCCAGTACATTTTCATTAATCACCACCCCTTTATATATATATATATATATATACACACACACACACACACACACAGAGATATCATTCCCTTCGTCTGTGGGCCATCCCTCTAAAATGTTCGGTGAGTTCATTTAGTCCATGACTTCGGGCTCCATCTGTCATAATAATCTTTCAGGGCAGGAAAAATGGAGATGGTATGTGGTGTTGGATTGTTTCATGTTGAAGTCAGTTCTGGTACCATCATCACTGTGCTTTGCTTGGTTTCACTGAAGTTATTCTTCATTAGTCTGGGTGATTCTGATTGTAATAACATTAGTATGGCATATAATATTATTAGTATTATTAGTATATCTGTGTATTATTAGTATAACTATTATAACTATAATTAGTACTTAACATCACATAATTCAGATCATTGGCTATTCTCACCCAAAATCAAATCCCCTTGAGGTACACATCGGACTTCCCCATCCTTCCGCATTATGCACCAAGTGCACCCAGGTCCTTGAGCAAAAGCAATCCCACGGATGGGTTTGCCTCTGCCTGAGGCAGGAATAACCCAAACTGTCTTCCCCAGCATATTTTTTATGTGCACTACAGGGACTTTATTCCCATCTACAGTACGTAAAAGTTCTGACTGGGCAGGGCCAGCTCGATTGGCAGATCCCCGAGTGTTGACTAACCAGGTGGCCTTTGCTAAATGCGTATCCCAATGTTTGAACGTCCCGCCACCCATTGCTCTCAGTGTAGTCTTTAACAGTCCATTGTATCGTTCAATTTTCCCAGAGGCTGGTGCATGATAGGGGATGTGATACACCCACTCAATGCCGTGCTCTTTGGCCCAGGTGTCTATGAGGTTGTTTCGGAAATGAGTCCCATTGTCTGACTCAATTCTTTCTGGGGTGCCATGTCGCCATAGGACTTGCTTTTCAAGGCCCAGGATAGTGTTCCGGGCGGTGGCATGGGGCACGGGATATGTTTCCAGCCATCCGGTGGTTGCCTCCACCATTGTAAGCACGTGGCGCTTGCCTTGGCGGGTTTGTGGGAGTGTGATATAATCGATCTGCCAGGCCTCCCCATATTTATATTTCAACCATCGTCCTCCATACCAGAGAGGCTTTAACCGCTTGGCTTGCTTGATGGCAGTGCATGTTTCGCATTCATGGATAACCTGGGCTATAGTGTCCATGGTCAAGTCCACCCCTCGATCACGAGCCCATCTATATGTTGCATCTCTTCCTTGGTGGCCTGAGGTGTCATGGGCCCACCGAGCTAGAAATAACTCACCCTTACGTTGCCAGTCCAGATCCACCTGAGCCACTTCAATCTTAGCAGCCTGATCCACCTGCTGGTTATTTTGATGTTCTTCAGTGGCCCGACTTAGGTATGTGAGCATCTACGTGACGGACTTTTACAACCAGGTTCTCCACCCGGGCAGCAATATCTTGCCACAATGCGGCAGCCCAGATGGGTTTGCCTCTGCGCTGCCAGTTGCTCTGCTTCCATTGCTGCAACCACCCCCACAGGGCATTTGCCACCATCCATGAGTCAGTATAGAGATAGAGCACTGGCCACTTTTCTCGGTCAGCAATGTCTAAAGCCAGCTGGATGGCCTTTACTTCTGCAAATTGGCTCGATTCACCTTCTCCTTCAGCAGTTTCTACAACTTGTCGCATAGGACTCCATACAGCAGCTTTCCACCTCCGATGCTTTCCCACAAGACGACAGGACCCATCAGTGAACAGGGCATATTGCTTCTCATTTTCTGGTAGTTCATTATACATTGGGGCCTCTTCAGCACGCGTTACCTCCTCCTCTGGCAATATTCCAAAATCTTTGCCCTCTGGCCAATCCATGATCACTTCCAGAATTCCTGGGCGACTGGGGTTTCCTATTCGAGCCCGTTGTGTGATCAGTGCGACCCACTTACTCCATGTAGCATCAGTTGCATGATGTGTACAGGGGACCCTCCCTCTAAACATCCAGCCTAGCACCGGCAGTCGGGGTGCCAGGAGGAGCTGTGCTTCAGTGTCGATCACTTCTGAAGCAGCTCGATCCCCTTCATATGCTGCTAATATCTCTTCTTCAGTTGGAGTATAGCGGGCCTCGGATCCTCTGTATCCCCGACTCCAAAACCCTAGGGGTCGACCTCGAGTCTCCCCTGGTGCTTTCTGCCAGAGGCTCCAGGTAGGGCCATTCTCCCCGGCTGCGGTATAGAGCACATTTTTTACCTCTTGCCCTGCCCGGACTGGCCCCAGGACTACTGCATGAACTATCTCCCGTTTAATTTGTTCAAAAGCTTGTCGTTGCTCAGGGCCCCATTTGAAATCGTTCTTCTTCCGGGTCACTTGATAGAGAGGGTTTACAATCAGACTGTAATTTGGAATATGCGTTCTCCAAAAACCCACGACGCCTAAGAAAGCTTGTGTTTCCTTTTTGCTAGTTGGTGGAGACATGGCTGTTATTTTGTTGATCACATCCATTGGGATCTGACGACGTCCATCTTGCCATTTTATTCCTAAAAATTGGATCTCCTGTGCAGGTCCCTTGACCTTACTTTGTTTTATGGCAAAACCGGCCTTCAGCAGGATTTGGACTATTTCCTTCCCTTTTTCAAAAACTTCTCCTGCTGTGTTGCCCCACAGCAATGATATCATCAATGTATTGCAGGTGTTCTGGAGCTCCACCCTGTTCTAGTGCAGTCTGGATTAGTCCATGGCAAATGGTAGGGCTGTGTTTCCACCCCTGGGGCAGTTGGTTCCAGGTGTACTGAACACCCCTCCAAGTGAAAGCAAACTGTGGCCTGCACTCCGCTGCCAAAGGGATTGAGAAAAACGCATTAGCAATATCAACTGTGGCATACCACTTGGCTGCCTTTGACTCCAGTTCGTATTGAAGTTCTAGCATGTCTGGCACAGCAGCACTCAGCGGTGGCGTGACTTCATTTAGGCCACGATAGTCTACTGTTAGTCTCCACTCTCCATTAGACTTCCGCACTGGCCATATGGGACTGTTAAAGGGTGAGCGGGTCTTGCTGATCACTCCTTGGCTCTCCAGTCGACGAATCAGCTTATGAATGGGAATCAGGGAGTCTCGGTTGGTGCGATATTGCCGCCGGTGCACTGTGGTGGTAGCAATTGGCACTTGTTGGTCTTTGACCTTCAGCAACCCCACAACAGAGGGGTCCTCCGAGAGACCAGGCAAGGTGGACAGCTGTTTAATTTCCTCCATCTCCAAGGCAGCTATACCAAAAGCCCACCGGTACCCTTTTGGGTCCTTGAAATACCCTCTCCTGAGGTAGTCTATGCCAAGGATGCACGGAGCATCTGGGCCAGTCACAATGGGGTGCTTCTGCCACCCGTTCCCAGTTAAACTCACTTTGGCTTCCAATACAGTTAGCTGTTGGGATCCCCCCGTCACCCCAGAAATATTCCAGGCTACTGGCCCCATTATCCCAGCATCGGAGCAGCCAGGTGACAATATGCTCACCTGGACGACAGCTGAAATCTTTTCGTATATCTCGCAGCTCACTCAGGGATAGAGATCGGGTGGTCACTGCCTCGTTTATGAGTTCTTCCTCTTCCTCCTCCCCGATCAGCGGCCGGCTCTCCTCCTCCCGTTCTCGTGATGGCCCTTCTCCAGGGTAGTCGTACAGTTCTTCCTCCGGTTCCCTTTTAGAAGAAGCTTCTTCCTCCCTTACTAAACGAGCCGACTTCCGCTTCCAAAATTTCTTCTTGTGTACAGGGGCAACTGATACCGGCACAGGCTGGTTCTTTGGTTCAGCCACAGGGCCTGTTGCCGGGGTTGGAGTGGTCGCAGTGCCTGTTGCCGGGGTTGGAGTGACCGCAGTGCAAGTGCATGTCACCGGAGTCTGAGTGGCCGCAGGGCCTGTTGCCGGGGTTGGAGTGGCCACAGTGCAAGTGCATGTCACCGGAGTCTGAGTGGCCGCAGGGCCTGTTGCCGGGGTTGGAGTGGCCACAGTGCATATTACCGGGGTTGGAGTGGCCACAGGGCCTGTCGCCGGGATTGGAGTGGCTGCAGTGCATGTCACCGGAGTCTGAGTGGCCGCAGGGCCTGTTGCCGGGGTCTGAGTGGCCGCAGTGCATGTCGCCGGGGTTGGAGTGGCCGCTGTGCAAGTGCATGTCACTGGAGTCTGAGTGGCCGCAGTGCATGTTGCCGGGGTCTGAGTGGCTGCAGTGCATGTCGCTGGGGTTGGAGTGGCCGTAGTGCATGTTGCCCGGGTTTGAGTGGCTGCAGGGCCTGTCACCGGGGTCTGAGTGGCCGCAGGGCCTGTCACCGGGGTCTGAGTGGCTGCACGGCCTGTCGCTGGGGTCGGAGTGGCCGCAGGGCTGTTGCCCGGGTCTGAGTGGCCGCAGTGCATGTCGTTTTACTGTCAGATCCAGAGACCTTCCCTTCCCTTTGAGGGCACTGAATGGTGTTGAACAGGGCTCGGTAGGCATGGGCCAGGCCCCAGCACGTTGCAATGATCTGCATCTCTCTGGAGTTGCCAGGGTGACAGCATACTTTTTCCAAATATTCTACTAACTTTTCAGGATTCTGCACTTGCTCAGGGGTGAAGTTCCAAAACACTGGGGGTGCCCATTGGCCTAGGTACTTGCCCATCTTGTCCCACACACCCTGCCACTCATAGTTATTCAGCCTTGGGGCAGATCTCGGGATGATATTCTTAAATTGCTTACCAACTTTAGACAAAACCGAAACAGTATTCCCAAGAAGTATTAATAGAAGTATCTTAACTGCCCAAGGATGTTCAAAATACTGAAAAGTTACTGTAATGAAGGAGGAAACATTATAGAAGAAGGTAGTGACCCTGCCATTCTGTATTTCCTCCGTAAAAAAACTCTCAGAAAAGTTACTGCAATTGCTAGTTGTCTCCACGAAATGGTCTCCGTGGTACAGTAACGGCTTCATTGCGAAGTTTACATACCACACTAATGTCAAGGTCAATGTTCTAAAAACAAACCTCACAAGCGAGACATTACTATTCACTGCAGACCACAGCAAACTGCAAAACCCAACACCAATCTTTAACATGTACAGCAGGAAAAAGAGCGCGATGCAGATTGTACAAATCAATATCGAGAACAGAGAAACCAACATTGTGACCCACAACTACTAACAGATATAAGTTCCTTAATACACTCCGGTTAACCTGTTATTATCTCAAACCCTTCGAGCCCCACGTTGGGCGCCAAAAAGGACTGTCGTGGTTTAATTTCAGTCGGCAACTAAGCACCACGCAGCTGCTCGCTCACTCCCCCCAACCCGGTGGGATGGGGGAGAGAATTGGAAGAGCACAAGTTAGAAAAACTCGTGGGTTGAGATAGAAACAGTTTAATAATTGAAATAAAATGATAATAATAATATGATAATAATAATAATAATACACAAAACAAGTGATGCACAGTACAATTGCTCACCACCCGCCGACCGATGCCCAGCCAGTCCCCGAGCAGCGGCCCCCCCGGCCAGCTTTCCCCAGTTTATGTACTGAGCATGACGTCCCATGGTGTGGAATGTCCCTTTGGCCAGTTTGGCTGTGCCCCCTCCCAGCTTCTTGTGCACCTCCAGCCTTCTCAGTTGGTAGAACATGGGAAGCTGAAAAGTCCTTGACTAGTGTAAGCACTACCTAGCAACAACTAAAACATCGGTGCGTTATCAACTTTGTTCTCATCCTAAATCCAAAACACTGTACCAGCTACTAGAAAGGAAATTAACTCTATCCCTGCCGAAACCAGGACAGGGGCGCAACTGATAAGAAAGGAGTGGGCTAAAAATGTGATACTCCATGAAATTATCTGACCTCAAACACCTGGAAGTTAAGAGGAACATTTCCAATGGTATGTAATCGGGACATGGCTCAGTCAAGGGAAAAGCACACGTTTTGTTGGTTTTCTTTTCTTTTTTGGTGACTGTCCCCTTTTTCTGTTAAATGAAACATGCTATCTAGAATTATCTCATTTCTTGTACTTTTATTTGCTTTTCCTTTTTTCACTCAGTAATTTCTCAGTTGTTTTTCAGTTAAAGTATATACATGCTATCATAGAGTAAAGAAGTTATGTTTACATCTCTGAAATTTTTGTAAAAACTGAGGAAACTTTGGAAAAGTTATGAAAAAAAATTATGATGCCCTAAAATCTGCCAGGATTATTCTGCAGTCTGTTAGAACTGATAGGTGAAAATATTGCAGGAAGAACAGTAAAGAATGAGTTTCAACAACACAAAAAGGCAAGCATTTGATGAAATATTTATGTGAAAACTAATTAAATGAAAATAAAATCAGAATTGTATTTTGCTTTAAAATTTGCACTACAATATCTTGGCGGGGGAAAACCCCCTCATATTTGATGAAGAGCTCTCTGAGGTAGGAAAGAATTTCAGGCAGGAGATTTCTGCCTGTTTCAGTTGTCAAACAAGAGCGGGAAATTGAAGTCAAACACCTACATTTAGCAGCGGAAGAATAATGTGCCTGCTACCATCCGAGCGGCCAAGGGCTGGCACCGTTTCCTCACCGGGCACCAGTGTGGTCCCTGACTGTCCCGTTGCCACTGCATTGCTCCTGCCCAGCGGGCTGGGGTCCCTCCAGTGGGCTGGGGTCTCTCCGGAGGGCTGGGGTCTCTCTGGCGGGCAGGTCGCTGCAACCTGGCGCCTGAAAATGTTCCTGAGCGCATTCCTCTGTAAGCAAAGCCCTAATGTGTTTTTTGGACAGCCCTGAGCGTGCTTATGAATAGTTCATAGTAAAAGCTTCCACGGAGAATATAAAAAGCAATTAAATCTTAATGGCCCGATGTTTACATTTTTTGAACTACAGGTTGGAAAGCCTGAGTGCAAATTTTTCAGACACAGCTAACATTTTTGCTGTAAGGGGATTTGTGATAAGCACTGGGCAAAAAAATGTATCTAACTGATCCAGTCTCTCATTTTTTCATACGCATTTTCCTTGTACCAGTAGAAGTGAGGGTATTCAGTTATATTTTAGAGGACAGTTTCCTCAGAAAAAGGACTGTTGGTACCCATGGATATGAGGTCCCAGGGAGTGGGGAGTCTGATCTCATCCAGGCAAGGAGCTCAGTATGAGGATGCTGTCCCCAAACACCATCAGGGTGCTTAGACACCATCCGCATGGGAACCACGATGACTACATGCAAATGAAACAAGACTCAGGTGTGAGGTACTTTACAGTTGTGTTTTAGGAGCCAGTCCCACAGGGGCAGCAGCCTCCTGGGGGCTCTTTACCCTGGCTGGGACTTGGGACCCACCTCACACAGACCTGCTAGGAGCCTTTCATGAATATGTTATGCCAAGTCAAGCAGCGAGTTTCATCTCCAAGTAAAACTTCCCCTTTGACACTAGGGAGGATGACATCTTTGGTGCCTCAAGCTTTTTCCTGCTCCCCACCTTGCCATCGCCACCTCAACTTCGGTGTGACCCATGGACCAGGAGGCCCATAAAGGGGGGCAAAGGCAAAGGCAAAGACTTTCCTTTCATCCTTGCAGACTTTGTGTCTTGGTGCCTGAGGCAATTTTTATTTACTTTAAAATAAGAGTAGCAAGCTACTGCATGCAGTCTTCCTCACCTTGTCCTTCCGGCTCACCTTGACCCTGACATGGAGGGTTCAGCCATGCTTGGGACACGGCTTCCCAACCAACGGGGCTGCCAAAGCATGCCAGCCAAGGGGGAAACAGTTCTCTGCAGGCACTTGCATGAGAGTGCTGGCTCTCAGAGGGTACCCATCTGGTGTGGATTGAAAGCAGTGACCTAGAGTTATGTGGATCCTCTGCATCACCCAGCCTTCACCTGCTTAGCTTCTAACCTTTAAAAAACCCACATCTGCCTTAGGGAATGGCCTTAAATGCACAGAGCTGTGGCAGTGATATGAGGAGTAAGAGCCTCTCTTGGCATGTAAATGTTGTTGTCTGGGCCAGCTCAATTTCATTTGCTCTTTTCTCTCACTGTATTTGATTTAGTCTGCAATCAATAGTGAAATGAAAAGGACGTGGGTTTAGTCCACCCACAGACTTTCACTGTGCTGCTTGGAGATGCCAGATCTGCAGGGTTCTGCTAATCTGTGCTACGCTCTGTGCAGTGCGGGACGGGTCTAACCAGAAGTCGAATGCTGGGTAGTCCTCGCCTAAAGATTGCTGTTCTCCAAAAACACATGCTTCCTGTTCTCTGCCGAGAGGTTTCACCTGCTCTTGCTCTCGCTACAAGCAGGACAGCTCTGCTATTGCTTTCAGTCAGAACAGAATTAGAATGACTTATCTTCTTACTATCAGTGTAGCTTATGATCTGATGGTACAGCCTGGCATCGAGTCTAATACAAGTTTTCTCTCCTGGGCTGAAGTAAAGTAACTCTATTGCAGTCTTTCATCAGTAGGAAAAGATAAAGCTTAATGAGGGCATTTTTCAGGATCTGTCAGAAAAAAAATAAAAATTTAATATGCACAGGTATTTTAAAATACATAAACACCACGTATATGTGTTTGTGCGTGTGCATACACAAACACATCTTCAGTTCTGGTTTTTTTTTTAGGACAGAAATGTAATTTTTCTTGTTGCTAGTCTGTGATGTAGGCCAGAAAAGCAATCTGTGCCCAAAATGCTAAGGCAAAACTTTCAAAGAACAATTAGTATAACAAGAATATGTTCTTTTTTCCTTACTGAGATCCTGTCTGTTTTGCTGACAGCCTGGCTTGTGATATGAGCATGCAGTGAAGTCCACTGCCAGTGTGCTCTCTACACAAAATACTCAGAGTGGAAGTATGTGTGTGTGTATTTCTCTGTACTGAGACCAACGTAACATCACCACAATAGATTTTGAGCAATTTATGAAGTGAAAAATCTCTCCTTAGTGCAAAGAGAGAATACATGCAGGGCTGTACTGAACTATTTGCTCTAACATCTAGTTTAAACCTAATTAATAAACCACCGAAAACCTAAAAATTTAAAAGCAAAAATCTATCTGGATATTTTCCCTTTGTGCTGTTATAGGTAGACTTATGATTGGTATCTCAAAATATTAGAAACTCAAGCTGGAAACAGGAATGTGCACACAGTGCATTTTTATTTTGCCATGAGCAATGTTTGAATGGGTGAAGCAGTCTGCGCATCACCACAAATTGATAGTATAGGATGATGAGGTGAGTGCAGTCATAAAAGAAACCTGGATTATACAATAAACTGGTTCCACTGGGATCAAACGGTGCACACTGAATTCTGTATTTATGAAACTTCAGCACAGTATAGTTCCTCTCACCCTACAGTTGTGTACTGGGAAGGAGAGACTTTGTTATAGACCAGAGGTTTGCAACAGGAAAGCAATTGAGTACGCGCTTTCAGGGCAGCGGAGACCCCTGCGCTCCTTGCGTGCATCGTCAGCACCATGAGGACGGGCTGGGCACTGCTGAAATAGATACCAGGTAAAATAAAAATACACAGACAAGAAGGACAGGAGAAAACACTTTACCCTGTGATTTTTCAGAGTTCAGTGAAGCCTATCGGAAAAAACAAAACAAAATATTTGAGAGGCGACTTGACTCTGGAGAATAAACACTTACAGAGGGAAAAAATAATGGGTACCAAAGGGCTTTTTAACTTAACTCTGAAAAGTATAACGAGATCCAGTGGATGGAATCTGGAGCCAGACAAATTCAAATTGGAAACATGACCTACATTTTTAATAGTGAGTGTGATTAGCCATTGGAACAAAGTACCCACGAAGTAGTGGATTCTCTCCTCTTGATGGCTTCGAATCAAGACTAGATGCCTTTCTGGGAGATAAGCTTTAGTCAAAAATAGTTATGCTTTAGTCAAACACATGTTACAGGGCTCAATATAGAGGTAATTGGGGAAATGTAATGGCCTGTGATATCCAGGAGGTCAGGCCAGATGGTATAATGATCCCTTCTGGCCTCAAACTCAATGAATCTCAGAATGAATATAAATGCTATCATCTGGATGTGCATTTGAAATAATTGCAGGCAGAGATTAGACACGCAATTGCATATGGTTCAGAATTGATAAACTTTCCTCCCCTCCAGAACAAAGGCCTTTATTTATGCCTAATTACATGATGCTGTTGTAATTCAGATAAATATCCGTTAGGAACTCGGATGGCAAATCAATTTTAACTACTGTGCGTGTGTTGTGTGAAATCTAGTTTCTAAAGCTTATATGCAGCTCCAGACTTGCTCACACAGGAATATATCCAGGAAGGGGTCCAGCGTGGACATTTACTCCACCCTGAGAGTGTCATTATAGATTTAGCCCTGTCGACTTGGAAGTTGATTCAGTTAAATCATAAAGATGTGGAGGTCCTGGTCCCCAAAGCAGCTGGGTGCCTAATGCTTATGACTACCCGTGCATTGCCAAATTTTACGGGAAAGGGTTGAAAGAGTAATAGCAGAAAATAAAAAGGTGCAAGCGTCTATGAGTAGTTTTGCTTATGTTGACATTATCGCAAATGACATCTCTGCTTGGTAATGCACACGCACCTGCAAAATTGCCAGCTGCTGCAATGCTTCTGGAGAAAGAAGAAATACGAAATATTAACCGGTAAAAGAAACCGCATTAAAATGCAGATAACTTTTAATATGAATTTCACCATATTATGTAGCTTTCAATTTTAGTGTTATCTCACTCACAAAGCATTCAAAACAACTGCACAGGTAAACAGTGAGACCACACAGAGGAAATAATATTGTTAAAGTTCAGCGAAATGTCGTCATTTATGGTATGTGTGTATTTACCTGTGCTCAGAAGACAAGTATTGATGAGTATGAAGAGTTTCATTCATAAAGGTCCGTAACCTTTCGTATTCTCAGTCCTCCCCCAGAATCAACTCTGATCTATGGCACCAAACACCCAATTTCCAGGTGATGAGAAAGCCCATTTTTTCAAGTTCTGAGCACTGTACAGAAATCCTCACAGTAGCTAATGTGCCACTTGAGGACTGAGGTATATGTATATGAGGTAAGGGAGGGGTGTGTGTATATATATTTTTTCTGAGTTAAGGAGATTTTCCCTGGGCTATTTATTTAATTTGAAGAGGGGCAAAAGGGATCTGCAACCGCCCTCACAACTACCCAAACATTTGAGCAGTTCTGTGACAGCCCAGTCTTACAGGTTGGCCTTTCTCAAAGCGAATGAGGTCTGAACGATGTATGTATCCTGGAGTATAAAGCTGGAATCCGCACCTGCATCCAAGCTTTATTTATTATAACCATCCTCCAGTTTTTTTCCTTTTTTTTCCCAAGCAACATACATAGAATATCATGACTAACACAGAGGCTGTAGAAATATATGCTAATCTGTGAACTTTAAGCCAAAATTTCTTTGGATTCTCCTTCTGTATTGATGCTTATAACCTTACAGCTTACTACACGTTTGCTAGTTGTAGCCTGCTTTTTCCAACCTCTTTTATTTCAGCTCAAAAGGGAAACATGATAATGGTGACTCTGCAGCTACTCTGTAGAATAACCAATGCTTTACTGAATCTCAGCATTACTTTCTTATGTGAATAGCAAGCCTCTGTCTGCAGACACTATTCTATACAGTTGTTCTGAATATTTTGTTAGATTACCCTGAAAATGAAAGTGACACGAAATAATGAAAATCATATTTAAAATTAGCTGTGTTTTAATGTGGCATTTTGCCAGTTAAAATTTTTTTCAAAACCATTGCAATAGCTGTTGATTTTGAAGCTGCTTTTTCAGTACATCTGCAGGGATGGCATTTACAATAATACTGCTGTATCAGCAAAGCTACCAATACAGGTATTTTACTTTTTATCTTGCTTTATAGCCCTTTATACAAGGCCTCCCTATAGCAGTTCTGCAGTAGCATTAATTTCATAAAGGTCCTGAAGGTCATTCTTATTTTCAGTCAAATAACGATATCCGAGAATTTTAATGATGCTCTTGCATTAGTGTTATAATATTCAGAATTGTTATAAAATTCAACAATGTATGAAAATGTCATCGCTAGGGATGAATGAAGCAGCTCATCTGAAAATGAAAATCAGCCCAAATCTTTGCAGGTGTTAGAAAAACTTAAGGTAATTTCATTTTGTCTCCTTTACCTCCACTTCTCAGGTACTTCTACAAGTTCCGGTGCCTGAAATATCATCATAATTGATTTTTCTAGACAAAGGAAGTGCTTACAGCTAATTATCAAAACTTAAGTGCAGCATTTGGTACAGTGCCATGTGGGAAATTATTAGCTAAAATGGGAGATTAGTACAGAAATTGAAAAGTGAATAAGAAAGTGAGTAGTAGAAGGAGAGGATCAGTACTGAGGGAAGGTAGTAGAGCTTCCCAAGCATCAGTCTTGGGCCTGATATTATTTAACATTTTTTATTAATGATGATCCCATAAAAAATAAGCGTGTGCTAATGGAATTTACCAATGGCATAAGGGAGGGAGGTACTGTCACTGCAGAGACAAGTAAAACTCTCATTTAGGAAGAACTGAGTGACCTTGAGGACCAGGATAGGATAAATTGGATGAAATTCAGAAGGATTTGAGTGCAAGTTCATGCATCTGCGTCTTGTTAACCAGGTTTCTGCTATACCTGCATGCTCACAGGTGAGAAATGAATAAGGAGGGGAAAGACACAGAACATACAAAGCAAGGTATTTTCACCAGGGTAATGAAATGCCGGTAACGGTGTATGAGGCACATGTTAGAAATCAGCCAGGATAGTGCACGCTATTCACAAATGATTCACTTCACTTTTGGGAAGCTACTGAAAAAGACGATTAGAGTGACCATGGGAAGGGAGAGCCTTAAGTGTGAGAGGAGTTTGGGAAAATGAAGGCTGAGGGAGGCTGTTACAAATACCGCATGGGCATAAGCTCCAGGAAGAGAAAACATCTATTTAAACTAAAGGACAACATTGGCACAAGAACAAATGAGTATAAATTGGTCATGAATAAATTTAGGATGGAAATTGGAAGCAGGTTTCCAAACAACAGAATAGCGATGTTCTGGAATTGCTTTCCAGTGCGAACAGTGGAAACAACAACAACAAAAAACCCCAAGCTACTTTTAAGACGGAGTATAATGAGTTTCTGAAAGGGATTATATGATGTGTTTGGCTAAGATAGCAGGGAAGTAGACTTGATGACCCAAGAGGTCTATGCACGCCTATCTTTCTAAGCCTGTTTTTCATGACCAAATGTTTCATAGCACTTTTAAGTGCTTCCTTTCCTTCATGTATTTTTTAGATAAATTTTTTATAGTATACTGCAGGGACTGCTAGCTGGACTGATTTAGGGAAGGCACAAAACTGTGGTGTCCAGAATATGCTGAATACTCTCCAAACAAAACAAGAGAAGTGTCCAGCATCCTACAGGGCAAGGCTCGGGGTGCTTAAAGAAATCACCATTTTCAGTGGAAGGCAATGGGGGCTATGTCCAAACAGGAGCAGCACCCTTTTGAGGCTTGGTTCTCTGTTGTTTCTCCTACTCTCCTGAGCCTGCTGCTCTGTTTTGTAGTTTGCCTTCTCAGCCCCACTGCGCATATGCAGCAGTATGAAATAGGATGGCAAACAACACTTCAGATGCGTAAGATTAAATGGATAAAAAATGGGGCAGTTGGTGTGAGTCTGGGTGCCAACAGTGCAAAGCTGCAGTGAAGATGGCTTGTCTGGGAGAAGGGAGGATTTCTCCAGCCTCGGTGGTATGGTGCAGGGCTGTGATAGCAGTGTCATGGGTTCCCTCTTCTCAGCCCAGGAGGCAACTATGTCCTTTGGTTTGGTTTATCCTGCTTGGTGCCTCAATGCTTGCTTAGCGTCCCTTGTTCCAAAATCCAGCATTTCCATTACTTCTTAAAAGCTGCGTATCCCCTAGTCAATGTGGCCATAAAGGGATTTGTATAGAAGTCCGGGCTTCGGGGTTCAGTAGCTGGAGTTTTGTGGGTTCCTTACCCAACAAAAGCAAAATTGGGTGTTTACAGCTCTTTTACAGTAATAGATACTGCTTCATCAAAGTGCAGGCTGGCCTGGTAATGTGGTGACTCCTGTAATAAGGGAGCATCTCTTAGTCAAAAGTTTTATGATTTTCTACCTATGCTTTAGTTGAAATCTGATGAGCGGGGCAATGAGATCTACAGAATTGGGTGATTCTGGTTGGTTTTCCTTTTCAGCTAACTACGCACATACTTTTTCTGAAATTAACTATTAATATTGAGAATAGGTTAAGAAATGAGGAAGTTAGATGAAATCCCCAAGAGTAGAGGTAGTTTGGAAAAGGAGAAGAAATAGGCAGCAGCTTTATGAGGGAACAGTGCTTTGCTTACATCTTGTCACCATCCACATTAATCACATTTGCAGCAGGCAGCAGCTCTACCTTTTTGTGCAAACACTTTAACAACTGGTTTAAAAAAACGAGCAGGATAGCTGAGTCCCCAGGTTCATGTAAACGGGGTAACGAACACCTGTGTAACAATACAGAAAAGCCATAAACACGGTGGTGGAAGTTTTCAGTCCCTCTTCAGCTGAGGTTTTCTGCAGCTTTCTCAGCCCTTTAGGTGCCGGGCAGGGAGGCAGCTGCTCGCCGGGGTCTCCCTGCGGGGCAAAAGGCTTACAGTGCCTCCGAAAGCTGTGGCTTTGCTGTCAGTGACTTGGGTGCAGTGCCCCGCATCCGAGCTACCCTGTGACTCGCTGGTCAGAAATACCCATCCCTCAAAAGGAAAAGCTAAAGCTAGTTTGAAAAAAATATTTTCAAGGAAAAACTATATTAAAGGTCAGAAATGAAAGACACACGGTGAAACAATCAAGAGAAAACATTTTGATTGATTGAAACTTAAAAAAAGCAGCCCTTATTTTTGGTGTTTTTTAATTTAATTTTTGTTCCTGAAATGTGTGTATCTAGAGAGCTATTTTTTCACCCATCCTTAACTTCAACCGGGACATCGTGTTCTGGGAACACCTGGGTGAGATGATTTCATTCTGCCCTGTCCTGCTAGCAAACTCAATTTAAAACAAATCGATCACAAGCATGACCCGTACTTATTGTTGTAGTTTAGTGAGTTATTACTCAGACACCCAAGTGTGAGAACGTGCCTCATCAGGGGAGTACAGTGGCTTCGTGCTAGGGATGAATTGAGCCCTGAGCTCGCTGCAGCCCAAAGGGGTTGGCCCGGTGGCCATGGCTGCAGGGGCAGTGCTGCCTTGTCACTGCTGTGCGGTGCCGCTCAGCACCAGGAAACATGCTCAGTTTTTCCATGGGTGGAAATATCTATGGGGGTATAAAAGCACATTTTCAGCTTGTTTGCAAACAGATGCATTTGCAAGCACGTGCGTATAAGAGCTTTCAAGTGACAAGCATACTGAGGAAATGTCTGTGACCACAGCAGGTGAGAGAAATGGCTTTTTCAGCCATGTCTCTGGATTTTGGCTGCCCGCTTGCGCACCACACGAAGGCGGCAGTGGCACCGATGGCGTCAGCAAGGATGTGAGGGGCCTCCTTGCCTGTGCCGAGGCTGTTGCCTGCCTCCAAGCA
The DNA here is from genome assembly GCF_965638725.1 of Aptenodytes patagonicus. Classification (NCBI taxonomy): domain Eukaryota; kingdom Metazoa; phylum Chordata; class Aves; order Sphenisciformes; family Spheniscidae; genus Aptenodytes; species Aptenodytes patagonicus. The sequence continues at coordinate 18,656,901 of NC_134957.1, forward strand.
GAAATAATGAGCACCCCTGACATTAACAGTGATTAAACACCACCAAAGCCTGTGAAAATAACCACTCATGAGGTAAATCAGCCGGGGCCTGGTGTCTGTGGGCGCTGGACCAGCTGCCATGGAGCAGGGGCCGTGCTCGGCGCCCACGGCCTGAGGCGAGTGGCCTGGTGAAGCGGGGACAGTGAGGCCAGCTTGCTTCCTCTAGTTTCTCACTCCCGGGGATTTTAAAAATAAGAGGTTAAAAAATAATCCCTGCTTTGCAGAGGGCCTTTGGGGTCCTGCTTCGCCTTTCTTTGTCCCCCCCTTGGGTTAACGCCAGAGGAGACAAGCGCCTGGCCCAGCCGCTGACAGTCCTGGCCTCCCTGCCCCGACCCAGGGCGGCCATCAGCCCCGCGGCCGTTGTGCACTTCATCATGTCACGTCCCTGCTGAGCGGGGGGCCACATGGGCAAGGGTGGGCTGTGAAATGACACCTCTGCGCGAGCTGTGATGCCATGAGGATGTTACAGCCTGCGAAAAAGGAAAACAAAAAGGGGCAAAGGAAAAAAAAAAACCCCAAGAAAGCTGTGCTCGTTCCTCACTCTTCCCTCAGTGCTGTCTCGCCCTGTGGGGAGGCTTCAGAGGTGTGAACACATCCTGTTTACATCTTCCACCGAGACAAGACGGAGACGCTGAGGGGAGCACACGTCTGAGGAGCAGCTGGAGGCAGCACCGTGCACAGGGAGAGCTGCCTGCAGTGGGAGACAGCCCCAGCATGGATGCGCTGCCCATCTACCATGGGGGCATCACCCGTGAGGCTGGGGAGAAGCTGCTGTTGGCGGCGGGCACTGATGGCAGCTACCTGCTGCGGGACAGCGAGAGCATTCCGGGAGTCTACTGCCTCTGTGTGCTGTGAGTGCAGGCGGCCCCGCGCAGCTGCCATTGCCTCTCTGGGGTGCGGGGCAGCCGAGGGCAGCGGGGCTGGGAGCGGGGTGCCGGGAAGGGCTGGTCAGGTGGTAGCTGATTTCCAACCTTTGTATCCGCAGTATGGGGTGTTCCCACATAACAGTGACAAAATATGTCCTAATATTACCATTTGCAGACACGTGTGAGACTTTTGGCTCCTTCACCTTGACTTAAGGCAGAGGGGTGCATAAGGGGTGCGGGGTCCTTTGCAGAGCAAAGAGGAGCGGGTTTTGCCTTGCAGAGCCCACGCTTCCTACGGGCATACAACAAAAAGAGAAAGCAGGCCTGGAGCACACAGGAAGGGTGAGCGAGGTACCATGAAGAGCCAGGCAACTTGACTTGGGATGGCGTGTGCTGCCTCTTTGTGCTGGATAATCCTCTTGCTTTCTGCCTGCTGTCTTCTGCTTCTCTAATGCACTGATAGGTGTGCTTAGCAACATCCCCAGAGCCCTCTGTCATCGGGAAGGGTAGCGTGGATTGCTGCTATCCAGACCGTGCCTTTGCTTCGGGACGCTCTTGGTCAGGCTGTGTGTCCCATGAGCCGTTGGGCTTGGAGTAAACTACCTGTAAAGTACATGAAATACTGATGGGTAACAAACTAAGTGGTAATGTTTCATCAAATAGGGTGAAAGGGGAAAGATCTGATGGGATGGTCTGTCAGAGAGAGGGTAGAAAGGTTTCCCTGAGAGAGCTGGCGGACTTTAGAGTCAAAGGGCCTCGTTTTAATGAGGCAATTTAATTACCCTACTTTTGGCAAAAGCAGAAGTCTTGGAAGTCCTGAGAGAGGACGCTGTACAATGAAGTATCATTGTATCAAAAGAACAAAGATGTGTCTACGAAGGCTAAACAGACACTTGTCCCTTACTTCAGTAGGAGAAGGAATACAAGAGAAAACTGTTTTAGGGCCAGCAAGAAATTAGCTAACAGAGGGCACTTAGGTACCTGGCAAAAAAAAAAAAGAGGAAGAAGAGTCCTAGGTCAGTTTTTCTCCAAATGTCTTGAATATGTTTCCAACAATATGTAATTAAGTCCTGGGTGAGCATTATTATTCCCCTGTTGTAGACCAGTAAATGGAGGCATGCAAGAAGGTTGTAGGCAATCCAGAAATACACAACCTTCTTTTCAGGGAAGGTCTTTGTGGCAGAAGATGTATTTTTTCTTCTCTCATGAAATCAGAAGGTGAACCAAGATAGGCACTAGTGCTAACGAATACCTTAACAGCTAGCTGAAAAATAGGAAATAAGAAGCATCTTGAGTTAAATGAAAATGGAATAGACATAGAAAGAGGTAAGGAGTGCTATGATTCCTGTGATGGGAATAGGCAATAAAAGCAGAATCTCTTTTAAATAACCATCAAAGGAAATGGTGATATATCTCCTTAACACTCAGAAGTCATTCAGTGCTGGCGAAACGCTAAGGCATTAGAGAAAGGGTCAGGCAGAATGTTACAATGCTGAATAAAATAGAGACTCCTAAAATTAGTCCACCATTAGTCTAAATCAGGGTGTAGGTATGTAACAAGGTCTTTCATCTGCACACAATCAGTTGGGATTTTTTGCTATATTAGTGGTAATTTACGTCCTTCGGAAGAAATTTCATGAATGAAATAAAATATATAAAACGAAAATAAGAAGAACAGAAAGGATTGCTAACTATGAAGCTCTGCAATCTTTGGAGGAAAAGAAAAGAGGCTTCAGTAAGAAACAGAACCCTACCTAATTGTTTCTGGAAATTATGGGCCACTCACGTCTTCACGTTATGTTGCATTCAAACATATCTATGATAAGCAAAGGGCTAAAAGCAAAAAATATTACTGGTGAATGTTATGCAGGCTTCTTATAGAATATAGATCCTCAATAAATTTTTTTCTAAGGGAAATTTTCAATAACATCTTGGATAAATCCAGATAAAAAATTAAATTAAAAATGTTATGATGAGTATGATCTGATATAGACAGAAAGGTGGCTAAAAAATGCTAGAGCTAATACTTCTTAATATTTCAGTTCAGAGCATTATGTAAGAAATAGCAGATACAGTAAAAAACATATCACACAATAACTTTGGAGACAATTATCATAAAGATGCCAGGAAATGGTCTCACACTGAAGATAGCAATGACAGTTTAAAGAAATGTGGGCCATAAATTAGAGAAGTGCTTTAGCAGGCAAAAATTTACCAAAGCAGGGCAATTTAATGGAGAGATTGGAGGAGCAAGCAGGGAAGGCATGAGAGATGTAGACATTCAATGGAGGATGCTAACCCTGGCTTTGGCAAAATAAACCAATGGACCCAAGCCCCCCAAATTCCAGTCTGGACATCATGCACAGAGATGAAACAGGTGGCAAGCATGTATGTGCATGAGAGCTTTTGTAAAAACTGAGGGAACCATGTAGTTGCTGTATTCACTGTTTAAGAAAATAAAAGAAAGAGTAAGTACTTCTCTGCTTTTTTATACTTCCTTTTAAATAAATAATAGAAATTAAACAAAGTTATTCAGAAATTTACATTTCAGTTCAGAATCCATGCTGAAGATCACTCTAGGAATACCTAGATATATCAAGATTAGGCAAAACATGTATTTACTGGAAGTACTGAAGTAATCTTTGAACCATGAGAAACAAAGCTGGTCAGCCATTAGATATATTGCAATAAGTATCAGAGCTAAACAAAAAATTTTACGTGTTTCCAATGACAATTTCTAACAGAAGTGAAACTGTTTCATACTGCCAGCGATGTTTCTATTGCTCTTAAGAAAGAAAAAGAGAAAAATAGTCCAGTTTTCCAAAATCAAAACATGTTCTGTCTGTCGTCTTTTCCTTCTCCCTGCATTTCCCTGGAGAAGTAAAACAAAACAGACCTAAAACCCCTCAGCTCCCCAGATCCAAGCCTTCTTAGGGTTCTTTTTTTTTTTTTTACCATGGGGGAAGAAGGGAGTTGTCAAAATTAAAAGGCACAGTTCTGATGAAGAGAAAAGAAACATTTATCAAAACAGTCATTAAACAAATATTTGGATGACAATACTGTCATCAGCTTGAACTGACATAGGTGGCCACTCTGCACTTCCAGCTCCAGGTACAGTAATTTGGTAAGTCCTGCTCAGGCTCAAACAACGCTTCCTTTTTCTAAGAAACTGCATAAGTTTGTAATGCCACCCCCCCCACCCCCCATCCCCCCCCGGGCACCCCCAAAAAGCCCTAACATATTTGGCCAGTCTTTGAGCCTCCTAAGGCACGTAATAAAGGCAGCAGTGTTCACGGTCAGGCTCATTCATCTTTTGCTTTTCCAATTAAAAAGTGGAGCCCTGACCTTTAAAAAGGAGAAGAGTCGAAGACTTCATGAATCCCTTGCGACTGACACTGATTTTACAGGGCAAGCATAAAAGAGACAGGTAGTAGCATAAAACCTGACCTACAGAGATGGGTAACTGCGGCAGGCAGGCCCCTGTTGTTGGAGGGTTTGGCTAGAAAACTCTGCTTTCTTCTTTGTTTCTCCTGAAGTATTGCGTTATCTTCCTTGAATGCTGCTTTCCACTGTCCGAAGTCATGGTGTGCACATGGCATGCCTGCAAACCTTCAAAGAGAGAATGTTTTTTGGTGTGGCTGTGGCAAAGCACAAAGAACCCACTTTCATAAATATTTTAAGACCACAATTAAACTATGCATGAAAGAGTAGAAAGGTTTTGATTTGCAACAGTGTCCCCTGGGGCTCTTGAAAACAGAGGTGCTGCCTGCAGATTTTGGCAAAGTTTTTTAATACCAGATGCTCCCAAGATCTTCATTGTATGAATACCATTATTAAGTTGATAATATATACTTTAAGGATGTTTTTCATCATGTTTTGAACGTGTCAACAGAGGAGCACAATATTTTCCTGGAAATTTTTTAGGGTTGCATTGAAAATCAAGAAGATTTTTTCTGTTCCTGAAAACTGGGCTAGAGGAAATGCATATGCTTTAAAAAATGTACACGTTTTACCTGTAAACGTATGAGACGCTACATGCAGTATGCCAAGGTTTTAGTATCAAAACCTGATTGTTCCAGGGAGCTTTCTTTACTGGTCTGGTTTCCCCTTTGCTCAATACCCCGTTTGACGTTTTTAGCACCCTCAGAAATCCTCTGTGCACACCGCTCCTAATGAAGTCAATGGGGGACACAGGACACAGTAACGGTGGCTAGTTTGAGAAGCAGCCTCTTAAACTGTGCCTGAAAAATGCATAAATAAAAAGCCTGAGAATGCCTGAGCGCCAAAAGCACCGCTTTCATTTACAGATATATGAGCACACATGCAGAAACAAGCAGCTCATGCCTGAATTGGCAAAGATAAAGCATTTGTAGTTTGGGTCTTAAAATTCATATACTTGAAAATACTTGGAATTTTAGTAGCTGTTTCAGATCTTTAAGTAAGCTAAACATGACATACTTGTCAAACTGTATGTTCAGATTATTTGTTTGAAACCAGCCATTCATGTACTGTGCTGCATTCAATTTGTGAAGAATAATCAAAAGCTGGAATGCAGAGCTGTTTAGAGCTCTTGAAGCAACAGTAATGGCGTCAGGGATAGGCTGCAGTCCTATCAGATTTTACGTGTGCTATTTTTTCTGTCACCATAACCACAGTGCACAAGTTCAGGCAACGTGCCGAAACTTTCTGATGCGGCAGATGTATCAGCTGTACAGCGTGAAGGTGTAATACAGGATCATGAGCCAGCTTCAGCTTAGCATTTGTTTGGTTTCCCATGTAGTATTTTTGATAGAAATGGCAGAATAATTGCATTTGTTATAACACTGCACATAAAAATCATCATCATTTAAAATGTAATTTGGAACAAAAGCTTCTCTCTGAGGAGGAGCCCCTCAATTCAAGGTTGCCCTTGTAAATATCACACACTATTTTCAGCTTTGAAAAAAGTCTTCTGCAGCACAACGGTAAATTCTACGGAGGTGAGTATTTCAGCTCCCTGCTAATCAGAGTGAGCTTCGTCTTTGCTGAGAATAACTTGGCTAATGGCCTTCAGACATTCCAATGGCTTTTCTTGGAAAGATTTTAGAAAGGTAGACAGCCTGAACGGTTGGTAACCGCTACGCTAACGAATCTGTAAGTGACAGAATGGGTACAATCGTTAGATAACAGAACCTAGATTACCTCTACCCTGGTTTTGTAGGCTTGAGTTTTGAGGATTTAGTTGAAGCAGTGATTTCAGGTTCAGGGATTTTATGGTCAGACCGTGCCTACCTTGCTCTGAGAGAAACAGGAAATCTGAAAATGAGCTACACTGAATTACTCCCAATCAAACTGAGAAATTTTTCATAGAAATATGAAAAATTTAAAATTTACAGGGCTATTGACAGTGTTTTATCTATTGCAGTTCTTGTGAGTTTTGCCTCAAAAGTGATGAAGAAATTTCACCGGATGATAACCTTATTTCATTTTTTGCCTTTGTGAGGTACTGTTCCGGAGGACATAGTATTCATGAAGCTTAGTTACTGGCCCACCATAAAGTAATTTCCTTCTATTTAGCATCTCAGATTTGAATAAATTCTCATTTTATTTCCAAATTTGAAGAAATTCCTCTTTGAGACATTGCTTTTGGCTGGCATCACCTTGTACCAGACCAACATAAACCCTGCTCAGAAAGGCTACACACTTGCTCTTCAGGGAGATCAGCAGCATTTCTACTGACGGTTAGGAGTGTTCAAGTGGTGAAGATGCCGACAGTCTTCCACAGAAATCTGTGCATAAATTCAGAGACATTTCACAAAATTTGACTTGCTCTTTCAAGCTTCTGTTAACTTCAGAAGAGAAAATCAAGATAATGCATTTGCTTTATAATGCTACAGGATTACAGCAAGCTAATACTGGTTACTGATTCAGTATCATGGGTAAATTTTTGCCACAAGAAGTGTTGGTAGGGGAATCAGTGACAGAAGTGTAAACTCAAGTGGGTATGTATAGAGTGCTGCTATGAGTTAAGCAACAGTAACTCTGTTGGGCTTTTCAGATGCTGTAAACACTGATTTAAACTATTTTATTCACTCTTGCTGACATAGAGCTTGTATCTTGCACATCATCTTAATGTGAATGCTATTTCTTCAGCTTGGGTTAGCTGATGGGTGGTAATTGCTAAGTTGCTGTACCTTGATTGTATGCCTGAGACCTAAATAAGGCAGGAACCAGGCTGCTTGTCAACCAGAAAATGCAAATTCCAGGACAGAGTGAGGAGCTGTAAGCTTAAATAGGATTTTCTCCTACATTAAATAACAAGACTTTTTGGCCTTTCCATGATTAACAAACCAAGCAGAAATATAACAATTAAGAAGGAAAAAGAAAGAAAAAGAAAGAAGTTTAAGTGGATGGCTGGATCGACCGTTTCATCATTTTGGCAGCTGTCACTTCTGTCGCATGGGGGAGGCCGTGCAGCTCGGGTACCCTGGGCAGGAGAGACCTTGATGAGCACACATGTGGGACGTGCAGGCTCCCAGGCACTGCGGTGGATTCCCCTGACCTCACAAGTTTTGGCTCTGTGGTGGCCATCTCCCACCTCTGTAGCCTCTGTGGTGCCCATGCCATCGACCGTGTTCCCGGCCCAGGGTTGCCCACTGGGATGCTGCCTGAGGTTGGTCCCTCTGACCGGGCATTCAGGAGCTGATCTGCAACCTGCATCAAATACCTCCGGATAAGGCAGGAGCGGCTGCAACCTGACCTCTCATGCTCATTATGTTATCTGCTGTATGCCATTGACCCCCCACTCCAAAAGTACTGAGTCCCCCATGAGCTCTCCTGTAGTACTCATCTCCATAGCATTAGTAGTACTCATCTCCATAGTATTAAGTGGTTTCTAAGCATTATCTCAGTTCGTGAGATGAAGAATTTGTTAACTCCGTTTCACACGAGAGAAACTGTGACACAGGAGGCTCAGGTCTGCAGTACCTATGTGAGGTATGTTCCCAATGGGAGAGGCATGGGAATGGATTTTGAGACTACCCAGTGTTATTCTGTACAGCCCGCTGACTTTGCTTGCATTGCTGAGGGCTGTTTCCTTGTTTCATTCATCTTCTGCTTCCAAACCACCCATCTTCTATTCCTGGCTTTTTCAACCCTCCAGCATTTTGTGCTGCTCCCAGTTCAAGCCCCCTCATACTTCACCTTCATATATCCCCTTCCTTACTCATTTGGTCTTACTCTCTCCCAGGGATTCAATTTTCATTGCTGTTTCCTTGCCCAGCTTACATAGACATGGGTCCCCTTTTCTTTCCTTCCACATCCACCCCACCCAGTCCCAATCTTCCTTTCCAAGACGCCCAATCTAAATTACCTTCTGTTTTTTTCCCCGCTAATCTGGGCCAGGCAACTTACATAGATCGCTCGTGGCTTGAGATTGTGGACACTGCTTAGCTGAGTGCCCATGGTACAGCCAGCCCAGGCACGGTGCAGCTACAACTGCTAACAGCCTTTAGAGAGCGCCTCTCTTGCAGCCTAGACAGCCACCACTATTTTCCCTCAGAGACTGCAAGAGATACACCTTCTTTCAAACAAATTTTACGTCTTACTCTAAACTGGAAAAAAACCCCAACAATTGGAAGATTTTTTTTAAAGTGGGAAATGCATTGTTTTGCCTAATATGTCCCCTTTTCTGGCACTTTTGCATTCTCCATCCCTTAATAAGTTTGAGGCAAACACCTAAGAAACAAAATCTCAGTCTGAAAGGCTGAAATGTGGCAAAGTTATAAGAAATTGAGTACGGGAAGTATATAATGCTCAGGACCACTGTTTTTAGGCCACACCACTGTCTGGTTCTTAAGCAATATTGTAAAGTGAAATTCCATGGTAAGGTCAGGATGCAAATATACCAGGTAAGAAAAGCTGATTGATATAGTGCAAAGACATCAGAAGAGAAAGCTGTGTAAAGAGGAAGAAATTGATGTCATTTATTGCTGACATGGCTTTCCCCTGTCTCTCTGTCTTTCTCCCTTTATATTTGTTCCATTTTGGACCCAGAAATGAATACAAATTAGTTTAATAAAATTTCCCAACTGAGATACAAAACATTTTTGGAAATGATTTTAAAGTATACCATGCAGCTGAAATGTCATGGTTAATTTTAATCTGCAGCATGCGGCTAATGTCCTCTGGCTATTTCAATGGTGCAGAAGATTGTAATTATTCACCTGTTAAAGCAAATGAGGCTTTAACAAGTCTGATCACAGTTGAAAAGGAAGAGTGGAGAGGACAGGTAGACAGATGCTGTCTCAGTATGTCATCTGTGAATGATGCCTAGCTATAAAGAAAAAAGCCTATAATATAAAGTGGACTGTTTCCTGTAATAGCAACTTTTTCTAGATTTTCCTTTGACAAAGTTTTCCCAGCAATGGTATTGCAACAGAGACAGTGCTAGTGCAGTTCCCAGCTGGTATAACACATCCTTTGTTACGGAGATGAAAAAATAAGTGAGATGACATAAAAATATCATCAGTGGTGACCAAACCACTCTTTCATAAGTGCTATCCACGATTGTCCTTACAGCAATAGCTGCTTTCTGCTTCCCCTCATCAGCATTTTGGCATTTTTTGCCTTTGATCAAAAATTTATAGGGCCTCATTCATCAAGCTGTTAATTCACAATTGCTCCTGTCCCTTGAGCTTCACTGGCATGAAAGAGGAGCTTTGCAATTGTGAGTGAGGCTTGTGGCCGCCCTCGGGCCAGATGAAGGGATGAGGGAGCCCTTCGTTGGGTCTTTGCCTGGGTGTCAAGAGCTGGTCCTCCTCCAAGGTATGCTGGTACGCCAGTGTCACTGTAAGAGTGCTCGCTGCAATCCTTCTCTCAGTGACATGTGTCCATCTCCTGTTGATTTTGTCCAGGAGAGAGAGGAGTTCGGGTCACTGAGAGGTGGACTTGGCCTGCATCTCAGCAGGTAATGGCTTCAAAGCATAAGCTGTGTGAGAGGCCCCAAGTGACTAGCACCGTGCCCAGGCCACATGGTGTTTGGGTTTTGGCTTTAGCTACGTGGCCACACCACTTATAGGAACGTTGTGTCACACTAGGAGCTTTTTTCTGACATGAATTGAGTAAAATGTAGAGAACTGAGCTGTCCCCTCATGGTGGCTGGGGAATTTCTCATCTCCTGAGACCTAAGCTCCAGTAAATGCACTTTTCCACCTGCTTTTGCCTGGTGTTATGTGTTTTGCTCTTTGGAAGGTAATATGTTCTATACAATCTCAATTTTAATTTTTGTATTTAATTTTTGTTTTGAGAAAAACACCTTGATCTTCCTTCAGTCCACACTGATCTCAGTTAAGGTTGGGTAGTTTAAATCATAAACACTTTTCTAACGGGAGGCTGTGCCCACGTAGCAGTAAACAGAACTTGGCTCATCAAAATCATGTCACTCACACGTGGAAGGTAAAAAGCACTTTGAAGTGGTAATGAAGTAAGTTCCTGCTGCTTAACAGAAAGTTTTGATAAGATCATATTCGCTGGGAGAGTACTTAGCAGAAGAGCTGTAATTCATTTTGTGGAAACAAAGATCCCAATGGAAAGTAGATGGGAAGTTCTAGCTGTTCACCTTCTTAACAAAATGCGTCCTCCTTCCTTTGTGCATTTCCTTTGAAGAGGCAGGTGTGGTGGTCCTGGGCCATCTCCATTCTACACAGTGGCTGTGTTCGCTGATGGCTTCAGAGCCAACAACAGATGACAATGTGTTTTTGTGCTTAAGCACAGTGAACCCCTTCGGGCCTTTCAGTCTTTTCTCCTGTGGGAAAAAAATGTACATTTGCCAGGTGAGTGGAGCGCTCTCACTTGTCCCTTGCGAGGCTGTGATAGCAATGTCATACTCCTCCCATTCTCCACGCTGTGCTCAAAGCGTCCATGTTCCCAAATTCTTGTTCCTTTTTCTGTATCTTGTGGGGTTTTAATCTGAGCTATCCTTTGTGCTTTCTCTGGGCTCGGTTGAAATATTTTACAGTGGGATTTTTTTGAAAAATGCAGGATAGGTGTCTATCTTATAGCTCACCTTGCTTTGGCCCTGAATATTACTTTATCTGACCTCTATTTTTCAATTTGTCCAGCTTAGTAAACGCTTCTGGCAGAGTGCTGAAAGCAGTCAGACATTTCAGAGTCAGGGCAGCACCGCAGCCCCTCAACCACTTCAAGTTCATGCAATCTCTTAGGTAGAGAAAATGATGAAAGAAACAACAGACGGTAGCTTTCAGACAGCTGAGCCGTTTGTGGAAAAATCAGATTTTAAAGAGACTGAAGCAGTCGGAATGCTTTGGGACAACCCAGAACAAGCATGGGTAATATGCACAGCGTATTATTAAAAACAGGAGGCAAGAGAGTGAGTTTTAGGTTTTTACATAGTGATTCTGTTGGTTTTGAGGCTTGGAAAAAATTCACTGTGGAGATGGTCAAATACCCACTTCAAAGAGAGGGCACAAAATGCCAGGACCTTTCTGGTGTTTCCCAGTACACTATGGCCTGCAAAATCCTAGTTTCAGTAACCGTATATTGGCTGGTGTGCTACATACATAGGTGCAGGAAAGCCCCTTGTGATTTCTAAAAAGAAAAGATTAATGTGAACATCAGCTACTCATGAAAAGCTGACAATACAGGCACAGGTCTCAGAGGTTTTAAGAAAGGATGTGATGGTACGAGATTGTCTAGGGGCCCTGATGGGAGACATTGGATTCCCTGAACATGAACATATCTAGTGACTTAGAGGCAAGTGCTTTTAAGCAACTGGGCTTGAGCTGTGGCCTCAAACACCAGTGACCACAGTGCCATGGCATGGACAGGAGAACAGTGTTGTCCTTCCCTCCTCCCACAGCCACAGCAGGTTGCTCACACCTCTTCCCAAGGGCGCTTTCTGGGCCCGTCCAAATCCCCAACGGACTACAGCAGTTGAGCTTGCTGGGGGAAGAAGTGGTGTAGCGGCAGCTGTTTTCCTCCTTAGATTTCCATGAAGTGAGCATGGCCAGCCACTTTCCATGTCCCTCTGGTGCCAGGTGGAAAGTCATGTCTCTGGAGAAAACGTTCCCTAGGTTAACAGGAAGAGGTGGATGAAGTTGCGGTGGGATCGTGGGGCTGCGTCAGGCATATTCCCATACACAAGGAGGAAGGCGGTGTCTCAGCTGCTGCACAGGGAGTTTGTCCCTGCAGCAGCCCCGGCGGGAGGGAACGGCTTTGTGTCTTCCGCCTCCATATTTAATCACAGTGGGAGTCGAGTCATGGGGGGAGAGCTCACAAATCACGACAGGCATATTTGCTCCCACTTTGTGGGGTCGTAGCAGTGTGACAACTGTTAACAACTTCCTACTTGAGTAAATTATATCAGACACCGCTTTGCAAAGGTTGCTGTAATGACTTTTTAACAAGAATTTATCCAGGAGCCATGACACGGAGCGTAAGTAATTGCAATCATATGGTATCTGTGTCATTGATGGTTTCTGCTATTTTGCAGTAAGTACTATAATACCATGTATAATTGGAAAGAAATATAGTATTTTTTTGCTTTCTTAAGAATAAGAATTGATGCTGAAATACGGAATGGTCCCTAAAATCCTGCTGTGTATTAATGTAAATCTGTGTAGTATGAAATACAATCTTTCTTAGCTGATACCATCTAAACTAATGTTGCACCCACGGAACTACTATCAATTGTCTCTGCTTCTGAGTTAAATTTTTGGATATCGGTGTAATAATCTACCATGTAAATCATTCACTGTGTTGGGTTCGTAAGAGAAGCAAGACTGACTCTGGACATGAGTATGTCTTGTGTTATTAGTGTATGACTCCTTATTCTCGAAAGACTCAGATTTAAAAAGAAGGAAGATTCCACACTCTTATAAGTCTCCTTTATCAGTATTTGAGAATTAGGAATGTACGGGCAAGGCAAAGAGTAATTTACCTCACTTTTGTGGGTCTAGCTTTCCAAATAAATTACACTCATGCTATTGCTGCTGGGAACATCTGCATTTAAATCAGTCACAATACAGTAATGCTATCTGCCAATAATACACCTTCTCTTTTTCCAGGGAAAGTCTGTCTGGTGTGTGTCAGTAAAAGGAGGTCACTGAAGAAAAAAAAAAAAAAAATGCTGAGGCAGGAATGAAAGCAACATCACTTAACCTAGAATAACTGAATATTGCTAAACTAGCTCTGAGCCAGGCCAATCCCTCTCATCCAAAAAGAACCCAGCAGGTTGAACACTGCTTCTGACCTGCGTCTCAGTTTTTTTATCTACCTAAGCCTTTATGGGTGAATTTATTTTTAAGGAAAGGTTAGCAGATGGATGGACTCCCACATAACAGAGTGTACCTCTTGTGAAACCTGACAGTAGACATGAGTAATAAATAGCTGTTGATTTTTTTTTTTTCACAGGCATCAGGGTTACGTTTATACCTACAGAGTGTCCAAGACAGAAACTGGGTCCTGGAGTGCTGAGGTGTGTACTTCTTTCTCTTCTGAAAATTTCTACATCCTGTTTGATGTTCGTATTGATTTAATGAAATATATTCAAATTATTCATGTTTCTGCATAGTCTGATGTTCATCGAAGGTAATCGATCTTGAGTGCGTCCATCACTAAGATGTCTTGGTGCCACTTCTGACAGTCTCGAACTCATAAATTAATTCCCTGTTACATTTCAGCTGTTGCATAATGCAATAGTGCATTCGTTTGCATCATTTTAAATGGCAAAAATATTGTTTTTTTATAATTTAACAAGCACAGTCAGTTCCCTTCTATCCCATGTACCATTAATGTCAGAATATTTAAGGAAATTATTTTCAATCATCTACAGTGTTTTAAAGTTAATTTCTCGCCAGATTAATTCACCATTGGTGCAAAACATACATATGTAGGGTAGCCAAAACTTGATACAAAGTATATTCACCCATCTGATAAGAAACTGGTAATTCAAGTGTAGAATAACATCGTTTGCAATACAGACAACTATTTGGGTTGATGGAATCAGGATGCTAACCTGTATTTCTTTTATGAAGGTCTTGTTCTTTGGAGGTACTCTGTGTATTAATTCATATTTAGCTTTCTGTTTGCGTGTGTTAATGAACACTGATTACAAACATTAAATAATTTCTAGACAGGCGTAATTCCTTGGCCATTATTATAATAGAAGTGGTTGCAGTGCTCTGGAAGATAAGACTGATTCCTGGGGTTGCTCAGAAGCAGATCAGGGAGTAAAAGTGACTCACATTACTGCAGAGTAAATAATTATCCGTGTCACCCTTGGGAATGGTACCCAGGAAGAATTTGCTCATTTGTTCCTGTAAGGCATCCCGCAGATTTGCACTGCCCAAGGACGAGGGTTTTTGGGGCGGGTGGGGGTGGTAATGCACCCGGCGTGCCAGGGTGAGACTGGTGTCTCAGGAAGGATGCCAGGACCCCCGGGGACCTCCACCTGTGGGGGATAATTCCCTGAGTGAGGCTGCAGCCTGCTTTGGCCCAGGTAACATCAGCATCTGCAGTGAGGTTTTTCTGGTGTTATATAGGCCTGCTACAGCTCCTCCCCCATGACCTCCGCTGGCTTCCTACATATGGGTCTTGGGCTTTCCCTCGCTGTATTTTAGGCAAAGCTTATCTGTGTTCCACAGCGTAGGTGTCCTGAAGGCCCAGGACTCTCAATACCTCCTCTGCAGGGAAAGATGCTGGTTACAGACCCACGATACCAACCCTTCCTTTAAGCAGGCAGAAACCTTTAAGTAAGTGTTGCTAAGACCATGCTGGCCTCAACTGTTAGAAACAGCAGCCTAAATCCAACTTATCAAGGCCAAAACAGGCTGCAGCTGCAGCTGGTGCTTTCTTATCTCTGCTTCCTTCCCTGTGGCTGGTTAGTGTCTGAGCAAGCTCAAGTTGCGCCCATCTTTCAAGGATGAGGCAGGGAAATTAAAATAGTGCTGGTAAAATCCCAGCCGGTGCGAAGCCTCCAGCTGGTGCCAGTGAGGCGGGATTTAGCCCACGACTGCTGGGTGAGAGCAGCGTCCCTCGGGTGGGACTACGCCGGCAGGACCTATGCTTGTCCTCCCATGACTTTGGTGGGGAGGAGTTATTACAAGAACAGCCTGAAGGATTTAACAGAAACATTGGATTTTTGATTAAAAGCAGACACAGTTTCATTTCACAGTGCTTGAAAAGATGCTAACGTAGAAAGAGAGATAGAAAAGCTCCCACTTTTAATAAATAGGTAACATTTTGCTGCTGCCTTTGTACAAGAGAGAGACAGGAATACTCAATGAACACATTGAATGCTCAGAGAAAGGCTTGCAAAGAGGCTGTGTCCGAGCCTGAATTTCGTGGTGTAAGGACTCCCCCTCCCCAGTAAGTGCCAGGTAGCTCTCTAGATTGTCTTACTGGTATTGCCAGGCTGGAAGTATCTTACCGATAAACCCCAGGCTGGAGGTTAAATCACTGGCTGCAATAAATCAGGGTCAGAAATAGCAAAAGGTCACTTGGGAATTTGCCTAATAAGCACACCAGGCTCTGGGTTTCTCTTGTAGTGATTAAGAAATCGTCACTCTTCCAGGCTTATATCACCACACTGCTGAAAACTGCTCTTAGTGCAGGGAGGCCACGATTCCCCGGGGGAAGGAGGAGGGCAGTACGGCTCATTGACTCTTTTTAAGTTGGCACATCACGGGGTCCAAGTGAAGGACTGGCTCCTTCCCTGGGGGTGTGTGTGCATTTCTGAGGACAAGGCTTCTGTGCCAGCACCCCCAGCCCGGCACAGACGCTCGGCACCCAGAATCCCCTCTCACCTCTCACCCTTTGGTTTCACAGACAGCACCCGGAGTCCACCGGAGGCTCTTTCGGAAAGTGCACAACCTCATTTCGGCCTTCCAGAAACCTGATCAAGGCATCGTAACGCCCCTGCAGCACCCAGTCATCAACAACGCAAAAGCCAAATACCCTCCAGGTACTCATGGGGTGGAGGGAGCCTCGGCTGCAGCTAAGCAGAGCCCTCCACGGCGGCGGGGATGGAGGTCTTAGACTTATTTGCATCTTTGACCTGAACTAGCCAGCAGGGTGGCATTGCCAAAAATATGCCCTAACTTTGCTACCGTGTGATCAAAATGCTGGCACTCAGGTGCTCATTAGGGAGGAGAAAATGGATTTTGAATATGTATTCCTGAGTGCCATACCGGCGGTGGCTACCTGCCCTCCCCAGCCCCCTCGCTCTCGTAGGTACGAGCCTTCTGATCTGTCCATTTTCTTGCAGCGTTCATCGTTTCGTATCTTTGTGATTATTTTTCTTAGGGAGAAATGAAGGCCATGACTTCCACCTGCAGCCATCATGAAGATGTTTCCCCAAGTGTGACATAACCATATCGTCCAGTGTCTCCTCTAGTCCGTGCTCTAGAACAGAACAATTTATATGATAGTTAATACAACTCCATGAGTTTTTTTGTAACATTTGCAGAAATGTGTATTTCATAGAATTTCTAGCTCAAAATTTAGAAGTTTTAAGTTTCAGAATGTTTTGAATTTAGGGTTTTTCTTTTTTTTTTGTAAGAGGATTAAAAAAATACCAACTACTAAATAGTGTAATGTCTTTTTTTTCTCTTTGTACTGTCAAGTACAAAATATTTTTCACTTCAAGATTAGGTCCTAATTAATAACTAGTTACTAATTTTACATTACTTAACTTTGGACTCTGCTTTGCATTTACGCAGAACTGGGCAAGTCCCCTCTTACAGCCTTAGGAAAATTGCTTACATTAAGATGTCCTTGCCTTGGGTGGGCTGTGTGACTATCAGTCATAGAGTTCCTAAAGACATTCCAGAAGTGGCACCATGAGGATCCCCACTAACTGGTTTCCCATCATACCAGGCTCTCTGCCCTGTAAGTAGGCAGAACTGGCCACCACTGCCGGGCTATACAAAATTTGTAGTTTGCACAAATGATCAAAAGCTTTAGCAATGCACTGAGTAACTGAGAACAACCAGTGGAGAACATCGTTCTTTGCTTTTAGATATTTTCTGTACTTGAAACAAACCACCCCTGCGTACAATTTTAAAAAATAAATTATTTTTGCATGACAGCGTCTCTGCTTTTCTCTACTATCCGTGTGTGTTTCCATGCTGCTGCTGGGCTCCTGGAGGAGAGGTTTGAATCTACAGGACTCGTCAGCTGTGCAGGGTTAGCACCTGGCTACCGGAGAACTCAGAGTACATGCCTTTTGCACGCAGGGTTTAACAAGCATGATGACACTGTCCTGCCTGAACTGGCAGACAGTAGCAAACACTTTTGAACAGACTGGATGTCCTACAGCGCTCTTGTTTCAGGAGACGGTACTGTGTCTGCACTGCAGTCAAAGGGTGGTTGACATGGTCCGGGCTCCTTCTGTGTGGGTTTCTGCCAGGCAGACTTGCGTGAGCTCCTGTGAGCTTTGGGAGGGACCCCAGCTGGGGCCCAGCGTTGTTTGTGTGTGCTCAGTCTGCGAGGGGGATGCATCTGGTCTGGCCTGAAGGTTTGTGCCACTGTTAGTCACCCTTCAACCCGCACAAATGGTCCCGACTATCCAAAAAAGATGATTCTCCCGCACTCCCTTCCAAAGCACAAGACTAACAGTGATTGCAAATGGACTACAAAAATATATATTTTTAAAAATACAGCTCTAAACATTGTATAGCCACCTTTGGGTTGCTCCGGTTAAATATTCTGTGCCTATACTTTCAATTTCCTCTGCACAGCTTGGAAGGAAGGAACCGTTTCCTAAGACTTAAAGAGGCTTTTTCCAGAAACACCAGGCTACAGGCTCAGGAGAACAAACCAGACCAAATTCCAGCAGGCACGGCCAAGCCGTGGCTCGGCAGCAGGGTCCGAGGCTGGTCCCTGGCCGTTCCTGTCCGGCTTTGTGCTCCTGCACACCATCCTTCCCCAAAGCCAACCGAGCTGCTGGGTGCTGGCAGAGTGCATGTGTGCCCCCAGGCTTCCCGGGAAAGCCCTTTTGCTTTCTAAGTGCTGGGTCTAAACTCCTGGTTTAACTGGCCTCTCCTGGGAGCAGGAAAGGGTGTGCCTGGAAATGGTCCCTGGCAGATGATTGCACCGTGGCGGGGATAAATGTAGTGGGAAGCACTTTGCCCAAGGGCTGTTTCCTATAGAAATGTCCTATTGACAGCTGAGGCTGTCAGTGCTGCATGTGCAAACCCTGTGCCACAAGAGCAGCAGCCACTCATCTGCTCTGCGGTGCAGTGAGCTGAGGATAACTGGTTTGACTACGGTTGACTCCAGAAGTGCATTGCTCTTCTAAAAAATACATAAAATAGGCCAGAAGATGCCATTTTTATTTAAAGCTGAGAATGTCGTTTCAGTTTCTGATGCAAATTATTAAGACAGAGGCTTGTTTGTGTTGTTTCTTTTGGGTATCCAAGAGTCTGGAATTGCTGTAGGCTTAAACAAGGTGGAAACAGAGAGAGAAGCTCCTGGTACCTGTGGGACAAGGAGTCGATGTTTGGTTATGGGAACAGTAATATGGAAATTATATAGATTTCCTGCATTGACTTAGGGGGGAAGAGCTACAGATCCTTTCAGAGAGCAGCAGCCGCCGCATTTTGTGGGCATGACTTCCCAGGTAATGTCTGTATCACCTGCTTCATCCTTTCCACCACCCCCGCTGGGCTGCAGCCACACTGGGACGCAGCCCCTCGCTGTTGCGGTTGCTCTGCATTGTCCCCCAAGCCCTCCTGTCCCCCCCTTTCCCTGGCTGCCGCAGCCCCGGCTCTGACAGCTGATTTTGCAGCTCACTGCGGGTACTCTCTGTCCCCTGCCCCGGCCTGCCCTGCTCTGCCTTCTCCCCAGCAAAGGCAATGCTGCTCCTCTGCAGCAACTAATCCTGCCACAGCTCTGGTTTTGCCTCCGCTAAGCCCTCCCCTACTCCTCGGCTATGGCTGTGACAGACCTCCTGCAGCACTAAATCAATACCGTCTCCCAGGCTGGTTTTCTTCCCTTTTCTACTAGAGCACCCCTTTGGCCTCGGTTCCTTCTTATCTGTCCAGCCCAGCAATTCCAGCCGCAGCCCTCGCTCCGGGTTATTGCCCAGCCCAGCTGCTCCCATCTGTTTTTCATCACGTAACCTTTCCTTTAGCCTTAAATACTCCTTCTGCCCCTCTGGTTCACTGTCTCCTCCCCTCTGCTGCATGCGCTGGGCTTTTTATTTTTCCTCACGTGCATACTTTTGATACACACGGTCATTCATCATCATCTATTTGAGGCCACTCTACAGAATGTGCAGGTACTTAAACTTTGCTCCTCGTCCCCTACCACCACCGTTGACTTCACCCACTCAGTTCTTGGGAGCGCAAAGGCATTTAGCAGAATTTTTTTCTCTCTCACATTTGTTTTGATGAAATGTAATAAACGGTGCACAGAAAGTGGCTGTGGTTTCACCTGCAGTGAAACCTGCAGTTATATGCATGAACTTTGGTGAATCAGAAGTAAAATTAAATCTTGCTAGCAACCCCCTGCCCCCCAACTTTTGAATCAACCAATATTGTCTGAAGCGCTTATTTAGCTGTATGGAAGCACCTTTTACTGACCCGACCAGAGTATCCCACCTACATGGTGTAAACAAAGACAACATCACACACCATCAGTTTGCACCTTTATTTTTTAAAAATGAAATAGTCAAAGTACTTTCTTTTTCAAATATCGACACATAATATATTAACTTTTAATATTTACAGCGTGTTGCTGGGATGTTCTTGTAGAAAATGCATGCTTCTGGTCTGAAACCCAGAGCAAAATGCATCAGACCATTTAACTGCAGCCATATAACATAAACCTGTACAGTATCCAGTCACTATTCAGCACAGGAGTTAGAGCAGGAATAAAAAAATTGGGATCTATTGTTTCCTAGCAACGAGGCTGAGGCCATTATAACACAATTTCTGTTAAGATCAGAACCTCTAACTGGTGTTAGACAGAAACTGAAGATCTTGGCATACATTGTAAACATTTTTACTGTTGATGAGAAAGCTAAAACGGAACGTTACTTTGACATACATCGTATGCTATGCTTCTCTTTCTTGTTTATTGACACTTCTGCCTGAAGAGTATGAAGATTTTAATGTTTTATCATGGTTCATACAAGTAAAATACTGTCAAGGACACGATCTGATATACTAACATTTATTAAAAGGCTAAAGTCCACCACGAGATCTAAGGAAAAACTGGAAATTGTCAAACACATTTCCTTAGACAAATAATGGCAGGTGACAAATGCCCGGACAAATCCACAGCGAGTCCGACTCCACCGGTCCCAGTTTCTGCCGAGAAGCGATGCCTCCGACAGTCAGGGCGCTTTTGACCTGGTAATGTTTTGTATCAAGGATGGGTTTAAGTAACAGTCAGCATTTGACAGGGAAAACCCTTACGGCTGTCGGCGGCAGCCTGATCTGAGTGTCACCGCGTTGGATCAGCTGCGCTACGGCGAATCCCCCCCCCGAGCAAGCTAACACCCTGCCAGGGATCTGTCGATCTCTTTTTGCTCAGGCTCAGGTGGGAGCTCCTCTGCCTAAACCGCGTCCCCCTTCGGAACCGTGCCTTGGCTTCCAGCAGCACTGATGGCCATTGAGCACCTTGGAAAAGCTGCTGCTCTGTAACCCCGGCCCTGGTCGCTGGCGGAGCGGGGGGCTCGGCGGGCAAGGGAGCGCAGGGCGGGGATGCCAGAGCTTCGGGAGCGCTCACGGCCAACAAGAGAGGCCACGTCTACCTAGCTAGTGTACAACTGAGAGGACGTTAAAGAGCTCAGACCAAACAGCTAGGATGTGTATACCGAGATGCACATCGACCAGTTCATATATATTTATTTGGCTATGTTCTACATAGATATCTATATATATATATTTATACCTTTGAAATGCTCTAGATTTGCTAAATAAATATGAAAGCAAAGGAAACCTTACTTGTACACACTATTCGTTTGGCTGTCATAAAAAATATAGCATATTTCTCATGGTAGGTATTTGCTACAGGATAGTGTGCAACAGTGGTTTTATCTTATTTTATTTTATTTTATTTATTTTTTTCCACTTTCAGAACCTTGTTTGCAGTGCAGAATGCTAGCATCAAATTATCTGATCTAAATAACAGTATAAATTTCCACGCCATTATTCTTCTTTTTTGCTTTTTCTCATTTGGGTCTCTAGGCTATAGTGCAAAATTAAAAAAAAAAAGAAAAACTACAAAAAACAACACTGAGAAATTGGTCTATCTACTAGGAAAAAAAAAATGGAGACTGAAATATTCCCTGCCTCCATCTGAGGTTGTTCATGAACAAGATGGTCCAACGCTATTTGTTTGCTACCGTTCTCACGAATCACTGCTGGCTGGCCCCTGTGTAGCTACGACTTCAGTCTCCAGTGCTCTTTCGGTAATAACTCGTTTCTTTAGCACTGTCATCTCAACACGACATTTTTATTTAGTTTCCTAAATTTCTGAAACTGTTACGATGAAGGCGTTTTTTTGTTTTTTTTTTGCTTTTGTAACCGGGCCATGTAATGTCATGTGATTCTTTATACATCCATATTCTCATTAGAAATATTGTTCAAAAAGGTACCTTAGACTGCACCCAGGAACTGGGAAAATGCCAAATCTACTTTCAGTGACAAACTTGTAACACATTTCACTCTTTGACCTTTTGGCATAATATGAGAACAACAGTAATCAAGGCAGTATTAAAAAACACAGCTGTAGGTAATACAAAGTGCATTTCCCGCATATAATACAAATATAACTTTAAGAAACTAAAGGCACAAGCTAACTAAATGTGTATTACATACTAGAAATGCACAGTTCAAGGTAATTCTAATAGCTTCAAATATTTGTTTATAATGGATATTTAAAGCAGTTTGAAAATGATATCTCAGTAGTGAATTGCAAAAAAGTATAATTGCTTAAAATATAAGTAAAATAGACTCTAATATTGACATCTTGGATCAGTGATAAAATACATCATCACGTTTATGAATGCACTCTCTATATACAATTCATAAATTATTCTTCCGTTGATTAAAAGCGTATTAGAGGCTCAAGGATTCGAAGGTCCATTTTTAGGCTGGTGTGGAGGTATTCAAATTCTCCATGATTGTATGGAAAATTACGGAAATCAGAGCTGTCAAGCCCGGCTGTTGTCAGCTCCCAATTCTGTACATTAGTTAATGATGAGCCCGATCAAAATGTGTATGTGCAGGTTTTGGTCCACAATTCCCCCTGGCTGGGGAGTAGAGGGTGGTTTTAGGGGCCAGGCTCTCGCTCAGCCTGATCCTGCACCCTCAAAGCTGCGCTGGCTCCCGGGGGAGCGGAGGGAGTCTGGAAAGAGACGCTAATGGTGTGAGGCTGAGACCCGAGTCCAAAACCCTGGGGGGGTTCAGGTCTCAGGTGCCAGTTCAGGCTCATCTCTAACTTTGGTACAGTCTGCTCCACTTGCCCAAAAACAAGGGAAAAAAGAAAACTGGAAAGAAAGGAAGAAAGACAAAGAAAGCACTTTGTTAGCTTCAGTAAATATGAGCAGAAATTGTTTCAATATATTTACTATGTCTGTTTTGAAAGAAATGTGCAATAACATCACTGTTACGGATACACAGGCTCTATAACAAGACTTCTAGCTCCCTCTGAAAGTCAGTAAAGGAAATCTGCTTACCCGTCCCCCCCTCCCCGTGTGCCCTCCCATCCCGATAATCAGGTCTTTTAAAAATGACAAGCTGAAAGAAGGATCACCTACTCTGCTGTGAAATAACTGTGCCAGCAGTGCATGATACCTTGGGAAATAAAAATTTCTGCCCATGCAATATAATGTTTTTCTATGTGCTCTAGATATTGAGCTGAAAAGTGAAGAGTCATCCCCAAAATGTTCTACGTTTATCAACATATTTACTATCCACACTTAGGTTCATCAACTCCCAACCCACCAATCTTCTTCAGACTGGAAAAAATGAGTAATACAACAGGATTATTAATTTGAGATGAAAAGAATGCGATGCCTAAACCCAACAACACTGCAATTTCCAAATGATCTGTGAGAAGACGAGTCCTGGCCCAATGACTACGGACAGGACTGATCCTGTTGTTACGGCTTGTTGTTACTGCACCGTGTGGGCCCTCCCAGCTGGGTAACGAGGGTTGTCCCAAAAGCCCTGAGTTAAAGCCCAGTCTGGAGCACACTGATGTCAGTGGAGAGGCTCCTGTCGACCACAGTGCTCGCAAAGCCCTCCTTTGGCCAGCCCTGACGCCTGGCTGAAGCCCAGCGGCGCGGTGGCACCCTGCACCCCTCCGCCAGGAAGATCAGCAGCTCTACGTGTGCTGCCGGACTCCAGCATAACCCAGTGCCGAGGGAAACCTCGGGAGAGAGGCCCCCACGTGCAAAAGTAGACGCAACATGGTGTTTCGTCACCGAGTGGCTGGGAGGTGGCTACGGCTGAGCAAAGCTGAAGGCCATACGGGACAGCCTTTCTGTACTGTATCCAATACAAGTCGGGTTTCCCAGGTTAGAAAATCCCTTAGATCATAGCTGTGAGGAATGACATATGCGGGGTTGGTGAGCAACTGCGAAGTTTCCATACACAGTCTGGTTTCTGTATGCAATCCCTTGAACTTACGGGAGATCTCACTGGGATAAAAACTACCCAGTAAACACGGGTGGCAGAATCAGGCTCTGTAACCTTTTAAATAATTGGTGAATTATTAAATCAACAACAACAAAAAAGTCGCGTTTCTTTAGAAGAAGGCAGAGCACGCTGCGCTCCCCCCTACCCCGCAGGGATGTGCGGTGTCACCCCGGGCACCTTGCGCGCAGGTTGCGCTGCTCAGCTGTCAGGACTCTGCTTCTGAAATTTTTGAATACTGCCACACAAGAACTAAAAATCGTCACTGTCATCTCTCAAAGAGTTAAACGAACAATATTAAAATACCATCTTCTGTCACATTTAAAGGCAGTTGGATATGTTTTTTCCTCTATATTTATATATACAGAGTTCTGATCTAGAAAAACCAATACAATAAACCATTTTACGTTTAAAAACAGGCAGTCTTTGGTGACGCAAAGGCAGAGATTTTCTTTGTTACCTTCTGCCTATTTCACTCTGTCTCATAAAGTGAATATTATTGGCACTGTCAGAAAGTTCGAGATACTGCTCCACAGATAAAACAAAATATCCATCGTAGCCTTGTACCCGCCCAGTGCTTAAAAGCTGCTGTTTCTCTCCATCTGTCCATGCCCTAATACCTTCTTCCCCTTCCTGCAGCCGTCTCTGCTCCTTAGTCCAGGCCTGAGCCACGGCTCTCTGCCTGGCTATCTCCAAGACATGGTTCTTTTCTTCTTCCACCGTTGTTCCATACCGAACGTTAAAGCACAGCGCGCCGTGCTGGAGCTGGATGTCAGCAAAGCGTCTAGTCCTCCCGTTGATCACAGAAGTCATCTGCGACACTGTGACGTTGACGCCATTCTCCAAGATGCGTCGTCCTCCGGTGTTGCCGATTAGGGTCAAATCTTCTTCCAAAGACCCCAGCTTGATGAAGTAATGCGTGTCTCGTCCCTCTATGGTGAAATGCAGGTTCTCCAGATAGTGAGCGTTGTTGAGGATGGCAGCAATGCGCCGGCTGTCCTCGTTAGCCACGCCTATAATGTCAGCTGTCACTATACCATCCTTTATAGCGAATTTGATGCCTTTTCCGAATACTGAAGGAATAGCTGCAAATCTCGGTTGCTTCACTCCCTCGTAGCACTTGCCATCGCTATACCTGGGTGTCATAGGAAGTTGATCCAAGGATATAAAGTTTCGGAGTTGCTTTTGTAGCTCACACTGAATACCAAGGATAGTCTGGAAAAGAAAATACCAATAGTTTGCAGGCGAGGCATCTTGCAGTTCATTATAGTGCCTCACAGACCCTACTAATCTCTTAATTGCTTAGAATGGATCTTTAATTTGTTTGGAAAACATTGTGCACATCTACAGAGCCTGGGTGTACGCACAGGCTCTCTAATCGCCTAAGGTATTGCTTTCTGTCTCTTGGACTCCTGCGTTTCTAGAAAACAAATGGAAAACATGTTTATCACAAATGCTACTTTTGTATTTATTCTTCCTTTTTTTCCTTCCCCCCCCCTTGAATTGTTACTCTAATAGCTGGTCTTTCGACTCTTAGGCGTGGGGAAACCTGAACTCAAAGCTGTGCTCTTTCGCATGATTCTGTGCTTAGTCTCTGTGCGTCTAATTATGTCTTCTGTAAAATAGCAGTAACAGTTTTTATAGCCCATTCTTTAAGGAAAGCAGGCTGTGAAGGTCTCAAGACACTAGAACAACGGGAACCACGCAAGTACATCAGATCTGTAGATCTTGCTCCCCATTGAGGCTAAAAAAACCTCACTCTAACCACCTATTTGTCTTTTAACACTATACCTATCACTACACTTTTTCTGTGCCTTTGTAATAGCTTCGTTAATATCTCAGTAACAATTTTACATGGACATGCTCCTACATCTGGAACAAGCTCTGACCCTCCAGCCCTCTGCACTTTGTGCAGTCATTTGTGCATGGGAAAAGAAGTGTGTGAAATGCTGCTAACATGAACTCACACCACCTTATACTTCCTTTTCCTGACTACATTAGAGGAAAGGCATCTTTTCTCTCTCATCTTTGCAAACTCATATTTCTCTGTTAACAGATCCTTGTATGGCCAAATGCAAAACATGAACACCTGCTCAGACTATCGGTAGTTGGTCCTGTTGCAGTTAAATTGATTGCTAGACCCTGGTAGCCGCTGCATGGCTCTTCTTTACTGAAAATAAGCCCTGGAGCAAGGCTGAGTTTTACAGATTCCTCTACAAATCCATAGCAACATTTCTGTTTTCCTGCAATAATTATGCAGAGGTACAGACTTGTAAAGCTGTTTATACCCTCAGTGATTTTGCATCTCTTGTGGCATCTTTACTAACAAAGATGAAAATCTGCGGTTTTAATTTTTTATTTCCACAAAATTTTTTGTAGCTTTTTCAATTTTCAAACACCTTTATCCTTTTGTCTATCCTGCCTCTCAAATTTGGATGGTTTCTCTGTAAACAGCTGCAGTTTCTTCACTGTGTTCCTAAGAGCTTCTCCTTAAAACCCTCCTCTGCTCTGATGCCTGTACATAATGTGACGACATTAAACTTTCTAGCATTGTTAGACTATTTGCCTTGCCTATAATGTTGAAAGACACAGTCACATTGTTTCCTTGGTCTCCAACATTTTATAATCAAATTCCTTAATTTAGTATTAGAAGCAGCTGAACAGAGTTTTTGCTAACCTTTCCAGGATCCCACTCTTGAGTTTTTGTTTGAAGCTGCAGAAGTTCGTATGTTGTCTCCAAAGCTTCTATCTCTGGTTTTGGGAATCCAGGTAGTACGTTGTGCAACTGGAAACCAAACAGCTCTAGCCAACTTCCAATGTCTACAAAACAAGAAAAGGATGCTGGCAATAAGGCACATAAATCCTAGAAAAAGTGAGGGTAGTCTGCAGAAATCCCAGCTATGCAGAAATAACGATTTCACATCAATTTATGTTTTCAGTACTGGTTACAGCACTT
The DNA here is from genome assembly GCF_965638725.1 of Aptenodytes patagonicus. Lineage (NCBI taxonomy): Eukaryota > Metazoa > Chordata > Aves > Sphenisciformes > Spheniscidae > Aptenodytes > Aptenodytes patagonicus. The sequence goes on from NC_134957.1 coordinate 18,683,411, forward strand.
ACTGTAGCAAACAAATTATTTGATTACAAAGCACAGCTATACTCAAATCGATAGTGTACCTTCTATCTATTTTTAATGGAAAAAATTCAAATTAAGCTGCCGCCATTCTTCCCCTAATTTTAGCACTTAGAAAAGCAGCAGAAACAACTATTAATTATTTTCTTGGTTACCATAAACGCTATAGAAAACAGAGCAAGCTCAGTAAGATGTTATCTATTGAAGAAATGACTGTAACATATGTAAGATTAGAGCCAAATAGTAACTTTGGATGTATGCAAAAGATTTCTGGAGTCTTGAATCCATACCAGAATTTGATCAAAAGTTGTGTTTTCATGAGAAGCGGGTTACTTTTACCTGTTGTATACTTAGCAACATCTTGGAGTCTGCCAACTGGGTAATTATTTTCAAATGAGTAGAGATTAAATGGTTGTGGGACAGCATTCAGGTGTTTCCATATATGATGATCTGGTGTCGTCCACCGACCAGCAATGACATCATAGTCCCGCTGACCCAGATGAACTAATTTAGTAAGAGAATCATAGAGCCCTCCATGAAAACCAATGATAACCTGGAAATCTGGATTAGTGTCCTGGTAGATCTCTCCATATGGGGTGTACAAAATTTCTTTTATGACTTGGCCCCGACTGCTAAATACAGCTAGAGGTGTTCCAGTGTTATCACAAGCAACATAATATTCTTCCCCACTGCTTAATTCCATTGCAATGAGATGACCTTGAAGATCATAATATAGGGATGTTATTTCCGAGCTAGTATGATTGTACAAGTGAGTAACTCTTATTGGGTTGGAGAGATCAGCATAGAAGAACTGTAAGTGTTGTCCTAGGCTTGATTTGCTTGCAACTCGTCTTCCAAGGCCATCATAACAGTATTGCACAGTCCAGCCAGACACTTTGTTGTACGCTTTGTTCAGCAGACCGTTAGAGTTGTACTCAAAGATCTCATTGCCTCTTTGCCTGAGAAAACCATCTTCGTCCATTTTATATTGAATTTCTCCAAGTCTGGTAATGCGATCTCTCAGATCGTATCTCAGAGGAGTGAGGCGCGCACTGTTTCCATGGCTCAGCAAGTTGATGTTGCCATTAAGGTCATAGCTGTAGCGCCACTGGGTTTTATCATTCACAGACACAGTCTGAAGTTGACCGTCAGCATCATATTCATAAAAATATCTTGTTATATTGGCATCTACACCGACGCGTATATCACAGATCACCATACGACCCATATTATCATACTGGATGGTCATCCAGTAAGCGATAGACTTGAGAATTTCATATTGTACTTCAATCACCTGACCATTGGCACTAAAAATTTTGGTATGTTTCATCACAGTGGTGGTTATAACTTGGTTTAAATCATAATTAATCACACTGAATTTTCCAAATTGTTCAGTCCTGCCAGAAACATCGACGTAGCGGTACAGATCTATGGGAAGAGGCGTCTCGTTTATCATGGCCTGCATGCTTGTGACACGGAAGTTGTTATAGCTGTAGTCAAATCTGGCGTTTACAAGCCCTTCTTCACTAAACCTGAAGATTTGGCGACCAATAAGCGGACCTGTCCAAAACAAATAGGGAAAAGGGGAAAAGCGAGAAAAATAATGAATTATGTCCACCGTGTACTCACCCTACAGATCTAGCACAGACAGGCGATGAACTCAAATATACCCTTAAGCCTTATTGCTTCTTGACTTTCTCAGAAAATACCATTAACTAAGAATATGTTAGATTATTCCCTCACAAACCTTTATTAATGCTTGCTCTACAAAATATTTATATTTTATTAACATTTGTTTAAATGAATGCTATTTTATTCATAATTATGATTTCTATTTACTTACAAGATAATTCTAAACTAAATTTATTTTACTTGGTGATTTCTTTCCTCATATAAACAGGCCTTTTGAATTTATGTTGTATTATGGTATGAACAGGGAAACTTGAAAACACAAACAATAAAACAACTTGATTTAGTATTTAGCAAATATCCACACAGTGGAATAAAAACAATCAAACATTATAAGAGCTATTCCATACCAAGCAATAAAAAGCAAGCTGTATTTCAAATGGGACAGCTATATATGCCTATAGCTGGACACAGACATAGAGATATACACACATATTTTTCTATTGAAACATAAAATATAAGAACTTGTAGACATAAAAATAATGGAACTCCATGACAGGTAATTGCAGGATCAGGGCCAAAAACTTTAGCAAAGTAGCCACAGTTACACAAACCTGTTTGCCTGTATCTGATGGTACAGATGAACCCATCATGCATTAAATGTATTGTTTTGATAACCCCAGAAGATTCCTCGTAGGTGAATGTGACTTGAGTAGTATCATAAAGTATTTCTGAAAGTCGGGACTGTTTGGTGTATTTGTAAAGGACTCTGCGTCCTGTCCCAGGATATAAGGTTTGCAGAAGCCGACCGTCTCTGGTGACGTCCTGTATGAAAGCCGCATTGCTGTCCGGAGGGGTGTAGATGTTGCGGTAGTACCCGACGGACAGCATGGTTTGCAAGGCATGGCGCACCATGCTCGGCATGGTGACCGAGAGCAGGTAGTCGGACTGGTCGTACTCAAAGATGTAGCGGCGCTGGCTGTGCAACAGGAGCATCACGGACTGCAATCAAACAGGAATGGCAGTATAAGTGGCTGATCAAGCAAATGATTATTCATCTAGTGAGCGCCTGAAGGTTAAGGAAATGCTGAAACAACCATCCACTCTTGTAGGTTGCTCTTACTGTCTGTACAATTCCAAGTGAAGCTTTCAGCTCCAGGAGACCTGGCCAGCAAGATGGTACAAAACAGGAGGAGAATAATAATAAGTCTAGAGGTAAGGACCTCCAAACTGGAACGCAGATGTGGCTCTCAGTAGCATTTCAGCCTCATGCTGACTTGCTATGTTGCTTTGAAATATTTAGGTCATCCTCCCAGGACGCAAAACCAGAGGGAACCTCTTCCTCACACACAGGCAGAGCATCTGCACCAGCAGATGTTTCTAGGGGAGGTGGAAGGGGAAACTTTCAATGGTGTGTACAAGGTGTTTAGCTTTTATTGGCACTCCGCATATCTCTACCACATACCTACCCCTTTTTCTGTATGTCTTCTATTAAATGCACATTGCCCCAGAGGTCACCGTATCTCCATGCTTACAGATGGATGAAAACAGTCTGCAGGTTCTTTGGTGTGACTACTTCTATCTCTGTTTTTTAGTGTTTACAAAGAATGTAATTTCTACACAGGTACTTGATATTCGCCCTGTGTTGGTTAATTGTGGCTGGTCAATGAAATCTGGTTTGTTTGTTTGGCAGATGAATGTGCAAGCATGGCAGACATTTTTCTGTGCAAATTTAAAGTTTGGGTTCTGTAAACCTTTTCACCAGTCATGTGCAAAGTCACGGTGTCACAGAGTACAAGCCCACGGGTGAACAGACACTGTTGACACAAGCATAATGAAAACACAGAGTGAAAATGTCTGCGGGACCTTTGCAGCCTTCCCCCAGCTCCAGTAAGTGGCTTGGCTGGACCAGAGCACTGCACATCCTTGCCACACTGAGCTGAGACGGAGCGTGGACACTGCACAGTTCTTAGCTCACAGCCCAAGCCTACCAGGCACATAAACAAATTTGTCAGGCTTCTGCATGATTGAGACATCATGCAAAACAAAGTCTTAAGAGGAACAGTGTGACCGCTTTTTCATAGAGCATTGGGCAAAGAAATCAGAAAAAAAGGCTTTTTTTTCCTCTAAGCTCAAAAATCTTCTCTGGGAAGAAAACACTGAGAGCTGAGCCCTGCAATGTGTCAAGCAACATTGGCCCTGAGCCACTGACAAATAACCCAAGCGCTTATTCAAAGAACCAAAGATAGGCTCAGCCTTGGCCATCCTCTCTGCACCCCCAGCCCCCCGCCCTCCCAAGATGTATTTCTTCCTGCCCTTGGTGAAGGACATCTGTCACCTGTACACAAGCCAGAGAGCACCAACATATGCCACCCGCAAGTTGTCCTCTGCCAACTGGTGACGACAGACCTGTACACCGAGCTTTTTCTGATCGCTTTATTGCTGGTCTGCCAAGCATTTCTAACACGCACCGTGTTTATTTTGTTTTCACCTTCAGTCAGGAGTCCCCAGTCTGCAGTAAACCACTGGCTGAACTCTCTCCTAGCGCTGATGTGACGCCTCTCTCTATATACTGCTCCCGGGCCTGTTTTTAAGCTGTCTGCCATTGACAGAGTATGAATAACAAGATCAGAAACATCTCTAATATAACTTTAGTGCCCCTGTGTGCCATTTTTACAGCACTTTGTGGCTTTTCCACTTTTGTCCAGGATAGTAAAAGGCTAGACAGTACAAGGGTCGGAGGCTTAGTATCCTCTCTAGCCTATTAGAGGATACTGTAAAGAGAAAAAAAATTAATTCCCAATTAATCCTAATAATATTACAATAGATTTTTCAACTCTTTGCACAAATTGGGTTCTAATTGTTTTAAAGGATTTCAGAGGGTAGCTCACAAAACATCCAAAAAGCTGTCATTTTATAAAGGCAACCGGAGCCTGGTCAACCACGTAATGATTGATGCCGCGTGGTATATTGAGACAAACAGCCAGTGGCAATTACTTGGAGCTCTACTGGGAATAGACAGAAATGCTGAGCATCACCACTAGATGTCATTTCTGTCCAACATACACACGCAACCGCTCATCTCTTTTGTCTGGTGGTAAATGGCAGGATTTTGGAAGCAAGCTTGGAGAACTCAGGAGATTTTATAACACCATTAACTAACTGAGAAAAGTGACCAAAACAAGAGGAACTGAATCCCGTCAGTAAAAATTATTTACAGTGCTACTATCATAGTGCTTTTTAAAACCTAAATTATTGGAACTAATTTTGGAAGGGGGAGAGATTTTTGAAGATGTACAATTAACTCATCAAGTGCTAAAAAATGAAGAATTAAATAACTATGAATTGGAAGCGAACTGCATAATTGATTTTTTGATAAAAGGAATTGTTGGGTCTTATGAGGTTTCAGACAACCTTTAGCAATCATTACATAATTAACACCGTGAGTTATTGACTTTAATGGAGCCACAAAATAATATTTCAATGTCTAATTTTGACAGCGAATTCATCTTTCTTTGGCACAAGGAACAAACAGTGATGAAAGTACATTAAATAGCTGGGAGATTATGTCCATGGTGTATATGACTTTCAATAATTTTAATGACAAATTACAGCATAACCCAAGCCTGCTGCTACCCGAACCAGTAAGATTTTGCCATTTGCTTCTACTAGATCAGGATTCGGCCACTTGCGTAGAATTCCAGAATAACAGTTTTAAGTTATATGACTTCATTTATAAGCTCATTTTAAACTAAGAACAGACAAAGTGGTTTGGAAAGATAAGAAGCATACATCTTTCCAAAATTACGGTCCATTAGGCCCAAAGAAAAAATAAAAGATTCCTCCAAAAGGCACATTGCCCAGATATTTGAAAGCTGTACTAAATGCCTGTTTACTTGCAATTTGCAGAAGAGCAAACAGACAAAAGAAGCCCTGACAAATTTATCTGAACCAAACTTCTGAAGCTTCCAGGGTTTGCCAATCTTATTAACAGGTGCAAGAACCATACTGCAAGCAGACAAGGAAGGAATCACATTTTTATGCATTCTCCAGTCTAAATCGTTTTCTTCTCTGGGTTAGGTTTAAGTTTTTTGAGGATCAAGCTTAAACACATTCAAAATAAGTACAGCAAAGTTTATCTTAAAAGTACACATTTGGAACTTTTTAATATAGAAATAACTTCAAAGTCATTGGATTTCCTGCGTGTAATACCCCCTATCAGTTTTACCTCACCCGCCCCCTCCTAGCCTTTCCCTGTGGTTAACGGGTTCAGGGGAAATGTTCTGCAAACACAGGGTATGTTGGATAGTCCAAGACGTTGCTATTAACAAAAAAAAGCTTAAAAGGATGCTGTTTGAATACGATTTTACACTAAGTTCTGAAAGCTTTAAAAATACAGATTGGCTTTTTGGTTTTGAGAGACAAGACCAAATGAGATGCTTCTACAGATGAAGATGCTGTTCCTCCTTAGTCTGTGCAGCACTGATTCCCCCATTTTGTGACCATTACCTATAAGCATAAATGAAAATTACTATACTCAGGCAATTTAGACACGAAGTCACTATAAAAGCAGAGCAATAACTCATTTCATATTGAGGTTCCCCCCCACCAATGGCCCTCATAAATACTGAAGTAATCTGTCTCCTCACAGGATCAATCCCTTTTTTACAGCGCAGCACTGAATAGGTGCAAGCTTGTACTCGCTGGCTCATAATTTTGGCTTAAAAGAACTGTGTTTGTGGGAGCAAAAAATTCCCTTTCAGTGACTGTTATATTTTTGACTACGTTATACAGAGTAGCAACATGTTTTTCAGCAGTGAGAGTGTCCTTTGTTCACTTGAACTTGGACTGAGACCAAGAAGTCATTTTTACCTACCAACTAAACAAACCTGAGGTGCTGATAACTTTCTTCAGAACTAAACTACGGCAGGTTTGAATGGGTGACATGTAGGTCTAAGCATGTCCAGAGACATTTTTATGTAGTTATGTAATTGTACGCATTTTCTGTTTAAAAAGTCTTAAATACTCTTGCAAGAGGTAGCATTATAACATAGTTCACAATATAATATCTATACAAAACCAAATAATTTTGCCTGGATACAACAATCCACTTTTTAAATGATTTACCTTTTCTAAATATGTGTAACTCCATATTTTACCATCTGCCCACGTTCTGGAAATTATGTTCCCACTTGGATCATACTCCATTTTCTCAGTCCAGGTTCCTCTTTGGATATAGGTGACTAATCCAGAATGTGAATAAGTGATATTGACCTCATTGTACTTGCTGATGGGTGACCATAAAATTGGGCGTCCTGTCTGGTCATACATAATCCGAAGAGTGAATTTTCGATGATCATCATAAATCTTTCCTGTTCTGGTCACATGATCGAAATCAATGGAGAGCAGGTTTCTGTTGTGGGCCTAAACACAAAGATACAGTAAGGTAAGAAAACAATGCATCTTAATTACACACAACACACACACTTCTGTGTCAGCTCTCATCACGATGCGCAATGGTTTAACATTATGATGGAGAATTTAGGCCTTATTAAAGACAAGAAAATAGAAAAATATTCAGATGAGAAACAGGAGGACCAAGAAACAAAATGCTGCTTGCATTCAGTGTTGTTATACTTTGCATTACAGGATGCTTCCTACTTCCATGTGCTCTCACCTCTGCTCTCACCTTTTCCTAAGTTTTTCTTCTTTCTTCTCAACTTTCATCTCTCTGTGGATGGACTTTTTGATTCCAGCCGAAGATGTGTAGTTAAGCCCACAAATTAACAAAGATATCATATCTCACATCCTCTCTCTTAAGCTCCGTTAACGTTGACAGGTCAGCTACCGCTCTGGGATAGCCCACGCCAGGTCGCATACTGATGCCGCAAAGCAAAGAGCTGTGCTTGCGGCTCCCGAAGACCCTGCTCACCCTCATACTTCTTCACAAAACCACCCCACTCCCAGAGCTCATGAAAGCCAGTGGCAGTGGTGCCTGGTGCCAGCCACAATCCATAATCCTTGTTGCAGCGCTCTCACCACATTTGGGACCTGCAACATTTGTTAAACTCGCCGCGTCCGACAGACTAACAGAGTGACTGTGCTACGGTCTGTTAACATTTGCGGTCCAACAGGAAAATGCGGAAGGGCAGCCCAATTCTCAGTTTGGAATCACGTTCAAAGCTGAGCCAGATTCATGAAGACAAAATATATTTATCCAGTGCTTTCATCATCTTCCTCCTTACATCATTCAGTCACTGGGCAATCACTGTTAAACTCCGTTAAATCAGAGACATAATTTAGGGAACCATAAGACATTGTTCATTGACTTGTCTTTTTCAGATCAATGCTCAACGCGCTCATTGTATTAATCTACTGCATTTTATCTAATCACTTGTATTAATCTATTCCAATTAATAAATTCCTTACAGCAGAGATGATGTCAGTGCAGGTGTTAGCACAGTGCACAGCACAGTGCTTGCTCCTCACTGAGGCCTGGAGGGATAGCCGTAAAGTAAATGGTTAAGAATACCCGTTTAATAATTCAAGCTGTGATCATATGGTGGTAGTGATTAGAAAGAACTTTTTTTTTCTTTCCCCTTTCTGTTTTTAGATACAAAATAATTTGAAAATCTAGAAGAAGCAGGTGTTTTTTCTTCAACTGCCGTTCCTGGGGTTTTATATACACACATGTCTAACTTTAATAGTGTTCATTTACAATAGCTGTAAAATACCTATATACCCCTGTAGACTGCTGTAACTATTACAATTTATGCTCTAATGATAGTTAAGGAGCCCAAGTAAAATGTGATGCTCGGTTCAACTATATTTGCTTGTATACAGTCTGATAGATTAAGTTTATTGTAATATATTTCTTTGCAAACTTCTTGCAATTTCTGAAAACAAATCCTCTTGGTGGTAAAATAACTGAAAAGCAAGCAGGGGATATACTCTGGCTCATATTCATTTACTGTCTATGTACATATTTAATGTTCTTATTGCTATTATTATTATTATTATAGAATGCAGTTAGGAGAAAGGAAAGTCTTGAATACAAATTACTAAATCTAAATTTCAGGGACGATACAACAAATAAGAATGAAAACCAAACAGAGGCAGAAGTAGCAGTGAAGTGGAGAGCAGCAGCATTTGAAAGCTCACAGAGTTAAAATAAGGTTTGGGTGGATGCCATTACTTCCCTTATATTCCACATTTTATGTCTCATTTATTTACTTTCTTATATTAGATTTAAGTTAAATTTAACACCCTTCTCAAGGCAAGACAGGACGATACATGGGTAGCAGGCCTCATTTCAATGTTGTCACTGAAAAGCTGATTTCAAATCCCAGTGGCTTCTTAAAGACGACTCCTCCAATGTAATACAACGTAGTAAGGAGCCCCTGTGAGAGGCTGGGGCTCACGTATTCTGTTACAAGCCAGGGAAAACTGGTTTCTGAAAACAACGTCAGGTCAGAATTTCAGCTGATGAAAACAGGGAGAAAATTCAGCTGACTTCAATAATAATCTTAGTAAGTGCATAAAAAGATGTATTTATGATATATTTTTAAACTTTCGTTGGCTCTACTTCCACTAGTGAAATTTTGCAGTGTAAATAATCACATAAATGTGCACTTCTCTTGACTTTCATTCTGAAACCTAAACTGTCTACAATGTGTAAATGAGATGAGATGATTGTATTATTTCCTTGTCTGTGTTTTGATTTGAGTCAACATAAACTGATACACACTGGCAGAGGATTTGGTCCTATCATTAGAACTTGCTCTAAGACTGGTAAATAAAGGGCGATCATTTGCTAAATGCAGTAATAAACATGGCTGTTAAAGCCTGTATCTGCAGGACTTTTGAATTAAGGCCAGCGAGTTACTTCCTTTTTTGTTATTTAAAAAAAAAAAAAAAAGGGGGCAAAAATAAGTAAGACTGGCCAAGCATTCAATTTTCAATTTCATAGATATTCAGTTATAAAACCTGGACTGCATCCAATGCCAAGTTCCTCTAAGTTATGCAAAAGCCAGGAGGGCACAGAGCTGCATTCTAATCAGTACGTTACTATGCATCATGCTCACTGGTTTTAACAACAGCCTTTGCTTCATTTTTAGAAGTCAATTAAAACAGCAGTTCAATTGATAAAAAAGAACTCTTGCTAGATTAAGATTGATGTTAAAATGCCTGATTGTACATAGATTTATTATTAATATAAAATGCATACATGCCTACAGACTGTTTTATATACTTTGAGGAAGCACCAGGGCAGGCAGTTCTGCACTTCAAGGAAACCTGTGATTAATTCCTGTTTCCCACATTGATTTAGATATTGAGATAAAGTTAGATGTCTGTTCTAGCATTTCAGTTAACTTACTCACTTCTGCTCTATTTCTAGAGCAGGGAATTCGCACCATGCAAAAATCCCACTTTTTAAAACGCAACGTTTACAGCATTATTCAGAACATGCTAACAGTGGCCTCTTTCCAAAACTGGAAATAACACTTATAGAGTGACATGCTTTCAAGATGGTTGCTAATTGCGATTAAGAATTAAAAATGTTAGGACCAGGCAGAGAAGGAAAAGCTTTCTTCTTCTCAACTAGGTCATCCTTTACCTCATCCCCAGTTACCTGCCTTCTAATTTATACCTCTTAGCACTCAAAGCCGCTTGTTTCAATGATGGTATCAGGACTGATCTCTAAGTAACATCTTTAAACCTCATTTCTATGCTTTTTTTTCCCCCCAGAAAACTCTTTCACTGTGCTGTTTTTCTTTAACTGAGGGCTCCTGCAAGTCTGTTCATTTCCATTGAGAACTAGTCCAATCCCCAGAGCTTTTCTTTACACATATTTTCAAAGTTCAGCATAGTTCTTTCTGCCCTACATTGCAAGCTTTCTAACACACTTCCTATTATGCCAGTCATGGCATATTAAGTGTTTAAAAACTTTCTTTTTAAAATATAACTCACTAGAAGTTTTCAGAAGGTCTCACCAGAACCTCATCCAGCATAAGGGCTTCTAATGATGCTACATTTTTTTCCCCAGCAGTACTCAAGGATCTGTCAACAGTAAGCCCTAATTCCCTTTCATTATTTGGCATACTGCTTCAAACACACTATATGATGGTATTTTTGCTCCTGCTGTCCTGCATATTTCCTTTAATCACCAAGGAAAGAGAGCGGTCTCTGGCTAAATTCTGCCGCTCCTTTGCCTTCCTCCCCAGCTGCGCTGTTCCAGCTCCTTCCACCTCCGCTGACTCCCCACTCCATCAGCATCCCATGCCAACTTCTCAGTGCTAAAGCTGAACTCCAGGACCCATATATTTCACCTATCCTCCAAAGTCCTTCTTATTGGCAGTAACAGCCTCGACAGTCCCTTTGTCCCTTTCTCTTGTGTCTATTTACATGGTGTACCCTATGCGCAGAATATTTCTCCTTTCCACTATCGAATCCTCATTTAATGTGCTACCCCACTAGGTTCCCTCCAGCCTTGCCCTGACAGCCCTCAGACAGATGGTCCTAGAGCTCAGTACAGTCAAGGGAGGGGAAAACATTGTAATACAGGCAGCTGACTTGTCCTTCTGAGTAGGCAGGGACAATCCATAAGCCCCCTTGATCTTAGGTAGGTATAAAAAGACACAATTTGCAGAAATAACAACGCAATGGTCAACTGCTGTGATGCTAGTGGATATTTTTGGAAGGACAGAGAGTATAAGACAGCAGCACATCAAAATCATTTGTACACTTCAGCTTCACCTTCCATCATCTCACTGGATGAAGATGAAGGAGGAGAAGGAGGAGTACACGAGTGGTTCTATGCATCAACAGACTGATCCAGAGGCAGGTCAATCAGTTGAGCTCTGGATAGCTTCAGTGTTGCAGTATTTCAATGAACATCTTATGCCTCCAGCCAGAATCCATTTAATCCTGACCGGTTTGTGTATTTCCTCCCTTTTTTGGCAGGCAATATTAGGGATCATGCAGAAGCAAGTGAAAAAGAGTGAAAAGAACCTGCAATCAATTTCAACAATAGAAATAGGAAACCTGTGCAGGATGAAGTACTTATATTAAGTATAACTGTCATGAACAACTTGGCCCTGGCAATGTAAGCAGAATAGATGACTGACTACATCCTTTCCGTTTAAGATTTTATTACATAAGATCCTTAAAGAAAAATGTGCCATACAGTTATTTAAGCACAAAATCACACAAAAATCAGTTGATTAGGTAACGTGAGCCATGGAGGCCATAGTTTGCATCCTGCCATCTTAACACACGTTTGCCACTGTAATAAGTTCAGCTGCCTCCCTAGACAGGGCTATGAGGACTCACGCTACGCTAGAGAGGAGGCAGTCAGAGGATGGGAAAGAAAAACTAAGCGAAGCTTTTCCCCACTTGCAAGATGCTAACAAAGTAACTGTGACTGTCAAATCTGAGAGATGTCCTTTCAAACAGGTGTTTCACATGCAGTGGCCAGTCTGGCCAGATCATCCAAGTCTTGCGTTTTTGACGGATCAGACCCGTTGAAAACCAAACAGATGACACGCTTTTAAAAAATATATAGTATCTCATAACCAAAAGACAATCCAGAGATTTTAATAACCATCTCTGTATTTTCAGAGCTAACAGATGTACCTTCAGAGATAATACCTATCCAGAAAGGTTGTAGCTAATAATGCAGTATTTTTAAGGCCAAAATTCCCAGTTGTACTACTGGTACAGGCATTTTAAGGGGTATTCATGTGAAAAACAGAACTGATTTCATAAAAAACCTGTTCTGCAAGGTAGCAGTCTCTTTGAGCCTTAGTGTTGTTACCTAATTAAATGCTGAATGTTGACCATCTGTCATTGTAATCTGTGAGTTCTCCTCACAGATAAAAACAAACCATGGATGCAATGTTAAAGTAATTCTTTGTTAGAGCCATAGTGTAACCCAGCCAGAGGGAGTGAGGGGGTTTGAGAGCGTGTGGTAGAGGCCAGAGCACACAGCCTGTCTGGATACACAGGGAGGCTCTACATCACTCTGGCTTGCAGCAAAAGCTCTGGCCAGGACACCCAAGGTGTGCCCTGCGAGACCCTCTGCCCCAGGCAGGGGCTGGCACCTGTTATTTCCCCCAGAAGAAAGAGGGTCGATAGATCTGAGAGAAGCAGAATGTGGCTGCAGCTCTGCTGCTGTGCCAGAGTAACTATGCATCATCCTTTGCTCACAGCTTCTTCCAAAGCCATAATGAAGTTCTTAGTTGAAAAAGAAGAGGAAGGAAAAAAGTAATTATGTCTCGAGGTCAAGTCTCACAACCAAAATCAAACAGAGATCAAACATCCCTGCGACTGTCGGAGGAATTTGGTTTTGAAATTCATGGCTGGGGCCCACCATTGATACAACCTTTCCATTGCTCTTCTTACACAGTAGAATATTTCAACATGATTTTAGTTCAATGGCTTTCAAAGGGAACACTGCACTTCACACAAGAGGAAGCCTTACCCTTAGCCTTCTCTCAAACGTGGAGATGTTGCCTTTGGTCTGCTCCCTCCTTTGCCTCCATTCAATGAGATTTGAGTTATGCTCTCCAGGAAGGGAGATATTGCACTTCCCTAAAGTGGGGCTGACAACCCCTGCTAGAATATGAGGCTCCGTGTTAAGCGTGATTTCCATTCCACTGGCAAAGGTGACTCTCAGAGACCCATCTGGGCTGACCCGGTAGATATTCTGCGTGTTATCTGTCAAAAAACAACAACCAAAAATAGGCAACAGAGAAAAGTTCAGTTCTCCAGATTTACAAAGCAAATGTTAGGTGCAAGAGGGCTTTGTTTGTCCCTAGATTACAGACAGCTGAACATACACCAACTGCAGTGTGATTTTTGCAACCTGTGACCTCCAGGCCTTCCCATGTCTAAAGAGCTTTTTATTACATTTGGCCTGATGATTTCCATGGTGAAAGTTTCCTGCAGCAGGAATAAAGAGTTTTTGCTTTCAGCTTAAAAGCGTGTAAACCCATAGGCTGGGTTTTGACCACCGATATTCTGATGATTTTAGCACATTGGGATCTGTTAACAGGACAGTGTACTGCTTGAACGACTGCAATGAGTATCTGAGGTCGAGCATGAAAGCTGTTTTCAAAATGTCTAGGATAATGGCCAGTCTCCCATTCCGTCCCTTTTCCCTGTATCACCGTACTAAAGCCTCTGCCTCTTCCCCAGGGACCCTGGGGTACAGGCACGGTGACGGTCAGCCACGAGCCTGAAGCCTGGTGCGAGAGACCCACCGGGAAGTGGCCGTTGGCAGAAAAATGAATGGGTCAGCATGGGTGGCACAGCAAGCAGCTCCAGAGGCTCAGGACTGTGCCGCAGAGGGCTGCTGAGGGCAGCTGGGATGACCTAGCACAGCCTCCTCCCCCCTCCCAAAACGGCCAGAAGCACGCGGAGGGTCCAGAGCAGGTCTCCACTGAGGGGATGCAAAGGCATACTGCCACTGCACGCTCCCTTTCTCTTGCCTGGGTGCTGTAATTCCTCCACTGCAGGCAGAGCCGTGCCACATGGCCTTGCATTTGGTCAGGCTGGGGATGTGCACGCAGGAGGCTACTGTGGCTCAGCTGCCGGGGGGCAACTTGATCATGAGCCTGAATGTTCAGTGCTAAGAGACAAAGCGAAAGTCTCACCCTTAAAATGCAACTGAATTCATACCAGCTAGGGACCATGGAAAGCATCCTTTTTTTTTAAGCTGGTCCACACAGAAGTAACCGGTCCAGCTCTTGAGACATGAATATGTGGAAAACAGCTGGGTATGTCAGAAAGTGAAGATAATAGGCATTACATTAAAAGAGACTTTGTGACTCAGATGGAAGGATACCATGTCTGACTGGTTGTTCACAGGGTGCTTCGTGATAGTTTCACAGAGATACGGAAATATGCAAATTATATGAATTCATAAATATGATAGGTATAGTAATAACTACAGCTGTTCGTTTCTGGCAGTGCCCATGGTGTGCTAGCACTTTCCTGAGACAGAATTTGGTAACATACCAACTTTGAGGAGTTTCAGATTTAAGGACAGACATACAATCAGGCAGTCAGCAGAGGATGCAGAGAGCAGATGGGGTCACTTGGACAAAGCCTAACAGGTGATACAACAATATAATATAATTATTTCCACATATTCAGTGCTGTCTCTGCAATGCAATAGTGAAGAGGAATGAGTGAGTATCTTGTGAGGTGAGTTCTTCCTACTTTTTTCTTATAGTTCAAAAGCTGAGAGGAAGAAAAGTTCTGTGGTTTGCTCTGAGTTACAAAGCTTTTCTACAGCAGACCTGGAAGGCAATCAGAGCGCTATTTCCCAGCACCTGCTCTCTCAAAGCCTGAACAATCCACTGACACCAAAAAAATCAACAAGGAGAAAACCCCCCAGGTCGATTAAACTATATGAAACCAGAACTTTGGTGGTGAATCTGCAAAATCTGGAGGAGGACACTGGGGCACTTCCATTAAGGCAGAGAGAATAAATTCTTTGCGAGAGATATGACATTGCCAGGGAAATACTGTGGTATCTACAGGGGTTGAGTCAAAATCTCATCCCCAAGGCAGTCACCAGCAGAGGAGGGCCATGCTTTCCTCCTTCCTACAAGCGCTGTCACCAGGACGCAGCACTACCAGAAAGAATTCACAGCATTGGCCAAACAAGGCGTTTCAGTGCTAAAACGTCAGTGGAGCATGTCATTCTTCTGGGCAGCATTTCTCAGAATAACAAAGCTCCGTGTATTATATGTCAGTCTAAGTCCTCCAGACACTGAAGTAGAACGTAGCACGTAAAGCCTGGAGACATCGGAGATTTCAATAACTAGAATCTATCCATGGGACTCTTCTAGGGGGAAAAGAATTCACTTGTGGTTTGTTTCTAATTGGTGCCCCAGGAGAATTATAAGTAGTATCTAGCTATTTGTACTGAAGCAAGGAAGAAACAAATGAACTAATTCTAATGTCTTTTTTTGGCAAACAGTTAAGAATGCAATAATGTCTAGGGTTTGAAACGTCATGATTAGGGAAGAAATAACAGAAATGCTTTGATTACCTTGTTTTAAAGTATATATTGTAGAGGTAGCTGAGAAGTTTGTGGCTGTGATCACATTCTCTCTGTTTGAAGTATCAAGTTCCACCCGCATCAGTTTTTCAACATCGCTGTGGAAACTGCTAACTTCCCCGGTAGGGAAGGTTGCGTTGGTCAGATGGCCATCGGAGTCGTACCTGCAAGACATGATGTTAAAGAGCCAGGAAAATACATCACTATTGTCTTGTAGATAGTCCTAAAAGAAAAAAAAAAAGGGAAAAAAGTAAGCAGCATTGTCAACACTGTGCAATAAGTAAAAAGGTAAGAATTGGTCCATTTATTCACTCAAAATGCATTCATTCCCTAATCCGAATTCCTGCTTAGACTCTTTTTCAGTGGTGCTGGATAATCTACAACTGGGAATAGTACGAGATGCTACCTACATCATTCAGCTTCTGCCAGAGGTTTCAGCGCTGCGCACAGACGGTCGGGGTTTAACCCGCTGGGATGTGATACAGGAGGGCGGCCGCTGGAGGTCACTCGGCATTCAGGCAACCCATTCACCCCCAAAAAGGCGTTTTCTTACCCGTAAGTTTAAATAAAACCAATTCTTAGATTCTGCAACACTCAAAAACTGCCTTTTGTTGCTGATGCGTGAAGTACATAATATAAATGGTGAATTTAAAAAGGGGACCTAAAGCATAACAATAGCGATAAAATTAGGTTGAAATCTGCAGCGATTAAGTTGCCTACATGGGTTTTACTCTTGTGTTACGTTTCCCACGGGCCTACTCAAATCAGCAGGAACTTCTCATCACAAGTAACAGCACCAGAATCTAGAGCACCACATTTCAGTTCACCTAAATTTCATCAGTGCTAAAGAAATTCTTTTTGTATAAGGTACTTTATGTGAATCGGGCCATGTTATGAAAAAGTCAATAATTAATTCAAAAGCTCTGGAGCAGTGTTTCTTTTCAGTTCTACAGATATAGTTGTTCTTTCTGATGGTTCACAGGGAAAACAATGCACAAGATTGCTTGGTGCTTGATATTGTTTCATATTAATGCCTCCATCTTAAAAACCTTATTAATGCTAACACATTTTTATTCATCAAGACACCTCACTGATACCGCAGATGTATTTGCATGAGTAAAACCAACTCATGTTCATAAAATAGAAGCCTATTTGTGCAGGTAGGAAAGCATAATTAAGTTTTCATGTTTATTAACTGTCTCCCCTCATTCACAAAACATATCCTCAGCTGGTGTATCAACCGGCAAAGCTCTGCTGCCTCCAATGGAGCTCTTCCAATTCACATCAGCAGACGATCTGGCTATGTCCTTCACTTTAATGTCTTGGCATCATTTCCTTAGGATCTTTATTTCCCCCTAATTAGTCAGACAAAATCTGTATGTCACAAGAAGTGTTGGTGAAAAAAATCAGGAATTTTTCTCTTCCCCCAATATAAAAAAGAAAAACAGAGCAGCTGTTCTTTTCAAATGACACACCGGAGAATGAACTAGTGACCGTCTTGTGTCTTTTGACAAATAAATTAATCAAATGTTAAACAGAATATAGTCTCTCTCTCTTTCACCTCCTACTGCCCTCACATACATCATGCAACTTATTTACATTCCACTCTTACGCTGGTTCTGTGCAAATTGACTGGGTGCCACACCCAGCGATTAAAATTGACTCAGATCACTACTTTTCATCATTAGAAAACTCCATGAACATGAGGGCAGTTATATTTCATTTACTGCTTGATCAAACAGATATGACAGCTTGCTAGGTTATTTGGATTTTCTACCGTACCATAGAAAAATCCCCAAATCATGCATTTTTATGGCGTAAATGCAGCCAGTTTATTAGAATGTACTTGTGCGCAAGACTTGGGATCCATCTTTGCTAAGGATCCAGTTTTGCTGCTGGTAGCGCCGATGATGAGATACAAAACTCCCTGTGTAGCTGAAAACGGGATAAACTGTTACTGGATGGCTGGCCAGATACGGTACTGAATTATAATGAGACTAGAGCACATGCCAATGGACTCTTACTCATGTAGATGGTCCCACTGACTTCTAGAACATGCGGATTAGTGTCTCAGTAACAATACCACAGCGTGACCACCTGAAGGGTTTTTTTTTATTCCAGGTTGCTCCAAGGAACCCAACCCTCCGAGGACAGGTTCTGCCACCTTTCACATGATGAATAGTAGCACACTGGGACTCAATTCCTGCGGAGCAATGTCCTACCCATACTAATAGGGGCAGAATCATGACATATTTCTTAATGTTAATTTGGGGCCCAGTTATGCCCCTGTTAATCATGTCAGTGACCATTTAATCATGCAAATAATTGCATTGATTTCAGTACCCACATGAGGAAGTGCTCACCAATATTTGAAATGCACACTTGGGGATATAGCCTCACAATCCATTTGCATTTCTATGTGTAGCACAGTTAAGAGTTATATCATTTCAAAGGGAAAGCGGTCTAATTAATTTTTTCAGAGAGAGTTGTTTCTTGCAGGTGTTTTCTTGTCCTTGATTTAATAGAGGCCCAGTGCTCCCCCTCCCCTTTTACAGCTTTAATGATACAACATTAAAAAAATCTAGATGACTGAAAATTGTACATTAGCTATAATTTTATGCAAGGGCTCTTTCAGTACTTCCATTCCATCAGATTAGAGTAGATGGATGACAAGTACTTTTGTAGGCGGTTTTCTACCTCTTAATAATTTCCCCTTGTGAGTGAATCTGACATATAGGTAGATGTTCTGAACAGTTCATTATCTTTGCTCATGTTCCCAAGTATGTGTGATACGTGTTGTTAAACAAACTCATCCCTATTTCAGCTTGACAGTGCCATGGGCTGAACTTTTGGATGTGAATGCAAATCTAGCTTAAGCAGAGAAGACAATTCCAAGCAATTTGAAAGTTGCTCATATGATAATTCTCTTAGCTCCGGCACTATGTTCATATAGGACTCGGAAGCAATTCACATATAAGTAACCCCTTCAGAAAAATCTAATTTTCAAACTGAAATCGTGTGTCAGTTCAGAATGTGACCCGTCTGGAAAATAACGACTGGTTAAAGGATAACTAAGGACCATCACGCCCCCATGACCTATTTATGGCAGAAGGTGCGCAGCATCTCCTGAAAGCACACCTGCTCATCACAGCACTGATTATAGTCAACTGCCCCTCTGACTCCGGCAGACTGGGTGACATTCTGTGTATCAGCCATTCAGGAATTCGTAAAATATTATGAAGATGACTTAAAATATTGGACTGAATATAAATATTAATGACATGACTTCACTATTTAGTTCTGCTGTTGTTTTTGTCGAGCTAACAACTGCAATTCTGTTAATTTCTACTGACTGATCTAGACTGGCAGAAGTGCACGGTCGTGCAAAGCCTGGACAGCTCGAAGCATCAGTGAGGACAGCGTTACCTAGCCTGCAGTTAGAGCTGTGAAAGTATGAAAAACTGTTTAATTTAGCAAAATTTCTTGTGTTAATCACATACATCATATCAATCCTTTCAAGGCACAGGTATCTCTTTGTTAAGAAATCTGTATTACATACAGTGGGAGGCACTTACAAGCAGGTGAAGTCCTTTAAAAGATCTTACTATGCTTGAGTCATACTTTAACAAACAACTTGCCAGAAGGCAACAGGAACAAGCAATAATTGTGTGAAATGGTTTACACTCGATGTCAATGGGACAGAGGAAGAATACCGAGATTGAGAAGCACACAACTAAAAATAATCTGCTCTAACACGCTCTAACAATCAAGGCCCTGCAACAATGCATGGTGTTCAGCATTTTAAGAAGTAATAGGCATGACTTGGAGCTACTGTAATAGCTTTTTGAAAGTGTCATTGGTCCGTGGTCTGGATTGATGCCATCCTCAAGTAGGGATTTAAATGGGTCACTCTCAGTGTTGAAATTATTACAAAGAAGCATATATTTTAAGTCAGTTCTGCTTATAAAAGGTAACACTTAGATCAGTGTTTAAATAGCATCAGGACAACAGTGAGCTTTGTCTTGTTGTGAGATAATTTAAATTTGTATCAATAGATGCCTGATAATGAGAACTGAACCAGAAAGGCCCTGTATGGTTTTGTTTTCCCACACATTGTCAAAAATGGCCCTCTCTAATGATTTATACTTATGTCCTCCCTATCAATTTAGTCTTTGGCAGAATAATAGAGGGCAGGATAGAAAAACATCCCCATGAATAAAAAATCCCGTGCACTAGGCAGCAGTTTTCTCTGCTTTTATCCTACTTGCATTTTAAGAAAATATAATTCTAAAAACCTGTAATGATGGTGACTCAACTACCTCTCCAGGTGACTTACGCAGTAACTGAATTCTCCTCAACGTGTTTTCTGTTCATATCTCACTTGGATGGCTTTTCATTCTAGGTTTTGACCATGAACTCCTATGCTCCGCAGAAAGCAGGCATTATTATCCTCCTTGAGGACTCTGAACTAATACTGCAATATTAACATATGATTTCCATCCATCAGTTGTCACATCCTCAAACAGGGATTATGACAATTAATTATAAATAATGAGAAATCCTGATACATCACACCTCTTTATAAATCAAAAAGGAACTTTTTCTTGGGTTGTTCTCTCTCTGGGACCAGATTGGGACGTTCTGACTGCATCTTTAACTGTCTTGTCTTGCCCTTTAGACGTCCCGTCAAAGGTCTCCTGAACGTCTTGCTTACAAGGCCATTCCTACTCCCCTTACATATAGCCTTTTGCTATTACATATCCTTTTGTTATTATATATCCTCTTCCCCTGCTGACAGAGACAAGTCCACTCTTGTCTTTGAATATTCCTTCCACTGAGATTCTCAATTTCCTTTGCAACACTCCCTTCTCAGGTGAGTATGCTAATTTTCCCCTTTTTGCCTTCGTCAGGAATTTTGCAAATTCCTGATTCATATCACAACTTGCTTCTACTTCTTTAGTTACAAAAAATTCCATAATCATATTTTCATTTAGAGAAACAGATTCACAATAATAAAGTGCAAATGAAGTATAATTTCAGGCAGTTTCTGCTGCACTTAATGAGCGCTACGTACAGAGCTTTTTACATATGACAGGCTTTGGCACTTAAGAAATGGTAGTGTTCTCTTGTAAAAGCTTGTGCAACAGCACATGCAGCATTAGTAGCAGTGTCTTTTTAAATTACTAGAACTGACTAAAAAAATTTCAATATTCATTTAAAATAGGGTTCCTTACATCAGGCATTTAATGTCACGGACTTACTCATACACAGTTGTCCATCCATTTTCATCGCTTTTGGTTGCTAAAAGCCCCGTGTTTCCAGGATATGTCATCAGAGCCAGGTTGTAGCCTTGGGCATAAACTCTTTTCAGAACCCCATTGCTGCTTATTGTCAGCCAGTACACCTGGCCCCCCGGCACCACGACCCACAGGGGCAGCCCACTCGTGTCTCTGCGGATGTGAACCGAATTCCCATTGCTGCTGGTGATGGTCCCAATATCCCCTTCCCCGCTGTAGGTGAAATTGTAAATGTAGTCCCTCGTTATGAGGTTCAGCGTGTGCAGGTGGGTGCCGTTGACGGAGAACTGATACAGTTCTTGGTCCGCTGGCGACGCAATCTCATACGTATTCGTGTCACTGAGGTGAGCCTTGTTCCGGCTGACGGCACGGATGCGAACGTTGCCGAGGTCTGCTACGTACAGTGTGTCGTCAGGAGAGACCGCTAAAGAAGAAGGTGCTTTCAGCTTTGCATCTTTGGCATATCCACCATCACCTGGAGGGGCAATGGTAATTTTAGTAATCTGTAATGTCCACATTTAAGCTGATCCCCATAGCCTGACACACTGCTTCTCCTCAGTATCATTTACAGGTCAATAAAACAGTATCTTCTTCCAACTAATTAAATCCGTATTATCTAAGGTTGGTGCAACTCTAAATCAGTCTCAGTGAAGACAAACAAGAACATAAATTATCTAATTTACACCATTTTTGCTAAGGCCCAAACCCTGCTGCTCAGGAAAGCATTAATGGCAAAATTGTGAAATAAAAAAAAATGACACCTGAAGTTTCATTCCCTACTATTTGTCTGTTGGCATGTAGTTAAATTAGAATCATGTTATAAATAAAACAAAGAGAAAATAAAACCCAGTAATTCAGCTAAAATGACACTGAAGCAAAGATTAGTTTATACTTGTTAAAAACTCAACACTACAGGAAAACAAAACAAGAATAATAGTCAAAAAGGGCCTTGAGAAACCACCCCTTCCAGCATCACTTGATAATTTACTTGGTTTGTGTATTTTAAGGCTTGAGGAGGATATTTGCATTATCACGGGCTGCATATGCATATCGAAATGACTTTACATGAGTAGGATTTTCTGTAACTAGCAAGAAAGCATATTAAACCTCACTCTTAGAGAAAAACACATTACTGTTTGTATTGCTTTCCTTCTCCTGACTGAGAAATGAAATTTGGTGGAGATTTTTGAGCATACCCTATGCTTCCTTGGAGATGGACAAATTAGCTGGTCTTCTGACCTTGCCTTTTCACCAACCCAGCGTTGGCACAATCATTAGACTTGCCACAGTTTTTAATTTTTCAGCACTGAGGGCAGTTTCCCTCAACAGGAACCCTGAACAGGATCCTTTTCAGCGCTGCTCTACCACAGCTGTAACTGAAGCTGACAACAGCACTTGGCAATGCACATGAAGCTTTGGTTATCATCGTAACGCTGGGTCAGCAACCCACCTTCTCTGAAAGACCGTTTACATTTTTTTCTCTCCATTCTTGACATACGTAATGTTTTCTTGTCAGTAATTAACCTTTTACTTGAAATGGGAGGCTTAAGAATTATGATGACATTATGGACGCAGTGGTTCTTAGAGATGACAAGATGACAACATACTGCACGCCTCTGTATATGGGAATGCTGTCCTTTGTCCCATTATGAAATATGTTTTTATGAAAAAAAGCACCACAATTTGTTTTAGTGCATGCAGGGGAGAGGAGCTGTGCTGCTGAGAAAGTCCAGTGGTGCAGCACGGGCCTGGCGCCGGCTGTTCCAGTTTAAAACACAGAAAGAAGAAGAAATTCTGAACATTATGTGTTTGCACCATTTTGCTGTTGTGCAGCGTGACACAAGCGATGAGAAGGCATAAGCTAGTGTTTTTCACTGGATGTGAAACACCTTGGTACTCTTCTTGGTGAGAAGGGCTGCCTGATCCAGTAGCATTTAGGTGCAATCTGCACTGGGGCTGGTACCATCTTCAACATGGGCAAACATAGCTGACACAGAAAGGCAGATTTGGAGCTAATTTTGAACAGTGTGCAATCTCTGCATCAAAAGAGGAAAAGCTAAGACCACCCTGAGGTTCCTCCAGTGCCAACTGGAAGACTCACATCTCTACATCCAATGGATTAAATCCACAAAGAGCTGCTGAAAAGGTTTTCGGCTTTCCAAGGAAACTGCATCATTGCTCGTCTCTCCGTCCCCTTGTCACTTTGCTAATCTGCAGCTGTGCCAGGGGATCTCAACAGATAAGAGACAGGGAATAACTAGCGTCGCCTTACCTGAAAAACAGTCACAATTAGGATCAATCTTGCAGTCACAATCTGATGGGGCTCCAGCGATTATAGAGATCTCACCGTTGGTTGTGACCTGTTGTATACGGTTGATCTTTCTTTCATCTGTCTCTGCAATGTACAGTATCCCGCTGTGAGACACAGCGATCGCCCTGGCTGACTCCAGGGTCGAATGGATGGCCACCTTGCTGACGATGAAGTGGTCGATGCCTGGCACCTGGCAGTGAATGGGGCGCCCTGCAATAATTCGCACACGCCTGTTCTCAGAGATCTGCAGGACAATGTTGTTGTCCAGGACATACAGTGAATTGTCTAGAGGGTTCACTGTGAGGTCTGTTGGCCACTCTAACCGTACCTGGAAAAAAAATTAAGGGGAAGGCAGGGGAAAAAAAAAAGAAAAAAGAATGATTAAGACAGTAAGGCAGTTTCGTTCAACCATCTCTGATCACCTTGTCATCAAGGCACTCGGTGGATTCACCCAGCACTGCTTCTCTAGTATGTAACTTTAATTGGGTTTGGCAGAAGAAGTTTCAACAAGCATACTCTTTTCTGAGGTCCAGGTCCAGTGTGGAACAAAACTTGATTTGAAAAGTAGTTTAGCACCCTCTGAGAGGTATTTGCACAAGTCCATTAAGGTGGGAACTTTGTTATACCTATGCAGGCATGCAAATGAGAACACACACTTCATGTCATGCAACATCAGCCAGAAAATTTTCCAGGTCTGAATGTTATTGTTTCAAGGTTGCAGTCAACACTGGCAGAGTGGAAAACAGTTAGAGGTTGTCAATGTCCTAACACTTTAATTGACTGTTAGTACCAAAGGAAAATGACATACTAGAAGAGTACGACACATTTCCACAATTTATTTACTAAGCAAGAAATGTTAATAAGACTTATATGCCGTAAGAAATATGAGCTCGTTAATTCTTTGTAACGTAATAACACACCAATATATCACTCTTCACATGATACAATAGCCAAGCCGTAATTACTTCTAATGATTTTGCTTTGTGAATTCAGTATTTCAGTCACGGATTAAGTAAATTCTTCATATTTAAGGTTAGCTTTTTGCCTTTTTCCATGCAGGTGAGAGCGCCAACCAAGCAAAGTTTCCAAACCATGCTGGAGGAAATGCTAGAAGAATGACCTCACTCGTCTGACACCTGTTGCATCAGGATCTGGAGGAATTAAACATGCTCCCAATTACAGGTGGGGCAGCCTGTCAACCTGAAAGGCAACCAGTACGTAGGCTGCTGATTGTAGCATGTACTGGCCAGAGCTTCAAATTCCTCCTGTTGAGAAAGCTCAATAGGCAGTGCATGACCGCTGAATTGCGAAACAGCAACAGAGTAGACTGGTCCCTCTCCCCAGCTAATGGCCAGTGGAGGATTTGGACTGCAGCTTGTCTATGGAAAGGTCAGAGAACAACTGAGCCACCGAGATTGCAAGACAGCCTATTTTTGTCTGTCTCGGGATGCTTTGCCTGTTACCCTTTGTGAAGAGATGGCTGCTTTTATCTGAGTGGAATTTTTCTGGACTAAATATTTCAATCATCAGAAGAGAATAAATACCAGGCTAAAATGTAACGGTTTTATATGCCACAGAAGCTTCTATTATTTCATTTACTGATTTTGTTACTGTTTTTGCTCATTTTTCCACTGTGCTAATTAAAAGATCTATGAATTTAGAGACTGCAGATGCGAATACAATGCTCAGCACTGAGGAATAACATATGGTGGGGTGTGTAGCCATCGCAAGCCACCTGCTCGCCTGGGGTCAGCTCAGGAACCAGGCTGGAGGCCAAGTCTCTCCCTTTCTCAAGCATCAGTATTTCCTGAATAATCTCCTTTCCAGAAGTACATTGCTGGTTTGATAATTGATGTTTTAATAAAGCGAGGGCATTGCGGCTGCCGTGTCTCGCCCTGCGTGGTTACGTGGTGCACCACACAATTATGAAGGCTCACGGAGTAATCGAATTCCTCCTTGTGCCCAGTCCATTTTACTAGACAGCATAATAACTGGCATTAAGACTAATGCTGTTGGGTTCAAGATCTCTTCTGAACTGGTAGAGTCCTTCCAAATGATGATAAATGTGGTGAAACAGTTGGAAACAGATTCCTCCCATAAAGGTGCTGATTTCTGTGCATGTGTGAGACTGCCCAGATTCCACCCGCTGTGCTAGGGCTGGTTTACACACTGCTGTTAGCTCATGCTTCAACTGAGAGTTCACCGGGACACCAAATAAACCTCTTTAGTTAGCATAAAAATCTCTACAAGGCTATCTTCAGGAAACTTGGAAAAAAACCATATTTGCAATGTACCTTTAATGCAGAACATTTGATTGCTCTATCAAAGTTAAATGGATTATTTTTAATGGGAAACAGACACCTTCAACGGCCTCCTTCACAGATCGCTCTGCTGTAAAAATAATCGTTGATTAACCGTAAGTAGATTATTAGTGATAAAAACTTTGGGCTGAAACTATCAATTTTTGCCATAATGACTCTGCATAGCACCTGCTATGTCTTAATAGCTGATTTTCCTTCGTGGACCAGCCACACTGCCTTTGCCCAGTGAATAATTTGAATTCCTCCCACTGTGCGGGTATGCCTGGTGTCTTGCAGATAAACAGGGACTCGTTGGGGCCAAACCAACCTTTTCTCTCGTTGATTTGAGGTTGATTTGGTTTATTGAGATAGAATAAACTTTTATGCAACTGTCCATTTCACTTGCAGCAATGTGCCTAAAGCTTAGTCTTAACAGCTGTTAACTGCAAGCACATTTGCCTTCTTACTGATCACATCTAGCTGCATTATGGTAAAAATAAATAAAATTTAAGTTGGGAACATCTAAACAATTTTGGCTACTACACCAGAACCATTGCCTAGCTCTCTGCTCTGCAAAGCTCACAGAAGGTATGGCTACAGCTTCTCCTTCCTGGGTTTAAAGCGGTCATGGATGTACTAATGGTTTAATCCCAGGTGAAATATTAAAGCTAGCATGTACCTGTCTGGAGATTGCAGCACAAAAACCAGCTGCTGCTCACTGCAAGCTTATGCTAGTGCAACTGGAGGGGAAAAAAAGGTGAAATAGGCCAATTAAAATCAAACATACACACAAACACAAACCCCTGAGCGTTCCTAATCTGAAGAAGAATTTTGCAGATTTAGAAAGAATCTGCACTGCTCTTGTCAGGGTGAGACTTCGAGGCTTCTTAAACCGGTATAAGCTGGGGCTGCTGCAGTGCCACCCCATCCCTTCCCCCAGTGCAGCCCCCAGCAGCAAGGCCAGCGTTTATGTGCTCCTACAGAGAGCAGGTTCAGGACAGTTTGCTGGCTAAAAACTAATCACCTAAATCAGCTTAAGCTGAAGTGTAACTGCACCCTCAGGTTCACTGTTACTTGAAAAGTCACCGGTTGTTTCTTTTCTTTTAAAGCAAGCTGCCCTCTGGCAGGTTCCTGTGACCAAACCATCAGCTGTGCCTCATTCAGAGCCAATAAACATACTACAGAGAAGCACTTCAATTCTCATCAGATATGACTGTGCCTATTAAAAAGTTTTTTCAGACAAAACCTCAGTTAGGATTAGGATATTAAATCAGTTAATATACTTTTTAATTTGAAGCAGTACTTCATAAACCCCTGTAAAAAGTCCTCTCCCATGTACGTATATTTTTCTTACAATTCAAAATTGGGCCAACTGCAAGTGTTTTTTCATATATTTGATGGGTTCTTTTTTTGAGCAGTGTACAGAAATGGCATTGCCAATTATCCCATCATAAACAAACAGATAGGGTTTGTTCAGTAGCAGTCAGTACCTCACATTCTTCACAGATTGAAATTTTCAGGTGACAATTCTGGTTTGGTTCACTGGAGACTGAGTATATGCAATGAAAATCACTGCTGAAACAAGTGAACCCTTGAGCAATGAGACCTTTTGCATATAAGTATTAACGTGTCAACTTTTCTGGGAATTCAGCATTTAACTGTCAAGATAAAGGCTCCAGCTAGATCTAATAATCAATCTCTGGTTTGAGAACTGCAAAATTAACACCTACTGGTCTGACTTTCTAATACTTTTTTTCATGTCAACTGTTCTGGAAAACACAAAGTGCACTAAGGTGGTGTCAGTTTAAATGAATTTTCACTGGGAGATCTACGTTTAGGTAGTTAAATAGCTCTCAGACCCGAATGGTATTTTTTTTTGTTTGTTTCTTTCTTGCAAAATATGCATTGTGCTTGTACAACTATCTACCTACCTACCTACCTACCTGGTTTTGAAATGTTTAAATATTTTTCTCACAGCAAAGCTTTCCAACTAAATAAATAACGTGAGTTTTTTGCAAAGTAGCACTGATAAGAGAGCCTGCGCTCATATACTTCTTAAACATACACGCCCGCACACGTACACACATTTAAGTGCTAGTTTGTGAAGAACACTGTTTCACTTTTGGTTTTGACCATATGGCTAAAACTTTCTGCACATTTTGCATGACATTGTACGGCTGTGGCATTTTTGGTACTATTTTAAACAAATCAGATCAAACAAATTCTCCCGTTCATATCAAAGTAAGAAAAGTAAAGAGGGAAAAATTTATCCTTGTCTGCAGATGCAGGTTTCAAGAGCTTAACTGTTTGGTTGCGGGGGTAAATTTCACTGGGATAAGTTTCATTTATCATGGATTAAAAGAAGCAGCATAAATCCCTAAAGAGGCTTCACCATTGCTTTGATTTCTCGCCATGCATTGCTTGTATATTTTGATTCAATTTCATGTAGTAGCATGAAATTCATGCCAAAATTTTTCTGATAGTCCTGACTGATGGATTACTTCCTATCTGTACTGCTCAGCTTCAGGTACTTCTGTTTATGCTACCTTTGCCTTTATTCAGCCCTACGATACGCATTTGCAGACCTGATCATAACATCCTCCGTACTTCTCTTTTGCTGCTAACTGCCTTTTTTCATCTCCTTTTATTTATACACACTTCAGCTGTTGTTTCCAGGCCAAACCCTTTTACTCACCACAACATCCTTCTAAAGAGCATTTTTCCCTCTTCCCACCCAAACCCTTCTTTCTCCTTCCTTCTGCGAGAGAAATGGCTCCGAGGAAGGATTGGCACAGGCGGTCCATCAGAAGCGGGCATGTAGTTTACAAGGCTGAAGGAGACTGGTTCTGCTTCCCTGAACTTTTTACAGGATGTCTCACTACATGTATTTCTCTCTATTTTCTCACAGTTGACAACCACGGATATTTTTTCATCATTTTCTGTCAGTTTGCTCTCACTTCTGGGCTCTTTCTTTTGTTGACACTGACACTGTCAGCTCCTCTCAGCAGCTTAGCTTCTTTCTTGATGGCACGCAGAGACACAGTTCGGGTGCTGTGGTCTGACACCGGGGAACTCTTCCCCGTGGTGGGATTACAGCCTCCTCCCACGCTGGAGGAGCCTTTGTTTCTCATGCTCCTGATACTGTGTATTATAAAATTCAGAATTATACAGTTCAGCTGTAGCAGTCCCTGCCTAAACTTCACAAATGTTGCGCTCTCTGCATTCATCGTTCCCCAGTGAAAAACCCAAATAAATGAGTTTTGCAGCCTAACGACCATTGTTTTCTACCCTGGGCTGGGAAAGCAGCTGTGGCACATTTACAGATGCAGCTCAGAGGTCTGAGGCCACCAGTTGTCCAGCATCACGGCTCGGGTAGTCTCCCCGCCAACCTGCCTTTGCCGTCAATTATCTCCAGCGGGTGAGGGACCCAGCGCAGGCACGCGAAGGCAAGGCACCACTCCAAAGGTTTTCACTGCTTGTCTTTGCTTCACTTGCCACAAGATTTGCTATGCTCTCGCTTTCCAGCTCTCTTCTTGTTTCACAATTTCTTTTTTATGATTTTTTCTGCTTCACAACTTCAAAGACCGTATGAGGAATCTTGGGTCTACTAAGTCGATAGGAAAAGTTGATTTCTATGGGGACAGGTTTCACACCGTCTTTATTTAATAACAGAAGGAATATTATCCAGAATCACATAAGCCCATTGACTATGAAAATAAATGGGACTTAGATTCCTGAGCCATTTAAGGCTGTTTAAACATGGTACCCATGGTTTATACAGGCTATGAAAAAAATACTTTGTTAAATGCTCAGAAGGAATTAACAAAGTATTTTGAGCAGGCTGGTACCTCTGAGAGGAGGAATCTTAGACTCTTCAATTAAAATATCTCAAAATAGACCATGAATTTGAATCTAACCCAAACACGTCTCCAGTGCTGGAGTGGGAATAGATGTCCTCCAAACATACCGTTGCAGTTAATTTGCATGGCCAAAAGGAGGGAGCGGGACCAGGTGGAAACCTAGCTAACAACAGGACTGTTTCCATTTTGCCTCACTTTCTAACTTGGACTTCCAGGTCCCGCGCTTGTCAGATGAGGCAGCATGAAAGTAAGGTTGCATAAAGCTTAATAAATCTCTCACTAGTTTTGGCTCCATCTTTCCATTTTGGGCTCAGAAGTTCTGGATGCAGAAAGCCATTGAGCTGCCAATGCAGAAAAGGTGGGAGGAAGATCTTGAAAAGCTTTAATTGAGGCAGTAATTAAAAGCTGTTTGAGAACAGTGGAGGCTGGAGCTAGTATGTTACGGTGTCGTCTGCTTCCAATAACTACTGAGGTTCATAAAAGCACCTGGCCTGAAAACTGAGAGGAAGAGAGGATACATAGAAATGAAATTTCCAAAACTGAAAAAAGCAAACGAAGTGAAAGCCTGGCCTTTGAGCAACACCAGCCGCTGTGAATATATCACCCAAATACTCTGACTCTGCCCTGAATCCCGAGTCAAACTCAAAATTCATGTTTAATTTAAATTCTTGAAATTAAAACTTCCTACGGATTTTTGCCCAGGAAACTGTCTCCGACAACAGCAGTGCTCCTCAGGGCAGTGCTCCCCTGACCCCAGGGCTGGGCAGACAGTGAGACTGGGGGAAGCGAGGGATGAGGAGCCGCTGCCAGGAGGTTGCCAGTCGGGCGTGCGGGAGCCACAACTGCCTCCTCAGCCAGAGCAGGGTTGCAAAACACATTCCTGCAAGGATCAGAACAAATGCTAACTCCACAGATTTCACAAGAAAATGCAAATTCACTTCTGTGATTTAAGCTTTCCCTTAAGAGTTACACCATTAAACTCACAAACACGACTTCTGCAAGTGAAAGAAGGAAGGATGGGAAAAAATAGATATTCTGCAATTCATGCTTATGGCAGGGCATCTTCTGTGGCAAATTCCTACAACGATACACAATTCAATAGTAATAGCTTTTTTTAGTCCATTGTAAGAGTGAACTAATTCTTTACTAAAATGTAGCAGAGAGTTAAAGCAAAACAACTATAGAAAATTTTGGTTTTTATCTTTAAATTATACGTATTTTTTTCACATGGATATAAATAATTCTAGGCAGAAAAAGCAATGGAAGTAATTTGAGTCCTTACTTTTACAGAAATTAGCACCACGATTAATTGTTATCAGGACACGATTTTCTGCAACTAATTTTTCACAAGTATTTACATAATAGGTATTTCGCCTGAGCAAAATGAATGTAATCTCACTAGCTGTCGTGCTGCATTGAAAGCAAACACATACTGCTGTTAGACTTCAAATAGCTAATAAAAAAAATTAGGCATCTTGCATTTTGCAGAACAAACAAGACAACTGCATTCCATGCAGTAATCCTTCTATGCGAGTATTTACATTGATTAGATACTCGCAAGAAAATGCACTGGAGAGTGTTTGATTCTAGTCTGAGACTATAAGCAGGCACTCCGCTTTAAATTTATGTCAGCTAAGGGCATTGGTTACTGCTGTGATGCATATTTGGATATGCATTATCAGACTGTGCCAGAAAAGCTTACAAGGATAAAGTTTAGGACTAATGTTTTTTCAAGCAAAATTCAAGAAATACCACTCGACTAAATAATGTATCTCAAGCCTGGGATGGATACAACCTGGATGTAAAAGGAGAGGCACTCGGCTTTCTTGCCTTTCAAAAAGGCTCTAGACAAAGATTTTAAAAGTGCACCTGAAATTAGGTTTCCAACAGGTTCCTAATCAGATAGCTAAATAAAGGTTTTGATTTTCAGTAGTTGAGCTCTAGATCTAGAAAGGCGTAGAAAGGCTCCAGACCTAGAAGGGCTCAGGAAAGCTCTACAAAGCCTCTTGCAAAACAACAACAACAAAAAAAAGGGGTGGGGGACAGGGACGTGCAGGAGGCCCTAGAAGGTGTCCCTGGAAAGTTCTATATTCAGAAAGGGCCCATGAGGGCGCTGGATCTAGAAAAGCCTGCTGAGCCAGAAAGGGCTGCAGAAGGGCTCCGGAGAAGTGCTAGGTAGGCTCTGAGAAAAAGCTCCAAAAGGCCACCAGGCCTTTGGTGCTCCAAAACCACCCCAGGAAAAAGATCTAGTGAGTCTCTAGACATGCTCCAGAAGCTATGGATGCCCCCCACCGTGCTCCAAAAAGCTCTAGATCTAGAAAGGCCCCAGATCTACAAAGGCACTAGATGTCTTCAGAAAGGCTCTCGACATCTCTAGCAAAGTTCTACATCTCTGGATCTAAGGCTCTCAGCAATTTCTAGATCTAGAAAGCAACAGGAATCCCTAGACAGTGCTAGATCTAGAAACATCCTTTTAAAACGTCTTCTTTTCTTTATTCCTTCAAACCAAATCCAAAAAGACCGAAGCAAATAGTGTAAGTTATAAATCCTTGTGGATGGGAGCATACAAAAATCATTTCACAATGAAATTAGTTCCTTATGACTAGGCTACTTATACCAAGTCTCAACCATTTGGCCTCTCCTGATTCCCCAAATTTTTGGCATACCTTTCATGAGCCACCCAACACACTTATTACAGTTCATGGTAGTAATAGCAAAAAACACGTTGGTTTTGTTGTCGCTGTTGACATGAACCCAGAAATATAACTCTGAACTGGCAAGAAAAATAGAAGAAAAAAGAAATACATATGGATGGAGGACCTAAAGGGTTTTACATCGTATCATGACTTTCCACAGTTCTCACCAGAGACAGCTACACGCTGTTCCGTTTCCCATTTTGCTTTGAGCAGTTGATTGAATGGCTGTTGAGTGATGTTCAGACATTTATGATTTTTCTGCAATGTGACCTACATTGCTAAACTTCATAAATTTATTCTCCACGGCAGTGTATCATTTTGCATGCCATACCCATCCCAAAGGAATCTATCAGCAGGAGATGAGGCCCAGTTTGTAAAAGCTGAATGTCCTTCAGACATTTTTAGCTAATTTGTTTGTAAATGTGAGTGTTATTGTCACAGTAACATACTGCATAAAATGGCGCTCTCTATCATTCTGTTTGCGTCTCTGTGGCCCAAACTTCATAAAGCACAGCTATAAATGTAACCTCTGTGTGGCACGCTACAAATGGATACAACCAATTTCTGTCTTGACATTTGCGGTTTTTTTCCTCCGCTGGCACAGCGTCTTTTCATTTTTTTTTCCCTTGGCAGAAACAAGGGTAGAAAAGATGCTGAAGCAAACACGGTATCATGAAGAGGGGGAATCAGGCGTTCCTAGCTGTCATTGCCCAGGCTGCAGCTCCTGCCACGTCACTTTCTGTGGTTGTCACAGCTTACTTTTGTTTGACTTCAGCAGCTTGTAAGCATAACTCGGGGCAAACTTAGTCCTAATAATAATACTGGAGATATGACTAATACTGCCAAAGCAACACTTCTTGGTACTAGAACCTTTTCAGCCTTTGTTTATAACCAGCTTTGAGACCCGAGAAGTACCTCGGCAGCACGGGAACAACACCCTCTAGAGTTCCCTCGCACTGACATGCTTCAAAGTCCTGCCCTTTGTAAGCTGTTATTATTACAGTGTTGTTTTGACAGGATCTGCAGACTTTCAGATTCCCCTTAGCACCTGGAGCAATTTGCAGGCCAGAAGTACCACTGTGCTGGCTTTTTTGACCTCCCTTCCTCCAGTTATTGCAGTGCAATGCTTTCAGTCATACAACTATACCCAGACTTTCTTTTACAGCTTTCAAATGCAGCAGTTCGCAGCTATGTAAAATTTCAATGACCTGACAATAGAATTAAATGCCTATATCGCTTTTTTCACTTACACTGGTTTTATGCCTTCATTTTTGTAAGCTTTCTCCTGATCTGTGCTGTCGTGAAGACAGACCAGGAGTCCAAAGACCAGTCCTCACTCCTCTAAGATGTAGGTCAATCTGCCTCTGCCCTAGTCAATGCAACAATTTCTATCCCAGCAGCGTGCGACATCTCTGCAGGAAGGACACCACCACCTCTGGTGACTGCTGGCCTCAAACCTGCCCTGTACTCGAACTCCAGACTTCTGCCAGCCCATTCGGTCTCCCTTCCCCTCATGCTGTGCAACACTTCCGAATGCCCAAACCAGAACACGCTGGGCAATATGAAAGGCTTGGAATAGAGGCAGTAGAGACAGCTCCACGTAAAGCTCAATTATTACTGTTATTCACTTTATAACACACAAAACCTGTTTAACCTGTGGGAGGTCCTTTACCCCAGAGATGTGTGAAGGGTTGGCTGGTGAGAGGAGGAGAGCAACATACACACAGTACGAGCCCTGACAATCTTAAAAAAATTGGCTAATGTAGGAGCTGTCTCCATTAAAGCAGATATTTCTTAAATCACAGGCAGGCCTTGTTATTAGTGGATGTGCGTGAACAACTGAATTAAAAGAAAACGAGGGGCACTGTCTGCTCGGCCTGCCTCTGCATGCTCCCATCAACATCTACATTCCCTTCTCAGCAGACCTTCTTGGGGCTTGGACTCCAGGATGTCAGGGACCAGCTTTCACTATCCGATTATTTATGGTAGCTCTGCAGTATACGTAGAAACCCCATATGCATATATGCATATATGTATACAGACATAGTTATATATGCATATATAGGTATATATTATGTGTCTATATTCTTCATGCATCCATTTTGTCCACTATGTCTCCTCAACAGATGAAAGAAGTCAGATGTAGTCACTGATAAATCTCAAACCGTTGCAGGCTCCCACCAGTCTGGCAAAGCTGCGCTAAACATTTTCAGCAGCGTAATTCAGCGCAGCAGATACAAGGCCTCTGCCACAAATAACTCATCAGCTAGACTCCATCGTACTGAAACCATATTTAAATGAGAGAGAGAACCAAAGGCTACTTGCGCATAAAGAATAAAAAGTGAAGCAACCAGATGAGTTGGTTGCTTGGGAAAGACTGACAGGAGAGCCTCAAAACGAGCCAGCTTCTCAGCTGGGAACCCCTTCCCCAGAGAGCTAAAAGAGGATCAGGTGTTTGGGGAGCTGGGCAGGGTGCTAGGGCCTCGGCCAGGTGAGGATGGTGGGTGAGCTGGAAGCCCGGGGGTGGCAGGGCAGCTTGGATGTGTTGGTATTGCTGAGTGGATATGTACGGGGGGGTTGTGCACGTGCAGGCAGCGTTTGGTGAGCGTGGAGATTTCTGTTAGTCACGAAGGTGCACCTGAGAGCACCTAGCCTCAGGGCTGAGCTGCTCCCTTCTTGCCAGCCATCCAATTCTTACAGAAGTTTCTTCCTTCTTGCAATTTCTCATTGGAAACAAATGATTAAAAAACCAATTTAAATCTGGCTCTGTATAGCAAAAAGTAAGAGAAAAGTCACGAGCAGAGGTCTGTCAGGTCTCCTTCACTCCACCATCAAGTGTCTAACGCTCCCTGCCTCAACAATCAAAGAAAAGGATGCAATCGCTGGAAGAGTTGATTAAAATGTACATAGTCTTTTACTCAGTAGTAATGCATTATTTATGGCAGATAATTGAAATAAATTGCTGTTTTGCAGGTGACCAAAATAAAAAGACCACTTGGGCTTTAAGAAAGAAATTGCAGTGTGACTTCATCGCACGCTATCTTGCTGCTATGACTAATATTTCAAATTCAGTGATAGAATAATTTGATTAGAATATAAATTAGCTGTGATGAAACCATCCTGCTTTCTGTTTGATATTCTAAAAATCACATTATACACCTACAAGTTTGATTCATGAGCTCTCACAGACTTTTTTCCACCTGAGGTCCTAATCCTATGAGCCTCTTCTCTCTCAGTTCCTGTTAAGGAGAGGCTACTTAACCTCTCCTCTACCCCTGGGAAAAGATTATTTTATCTTCTACCTGAAGATCCTTTTTTAAAAAGGCTTTCAGCTTGGTTTTGCTTCAAAGTATGGATACTAGTGACTGCTTGTTCCTGCATATGCTATTATGGCTGGAATTCTTTTGTATAGGTTTATGGTTTCCGAAGACTAACAATTAATTGAGGGGGGGGGCTCATTTTTGAAAAGGCTTGAAAATGCCTCAGTAAAGGCTCTGTCCATTACCTGTTTCAGTCTATTTTTCAGAAACACATACATTCTCTTAGGATACAGTTGCTCCTTGCTACACACTCGCCACTCACTACCCTTTCAATTAAGCTTGGAAAAGCACCCAGTGAGAAGCCCCGGTTCCACTGAAGGCGGTGGCAAACCAGTTGCTGATTTTGCTGGGGCCACGACTTCCACTCTGGTTAGCTTCTCTGGTACTCCAGCAAAGCCAGAGAAGAAAGAACGTGAAGTTAAGCAGCAGAGTAAAAAGAACCAGAGAATAAGACAACTTTATACTGGAAAAAAGTAACAGCTTTTCTGGACTCCTTCATGCAGCAAATATTAGAAAAAATAATAATAAAGATCTTTTCCTAAAAGCAAAAAGCTCTGAAAGTCTTCTGTAAGGGAAGACCACAAATAAAAATTAAAGGGCCTATAAGTTGTCATTTCTGCTTTGTGTGCTTTTTGTTCAGTGATTTCACGAATACACGTAAAACGTTTCTGCAAAGCACTGAAAAACACAGTTCAGAGATTTGGAATATTTATGAAACGTTAATTACACATAACTAGAACAGTGTATCAAAAGCCTCACAGAGGTAGAGGACTAAAAGTAAATCAAGAGCAGGGGTAGTTTTGCAATACTTTGCTACTGTGAAAACAAAGCTGTTGCTTTTTGATGGCATGCAGCTCGCTGACACAATTAGAATATTATGCATCTCGTGTTAAAAAAAGCCAATGAGAAAACGTTTTGCGCTTTCCGCTTTTACAAGAATGCAGTACATACTGTCGGGTATGTAGAGAAACACCTAAAGGGATAGTGTGTCTTCCTCTGACCTGCAATACTAATTAATTAATTGGCTCCATGTAATCCTGCAGTTGCTTTGTGATATCCTACTCTCAACCTGGCTTAAAAGTACTCCAGCCTAGAATCAATTTGGTTTTTATGCTGGCAGCTCGCTCTCCCCGTTTCTCACCCGTTCATCAGATCATATTTTTGTCTTTCACAGTTTCCTTTCCTGCCTCCAAACGTAGCCAGCGAAAGTTCTGTTCAGGCTGTGCTTGCTCCGATGAGCAGACCCTCATCGCTGCTTTCAAGCGAGGTCACCATGTCCTGGGAGCTTTTTGTTCTGCTCAAAAGGCTTCCACGACGCCACTGAAGCATATTGTGCCTGTGCAGATGCTGGTGGGGAGCGCCTGCAGCACTAGTGACTGCGGGAGCAATGTCAGCGTTTGCATTTTTGAGATATATACTGCATTTTCAAGCAATTCTGCTCATCTTTACCCCTGCTTTCCAGCATTCTGCCTCTCACTTCACCATTTCAAGTAGGTCATCACAGTATTACTTATTGCTCTCTCCGCTCTCCTCCATCATTCAAAGTAGGCTGTCCAGGACATGGCATTCTTGCCATGTGTGGGTCGCCTTTAAACCCTGTTCTAGAAATCTGCCTTTTAATTTGACCTATGCAAGCAAATTGCCCACGTAAGTAACACTGTCACATTTTTATAAGGGAGCAAAACATTTTGCAGTGTCACTGAAGTTTATGTGAAGCAACACAATATAGAAGGTTCCCTCATGTGGAGAACTGCTGAACGAAGGCTGATGAAGTGCAAATGTCAAGAAAAAGTCTTCAAACCAGACCTTTCATTTTGGAACACAGCAGTGACAGTTATTAACACCATCAATCAGGCCAGAGCTATTGCTTTGGCACAGATTCATGCCTAGTGGGACTGACATCAGCACGAGAACAAGGCCATGGTTACAGGCTAAGAGAGAAAGCTCTTGGGATTCATTTTCTGTTGCCTTGCAAATGTTTCGTCTCTATACTTGCAGGGACTGTCCTCGAGACTGGTTTAAACACTTCCCAAATACTAACTGCTACCACTCGCACAGATATAAATGACTTGAGGTTCAGAGTGGTGGAAATTCAGCCTGCATATTTCTCATGGGAGGAAAGACACAGGATGAAATTGCAAGATGGTAGAAATATCTGCTAATTCTCTCCTCAGCTTTCACCACGGCAATGGAGGCAGGAAAGAAGCGAAGCTTATCGCTCAAGCTGAGCTGAAGTGTTTTTACTTTCACACAAAACCTCCCACAACGTCAATATAACTTCTATGAACACTGGATCTAATGAAGTCTGGTTTTCTAAGGACTTCCGTCTCATGGCTGACTGGCTTGGGAGTTTAATAAGATCCAAGCACCAAATGAAGCTTTTCCTGTGAATGGAGCATTTATTAGATCCTGAGTGGAATCTCTGGAGTTTAATAAAAGAACGCTCGTGCTGCAATATTTCCTTTTGAAAGGGCACTTTAGGTCTCTCTCCTCCAACTGGATTTATATTTTTTATGGAACGTGTAGGAATTCAATTGCTGTGAAGGCCGGGGTTCCTCTACAAACTTGTCTGAAATTGGCCCAAGATTTTGATTTACTGAGAGGAAAAGAATACTGACAGACAGACATACCCATACAATGTGCTCTCATTTGCTACCAATAGCCAGGCTAAAAAATTTCTTTATACCCTAGGGATGCAGCAAACACTACGAGAATGTGCACATTTGAGAGAAAGTGCAACCTAGAGATGCCTCTGATCTAGACCAGGATCAAGCCTGAGTTCATCAGGCAGTGAAGCAGAATAATGATCCCCTCTCTTCTCCTCCCTTCGCTCCCCAGCCCAGTCTCCTCCCTTAGCACTCCTGTTGCGGCTTGTGGCCAGGAGGCCCTGCCACAGGTCCTGCTGCGGGGTGGTCCCCCCAGCCAGCCCACTGCTGGTGCAAGTTCGGAGAGCAGTCAGCAGTGCAGCCATTCGAGAAGTCAGTAGGAGTATTTTAGACCAAAGCTTATGTCCCTGATATAGAGTACCTACAATAGTCTTCCTATCTAAAGGGTATGGGGAAGGTAGGAGATGTAGCAGGTAATTCTGTTCTCTTCAGCTGGGCTTCAATTTGACCGAAAGAAATATTCAGTAGACCGTACAGCTGGGAGATCAGCTAGCTCAATCCATGGGCCCTCCAGCTCAGATGCAAAAGTATAAGGTTCAACATGGGTTTATTATTAATTTAATTAACCTACAACAAAACAGCTTCCAAAAAACAAATGAAGAATGGGAGCCAGACCTAGAAGCAGCCAAGGACCGAGCAGCAGGGGCACTCATCTGAAAAGTCTGGCATTCAGATGCTGGGTGCTGTAGATTAGTGAGGTGAATATTAAAAATCACAGAACAAATGAAGACCAACACCACCTTTTGATATCCTTGAAAAATGCTTTGCCTTTACAATTTAGCTCTTGTTCATGTTCTAATATTCAGGGTTTCAGAGGCAGCATTTTCAAAAAATATGACCAGCTCTATCAGAATGAAAGATACTGGAATAACTGATTTTAATGTAGGTGTCTGCTAAAATCTTGGCATCAATGGTGAGTGTTGAGTATATACAAATATATATTCATAAACCTAGCTCTGAAGAGCCATTTTCTTTAGATTTGCTCCTTATTAACTAATTGAAGAACACTAAAATCATCTGTGCTGAGAAGAAAAGTCATCCAAGTTTTGTACATGCCAAAATAGTACCGAGAACTCTGGCATATCGTATAAATACCTCAACCGAATGTCCTTTTCCTTCTAAATTCAGATTAACATCCTCACAGTGAAGTATGAGATTGAAGTAATTAGTCAGAGCTTGGAGGTTTATTTGCTACAGCATATAATCTTTTCAACCCCAGCTGTCCTTCCATCCCCCTGTTATGAATGCAGAATACTATGCTTAGGAATGAGAAGGTGGTGAATAACAAACACAGAATGATTAATAAGAAGTGTTTCCATCAAAACTGATATTGGAATAAATGATTAAACCCTTTCATAATCAACTCATCTATTAAAGTGAATGCCTTAAAGTGAAAGCTTGTCATTTGTGGTAGTTTTTGCAATGGGCAGTTATTCTATGTGTCTACTTCAAGAGTACATTTTTGTACTTCGGTAAATCAAGAAATACTGATTTTGAGCAAGTCGTTGATTTTATT
Source organism: Aptenodytes patagonicus (assembly GCF_965638725.1). Lineage (NCBI taxonomy): Eukaryota > Metazoa > Chordata > Aves > Sphenisciformes > Spheniscidae > Aptenodytes > Aptenodytes patagonicus. Next base: position 18,723,092 of record NC_134957.1, read on the forward strand.
GTCAGAACAAATTTAGCTTTGAGAATTGATTTTATTAACCTATTTCATAAGTCCCTCTAAACACACAATTTGTGCGCAACCCCCATTCTCTTGGTGTAAATGCCATTTGTAATTTGGCCAAAAAACAATTTAAGTGGAGATGGGCCAAATTAATTTTTCATTTACGTTTATGCCATTCTGGAATAAACTCAGCAGTCTTGCAAGGATACACAATTGTTTCTGACTAAGTGAAAATATCATTCCCTTATTTTCATTGATATAATTTCAGATTAATGTGCTTGACTTCACGGGGATGTGATTATTTCATAGAGTTTCCTGGTTATCAGCAACAATTTTGGAAGAAGCCTATTGAGCAAATTTGATACAGTCACTTTTCAGAACATGCATTCTCAGCATTTATTGTGCGTCTGTGTTTTACTGTGTATGTGAAAAACCCCAAAAGTATGGATTTTGTGAAAAATTTCAATACGTAGATTCACTTAAGCCCCCACAAAACAAATCCTCCAAACAAGAAACGCTTCCAAAAGCTTTATGTACATCTGTACTGCAGATTGTCAACAATGTGACTTCACCTATCGGCGACAGAAAATTATACAGTATTACTATACTTAGACTTAGAAAATGAGACTGGCCACTTTTTAGGGACACTTTAATATGCCATCATTTATTATGTTGTTTAGAATATTTACTGGCATGCATTTGCAACTTATCTGAAGATTGTCTCAGTCCATGTGGCAAGAACATATCTTGATTTCCCAGAATGCTGAAGCGTTTGCAAAATTGTGAGAAATGTGCAGCAATAGTTTCCTGTAGGTGCTGCAGCATGGAAGCACCTCGATTGTTCATGGGGAAAAAAAGTTTATTTCTGCTTCTATGAAAAGAAGGCCCTACCCGAGCTGAATGCTGATGTCCTGAGAGCAATATGAAGAAGAATTTGCTCTATGACATGCTTTTTCTTATCTACGATTTTGCAGAAGCCCTTTCTCCATGGCATTGGAACTACGTTGTAGAGTAAGGTAAAGTAAACCTGTTTCTGGCAAGTAGCCAACCCACCAAAAAATAGGATTTTAAGGCTATTCAAACCTACTTACAAATTTGGCATATCTGATTTCAGCCCCAAAAGTTTACCTCTTTAATTTCATTTCAATTTAAAAAAAAAAAAAAATTTCTGCATTTGCCAACCCCCGTGCTGCGACTAATTTGCTAAAGGGTATTTGCGTTTTTTAAAAGGAATTGAAAACCATCAAAACTCACCATTTCAGATTTAGTGAGGCATTTTGTTTCTGAGCAAAATGAGCAAAAATTTGAATACAAATACACAGCCACACATTATATGGCCAGTAAAGCAATTATTTGTACAGCCTGAGATGCAGATCACAAGGAGAAGGCAGGGAGCAGACGTTGCATCTGGCACCATTCCCTGCACCTCGGAGATCTCTAATCTGGTTATTGATGCCCCAGGCAGTTGTTATATGTATCCAAGAAGGAAGCAAATGTGCTTCAGGCAGCTTTCAGTTCCAAGAAGCATCGCTCCTGCCAGCTGGTATGTAGCAATGGAGCGGAGAGTCAGTGCCCCCAGCCGGGGAGCACCGCTTGCTGTAGTGGGTTCCTGCTCACCTGCAGGACTGGCTATCCTGCAAGAAGAGGTGCCAGAGCAGAAGCCCAGGTGCCCAGAAGCCGTATGATCTTAAGATAATTACTAGGCTAGTTTAAGCTTGGGTTTAGCACAACTAAGCCAGCTGACCCTGTCCTGCTTTACATGGAATAATTATGTGCCTACGGGACCAGAGAGTATACGAAGGCCTCTCTATCCCAGAACTGGGAACAGGGAAGCTGAGGTTCCCCTCCCCACATTTGCAGATACTTAGGGTGCAGTGACAGGTGAAATGGAACACAGACACATTTTTCTGTTTTGACTCTAGTAATAAAATCCCCAAGTGCTTCTGTGACAGCAGCATTAAATTCCATCGTTTGTCCCTGTGGAATTTGATAAGAACTACCCGAAACATTGACCCCGCGTTCTTCATGTATGTGAATACAAGATCATAGTCACCTGCTATTACTCAAAGTCTACTTAGAAACGAGGAACAAGCTCTTACCACTGTTACGCAGTGTATTTTAACTGTGATTTTTCCAGTTGTGAAGGACTGAGAAAAGGGCAGGGAGAAAATGAAATGCAAAATTAACCGGATCCTGGTTATTAGCTTACACAGTCCATAACATAACTTTAGTATGTTACTTGAATGCCTCAAGATTTTTTCAAGTACGGCTTTTCCCCCATTTTGAAGCCGATTAATTCATGTGTTTATTGGCAAAGGCCAATCCCTTCCTTGTGCTATCTGTAAGTGTGGCTCACTGACTAGTCAAGCGTACCATTTATGTTCATGTTTCATAGAAATCATAGAATAGTTTGGGTTGGAAGGGACCTCTGAAGGTCATCTAGTCCAACCCCCCTGCCGCGGGCAGGGACATCTTCCACTAGATCAGGTTGCTCAGAGCCCTGTCCAACCTGACCTTGAATGCTTCCTGGGATGGGGCAGTGATGGTTTATCTATATATCTTTTTTAGCATAAACTAGAGATGCAATAAGTGTCTTTTAGTCCAATTCCTTTTACACTGCTCTTGAAATAAGAACTTAAAAGCACTTTGAGAAATGTATTGAAATGCAGTAGCTTCACTACAATACCACTGTTGTGTAATTACTTACTGTAATGCTCCTCCATGATTTAGAACAGACTTAGATGTAAACAGAATATATATTTTTTCCATTTAGTAGTTCAAGCAAAACAGTCTGAATGCGGGACTGAAGGAAAGCACTCTAAACTTCTGATAAACTCCTTAGATGATACATCTCAGAGTAGCAAGCAACTTTCTAAAGCATTATGTATTCTTTATATAAGCCCCTCTGCACATTCATATGCCATGTCCTGGAAAAAAATCAAGTGTATAGTTTTGCATTTATATGGCACACCCTGAAATAATAATGTGAATGGAAGATCCACTCCATACTGTGCATTCCAGAATTATCTGATTGATCCAGCATATTCTGATATATAATCCTTGTACAAGAAACTAAGTTATCTGTCTCCACAGTGTGTAGAAAAGTGACAACACATGAAAACCAGGTGTCTACCTGAGTGATGTCCATTCCAGAGTCACAGCTCAATGGCTGGGTTGATGTGAGGCCGTTCGAACCTATTATTGTTGTGATCACACCGTTCTCATCAATTTTCCGAATCATGGTACCGTCAACGAAGTAAATAAATCCGTGCTTATCTACAGTGATACCTGGATGAAGGGAAAGGTAAAAAAGAGTGTTAGTACTGACATTATCTTGATTAAAAAGCATGAGCTTAAAATGTTTCCTCTCCTCTTAGACTCTGAAACTCTGCCGATTAGAATCATAGAACCATAGAATCATTTAGGTTGGAAAAGACCTCTAAGATGATCGAGTCCAACCGTCAACCCAACACCACCATGTCCTCTAAACCATGTCCCTAAGCGCCTCATCTACACGTCTTTTAAATACCTCCAGGGATGGGGACTCAACCACTTCCATACAAAAAGTATGACTTTTTTCTTTTCTACCCATTGCTTATTTGAGGCTTATTCAAACTGTATATGGAAAGATCATACCCATATATCAGACTTTCTTTGACTTACAGAGAAAGAGGGAAGATATGAGGAAGAAACAGAACAAAACAAGCTTTGCTTGTAATGTAATTCTATATACATAGCTAGGCTCTTCAATAACTTTGCTTCATGTCCATCACAGAGTGGGACAAGACTAGCTTTTCTAAAGCTTACTTTTTTCTAAAGCTTTTTATCTTACTGTTGATTTTTCTTCATTTTCACTTTCTAATTCTCACGCAGAGGCAAATTTTTTTTGTTACCATACTGCCTGAATTATCAGAGCGTCTGAGCAAGGAAGAAGCACCCACAGAAAGCGAAAGACTTTTGTCGTGACATGGGCTATCCATACCAACGGTGCAAAGCAGGCTCTGCTTAGCAGGCAGAAGGAGTATCTGTGCTGCAGAATGTATTTCAGCGCAGTGTTGCCCAAGACAATGGTCACGTACTGGAACCAGCCTCATGACAACAGTGGGCTGCAGCAGGAGCTAGTGCAGTTCTCCCGCTTCTGGATCTGCAATAGCTCTAGCACCACTGCACAGGAGAGATGGACCCTGAAACAAATGCAAGGGCTATGCAAAGGAAAGGTCATGGTCTTCTGTATTTCAGTGGGGAAACTGAGGAATGGAGAGCTTGCTGTCTCCCACCAGCAGTGTGTGGTACACCCATGTCACAACTCATGCCCGGCCCTGGTCTGTCCCAGTCTAATACTTTCTCCCCAGTTCTTCCCGCATTCAATTTGTTAGACTTTTCTATATTGCATGAATGGTAAGTAAGATCTTTTTTCCCTGAAATGTTGAAAATATAGCTAGAAAAGCACTTCTAGTCTTGTTAGGTTTATGAAATCCTTTCTACCAAAACCACTCGATTTCTTGCTTTAAACTACTTCATAATTTCCCATTTAAAGTTGCATAACTTTGCAATTATAGCAGCTGCTGTGCACAGCCAAGCTATTTTAATAATGAATTTATGTTCTGCTACACAGAAGTGAAAGGCAGAGGACTTGAACAGATGGTCTGGACAGTGGCTTATACGGTTCTTGATTTTTTTCCCCCTGCATTTAGCACAACCGAAGGCTGCATGTACTCCGAGTTTACAAAACACTTCTCGGCACGCCAGTTTAGGATCTCACACAGCAATTCCACATGCCATTAAAAAAGAAAAAAAACCACCCAAACTGAATTCCCTCACCTCCCAGCCCCATTTCCTTATACTTAATTTAATTTCTTTAAATATATAGGAGCAGTTGTAGCTGGGGGCAAGGGAGAGTAAGGAGTCTGGGAGGGGGCAGGAGCAGGACGAGGTGGCCCTGATGGGGAACAGGCATCTCCCACGGGGCTGGGAGAAGGGGGGGGGACAGTCTCCCCAGGCCCCTAAGTAAATCTGTACCTGGCAGTTGGAAATGCCTGGGGATTGAGTTTGCGTTACATACACATTTGAGTGTAATAGGCTTTCTCTTACAGTGTTAACACCCAGTGACAGGGTCCCAAGACAAACTGCCCATGACCGCTTCTTTTCTAACAGAAAGCAGGAATAATGTCCACACCAGTTTTTCTACCGTGGCCAGGAGGTTAGCGAGGGCTCGACTCTCCCCTCTGCCGGAACAGGCTGACCTCCGCCGCCGGAGGGTCTCCATCCCTTACTCGGTCTGAGAGGGAGGCACTGAGCGAGGCTGCGAAGGCCTCGCAGGGGGATGGGCTTTTGGGTACACCCTGCCACCATGTCCCCATGTTCCCATCCAGAGGTGCCTCTTCCCTGCAGGTGACGTTTAGGCACCTTGCAAAGGTCTGAGGGTATCATCACAAAAAAAATCCGAAGGCCACAGCAGTTAACTTTGGCGTCTAGCGCTCCTACTATGTCCAGCTTTCAGGTTATCTATCAGCACAGTGTTGGTAGTTGAAATTAATTCTTTAAATTGTCAATTCAGTGTATTCGTCTGGCTGTGAACTGCCGTTAGAAGAGAGGTATTCACCATCCTGTCACCTTCCCCATCCAGGACAAAAAATGCCCACGGACTGCTGAAGTGGTACAGGGTGAGGCTACATCACTTTGTTAAGTGAAACGGCTGATCACTGAAATGTCCAATTCTCCAGGACAGACGTCACCTGGGGGATTGAAATCACCTGGGGGGGCTGCATGGGTCAGCTGGGGGGAAATCTGGGAGGTTATAAAAAGGCTAAAGGAAGAGCAGATATTAGAGCCTGGCTCTCTGCTGGCCTGTGAGCTCACAGATCGTGCCTCCTTGGTACTGGCTCCCTCAGAGGATCTTTACTTTTTAATTAGAGAGTTAACAGTGCTTTTGGAAACTACAGAATGACTGGCAAGCTCACAGCTGTCGTCTGCTTCTGAGAAGTCCAATTATAAATTTGAAAGGCTGAAGGTTTGAAGGTGAGCTGAGGTAAAGAGTGCATCTGAGAAGCAAAAGGGTTTGTTTTGGTGTTGGGGGGTGACCTGTGTGTTCCAGTTTTTGGGAAGGGATGGCACCTCTGTCTGTTCCTCACGCATGCTGAAGAGACTTTGCACTGAAGAGACCTGTGCGCACAAAAGGCCAGAATTAGGGGTGCCCGCAGGGCCGGAGCCGAGGGCTGGCCGCCTCTTCAGAAACAAAGGCTAGGTGTGCAAAGCAAACCGCAAAATCTCTTTTGATACAACTGAGCTGCTAAAACATCCACCCTAAAACCCCAACTGAAGCAAAAAGAAATGCAGCCTGGTTATTAATGACCATATAAACAATTAATATATGTATCTGATGAGGTTTTTCCAAATGTTATTCTGAGGGAATGCACTTGGCAGAAGCCAACAGAGCAAACGACCCTGAAAGGACTGCACCTTCTGTGGTGCAGCTAGAAGTCTGCAGAGACTTTCATGATGATAGTTCCTAAAGGCCCAAGTCACGGTCTGCAGTTTAGTTTGTACGTGGATAAATTTTCTCTTCAGAAAACAGGAAGGGCTGTGTTGACTCTGCTACCACAGTTTGGGGCCACAGAGCAGGTGGAGCCGGGCTCTGAGGCAACTCCTGCTGTTCTCACGGGGATGCTCGGGGCTCCTGGCCTCCTGCCTGGGCTCTGTCCTGCTCTGATCAGCTTTACGCTGTAAAGCTGAAGCATGCTAAGAGATTATTAGTAAATGGAAAAGCTGCTAGGAAATCGTTCCAGGGTTTTTTCTTCAGGGATGTGTGAAGGTTGGAGACAAAAGTCTCTTTAGTCCCAGCCTCCTACTACTTTCTTGAGAGTCTCTTCAAGACTCCTTTTGAGAAGAAAAAGCCATGCTGGACTGCTGTGGCGGGGAAGGTGTGAGGAGCAAGGACCACTGTATGTGACTTGCGTGCATGCAGCTATGATTGTCGGGGGTGTTTTTAACCTTACTGATATTGCACCGTGGGGCAATATTAGATGGGATTTGAATTGCTTCGTGGTGTGGTTCACAGGCTCAAATGAGAAACCTGATGTGGGTGGGAACTACAGCCCGTGTGCTGTGTCTTAGTCTGCCTTTGCAGAGGGGTGGTGCTGCATGGTAAGCAGGGAGCTATGCGTCTCACCTGAGTAGCGCAGCCCTGGATCGGATCCATGCCATGGATAACACAAGGCCAGGATCTATCACTAGGGCAAGTGCATCTTCTGTTTTACGCAATTTCCCTGTGAACAGATGGCTGTGTTGGCTGCAAACCATCCATTATATAAAAATCAAAAATTATGCTGCGATGAAATAAAGCTACTCAGCTGTGTTGCTGAATGGATTTCAAACACTGACTGTATAAGAAAACCAAAGATCCTTTAATGTTAATAGTGTACATTTTGCTCTCCAGCCATTGCAGAAAGGTAATCTATCTGCAAGGGAAGTACATATGCCAGTGTGATGGCATAAACAAGCCCATGTCTTCAGTATTTGTACTAAAGATAATAAAATGCCAGTTTCTTCAAGTACCACTGTAAATATGTTCAACAATGAACTACTGCTTCCAGTACTTACTCCCGTATACTAAACCAACATGACTTTACCCATTTGAAAAAATTACTCATGCATATAAGTCTTGTTGACAAATACCCTATATAAGGCATCCATTGGAAAACAAAATACAGATTTGTGGCTAAACCGTCCCAATTTATTCATTATTAGAGTTGGATTCATTAATGCTCCTGTCACATCTTGCATGATGCTTCACATAATCTGTACTCCAAGAGCTTATTTTTAATCCTTTTCTGACGTACAGTGTAATGCAGAATCAAATCACACATAGCACTTCAATTGTGCTTTAATCACCGAGGAACTTGGAGAGGAAACATGCACATGCTGAGTGTAATGAATTGCACTGAGTGCAAGTAGGAACAGTGCTCACTCCATGAGTGAGTAAGAAAGGTTATTTTTAGGCATCTTTTCTTTGCACAGAGAATGGGATATAGTTTGTATTAGGCTCTCAGCCTGATTCTGTTTTTTTTAAGGAACCGTAGCACTAAACTGTATGCCCGACTGATGCTGTCTGGGCACAAATGTGACCTATTGCACAAGTGGCAGACTGGCCTTGCTTGGACATGAGATTCCTCATTAGACACCGATGTCTGAGTAAGGACAAAATAAACTTGTGCAAGGATTTAGTCTTGTTCTTTGACTCAGGGCTGAACGCAATCTGTTTTTGTGAGTAACATGCTTGTACTGAAGGACTGTCTTCAGTCGTGTTTAGTCACTGGGACTGTCTTGCATAGGACTAGATTTTGTACCTGAATGTAAAACAGTAGCTCTTAACATCTATCTCCAGTAGATTTACGTGCAGACGTCTTGGAACAATATTTATAACACTTAGAGGTCTTTTAACAGAATTTAAATGGTGCTGATTAACATTAAAAATGAACTGCTGCTAGTGCAATCACACATGGCTACTAAGTATCATCACTAGAAAGATTCTGCAGAAGAAGTTTTGCTCTTTATAACTGTTTTCTGCACAAAATAGTACTTAGTAGATGGGCTGAGTACAACCATGATAAACACAGAAGGCTGACTACAACCTCTCCTGTTACATGCTCTCAGGAGTGATTTTGCTTAAAGGGTTCTTTCCCTTGGCAGATCTGCCTTAGTGCCCATACGTACATGATTACAAATGCAAATAACGCTTTGAAAGTAAACTGATCACTTTGTGTAGTTCTCATCGGTATAAATTCAAAACACATATGATTATTATACATATCTTTCAGTCTAGAAACTTTGGCATTTCAATGTTAATGGAGCTAAGCTTATAGTGCTAAAAATATGGATTAAAAGTAATACAGTAAATTCCCCATTAAGATATTTTCTTTTCTTCCCCCCCCCCCATCATAGCCCACACTTGCATTCTAAGAGACTCTGGGAACAAATCCTTTCTGAACACATCCATAAACAGCAGCTAGAGCTATATGTTGCCCACTTCAGGAAATTCTACTTCACACTTTTTGCTCAGCTAAAAACTTTGCAAATGAGCATTTTACATTGAAAACTTCTAATTAACCTTCTGAAGAATTTGTAAAAGAACATCTAAAACCACTGGTGAGAACTGATAAGAGAATGCCACCTTCTGCTGAAGAAAAACTGTATTTAGAAGGAACTTGTGATTCTCATAAAACTTTTAATAGGAAGAAGTGAATCAAATTGGTTAATTACCATTTTATGGTTGGTAAAAGGGCAATTTACATGCCATCCATTTCTAAACTTCTAAATGTCTCTGGTGCTTTTAATTAAAGCTGCCATCTAGAAACTACTAAAGCAATTTTATGCAATTAGTTATTTATAGGTTACCATAATACTCCACTCAAAATATGATTCAAGTGATTTGCAGTCTGTTGCTTTGTGATCTTTGTCATCTTTACTTCATTACTGTCTCAGTACTAGCGGCAAAATATTGAGCAGTTCTTTGTCAGCTGGAACACGACTTCAGTACTTGCGCTTCAGTGTTGTTCTCTTTAGACGAGTAACAGTAAAGTGGGAGCAAACAGCATTTTTAACTACTGGCTGTGAATGAAAATGTCCTGCTTCCAGTCTAAGACGTGATGACTGGGGTCATACTTACTGCTGACAATGGTTACCAGGAAAGTGAGTAACTTATGCATTCAGGTGAAGGTTGGATGAAATTTAGGAAAACTTGCTGTCCACAAAGTTTACCCTAAATGTTCTACAAGATTCCCAGACTTCTGAAGTCACAGGTAGCTAAGACTACTAAAGAAGAAAATAAGGAATAAATTTTGCTGAATCAAAAATGGCACGAGATGAATTTTTTGCTGGTTCCGTGATGCATACCTGACAATGATTCGAGGCTGCAAATCACCTTGGTTTGTCTACTTCTTACTTTATATATTGCTAATGAAACATCTCACCCCATTCTGCCTTCCTTTTTGAATTGTATGGAAGCATTGAGAAGGTCTTAGAAATTTATGGAATAGCAAAGATTGCTGAATAAATAGTATTGATCGTTACCTATGACAAGGGGGTCTTGTTTTCACAAAAGGCTATGTTAGGAATTTGGTCTGCATCCTACTGTAGGTAACAGGAATCTTTTAGCTGAGCAGGAGCAGGCCCTAAATGGGCTACTGCCATTTGACAAATGTAAAGGTTTAATCTGAGCAGTTGTTCTTACAGCTTTATTTACTTTAGAAAGCATTGCTGCAGATGGTGAGCAACAAGACTGATTATTTCAGGATGTAAGCTGCTGGCGTGAACACGTTTTCAAAACCATGAATTTTTTTAGTAGTATTTCCTTAGTAATTTCAAGCAAAATGAATAAAACTACACTGCAGAACTGATTTTTAATTTAAGCTTTCATTTGTGTTGCTACTCCGTGGCCATGGGTCTGAGTGAAAAAGGTTCTTTGCTACAGCTGTGTATAAGGTATTTTTATGCATGGGATTTAGAACTTACTCCAACCTTCTACATTTCCCTGGTGCTTACTTTGAGGTCACTGCATCTGTAGTGAGGCCACTGCACTTAAGTACTCTGCGCTCAGTGTGCAGTTTTCAATTTCTTGAGGCATTGACTGTATACATAGCTTGCACAGACAGTGTGTGCATCTATCTTCTAGTTCTAGAGTCTGGTCTGGACCCAGGAGTCAAAAAGCAGACACTGCAGGACTTCAGATGGTTAAATCTTTGGATTTAGTGCTTGGGCTTCCAAATGTTGTAAATCACTTCTGACACTTAGGGTTCAATCATTGGAGGGACTTACTGTTTTCACAAAAGTTACTTAGTTTGTGTTTCCACCACAGCTGTCCTGTGTGAATGCTCTGAGGTGGTCACAAATACAAGGTAATTGAAATCAGATGTTAATCTAAGACACTTTTCTTAGTCTACTGACTGGGAGATGCTGTAGCTCAGCAAAAATGTGGTAACTTGATTGTCTCAGCCTCTCACTGCCTCTGCCAATTAAGCTTGGAAAGTCAAATCTATTTACATCTTTAAAGCCCACTGATTTCAGAAGGGCAGGGTAGGCAAGTGTTTAATGCCTTTGATCCAGGCGTTGGCTTTGCAGTGCTAAGCAGAACAACTCCCAGGTATTTCTACTAATTTTAGTGCTTCTTACTGCTCCAATACTCAATGACTAATCTAGTTAAAATCAGGACGCTATCCCTTAGTGCCTTATTATAAATACTAATCCAGATTGTTTAAATGATAGCGTTGGTGACTAGATGTGCCATAAATACTTTTTATCAAAAAATCCCCAAACCCACCAAACAGAATTCCCCACCCCAAAATTAAAATCTGTTACTTGGTAAAGTTCAAGTGATTGGAATTCTGTCAATGATTAATATCTTGTGTAGTTACTTCTTCATTTTCAATATCTTCTTGTGTAATAAATGTGTTCAGCTTGTCACAGATCTTATTTTATGTCCCTGCCTTGTATCATTTCACATTCTGCTTAAGTACTTGGTCATCTATTACATGACTCATTAGTCTGAGATCTCTACAGAATTAAAGAAAGTTGCAGTAAAAATAATATATTGAAGTTCAAATTTCAACTACATCACCCATGCATGTTTAAAAGCATCTTTCAAAGTCAGCTCAACATACAATAGTGCAAGATTAATGTTCACGAAGCCCCATCTCTAGTCCTTCACAGAGAAGGGGGAACAGACTGAACAAGGCTATGCGTGTTTGTTACCTGCAAAATAAAAGTTATGGAAAGCAGATCAAATCATAATTGATTAGTGTGACTTCATGCTGTTTTCCTGTCTGGCGTTTAATTCCTGGTCACTAGGCAAAGGCAGTCTTGCCAAATAAAGATAATGAGAAATAAAAGTTGATGGAAGACTTAAATCATTAAATAATAATCTAGGACTCTCCCAAAATCTACCTGCATGCCCACTGAAGTAGAAAAATTGTTATGAGTTCAAAAAAGTTAAAACAGCATTTGAAGCAACTTTCATTCAGAAAAGTAAATAGGAAAGAGTATTTGAATCTCCACTCGTTAACGTACTTCTGAGGATGCTACCAAACAGGATTAAGTTTCACAAGTGTTACACAGTAGGTATTTCTTATCACCTTTGCAAATGGATAAACTGAGTCATATAGATAAGCCCTTATTTAGAGTCACAAGCAGCCGGTAGCGAAAATGGGAATACAACTTTTGAGCTGTAACTAACCAAGGTCAGATGGCCACTAAACAGAGTTCTTTCTCAGATATCACCTTTCTACTAAGTAAGAGGTAAATTTATTTTTCATTTATAACAGGAAAAAAAGTAATACTCAGGACAAAAATAAGAAGGCAAATGGAAAAAAAAAAGCTAAAAAGGTTTCCATTTCAGCTTAAAAAATAAATGCTAATCTTGTCTGGTCATTGAGTAATGCAAGTGATTATATTTAATAATCTCTTGGCAATTACTCTGTCTTTATCTGCATTATCAGGTACCTATTTTCACACTGTAAAAAATCTCAGAGGTGAGAAATTAGAAGCAATTCATTTATTTCTGTGATCAAATACATAACATTGCGTTGCTTTGTGTTCAAGTATTTTTAAACATGGATAAGATGTTGGTGAGTCTGTGGACTCACCGACATTTTTGCCAGTGTTTCCTGCCTCCTAGAAAAAATATTTGTGTGTGCTGTTGGAATGTTATGTCAGTAGAAATGTGGTATCTTCTGACTTGACAATTATTCCGATAGCGAGCAAAATAAGTGATGCAAAAGAATTTCTAAAACTGTATTTAAGTATGTGAGACTTTTAGGTTTATTGATCTATGAGTACCAGGCAAATACTTCCTACTACTTTCCAAGGTTATTCAACCTCTTACAGTTTAGAGGAAAACAAGGACATGTACTTATAAGGCCATTATGATAATACACAGCTAATTGTTCATACTGTGCTGGTGACTACAGGTTGATGCTGTGTTTTGCTAGGCCCTGTACAAAAAGGGAATGTGGCAGTCCATAGTTCCTTGAGATTAAAATCCAAACCCCAAAACAGAACAAATCTGACAATTTCAAACTGATGTAATTTAGAGTAGATGCATAAGTCAAAAGCAGCTGGGAGCCATTACCTGAATTTGCCAAGATATGAGCCATTGTCTGCTAACAGTTAATTTCTTAATATTTTCTGGCTGCCCCAGAACTCATGAATTGTACTTTTATTTAATTTCTATGTCTAGAACCTTCTGTTAAGGAAGCCAGCTATGCATGGGTATTTTTAAAGTAAATAGCGTATTACAAATTTTCACCAACATACTTCCCCAATAAGAAAATAAGATGAAACAACTAATTGTATTGTAATTAGATATAATCAATTGTAATCAGCAATAAAACATTGATCATTTTGCTGCTAAAGGATCTGAAAACCTTTGTTTTCTACTATTTTTAGATTCATTTAGATAGAATTGATTCATTACATTAATTAGCTGCCTGAAGATTAACATTTATTTGTACTTACCTTCTATCACTAAAGACATGTTAAAGTCACTCTATAATTACAACGTGTCTCTTGCTAAGCCTTAAAACAGGATAATTTGCTTGTCTTAGAGGTGTTTCTGCCTGGATATACATTCTAATTTCCTACTGATATACAGCATTCCTTTATTAGCTCACGAAAAATAATCAAACCCCTTCCTTAGAGCTAGTCATTAGGAGGGAGCGGTGTGCTACAGGGGGAGCATGCTAAAAGCCCACTCAGGGCTCTGCCATGGGAGCTGCCGAGTACCCTTTGTTCCAGGGATTTCAGTGGGAGGTGAGGATGATCAGCTGCTTTAGAGCACCAAATCCGGAGACTTTAACGCAGTTCTAATGCATGCTGCAAGGGGATTAATTGTGGCGCTGGTGGGGATTCAAGGCTTCACACGCATTTTGCCTGTGACGATACAGGGTGTACTCTTGACGGGAAGGCTGCAGCAAAAGGCTTATTTCACGTGCAGTAGGCGAGATGCTCATATTTTGCAAAGTGCGTTTAATGAGGAAAGACAAACTAGAGTTCCAAATAAACTTGATTTTGCTGCTGGCTGTCTGATTTGAACAGCCCTGACTTAATGTGTATGAGTAAGCTCCGTTAACATTACAAGAATCACCTGAATGAGTAATATATAAAAAATTGACTTTGCAACCATATTATTTGCTTAAAAGTTAAATATAATTAAATGCTGCCACCTTGCAATAGAAAGGTAGTAAAAGAGGAGTGTTGCCATGGAAGGAAAGAGTATTTCAGGGGACGCTAGCTGGAGCCTGCTGCTCATGCTACTGCCTCATAAAGGACCGGTTGTATTAAAAACATGAGTGAGCTTTATGAAATGATTTGGCTTGCTTATAGTTGGTTAAATCATCACCTCAGACCAATTTTTGTGTATCCAGTTGCATCTGAGTTTCTAAGTCATGGAAGGAAATGACAGATGACCAACACCAAGTACTTCACATAGGCTCTTTTCTTACCTCTTGGACTGTTGAGAGATGCCTCGGATGCCTTTCCGCCATCTCCACAGTGACTCTGGTCAAATGGAAGGCACTGATCACCTGTTCCTGCCACCACGTCTGTGTTTTTGGCCAGATCCTTTGTTTCAATGAGAGATTTTGCTTTGTAGACTTTTCTGGTGTTGGTATCCGACAAGTAAAGGGATTCTGACACTGGATCAACAGCCAAGTAATATTTATGTGCGGGGCTTGTACTAAAACAGAAAAAAGCGTGAAAGTTAAATTGTTTTTCTTTTTAATCTCTGTTCATGGTAGCATAACACTTCTGAAGACATCTATTTAATGACTGGGAGATGACAGAGGCATAGGTGAGACCAGCTTTAATGTAGCTTACGCAAGCACCGCTGCGGAGAAGGAAGGAACCGGTACTAGCGGCAGAGCCTGACCAGCCAGCTGTGTACCAGGTAGCGAGCTTATGGAGAGTGGTATTGGTGGAGTTAGTCTGTCCATTAGTACCATCACACCCAGTATAAAGCTAACTGGAGTGACTGCAGCTTAGCTATAATTATTACTATCAAAAGCAAGGTCACTTTCCTATACCTGCTAAGTCCTACTACTCTTGGCACTGAAAACAAATCTACGACTTGCAGCAAAGTGATCACAGACTGTTCTGCATGGGCACAAATACCCACTCTTGGTTATTTTTATCTGTTTCTAAACCTTAGGAAATATGAAGGTGTGAAATATGGTGCCTTAATTCATGCCGACTGTATTGTCAGGAGCAAGGCAGAAGGCCAAGTACTGTCAGTGCAACTAGGCATGAATTAATGCACCATAATTCATGTGCTGAAGTGCCTTATTGAGATTATAAAATGTTATTTTAAAAAATATTTACATATGTTAATTTAAATGGTGAGGATCATAAACTCTAATCGGAGAACTGGGCTGCGTCTTATTAACCAGTAAGACTTTTTGTTTCTTTTTGGCTGGAGAGTTAATTTCCAGTTGGAGGGAATTGTCTAAGCACATGGCACACCACGCCGGTGTCCTGAGCCTGGTGAGACTGCAGTGTAGTCCTGATTATAAAATAAAATCAAAATCCAGATAGGTGTAGATCCTTTAAAGCACACAGTCGGTTACTGAAATGGTGGGAGACAGGCACAGGCAGAGTAGTGGCCAATGCCCGGCACCTGTTTTGGTGCTCAGATGGTATTTTTACCACTGCCATTTTTCTCTGGGGGGAGGAGGAGGAGATTTCTGACAGGCAGCTGAGCAAGACACTGACCTGCCCGCATCCCCTGTAACTCTACATGGGACTCGCCTATCTGCAGATTAAAAAGATCGCCAAATTTCTATTTTTTTTTTGTTAGAGACATTTTATTAACATTGGTACATTAACTAACACTTAAGATTGCTGCAACAAATCTGGGAAACGAGTTACTCGTCTCAGCTTTGTCAGCTCTGTTTGTGGTGGGTTTGACAACGCTTGGTGTACAGCTTCTTCTGCAGGGCTGGGTTTTCATGCCACAACAAACCAGGAAAGGAAGAATCTAGATAAAACAGAACTGAAGAACTGGCAGAAGCTCCAGGACAGATAAGTAATGTCTGAGATGATACTGACTTATTTTACTGATTTGACTTCAGGTTGATGGAGCCTCTTTACACATGAAGTTTTTGCTTGGCTGAGGCAGATACTGAGCTTTATTAATCATCTATTAGACAGTTCTACCTTACTGAGCAATGTTACAAAACAATGTAAAAATTACTTACCAATATCTTTTATTTTAGCAATCTACTGAGTATTCTCTATAAGAAACTTCTAACAGATGATCAGCTGAAATCTATTTCCATTTATAAGTGATAAGGCTAATGCTGTACCATGATAGATGTGATAGAGCTTGGGCCTATTTCTCTGTTCTCTTCTCCATCCAAAAAGGGACAGAAACTACTCGGCGTCGCTGAGGATTGGGCCACGAGCTAGACTAGCTTAAAGCTGACCTTAGTCATAAACATCTATAAAAGACAGAAGGGGGAAATAGAAAGAAAGAGATATTCCCACAGTTGGGGAACAGATGTGAAACCCAGTCCGAGGAAACGTAGGGAATGAGAGGACAGTGGTGTGATGAAACATGAGTAAGAGAATGAGCTAAAAGCAATTAATGCTAAATTATGATTCACCAGTATTATAAAACTTTGTTGAAAACATTAAGAATCATTGGTGTTCTCTGGAGTGAGCTCAGAAGAGACTGGCCAGCCAGAAGATGACTTTCTAATAAAATACTTCTGTGGAAAAAATTGCAAGGCGAATTCTAGATGTTAAATAAACATATTGTTCATCATGCAGAAACTGGCAGAGAACCAGGGGTCATTATACACTTTCCTTGTAGATACATTTTCCGTCATCCTTGTCATTACATTTAATAGACCGGCTGTTAGAAAACTCTTGATGTTTATGCTTAAAGCCTCGCATGCTAAAATGTTTAAAGAGTATTAGTACAAAATGGAACAAAATCAAACACTCGCTATGTTTGCAGAAGTTTGCAATCAAATCTAAATCTGAGTTTATTTAAATTAGCCTATTAAAAACTGTATCAAGTAGACTAGGATTTACAATGAATCTTTCCAGAACAAGTTATTACTATCCTGTAGTAAAATTTTTCCCTGTAACCTCAAAGCCTAGTTTCCATTTTTACCAGTTACTAAACGGCTTTTTTATTTCTTATTAAAATCTTGATGACAAAAACAAACGGGATAAGTTGTTTTTAAACAGTCAAAAATAAGATCAGTGGCCTTCTCTGTTTACTGGTCTCCAAACTCTATCCCTTTTTACACAGTATTTTCTTTGTCCTGGGTAAAAAGAACCCTTTTTCCCTGCTCTTTTGGAGACTAAAAGTTGTGTTGAGGAACTGGATTTTGAAGCCTTTTCCTGCTTGGACTGTCGTGAGCCTCTGACACCTTTTAGTTGTTGCTTCCACATGTTTCTTTGAGCACCCTAGAAATTTCCACCATGACTATGGCCTTTACAGCCTCAAGAGAATGGCATACAGTGGGACTGCTGAGTATTCCCCCCCAACCTCAAAGACTACATTAACTTCAAGTGATTTCCTCCAATTTTCCACAGATTTCACCTGGACAGAATACTGACAGAGGCAGTTATTATTGTAATTAATAGGGCTGGAGTACTTGAGTATTGTCACAACTTGATTTAATTAAGGTTTAAGTTCATCTCAAGAAACTAATACTAGTGAGCAGGTATTAAAAAAATTCTACTTTACAAAAGAAACCCCTGAATTTAAAACCTGATTCATGTTCTGAATGCATTACAGAGTAAATAAGTTCAATTTGCTGCTTTTTTTAGTTTACAAAGATACTGGTCAGTTTAGCATGAAGGCAAATGGAAACAATCCTTCATTTAAAAAATAGAACCTTGCACTTACCAACTAGGAATTATTTTTTCTTTTAAAGTTTTCACTGTGAAATGAGATGTGACATCTCTAAGTAGGCTGGCAAATAATCTATAGTATTCAATAGCATTCTCGTGCTAATAAAGCACTAATTCCAACCAGCGGTCTCATCCTGCAAACACAAGTTCAGTCCACACTCTGCTTCCTACTATGCCACGAAGTTATCAGCTTAGGTTGTACTAGTGCAGGTTTATTTATCTCATTTAAGTACCGAAATGCTAAGAAGTTTGTTTCTAAGGATCCAGACTGCCTTGCTATCTCTTTCTAGCTTGCAATGTCATTTCTGCAGCTGGATCGTTATAACCAACTCCCTCACCGTCTGTCGGAGAAGCCTAATGTACGACGTTCATTCTTTTAAAGAAATCCCTACATTGCAGTGCCAAAATGCTAACTGGAAAGGGGGGAAGCCACTTGCTTTTGCTGTAGCTGGAGAAGCAAGGACTGAGCTGTGACACAGCATCCTCAGTTCTGGGGCCTGCTGTGCACCATCTGTGGCAGATTTTAAGTTCGTAGTATCCTAGAACTGCTAAAGCACAGCCCCTCTTGTGTGACTCTTTATTATTTCTTTGTTGCTAAAACTCCCGTTTCCTTGGCTGGCTATATCTAGGATCATTCACACATCACGTGAAATGAATATGAAATGCATTCGCAGCTTTTGCGTTTAAACCTCTCCATCTCTGCTTGCTGATTTTTAGAGGGAGACTTCATCCCTTCAAAGGGAACGTATCAAACCTCCTTTACTATAAACAATGGTGAATTTGATTAACATTTATATTTATTAAATTCAGAGTGTTTCTCTGTATGCAGACTTCTAAAAGGACTTTTGTAAGACCGCTTCCTCGAACGTGGTTCACATATTGCTGCTACTGTGTTTTACTTACCTGTGTCTTGTGTCTCTGTTCCTAGTAAGACAGATCAGTTCAGGTTTAAAAAAAAAAAAAAGACAAGAAATGTTAGTCCTCAACAAAACTGTATTCTTTGCCTGACTGTTCAGAGCTGTATCCCTGTAACAAAACACTGTTTATCCTGTTACTCAGTATTATTTCTTTCCCTCACACTGCTTCCTTTCTACTGCCTGCGCATTGTCAAGCCAATTCTGAACAATCAGCACACAACATCACCAGCAATGCCAGCTAGTAGGAGATTCGTGGGTGTTAAGTAAGAGAAATTTAGTGTACCAGCGTCCGAAATCTTTCCTGCTTTCCGCTCTGGCCCTGAAAGGGAATGGGAAGCTGGAGTCATAATTACAGGGGAGTCGTTAATGGTGGCGCAGGCCCGGCCTGAGACATGTCAGTCTGCAATGCCGGGTTTGCTCTTGTCTGCTTAAACTCTGTCACGTCCTCTGTTACAGATGAGGAACGATTTAATTGTATTAAATTTAAATCTGGTGAGTCTGTCTTCAGCCATAATGCTGTGACCTGACATGATACTGCACATATTTGCTATTGAATTATGGGGTTTTCTTCAAAAATACACTGCATGGAATATTTTTGACTTTTTTGAGAAATTGTATGAAAAAAATCTCACAGGAAGAAAAATTAGCTCTATTAATTCTGCACTTTGTAGAAATTCATTATGCAAACCCTGTTCTAAAGGCCACTTAAGATGCCCTTTTTAACTGATGACTTTAAAGTAAGCATAAGTTTTCTGATGAGTTTGTTTGACAGTCGCTGAGACGTACTCACAGGGCAACTAAATGTGGCTGCTTATTTAAGTCACGAGTGAAAAAAGGCTCACCGTAGTTTTCATAGGCATATCACAGCCAGGATAATGAACACTAGTCAGAGAAAGCTAATTATTTTTTTACCTTAATTCTAGTATACCAATTGAGTTTCCAGAAGGAAAGATCCGTCTGACAACATTGAAGTCGCCGATATACACGCTACCATCAGGCCCGGAAGCAAGAGCAACCGGGGCAAAGAGTTTGCTGTTGAGCGCAAGACCGTTGCAGTTGGAGCAAGAGACACTTCGCTGGTGTCCGTTGCCCATCACGGTTGAGATGACTGGCGGCTGCTGGGAAATGAACATGTTTTCACCATTTCCTTTGTGTACAATTCCTAAGGGAGGGCAGAAAACAGAGACAAAAAAAGCAAATGTATAGCATTTAAACTGTTCCACGGTTTTGGATTATGCAATCCTCTAGAAAAAACAGATTACCAAAACAGCCACAAACATCGGATCTTTTGAAGACTGTCACAGGGTTCTTTCCACTAATCGCTTCCAATTTTGTTCAGTCCCAAGCTTCACCATCACCATTTTGTTGATTAGTGGTTAGTGGCTATTTTAAAAGCCAACATCATGAAGAGAACTCATGGTCGGTTAATGCTCTAACAAATTGACTGTTAATTGCAGTGCTATCTGATTTCTTGGGGATTACTACTTTAATATTCATTTTATTCATAAATTTTTATTAGGTAGCAGAGGAATTTCTCAGGCAGCTTGAATATTTAATTAAAGGAGATTAATAGCAGGACTACTATGCATTTTTCACAAAAGAGCACTGAGTGGCAGTACAAAATCAATATTCAAATTTAAATGAGTCTCCTTCATGGTATATAAAAATGGTGCCAAGTGAGGCAAAGCCAAGTTAAGTCAAGGAGTAATTCCGAGGCACAAGTGAATTTCTTACCAGCAAGAATATATTAAGTTCTGCCATAAAGTGTAAAACAACTTTCCAGTGTGTCAGTATTTTAGCACTGCTCTGCAGTATAAGTTGTTGAAAGTCTTCCCAATTATGAGGTTGGTGATACCAGAGCCGGTACAAATGTGTATCAAGCTGACAGCTGTAGTGTTTATTTTAAATAACAATGTGGCAATATAGTTAAGTACCTTTAAAATGACAAGTTATTGTAAGATTTTGGCTATTTCTGAAGGGAAGATAGGTATTCTTTTAGACCATGGTCCAAAATCTCTTATTTCCCTTGGAAAGCCCAGTACTTCATCAGAAAAGTGGCACGATTAAAGGAATAAACACAAGGGAATATACTTTCTGGAGGACTCTTACACTGGGAAATGAGCATATTCTAGATACCGCAGGAAGTACCTGTTGAGACACATCTGAATTTTCCCAAAGTACGGCAAATGTATTTACGTACTGTCTCTACCAACTTTTGTAAAACTATTTTTTTGTGGCTTTCAGGTAAGTCTGAAGCTAAAATTCTCCTTGGAATTTACTGAGTGTTGCCATAGTTATTCTGAAGGGAATTATATTTTTAAAAACTTATTTCTGAACAATAGAGGACAGAATACATATATTTGTTTGAACGTTGGCTTAAAAAAAGGCATCTTGGAAATACGCCAGTAAAAATAATGGCAATATCCTCCCTTACGCACCGGATAAAAATACTACTAAATGAAGATGCTGCCCTTTGTCTGAAATTAACAATGTAAAGGTAATACTTCAACTGTCTCATACAAATGCCAGTAAATAATTAGGGCTCTGGAGAATATGTTTTGCTGTCAAGAAATGTAAGCATGTGCTTAACTTCAGGCTTTCGAGCTGCTGCTTTAATTTTAGTCGGTGCTGTGTTGCACTGGGGCTGAAATTACCGTAAAGCATAAAGTCCCTGTAAAATTACTCCTCCTTCTCCCAGATAAATAAAAATGGAATCAATACACTTGCCCATCAGAAGTAAAATCTAATTCAAAGAATACTCTGAAAAATCGGTTAATAGCACGTTCATTTGTATTCATGAGATATAGGTGTCTTTAAAAGGACTCTATACAGGAACTAGTATTTATGGTATGTGTTCTCTTCTTGATTATGAGAAATGCCTTGACGATCTTCCAAACTGACCAAAACCTTTGTGTTGGAAAATATTAAACTCTATTCATGTCACGAATTAGAAGTGATCAAACCTCTAAACTGGAGGGGAAACAAAAAATGGGAAAAGAACAGTTCAGTACAGCTGAGAACAGGATGTGATCCTTTGTTAACCCAACAGTCATGTTGATGCAAAACCGTATACATTTAAAAACCTTGACTTTCCAGTGACAGCCACGCTGGAAAAATATATTTTATTTCACAACTATGCTGCTGGAATTGGACATCTTTTTTTTTTTTTTCTTTTCCTTTCTTTTCTTAAAGATACTTACATCTGGCAATAGAACGCAGTTTTTACTTGCTGTGGTTTCTGCATGTCAATACTTGTACCTCCACGGCTTAGACTGTGCTATGAAGTGCAATTCTGTAAAATTGCATCCGTTTATTTTTACAACTTTTCTGTTGTACTTAGTTTATTTTGTAACATCTCTAAAACGAATAGCCTTTTTGGGGAGGGAGGCAAGCATATCCACCGTGTCTCTGAGTAGGAACGTTGCGCACAGCAGCGGGCCTGCTGGAAGACAAGGCTTAGTGGCTGAAGTTAATATAAGCTCTTCAGGACTAGTTAACTAACCAAGCAAAGTGCTTCTAGTTTTAGTTTGAAAACAAAATTGTAATTTGCAGTAGGGAATTTTTAGAGAGACATTTATGTTATATTCCAATGCTATTTCTGTAGTTAATCCAGTGACAGTGTTTCAAAAACAGATGCAAGTTTCACGCTTCTAGAAAGAGCAGCTCTTCATACATACAGAGGGAATGCTTTAATTAAAAGTGAAAAATCTCAGTACGTTCATACTCGAGAAGGCTACTCATGCTTTTCATTTCACTCACGGTGGCACGGAGGTAAGTCTGAAATGTATAATTCTAAGCCTGAATCACATTCTTGTCCTTATTTAAAGTGCATTTTACGTATCTGAAATGGAAGAGCAGTTCACTAGCTTCTAGGTAAGACGGGAAGCACACTTGCTATTTTTATCCTTTTGGTTAACACAGTTGACTGTTTGGTTTTGTTACGTTAATGCGAGCCTACCGGCTGCTCCGTTAGGTGTGCGCTAGCTATGGTATAGTCATTGTCTTGTCTGCTCCTGTCCTGGTTTTTCAGTTCCTATTTACGAGCCAGGTGTGCATGCTCAAAGCCCACAGTAATCACAAGGAACATCTGAGGCATCACTCAGCTCTGGCTGGGCTTTGCTGTCCTCACTGGAGATGCTCTCGCATGCAAACTGTAAACAGAAGAGACCCACCGATTTCAAGTCAGACATGCTTTGAGGGTAGCGGGTGTAGCCTGGATGACTTCAGAGGAGGTGGCGTGGGGCGGACCGGTCAGTGCTCTCCGGTGTTCTCAGCCACGCAGCTGAGACAGGGCCAGGAAGCAATTTGTCACCGTATACCCCGTGCTCAGGAAAGCAATGATTTAGCCCTGCTCAGATTATAATTGTATACTTTACAAAAATCTCAGCACACGTTAGCGTCTATGGGGTGAATTATAGTAGTAACGGCTGCACTTAGCAGATAGTCATATAAATTGGAGTTACTGCCAGCAATTTAGTCTTGAAATTAAACTATGCAAGTGGTAAATTGGCACTAAGGAGTAGACTAGGGGGCTCACAGTTGGGGGCTGAGCTGGCTGAGGTCAGATTTCTCTGTGTGTTAAATGTCAATAGCTGGCATTTAAAAGAGACAATCTATACAAACCAATGAGACAGGGTATGAAAGAACCGCTGTTTAAAATGTCAAACTATTTTAAATCAAAACAGAAATCCAGATAATTTACAAACTAAATCTGACCTTTTGTATTTGGAATATTTATACTGTAGCTACGCATTCGACAACAGAACTTGTAAAAACCTGACAGTCATACAGCTGTGCGTGAATCTTCATTAACAGAAGTTTGCAGATGGAAATAGATTTTAGTGGACAGACTCTCAGCTGGAGCAAATTGAGACAACTTTACTGAATCCAATACTCTGCTGATTTATAAGTGCTGAAATCTGACCCCAAGTTTCTCTTCCCCTGGACAGTGAGATATCTGTTTATTGGCAAAACCGTATTTTTCTAGTTACCATAATTTATCTACAAGTATTATTTTAACAATTTAATCCCACTAATTCCTGATTGATTCCTGATGTTAAGGGAGGAAAAGAAACCCCCCCAGGAATAAAACAAAAGCAATGAGAAAACAGATTCAAGTCTCCATGCTTGAATCTCTACGCAGGGTTAATGTTATGACACCAAAAGCATTTACAGCTGTTTTTCTAATGCTTCGAAAGGTGCTGGATTGCTTCTCCTGAAGAGTAACTTACTGTGCTTCTCCACAGAGCGGGCAGCCACAAAAGCTTCTGCATAAGCGGTTTCAGAAGTGCTACCTCTCACTCAGCCGGTCTGTTTTCCTGCACCGTTTGTCTCCCTGGTGCTGTGATGCTACTAACCGATGTCAGT
Source organism: Aptenodytes patagonicus (assembly GCF_965638725.1). Taxonomy (NCBI): domain Eukaryota; kingdom Metazoa; phylum Chordata; class Aves; order Sphenisciformes; family Spheniscidae; genus Aptenodytes; species Aptenodytes patagonicus. The sequence goes on from NC_134957.1 coordinate 18,747,289, forward strand.
CATAGGATGAATTAGGGGTGTCGGCGCTTCACTGAGAATATAACACACTATAAACTGACCTAAAAGGTGGTACTTCTATACCAACAGCGTGAGAACAAACCTAAATTAGCATGCCCTTTTTCCATCCAAATGACCAAAATGTGTTAGCGATCACAAGAGTTAGTGATATCAGTGTTTAATACCTGGGAGCCAGAACATTAAAAATATCCTTTCAGATGGCATTTACAGTACAGTTCTCAATAAATGAGGGTGCACATTCAAACAAAGAGGATTACACATTAGGAAGTGTAATGCTTAAAATCTGAACAATTAATTCCTTTAAAATTTGTATTCTTCTTCTGCGTGGCCAGTTAATAAAGGAAGGACTTACCACTTTGTGGATTTAATACATGGTGTTTGTTTATAGACCAGCCTCCCAGATTTGAAGCATCCATTTCAAAGCCTTGAAGGATTACCGTTCTCTTCTCCCACAGAATAAAATCAGGACATGTTTCATATTCATATCCCACCGACACTGCAAACAAATAATTAAACATCTATCAGTCTACCTTTTCCTCTGTGAACTGCTAGGTAATTTTTCATTCCAGGTTTTGATATTCATCCGTCAAGTAATGATGCCACTAATTTTCCTCTGCCTGATTGCTATTGTTGAGTGGTATTTTTTAAAAAGGATTTTAAGAGATTAGTATGTTATTACAGCTACAGTTACTACTGTTTCAAAGCAGAAAATTTTCTGTTGTATCAGTTATGGATTTCTTAAGCGAGTCATTCTCCAATGACTCCTGACTTGATTGTTTATTGCATTTCTGCTAATTACCTGAATAACAGCTTAAGCAGGAAAAAATCCATGTTAAAACAAACCGGTTTTAATTTGTTTGCTAATTGTAAAAAACTGTAGTTAGGCAGAAATGGATTGCCAAGCTGAAAATTTCTAGAATTAAGCATTTATCTTAACAGGCTTGCACATCACATGGCTCCCCTCTACAGCTGGCCAAAATACCTGCTGAAAATCTTGAATTTCCTTAAGGATGGTGGTTTTTGGGGGCGCTCAAACTGACCACACTACCTTCCCTTTAGTACTTCAGTAAAACAAAAAAAACCTCTTCAAAATTTAATTTTGGTATCTCTCATATACCAACTTTTTTAAAAAAAGGTTATTTATCTCCTCTAGTTAACCCTTTTAGATTTCAGTGCAACTCATTCATAAAGGAAGAATGTTACTTTGACACCAAATCCCAAAATTTGATCTAGGAATCATTGGGATAGGTCAGCCTTTCCAAAATAAAAATGTCTTTAAAAATATTCTAATATACAAAATAAAAAATATTTAAAAAAACAGTTTTCTGACATTTATCAATATTTTCCTCTCACTTTTTCTATGTAGCAGCTTTAGGTACGTTTTACTTGAACCATAAATAGTTTTAATACTATCTAAATTCCATTACTGGATGCAATCAAAATATTTTGCAGGGAGCATTTGTGTTTGTAAGACAAATGTTTTATGGCAAACTGAAAAGCTGTTCCTTACAGCAACTTCACTTAGAGCTGCTGCTTTATTTCAGAAGAACGAACCTGCTTTTGCAGCTAAACTCTGACTTGTAAAAATCACATCTCCTTAAGTGCCGTAAATATTGTATGTTTCAAACATTATAGGCTTCAGTCTGAGGGCCCAGCAGCTACTCTGTCCAATTTCTCTGTTACAGGAGCTCTTATGACTAACAGCAGCGATGTTTCTGGGCAGCTCCCCGGGCTGAGCGCCCAGCTGTGGGCACGGCCCTTCTTCCAGAACAGCCACATCCTGCGCTGGGATGAGCCATCAAGGTTCAGTAACCGAACGCGCTATTTTCTAGGTGTTAATGCAGAGAGAAGATAAAGGGTAGATTTTTTCCTAGGAAGCAACCTCACACTTGCCGCCAGCTCGCTAGCATCTTCACTCCAATCATGCGCTTCTTAACACATTCAATCCTGGGTCAGATGTGTATACTTGGAAAGAGTAAAGACCTGTAACGCTCAGCCCTGCTCAGCAGACCGACAGGACAGTTCATCAGCTGCTGTAGGTACCATGCTGGTATCTGGGTCGAGGGAGGTGTAACAATTTATACCATCTGAGAATCTGGGCCAATGGGTCCACAGTGGCACATTTACCAGGACTGTAGCTAACGCTGTAAAGTGTCTGCTATTCCCCGCCTATAGCTGATGTTTCTGAGCTACCAAATACCCTCTAGAGGTTATCAATCATCCCCTTTCTTAAAAGTTCACCGTTCCCTGCTCTCACAGTTATTGTGCGTAGCTGCCTTTTTGTCCCTTCTCATCAGCGAGACGCGTGGACGCGTGCCCATTCATGTGTGTCTACAACTGTGTTTCTATGTATGCTTATGAAAGAAAGTATATTTATCAAAGGCGGCTATGCTCCAAAAAGGAATAGCTGTGTAATCTTAAAGCAGGGTCTCCTGAAACATCTAACTGGAGGTACGGATGTACCATCCGGTTTTGCATGCAAAGTAATCAAGGTGAAGCATAACAGTTGTAAAAGCAACCAAGTGACTGCAGTGCCACTTGAAAATTAAGTATTCTGTTACTGGCAGGTTTTGCAAAATGTAATTTTGGAAGTGAAACAACAGTCTCAGTCAGCTTACCCTCATTGTGGGGTGTTATTTTTCTGGTCAAATTAACTTATAGCCCTTTTTTGAGGTGACTGAGATGTCGCTGCATGAAGGAGCGAAATGCAGTGACGGTGTTTTTTGGACACTAACAGCCAGCAAGTACAGTTGTTCTTTGCAGTCTCAAAATGGATTTCAAAAGATTTATGAAATCATCTGTACCAAAAATCTATTATTTTCATACAACTACTTAGAAGAAGGAACAATAATTTGTTAGTAGTGCCAGCATATCCCAGTTTAAGGGGGCTGTTGCCAAAATACAGGTAAGAAATAAAAGACACGCTTAACCAGGACGGTAACCTTTGCTTCAACCTCTCCTGAAATAGTTGTACTTACCAGCATCTTACTTCAAACAACGAATATAATGACCTCAACCAAAGTAACAAGTACAATAATAAACAGAGAAGACCTAAGACTATTCTGCTTGAGGACTGGTTTATAGTCACACCCAGAAGGGTTAGTCCTCGCGCGCCACTTCGTGCTGCTGGGTGGGAGGCAAGGGCTTGCGGGAGTAAGGCTGAGCATGTATGGAGTTATACAGGAGCATTTCTGCTGAAATCCTTCCTTTTCCTATGTTAAATTACAAGGGGACATAGACTTTACCACCAAGGTTTTGTGTGTCAACATCCGCATGATGTTTTTTTATTCAGAACAACAACAACAAAAAAATGTTACTTTATCATCTCAGTTGTTACTCTGAGAAGAGCAAAATGGCCTCTTGTTCGGCACGTGGGGACTAGACAAACAGCAGCAAACGTTCCTCCAACAAATTTAAACAGAGCCACTTGTGTGTGGAAATATGCTCAGAAAGTCGTCTTTTCTGTAACCGGTTATGTGATCATTGCTGTCAACAACCCTGAAGAAAAATAAAGATGTTTATAGTATTTATAAAACCAAAAGCAGATGGTTATATTCCTGAGTTCCAGGACTCCAACCTGCTACAATTTAATTTAATTAAAATGAAAACTGAACAGAATGCATTATTAAATATTGGTAATATACTGGCAGAGGAAATTATTTTGACAAAAATTCATATAATGGATGCGGATAAAGGTCCCTGAGTACTACAGTGTGTCAAATTAAATAAAGCTTTATTGGAATCTAACAAAGCATGCTAACAATGCACTTACTTACTTAAAATATAAAGACTTTTGCTTCTATTCTGCAAGAAGCATAATTAACCGAAACTTTAAGGAAAAGAAAAAAAAATTAAGCACCAATTAAATAATTTAAAAGTTGTTATCCAGCACTGTTGCATAAGCTTTATTCATATTTAAACATATTACGCTCATCTACTTCTAATTTGGGAATCTGTAACTACAGTATTATTTCGTAAGATGTTACGTATTTGATTTAAATTGTTTTAAAGTCCAGACATGTACTGGACTTCATGATCATCAGAAGACTCTGAAATGATGCAGAGGGAGCAGGCGTACTCCACCGTTCCCCCTCAAACACACACGTTCGTGTTACCGTGCAGTGACAGACTCTGAACACAGGGCACGCGGCGCCGTGCCGGGGAAAGCCCCCGGTGGCACCCGTGACCCATCTGGTCCTGCCCGATCACCCACGGGAGTGCCAAAGGGCACACTGGAATTTTTTTTCATTTCTGGATTTGCACCAATATGTGTAAGTGAAACCAACAACCCATTTAACACCTTCCCTCACCGCAAAACACTAGCAGGAATCTATATCTGCAGTGGGCTAGGGCTAGATTTGCCCCCTAACAAGGAGGTTTCATGAGACGGACGGGCCGAAAAGGGCACTCCTGTTCCCCACCACGCGCCGTACGTGGCGGGCGCCGTAAGCCCACCACGTCCCACGTACGTGGGACGTTCAGAGCCCTCTCTGGGTGTCAGTGCCAGCACCTGACCGACCCCTTCGAAACGTTGTCCACCCTTTTGCAGATGTGAGCCAGGTGTGGTAGATCAGATGCAGATATGATGATGCAGCAATTCAGGACACCGTGCACTGAGGGTGGAGTTTTAATCACTTTAGGCCAATGTAATGTGTGAGCTACGGCTGGAATGAGAAGACCTGCGCTTTTGCACTAGCGTTCATAGCAGATCAGGAAACTAATGAAGCTGAAAAATTATCACTTATTTTCTGGTTGCTTCAGTTTTCAACTGAATTTTTTCCAGATCTGGCTCATTTCATGATCAAATGAATGTGAGCGGTGGCCCAGGGGTAAGGAGAGAACGCGGGAACGTCCCTGCTGGCAGCAGCCTGCAGTTGTATCTCTTGAAGCAGACTATGGGACCACAGCCCTAGAATAAGCTCCTTGTTTTCCGATATATTCCCATGTGCATGGCATGATGTAAATCACACTCCATATTTTGGTCTCATAACCCTTTGCGGACACCAGTGGCTACGTCTGCATCATTCTCTAAGCAGAACTCCTCCTAAGAAGGAGGATTATAGCACTTTCACTAGGAAAGTGCTGCAATCCTCCTTCCTCCCATCGCCTCTCCACGCAGCTGCCTCACAGACCACCTGGCTGGGAGCACACGACAACACAGTCACGCGCTAGATGCTCTGGGAGTTGCAGGGCTTGCTTAGCCTGCGTGGCACCTTTTGGCTTTGCACGGGCCAATCTGCAGGCAAGCTGCCCGTATGGACAACACGGCAGGTCCTGAAGAGAGCTTCTGGCTGCCCCTCAGAACAGCATTTTCATATACGGAATGAGGCATATTCCTTGCAAGGGTAGATGGCTCTGTGTAGCCCTTGCTATCGTTGTTTTATAGCCTGCTGTAATTCCCCTGACTTAAAAAGCAAAACAAAACTACTAAGGAAGTGAACAGGGCTTATTCACAATACTGAGCTTTGCTGGTAAGGTAAATAATCTTAATGGAAGGTATCTCTAAGGTTAGTCCATTAAGCAACATAACCCCAAATTCAATTAAAAAAATAGCAAGCCTTTTAAAAACCAAACCATGAAATTACTGAAGAAAATGGCTGGCTAAATAAAATGTATTTGCACAGACAGCACTTCCGTAGCAATTCTCAGAATAGCTGCTTGTGCTGCGCGGTAAAGGAAGCCTATGAGACACGATGATTTTCGTATAAACATCTTTAAACAACAAATCAAGAAGTTTTAACTGTTGGGGACGTGAAATGTAGTAAGAAAGGATGCCTAAAAGTTAGAGTTTTGTAAACCCTAAGTGGAGATGACATTTTAAATGTCACAGCCAAAAAATGGCAGAAAAAAATGACACACCAAAGGTCACATTCAAAGTAACATTCAAAAACAAAGACAGCTGAATATAATGCTGTTAGTACATAACCATTCTCCAAGGGAAAAGGGGATTTTCAAATTGATTAAATTAGAAAGATGACATTGGAAGAATAAGAAAAAAAATGTTCTCAGGAAATCATATGAGTCACTTTAGCTAAAGAGGCATTTGATTTCAAAGAATGTAAGTGTAGCAACAAAATTTATAAGCTGTATTTTCCTGGCCTCATGTGTGTGAGCGCTTCTGCTTACATCAAGGTGATTCTACATACCCATAGCCTCGGCCAGACCAGAAACCTTCTGTCCGTATATATCTGTCTTATTCCAGGCAAACGTGTAGACCAAATTGGCTGCAGCAGGAAACCATTTCTGAAGCAGACGTCCTTCAACAGCAACTATCAGATGGACTTTTGTCATTCCGGAAGGGATGGTTGTGTGTGTCAAAATAATGCGCAGCAAAGTTTTATACCCTGGTGTTCGACTGCTGAGATAACTCAGCTTCACAAAACTCGAAGGAATTGGGATCTCCTCCTGGACCACCTTGGAAAAAATCACATCGTTTTATCCATAGCCAAGAAAAATGCAAAATTATAATAACAACAGCAGGTGCTTATTTTACATTTCACAATCATGATGTGAACACAGTACCACTTAAAAGACTGACGTCTTCTGTGTTTATTTCAGCAGTGCAGCAGCCAGGCACATTACAAAATGTCCAACGCCGGAAACTGCTCTGTCAACTTTCTGGACGGTGGTCTGGCTATTTTGATAAAGAGCCTCTTCCCCTAACGCTTTATTCTTATCTACTGAGGAGCAAACGTTATCTCTGTGGACATATTCATACGTGAGAGCTCTACAGCTTTACCTTGGCTTTGTTCTTTGGTTTACTTAACGAGCGTTCTTAACCAGAATACAATTAAAAACTTTTTTTAAAATACGCACGCACTTTATATATTACCTTATGATTTGAAGATACTACCCTGCTTTGGAGGTAATAACTCTAACCTGGGGAGGCCTAAGGAAGAAAACAAACCTTCCCGCTGAACCATCTTCTGTGAGAAGTGCTTGCAGTAGGGCTAAACTTCAGCAAGAAGGGGCATGGCATACGAAGGCGCAGCATAAGAAACCTAACAAGCTAGCTGGGGACACACGGCAGCGAAGATGAAACAGTCTGGGTGTCAGAGTCATCTAGCTAACAGGTAAGTCCCCAGGGTGTGCAACAGAGTTCAAATCCCACGGCACTGCTGTCAGTGCCGCTGTCTGAATCACTTGGATTAAAGCTGGCTTGGATATGCCCGCTGTGGGGTAGTATCAATTCCTGGCTGCAATGAAGATAAGCCCTCAGCAACTAGAAGGACTGCAAAGACTGCGAGCTTGTGAGGGGAAAAAAAGAAACTTGGCCTTGGCCTTTTGAATGATGTGGGCCTTGGAGCTACAAAAAGGGATTTAGCTCTTGTGATCTCCTGGGAGAAAGGAGCTCTTCTGGGACAGACTGTGAGGAAGAGCAGGCGAGAGAAGAGAGCAGCTTCTTGGAGGATGCCACCGCAGTCACTGAAAAGCCACTGAAAACTAGACTGTGCTTAACAAGGTTAATGATTTTAGTGTATTTCTGTAATAACAAGCCAACCTGTCACAATGTTAAATTCGTCAAGCTTGGTAAAATACAAACTGTTTTGTTTATATTCCCTAGTTTTTCAATTTTTCTTGTTTAACAATAGAAACTTCACTTTCAAAACAATTTTATTTACACATTGCAACAGCATCACTGTCATAGGCTTGCTGCAGTACAGCTGGAGGCCTGCCAGCACTTGTCGTTTCGACATATGAAATGTAGTGTTGCCAGGGAAATCCTGCTCCCTTCATTGTGCCTGATTTGCAGTGTTCCCCTTCTTTCCTGCTGACATCCCAGCTGCCCCCTCTGTCATACATCTGACATCTCGTCTCATTTTTTAATAGAAAAGCAGGAAGAAATATTCATGCATTAATACATGCTAATATATCTCCTCCGATTATTCTGGGTACTTTTTGTTCATTTCCCAGTACCGTACAATGAAACGTAACACTCTAAGGACCCTCCAATGACAAAGAAAGGACTGGGGGCACTTTCTCTCCGAGTGGAGTGCATCTTTGGGTACCTCGCTGTTTAAAGAAGGCCCAGGAACACCTCATGTGGAGTAATGTGACCCAGTTTTTTCTTACTAGTGTGCATCAGTTATTCTTAATTTATGTTCATCAGTTTCATTTAGTACGTTCTGTGAAGCAACACTATGGCCATCAACTGCCTAAAACGTGATAATGTTTTTAATAGTTATGGAGATGTTTAGACATAATTGAGTTCAATCAGAGGTCTCTCACATGTAGAATAAAGGCCCTTAATCAGTGGCAACACTTTCACGAGAAAAAGAGAAAAGGTTGGAAATATCCATGTCTTACAGGTAGCCTCCAAAATATCTTCCAGACTTGCTCAGTGAAATTAAAGAGAACCCAAAAGAGGCCTTATTGCTTGAACTCTAACTGCTTAAACAACATACTAAAAATTATGGGGGTTAACGTGATCTGAAACCTGCGTAGTGGTATTTTGTTGGGTGTTCGACTCATACAATCTCTTTTAAGTCCCAAACAAAAGAACAGTTAAATACAAGGTTAATTAGAAATTGCTTCTAAACGCTTAAGGGAGTGTCAAGAAAAAAAGACATTTAAATAAAAACAATCCTAAAGATCATGTTAAAATTGCTCTACCTTGGAAAGAAAATAATAAAAATCAAGAAGCTAAAATGCAGCTGGAGATGCCATCGTAAAGAACTAGAAGATGTGAACGGATGAAACATCCCTAGGAGTCTTCAAAGCATCTTGGGTCATGTCTCACATTGATGTATGGGGAAGTTGTACTGTTTATCTGTAACCTAGGAATGGTTTTGCGCATCGCTATAAATAAATCAGGATTTCAATAATAAATCATGTTAGGACTCCCCACTTTCTTCTCCTTGGAGGTAAGAAATAAAGCACCTTAAAAAATTAACAAAAAATAAATAAAGAAAAAAAGAGAAAAGCATCTTGTGAAAGAGTACTAAAGAGATATGCACTGGTGTCATTCTGACAAGTGAATAACATCACAGCAGTTAATTGCTCACTATTTGGTATCTTCTTCTAAAATTGTCTAGAACTTGTTCTGCAGCTGAACAAATTGTTAATTTGAAACTCTCTTCATTACCTGTAGCTCTGGAATAATGGTTCCTCTTTCGGGACAGGACCCTCCAAATGCTGTCAAGGGTGAAGGGAGTACAATCGGATTTGGGCTGATAAAACTACTGATGTCGCAAGATGGTGTGTCCGACTCTGTTCTTTGCATTACAACTTTGTCTACGATGATAAATCTATTCCAAGGCAACCAAAGTGTCCTTTTTTCAGATATGAAAGGAGATCTGTCAAAAACTAAAGTGACGGAGATGCCTCCAACAGCCACAAGGTCAAAACTGGAAAAGAGAAAACAAAATGCTTTGTTTCTTTTTGGTTTATTATCATATTACCACAACTTTCAATGCATCACAAACAAAAACTTTTATGTTGCTCATTACAGCCCTTAATTTACTCTGTGAAATCATTCACGTATACCTTCCCGGCATCACCTTGGTATTCGCAAAGAAGCTTTACCTCTCTGTGCTTTCTCCCTGTATGCATCGATAGCAAGGTACAGTACTTCACTGTTACTTGACCTATCTCCCCTTTATTTATCAACTAGAACCGATACTAACGAGTCATCTGTAACAAGAGTGTGGACCCAGTTACTTTGGTTTATATGAAAAGAAATTCCTAGCCCAGAAAAGGGATGCTACTTATAATCTATGCAGGTACGGCATGCAGAATAAGAAGTCTTAAAGCCTGTTAGGCCTTTTCTCTATTAACATATCCTTTTCCCTTTTTCTAAAAGTAGCAGGAGGAAGAGGTTGAGTACACTGAGCAGGAGACCCCTCTGTGCAGGATATGAAATTTTTGGGAAAGATGCCGATTAATTGCACTGAGAACTGAATCAGCTCTTGTACATAAGGCAGGTGATCCTCTGGGAGCTACTGTGAAGAACCTTTGGCATATCTGGGCTGCAAAACAGTGGTACATAGAAGGCATGACATAGGGAGTCTCAATTTCCTGAGTTTCTGACATCCATAGTCAGGCAACACAAGGTAATATATAAATAGATACTTCACTCTCTGTATTATTGAATGCATCTATTATGGAGGCTTTTGATGGTAACAAACTGTGATAAGAAGTCAGGCTTAATTATGCATATCTCATCATATTTCCCAAATGACACCGATTACATTCACAGAGAAATACAGGTAGCATATTTTAATGCAGCAACTTTAGCCAGGCTAGTGTAAAGAGGAAACGATAATTACTAACTTTCAGTAGCGCTATTTGAAAGTCATTAAACTAAGGTAAAATAAATATGCACGCTCCTTACTTTTATAAATTGACAAAGCCAAACAAAACAACACAAACTGTGGAAACAGTGACAATTTACGCTCTCTCCCTGTTGGAAGATAGCTTCTCATTTCTTGTCATTCACAACACAGCCAAGGAAGATGAAGTCTTAAACTGCCCTTAGCAGCTTAATTCAAGTTCAGGAGCAAATCGTGACCCAATTGCAAATGGATGGCCAACCCTGGAGTGCAATATAGAATATATAGGAACTTCATCTCTCTTCGAGAACTGAACTCAGCCTTACACGGCTGGGGAAGAGAGGGAAGCCAGCATTGTTCAGGACTGGTTGTGGAACAGCAATTTAACCATTTTGGCTCTGGAAAGAGTCTGTCCTCACTTTTACTTGTGTGGCTCAGGTGATCAACTAAAGGAGTTAACTTCATTGACACCTCAATAAACTACTTGGAAGATTCACAGTTAACAACAGAAAAAAAAAAAGGGGAAGACATGGAATTCTCTGGAAAACCTGACTAGTGAAAATATTCAAATGCCAAGAAGGTGCTGTTACAGCACATTTTGACTCCAGGTGTTTGAATGCCACTGTAATCTTGTTGCTGTGCAGGTTTTTTCTTCTTCTCTTTCTTCTTTGGTCCCTTTACCACAGAGAGCTCTAACTAAATGCGCTGCCAGAGCTGAGGGCCAGATGCCATCCTCAATCCACTCTATGAACAGCGATGTCTATGAAAATTTTGTACATGAATAGAAGGTGGTAGATGGCCCTAACTATGCAAATCCAAACCAGTGAAAGACCATACATGAAACTCTGACCTTCCATCTTGTCGACTGATGGTGTATCCATACTCATTGTGGTGCAGAAAACTGACGTTCACTCCAACCAAAGGCGTTCCGTCTATTGCTACCACCTGGCCTCGAATGACACATGCCCGTCTGTAACAAAAAGAGCAGAAGGAAACACGTTAGACACATCAGGAGGGTGAGAAGGGCATTGATTTCAGAAACCGTGCTATGCTTCTGTCCCAGGCAGACAGAACTACTCTGATATAATTATGACTGTTGATTTTGAATGAAAATTCAAACAAGTCCAAAAGATCGATTTGAAAAACCATTATCTCATGAAGACGACACATAGACTCTCCATGGTGTATCGAGAATATATTTCCATTTCCGGCTATATCTCAGGATACCATTTGTTCTGCCATTCAATAGCGCCGCAAAGGTTTCACTGATAGCGTGATTTAGCTTCCTGCAGCTCTAGGGGGTGATGATTTGTGAAAGGGGAGAATGAAACCTCATTCTCTGCTGCTAAGAATAGGGCATCGCTGTCTATTAGAAAAAAGCTGAACTAATGCGATAAGGCAGCAGTGAGACACATAGTCTTCACTGAACTTCAGAAAGTTATATAGGTAAATTCAGAGAGCGCCTGATCAAGAGCATCATACATTTTTCTCAATCCCCCATCACATGTTATGCCCTTTTAAATTCCCTCTGGGATGTGTTGGACTTGCACCCACTTTCCAGCATAAAAATCCTCCCATTCCAGTAAAGAGGTTGGAATATGGCAGCACAGCAGAACGCATCAAAGTCAACGGACAGGAAAGTGAACTTGTTACTAAGTGGGTCTAATCGGAGGCTAACAGGATCACAGAATCATAGAAAATGAGAGCTGAAAGGAAATGCAAGACTTGATCTTGCCCATTCCTTTGCCTCAGGTAAGATCAACTATACCTACATTACTCCAGACAGATGCTTGTCTGACTCGATAACCTCACCAAGTAACCCATTCCAATGCTTCTGTACGAGTGCTTTACTCATGGCAAGTTTTTCCTGCTGCCTAATTTGAATCTCCACCGCTGCCCTTCAAGACCATTACTTTCACCCTGGCCACAGAAACGGTGAAGAAATTACTCTCTTTTTCTTAGCTTTAGCCTTTTCTGTATTTGAAGACTGAAACATAAAGGAGACAAGTCTCATCAAGGATGAGGAATAAGATGTAAAACACCCTCACGGTGCAGATTAGGACTGAGTGGGATTTTCTAAGGGCTTACATGGCTACATTCCACTGAAACACCTTTCAGTATTTTGCGCCGTGCCGTCAGGTACGCTACATTAGCATACCTCCACCGGCTGAATGGATCCAGGTTTTGGGATCTAACGATACAATTGCACATATTTCCTGGAACTGTGGTTTCACATAATGAAGCGAACAGTGTATGCCGAAGTCTTTTGATAACGTTAAGACATTTAGAGTCAAAACCAATAGAATACTTACAAAGGTAACCGGCATTAATTACTCAATATAAACAATAAGCATAAATTTAGACATTGTTATGTTTCTCTCTCAATTTGAAAGTTCATGGTAGATCTCAACAGACACATCCTACCTTTGCACAGTGAATATGTAGTCTAAAGGAAAAACTTAACAGCTCCTCAGATTAAAGTTATTTAGGAGTCTATATATGAATTTAAAAAATATCCCTTGAGAGATTAATTGATCATGATCCAATGAAATCACACACACGAATTGGAGACCATAAATTTCTGAAAATTCTGACTTGTTTCATAAGATCCCATTCTCCAAAGCCACTCGACAGGACACTGATTTATCGCTATGATATCATCAAACCCGGCTGACTATGACCTGAGAAAATGCAACCGGTAGAAATTAACCCCTTTGCGAGTACGCCATTCACCACAGTTGCTAAGATGAATTCCGTGCTTCCAGGACATCGAAAGATGCTGATTTTCAGCAAAGATGCTGATAAATCCCAGAGGAATGGGAGAGGCTGCATTACTGCCAGTACGCAAAACAGAGTTCTGATTTACCACCGTTTCGTTTTCTACATTAACTAAGGTGGTTGTGGCCCTATTTGTGGGCAAAACCTGCTGCTCCGCTGAAGGCAATCAAGCTCTTGTGTGTCTCAACAGACTCACAAGACTCACTCAACAGAACAGCCAGGTTCAATTAGTCTTTGATTTGTTAGAGGAGAAACTACTGGTTTCTATTGTTTTCTCATATTTCTAATGTCAACAGACCTGCCTTTCCTTTTCTAATCCCTTTATTAGTGCACTCCATGTATTTACAACACGCATTGATCTGAGACAGACCCCTAAGAGTCATCATTATTCAGTACGTTATTCTCGTACTCCTGTTTGTACATTCCACACAGACCTGCCTTCTGACTCTACTCTGTCCTCATATTTTATCAAGCGCACAGATTTGTGTGATAACAACTCATCAAAGTCTTCATTATTTCAGTCTTTCTTTCCTCTACTCATTCACTTTACTTCTCATTATTCATAAATAATATTGAGACTTATCTTTCAACTTTCTTGCTCCTTTTTCATTCGTCGTATTTTACAAGCCACACACATTTACAGTATGCGATAAAGACTCATAAACCTCATTATTCTACATTTATCTGTATTGAACTGTCTTTGCAATCTTTTAGATTTTAAATGTTCTAAGCCTGCCTGCGTGTTGCTACATTTGTCCTCATTATTTACTGTCTTTTTATTACCTACTCTAAGTTGAAGAGTCTTGTAGTCTCTGGCCTCTTCTTGAATTACCAGCACCTACCAAATCTCTGACTAAGTGTTTGATCACAATTAGTTTTAATTTTTGCATTTACTGCAGGCATGACAACATTTTTCAGTTACTTTATGACCAGAACTAACCTCAAAGGCTCGGGAAGGTAACAAACCATCCCCTGCTTTGCAGCAGGTTCTCCCTCCTTTCCCAATGCCCTGACAGCTCGCAAAGCAGGCCACCATGCCCAGAGGCATGCTGGCATGCAGGTTCCCTGCAGCTTTGCTGCTTGCAGAAGACCTCACTTAATTCCTTTCCTCTTTTAGAGCACGTTCCCTGCAGTGATGTCACTTCATACTCCACTGCCACTTCACGCTTCCTTGCTTCAACATTCACCCTCTTTCCAGATGAGCTGTGGACCTTGCTACCGCTCACTGCTTTTCTTAATTTTAACAGAGAAACCTCTAAAGATCATTATGCCTCCTCAATGTGCTGTATGTTCCTCTTCCATTCTCAGCCTCTAAGATTTATTCTACACGCTTGTGACTGGCCTGCTTTTCTTTCTCATGGGGGATAATAACTCCTACTACCTGTCCAACAGTCACCTACTTGCAATGATTGCATAATCTTGGACTAAGGCTGTCCAGGTTGTTTTAACTTGAAAGTAAGTGCAAAAATGTCTTTTCTAATTTGGAGGAGTTGGGAAGGAACATGTCCCTGATAAGCTGCCTTAGTGCTTTCAAATGCATTAAAAATGTTTCTGGTCCCCTGGCAAGCTGTACTAAATCTGCAACTCCAGAGGGAGCAGTTGGCTTTTTGAGAGAAAGCAGAGATTCCCACGGGTTGCAGGTGGCCTAAAAGAAGTAGGATTTCTCTGTCAATGCCTCATGGGTCATTCCACACGTAACTAAGGATCTCAGCTCTGCGGGTCTCAGCTCTCTGCCATCAGGCAGTTTGTTTGACATCTCTAATTTAAAATATAAATAGAAGTTTAAAATTCTAGATGCATTCTTTCACTACTTGTAAAGCATTTTGTTATTCCACCACCATTCTGCCTTGCTCTGCTGCTACTTATCTGCCTTTTTTTTTTTTTTTTGCTTTTGTTTTGTGTGTTAAGTTGCCAATATTCTCTGACTACCTCAGGCTGAGACATAAGGCTCAGATGTGGAACTCTGTCAAGCAACTTGTGAATTTGCAAGTGTCACATTACCAGAAGATGTCATTTACTGTATTACATTTCTGATTAAAATCTTCAATCAGAGAAATTAAGCTAAAGGCTAGTAAGGTATATTCATTTCTTCCTGCTGACAATGTTGCTGTAAGCAGCCTTTGAAGGGTAATTAATTCAGTACCATACACTGGACCCTTTTTGTAGGCAATTTGCAGCGAGTCAAATAGCTTGCCAGCAGTGTGCATTAAAAATACTCAGCAAAGAAACAAGCTAAAAACTTTCCTGAGAACAGAAGCTGATAAAAACATTATAATCTGCTACACCCTGCTACATGCAGTAGGTCAAAACCATTCCTGATGTAAGCAAGTACATTTCCATTTATTCAGAATGTGTCTAATCTGCCTGTCAGCATGTCCCAGTTTAAGTTGGGAGTTTGTAAAAACCCAGTACAAATGACATAGCTTTGACATTATAAAAAGCAAAACAGGTTTTGAAAACATTTAGCTCCTTAACATTAATTCTGGTGTAGTATTTAGTCGTGGCTCAACGCAACACCCTGACTACATTGTAGAAGCCAAATGTTCAAAAATTAGATCTAAGCTAAAGTCTAAGATGCAAATGCAAAAGGATAGATGTCGCAGCAGTTGTCAGAACAACTAATTTCAGTATTTCAGATGATGTTGAAAATGCCAGGATATGGCAGAAACCAAACGCTTTCAGTCTGAAGGACAGAGATAATCTTCACCATTTTTGATAGCTTTCCCAAATCTATTCAACATCACTTTGGCTTTATCTACAGTGAGATTCATGCAAACATCACCCATATTGGAGTTCCACTGGCCTATGCTACAGAAAAACACCGCACAATGTCATTTGAATCAGAAGACTGAAAACATTGGATAGAAGTTTCTTCCGTAATACTCCTAATGGTGTCAGAGACTTCTTGCAGAGCGGGGGGGGGGGGGGGGGGGGGGGAAGCCACACAGGGCTTTGCAAAATTTGAGCACCAGTGGGAATGCATGCCAGTGCTCTGAAACAAATGAATGCCACTATTTCATCCAATCCTCCCAACATTTCTTGTTGAACCACCAATGCTATAAAATAAGTGGCATGAGTTAATACCATCTGCCTGGACACAACCTTTTCAGCAATAGCCAAAAGGAGATTAAAAACCCCCAAGCATTCTTTGGTCTGTACCAGATAGGCAGGATCACAGATTTCTGATTTTTTTTACTGTAGTAACAGTTGTCTTTCTGTATTTTTTTCAGTAATCTTAATTCCCAGGGGAAGAACAGACACTAGATGACAGTCAGACTGACAACGTCAGAGGAAGATTTCTGAACAGAGGCAGCACAGCTAAGCTATTGCCTCCTTCTAAGACTCTGCTTATCTGTCATCATTGAGGAAAATTCTGGCAGTTTTTAATAATATTTGACTTATGGACAGGCAAGTTTTCAACAGCCTGGAAGACTTGAGGATCAAGCAAATTGTGGACTGATGAACTCCTCGGGGTGCCCAGGACATTGCAGATTACTGTTGACAAAACCCAGGAGACATGGCACAGCGCAAGTCTCCAGGCACTGCCCTGATTCCAAAGATACAGCCAGCCTCATCTGAATCCCAGTCATCTTCTCACTAAACTGACTAGTAATTTCTCTATAGTGGGAGGAAATTATATCTGGGGTGTGAACAATGCACCAATGCAAGTACAAGTCGTATTCCTTAGTGGTATAAAGTATCAAACCATGGTGAGGGAGGGCTGCTGCTCATACACGGGCCTTTGCTGCTCTTCGTTCTTCAAAGGCATGGCAGATATCAGGGTAAAGAAATGAAATACTCAGAAAAAGCTTTTAAATCCAAGTTAAATCCCATCAGTGATAGCTTTAAAAGATCAGTTCCTTATATCTATAAAAGCACGTTGATGGGATTAGGTGCAATCCGGCTGCTAACATTTGCAGTGTCACAGAACACTGTACAGGCGACTTGAGCGCTCACCTCCTCTCCGAAAACACCTCACTGCGAGGCATTTTGATGAGGAAAATCTTCCACTGGTGACTTTTGGTTTAAACTGCAGGATGCTCCGCTGCGCGTACAGCCAGCCAAGGACCGTGCACCAGCTGCAGCGGCCCTGTTCATCAGCGAGGCACACTCCGAGAGACCCGCCATTGGCAGGTGGGCGCTTCTCATGGAGTTCATTTTCATGCCCTGTTGTTCTACATATTTATAACATCCTGTTACATTATTAATAGTGATTAAATGTTTAGGTATTTCAGATCAATAAAGACTCTGTTTACATATTTACTTTATTAAAAATTAATAAGTTACAAAGAGAAAGCGCACTGAATTTGTGCGCCGCTATGGAATGAAGTCGAGGTTGTAACCTAAGTGCTATGTGTGAAAATAAAAAAATTGTTATGCCCTTATTACTGGAACATAGTTTATCTAATGCATAGGCCCAGCTGACAGGGTAATAGTTAGGTGATGTGGATGATTTGTGGATCTCTTTGTCAGCATGTAAGTTATAGCATCCCAGGTGAACTACAGCATAAAAAACTTATGTGCCCCTATATTTCAAATGTTCCGGAAAATATGTGTTACCAGGTTTTCTAAGCAAGTAAGTGCCCCTTTCCTATTGCAGTCTTTTCCTGTTAAAGGGCTAGCCAATCTCACAAACACTCAGAGATCACTCTACTGTTTGCATGACAGCTTGAGATTAACCCGCAGACCAAAATGGTAAACTCCACGCTAGTCTATCAACATGCAGTAAAACCAAAAAAGTTTGTTAATTAGGTAGCTGGATTCTATGTAAGTGACACATGTTAAATTTATTACACTGTAAATACCAGTCAAATTCTATTGGGCAGAAAGGTGACTGAATACAACGCATATGAATCCAACTCGTCCTTCTGCTTCCTGCCATTAGACGTATCTACAGCATAAAGGGCCGAACTTCCCCCTGCTTATTTTACAAGTATGAGATAGCTTACCTTCTACAACAGCCAAAGTCTCGTTAATAAGAGTAGTAGAGTTTGTTGCTGTGACACTTTTATGAACTAGATAATAATGAGAATCTGATAAACAAGTTCCTCAGCTGTTGGGACTTAAATGTTTGCTATCCTTTAAAATATTTTTTGATCACCAGGGAAGCATTCTCAGCTATCCAGGTATCACCGTTTTCTCCTGGTTAAATAATTGCACTGCGGTTCTCGATATTCAGAAAAGTCTGTCATCTAAAAGAAAACTCACCTGCTCTCAAATGAGACATCTCCTGGGATTACATGAGTGCTTTCCTTCCCAATCAGGAATCTGATTCGATCATAAAAGAGCCGTGGAGGATGCTGAGAGAAAGGCGGTTGGCTGTGCTGAATAAGGTCAAGGGGATCAGGCGAACCCTGGCAGAGAGGACTTGCGTAACAATTGCTTTGCTGACAACAGTCAGGGTCTACACAGTCTGTCAAGCCATCTAAAACGGAGAGAATGGAAAGTTCAGGAAGTGGAATGATTCTGAGAATTAAGCACCGTGTTTACTACTGGAGAGCACAGGAGGCATTTAATCAATTGCAAGGCATGCTGATTATGACACATTCAAATTCAATAAAGCATTAACATACATGCTTAGTCCAGGAGGGGTATTTCTCTCTAGTCATTAACACTGCATCACCTCATAAAATCCCCACACGACAATGAGAAAACAGAACCTACAAACTAAGTGAACAGGGAAGAGTGGGACTGTCTTCACTGCAGAACAGGCACAAGAAGAAAATCACTACACAATACTTGTTAGTCCAACGGGTGCATGATCCACACTGTGCAGCTGGTATCCCTAAGAGTCCTTTATTGTCACTACTGTCTGTTCACACCTGTGAAGAATATACACTTGCTAACCGGTCTGCAACAATGAAGTCTGAAATGTCATCTAACTCTCATAAGCATCCTCACTACAGTAGTAAAAAAAGGTACTTGTTACAGTTGTCTGACTTCTATTTTAAGCCCTACAATAGTTTTATTAGTGCTTTAGGGTGTTTACTTTTCATTTATTGGTTGCAATGCTAGAACGATCCAAAAAGGGCAGAATCATGAATACACTCCTTTTGTAGTTGGTGATATATAAATACACACCTTGATGCAGGCTCTATCCCAGTGACCTGACAGATACAGTCTACTCCATGGATGTTTGCACCAGGAAAGCCAATTTGGAAAGCGAAAATAAACCTATTTCTTCTCCCTCTATTTTCAAGTATGAAAAATAGAGGAAATAATTGATTTTTTCAGAAATCTACATTTCTTCATGGACAAACTTGCAACAACATTTGTGGGTGAAATTCATTTACTTAGATGTCCAAAGCTTATGATGAAAAGTGAAGCACTGAAGTGCATCTAAATTAAGCACCTAAATAAAACTTAAAATTGGGCTATTGGCATTTAATTGCTTCTGTCAGCAGCTTAGACGTCCAAATTGCCTAAATTACATACTCAACCAGAAAACAGATTTAATAAGGTATAGTAAAATGTCCAACTATCTTCTTAAACATCCATTTTATGACTTCGCAGTTGCTAACTTCCTTAGATTGACAAGCACACTAATGCATATAAAGCAAGATTAAGGCATTGCATCCTTCAACAAAGACATCTCTTTGTATTTTTAACAAGGTCGGTCTGAATAAATGTGGAGTCATCATATCACTGTATGGATTTCCCTTGCGTTAAAATCGGAATGCTATAGGATCAACATACTGTCAGATATTTTCACTTCATGCTTTGACTTTTCATGCTCTGTCCGTACCGATGCTTTGGTGCCTATAAAACTGTACCTCCTCAGGGCCAATTGCGTTATCAGGGAAGCCGCTGTAGTTTTGTCATTGACTTTAATGGGTGCGAGACCAACCCTCAGCCAACTCTGCTCTTTTCTCAGTAGAGCACACTGCACTGTGTGAATGCTCAGTAAATAACAGCATAAGATATTCACTTTGAAAAGAAAGCAAAAGCCCTTCTACAGAACAAACAAGTATAATGAAATGGGCTTTCCTGGAACCTGAAAATTCTTGCCTGACCTTCAGCAAGGTAATTGCCTGGCTAAGCAAAAAATATTAACAAATCTATCCTACTGCAGTTGGGAAATCAGATAGAGCAGGCTAGTTTTTGTGATGATGAGCCAAGGGCAACTGTAGATAGCTAGCAACAATAATCTAAGACTCTCGGATCCAGCAAAGCTGGCATAGCTACGGGTCAGTGCATACTTTTAAGTTCTTTCCACATTCCCCCAGTCCTGGAGACAACTGGCATTTGCCAGCAGGGGGAGAACTTCACAGGGCAACGTTGAGTTTTTATTGACTTTGAGTGTAGCAGTCACTTTATATTCAGGAAAACCTAGAAGGCTATTGAAATCCACTAGGAAATCAGTAAGCTGAAACAATAAGGGGCCTCCAGTCTAAACAAAACCACACGGGAAGTGGATGGAGGAGTTCACGATATGAACCAGAGGGGTTTTCATTGTGTTCTGATGAAAAAACAGAAGAGCTTTTTGGGTTGAAACCTGAAGAACAGGCTTGGAACTGCAAGGAAAAAATATCTCCTCTTATTGTTTCCTCTTTTTTGTCCAAGGAATGAAAACTCTCTATCTTCTTAATAAGAGAACTGAAAAGAATCAAATTACTAGTAGATTCTCCAAGACTGCAAACATTAAAGAATTCTACTAGACTTGAAAAGGTGATAAAGAAATTGAAATCTCTTGCTTGTGCTTTATACTGGTGAAGATCCCTGCAAAGGGCTCTGATGTGGTTAGGCGTAGCCATTCAGGGCTGGCCCCTGCCGGTGGAATGGTTATGGCAGTGACAAGTCTTGTTCAAGGAGTCAAGGTACTTTCTGGAAGGTACTAATTTCTACAAACTGACTGCTGTCTACCTGGGAAACTTGACAATCATTGGTCTGGCAGAATAAGTACTAATCAGAGAAAAGGCACACTTATTTCAGAATAACAGTATCCATGGGGAAGCTATTTTGGAGTAATTTATTCCACAGTAGCTATTCTGATTAATTTCTTCCTTGTCAACAAGCCATTAGATGTGGGAACTGAGCTGACCTGATTCTCTCATTTATGTAAGAAGTAAAAGTGAAAAGCCACAGAAATAGTAGAATATGAAGATTTGCTTAGAAAAGAAATAGCTATAAAAATAACAATTAAATACTTTGCTTTCTCTAATAGAGTCTTCATTCTTCTCCACTTTGGTCAACAGCTTACGTGCCTGGCAACAAACACTGTGCATTCGTGCTGTATGCAAAAAGAAACCAAGTAAAGGGAAAGCTGTTGTCCATCTTCCAGTCAGACTCAATTTTCATCTTTTCTTTGCAGTTTACTTGTCAGCAAAGTGACTATCTTATAAACTCTTCCAGGTTCGACTAATGGAGTTATTTTGGTTTGAATTACTTGCACCTCGTTTCATTTGCCTCTCCAGGCTCTCCGGGCTACAAAAGGGTGGGTTTCCCATTAGTAGGGGTGTGAAGTCCCAGAAGCTTATCTGAATAACCCATGGTGAGAATGGTATTTGTCCTAACAGCATCATGAACGTACGAAGTGCTGGCTACACCAGGAACAGCTTACGGCCTTGGGAGCAAAGGCTACAAAGTCATCAGAGGAAGAAATTGCTAACTAAAATATAAATGTTAATCCAAAGTAGGAGTCTTCTAGGTTACAGATTATCATTCTTGGCTTCTCTCTCTCTCCTGCTGTATCTATTTTTTTTTTCCATTTTTTTAGTCTTTTCATTGATTAGGTGACAATTTATTTCAATCCCCCCTCTCAACTGTGCAGAATGAAACAGAAGAAAGATGTTAGTCTCAGCGAAGACACTCCATGGGCAGTGAGGCAGGAGGTGCAGCAGCACTAGCTCTTCTACGGTCTCTTAACACCACATATTTGGCTCAGGCCACTGGGTGTATGTATTTAAGAATTATTAACTAGAATTGCCTGAATAATGCAACTTCTAGCTTTTTTTCCAAACAATCAAACAAAATTTAGAAAAGAAATCAACTTGGATAAAACTGAAAA
The DNA here is from genome assembly GCF_965638725.1 of Aptenodytes patagonicus. Taxonomy (NCBI): domain Eukaryota; kingdom Metazoa; phylum Chordata; class Aves; order Sphenisciformes; family Spheniscidae; genus Aptenodytes; species Aptenodytes patagonicus. Next base: position 18,769,363 of record NC_134957.1, read on the forward strand.
ATATTTTTCACACTTTGTGCTGAAGTAAAATAATAAAACACCTATTTCAGGGCAAATAGGGAACTCTTAAGCCAAAATAAAATCTTTGTTCCACTTCAGGCTCATTCAAGAATCATAGACCCATAGAATAGTTTGGGTTGGAAGGGACCTCTAAAGGTCATCTAGTCCAACCCCCCTGCCGTGGGCAGGGACATCTTCCACTAGATCAGGTTGCTCAGAGCCCCGTCCAACCTGACCTGGAATGTTTCCAGGGATGGGGCATCCACCACCTCTCTGGGCAACCTGGGCCAGTGCTTTACCACCCTCAGCGTAAAAAATATCTTCCTTAGATCTAGTCTGAATTTACCCTCTTTTAGTTTAAAGCCATTCCCCCCTTGTCCTGTCGCAACAGGCCCTGCTAAAAAGTTTGTCCCCACCTTTCTTATAAGCCCCCTTTAAGTATTGAAAGGCCGCAGTAAGGTCTCCCTGAAGCCTTCTCCTCTCCAGGCTGAATAAAGACTTTGGTTTTAACTTAGACCATTTAAAAGAAAAAAGAAAAAAACCCCAAATCTACCCCCCCAAAAGAAACTACTGTAATTCAGCATGATACCCATTAAAATGAACCAGGTAAAACAAACTGGTACAGAATCACAAGTTACATATGGAGGCAGTTTATGATAATGCAAATCATATCAGTAAGTGCATGTGAGGATAACATTTTCAACAAGCCAATCCTATTTGAAATGAGATTTTTAATCCAGGAGAATAACCCAGAAAAAAAAATAATCTTGTTTATAAACTATAACATCAAACTCATTCACTTGAAAATGCTGCAAATACATTAGTCAACTCTCAACCAATGGTCACATTTTTTAGTTAAGTTTTTATATCAGGAACCAACTATTAAAAAACTCACCGTGTTAAGAAAACACCAGGGTTTCTTTTAAATCTCAGGAGACAGCAGTCAGGGGTATGAACGAACTACTACAAACAGCAAAAACTGTAATTCATACAGCAGAGGAGCCTGTATAGTGAAGTTTTTACTGTCAATTATCACAAAGTGCATCACAGCATAGGTGCAGACTAGAATGTATTACAGAGGTGTAAATGATTTTGGTTTGCTATTAGCATTTTAAAATTTATTTTATATAAAAGGCAGTCAGGCACCTTCACGATGCACTACAGATTATATAATAAAGTGATGCACGTTTTAATGAGTCTGAGATGACGGTTTCCCATCTTCCAGGTACCTTGTTTTGTATGCAAGGGATAATGTTGAACTGGGATTTTTGTTTGTGTAAGTAAATTAGACAAAATATTTTTAATATTACTGCTAAAATAGAATTCACAAAGATCGACTTGAGGATTAAAAGCACTTCATAGCACTCTTAACTAATTTAAACAACCTCAAAGAAAGGGCAGAGCATGCCAAAACAAGTTGCTCTGTTTTCAGTCACACCACTCCTCTCTGCATTGCCGCAGGTCACAGAATTAGAACAAGATTTTCCCATTTTCTTGCTGAGGAAGGGATCCTTTCAGGAAGCTTTCTATAAGGAATGATATTAATATTTATCGTGTCAGGAGTTTGTGTCAAAAGAATCACACAATGTTTTCCATCAAACAAAATATCCATGTTTGGGCAAATGCTGTACAGTGATTGTATTTCATATGTTTTGTATTTGAGCTTTCCATACACTGCATATTATCGATATTCTCAATAAAATAAAATAACAATTGGAAAAGAAAAAGGCATTTTGTCAGCTATAAGCTAACAGCAAGAACATGGAACAAGTCACATATTTTGGGCCTGATATGAACAGGTCTATGCCATCTACTTTTTCAAATCCTGGCTTTTCTAGTCTTCTCATCTACCCTTGAATTAATTGCAATTCATGACTGCAAATATGGGAATATCACACTAACTCATGTTGCTGAAAATGGATCTGTGTTCACAATTAGTACAAATTGTCCAGGTAGCGGAACACCCGAGGACATTAAAGAGGCACTGGGTGGGGTCACTGGTAAGGGAAGCAAAGAACAAAGCGGTTCTAATTTCGGCAGCGCTGGCTTCCCCAGCATGCAATAACTTTCACAGCGGCTTCTTTTCTATTAAACCACCAAGACGCATTATTAACTGGCTACGAAAACAACAAATTCAATCAGAGTCTACCTCCCATGTTACTGGGTTAGTAATTTTAATAAACCATCCGCTATCATTAGGTTTTAGCAAGCAAAACGTAAATAGTTAGCAATAATACTTAAAATTGCTATTCTTCTTTAAAGTTCATTAAAAGAGCAGAGTTCTTACTCCTTCAAGCTTTTGTCACACATGGAGAAGATGCTACTAATGTTAACTACAATAGGTTTGAAGTTTTATGGTTAATGCCAAACCCAGAATACTACAAGAAGTGGTGTATATGCTTATATGGTGCATGCATGTACATGTATGCAGGCATACTCACAAACACACATACTAATAAATGTACTCGCTCAGTCACATGAAAATCAAATCCATCTCTAAGCAACATACTGTACTTGGTATAAGTAATACCAATGACCTTCATTTTCACTGCTGCGGAGCAACCCAGAGGCGTAAGTGCTCTCCCGCTCCCTCTGTACTGATCCCAGTGAGCGCAAGCCAGCGATGGAGCTGTGAGAACTACGTCCAGAACATCTTTACAGAAAGTAAAAAACGGGCTTTAAATTTCTCCTTGCAGTAAGCAGATTTTGTTCTCTGAACTCCTTATGCAGGACAACCTAAAAAGCTCAACACCATGACGCTCGATACTTGAAGGATTTGAGCTTTTCGGTACACCTGCATGATCAATTGTTCAATACTATTGTTGTTTGTGAAAAAAAAAATCCACAGGAGTCTTGAACTTACATTTGCTTGCTTTCTTTTACAGATTTCAAATAAGCATTAAACAATGCCTGTGCTGACTTGTTTCACCGCAGGCTCAGTTAAGTCCAAATAGGTTTGCCAGGAATCCAAGCAAACTGAATCAAAGAGTAACTTCAGAAGAGACTAAGCAGCAGTAACTGTCATGAGTCTCTACTGCTTATTCGTATGCATTAATTCAAACTGCTTCTCAAATTTTAGCTGTAATACATAGCATGCAGATGACAGAGAGGCTGTTAACTGAGAACACCAGCGTTTGTGTAAGGACATTGGAAACCCACCAGTGTGCCTGTGGAAAGGCTGCAGAGTGTTTTACCCAGTGAGTACCAGTGGTGTTTGGCCTTCCAAATTACACGGGAGAATGTAAATATATCAGGGTATGATTTTCAGAAACTGCAAGTATCCCCGGGGAGCCCTCGCTGCTCAGCAACAATGAAAACCATTCCCATCAGTATTATTTATATTGTGTAATAATAGCATATTACTTATACATGGACTCAATATCTCTGTGATGGATAGGTTATTAAAATGCCAATGGATGGGTCAGAAATACATCAATATTTTAGCAGCACTGGTTATCAACCCAAGGCTATGCTGAGTCATATATTTTCTTGTGCTTGGAAAAGCTTGGAGAAAGCTACTATAACTGTCTGAAGTGACTGAAGGGATATTTGGAAGAGAAATCAAAGCTTGTAGTAAATAGTATTTTCCTTAAAAACAAACAGTCAAGATTGATTCATGAAAGAAAAAGAAAACGATGAAAAGAGATCCAGGCAAATGTAAAAGAGAGATCTGTATCAAAGAAATTAATGGGAGTGACAGGCTGCAACTTTCAGCTGAAAACAAAGACCTGCATGTGCAGCAGCAATGTGAATATGTGTCAGAACAGCAGGTAAATTGTGGCTTGGCAGGGCGGGGGGGTGACCTGTGAGCTGGTGCCGAGCGCCCTGCGCGTCCCAGTGCTGCGGCAGCGTGCTCTGCCTCCTTGCGCCTGGGACGCAGGCACTCGCCTGCGCGGAACTCAGCAGAGCTTTCAAGCAATCTCCTGGAGCTACCGAAGCTTCCAAATGAGTCTAAAGTAATGGCAGGACAAGAGAAAATGACCTGCTCAGATGAGCTGAATGGTCGTCTTATAAACTGAAAATGAAATCATGTCAGTCATGACAATGAAAGAAGGAGAGTAAGAAATGGGGAATAACGGGATGCTGAGGGAAGCCACGGCGAGGGAAAGGCCCCACTGCAAAGGACATCTGCTTGACTTCTTGGCATTATTTAATGGACATCACACTGCTAACAGACTGCAGATGCACTCCACAAGAGCAAGTGCAAACCATGCTGTCGTGCATCTGTTATAATGCTAAGACCTTTTCAATGATATTTGTAGTGATATTTGAACAGGTAAACATGCCCTTAAGTCTGCAAGTAGGAAAAAGCTAACAGAGAGTTATGAGATGGAATGGGAAAGGCAGTTATGGCACAGTCAGGGTACAAGTACAGTGTATACTAACGGGGCTCTGAAAGAAATAGTACTCTCCCTGCTCAGGAAAATACTTCTGTATGGGTTTAACCTTACCACCATGGATAACCGCACTAATGGGGAACTCGGTGCTTCAGCGTCTGCAGAACCGGGATGCCTGTGAATATGCTCGTGGCTTACCTTTATACTAATATACCAGTCCTTAAAAAAAATGAATTCAAGATTTCCTCCCTCCCAAAGCTTTTGTGCTGTTACTACTGACCAAACAATATCATTAACACTTCCTCATGCCAAATAAATGACATTATTCAATCCCTACAGTTAGAACTAATAAAAAACTTCATTTTCTAACACCTTTTTTTCCTACCATATATTTGTATGTATTTTTGTATAGTAAAAATCTCAATTTTTCAGTCTCTGAAAGTACCGTATAATAAATCAACTGGAAACTACACAAAATTATCACTCCGCCTAACTCCTGAAATAAGAGTTTGTTTGAAATAATACTTGTTCAACTTTACTACAGCTTTGTTCTTTGGTTGTGACTTCCTCCTAGTGAACCTGAAGCACAAAACACCTCCTAAGGTCTGAGATATAAATGTTTTGATTTAAACACAACTGGAATGAATAAGACCTTTGCTAGGTGAGAATACCATGATTTGGAATATACAACGGCACTAAATTAGGTCTAGAGCATGATCTCCTGGGCTATGTGTCACTGACTGAGTGTGACCACATCCTAACGGCTGAGGAAGTTACTACCTGTCAGCTGAGTTTCTGTAACCCAACTGAGTGCATGCTCTTAACTCACCGCAACTGCAGGCGAAAAGGTTAATAGCTTCCATCTTCATGAACCTAATCCAGTTATGTAGCTTGATGGATGGCAACTCGTTATGCCACCGTAATATTCTCATGTGTATAGTGTAAGGCACAACCTCCCAGCAAACAGGAAAAGTCATGTCTCCTTCCTAATTTCTGTTTTTACCGTTGTGTATGTATACAAACCCTGAAACACTAGGAATCAGCTTCTGATTTCCTATTAATGTAACACTGGTATAACTCCAATGACTTGAGGGGAGTTTTTCTAATTTAGGCTTATGCCAAATCAGGTCCTATGAACTTCATATATAAAGAGAAGTGGTTTTAATATGTAGACGTAATTTTCTTTTCTTATATAAAATTGATTGCGAAGGAAACTTAATTACATTTAGCCCATCTGTAGTAGTCAGATTAATTAAATATTTCTCTCTGCACTTATCTCTAATTGTAATGTCAACAGAGCTGTCCTAGTCCATGTTATGTTGTCGTTAAAAAGGAAAAAGAAAATCACTTTTAAAACCTGCAGTGAAATGGTGTTAAGTGTCTGCCTTAAACTGACAAATTCAAGGAGATTTAGAGTTAAAACTGCCAACTCTTTCAATAACTCACCGTTATTGCAGAATATAAAGCACCCAAAATCACAATACAGGACAGTTTATACAGAGCCAGTTCACAGAGTGTATCAGAAAATGCTTTACATACATTACAGGCTAAACAGGGTTTTTGTGGACAGATTTAAGAGTGCAGGCGAGTGAATCAGTGCCTCGGACAGCAGGGGAGAGCACCGGACAGATGGGAAAGCACGCGGGGGGCAGTGATGCCAGCTGTGGGACCTTGTGTGAAAGGGATACGCACCAGCGTAGAAGAGCACAGAGAGTGGGCAGAGAGACGGTTGTTAGACGTCTTGGAAATAAGGTGGAAAAGGAAGGATAAGAGAGGAATAAGGCGATTTTGAATGGGGTTCAGAAATGAGGAAGCCTTTGCCAAAGGACAGCATGGTCTTAGAGCCCACAGGATACAAAATCAGGTGGTCTCAAAATATATCTGTAAATGAGGAATCATCACTGAGTCAGAATGTTTCTATTGAGGTCCCACAGTGACCTCAGTTCTTGGCCCTAAATCAGGCTTAATTTATCAATGACCTAGAAGAAAATAGACAGTCATCATACTAAGGTTTGACACTACAGCGGGGTATGAGATCTCACCCAAGACACTGAGATGGTCTGTGAGTGTGACACAACAAGATAATATATATTTCAATACATCTCCGCGTACAAGCTAAGGAAAAAAATGTAACTGCGCTTGGGGCAGATGTATTCACAGTCTGAATGATACAGCTGCACAGCTCCGAGTATGGGGGCAAGCACACCGTAAAGGACGGTAGTAAGTGAAGGAGAGGAAAGCAATAGTCCTTCTTGACTGTCCAGTAAATGAGTATTCCTAAAATAGATAGGAAAAATAATTAACTCTGAGAGCAATCAGTGAGGAATGTTGTGGCTTTTCTCCCACTGCTAAGTTTGAAATAGAGTCTGGATGTTTTTCCTGAAAAAAATGCACTAGCTCATGTATTAGAATGAACTACTGGAAAGGAGGCAGAGACTAACTTATGAAAGAACTACGTTTTTCCCAGCAAGCCTAAAACTTACACAGCCTTGGAACGAATCAAGACTACAGAGGTCTGAGGTAGGGAGCACCCAGTGCCAAAGGCCCTGGTTCAACTGCTGGAGAAGAGCGAATGATTATTTTAGTACAGGGCTCTGTTTACGGTACTTTCAAAAAATTACTTCTGCATACTTTCTACGCTGGCTTACTCGACAATCGTTCAAATGTAGGTCCAGATAATTGCAAGAACTGTGCTGTGGCTCAGTGGAACATTAAGAAAGAGATTAATGCTAAAAAAGCATCTCTAAATGTATGCTTTCTGCTTGCAAATGTGTTCATTTAGTATTAACTTAAGACTAAACTCTGGATGCATTTTGACAGGCACACACGTTTTTTCATTTGGGTATCTATTGGCTGTCTTTTCTGAAATAGATGACAATGTTACGAGGTAGAGTGGAAAGGAGACAGAAGAAATTAATTGTTACACTTTTTGGGTTTTTTTTGTTTGTTTGTTTTGGTTTTTTTGAAAGGAAAAAGTCAAGTACTGGGATGACAGGCACGGCACATACATAATTTCTGCTTTGCATAACATCTAGCACAAGGGTCTGTTCCCTCACTGCACTTCTTCAGATGAAGTCAGTGGAGAACAACTGCCTTGAGCAAACAAACATTGACATTCTGTGATAAAAAGGAAAACATACACCAAAACTATAGATTCAAATGATAATCAAGGATGTGACAAACAAACAGAGAGATGTGAATTATGTATCATACCTCCATCATTGTCCAGGTTATCTCCACACACCATTTCCATGACAATGTTACATCCCGAGCCACTCCAGCCCACTTGACAAACACAGTGCCATCCATTCTGATCAAGCGTGCACCTCCCATTTCCGTAACAGAGACCTGGGCAGCCATCTAGAAAAGAAAATGTACAAAAGAAGCCTTCATAGAGGAGTCTTCTTCTCTTTTACAGTTGCAATTATTCTTTAACATTCTTTCATATAGTATTATACTTGCTGCCTTCAAATGATCACAGCTCCCTTGCAAGCCATTTATATTTTTGGCCAAATATGGAAAAATCCCCATCCTGGTCCCTCCCTCTGCTTGCCCAAAAGTCACTTCTCAGTGAGGAATGAAGATTTTTTAGTGTGTAACATTTTGTGCGCAGGAAAAAAGTGAGTAAACTTATAAGAAGATATTTAACAGTCTGCCGTGTCCATCTCTTTCTCTACTTATTGAAAAATAAGTTGTAGATCACAAAGGAAGGTAAGACATAATCAACATTTATATCAAAGATATACATGGAAAATATTGTTTAGATGACAAACTGGCATTTGTGGACATAATCCTACACATTGCAGGGAGTGGAGGTGACCTTTTTATTCTGTTCATAAATACTCAGCTGACTGAGAAAAAGCCAATTTGATTTGGCTGGTGAAGGGTCTGGAGAACACGTCTTCTGAGGAGCGGCTGAGGGAACTGGGGTTGTTCAGCCTGGAGAGAAGGAGGCTGAGGGGAGACCTCATCGCTCTCTACAACTACCTGAAAGGAGGTTGTAGCGAAGTGGGGGTCGGTCTCTTCTCCCAAGTAACAAGCGATAGGACGAGAGGAAATGGCCTCAAGTTGCGGCAGGGGAGGTTTAGATTGGACGTGAGGAAAAATTTCTGTACTGAAAGAGTGGTTAAACATTGGAACAGGCTGCCCAGGGAAGTGGTTGAGTCCCCATCCCTGGAGGTATTTAAAAGACGTGTAGATGCGGCACTTAGGGACATGGTTTAGTGGGCATGGTGGTGTTGGGTCGATGGTTGGACTCAATGATCTTAGAGGTCTTTTCCAACCTTAATGATTCTATGATTCTATGATTTATGCTACAACTCTTTCCACAGAAGGCAAATGAGGGAGCATTTCCTTCCAACGTCCAGTTCTACTTCCTTCATACTACAGCCGATTCAAATATGACAAACACTTGCCCTTTAGTGGCTCTGATTCTAGATCAAAACTGGAACAATGACTGTAGCATCCTCTGGACTATATACTTGTAAGCTCTGAATCAATAGTAATTTGGACATTCTCAGCTAGATCTCTTGCCTATAAGAGTGAGAGAGGAATTGTCTCTTGGCTGTGTATACTCATGTCCATCTGCTTGTATAGTTCAGTGCCAGCTCAGACGTTTGTCAAATCCTCACCGTGTCACACATGGAGCCAAAGGACAATGGATAAAGCTCAGCAATAAGCTTAACATTGCAAGTGGCATCCCTTCTAAGAGGGCTCCTTTCTTTTTGCCAGCATGGACATAGAGGAACTGAAAGCCCTTCTGTACTTGATAGTGAACATCAACACTTACGTGTCACCAGAGAGAATTTTTCTGAGGAAGAAAGAGGCCTCAGTCTGCATATGTGTTTGGCAACCCCTGGATGCTCCAAAAGGACTTTGGAGGAGCTGACCAGAGAGTCAGAGAATCTGTAGGACTGGTCTGTCAGGTTGTGACTTACAGCCCAGCATGCAGCACATTTCCTGGCAGCTTTACACTAGGCACATCATCTCGCTCCTTCTCACCCCCGGCAGAGTTTATCAATCATATCTGCAAACAGGGAGATTGGAGAGTCTGACCCCTCTTGCTCGGAAGAGCTGGAGATGGGTGGCACTGTTTTCTCACATTGGAATTCTGGAAGCTGCTGCTCTAAAATAGCATGAGGTTGGCAAACACCAGATATACTATAAAAGCCAATTATTTGCCTGTTTCGGGGAGTTGGGGGAAAGGGTAGGATGTGAGAGCTGTTCTGGGTAACAGGGATGTTTTTCCACTTCAATTCACTGCCCTGCTGAGTTAATTCATTTCTTGTATATGATTATATTTTACTTCTGTGTGTGGTTATCCTCTAAGACTATAAATGTAATCAAATGAATACCTACATGATTTTATTATTATCTAATTCTGAAGAAATAAAATAATAAATACAAAATAAACACCCAGGTCTTTCTGGAATATTGGTTAGTTTGATATTTCAGCTAGCAGCATTTTTGCAAGGGGCAATGTGCACCATCGCTCCGCACAGCATGGCTAGGAGTGAGGGACTGCTGCCAAACTCGCGGAAGGTACTTGCACTGACATGAATAAGCAGGACCTGCGGCAAGGCATGGAAATCAAATGAACAGCACCAGACAGAAAACAACATAAAATTTAACTCTTGGGTCAAATGATTTGAAGAGAACTATATCACATCTAGCATAGACAACTTTTAAAAAGGCGTACGTCTCTATCAAAAGAAACTTACTTCAAGCACAAATGAAAAAAAAAAAATTGTTCTCATGGAAGACAGGATCAACACAAAGTTTTTTGAGCAAGTCCTCAGCTCTGTCATTACTTTGGAATGGTAAGCGAGAGCAAAAAACTGATTTGCCTAACACAGCACATCAGATGGCCACATGAAACATGCTTACACTGCTACAACTTTGCAAATGAGCACATTATTTGTTAAAAACTGCATTTTCTTCGGTAAGTCTCTCTCTGTGTGTATATATATCTCCATAAACAAGTGTTTTATCTATTCTGGCAACTTAGCAGTACAGAAGCTCAGACAGAACAGGTAACACAAAACACTCCATTCCCAATACTTGTGTATCTTTTCATTACTCTTTCACAACGCTGATACAAAAAACTTACCTCGAACAGCATCTAAGTAGTGAGCTTAAAAAAGAAAAGAACAAAACTGAGATGGATTGAACTTCTGTACCCAAATGAAAATACAGACGCCATTTGCTTATGGCTTGCCACCTGTTGGTTAGATATAAAGTGTCTCCCTCTTACTGCAGTCAGATCTATTCCCACTACTGTGATCAAAACACATTGCGTATGCGATTGTTCTCCATTTGACGACAAGCATGCAGAGGACAGCTTGGGCCATACCTGGCAGAGCCTACAATGTGAAGAGCAGCCCTGTTTATCTTTTTAATTGTTTTGGTCCTTTTCTGGATTTGCTCTACACAATCTTTACAAAATCAGGCCGTTCCTCCTTTACAAACCTAATTCTTGATTTAGCAAATCTGATTCAGTAAATTCTAGAGCCAGTGAATTAATTCTCTTAAAATGATCAAGAGAAAGATAAACCATTCTACTTTTTTTCAAGAAGCAAGAATGAAAGCTCACGCTGCTCACCTCTGAAAATTAGATACCCTGCTATTATAAACGATTAAAATGTTTAAGAATAATCTTGCTCTGGGACATTTTAGGGAGAAACACTATTAGACTTTGCAAAAACCTGTTGTATTTCATTAAAAAGATAACTGTGACATTTGTATAGTAGAGTAATGACTTCTAAAAAGATCTGAAAGCTTTACCTTATTAGGAATATTGTTAGAAGCCAGCGATAGAAAAAACACCTCTAGTAATAAGTAAAATATGTAAATCCTCAGACATGAAGGCAGGAAATTTAATGCAAGAATTACTTAAGCTGAATAATAGCTTCATCCCTTCACACCTTCTATTTCTTAAACATTTTTTTCCTTCCTAACTCACAGTTCACATATGAACACAACCCAAAGATATGTCAGGACCGAGATATCTTTCTTTTGTGTGTTTTTTAAAAAAATCATTCATCAATGTTATTTCCTCTAAACAGAAACCTGCACTGAGTTGCTATTCTGTGGGACAAGCAGGCTGCACCAGCAGTGCAGAGGCACCTTTTTTCACCTGGCCTGATTCTGGGTCTCTGTTTTTCCAAAATGACTTGAATCAGACTGACGGCTATGGCAGATCTTTGTGTAACTGGTTAAGATTTTATGTATTTTATTTCTAGAGGTACAAAATGCCCTTACCAATGGTGCAGTGGTCCCCTTCCCATCCAGGGCTGCACTCACACTTCCCGTCCTTGCACTGGCCGTGTTCAGCACAGTGAGAGTGGCAGGTACGTTCTTCGCAGGTTGGTCCCACCCAGCCCTCTTCACACTGGCAGATCCCTCTTGAACAGACACCATGGCTGCCACAGTCCAGGGTACACAGCTCTGCGTAGGATTACAAAAATACATAATGTGAAACAGCAATTTCCTACTGCAAATAGACTTTGCACCGATACTAAATTTAATCACTTCTATACTAATATCACTCATCAATTGGATCAAATATGGGATTTCATCACCCAGTACAGACCTCACACAATCTGGCTGCCTCCTTCTTTAGCAGTTACTTGCAAGACCATTTATTTGTTTGGGGTGGGGACTGCAGAAACGGTGGCTTTGCATATGGTAGGGCAACGGGTCTAAAACAGACAAACAATGACACAAAAAAGTCCGTATCTTTTGACTGATTTCAGCTGAGGCCTTTAAAAACAGCATGCCATATCCGTTCCCGGTTCCCACTGGCTCAGTTCTGAAATCTATTATAAACTCAAATATTGCAAGTGAGATGAATTAAAGGATAAAGTGGCACATTGAATAAATACAAGCAAAAGTCTTTGAGATATTCAGGCATTTGTAGTGATGGCAAAATGGCCTTCACTTACAGTAAGAAGAGCCACCAGAAAGATAACGGTGAGAAAGAAGAAGAGCAAGCACCCCACTCTGACGGCAGTATACAATATCACATGACCTACAGGCCACGCAGATCTGCCTAGTTCTAAAATGCCTTTCAAGGATTAAAACTTTTTTTTTTCCTTCCTGACTCTCATGAGTCAACTGCTAAGAAACCAGAAAAGCTGTTTTGGGAAGACAGGAGTACCTCCTTCATCGCACTCACAACAATTTCTCTACCTGGGCATTGTAGAACACCACTTATCGTGAAGTGGAATGAAAGTCCTGAATTGTTTCAATACATCACAATATGCCAATTGCAATTCTACTTCCACTTAGACTAAAGTTGTTCTGTGAAAAGAATAGCTTCATTATAAAAAGGTTCCATGTAGTTTGAATTTATTTAGAATAATTTGTGTCAAGAGACAGAATTTGCTTGTTATTCTGCAATTAACCTGCCACAGAAATGTTTCCTCCTTCTTCCTCTCAGAAAGCAGCTGATAGCACTACAAGTGTAAGCCAAATAATCGTGTCTGCTCTGATTTCAAATGTCAGTGTTATATATTTAGTTGTGGCAAGGTTTTTCCCTTGACAGATTTTAAACAATGATCATTTATATCTTGGAACTATTGTATATAAACATTCTTAAAAGCATTTGTAGTGACAAATGCTGTCACTGTATATACCAAGAAAAGTTTTAAAAGTTTAAATTGAAATCTTATCAATTCCAATCATTTTAACACAAAGAAAAAAGCAGCACAGAAATGGAACTGCACAGTGACATTGCAGACATGCTGGGCTCTGTCTCTAGCCCTTATTTTCGTTAATAGCCGGGTGATGGCACAGAGTGCCATCGGAAGAATCGGTGAGTGACAAACTGGAAGAGCATGGTCAAACTCACCTTCAGAAGCAGAAGGCATGGTAAAGAACCGAAGAGAAAATGCAGTAAAAGCAACTGTGAAGTACTGTCCTGAGGAAGTCAAAACCAGCTACATAAAAAATAATTAATTTTACTATTCAGACAGGGACTTGTGTTATACTAGAGTGCAAAATAAACATAATTATCTGATGATATTCCTGCAAAACAGTATATAAGACAAGGAAAGAGACTGCCCTGCTATATTCAAACAAAGGACTGTGCTGAGCCTGGGGCATTATCCCTTAGAAAGTCTTGATTGCTGCCTGCTGGTCATGTACTGATCTAATGCTTCATGCCTTGGACTGCCTGCCTGCAGGTACTGGGAAGGATTTCTTCCCCCTTGCTGCGTAATTTGGCTTGGCTTTTTTGTTTTGGTACCTGTTGGTTCCTTGAAAACCTGGGAGACCGCTCAGAGGACTACAGGGGGGACTTGCTCTGTTATTTCATTGGTACTGAACTCGCCCAAGTACTTGCTCCTATGATCAGGAAGTAAACCGATCCCACCAGATCTGGGATCACAAAAAAATCGCCCCCAGGCCAGACTGGCAGAGGACCACTGGTATTATTTTAACCTATCTTTATAGCTTGGGGCATGGGCTAACTCCTGAGAATTAATCTAACAAATTACCTGCTACTACAAGGACTTAGGCTGCTAGAGGGATTGCCTTTGATCTCTCCTGATCTCCCTCTAGTTCATTATAATTAGTGCTTTTGGTATTTTACTGTAAGTGGCAAAGATTGTTAAGAGGATTTTAAGAAATATTCTGTAGCTTACACTACGTTGGGGTAAGTGGAGTAGATGTTTTTTTTGACCTTTCTGGATTGAGTCTCTGCTACATAGTTTTTTGCAGTTGCGGGACTGGCTTAGTTCAGCTGATGCCAAAACTTCAGGGAATATTGTAGGCATCAGTATACAGAAGTGGCGATGTAGGCTGCAACGGCTGAAGTGGGGAAACAAAGTGATACACAGGGCTTCCGATCGTGTCAGCAGCTCTAGCAGCTCCCACCACTTCTCTATCTGTAAATAAATCAAAGAACCAGCTGTGGAAATCCTTGAACACATTCCCACACATGGCACGCATGCCTGCCTCACCTCTGTCTGTCTACCCAGCAGTCTAATCACGACAAACTCATCTTCCAAACAAATAAAAGAAATAGCAGCATGGAGCCGAAGGCAATGTAGGCATATCCCTATCATAGGGACATAGATCTTGCACATATTCTTATTTTACAACGCCAAAATTAAATGGGTCTTAAAATGTTTGAAAGTTTTCCATTGTTTTCCCCACGTTTCACATGAAGAATAAAATGTTTAAACACTATTTAAGCTCGTAAATTCAACCAGATTAATGAAGTGGAGATACAAGATTTCCTAGCTCATAAAAAAATATCCTAGGCCAGTCAGTATATAGTCTTCACTCACAAGGCTCCTTTTTTTTATTCTATTTTCCCACATAAGGTCACACACAGCCGAACAAATTTTCCTTTATTTTTCGCCTATTGGAATACAGTGGCTTCTTCTATCCCAACCACACTGCCTTGGGAAGACAGCACAGCGGCACGAGTTCTGGACCCCAAACTGGCTCTGTGTGACAGGAAATGTTAGGTTAGTTGTCCTGCGTCCAGTTATTCAGTCTTCACACCTCATTTCTACCAGCAAGTCAGGGCACAGTAACCAGATACCAGTAACTGACTAAAAAGCGTTACAAAACACGTGTGTGTCAAACCTGCTCCGGAAAAGGAATGCCAGAATGATCTTACCGAGCTCTTGTCTTTCCTTCTAGTAATGCATTTTTTCCCCAAAACATTTAATCTAAATCATCTTTGATGTAGATCAAAACCAATTCTGTAAGCACCAGACGTAACGAAACCTGGTTTCTTAGTTTGGACCAGACACTTTCCTCAGTTACCCTAGTTCTCCTGCTTCTCAGCCCACTCATACTTTATGGTCACTGAGGCCAATCCTGAGACTTACATTTGTTTTGGTGAATGATCCAAGATTCTCCCCAGACTTCTCATGCAAAGCAAGGGAAATCAAGCCTAACATCGTCCTATTAATGCCGTGGTAGTACCTGCGGCTTTAATCCACAGCTAATTCAAACAACTAAGATTAAAAAAAAGCATTATCAGTTAAGGTTGTCCTGTTTTTAAACGCAAAACAATTCCTTAGCCCCTCCTGTAGATAAAAAAAGTACAGAAATATCAGCATAGCAGGGAGCCAGGTTAGCATTTGTGTTTGTATTGAGAGACTGGGTTTCCACAGCAGACTAGACAAAATGAGATACTCGAGTGAGTGGACAGCGACCAAATACAATGGGAAACAATACAATAACTTGAAATAGGTAAATAGCTTCAAACAAAGCTGATAAAAAGTGGTAAAAATTCAGACAGCACTGAAGTTCGACAGCAAGTCAGACATCATGCAACTGTTCTGCTCAATGGAGCATCTTCCTCCTTCCATAGCAGTTGGTCCTACAGGACTCAGAAGCAGCCCAAAACGCAGTGGGTACTCCACAAGGGGCCAGCACAGCGGGGCAAGGGCTTTGAGCTGTGGGTAGGTGCAGCAGTTGAGACAGCCAAAGATGGCTCCTCTGCCTGAAACAGCTATTCCACTCCCCCTCCTCTCCATCCATCTCCTGGCTCTGTCTGGAGCTTATCTGAAACTGTGGTGAGCTGATTCAGATCATGAAACTGGCAGATAATTATTCACTTCATTTTCCTAGGTTAATACCTGACAGCTTGCTGAGCTAAACCAGCCCACTGAGGGATCAAAGAAGCAAGAGAGGCAGGGCGAGGGAGGAGACGCAGATCACAGCCCGGATGGGGGCTGTCCTGCTGAGGAGCCACAAGCTGTGCCATCAGACAAGACTGCACAGGACAAGAGCAAGGGGGAGGTGACTTATTTAAGGTAAGAAGGGAGGCAGGTGACAAGAGGTTATAGTTTGGATTAGAAAAGTCAATCAGGGGTATTCTCTCACAAGCCTTTAGTTATGCTGTTACATTAATTGCCAATCATTCTCACAATGTACAGTGCAACACAATTTGAAGTCCCTCAACTATGCTGGTGTTTAGGCTTGTAGGCTTACATAAAAGCCATCTCTTCTCTCGCACCCCTCTTTGTCACCGTTCAGTGGGATATACGCCTGCCCAGCTTGCCTGCCTGAGCTCTAGGCAGATCTCGTGGAGCGTGGTGGGTTGAAGGCTGGTCTGTAGCTAACAGACCAGATCCTCGGTAGGCGTGAATTTTCATGGCTCCCACGAAACCAACAGAGTCACCCTAATTCACCGTAATCCATGGCCCTGTTTCAGTTTTTGTACCTGTACGCTTTGCAATCAAAACAAGGTCCTCTAAGTGTAGGGCTGGAAAGTTAATTTCCTTACTTAAGGAAAAGCTCAGCTGTGCAGACTCACTGCAAGCAACGTGCTGGCAAATTGCTGGGAGCTGGCCTCAGCCGACCCCTGCAGTTTCTTATAGACTTTCATGAAGTACAGTCTATCAAATCTAAAATTCAGAGTCCTTAGACTTAAACCAATTAATGAATAAGAGACTTAAAAAATGTTCAATCCAGTCTAGAATTTTTACTGACGTGTCCTTAATTCTGAGAGCTCATTAATTTTCTCGGAAGAAGGCAAATGTGAGCTGTGAAGCATTATTTGTACATATTCTTGAGAAGGAGACAAATACGTTGATCATTCCTGAGCTAATCTAAAAAGCATTAAAAATTCACTCCACACTCTTCATTTTAATTACCTAAGTCAACAATGAGTTCTTTCAAATGTGTTTTATAATAAGTTTCTACTTATGTGATATGAAAAGGGAAATTAAAGCTAAATATTTTATAATTTGTAATGATAAGGGAAGATTTTAATGTTAATTCGACATGTTTCAGAAATAACTCTTAGAAAATCATGCTAAGAATAACAAAACTATCTAAAAAACAGTGGTCAAATACTACGCAAACACTTTCATTTTACTTTTCTTCACATTCAGTGGTGAGTCTTGTTCTACAGACAGTCTAAACCTTAAGTATCATATTCATAATTTTGCTATCCATTTTTTAATAAGTGGTTTTCCATAAAGATTAGAAGTTAATCTATCCTGACTTTCACCCAATAAGCTTAACTGCTGGAGGCAGCAAAAAATCACCTATCTAGGCCTAATAAAGAAAGTTTTTTCAATTTAAATATACGCTGAATTTAATAAGCTTGCATGATAATTTCAACAATGTTCCTGAGCTTTTTAAATTACCTTCCCGCTGTGTCCTGGAGACAACTCTGTTCTAGCTTTCATTTTCAGCAACTGACTTTATTAATATAATTTTTTACACCACAAAACAGTTCAAAAATATAAAGTTTTAGGAGTTTCAAAAGCACTTGAGCTATATTTTTTCCATAAAACCTAATGGAAAGTTGTCCCCACTAGAGAAGGTTACCTGAGAGAGTGCACTATAGCAGTTCAATGTAGATACCAAGTTTTACATATTTGTACTAGAGGAGATGTTATTTTTATGGTACAGCTTATATTATTTTCCTGATTTAAACAAACTCCTTTGGCAATCTGGATGTTATAACTGCATCTAACCTAGGCTTCTCCAACAGTGTCACAGTATGTCACTTAGGTGTGCAATTTTTTACATTCCTAGCCAACCACAGCTATGCTGATAAACCATTAAGCTAGGGACAGTTTTGCTACAGAGGCAATTACATGGGCTATGCCAGTATTCAGCGGCAGCTGCTCTTCAAGCCTGAGCTGGAAATCAAAGGGACTTGGAAGTATCTGCAAAACATTAATTTTGAAGTCTCTGGCTGTCAGCTGCCAGGTTTTGTGAACAGAAATCGGGTTCCTGTGTGGAAGAGGCAGCAAAGGTGCATTCCCCAACAATTACTGCTACATCTTCTCCCCATCCTTCACACCACCAAGCAGCACTTGATGGGAAAATGCCATAGAACTTTATGTGAAATTTGGTACAATCAAAAATAAATCAATGTAAGAGATCATCACTGAATGACTGACAACTCTTTGGGAAAAAAAAAAAAAGACTCTACTACTCTACTGTCAGAATACTAAAATAATACACAGTTCTGACATGTTATCTATGTGCATAGCCCAGTTTACCTATTTTAATGTAGATTTATAGAAAATAGAGGTGCAAAGGACTTCACATGATCATCTGTTCTTCCTTGTTCCAAATGAAATCATACCTGGCATCCCTTAAAAGCTCCCAGCAACAGAGAACCTACCACCACCGGACTATCTTCACAGACAAATGCTCTCTCAATCTAAATTTCTCTTGCTGCAATACTTCTTGTCCTTCTCTCCACGCACTGCATGCTCACATCTGACAATGAAATATATTAAAGGTCATCCCACAATAACACAACAATATGTGAGTTTGAGCGGTTTGTCATATTTGTGTGAATAAATTCAAAGCAACACTTTAACGTTAACTACATGGACACTGCAAAACTATTGCATTGAATTTGTTTTCACATATACCTCAAAAATCATTTCCACAGTCATTTCCAAAGATTCTCCTCTTGCACAAAGTGGGACTCAGTGGCCCATCCCAACAAAAGACACACAGAGTGAGATTCATCTCACCCAACCTGAGACATTTGCATCTGAAATAGTTTTGTATTACAGTCTGTTATCAGACTAGAATGTTTAAATGTATTCAGCTATTGATATTTATCCTTTCTGACACTGTCATAAAGCAAGAGACTGTAGCAAGCATACAAAACTATATTAAGTAGAAGAGGAATGATTTTGGAAAAATTCTCAAGGAGACAACAGGTCCTACTCCAAATCGTATTTGCCCTCTTTTCTAGCTCTGAACGATGTTAGAGAGGCTCGTAAGCTATTACAACTATTTACAGTTTTCCGTGCTTTACACAAACGTGGACATTCCTTAAACTCCTTAAATATCATTCTTTTCTTGCATCTTCTTGATGTCTTCTATTACTTGGACTCGTATTAAGTACCCCCTTCCCCTCATGATTACATGACTGATACCCTGTTTCCTGTTTTCTCTTCAGTAGATCTATCAGTTTTGCTATGAAATAAATCAATGATTCCAGTAAATAAGCTTTTGGGTGGTCTCACCGGCAACTGAAAAATAGCACAGCTGTAATCACTCTGACTGAATAAAGGTTCGATCCTGGCACTCTTCTTCATGTTATGAACTGCATTATCCCCGGAGGTGTTCTACCGGGAGGCAATGAGATCTCCGGAGGCCTGGTCTTCCTCAGAGAGACAAGAGTTGCAGAAAAGTACTATTGAATAGTCAAGGTCTTCAGAACAAAATGGGGCAATCTAAACCTCACACAGCCCTGACTATTATTTGGGATAATTCAGACACAATTACCGCACAATGATCAATTATTTCTACCAAAGGCAAAACTTCTCCAAACCCTCTCCATTCTCCAAATGTTGTTTCTTTTTAAACCTTTCTACTGTAAGCTTTATGTCGAAAACCTTTCCGACGTGTTGCCTCACAGAGATCTAACTACCTTTCTTATCTTCTTACCACATAAAACCACTGGAACTAAAATGCCATATCCTCACTGTTTGTTACTCAGAATGTTTCACCATCAATTTAGTGACAGTTTTAATTGCTTTCTGGAAATAATCCTACCATCATCTTATTGAACTTATTTCTGATGCATTAAGTACTCTATAAATAGCTCTTCTGACTTCTAGTAGGAAGGCTGCCATTAACATTCTTGTGTATCTCAAAATATATGAATGTAATTGCATTTTTTAAAAAACTGTAACGTAGCTTCTGATAATGCTACACCTATTTGAAAGTATCTTTTCCAAACTGGGAGCCTCAATTTGCTTGAAAATTTATTTGTGCAGAAAAGTAATCAGTGGACTGACAGAAAGGTCCAAAAGGCAAATACGGCAGAGGCGGGGGAAACGACAGAGAAACTTTTTCCCCTTCTTAGATCTTTTACCTCACGTTTTTTTCAGCTTTATTTTTCATCTCATGAAGAATATTTTCTTCCTGATCCAAATCCAATTTGTATATATAAAAAATCTCACCCTTTATCGATTTCGCTGTGGTTCAAAATGGTATTTTTACAGTGCAAAAATTTAATCAATACAGCCTGCTGAATCTGGACTGGTAATGGTAAACATACTAACAGATATTTCATCTCAGGCAGCCAAAGCTCTGAAAATTGATACCACTGAAAAGGATTACTCATTTGCCATTGGGTATATCTCTGTTTACCCAGCCATACTACTGGTGTAAAGCAGAATACAATTATGCTGTGCTTGCCACACGAGAGATTTCAGCTGCAGAACCTGTCTCTTTCTTAGAGATAATACAGGTTGGCAGGTCGGACAAGGCCTTTGTGGGAAACGTTTAAAATAAATGAGCAGAAGTGTAACCTAATAGCAAGGAAGATTAGACTGACACAAGGCTGAGAAGAACCACGCACTATTCTGACCAGGACATTTTTTAAATACCGTGTTTCCCAAGTAAATGTGGAGTTTCCTTGTCAAATTTGGTCCTGTTTTATAATTTGTCTCCACTGTTTGATTTCAAGTTGTACATGTTGTAAAGCAGTGAGATTACAGTTGTCACTGGAGCTTCATGCTCTAACAACCTCTGAAATCCTTCACAATACACTGAGAACCACAAAAGGAAAGGCTGTGCAACGTCTACCTTGTTCGATATTTTATTTGATCAGGAGACTAGTAAGAAAGCAGTCCAGACCAATCTATTGTGAGCAGTAATGAGTGAGATGAAAGCTATGAAAGCTATGCCTTTGTGTTCACTCACAGAGGGGAAAATGCAATCCACAGCTCCTTGGGCTGAAAAGCCAGTTGTGTAGGAAAAATGGGAAACCTGTTGAGTCAGTGACAGACCATGAGAATCAGGAAAGGCATGAGGCCTATGATAACGATGAGAAACATGGAGAGCAGCCAAATGGCTTTGTAGGGAAAAAGGAAACAGGCAAAGAGATGGCTCAGTAGGTACATTTTTTAAAGCTGTCTCACAGGTACAGCCTGAACTAATACAGCATCAAAAGAAAATAAAGATTTTGAGACACCTATTTTCAGCAAAGGTTCACCAGATTGCCGGAGTGGATCAGGATACATCTTTATATAAGCACTAAATCTTTCATGATACACAGAAGTACCATTATTAATGCTAACTGGGGCTCTGCTCAGAGCATGAAGTTTTCCACAATTATTTAATTAGTAAATTTGATTAGTAATATTCAGTAAAGAAGTAACGATTTGTTTAAGCACTATTTGCAAAGAGTAGGCACCATCTTTAATTCACTGGCTTACAGGATGACCTTTGAATATGGGTCCACCCACAAAAATTGCTGCAATAAGTGCTTACCTCACCCAGGACATGTGCTCTGTACGTTAGATGCACCTGCTGACTTCAGTAATGAAGATATATTTTACTTATCATATCTCTGAAGGGCTCAAAATGCTGAAAGAGTGGGCACTGGTACTACTTCTCAACATAGGAACGCCTATTCAGATTCACCTGTGTAAAAGCAATGGCAGCCCCAAAATGGCACAGATGCCATTGCTGCCCAAATCGGACATAGAGTTGGCACTCAGAAGGAAAGGGGACAGTGACTTGCAGAAGCGCTAGGACTGGATGCTTTTAAAAGGATGTACTTCCATTTTTACGATTTTTTTTCCAGGGAAGAGTCAGACTAGATGGACAGACAGAAACAATGGATCAGCTAAAATAAGCCTTAGGAACTCTGTGTTCCCAACAAACAATTTGTATCACAGTAATGACTAATATGAGAAATCAAAGGTCTTTACCAGCTTCTAAGTAACATCTCCATTTCACAATCAAAAGCAAAATCAGCCTTGCTTCCTCTTTTTTTAGCGCAAATAAGCAGTTTCTTGGACAAACAACAGCCAGGCATAACAAGCTCTTTCACAAAAGCAAGGAGTGCAGCCTCAATTAGCAAAAGTCACACAGTGCTCAGTGACTGACTATGAACACTGCTTACACGGACAAGGAGAAAACATTTCTATGTTCATTGCTGCGTTTGTGAAGATGAGTACAGAGAGAGATGAAGCAGCTCCCAGTAAATAAACCGTAACTTCCTCTGTGTCAGCAGCATGAACAGAAATAGCAACACGCATCTGGCAGCTGCTGTTCTGTCTTGTTGCTGCTAAAGCAAAGATGCAGCTCATGACTTGCATTTTTCCTGCACCAGGGAGAAGCAGCACCTTGGGCACGCGACCCTGGCTTTTAAGTGAGCGCTGCTATCACACTCCTCACTGTCCGCGGTAGAACTGCAATAACGCTTTGTAGATTTTAAGAAGGGAACGAGTGTCCTTTATTATCTTGCTTGCTCTCTTCCTTCTACGCTGCCCACATTTTTCCACGAACTCATCACTTCTCCCTGGTTCCTCCTCGCCCATGCAAACGCTGCTTTGCTGTGGCAGTTCTGTTATCCCCAGGACATGCTGCCCAGCCACATACTGCTCAAAGATACCCTGCTACTTCTCGCTCCGCAGAGCTGACAGAGGCACCGCCACAGGCTGGCCACCCTTCTTTGAGGCATTTTTGTAATGAGTGCATGGGTGACCAGAGTAGGAGCTGAAAATACAAATGTGCCATGTGAACAATCAGCTTTCCGCAGTCCATCAGAAAATGATTTTGGATCACAAGGTGATAGATACTATTTTAATAATCTGTCTACAATATAGCCAAGGCTTCCTGAACTGAAGAGCAATATGCCCAAATGTACACTGCAGCTACAATGCACAAGGAGTTTTTGCTCTATCACCATTGAAATGTTCTTGCATAATTACTATAAAATTTCATTTTATTTAAAAAGTATTCCTTGAGCCTAAACATTTAAGCAAAAGTCCTTAAAGAGGGCAGAGACCAGGAATTCCTTAGATGTTTACATATATTACCCTTGCAACAATCTACACAATCAAAAAGCTTAAAAATGCAATATGTAGGAGAAAAGAAAGTTCCCATGATTTTGACTTTTATCAATAGCAATTTCTTATTTTCAGAGGTAAGTTAAACTTCATAGACTCTGCTGCATAAGCATATTGAAATGATAGCTATTTTTGCAGAACCCTTACCATGACAATAAGAGAATATTATAAATATCTGCCTTTCAGGGACTGATGCAACACATTTTGCATAATACATATTCTGAAATTCACTGAAGGACAAAACCTCTAGTTGTTTGTCCTGGTTTCGGTAGGGATAGAGTTAATTTCTAGTGCTTTTTTTGTACCCTTGCTCTAGGAATTCCCATTTGTGCTTTTCCAGCTGTGAGGAAGGGAAGCTCCCTCCTAACACAAGAACCCTTCTTTAAATGCTGGTGGTATGGATAACTTGTCAGAGTTTCATCACTGGACTTGGCTTAGCAAATTAAAAGTTGAAAATTTTGTATGTCACTACTGTTCTGTTGTCCGTCTAGGCTGGTTTTTCCCCTCCATTGCAGCACCCACAACACCAGCAGAACGTTCCCACAACTTCTCTACTTCAAAGACCTCTTTTATAAAGGGTTCTTGTGGAGTACGAGCCTTGCATATTCAGAATTTCCATCTTGATATTTTCTTGGATATAGAGTACTCACAAAAGTCCTTTCCATACTGTATCCTGTCAGTTGTTTTACTATGGCTCTTAATCACTGTCTAGTAGGTTGACTACCATGTAGATGATGAGGTTGAGATGCAAAAAGGGATGCAGGCACTTAACTACAACTTTAAATGTCTAAATCCAAAATTTAGACCCGTAAACCCTTTGCTTCGCTTACCTAATTTGGTGGTGCTTGAACCACTTTGGCACCTGAATTGCTACTAAAATCCCACTTATTTGCCAGGTTTTGCTACTAGATAATCACACAACTGAGGTCATAACAGCTTTACGTTAAGCCCTCTAGTTTCACAATCTGCATGATCTTACACAGGTGTTGCCTAAGGATCCTGATGAGCGTTACTCTCAAAACAGATCTACTGGAGCTGGCCCAGCACAAAACACATTGAGGTGGACAGTTCCTGGACACGACGACTCCCCATAGAGATGCGATGCCATGCATACAGAGAGGAAAGTCTCTGTTAGCTACCTAGAAGGTAGGATAAACAGGACCGTATTGCTGTCACCAGAGCAATTCGGGTATCTTGCTCCTGGATTAGGGAAGAGAACTGCTGGGATAGAAGCATCCTAAATTGGGTCTGTGGATTCCACCCGCTGGAAAAAGTAGTACCTTTTTGTGGATCAGACCAGGATTTACAAAAACTGACTTAAGTAAATTATGTTTACATTCGAATGAGGGATATTTCCAGTAATTGCTGAATGAGGTATAGACAGCAATAGATTAAGAATCTTAATTTTCAGGAAGAAAAAGGGAAGGAAAGAGCCATTATTTTTGGCATATCTGCAAAATAAGCAGCAATCAGTTGAAAAACATCCTAAGTTTCCTCACTGTATATCTCATACCCTTGACTTATCCTATTTCCTAAATCAATACATGACTACATCAGGTATTTCTGGTTCCCTCTGGACTGATTTCAACATGCAGGAGAATTAATTTTTATTGGAGTGCTTCTTCACTGCCTTAAATTTCTCATGTTTTAAATTCTTCAGCAACACATATTAAGTGTTCCAATCTTTAACTACTAAGTTTTTAATAGAAATCTTGCTCACCAGATATCTTTTTGCAAACTCTTGCAACTCTACAGGAGATACAAATCAAACTAGTCACACATAGTTTTTTTTCTTTTCAGTGAAATATACAGTAGTAAAGAAGAGTCTTTCTACAATGTCAGACAATGTACAGCAGGGGAAACTTCAATCATCCTTCTAATTAGCAGACCGGTAATAGTCAAAGCTCCTCACAAATTAAAGAAAGAGGACAGTTAGCTGAAATTAAGTAAGTCCATCATTTCTTTAGAGCAGAACAATGAAGGATGGTTATAGTATAATCCTTGAGATTTGTCTAAAATAGGGAGCAGCGTAGAAGTACCAACATGGAACAGAGCAGTCTATAGAAAATGCATGGCAGATTACATCACGTTTTGAGGAAATTTCAAGGCTATTTTCACTACTGCGAGTTCTTTGTAGTGAATATCCTTGTCCTTGGCAAATCAGAATGACTGACACCCATAATTTGCAATTTCCTAAACCTGAAGAGTTTTCTGATTGCGATGAAATGGTTTTACCTAATTATTTTTTCAAGTTGCGGTTTTTGATGTTTAATTTTGAAACCAATTTGAGATATCTTGAACTATATTAATATACCGTATTATGCCTTCATTTCTTTTTGAAGAACTTTAAAAAATGCATACTTCTAATGATTTTTAAATTACTCTACTCTGCACATATCAATTTACAACAATTACAACATTTTGCATTTTTCAAAGCACTTCAGTTTTAAAGAGGTTTTATGCTTCGCAAGATACTGAAGGAAGAGGCTGCTGATCCATTTTTACCCTTTGTAAAATTACCACCAATCTTGCTAGAGAGAGCTTAACCAAAAATAGATATGCTAAATATATACCATCTCCATATAATCATTTTAGGATGAATATTTTTGTGACTAAGAACTGCCAGTATTCTTTTCCCAATCATAATTAGGTTGCTTCAGTGGTATAAATGGATTCAGTGGAATTATGACAAATGTCCTGGAGTAAGGAGGATGGAAACTGGCCTACTTTGGCTGAATAGAGTCTAGAGAAACGAATACAGGACAGGATGTCAGAGGCATCAGCTGAGTCACAGATTTCATTACTTTTCAGTCTGTAATATTTTAGGCATAGTGCTTGTTGTGGTTTAACCCGGCAGGCAGCTAAACACCACACAGCCCTTCGCTCACTCCCACCTCCCCCCGCAGTGGGATGGGGGAGAGAATCAGGAAAAGAAAAAGAGTAAAATTCATGGGTTGAGATAAAGACAGTTTAATAGGACAGAAAAGGAAGGGAAAATAATAATGATGATGATGATGATAAAAGAATATACAAAATAAGTGATGCACAATGCAATTGCTCACCACCCACTGACCGATGCCCAGCCAGTTCCCGAGCAGTGGTCACCCCCCTGGCCAACTCCCCCCAGTTTCTATACTGAGCATGCATACATTGCATGGTATGGAATGTCCCTTTGACCAGTTGGGGTCAGCTGTCCCTGCTGTGCCCCCTCCCAGCTTCTTGTGCCCCTCCAGCCTGCTCAGTCGGTAGAGCATGGGAAGCTGAAAAGTCCTTGACTAGTGTAAGCACTACCTAGCAACAACTAAAACATGGGTGTGTTATCAACATTATTCTCATGCTAAATCCAAAACACAGCACTGTACCAGCTACTAGGAAGAAAATTAACTCTATCCCAGCCGAAACCAGGACAGTGCTACAATTAATTTGTGACTCGGGGCTGGATTCTCACCTGAAGCACACTGGGATTGCACTGGTGGCATCACTGCAGCTACGCTAATTTATGCTAGCTAAGGCTCTGCCCCACTGAATAGCTCTGTCATCCATTTTCTCTTGATATTTCAACCCCTTAATCTCAAGGCTCCATGTTAAAGGTGTCAATCTGAGAACAGAAGACGAGTTTTTTTGTTCAGTTTGTTGATGCTGCACCTTCGATTAGCCAGAGCTTCCCTTCTACCCGACACGAGCAGTCAGTACTCACAAGTTTGATTTTGTCTTTCTGAAAAGCACTGCCTATATGCCTCAAAGGGAGATGACTCATTAACATCAAGGGATTTTGGATGACAGCCTATAAATAAAGCAACAAAGATCCACAGACAGTAAGTAGAAAGTTGACTATACTGAAGTCCTGGTGACATTAAAATAGTGTATTATCAGTCTTCCATCCTCCTGTATTATTCTGTCATGTACACAGTAAATCACCCCCATACTGCACAGATCAGCTGAGCCATATGTTGAAGGTCTGAATAATAATGGATTTTCACATACAATTATAACTGGATTCAGTATGGTATAAAGATGCTGAGACTCTGAAGTATTCCAAGGATGACCTTTTCCAGCACAGGTAGTTTTCACAAAAGATATTTTATAATCAGTCTCACTTGGAACAAAGTATGAAATTTCTATTCTCTATTCATATCTTTTAGAGGAGGGGGGAGACTAAACGAGAAATGGAACCCAATCTCTTGTGCATCTCTCTTGGGCCCCTCCACTGTCAGATGGCTAAATTGGTAACGGCCAAATGCCTTTGGGCATTTTTGTGCAACTTGCCAAAGGACGACTGAACTAGGAAAATAAAACTAAATGAGCAAAGTGATAAACAAGATAGTAAGGGATTAATTCAAACATAGAATACTCACATTTATATTGTATTATCATGGGTTTTTAATTTTCAGTGCTTTACATCAGAGAAGCATTTGTTTTCCACAAACTAATGATTAGAGAGATAAAATCACATGTTTTTTTTGACAGCATGAGCTAAAGCCATTACAATGTTTGAAGGCGACCTATTTGCTGTATGGTAAGTGTGACTGTCGGGGTCAATGTCTTGGACAATGTGGAACTGTAACAGTGCTGTAGCTGTTTCTTTTTGTCTTGGAAACACTTTGGGAATCAAAATGGTGGAAAGACAGCTCTCCTTGGACGTGTCTGTGGACCTCTGCCTGAGATCAGCTTAGCTTGGCCCTAACAGCCGTGCCTCCCTTACTTTTAGGCAAAAGTGGACACAACTCTCCTCATTCGTCATACAGTCCAAAGTGAAGACTGCAAAAAGTGGGATGGATGACTGTTCAAGGGACAGCTGACTAAAACAACTTAAAGAAATAAAGTTACTGTGGAAGAAGACACTGGGTCTCTGTGTATATTTCAACGTAGATTACACCACAGGTAAAGGCAGCAAGCAATGTCCACTCAGGCCAGCAGGAATGAAAGATACGATTACATTACTTGAATAATGACTGCAGCACTGATCCTTGCAACTGCAATTGTAACACCTATGTCCAAGGTACAGCATTTGGAAGAACTCAGCTGGAAGAACTCTATGCTGCTTCTCTACAAATTTCTGACATTGGTATAATTTTGAAGCAGTGAAAGCCACAGCTTGTTTTTGACCTTCAGTGTTCAAGCCAGTTGGCAAATTGGCAAAACAGGCTAATCCATCTCCCTCATGGTAAATACATGTCAGCGTATAATCATATAGAACAACTAAAGCACTTTGATCTTGACCATATAATAAACCAAATCTTAGGTACAGACAGAAAGTGATTTTTTTTTTTTTTCTCCTGATGTCGCATACGGCTGTAGAAAGGATACCTATCAATGTTGTTTTGATCGGTGTAGCTAAAGATCTGTCAATATTTTCAGAGTAAAATTCAGTTGATGCTGTCTAAAGAAGGCAAAAGAATCAGAAGCATATTATCTTTCTGTTTGAATGTTAGCTGATAGGAAGAGCCTTTACAAATAGGCACATAAGTAGCAAGGCAAAGCCTGAATGAAAACCATGTCATCTTTGGGATAGGCAAATTGAAATCTGAGCTAACAAAAGAAAATGGCTTTTCATGGAAGTTCAATATGTAGGGTAGAAAGAGGCTAAACGGGTCCGTAACAGATATCCAGCTAAGAATATTGAAAGGATGGATCTTAACAGAGCTGAATAAAAAGCCAACATAGGTTGTGTCCTACAAGTAGTGTAGGATTAGCAATACTAAATGTCTGAATAACTTTCAAGCCATACTGAGCTGCTCTTATTGAGAACCAATTCAAACACGATGAAAACATATCCTGACAGCTGTTTTGGAGTTCTGTAAGAGGATTTTCTGGACCTCAAGGGATGGCAACTGGCCATCAAGAACTTTGGACCTAGAAGGAATATCTGGAGGTGGTGCAGTGAGGTCGGTTTTTGGCAGTCTACAGGTCAGAGCACAGACTATGCTGGACGTCTGTGTTAGGCTGACTGGCCAAAACTGGCTTGGACGGTGTGGAACTGTAACAGTGTTGTGGCTCTGTTTGTTTTGGTCTTAGAAATACTTTGGGAATCAAAGCAGTGCAAAGAAAGTGAGCAGGTCTATGCTACACTGGAGAAGAATCTTAGCCTCAGGCTTCTGATGATAACAATAAGATATCGAAGCACTTCAGAATTACCACTCTTTTGGCTAGAAGCTGGTTTAATGGCCACATCAGGAGAGGATGTCAATGAATTTGGCAGCAAGCATCTGCTCTCCCCAGCTCATAGCTGTTAACAGTATGCTTTGTAGCAATACTACAAAGGTGCCCGATTGCCAACTAATCCTCATACATAAAAGATGCTCAAGCTGATAGGTCATGCAGGACAGTTTAACTAGAGCAGTAAGTCAGATGGACTCTGGACTGGTTATATGGTAGGTAATTCAGTGCCACACAGCTTCTCTCCACAGCCACGGTGTCAGAAACATCTCTAACACTGGAGTGATTTTTGAATAGAAGAGTAATCCTCAACTCTGAACACAAACTAGGGCTGCCCTAGTTATACCAGCCTTTGTAGTACAGATGTTGTCTGTTGAATTATTCTACTCTATTGAATTAATTAATTCCTTAAGAACATACATAAGGCCTAAAGGAAAAGGAAGAGCTCTTCAGAAGAAGCATTGCAAAAGTTCAATGGACAATCTGAGACATTTAGCTGCTGACCCAAAAAAGGGGATAACGCCAGAATTCATACTCCTATATGGAAGCCTCCAAGATGGACTCTGCAATACTTAGGTGGATCACAGCTATAGCCTCCTCATTTTGACAGTCCCTTTAGAAGCCATGCCCCATGCGAGGGAAGACTAGAAATAAATCCAATTCACTCCATTACTCTGTGCTTTTGTGCATGTGCTCCCTCAAATATTTATATATAACTATATACACATTTCACATTTTTTAAACTAGCTGCTTCTTACCAACCAATTAATTCAATCATGTCACAGTTCAGTGTTTGTTGTATCCAAACACTGTCAACATGCAATTTCATGTAGAATCTGATCTGAACAGTCTGGTAGATTAGAAGAAGACATTGTCTTTAGTACAGCAACTGTGCAGAAGAGCAAGTATATACAAGAGCAAGTAACTGCTTGAATGATGAGGCCATACATCCTTAGCAAAATGGCATTTCCTTAAGTGTGAAAAATGAAACCTGTTTCATAAGAAACACAGGAAAGATGAGTTCGTTAACGTGTAGGTATCTTCTTTTGTCTTTCTTTGGCCTTTGAACATTTAAGCTTGGAATTTCAGTGTTCCCTTGATGTAATTTTTTTATGAAGCAATAGCAAAAGGAAAACGCATACTTTATGTGGTCAGTCATACTTCCCAAAAGGCCTATCCAAAATCCAAGAAATAGACATTTTTTTTTCTGGCATTATTCTTCTTGTGGAGATAGAGATAGGGAGAGAGAGAAGGAGAAGGAGAAGGAGAAGGAGAAGGGGGTGGTGGTGGAGAGAGAGAGAGAGGTGTGTGTATGTAGCATTATAAGAAGCAAATGGATTTAAAATATTGGCTCTTTTTATAAACATTAAGGACAAAAAATATAATGAATTTGACAAAGAATTTGACAGTCTTTCACCTCACAGAAAGAAACACAATTGTAAGACTTTTCACCTATTCAAACTGGGAGTAGAAGGTGCACTTTTTAGCAGAGAGAGTCAGGCATAATTCAAACAATTTACCTAAGGACATGGTAGACTATCCTTCATTTGCAGTCATTGTGAGAAGGTTGAATTTCTAAAAACTAAACAGAAATCATGAGTGTCAAGCAGAAACTGAAGGATGATTTTTTTTGGTACATGTCCTACAGAAAATCAAACAGCATGAACACCATGGTCTTTCCCAGCCTCAAAAATCCATGAATGATTCCAGATCTCAGGCTGGGGCTCCAAACATTGGCAATCCTTCAGGACACGCATGGGTCACACAATCACCCTTCATCTGACATCAGACATTGATTTCAGTCTTTCCCCTGTCTGCCGCTTGTAAAATGGAATTTCTTATTGTTTGAAGAGCTAGAGATGGGCAGGTAGGGGAAGGTATCATAGAGATGGCTCATCCCTCTTCAGGTGGGCCACAGTGTTTCTGGGATAATGTACTCAAAAGCATTCTGGCACCTTTGTTACTTCTTCTTTTTAAAGTACAGCAAGATATATTAATTTCTATTTAGGAAAAACATAAAACTTAAAATAATTTATCCTTCTATTTTGAAAGTATTTGGAATTTGCTGGGGAATGCAGAAATCATCAGGACAGGAGCCTATATTCTTCAAGGTGATACAGAAAGGCAAATTTTCACAGTACTGACAATAATGCGGTACAGAGATGTGGGGAAAGTGCAAGGGTTTGAGGCAGGCTGAAAGACTGCTCGTCTATCAGTTGCAAAGCTTTCCTTGTTGTCTGATTCCAGACGAGCAGTTTGTGGTTTACCCTTTTCATCCTCTTCGTTGTACAGAACCTCATGATTTTTTCCATTTGCATATGACAGCTCGTTTGTTCTGACCTTGTTGACTTACTCATCTGATGTTTTCCTTCCTCACTAAAATCAAGCTTTACTTCCAGCACGCACAGCAATCACTGATCCTAGGAAGAAAGTCTCAAGCACAAATGAACAAATATACTCCAGTCTAACACTCACTGTATTGCCACAACAATCCTGAATCTAGTTTAACACCGATGAAGAAAGATATATTTGAAAGGAGAAATCCGAAGTATCTAGCTATAGAGAGATGCCTGTTGGTGGTTGTAAAAGCATCCTTTGATAACTTAGAAAACAGTAGGGATAAAGAGAGGTATTTTCCCTACTGGTTCATGGAGGTAAGGAAAAAAGTTACCTTTCTTCTAAAAATTAATCAAAACAGCTTTGGAGGTGAGACAAACATGAAAACTATGATCCTAGCACACAAGATAAAAGCCTCTTCACTGCACTTATTTATTAGCTCTTTGTTCCCTTACTTAATATCTAATTGCCCCATGCACCTGACACAACAGACCTACTGGAGATTAACATCTCTCTTTGAGCTACAATAACGTTGTATTAGAACAGAGTTAGTTTGCATATTTTGTGAGTAAAAAATTAGTACGTAGCTAGCACCTTCCCTAATTATTTGCTTCATTAATGGAAGTACTACTATATTACTAACCTTCAGGGAATATTTTTAACACATAATAAAATACATGATAAAAATGCAAGCAACCAGGCTTTTGCTGAAAGACAATAAAAAGTCAATTCTTATCAAAGCAGGTACCATATCTGACAGTGTCAGACTGAAAGTGCATGTATTAATTTTGGAGTGTAGAAAGAATGCAGGGTCTTTGTAACAAACACTGAAAATTATTAGCAGATCAATATTTTGTTGCTTAAAAAGTTATCATGGAGGGGGACATTTCATAAGTCCCAACTTAAAGATCATAACCATACACTTTAAAGATCTGAATGGAAATTTATACTGTTCCAAGTGTTCTTTTGAATGATAATTTCTAAGAAAAATTGGTGACTTGGACCACTGGTTGTATTCCACAGTATTCAGCAAATCTGTCACTTGCATCTATTCTGTACTGGGATGTGCTACTTATCATCTGAGGTTCCGGATTTGTGAGCTTTACAGGGGAAAAAAATAGTAGAACGTACATTGGTAATGACATGCTCCATTACAGAGTAAAATGTCCAGAGTGCATTCATTTCAAGAAAACGAAACGAAAATATACAAAGCACATAGGAAATCCATTTCAACTCTTAATCAAATTCAGTGGGATCAAACCTTGATGGTCCTCTACGAAAGAAAAGCTTTTTTATCCCAGCGTGAGAGAATGGATGGTCATTTTTGTTTAAAGATTTTTTGACAGAGCCTTCTTACTCATCAGTCACTGCATTTAGACTGTTATTTTTTTCATATCCTCCCAGTCTCTCTCAGAGTTGTGGATTCCCTCATTCCATGAGCCTGATAAGCGTTCAACATCTCAGGCGAGAGTCATGCTTAACTCCAATCCATGCCAGGATGCACTTGCACTCTTGCAGGACTACTGTTCTCGCTGTTATGCCATCAGGCAGTCAACATTCTTGTCACAGAGGAAAAGCCTTTCTAGCCTTGTCAACAGAAAGCCAGTTGCTGACAAACCCATTAAGTGCCATGCCACAGCACCCCTGGTTCATCCCTATCTTGTTTTTTAAACTCATACTAGCACAGTAATAGTAACTACTTTCTTTCACGACTCAAACAGAAAGCATAGGCATTATTGAAAAAATAAAATCTCCAGCACACCTGTTGAACAGTCTGAACCCGTCCACTGCGGTTCACAGCTGCAGAGTCCCGTGTCCAGGAGGAAAGTCCCGTGCCCCGAGCACTGCTCCTGGCACACGGGAAGCGCCGTCTCACAGTTCACACCGCCCCAGCCCGTGGAGCAGTGACATTCCCCTTGAACGCACACACCATGGCCAGAGCACATCGGATCCAAGCAGTCCTCTGGAAAGCAGGGAATATATGACTTAGAGCATAAAACTTGCACCTTTACAGTGGTTTCCTAGTGAAATACAACATCAGGGATTCAGATTAATTTGGTGATTTTTGTGCAAATACCCAAACTGAAACGATGTTAACAAACACAAGGAAAAAACAGTCTATGCTAACATCTGTGCAAAAGTACAAGCCAAAAAAAAGAAAAAAAGCAAGCACGTAGACTGTTAGAGATCATACGATTCTGCTTGTCAAGGGTACTGTCTTATTTTTAAAATGCAGATTCCCAAGACAGATCTACTGGTCCAAGTCAGTGAAGTTTGAGCTTCAGCAGCAGCGCTGGGAAAGAACTGGAGCAATTAATAATTACTTCTACAATTGTGCATTGTGTTTCCATTTGCGTATTTGTGCTCTGTGTTTTATTTACATCTGGGAAAAGAAAGATTTATTCTTTCATCTTCTTGTGGAAAGCTATCTCTACAGATGAAAATTTGATACAAAAAAAAATGGCCATCCACTAACCCTGAGTAGTGAATCTCTGACTGAATGCTCTCTGTAAAAAGATCTCATACACTCATAAAAAGTATGTGCTGGGCAATTGCAGATAATGAACAGATTCATAAAAGTCATAACATACTGATGAACAATTTGCAAACAGACAAAGAGCTAAATTTGTTCTCAATTTGGATTAAACTATTCCTAGTGAAAAATTCAGGAGCCCTGTAGAAGAATTTCAATCAGCTGGTTAGTCCTGTATAATCAGCATATTCTTTCATAAAACCCCAGCATTTCTTTAACAAGACAGATTTAAGCAGAACACAGCCTGCCTTCTCTGGAGGCTGCAGCAAGACTGCAGAGCTGAAGAGGATTTGCGGAGTCCGAGCATGGGAAACAATTAGCCAAAAGCCTATTCATGTTAGATCATGCTTCACACTAATGTTAAAGAGGCACTTTGAAAGTTCTTGTATGTATTTTTCAAGTAGCAGCACAAGTACTGTTTTAATAATTAAATTGTAAACTTAACAAACAGTATTCCATGCTACAGGAATGAAGAGACGCTCTCTGCTTCGGTAAGGGAAGACTAAATACTTCAGACGTAGAGATTAACGGCCTCCAGTTTATAGGACCTTTTGACCTAAGAATAAAGAAGTGATGCTTTATCTTTTGAGCTGCTATGCCACCAATTCAAGATCTTATTTCAAGATTTATGTTGTATCTTTTTCAGCCTTCCAGGCTTGTGCACAGCACAATGTAATTCTGAAAGAGGGGAATCAGTGTTTCTGGACAACGCATATCTTGCTAAGCATAGGACAAAAATGCTCAGCAATTTTCTCTCATCCTGAGACAGCTCTTTAATTTGCTGATCTTTTAAAATTAATTGAGTGACTCCATAAACAGTTTAAAAAGTATCACTCACTTTAGTAATGATAATCTGACAGGACAAATTCAAAGGACTGCCATAGCAATGAATACATGTAGCTACTGCTGTTCCCTGAAGAGTACATCTGTTACTATGTCTGCTATCTTAACAATATTGCTGTAATGCTAAACTCATATTTACATACAATAATGTAATCTGAATTCCTGACAGAATTACTTCCACTACTGCACAAGTTATGTTGTACGATACAGTAAACTGAACAGTCATGTCATGCACACACTGTTACAATAAAACCCCACTGTACCTGGTTGCGCAGGTTTGTTTCATCCACCCTATTTCTACGTAATTCCACCTTTTTTTAAAATTTAAGTACGTCTCACTTTAAAAATCCAATGTTTTCATACTCTTCGTTTCAATAGCTGTCTGAGTACATTTATCTCAATTATATTTTTCAACCATTTTGCAGGATCATGTTATGGAAAGAAGCAAAGCAACTGAAAACAGCAGTCAGCCTCTCACCACCTACAGGCTTGTTTGGCATCACGGCCTCAGTGAGTAAATCTGTGTATTAAGTGCTTTTTCCCATTTGGGTTTTCTCGTTTTTGTCCGTTTCTGAAACTACCAACAACTGAGTATGTCTGAAGCATTCTCTTGATCCTCCCTTTAAAAACCGTACCAGGTATGTCAAATCCATCAAATCCATCCTGGACATTTTTCTGACTAGAGAATTCGAGCCACATAAAAGGCCTCCTCTGCGTGCTACTCAAAAGAATTACCTAAATTTTATATAGCAGGAAGCACAAAGTATGCTGTCACTAGCTTCAGGCTAAGGGGACTAGTGAAAAATCATCAGATCAGGGCAAGCATGAAGAAGAGTTCTGCTTTCTGAGGCTATGCACAGGGGAAGAAAGTCAAAGCTGATGAGCTATCTCAGAAATGCTAACAGGCAAACGACAACTGCTTCTTTCTATAGATGAGGGCAGAGACACATTGGTACTGCAACCAGCAAAAGTGCAATTACTTGTTCTCAGAATTTCCCACTTTTTATTAGCCAAGCCTTAAAGGATGCCGGTTTAGTACCCTGAACACAGGCTCACAGTAAAAATGACATATGACAACAGAATTACACAATATGCTCTGGTAAACTGAAACTGTTTGCTGCTCCTTTGGCTTTATATTGTCAGTACATTCTTCGCAGAAAAATCTAAGATGAAACAGAATGAAGAAAAGGAGAAGCTGATTACGATCTTCTGATTACTTTGGAGAACACCACATCATATTTTGTTTAAATGATCTTCTGACTGCCCTACCCTTAGCTTTTGGCCAAGTAAAAAAGTCTGCACAGGCTCTCTGACAGTGTGTTCTAAGGGACTGAGGTTACTGGCAGCAAGGAGGACTGGGGACACCAGCCACCCTTCCTGAAAAAAGTATCTGGAGCCTGAGAGAAGAAAAGTGGAGTCAAACAAATCAAGATGGTCTCACAGCTTTCACAAAAAAAAAGGAATCCTTGCTTGCTGGGATGTTTTCCAGGAAACTCTTGGAGGATTGAGAATACACTGCTTGCTGAAAGGCAAAAACTTCCACCCAGTTCTGTTCTTGCTACTGAGATTCAGGAAATCATCCGAGAACTAGAGTCCTCCTGGACCGAAAGAGAAACTGAGTATTTCAGAGGACTGTCCATGCTACAATTATTAGATGGTCTTATTAGACAATGTTAAATAATTTTAATCTCTTAGAATAAAAATGTGAATCTTGGAAATTATGTGATCAGCTTCCACTGACTGTCACTGAGACCTGAATGCCTTTACCTTTGATAATTTTCTATCTTAACGTTACTTTCTATGAGACAGTAAAGGTGCTTTTGAGCAAAACGGTACTGCTTCACAGCAAGCTTCTCACATCTACGTGAGTTCTTAACTACCTTAAAACAGGTTTGGAGATTAAAGACAAAAATCAAACACCCTAACTATAGAGAGGGAAACTTCACAAACCTTCCTCACAAATCTCTCCTTTGTATCCAGGGACACAGATGCAGACGCCCATGATACAAGTACCATGGCCAAAGCAGGTTGGATCAATACACTGTTCTTCTGGAACATCACACTCTGGTCCTTTCCACCCATTTCGACACACACAGTGACCTTTCTCATATTCTCCGTTTCCGCTGCACAGCACTGGACAGGAATCTGAAGAAGGCAGATTGACCTTTTAAATGTATTTACATACTTACATAGATTAACATTTATTGCATTTATCATTCTGTAAAATTGCTTTTCCACTCCAGCCCCCCAGTCCTCCATTTGATTCAAGGGTTGTGACAGGCTGAAATCTTTGAACTAGGTAGTGCAGAAGTAACACAATGTCCTCGTCTCCTCAGTCTGCTTCACTAGCACACCTTAATTTTGACCTGAAATGGGATATCTTAGAAGATAAAAATAATTCCCTCCCCTTGATTGGCCTCTGCAGAAAATTTGCCGTGATGTCCGCTTATGATTTTCAGTAAGATTAATATTTCTTCCCTGTGAACTGAAGCAAGATACTGCCCTTTTCTTCTTTCTTCTAAGCAGACTTAACATTACTGAAGTTTTAGCCATTACTGATCTGCATGTAAACCAGCGATGTAGAAGTTTAGTTTTACAATCCAGTATCAATTTCTGAGCCAATCAAGCTCTTAAAAACTAAAGTCAATCCTAAATTTGAGGAAACACTGGAAAACCATGAGAACTTCCAGACATCATACGCAGCAGATGATGGATAATACCGACAGAAATACCTGAAATGGAAATAAGCTCACTTACAATCTTTTTAGCATGTTTTTTGCCTCAGTGCTGGAAAACAGTCTAAGCTGCTTTAGGTTTCTTTTCGACACCCTATTCAAGTTAAGACCACAGAAGCATTTGACTTATTTATGCAATTTTCTCCAAAGTGAAACTGTTCGTCACTTTTAAATAACAGAAAACATTATGCTAAGCTAACACACTTATTAAAAAATGTATTTTATAATCATGGAGCGGATGCAAAGAGGGGTGGAGGAATCTATTAACTCTGAAAGTCAGGGAGAGCGAAGTGGTTGATGCATCTTCGCGCAAGTAGAGCATAAAGAAACTTTCTATGTGTGTGCCTGTACTGTATCTGCCATCTGGCTGGAAAAAGGAATTAAATCTCCTTTAATCACTTTGAATCTTTGCAAGCCCAGCAGTCATGCACCATAATCGTGATCCCTGTCATGCACTGTGGGTCAGTTAATATGAGATTACCTTTTGCACAGTCAGGACCAAGGAATCCCGGGAAACAGTGGCAGTGCCCCGAGATACATTCTCCATTCCCATTGCAATTAGTAGAGCAGTCATCCAGGATTTCTGTTTATTCAGAGAGTTGTGCACAAAGAAAAATACAAATTGGTTGAATTTGAATGAACGGCATCTTCATCTCACTCTGCGGGACACATCTCAACATACAAATAGGTGCAGAAGCAGTAAAAGGCCCATTTTCATTCACAGGGAGCACAAAACAAAATTCCTGTTCAAGCAGCTTACAAATATTAGATTTGTTCTTGACAGCTTCAAGATAACAAGTGCATCATTTATATTACACCAAAAAACTTTTAAAGTAAGTGTTCATGTAAAATTTACCACCATTAAAAGCACTGCAAGAACCAGAGTATTTGCTGAAAAACGTCCACACCTTAAACACTTTCTTTCATTGCTGAAGTAATTTGTTTGAAACCTGTTTATAGAGTAAATTGCCTTCTATGGTGTTCATTTGAACCATGTGAATTGAATTCCTTGGAGGAGGGTAGGATTTCCACTTCTATACAATCAGATGAAAAAAAAATAGTCTTTTGTACAGTGATGAAACTCAATGCAATAAAGGACTAAGAAGTAGATTTGAAGAAAAAAACCCCCACCTTCAATTCTGATCTTAAACTTGCCCATGTTTTATCACACAGCTTGGGACAGTAAACCACTTAACCTCACACATCTGGGGACAGGCTCATGTCTGTACATGGATTAGCTGTTTTGAATTTACACATGTATTTCCTACAGGAATTCAGTGGATTCACTGATTTATATGGGTGTTATGTAAAGAATATGAAGCAAATCCAAGGCTAAGATGCTCCCATGCGGAGTAGGTCACTCAGGCCAGCACTAGGACTGAGGGTCTCTGCAGCCCATGCAGGTGCTGTGCAGGACGAGAGAGGGGCTACAGAACAGTGG
The DNA here is from genome assembly GCF_965638725.1 of Aptenodytes patagonicus. Taxonomy (NCBI): domain Eukaryota; kingdom Metazoa; phylum Chordata; class Aves; order Sphenisciformes; family Spheniscidae; genus Aptenodytes; species Aptenodytes patagonicus. Next base: position 18,808,560 of record NC_134957.1, read on the forward strand.
GAACTGAGACTATTTTATGGGCACATGCACTAATAGACGTGAGGAAGTACATCTGGCTATAGCAAGATGGGAAACATGACTCCTTTCCCACAAAATAATGATTGCTGGGGAAAAAGAAGAAAACCCAGATCCTTTTGAAGAGCATCTGTCCACGGCAAGTGATTTGGGAGGAGAAACTTTTCTCAAGAAAGGGCATACCATTGGAATATTTAATCTAATCAAATCTGATATACTTTTGAACTGAAACGTAACTTGTCAAAAGATGGATTATAAGCACATCCTACAACTAATATGAATAACTGAAATAAGTTTATTTTGATCTTATTTATGGGCACTTGGACAGATAAGGATTGGTTCCTCTTGAACTCCTACTGTTATTTAAAAAGTTCCTTTCGGGCTATCAGTTTATACTAAAGAACAGGCATTTGATACGTATCTATTCATCAGACATCCACAACCTGTACACGGATGTCTGTTTCAAGGTCAAAAAACCAGCTCGTTTTCAGAAGTAGGTTTTTTCACAGATATGCTGCTCATTATTAATTTTTACATATTACTGTTCATTATCAACTCTTCTCTTGCTCTATGTGTACACTTGCCTGTCTTCCCAGTTTTCCAGAATCACATGGTAAATGATCCCTATGTTGATCTGAAATGAAGAATTAATGGTTTGAAAAGTTACTTCCCCTCGATGCAATGTCCAGTTTGGGCTGGCCTTTATTCAGTCTACGAAAGTACTTGAGGCGTGCCAGATTTTGCACGCAAATTACCTCCCTCAAGGGAAAGTCTGATCAGAGCTTTAGCTGAAGTGTCAGCAACATCAATTTTGTACGTAACTAACATTGAGCAACTTGAAATACTACCTAACGGACACTCATGAGGAGGGCATGACTGCTTCACACAGCCAACAGTAGCATACAGTAGAGATGGATCCAAGCTCTTGCTCTATTCTGAGTGTTTCAATCTGTGGTCCTGGTTGATTCCTTTGTCAGCAGAGATGTCAAATATGACTCCAGCCCAGTCTGGGGTAAGGAGTATGGCTCAAGGATTTTTTTTGTGGAAACCCCCAAAGAAACAACCAAGAACCATTATGCAAAGAAAAGTATGAGAAGAAGATACACAGGTTATGAAAACACAATAGCTAGCACTATTTTCAAATGCATCAGCAGTAGATTCTTGCAGCATGAACCCTTTTTTTCCCCAAAACGTCTTCTCGCAGCCATTTCTGAGATTGCGTATAAGGATTCCTGCTGTGGCTCTCACTGCTCCCCTCTGTACGACAGAGTCTGTTCTGCTTATTGGCCAGAGAAGGGATGGACAACTTCTTTTTCACCAAATGTAACAAGAACCAAACCGCAGCATTCAGTTTCATCTTTTTTTTTTTTTTTTTTGAGAGGGTATGTTACTTAACCATGAAATATTGGTTAAACCCTCCTGTACAAACACTCCTGTCTTACAGTAGAAATAAACAAGGGGGCAGGTATTTGGATTCTGATCTGGACTGGAGTTTGGCCAGGTTTTACGCTCTTCATAGAGCATCTGCGAAGATGCTTCATAAATTGCTTGAATATTATTTTCTCATATGGTATTGAATAATGGCATTTTTTCTTGCTTGTAAAAGATTCACTTTTCTGAACAGAGCAAATATGAACTTTTAAACAAAAAACAGTCATTACCATTCTATCTCAATTTCTAAATTATTTTCCTGCAAGTCCTTCAAATCTTGGTATTTGAATCATACTGTCCTGCTCTGCAAGGTGTTTACCATCAAGTAAAAATAGCATCCAATTGTTCTAAAGAGCAGATGGCATGTCCATTACTAGTAAAGACATCTTGCTAAACATATGGCAGAACAGGTTAACTAAAGGGCATAGTGGTTAAAGTCTTGCAGCAAACCGAGACTGTCATAAATACAACACTTTACCTAAATTTAAATTCCAAAGAAACCCTACGTGTGAGCACTGCTCACTAACAACCCTAGAGTTGCAAACATTTGTCCACCTATATGTATTAAAAAGGCAGCAGGGATTTGATATGTCACCAGGACACTGTCTCCTATATTTGCCTTCTGTGTTCCAAACAAAATGGTGCATTCGAATAAACGTATAAAGCAACAGCATCCATCCATCAAACAACAATCACAACCAAATCCACAAAAGCTGCCTTTTAGATTTTATAACTGACTAAAATACAGGAAATAAGAACTTAAAGCCTGGATAATTTTAGTAGGATTTATGGTTCCTATGTAAATAGAGAGGGCAGACATAATCTCTTTTACTTTGAGCAAGATAACACCAGAAATTACTCAAGCATTTAAGCTATTGTATAAAAATCTTAACACACATAAAAACTTCACGCTTAATTAATTTGATAACATCCATCTTTAATACACAAATATTGCTGTTTGTCTAATATTGGCATAAACATGAAGTTGCTCCACTGAGGTTAATTAAACTAAGCTGAAATAAAACATATTTAAGAGAATACTTAAGAGAAGCTAGAATCAAGGTCAATAATTTCTTTTCAAATACAGCTTTCCAATGTAATAATCAGAATAACAATTTTATCGTAATTGTTCTTACCAATCGCTGTAGTTAGTACAAACACTTGCTCCACTTTCTTTCCATCATTGTAGAATGCCATATGCCAAGCTCCTTGATCCATATACTCAATGAAACCTGTCTCTTGCAGTGAAGTTAAGATCAGATTCCTGGGAGCTTGCTGAGGCTCCTCTGAGTTTTTTGGTTCCTGTTTAATTAACTGCTTTCCATCCATCAGTTTTACAAAATCAAACTGAAATAATAATGAGCAAAAATTAACCACCTAGCAAATTTTTATGAATCTACTCTGCATGTCTCATTCAAACAGGAATAAACAGTTGAAATCTTAAGAGGAATTGCCTGACTGATTAAGTATTCACCAACGTGGACAGCAGTTGCATAACCTAGTCTATTTAGCTTCAGTTTCCATATAAAAAGCATTATGTTAGGTCAGAAATCTGGCATCAAATCTTGCTGTTTGCTATGGCAGGGTAAATTCAGACTTGCTGCACTAAATACAGCAGATTTACTTCAAAAATTACATCTCTTTAATGGGAATAATTCCAAAATTCCCAAGCTGTAGTGCCTACGTTATGTAGTGATTCATCTCAAATGCCAAGAACAGATTAAAGAACCTTTTGTTCTATACCATATTTTAAAATGTTTGTCCCTTAGTACCAATATTGTGTATCAAAACCTAAATATACTTTTTATTTGTATCTAATTTTATTAATGCAAATAAGTACCTATTTTTACATGGAAGTTCTTAATACTTAACCAAGTTGATGCTGACAACTTTAAGACCAGTTAACCTCAGAGCATGAGAGATGTAAACCTTTCTATGAATCCCTGTTCAAGAAATATATATATTTCTCTAGGTTTTTCTAGGCATTCTGATTTTCATTAAAGTTCAACTTCAGCTCAGCTGAAGGCTCAGCTTCAATTAAAGTCAATGACAGCTAAAAGTGCTTATTTCTAAAATCAAAACTCTAGTAAGTAATTTTTGAGGTTAGACTAGATGATCTCCAGAGGTCCCTTCTAAACAATCTTCCCATGATTCCATACATAAGTTTATCACACTCTATGGAGTGTAATCCTGCTATAAGAAACGTGAAAAATCTATTATCCATAGAAATGACAGTTTCATATGCCACAGACATTAAGCCTAAAAAAAAAAGTTGAATGTGACCAGCAATATTGCATATTCTTATTGCTTAGCTAGGTTTTCTCCTGCAAGATCCCTAGGAGTAAACACTCAAAAATAATCTTCATATTAGAAACCAGAAACAGCTTTTTTTTTCCCTATTAACTCTTTATACTGACTATGTCATCCGTTTGTTTTGATGAAGTCGTAAAAAGATTAAGGCATTTTCAAATGATCTGGTACTTCATCCTACTGCCTCCGCAAAGAGGATGCTGGGGATGCACAGCAGCACAGCGTGTACCTGTCCAGCCTCCCGGACAGTCACATCACAGTGGTCACAACTGCTGACCTTTCTGGCATGACACTGTCCCTTCCTCTGAGAGAGCGTGGCTTGAGGGTATAGCTAGACCTCAGTAGAAGAAAGGGATAAACAGTCTGCTTTTTGTGGTTGCAGCCAGTCCCTTCCTCCCTCCCTGCTTTGAAAGCGCATTGTGAACGTTCGCATCCACCGCTGTTTGAAAATGTAAGCATGATAGAATTAGTATTATTGCTAATTACCTGAGTGTGAGTAGGTGGAATGTTTCTTCTGCCATAAATTCCCAGCAAAGAATCCTTCGCCAGTGAAATGTTAAATTTCAGGTACATGGGGTGATGTATAGTAATCTGAAAGCGCCAGAATAAACCAGGGGGGATCGTCTGCATAACTTGTGCTCCAATCTCAACTTCTCCTGTGTCTATGGCCCGTCCCTTCTGAAACACTAATTTTCCAGAAACAAACAAAACAATCAGTTGCGTATTCACGGTGGGTGAAGATAATAGGTCGCGAGGTATAAACATGCCTTAGATATATCGGAATATATTGAAAACAACCTCTAAAGGGAGGACGTTTCACTGAAACCATTGCATTTTTTATTCAACTAGTTGAAAAACACAAATAAACTCACATGCAATATTTACGACAACAGGCGTCACAGCGCATTTTTGCCCTGGAAATCTTGGAACGCTTTACTGAATATAAAAAGGTAGAAGTGCTGCTGCGTAAACCACGGTCTTTACCTATCAGCTATGCAAACAAAACCCATTCAGCTGAGAACGCACCGAGAGAAGGCATACTGAAAGTATGCAGTTGCAGCATCTCTCTCTTTCAAACACTATTTTTCCAGACAACCACACAGCATGAAAAGGCTACTGTAAGAGCCATGTCTGAAGTGCATGTTTTCATATTCACTGAGCCACTGTGCTTTCTTTATAGAAAAAGAATTTAGCTCTGTTTCTATGCTTAATTGAACTAAGCAGGTATTTGGCCGTTCAAAAAAGGTATCTAAAGATACACTGTTCACAGACTATCCTCGTATACGTCCTTGCTCTTTCTTGAAAAAGTCCAAAATAAGCTTTTAAAATTACAGTGCTGCAATACAAGTTCTGTTCTTGGTCTAAAAACATCTTTCTCATAACAACATTTTTCTTATGACAAAGTATAATTTGTATTATACTTGTACAGCTCCCAATTTTGCCAGCTGGTATTAATTCTTCCCTGTTCTTTCTAAGCACACTTTCCTTGCAAGTCTAAAACAGAAGATAGATTCCTAATCACAGGTTTCTTTTCGCTTCAAGAAAGTAAAACTCTGCACAGTGTGGTGCCAATTATCTTCACAAGAAAGTACCCATATGCTGATTATTACTGATCCTGAAACAATCAGTCTCCCTGTACTCCCCTGGTAAATACCAGCATCAATAGGATGTCTGAGTTTTTAATCACATTACTACATATTAAAATGTTAACTCATAGCCGTGGGTCAGTGTGTTATAAAATGACTTCTTAAAGAAATCTGACTTGCTGGTTTGTAAACTTGATTTTCATTAAAAGATTAGTTAAAATATATGCTTTCAAAGTCTGGCAAAGCATTCTGCGCTGCTGCATTGAGTTGGGAAAATGGGAGGTCACAATATCTGACAGTAGTTATTTATCCCTGTGAAATTACATCAGAGGCTTCAAGTTTACAGGCAAAGTATCAACTTTCTGTGATATCCTGCTGTAGTGAAAGGAGTTGCCTGTTACCAAATCTTCCTTCCCAGCACATCTACATGGAGAATTCGGTATGAGCACTGGGAATCAAATTACTTATATATGTCAAAAGTGATGGAAAGAAATAAAACCAGCAGAAATTAGCCACAGCCAGACTATGCATGTACAAATGCCGGGTACTAAGTCCACATGATTTTTCTTGTGCTTTCCCAAGTGTATACTCCTTGTTAGCATACACCCTGGATTACAGGTTACCCCCAAAAGGTGAAAGGGGACAAGTGGGACAACAGTCTAGCTATATTCAAGACTGACCTCTCAAACTGCTGGATAAGCCCTCAGCGAAGTGGCTCTGCTACCACAGCCCTCCATGCTTTAGTGTCGAGGGGGAATTGTGTAGCCACACAAGACATTGGGATTGCCTGGGGTAAGGCAGGTGGTTTTTTACCTACTACATTGAGTCTCTATTGACTCACGTATTTTTTTCTCTGTTCTCTAGCATCTGATTTTTGATGTTTTTCCTGCACATCCTCCTTTGGAAGCCAAATGCTTTGGAAGAACTTTTATTAAATCTGTAATATATTGACAAAGTGATTTAATGTAGTTGAGAAGAACTATTTGAGATATTTTCCATGGTGCACCAGGACAAAAATACAAAAGTGTATAAAACATTTACTGCAATTCACTACCGATCCATTCTAAGGGACAAAATAATGGGTAACATCATCGTCTCCTTACATATAATTCTATTGCTCATTTATCTAATATGATCTCTATCCAGTTGTGCCACATTGATTTGTAAAACTATTAATGTGAGATGTAATCTTCCTTCTGGAGGGACTGGTACAACAACATCCCACCTTGTCTCATATTTACAGTCATAGATCTTACCTGGCATACACAAAATCAGATCACTGCTCTGCTCTAAAATTTGAAAGCTCTGGAAATCTCCTATCATTGCAGAGCTCTCAGTAGAATTTTACCTTCCTCCTAACGACTGGAAAGACTAGGGTTCATATTCTACTCCCATTCTAGGGTTCATATTCTACTCCCATTCACTGTTCTCTGATCTAATCTGATTTATCCACTTTTTCTGAGTATCATAAAAAGAAATGGGAGGGCCATCTGCTTCTTACAGTCAGAAAGCATCATCATTGTGGTCAATGGGAAGCATGGGCCACACTGGAGTAGGTGATTTAACAACATTAAATGACAGGACTTGAGAGAAAGGAATTGTGCATCTCGGAGGCAGTCCTGCTCTCTGGCTGCACAGTCCCCTCCTTTCCTATGCCAGCTCTGGCACTTCTCTGCCCCTTCAGAAGAGCCGGTTCAGCCACTTACACGGCAGAAGACTATTCGCGTTTTTTAATGAAGCCATTTTCTGCTGCCATAGTGAACTGACATGTCTTGGTCACGCATGAGACAATCCCTGCAGTGGGCAGGGGGACACAGGGAGCTGCACGGCACGGGGAGAGAGCTGGGGCAGAGCAGGACAGTCCCCCCGGCAGCAGGGAGCTGCCAGACTGGCTCAGGCATTTTGTGAAACCTCAGTAGATTCCTGCGAGCTGATTCACTATGACCGGTTAAGCCAGGATGTGACAGGATGCTGTATTTTAGCTTACACCTTCCAGAACTGGACGCCTTTAAAAGCATTAAGATTTCTACCCTTCTGCATATTCTGACCTGTCAGTACAAAGGGTTTCAATTTGCCTAAGACTAACTTTGGTCTGCAAGACAGGCACAGCATCAAGCCCTTTGCGCAAACGGGAATAAGGAGAATACGGTCTCACTTCCCCTGTCCTAAGACAGAAGCCAAATGCTCTAATCTCTCTTCTCTCACAAAAGAAGGGCTATTGAACATTACCTTCCTAATGGCTTGGCTCGGTTGCTAATTCCAGTGAGAGTTCTGCTAAAGGAAACAATCTGGTTATGGGCTTTTGATACCTGTTTTAAAATTATACTAGAGAAGATAGAACCTGAACTCAAAATACTGTCAAACTGTAGCAAATACAGAATCTGAACAGTAGTAATGTTTAAATATTCGTAATCTGTCTTCTCATTCACACATACCTTTTTTTTCCGCTTTATCAGAAACTTTTCCTCCGATTGGTGAGTAAGTACTATCCATGGATTCTGTTCCTTTATTTCCTTTGCTAACTCCATTTTCATATAGCTGCCCTTCAACAGGCTGTAGTTGCCAGGTTAAACCAAACAAGTGTACTGCTGCAAAAAAGTGAAGACCAATTAATTGATGTCTAAGCTATAGCACCTTCAGTCAGACTAAGAAAGAATGCTATGACCCAGTTTCTGCAAAATCAAGTATTACTTCGTTCTGCTGGTAATAAATCAGAATTTCAAGGGGTCTAATGAGCAATTTACTATTTTACCGTAAAACTCAATGTTTAATTAGTTTCCACACTTTCTTTTGGAGCTCAGCCAGGTCAGGGTGATGAATTTCTACAGCAATTAATGGAAATACTTGCAATTAAAAGGATAACAGCTGAATGAATTTAACAATGTGTGACAGATTCTAATGCTACATCAATGTTGTCCCTCAGCTTTCAACTGTCAAAGAGCTCAGTTTATTGACTAAAGTGCTGCCACCAAGTAAAACTTCTCACCTTTCCAACCCAGTTCTAAGTGAAACTGTGCACCCCGCATTCCCAAGTCTTTTCACTTAGGTTAAACATTAGTAAAAACACTGACTCCGTAGATTTACTCTAGAATTACACTGCAGATAAAAAAATGGCTCTAGATCTAAAATACAACACATATTAACAGAAATATAGTTGTTATTCATGTACGCACTGGAAAATCTACTAAATTAATCGTTTTAGGAAGTTACAAACTATCCTTATTACCACACATGGGGGCTGCCTACTCCACCTTTGCCTGCACAGCCATTCACTTTTTCTGCTTTCCTTTCCGTTGTTTCTGATCTGAGGCATCGAAAGATGGTAGGAGAAAGACAACAACAGAGGATCTTATTTTAAGCATAATACAATAGTACTGCAGTCATTCTAGACAATTACCTAGGTCTTACTGAGGAGGGCAAATTCTTCCAAGGAAGAGGTCACCTTAGTGTTGAAGTAACTCAGCAGGGAGAACTGATGACCCACTAAAATATGGATTCAGGATACCCCCCACAGAGAAGCTGAAATTGTCACATAAAGAGCAAAACCCGAGTAGCAGGCCCTTTAGCTACATGCAGCAATTTGCACTGAGTAGGATCTGCCCACAGTGGGAGCCTAAGAGGCAATATATTTGCTCTTCCTGAATCGTGTAGGAACCTCAGAGACTCTCAGGAGAAGTAAGTGTGATCTAGAATGGGTCTTGCACTTAGCAAGTACATTGTTTTCTTTTGCACTTGCACGTACTTTAAGGAAAAAAAAAATCTCAATACAAACAGGAAACCTAGAGTCCATTATCTATTTTCTATGTGTTTGCTCACAAGCCTCCCTTGCATGCTGAAAAATTAAATTATAAAGCAAAACCCCATGCCTTCAATGGGCTCCTGCAAGGGCTTGCCAAAACTACCACAGGAATGCAAAGCTGCCAAACTACAATCATTAATTCCAGATCTGTGCACTCCTTGATCACCCAGCCACAGATACATGATCCAAACCAAGCAAATGAGAGCATTTCTGTCAAATTAGTGAAGTGACAGTATTTGAGACACACTTATATTTTTAATATTGGCTCCAGGAGAAGTGAGCCAAATTTACTGAATTCTCAAACCACTGCTTCACCATCAGATCTGGGCTCTGGAGACGCACCGCTGGACAGTAAATTCGCACTCCCCAGAAGAGATACTAGAAGCTTACTCCAGTGTTAGTGGTGAGATCTCAAGCCAGAGGCTTGCCTGGATTGCTTCATATTCCATGGACTTGAAATCATCAAGGGACCATGCTAATACTTTGAAAAGGATCTTGCAGTCAGATCACACAGACCTAAGCTCTGATCTTTGAGCTTATTAACGCAGGACAGATTACTTCTACGTACAGAAGGTACAACAAAAATCAACACGCCTTGACTTCTCTAGAGCAGGCGGCTCTTGCTCCTGGCTTGAGCTTCTGGACATTATTATGATTTAAGGAGTTAATAACAACAAAAAGGAACAAACTTCAGTGGGATTGATAACTAATGAATGTACATTTCATTTATACTGATGCAAATAATTATATCAGCACTTGAAACAGATCAACACTAGATGCAAAACATAACTGCACACATCAATAAACTTTTAGTGGTTATAGAATCGTGAATATAATCTAGTTGCTTTCTTACACTATTTCCATTGTTGCTATTAATCATTTCCTAAGACAGCATTTGCATGTGCTGCAGAGGGTACGTCACAAAGCAAAGACTGAATATGTAATGCACCTTTTTCCTTACTATATGTCTTTTCCAGATTACATACACTAAGCACTTTGTCATCCATTCGCACCAATTCATATAGTTTTCTTGCTTTGTCTTCCTTCAGGCTGGGGAAGCGCTGCTGTTTTTATGATTCGTGCCAAAGCTTGGCAAGCTAGCGAAAACTATTATTATGTATGTTTGGCAGTCAGTTTCCTCCCTGAGAAACACCAACTGCATTGTAGAGATGATGGTCTCTGCCAGCCTTGGACTTCCAGTCTGTGGGAGATGACATGGGATACTGGTAGACCAGCTTTACGTTAAACAATGTGCAAGACCGAGTGTTTGAACAACAAAGCACATCGCTATGAAAATAAGGTCTGCTTGACTTGAACTGAATGACTTCTATCACTGTAGAAACCTGGTCATCTTGCAATCTTAAAATCAATCCGATTTTCATTACATTAGCTATAGCTCTTGAGAAATTACCTTCAGATCCAGGTATCGCTCTGGTAATAACCAGACCACATACACCAGTAAAGCCATTAATTCTTAGAGATACCTTTTTCAGAAGTTAACTACAGGGAATAATAAATGTTTATTTAGCAGACACCGAGTCTTACCTTGCCTCTTCGTTTTCTGTGATACTTTTCTTTTACCTAGAGTATACATAATTCCTACAAAGCTTGTGTTTCCTACAACATATGTACATCATGTTTTAAGTATACAGATATTTCACCAAATAAGATTAAATAAAACTTTCAAATCTCTCTCTCTCAAATCTCTTTAGAAATAAGTAGGCATGTACTGAATTTCATTAAAAAGCTCAAAAGAACTTCTCTTTTGAGTCACTCTCTCTTTGATTTTTCTAGTGGATTTCCGGCTTTTGCTTTTCCCCTTTTACACAAAGCGGCACAGAAAATGCTGTGGAATTCAACAGTGGGCCACAGTGTCTTTTCCCACAGCATAAATCCATTTGTAAGATTCTCAGCTGTATTTCCCATGTGTAGTGCCCAGGTATAAGGCCCTACTCCACAGACCAAGTAGAAGATGACACCATCACGCTGTCCAACTTAGGACTGGGCTGGGTAAAAAGGAGGGATATTCACATTCTGATGAAGGTCTCTGCCCTTTCCTCAAAGTTCAGCCTTCCAGACCGATGTTTACACAAAAAGACCTTGACTGCAGTACTTTTGAGGGCTGGCCATTGACTAACAGTACCAAACCCCACCATTATGACTAAAGATGCATTACTGGATGTAGCTCAAGTTCCCACAGAACACAAAAAACAGCTTTTGAGGTTTGATGACTACACTGGTATTACAGAAAAAGCAAAAGCTATTCTGGCTCTGCCCACCTGGCATTCCAGAAAAATCCTGCAATCAGATACCCTGTATTTTGCAGCACCTAAAATACCTCAGCTACTGGTAGGGTGTGTAAGGTCATTGGTGAACTGCTACAGCTTCAAGCAAAAACCAAGGACTACCAGGCAAGCGGAGATTAAACAGCTTGTTAGCAGCATCAGTATGCTTCACAATTGCAAAATTCATACTTTAAGCTAGGAGGGGCTGCGGTGAGTCACCAGGAGCATCGGCCCATAACATCCCCTCATCCGGGCCTACCTGAACCTCTCGACGAAAAACTGAGTGCCAATATTCTCCCTGCTGGTAGCAACCGCGCTTCTTTACCTGGCATTCTTGAACTTCCAACTTGATTTCTCTGTTTCCTTGGTTCTTCCATCCTACTGCAAAGCTCATCTGAAAAGATATTCTTTCTTGGCTTGCTTGAACCTCCAGTATATTCCCCTTTCTATCATTACATTATTACTTTGCTCTGTGTTATTTATGAGTTGCATTCTGCCACGAGCAGAGTTGTACGTTGCTTTCACTGAGGTGATCTGGAGGCAGGCAAAAATATCTGAGGGCAAAATTTGACTTTCTTTACATAATGTTTGGAGATAGAGCTTATACGATGGATGCCACCATACTTATATTTCATTTATATTTTATTAGGTAGCCCTGTTTAATTCAAAGTTTCAGATAAAACTGTAACACAAAAGTGGACATAGAGGTTGTTTTTTTTTTAACAAGATACATTATGGATCTTATTGCAGATGCTAAAGATGTAGTCAGTGGAGCTAAAGAGACTGGAGGATGCCACAGGATTAAGCTCCTTCCTCAGTCACATCGCCCTTGCCAGGCTGCACAGTGGAGCTGCTCAGGGTAACTTTAAATGACCTCCTTCTCGAATACTGAAGATTCTACTCGTAGTACAGAGCTTGGCTAATTTATTATGCTTCTTAGGTAAAAAATAATTATTAGGTATAAAACAGATCTTTTGCAGAAGAATATAAATTAAAGGCCTCTTCCTCTACCTTCCCATAAATTTCCTTCATGGAACAATGACATGAAAAGCTAGCGTGACTTCATGCTGCCTAAGGGATTTTCCCTATCCAGAGGCAGGTTTTTGGTTGCTTCACATTAGTGCTGTAAGTGAAACCAGTCGGGCCCTGTTCGGAACCAAAGCTTGGGTCTTTACCTCTGAAGTAAATGGCCGGATTGCTTATTTTGTTTAACATTTAAATAAAAGAAACCGACACTTCCAGATAAATTATCTCAGTCCCCGCAATTCTATGGCATACTTGAGTAAATATTCACAAATATATAAGCATTTTTTTCAGAACTCGCTTTGTAAACTGGATTAACCCGCCATCTGCTACGAAGCCAATGATCTAATTTAATTTATTCTTATCTACCTTCTGTGTAAGCACAGCTTGTCAACTCCTGTGCTACACGTTTGGCAGAATATGAATAAGAGCCTTGGCTCCAGTGCAAAAGAGACTCTCAGTAGTGAGGAGATGTCAAAAAAGTCCTGTGCAATAAGTACTTATCAACCCACAAGACGAACTTCAGAGGACAAAAATCCTACAAATGTGAAGTCTCTCCAAATTGCTGACCTCCACTTAAGGATTTTGTTTGGCTTTCTCTGCTGTTCCCAGTTATTTTACAAAATCTCAGTAGATCATCCCCCTGAAACCTAGACTTTAGAAGAGCTGTAGTAGAATGTATACTTTCTGCACCTGCTCTGACCAAGTGCCAGAAAAGTATTTATTTTCTATAACTGCTAGCAGGTTCTGCTTATAAAACTGGATTTCACTGTGGCATGAAGCCACGGCTGCATCAGTGCCTCAGTTCCAGCTGGGCGCTGTAAAGGTGAAGCAATGTGAAAACACCTGAACACAAATAAGAGTCAGAATCAAAGTTCTGATCCTGATCTACAGAAGGGGTGTTCTTCTTTTGTAAACTCATTTTGTAAATAAAATGCTATGTCATTCTGCTCTAACCAAATTTGAAAATTTGAGACTGTTAATATTTGATTGTCTTAAGAATCTTTTTTTTTTTTTTTTTTTTTTTTAAATCCATATTGAAGCGGTAAGTTATTTTGGACCATATATGGCCTTTCATGAAATAAGTTTTTTTCCATATATTTGTTATAGCCATCTTAACTCTTAAGCATTCTCCTCTTTGTCAAGCAGTCTTCTCTCTATACTTAACATGTTTTTATACCTGAGAATAGAAATATCCCCTCCTCTCCTGCAATCCTCCTACTGTTTTAATTTTTCATTACTAAGTCAGTCATACATTAGACTTAGGAACAAACAAAACCTCATCTTAGACAACAGTACAATGTTGTCAGGCTTTCTCCTTAGTCTACTTAAAAGTTTTGTGACAATATCAAGTTCACCAGCAAGACCCAGGCTCAGAGAGAACAGACACCACGATTTCCAGCTGTGAAACCCTGATGTACCTGTCTCAGTGAGAGCTACCCCACTAAGGAGTTCAACAACATTTCAGTTGCACATCTGCATCACAGCTTTTATGTATACCTGAAACATTTAGCAATGTTTACTATACCATGATATTCTTCAGTGTATAATCAGCATATTTTCCCTTTGAGCCTTCTCTGCATAATTTCTCGTTCTCAGAGTTAAGGTTTTCTATTATTCCTACTGTTTTATATCGTATAAAGCTATGCAACCAATATTATAAATCTATGCACTGAGATACATACGTCCTTAAAACTTGGCCTGGCCTTTCCCAATGTTGCAACCATCACTCCTCTCCCTGTACACAGTGTGAGAAATGACAGGTCACAATGGCAGACAGCAGAGAGGTTTTAATTTCCTCACCCTCCATATGAATATAATTTAAGACCCAACACCCATCTCCCGTGCATACTCATAAATAGTGATAATATCGTGAAGGATAGGGACAACTTCATATTCATGCTTGAGAATTCATTTGTATATAAAATAGTCATTTTGTAGTCAGGGATGGTTAAATCTAAGAACATGGGATGCAATTTTCAGAGGCACTGAACATTTGCATCTCCTGCTGAAATCAATAGGAACCGTAGGAGTTCAGCACCTTTGATCAATAGGACCAGTGATTTGCAAGTCCAAATCAGCTGCTGATAAAATGGTAAGGTATCATGGAAGAAAAATCCTACTTACTAATGGGCTAAAAATAACTGACTAGATGAGCAGCCACATCAAACATTGTATTGTACTTGAAGAAAAAGGTGTGGTGCTGAAAAATTACAGAAAAAAATACTATATTTCTTATTCTATCTCTTGTATTTGCCTTGTTTACTCTTAAATTTTTGGTCAAATTTCTTCTTTAATTGCTGATGGCTTCTTAGGTTTTTATTACAATGAGATTAAAAGAAGAGAATATTTACTATACCATTCCACAATGGGAGCCTATTTTATACTCTTTATAGCAAGACAGACCAATAGATGAACAGAGAGACACAACTATTGATTGCACTGAATCAAACAGATACGTTCTTGTCTTTCACGTGATAATTTGGAATCTATGTTATAGCCTTTGGACACCAGCAAGTACACAGTATCTGCTAGTCCTCATCTTACTTACCAGATAACATAAACTATTTAAAAAGTATTAGAGAAATTTCAGTTTTCTTTTCCACACTGCCTTTTTGCAAGGTGCCATCTCTGTAAATATCTGACCCTAGACTGGTGACACGGATCCAGCTCAGTCCTTTCAAACACCTCATGCCAGACAAACATACATCAACACATAGCCAGGGATTTATCCGTTTCTGTTTTACAATCAAAAATAGAAAAACTTTAAGGTAACTGGATTTTAAAACTTTTCCCTCAAGATATTTTTTTTTCTTTTTTTAAATTTGAGCATTCATTTGCATAAATCTTTAAAACACACACAGCTCGTATGCCCTCCAGACACAGAGACTGCTAGCAGGCAGTTTTTGCCCATTTCACGTTGCTGTCTGAAGAGCAGATAACTTGTTTTCCCTAGTCAGCCTTTCCGGCAATTTCACTCTGCCTTAACCGAACGCTCTGCCCACTTCCCGCAGCCCTGGCTGGCTCTCAGGAACCGCTGGTGAAGCTGCTGCAGCCCCTGACGCACCGATGACATGCACCAACATCACCTCCCTGGGGGGTGTCCCAATTGCTCACCTGCCTTACTGCCCTCTTTGTGGGCAAATTCAAGCAACTGTGGCCCAGATTGCCATGAATGCGTTACAGTTCTCAACATATATGAAAGTACAGGAGAAAAATAAAAGTATATATGCCTTTATTTGATAGAAAATAATTCAACACGTTTACAGGGTGGAGACCAAACATCCACTTTATGAAATGAGTTTTTTCTGGAATAACTGCTATGACTTTAGAACCTATTCACAGAAATTACTCCTTTTGAAGTGAAAACGTGTTTTACTTGATAAACTAAATATTATGACTAAAGATTTTCAATAAATCAGCTGTTACACAACCATTTACAGGGTTCTATAATTTCCTTAGTGTCCATATAATAGTCAAATTTATTTCAGAAAGGACAAAATAATAAACGTGGTGATTAAAGGCCAAAAATAGAAACATGAAGAGAAATTTTTTTTTTTAACTGACTAGTAGTTCAAAGGAGAGAAAATACAGAAGTAGTACGTGTTCTCAAGCAAAAGCTTCTCTATTGAGTCTCACTGATAACAGGGAAAGACTGAAAAATAAAAGAACAAAAACATTTTGCTACTTTACCTTTTGATTGAAAAGAAATCACAGCTTAGAGCACTCTCGCACGGGTCTCAGTTCGTTACAAATATAAAGAGCCACTTGCAAATTTTTGATCTGGAATAAGCTTTGGGTTTCCAAGACTTGGGGAATGTTCTGACTTGAGGCTGAGATTTGGGCCTATTTTTAACAGTAACATGTAGCTCCTGCATCTAACAGCAGTACAAGGTATTTGAGAAAGCACATTTAAGTTATTAGATAAGGGAAAGAAAAAGCTTAATGTTAAATTTTGATCTACATTCATTTGGCCTGAAATTGCAGCTCATTGTGAGTTAATGCAGACTATGCCATAAAATACAATGGTGAAAATAATTTTGCCTTTACATAGTCTCCCTTATTCTTCCAGTAACAACCACCGAGCTGATCCCAGGTTAAGTTTGATCCTGAAATTAAAATGAGTTTTGTTTTGCAATTTGGCCCCAAGTCTGTAGTCATTGCTCAGACATAACTCCCTCTGACTTGAAGGAAACCTGCCTGGAGTGAGGACTGAGGGACCTGAATCATGGTGAGCAAAGAGAAAATACTCGGGGGAGTGAATTTTAACTTCAGTGTTACATACAGTCTGATTTTGTATATTCAACTACTCTTATTTAAAACACGCACATTTAAATTTTTGACGTGAAAAGATATGCAAATATGAAACCCTACAGAGCAAGTGAACTTTGAAAATAGTTTATATGCTATTATTCTTACCTAACAAAAGGGAAAGAACTAAGGTAACTGACTCATAAGACCAGACCATGAACTTATTTAAATATTTAACCAACCAGACATGGGCAGCATGAATATTAATTTGGAATAAGCTAACTAGTACTACTTGAATCTGCAGGAAAGCTTATGCAACTGAAAAATTTCTGGGGCAAACAAGAGCAAATAATGGCATCTTGGAAAATTTTCTGAATTAGAATTCCTGGTTCAGAGATTTACATTTTGCTATAGAAAACATAACTAGAAATACTAATGATTTATAAAATAAAAAGATATCTTCATTTTACCTACTTCTGCCCAACTAAAGAAAACGTTACACCTTTATGCTGCTAGGTTAAGATAAACAGACACGTCTACAGGAAATTCATGTAGAGCTCTCTAATTCCTAGCGACATGGAACGCTTACAGCCTCCTCAGGCTGATGACATGCAGCAGTATATCTCTAGAAAGTTAAAAAAATTTCAGTGGCAGACTGAAATCTAAGCAGGGATGAAACAGACAGTGCTTCATCCACATAAAATCAAAATGGTGTGGGTGGGATATATATGTAGCAAACAGATGAGGCTGCAAAAATTATACAGCCAGTCCTAACTGGGGGCATATGCTCACCAGCTGTTATGCAAATCTGTGATTAATGTAGCTTATAGATCCTCAGGTGCTTTCAAATAATCATACACCAGAAATGATCAAATCTGCTTTCCCATCTGCATTAGATGAGGAAGTTAGAAAAAATCCCTCCTGATGAGCATCTCACTGACAGTAACCAGAACTTTGTTACTGTGGGACAAAAAAACCAGTGGAAAACAAGAATGACTGAAATTGTAATAATTTTCACTATAAAGACATTTATTCAGAGAATATAGAAAATCAGTGGCCACTTATCAGTTTGGAAGTATCTGTACTTGTATCTCTGTACAAGTTTTACCAAGTACAAACCACTCTTTCTGGCAAACCAGGGTTATTCCCATTCAAGCGATAAGATGTTGGGGATACTCTGGCTCCTGCCCACCTGCGAACTGGCAACTAAATCAACAAACCAAGAGTGTGTGTAAGAAAGTGCATCACACAAGCAAAAATTAGATTTCCCTATATTTACAGAAGCCACAGTTGCATTCTAAGATTCTACACAATGAATGCTTTGTAATATTTTCAATTCAGATTGAAAAACCAATGCGATAATTAATGTTCAGCCAAAACGTCATATAGTAAGTCACAAAGACTTGCTCTCCCATGTACGACTGTAATCACATTGACTCCAAGCCCACCTCCAATATATCTATCTTCCAAAAAAAGGGAAGGAGTTTCTAGCTACTCTGATAAATCCTGCCAATCTATCGTGATAACAAAATTGCAAAGTTAGGTACTTACAAAGATGAGTTTGAAATTAAGTGACTGCACTTCAGTCTACGTAACATTTTTCTGAAACATAAATTCAGTAAAGGGACAGCAAAATGTATCTTAGAAAACATGGTGTAAAATACTACGTATTTTTAGAGCTACCTGTCATTCTAGCCAATGATATAAGAATTAAGAGGAAAAAATGAAAGATTCAAATTGTGATCAAAGAGTGAAGAAATGAAATAAAGGTAGCAAGGCGAAATACAATTAAGCATTATCAGTCTTTTCCAAATAATTTAAGAGCAACAGTGTTGTAAGGCTTAATATGAAAATCAAATGTTTAATTTAAGAAAAATATCACAGCAATTAAAATCAGTAGGAGTCCTCTGCTAGTATAAACATGTCATCTTGAATAATATTTCTTTCTCTATTAGGCAGTATCAAGGTTAACAGAGTAGAAAGTTAATGAGAATTCCATGTTGTATTCAACCTCTGGCCAACCTAGCATTTTGTTCGCCAGAATTTACAAAGCACCCAATGGCAAACATTATTAGTAAAACATGATTTGTATTAGTGTAAAAGCAAGCAAGACAACAGAACAGAAAAGGTAAAGAATAATTCAGCGTAGGAAAAGAAGAGAGGCTTACCGATAACATAGGCTAGCAACAACGCCAGGGTAACGGTAATAGCAGTAGCACTCAAAGCAGTGCACTTCCAGTTGCAGCACCTGTAAGGTTTGTTAAAAGTGAAGGCAGGTCTGGAAAAGGTACTTCTAGGAAGAGGCCTAGGAGGTGGAGAGTAAACAGTATTGGATGTTAAAGGATAGTTCTGACTGGCTGCGCTGAAGATAGCTGAAGACCCCGATCCATGTTTAAATAGGAAATGCCTACGAAAAGAAGACAAAGAACCATGTTGTAAAAACCACTTTGTGATTTAAGAAGTGAAAGGAACTATATAAGCACTGTACGATAAGTACTGCATATATCCACAGAAAATATCAAAGACAGGAAAATGTATATTTGAATACCCTCCGTACTGGAAGTTTTTCAACCACACCGCAAGATTTCCAGCAATTTTTTAGTGAAACAATATAACGTAAATGAATTCTAAACTATCCTCCCAGTGCTTCAGAGTAATGCTGAGGAAAGGTTATTGCTCAGTACGGTACCTGGGGGTCCTCCAAAATGAGCAGCCCCTGTGTGCCCTGTTACATGCGCGTGCCTGAGACGTGGGAATTGTTGCCAGCAACACCCACTCTGTCCACAAACACACAACTGGGTTTATCTCACCAAGAGTATAAAAAAAGTACAGAAGCCACTACCACTCTGAATATTTATTTTTACTATGGATTCTCTCCAGAATATAGGAAATTACAGAAAAGAAAAAAAAAGAAAAAAGAGAAAAAAAAAGAGAAAAAAAAGAAAAAAGAGAGAAAGGTAACTACTTAGTGGAAAATCTACAAGGATAATCCATTTTGAAGGACTGTAGTTACTGTATAGATGAGTACAATTTCTTTAGTATTCTCAATTGAGCTATTTTGAGAGCAGTTTTTCTTCAAATGCTTTTGCCTACTGTGGTGATTCTCAAACACACTAAGAAAGAATTCATTTGGAGACCTATTTCAGCATATTTTGGAGGACTGATTGACTTCAAGAAAAAATAGCAAAGACCTACATTAGCACAAAAAATAAGGTACAGAAACATGCCTTGCAGAACGGGCTCTGCTGCAGAAATATAGAGTGGTTGTCTGTAGGAAGATGGATTGTTTTCAGGACTGGCAAGTGCTCTCCAAGATAATTTGGGAAAGGATATTTAATTTTAAACAATAATTTACTGTGCTATGTGCTCAGAAACTGTGGCAAAAAAGGACACATTCAACACAATACCAAACATATTCTTTTGGAAACACCAACTTTCTTTGGACCTTCTTTCCTTTGTTTTATGTAAGTGAGCAAGCTGCTTCAGTGCACTCTCTTCTGACAGGCGCACATCTAAATCTCGTGCCATAGCATGCACCCAAAGAAGTTTAGAGCATCTCAGTGTTCCTCTGTCTCAAGCCATGAGGTCTGAGCTGAGAAAGCAAGTGAAGGGGCACTGATACTACACAGCCTGCAAGAACAAGGACCGCCTTGGCCACAGGGCTGCCACTAGAGTATTGTTTTAGCCTGAATCTCTGTAGCCTTTCTGTTGAGTACCCCGAGTCAGGAAGGCACTTCTTAGAGAACAGCATTCAACTCTCCCGAGCTTGCCAGCTCTTTGCTTTGGGAGCCAGACGCTGATGAGAAGCAATGACCCACTTGCAGTTCAGGTGCTTTGAACCGTGCCCCGTTCGTATGAGCTCCCAGCTGAGTAAGAGCATCTGTGACTGTTGCTGCTGTTGGTTCCTATGCAACCCACTTCTCTGTTCTTCCATCAGCTGAGAGCTGTGCAAGTGCTCTGTGGACCCCAAGCAAGCACTACCATGCCACTTGCGCTGGGGGTGCAAGTGCCCTCAGTTGTTTCTGCCAAAATTGAAGGAGGATCTTGTGTTTAGAATCACATGGCACTATGACGCCTGCAAGCCAAAAGCCACAGACACACTTCACAGCTGAAGTTAACTGCCCAATGTTGACATGGTCCAGAATCTTCCCAATGACAAATGTACCTTTACACCTTCAGCAAGGCACAAGACAAGTTTCTGAATACATATATGGATCAATCAATCCATGCTGGTAGAATTTCTTTGATGGATTCATGGAGGGATGTACACAGGATCAAACACTCTAGAGTATGAAACATGATTATACTGTGACATTTGACTTTAAGAATATTGTAAATACATGTTCCTGAAAAGGTAATTGCTAAAATGGTGTAATGAGTATGGTATTATATATTTCCATTATAAGATTTTAAGAGAAAGGTTACAGTTCTCAAAATGCCAGATTATAGAAAATAAAAAGGTATTACATAGCAGTTTTATCTTTTAAAGGGCCTTTTATTCAGGCAGTTACATAAAAAAGAAGGTAAATGAGAATACCGGTTAGCTTGCATTACAGATTACGGTGCCTACGTATCAGGAGTCTTTTGACAAACCACGAGAATGAAATTTCTGCGTTACTTATGTTGAGTACTAGTTATTCCTGCTTCATACTTACTACCCAAGTAAAGAGCACTCAGACAAAAAAAGGACAACTGAATCTGGCTGAGTACAATGTCCTGGCATTATATTAGAAAACACATTCTAGTTTTCTTTCCCACTGGCTTTCACAGTTGTAGATATATATATTATATAGATGGCAATGCTCTGAACATGGTAATGTTACCTGTAACTATTTTAGTTCAAAAATTCTAAACTCAAATATAGCAAAATAATAAATTCAAATGAAGTAACGTAACTGTCTACAGGACTATATAAATCTGGTTCCTTCATATCAGGCCATCAGAATACAGTTGGTTATTTTGGCTTCAATGCTTTGTTGTCACACGTAAAGGCTTTTGCAAGTATGTGAAGCCTTACTTTTCAGTCAGCAGTTAACAAGCTACATAGTCACTTAGCCTTTCAGTAGGAAAGAACGTCATGGCAAAATTCCTACTGATATTCAAGGAAGCAGAATCAGAATCACCATATAAAATAAGAAATGTGCTATTATATATAAGGATATACAAAGTATGTATACATATATACATACACTTATAGACACACAAATAATGTGTATATATATATAAAAACAGTCAATAGTTCTTTACTTGCTTTACATTTTCAAGCCTTAATGACAAAAACCTACTTATTTGATAATTTCTCATTTAAATTTTTTGGAAAATACAGCAAAGTGGTCTGATACTGGCAGTACTGATTGTCCTTTATGGTGCATAGCTCAAAGACATCAGAGGTAAAGGGAAGGAAATGCTGAACTAAAAGTCATTATTAAGGCTCTTAACAGCCTTGCAATCAATAGCCAGGAATAATTTCATTCTCTTGCACAGGGGTTTATAAATGTGGCTTCATAGCCTGATGGTAAAATGCTAGTGTGCAGAGGGATTTCTTTATTAGCAGAAGAGTGCACAGAAGCTGGATCCAGCTCACACCCTTTTAGATAGATGACTCCATTCACACAGAGAAGAATTTACATAGCTCTAACTTGTTCTAATAAAACTGAGATTCTGAGGCAATGCTACACTGAAACTGAGCTATCAGTGAAATAATGTTGAGAAAATGTTAAAAATCACAATTGTTTATGCCTTCCATTTTTGGGAGAGTATATTGAGTACCCAAAGACATTTCTATAGAATTTGAAAAACACTGGTGGCACAAAGACAAATTTCCAAAGCTAGACTGCAACTATGTTCTCATAAACTCAGACGACTCTTCATCTGTCTGAGCACACCACTGTTCCCAGAGGACGTTAGGACACGCTAAACTGTTGCTATCAATTCTATAAAATCAGGTGCTCTCTCTAAAGAGCAAAACAATAAAAATTGCAGTTCAAAAGTTTAGATGTGACTGCAGCCTGGTGTGTGCTTTAATATTCGATCTAACAGAAAAGCTAAGGCTTTTTTTTGGTAAGCTGGGAACACAAGAAAAATCAGAGAATTTATAAGGATGATTGATAAGACCACTTGTTCCAAGTGGGAAATTCTAAATGTTCACAAAAACGTCAAAAAATCCATAAAGAAGCTGATAATATTCTCTTAAAAAGAGAAATACAGGACATAATCTGTAAGGCATTTGTTTGTGAAATAAAAGTCACTTAATATTATTACACTGATAATTCCAATACATAAATAAATATTAAAGGCTCAGTAATAATTCCACATATAAAAGAGGCAAATGGAAAACATTCCCTCTTTAAGGTAACCACAACATCTGCTTGCCTATCTATCCATTTGTTCATCTCTACAAATGTAAAACACTTGAACTTTGAATCCTCTCAAGCGATGTTAACTGGAAGAAAAAGATCCTACCAGACTCATAAAAATCACGGGGAGGGAGCACGTTGAGGGCAGGACCAAAACCCCTAACACCTCCCCCTCCCTCCCCCAAACCCAACAAAACCACCAAAAGCCCCAGTGAGCTCCCGTTTCTAAACTCAGCTCTTTGTCCTCTCTAAGCCCCTCTAGCCAGCCATCCAGCATGGCACACGGTGGCTAGTGAAGCAGAATCAATAGCGAGGTCTAAACCTGCTATGCTGACGTGCCCAGTAAAGAGATAAGGACTGAGGAAAGGGAGTTATTGGGGAGTTCAGGTGACAGAAGGTATGAAATTAGACTTCTTAGTCCTGTTGATCACAGAATAGCTTGCTTTCTGTAAAGAAGCAGTTTCATGTGGCTCATCTAAGTGCTCTTGTTCAACCTCAAGAGGAATGGCATATAACTCCAAGAGTGCTGTTCATACAAAAATGATGAATTCTCAGCTAGGAGAAGGTTAGAGAACAGGAGTTCATTTCTTTCTTTACACCGTTCTCTATCAGGATGTTTTGTTATGTACTTTTGGCTTCTTATCTGGAATGGTAATTTAAGTCTTATAAAAGCTACACAGGAAGCAACATCCCAACTGAATTCAAGTGGCGGTAACGTAATACTATTACAGAAACCAGATTAACCCCACACAGAATTCCTTAATTAAATTCTGAGAAAATATTTTTATATCCCAGTACTGTAGTAACGTCCCTCAACTCTGTCAAGGGCTTGATATCACTTCTGTACGTTCTATGCGTTTACCCTGTGCCTAGCATCTGTAGGCCTAGAAGTCCACCTTCATTTGTACTTACGTGTTTTCCTTCCATTTCCATTAAAAACTACAGGTTTGTAAGAGGAAAAAATGAAGAACAAAAGCAGATTTGAAAGTGAATCACCAGGTGAGTTAGGAGAAACACAAACCTTGCAATACCTTGGCCAAAAAAGTAGTCTGCATTTCTCCTGCATAAACCAAGTAGGAAGACATTTGTACTTGTATGTGTTTCACATTCAAGAAATAGTTAAAGTGTTACAAATTGCTGCATAGCTATGTGATAGGAAAACTAAGAAGTTTTCAGTTCGATCATTTAAATTTTTCCAATTTCTTTTCAACTAAATTCTATAACTGCATATAATATATATAATTGTATATCTATAACAATGTTTAAGTAGGCAATGGAAGTAATTCTTTTAGATATCAACAGAAGCACAAAGGGAATTTTTAAGAGGCATAGTAGCTGAAACATAAGAAGGATTCTGATTTTTGGCATAACCAGAAAATACATAAAGACGGTAGCCAAAAGGGATTTGGAACTGATACAGTTGCCCATCTACTTTGGCAAACATCAACCATGAGCCCATCGTTACCTGACCCTTTTAAGTCACTTAATATTTCCTGTGACAGTGGGAAGAAGCAGAAATTTGCTCTTTCCTGATTTTCTATCCATTCTATTCTGTACCCAAAGTGGGAGGGGGAAAAAAAAGGAAACTTCTAAACTTAGATAATAATCAGAATATGGACCTCTGTTTACAAATCTCGCATATGGTACTCAGCAAACTATATGGTATAAAAACAAGACAGCTATTCTAAGGTAAGTATATAGTATAAAAACAAGACACCTACTTGACAACAAAGATATATGCACTATACCCTCATCTTGAAAACCAACCCAGGAAAACTGTATGTGAATATAAGTCATGACTTATAATTATAGATAGAATCTGACCTACAATTTTATCTGCCTTGTTTTACCTTTTTGTGTACAAGAACTGTAGGAACAAGAATGCTTATGGGTGAAAGAAGAGGGAAATGGCCGTGAAAACTACTTATCTAATTTATTTTATCATTCTTTTTTTGCATGTATAATTGAAATACATTTGAAACCCCCTAGAGATTTGTCTTTGGGAAGATAACTGCTTTGTTGAAATTTCCTCTTTGAGCTGGACTTGCCTTTTGAATAATTCACATAGAATTGCTTCCCTTTATTCACTCATGTTTTCTTTACATAGTGTTTGAAAACTTAGCCCTATGACCCTGGATGTGAAAGCATGCAAAAAGAATCTGTATCCTTTACTTTTTGCTTCATTACAGAGAAACATTACAGACAATGCTGACTCACTCGTCTGTTGTTGCTGTAGACAAGTTACGCCTGTTAACCAGGTGACTAAACCTTCAAGCCCCTGGCAGAAATCTGGGACAGTAATTATATAAATGTAGGACAGTGCCAAAATCAATCAAGAACAGTTTCTAAAATGGACCAGTTGTCCAAAATACAACTGTCTTCTGGTTTCATTGGCTATTTAGTGAAGGAAAAAAAAAAAAGATAAAACAAAAACTACCACACTGGGGTCATAAATTACTCTTGTATAGACAGTACAGACTTTATTATTATGATACACGATGACATTGCTACATTAATCCAGTAATTTTCAAAAGTGCTTTTCTGTGGCTTACAACTTTCCTTTAGCGCTGCAATTCAAACAACAGCTGAGGAAAACTGATCAACGCACATGGAGATTCGTGGGGTAAGGAAGGAATAAGCTCGTGGTTTGCTCTAATTTTTTTCAATAAATTTTCAATTTTTGATGCGGAAAATGAGAACAAGAGTACTTACAATAATATTTACAAAAGTTATATGAAGAATAGTATGTAATATTTGCAGAGTACTTTGAAACCATGAATCAAGAAGGATAAAAATACCAATATTGTAATTTTGTTGCTTATATTCTGTGGTTGGAAGCATGACTTAAAACAAAGAAAGGAATGAAATGACTGAAGTAGAAGTAGTTGCCCTACAGTTCTCTTTGCCATGAATTTCCTCCTGTGGGTATTCATGCATATTCTAACTGACTTTTATTACTAGCATTTGAGCCTACTTCTAAACACCTACACTCACATGCATACGGTCTAAAGGCAAATGACAAATAACACAACTTTTACTTGACAAGAGGGGTATCACATTAACTGTGTGAATACTATCCAGTCTTCCAAAAACAGGTTTCCTAGAAGTAGCTATCCAGGGGATAGATACACATTTCCGGGCAGTAACATTACACATACATATGTGATTTTCTTTGAAATTAAAAGATAGAATCTTTTGCATATCTCTGACCCTTTCTCACAGTCTCTGTTTTCCAGATCAGCCTAGACCCTTTGTATTAATCTGTAATTATCTTTCTCTTTCAAAATTTATATTCAGTCTGTTTCTGGCTTTGTAGATGAAAACACCGTGTTTCATAGAAAGCTAGCAAGCTGCTTGCCAATTGGTGGCCATAAAATAACAGCATATCTTTACTTTTAGTTATAACTTTATATACTATTCCATTATTCAAAATAATGAGTGAAGAGTATCTGCAGCGTGATTTTTCAAGTTACTATATTAAGCCTGCATAAAAAAACCCTTACATACACAAATACTATCCCACTGTTCCAGGGAAGCCCACACCAGAGCTTCTCCCAAAGAAAAAATACGGTAGAGTATATGAACAATTTAAATAGCCTTATTGTCCTTAGTGACTGGATCTCAGATTATTCAAAAGAAGGACCCTCGAGTGCCGTTGCTCTGACATGAAAACTGTATTTCATTGTAGCTGAGAAATGTTTATATTTTTTTTCCGTAAAAGATGCTTTCATTCTCGCATTATTAAATTTAGGGTCATATTTACGGCTTTTATTTTAAGTTCCTGGTCACATTTACAGTTTTCAATTTATCTTTCACAATTCAGAAGTCTTAAATATTTTTAGATCTTTTCTGCTGTGCAATGAAAACACATGGGACTTGGACTGAATTTAAAACCCTTGCCATGTGTCTGTTTTTAATATGGTCAGCCTCTCTATAGGTTAGATTTATTGTTTAATTAGGTAGAAAATGATAAAATACAAGTGAAATGTCATAATAGCAAATACTGACCAACACGATTTGAAGGAAAGATCATAAACGAAGCCATCCCCTGCATTTATTCTTGGAATAACCACAAGTCCGGTCATTGAACTCGGCAGTAGGCTCCATTTGCAAACAAGTTCCTAATGAATTGCATTGCTCAAATAGTAATTGTCTCCCTGCCTGGTGGTTTATGATCATCAACACCTGTGTGCCTTGAGAACTGTAAAAGCCGTTCTGTTTGCTATGGAAACCTGGAACTGGGAAAAAGGAAGGCACAAAAGTGCTTTCTGTATCTCTGCACTGGGGGCAAGATTCACAAGATGCTCGAATGAAGAGACCAAGGAGAAAGAATAAACCTTCCAAGAGCTCACACTGAACCGTGTGAGCGGGTATTTATA
Source organism: Aptenodytes patagonicus (assembly GCF_965638725.1). NCBI lineage: Eukaryota > Metazoa > Chordata > Aves > Sphenisciformes > Spheniscidae > Aptenodytes > Aptenodytes patagonicus. Next base: position 18,835,995 of record NC_134957.1, read on the forward strand.
TATGCATTTTTCTTTAATTATTTCCGCTTTCAGCGCTACTCCAGCTTGAACAGAAAGTGAGTATGTACAGGTTTCTGTGATTTGAAAGGCTATCAATGTACTTTTTGAAGAGCACAAATAATTATGAGCTTGATTAAAAAAGAACAAGGGAAACCCATAGTACAGAATAAATCTCCTGATAAGTGATAGTTGTCAAGGTCTCCCCTATACTAAACAGAATTATAAACAAAGTTGTATTTTTAGGAAAACAGAAATCCCGCTAGTCTTAAATATGCAGCTTAAATAACAATATAATACAGAAAGGGATGACTCCATCTATGTGATGAGCTGAATAAACTTCTTGAACTCCAAAACTCTCAGTTTTTAAGTGTTTAGAGCCATAATCAAAGTTTAGGGCTCTGAAATATTGCTGAATAGTAACTAAAAATCATAACTGCCTTGAACCCCAAATACTTCTCTTATTATTCTAGTACTTCAAAGTTTTATATAAATTAATGATAATTGAATCTCAGGTTCATGGTCCGGTACCTCACTGTCGCCTTAGAGAAGCTATTACCATGGTGATAAGATTGCTTAAATTAAGCTGTCTTTTTCCACAGTACTTGGCTCATTGCCAGTGCAGTGAAGGGAGATTTCAGTCCATTCAGCACAGCATTAACCTTACTGCCGACACTGCTAAATGGGTTAGAGGAACTAGGAAGAAATTTGATTTTAAGAAAAGAAGGAACAAGCAGATATGTAAAATACTGAAGCACAAAACAGGACTAAAACCAAACACTTTGAAACAAAATCAAAATTAGGCAAGTTTTGATATTTAGACAGAAAACTTAAAAATTCTAATGCTTGAGTAATCTAAATGCAAAACTTTACTCAAAATAAGCGTGTCCAATGGTTTATCCATGAGGGAACTGTAACAGATTATAGGGAGGATCAGAAATAATGACAGGTAAAAATCCCTATTTAACATCTAGTTTTTTCTTCTTATTTGGGAATTTGACTGAAGTGGGAAAATAAATAGCAAACACCAGAAAAAAGAACCCGCAAAAAAAGCAAGACATGAAAACAAATACTGAGTCAACTAACAGGGCATGGAGAAAATGAAAAACACTCCTTTGAATTGTCAAGGTTTAATACGTACTCCATAAAAAGTAGTAAGCTATGTTCAGATGGGGCTGTCAGAGATAATGACAATGTATTACACTGTAAATCATAAGATTTGAAACATTAGAGCAAAGTATCTATGAAACCTGAAAAAACAATTATTTTAGTGGAAAGGAAGGGAATAGGCAATAGGTTGCAAGTACTTTATTCTGGGGGAGAAGAAAAAATCAATTTATGTAAAAGCCCAATAACATTATCCTAAAAAAGAGAATCAATGTTTCCTGTGTTTTTATGTGGCGTGAGAGATCCTTGCAGTCTTTTTCTGGCAATACTTGCAAATTATTTTTCCGTGTGACAATGAAATTACTGCATGTTCATAAGTCATTTTAATAATGAATATGTTTTTTTCGAAACTGTGTGTGCATACAGACAGAGCCTGAATTTGCATTTACAGGCACATTACAGTGCTGAAGGCTGCAGCACAGTCAGTCGGCGGTTTGAGCTGTTCCACCTCCTCCAGGTACAGCTCTTCTCCAGCTTCTTCACCAACAGCTATTCTATGACATGTCCGCTGAAGTTTTAAAGGTGTTCCTAATTCTTATTTTCATTTGGGTTGCTTATCATCAGAATAACTGCCAGAGTTAGAGAACTGGCCTTGGCAATGACATACATCTAGACTCTATTTTTTGCTTTGCCAAAAGCTTGTGTGAACATGAAAAGTAATTTCGCCCCTCCAAGTCAGTCTCCTCATTAAAACAGCTGGGCTAGTAAGCTAGGTCCTGCCAACACTGTTTTGTGGATTAGTCCATGCATATAACACCTCTAGATGAAGCACAAAACAGAATTTCCGATTTGCCCTTTTCTATAAAAATAGAACAAAGTTTTATTCTACAAAAAATCTTTCAGAACATGTACCTCAGTATACGTCTTTACTGCAGCCCTTTGTGGTCTAATCTAGGGTTTCAAATTCTAATTACGTAAAAATACATGTTTAATCAGAGTATTGCAAACATTTTCAGAATGACAGAATTTTCTTTTACATAAATATGACACATTATCATTATGAGCAGACTCATAAACTTGCTTCATTTCTGACTGTCCAGAGTGAATAGGGTTTACAGTCACACGATTAGTTCTAGGAAATCTTTTCCTGTCTGAAAGTTCTCTAATATTACGTGGCTGTAGATAAACCATGCAAACACATGTGCTGTTTATGGATTAACAGAAGATACAGTTGGAAGAAAAGATGAACATGCGCATTCTGATTTTTGTCTAGTTATTACAGTAGGGAATACATTACTGTCTAAGTCTTCTTTTTGACTGCAAGTGTTCCAAATTAAAAAAAAATAAAAATCTGCTTAGACATATTAGGTATGTACATATTAGGTAGATTTGGTACTATTAAAGATTTAGCACAGAAATACAGCTGCCATTGACATGTATCCCTTTATTTTGTAGGATTCTTTTTAATGGGCAGCTAAACGTTAATGGAGAAAGAAAGCAAGAGAATCCAGATATTAGGCCAAAGTATTTGTTCAATTCTAGCTGAATCATTCCCTGTTAAAGGAAGAAAAACCAGGCTGCAAGCCCTTCTTTTTCTCTAAGGCTGTTTTGTGTACTATAGACTTCTGGGAAGCGGTGATCACAAACGTTTTTTATTACAATGTTCCCCTGCTATATCACTTGTCTGCACATGAACTGCAGATACGTCTTGGCAAACAGTCTCACAGATTCTACTTTCAGATTATATAGCCTTTCAGCCAGCTTCATGAGAGGCTGCAGCTAGCTACCAGAGGGTGCATGAAATCAGCTGAAGCAACCACTGAAGGGTAGGAATGTGGAAAATTCCCAGACGTTGTGAATCGCCTACGTGTAAGCCCACAGTATGTTTTCCAGTCTGAATTCCTAATCCACTGCACAGCCCTTTCGTCAGTATCCAATTATTTAATTATAGATATAACTATACATCTATGTATTTGTCCTTTATGAGAAGTTTCAAATTTGCAAAAATAATAAGAAACCAGAAAAATTAAACTGAACTCAAAAGAGACTTAAAATTGCAAAGTATTTTCCGCAATGAGGTCTGGCGAGAATATAGTGAACAGAGGTGCAGAAAGGCTAAACAAGATCTACCCAACTGTTGATTGAAGAGAACCAAAAGGTACTTAATGGCTACAGAATGCCCAGGGATCAGCCTTACATGCAGCAGAAAGTATAGAATATATGAGCTTGTTACACCAGAAATGACAGAGATTTATCTTTATAAAGATTATGTAAACAGAAGCTTCTAGCTCTAGACGGACTACCTGAACTAAAATTTTGCATATGTTCTCTTTTGGAGAAAAATTTCCATCCTCCTTGATTCTTTTTGTGATTTGTCCTTAAGACAAATAAGGAAAGTTTTATTTCAGAATGAATCAGCCTATTCTTCAATCCCAACTTAATAGCCTTTCAGAGAAGAAAGACTTGACACTTCTGATTAGCAGCAGTTAAGTGTTTAAAGACGTATACTAATATTAAGTTTTGTAATAAAATAAAAACAACCTTCTTATAAAAGAACAAAATTTAGGTTTCAGTGATAATTGGCCCTTGGACATATGTGTATTAAAAAGGAAACACTTCTATGCATAATACCTTATATTCTCTGGATCAGATTAGTTGGATGTCAGACATTCATCTGTTTCACCAAACACAACTTCAACAGACAGTCATGCACTTTACATGTTTTAAAATGCCAAAACCCAAAGGAAACCCTAGTCAAAACTTCTTGGTGCTCTGTTCACAATGAAGAGGAAGAAGGTTGTAGAAAATCAAGGGCTTGTTTTAAGCATCAAGTCAGCAAACACAGCTGTAGCTGAAAGCCATCAAATTAGCTAATACTTTTCAGGAACAAAAAAAGCTTATTATAGCCAAAAAGTCACAGGCAACTGTATTTACCTCTGTGGCAGAACTTTGGGTACTGAAACACAGGTTTGCTGAATACAGAATGTATTTGCTTTCAATTATTTTTCAGAGTAGATTAGTTGTGTAAATTGTGAATGATCCTGAAGTTGAACCCTCCGTTCCCCAGCTCCCAGAGGTAAGGCTCTCCATGCTCAATACCTGTCTTGGGCCGGTATCATTTCTCCATTACCAAATGATTATCATATTATATTCTTTGTGTATATATGCAATAAAGTGTTTAAATACACACTGAGGAAAATATTATTTTAGTATTATTTCCTACCTTTTCTTACCCACAGGAAAGCTACAGCCTGAACACTGACTGACTCCAGAAGTGCCAGAGTACACTGATTAAACAAAATTTCTATTTGCTGATTACAAAATGGCGCTGGGAGAATGTGGGAGGGTGAGACAAGTACGCAAGCACAAATCCTGACTGCACACAACTCTAAAATACCTATGTAATCTACACACCTTAAGAAAATCAATGTCTTCCAAAACTTTGCAAAACATGTGCTTTTATGAGCATTAATGATCTAGATGAATCAAGTAAGTAAGGCCTCACATGGTTACACGACATGGCCTCAAATCAAAATGCATTGGCATGTCCTGAACGACAAACTTGTAATTCCCCACCACCACCTCATGCCAACGTCAGGCCTCCTCCCCATCTTTTTTTTTTTAAACCATTTGAGAGATGTTGTGTACAACAGGTTGGTCTGTACCTGGTTTCCAGAGGTATGTTGCTGTTCAAGACCCAGCTGTTATGGAGATGTACCGAATCTTGCGTACTGGTGGGGGGAGTCGGGGCAGCAGGACTGGGCTGGCTGCGGGTGGTCATTGATCTTCTCTGGAGAGAATCAGCTGTTGGAGGTGGTTTTCTGGCGCAGGTACACGCGTGCGGTGGTGGAGGTGGTGGCGGGAGGGGTCTGAAGGTGAACTGGTTGTGTGGGCTACCTGGCATATCTGAAACAACAAAGAAAAGGCAAAGAAACCCACAGAGCGTTACTATTTTAAAAAGCTCAAGAGAGCATGAGCATGACATGATATTTATTGGGATTAAAGCATTGTGCTTTATCACGTTGTTAACCCAGTTGCCTGTACAATGTTGTTGCAACATATGAAATAATTTAAGATATAATACTCTACTGAAATGGAGAATATCAGACAGAGACACACACCCTCCAGCACTGTAGTTCAACAAAAAAGAAAAAGGAAAAAAAAGAAGAAGATATAACATTCACTTAATTTGTCATAGGATTTTTTGGGGAGGAGGGTAAAGAACAAATAAATCAAGTTGACACTGAATTGCAGCAGAGATACCAACTGATTTCATAAGGTATAAATCTCATTTAAGAACGTCTGTGAAAGAAATAGACACAGTATAAGAATTAGTCTTGCACTTCAAATCAAGAGAGAAAATAACTGAATAATTCCTACCACCTAACAAACATCTTTCATAAAACAAGGTTAACACATTTCTACAGGTCTGTTACTGCATTTGTTAAACGAGACCGGGGAAAAGGCCCTCTTACAGACTATCTGAAGCACTAATGATCCAGATTCCCAGAGAAAAGGTTTTGTGGCAGCTAAAGGCAGATGAGCTGGCAAGGAGCTCACAGCCACTGGACGAGGCTGCGAAGGAGATGGAGTGAAAGATGTGCGTGGTGGGTACCCAAGGCCCTGCTACCTGTGCTGCCGCTGCCCTACGGGACCCTCAGTGCTGGCCTCAAGCACCCGAGAAGGACGCTGTAACTGCACGGGTCCTGCCCTGTGCTAACACTGCTACACGGCTTTAAGGTGGCTCAGCCTGGGCCAGTGAGCTTGAATCCTCCCGCAAAAGACAACGAAGATACAAATATGGTGTAACGGTACTTTGAAGAGACAATAAAATCTTGTTTTCTCTACTTCCCACAAGTCTGCAAAGCCTCTCAGAACAGCAGGAAACACAGCTATGGAGAACTGAGGCAAGAAATTCCTTTTTGAAAGAACAATAACAAATACCTTGCAAAGAAGATGCTGATAAAAAATGCTGCCAGATTGAGTGAACTGTGAAGCCGTTAACCTGAAACTCTTCCAGCTAATTTACCTCAGTGCCTAACGCGGCTTTGTCCCATTTCTATATGCACCCTCGCTCTCCCTTTTACCTTAGCAGATGTCCAGTTAAATTTGCACAAAACCAGCTGGAGCGGAGCTCTGATGAACCTGCAAAAATTCCCTGCAAGGAACTGTTGTTGCCATCCATTTACAACACATGATTTCTTTAAATTATGACATGATGTGTCTTCAAGGTGAAAGATGAAAGTGTGCCCCTTCCCTTCTTGGAATGGCTGCTGGAAAAAAAGCACTTTTTTCTCCGTGACATTCATAATTTACCCCAACTGGAGAAACAAGGTTGTTTAGTGCTCCACATAAGCTTTTCTATGCTGCGGTAAGCAAAGCTGTCACGGATTTGGCCCAGGCTTAATCCTTTTAATTTCATTGATCTTTTATCAAGGCAGCATTCTTACAGTTGCATTAAGGTTTACGCTGTAATATTAGTTTGCATATACCAGAAAAGCATTTCTAAGCATATTAGAAAATTGGAGACCTTGGAGACCTCAGTAAATTAAATCACTGGAGTCAACAGTCCAGAGCTCTGAAATAATCTTCTAAGGCACTTTCATATAATAATTAATCTCAGTAAATCCTGTATCCTGCTATTTTAGAATTGAAAGCTACCCAATTTTGGACATAATATTTGATGTCCAGCATCCTCAAGTATTTGATCAATGACATTCCCTTACTTAGCGGTATCAATCTTAAATCCACTCTACAGAAAATTTGCAGGATTATTATACATCCTATAATTTGCATGACAAGCCATTTCAATGGTTGTGCCACTGTCCTGTTAGAAAATTGCTGATCTTTGCCAGGACACGCAGTTAGACTCTACAAGGTACATCAAAAGCTATGCAGTAAATGCCGAGCAGCCAAGGTGACTGCTTCTCTAGGTAAATGGGAAAAAACTGTATAATATATATGGCAACGCATCTTTTAGTTCCCTTCTTCCCCTTTTATCTGTACTGCCCTTATCCTGTCGCTAGCACACAATTATCTGACCTACAGTTTAGTTTGTTCCATGCAATAGACTGGTTCTGCTTTGTGAACCATAAAGTATTTCTGGTCGGCAGGGTACCTTCTATCTCCCAGTGCAATTTATCACAACACATTAACACATCAGATTTCCTGGAGGATTCCTTTTTAATTATTACACTTGTCACCCCTTTGTCCAGCTACTGGCATCACAGAAAACGTCACATCAGATTCTGAAGTATTTTGGTGATTTAAAGACAAGTCTTCTGCATCAGACCTTCGCTTCAGTGAAGCAATGCAAATTCATTATGCTGAGAATCAGCCTGAGTTTCCAATTAGTTTTTACAGACTTTCTAATTTGGCAAAGTTATTTTTATTTTGCTTGAAACTAAGTCTACATCTCATTAACTTTATTTTTATACCACAAAAAATGTTGCTTGGGATATAAAGTGGCATTATATCTAAATATCCACACTTATGATTATTCAGAATGCTGAACAAACAGTAGACTCTGTAAAATAACTTAATGCAAAATCATTTAAATACCTAAAAAGTGATATTACACAAGATAATTTGTCTAAAGCCAACAAGTTTCCAAAATGTATGGGAATGATATAGAAATTAGCTTAGCTATAAATTTTTATCCTGTTGCTATTGTTCAGCATAATGCTATCCATAACAACTCCTGGTTTTATTTTTAATGGTTGCTAATAACATTCAGATTTTTTAATTTTTTTTACATCAAAAAGTCTATGTATGATATGCAAATACAGCGTTATTTGTTTTCAATGTGTTCACTGACATGGTAGAAGTTTCCATTCATCTAAAAATGTAACTGTAAGACGTGATTTCAGCTCAAACTTTACATTTACAATAATTTGCTTCAAATCAGATTTTCATCTGAGGAGCATCCAAGCCAGAAGAGATGCTCTTGGCCCTCACTATTGGCCACCTCATCTACACTTGCATTTAGCCCATTTTTTTACAGACAGAATAGGCTGTTGAGAAAATGTCTAAATTCTTTTCCTTGAGAATTCATTATTTTTACATAGTTCTCTCATTTCAGCAGAGCACATCTAGAACTGTGACGTTTCCTGAAAAGATCTACACAACATTCTGCTTCTTTGTTGTATATTGGATCTGCTTTGTTTTACTCTAACTTGCACACTCCCCATCGACTCCACAAACCCCACTTAAATTTCTTTCCCCCCCTTTTTTTTTATTTTTAAGCAAAGGTTTTTGCTTTCATTCTTCAGTAACGATGTTAATTTGTTTAGCTTTTCTATTTTGAGACACTTCCCAAACGCCATGCACTCACTCCAAAAGAGAAACTGCTGTATTGATGCTAGCTATAAACAAGAAAAACTTTCCTTGTAATTCTGCTAGTTTGAAGGATTTCTACTTGCTCTCCTTTCTTTGAAGTTTGAAGGGAGGAGTTCTGCTTCTGTCCTGAATGTTTCTTCTTCTTCCTTGGTTCTGACTCCTTCTTTTGGATGGCTCTTGATCAATACTGAACACATGCTGCTCCATGGCAGTTGTATAATGGAGCTTGGTATCCTACAGATACAGAGTGCAGACCTCAACAGCTCCTCTTCAGCTGCTGAGTTCTACTACTACTGCTTTTTCCTTCAGGAGATACAATAATTCAGATCTTGCTTTTTTCTAGGCCTCTGCTTTTCAGAAAGTGGAAAGTAAGTTAACTTAGACACCTCCCTTACTCTGCCATGTTCGCTGAGTGCTGCCATTCTGCTCAAAAGTTATTGGAGGCACAGACCAATGGACGAGAGCAGCATTAACATAAACTCATTATCCTTAAGAGTCAGGCTAGAATGCCTTTGTAATCATAAATATGTAGCCAAATTGCTTTATAGACTGACAAAAATGAAATAAGCAGCTTTATCAACTAGTTAGCACCTGATTAAAAATTACTTTTGAAAATAAGCCAGGCCTTTGCTGAAGTATTTTCCTAACAGTTTTGAAGTATACTGCACTATACTTTTTGGATCCATGTAGAAAGAAGGGGTAATTGAACTGTTTTATCATTTACTGACAAGACTACAATAGCCTGTATCATTACTAAGTGAAGTATATCAGAGAGAATATATTAAAAAGTAATGAACCTTAAAAGGTTTGCATCTAACCTGTAGTGCTTTTCAGATATTTTAATTTTTTCAGTTCCTAAATTCATTATTTATTGGTATGTTTGGATTTTTATTTTTTTTTAACTAGACATGTCTCAGCTGAGTATGAAATAGCTTGCAATCCATTATTCAATGAATGAAATAGCAACATATGTTCAGAGAGTTTAGCTTAGTTTATTTAAAAGTTCTATGGGTATACTACTGCTCAGTTACAAACCAATCTGTAATTTTTTCTCAAGCAGAGATGAAGGAGCGTAATGGGCACTGAAGAACTGGAAAAGATTCAGTGCAGGGAAGACAGAGAATCTGAATGCTTAAGACCAGAGCTAAAAAGCATAGAATAAAAATTCTCAGTTTTATAATGAGATTTATGCTCTGGGTCCGAGAAGACAAACTAAGATTTAGATGTAGGTGCTACCATCGCAGAGTCCTGGTTCTGCTACATGTTAATATACTTATTGATGTTGTGTAAGTCTTTACACCCTTTCCTTCTAAATTTAAAATTGTTCTTTTTCTATGTATGCACCAATGACCTTACTAAGCCCCTAATTATTTGTTGCCTACCTCTGAATTCCTTTTATTTTTGCTGTCACATATTTTGAGAAAAGGTGAATATGAAAAAAAAATTGTGTATGAAATTGCTCTATTGATATATAAATTTATGTTTTGTTTCCGCAATCTATTCTACACTTGCTCCTTCGATGTAGCTCAACATTTAGTTGGCCTACCTTACTTGCAAAAACCTTTGCTTCGAGAACTTTGTCAGACCAGTAGGATATAGAAGTATCTAACCAGCACCTTTAATACCAATTTACCTTTATTGTTTTGCTGTATATAACTTTTTTCCTCAGCCTTACTACACAGTAAATCTTCCAGAATATAAAATATCAAACATCTCTAAAGAACTCTACAAACCATATGATTTTATGCAAAAGAAAGTTTATAATGTAATGAAAGCTTATAAACTAAAGGTCATACGGACTCAAAGTTTACATACAAAGTAAGAGAGATTTAGAGACCTCGAGAGACCAATACTACTTCCCACCACAGCCTACTGATTCATGCCCACGGTGCTTTGAGCTCGCCCCTGCGGCAGCAGATTTTCCTTGCTGAGCAGGTTGGGACGGCCCAGAAAAGACTGAGGGAGGGAGGGAGGGAGGGACCAATTAAGCATTGGGGATCATCAAGGGGCTCTGGGCACTTTATTCATTAGTACAGCTGTGCCCTCAGATAGCCAAGTATATAATTTCATACCATACTGCCACTCTAAGAGTAGAATGAACCCTACGTGTCATTATTTAGGCTGTGCTGAAAACACAGCACTTCACTTCCAAAGAAAATTTAACAGAGCTCTTATGCCACGTGCTTTGAATAGTGTCAATGAGCATAAAATACAGCTGGATTTACAGATGTCAAACAAATGATGTATAATACTTAAACACGCAGTCCAATGTGTTCCTACGGATCCCATTAAATGTTTCCTTAATGTTCTCAGTATCACATATGTTCAATTCCCTTGAATCCCTTACAATTATCCACACACGCAATAACAGCTTCTAACTCATAATTTGTGGATCGTTTTAACAAAAAGACATTTGGTAAAATAAGAATTCTAATAATTTCCTAATCCTAACGGAAACTTATTTCTCCTTCAGCATTTCCAAGTTTAGCCATATTTAAAAATGAAATATGATGGCAATTCAACTCTTTTTGAAACACAGGTAACATTTACATTGAATGCTGTATGGTCTAACTATGTAGAAAAAAATCTGCTCTGCATACAAGCTACAAGGACAGTAAGGACTTCTTATCATGGCTGCGCAGCACTTCTTTTTCTATTTTTACATTAACAGCCTAAATTATACTGTAAGACCCGACTGACTATAGTTTGTAAACACTCATAATGGACCTCGTTCTAGGAAACTTTACAAAAACATAATTACCCAGTTTTGAACACCAGACTAAAAAGAAATGATGGGAGCATCACCAGCAGGTCTCTGTTTAAAACACTGTTGCTTTTATAGAAGTAAATGTTTTATGTTTCTTTAATTCTGTTTAAAACAATCTCTTGTGAAATAGTGCTAAACTCAGCTAAAATTCCTTCTGGAGTCCATATTTATTTAGGTAGACTAATATGAGCCTGGGATTTTCCCATTATTTTAATTTACATTTTTGGTCCATTTCTAACAAACAGATGCTGGATTACTTAAAGTCTACCAGAAAGTCTTCACAAATCAAATAGTATAAATGGACTTTACTACCTGCATGTGATATTAACTATCAATGCCTTAAAACTTCGAGCAATAGAAAGCATAAGGAATTTTCATTAGCAGGACTTTTGTATTTGCCAGTAATTTGCTATTACTGTTGCATGTCAGGATGGTAACACTGCTGGGCTCTATTTCTGCTAGAACATCAATTAGTAGCATGATAAAAGTGAAAAAAATACTGGAGATCTCATAGTCTTTTGGAAGAGAAATCAGAAGTGTCTCAGAAGTGCCTCTGCAAACAAAGTTTCTTGACTCAGCTGCAGGAAGATGTGGGAGACTTTTTCAGGCAAAAGAACGGAGGTTAGAACTCATTAGAGAAGGAAAGGCAGTGATTTATCACTGGGGAACTATCACATGGCCACCCTTTCCAACTGTGCTGATAGGATGCATTTAATAATATTTTGCCTTTCAAGATTCAAGAAATTCTGTCATCTGTTGTCATTGTACCGTATACTTAACTTGTCAATTTTACTTCATAAAATTCTTGAAAGAAGACTGATATACTCTTTTTTTAGGTGTGCGTGGGGGAGTGTTTTTGCTTTTTCTGATGATAGAAATGTTAATATACTCAAACCAAAAGAAGGGCTTGTGGGCCCAAAGCTATCTATTTTTTTCTCCAGCTGTATCAGCTTGTGCAATGAAAGACATTACCTTTCCTGACAAACTTTGCCTTACTTAGAGGCACTTATACCTGTAGACCATTAGAGCTACCACAGCGCTACTCCTCCTTAATTAACTCCATCACTCAGTGTTTTAACGTGGGAGCCTGATGGCTGAAGTAGAATAATTTTGGACATAAACACTGCACTATAAGATGCCACTCTCTGTGCTGCAGTTTGTAACCAGAAATGAGTTTCAGGTTATAACGCTGTGTACTGTGGATAAGATGCAAGTTTTAAATGTTACCATGCAGAAGCACCTGGCAATATAAACACGCTGATGCGTGTTCAAATAAAATCAACATTGCCAAAGGGGAGTGAAGAGCTAGAGCTCCTGAGGCGCTTTTGTTCTGCTGAACTGTCTGAATTATAGCTTCGTTCTATACTACTTCTTCATATAGCTGTTAAATACCAATGCACTCTTTGTATAATATTTACATGAAAAAATGATTCCATTTATGTGAAATGCCCACATTTATGTCAATTAATATGACAAATTCGAAACGAAACTATCCTACCCACTCCCATCTCCTTTGTTGCAGTGGTACATCCATCAGATTCTCTCAAACACCCATCCAGTTGAGACAGGACTCCTCTTAAATCACTACAGTCTGTTCCAACACAAGACAGGCCCATTGGTGGTTGAGTCACAGAGGTCAAGGACAAAACGTGAAGGGAGAAGAAAAGCAGCGCTCCAATTATGGAGACCGAGGGAACAACCTAAACAACCAGCTCAGGCTTCCAGTGGTTTGTTTAGCAGATCAAGCAGCTGCTGGTACAATTAACATGACGCTGCATTCAAAGGATAGAAGGGGAGACTGACAGCTCCCAGCCAGCTTAAAGGTGATATTTCAGGAGAACGCCTAATTCCTGCCATTACTTAAAAGTGGTGGGTTCAGTCAATATCACAAGTTGTAACTTCTATCAGTGGCAACTCACAGGGAACAGTACAATCCCTATTCTAAAACTCCGAACAAAGCGGGAGAGATTATAGCTTGCAGAGTAAGCCTATCATCCAGGTTTACAAAAGCCAGGCAGTTACAAGTAGCCTGGCAGCAAATTTTGATGACCTTAGAGGTGAACAGATTTTGATTAAAGAGCAGTTTATGATTGGTAAAATAGGTTGTGAGCAGCCATGGCTGTAAAAATTAATGTTTCCCCAGTTATTGATGGTTTTCGGCACAGTGATATATGTTCAAGTTTGGCCTTTGTGTCATTAAATTCATTAGCTGTGAGGGCTTTCTAAAAGGGATCTATGGGTAATGGAATTAGCAACTATAAATCATACTGAAATATACAGTGTATTTAGCCCAGTAGTTCAGTGGAAATATCATGAGTATGGACATATTAAGCCACTTTGTCACCAACCTCTCTACAGTAGATGATAACCTTTCCGGCCTGCCTCTTACCTGCTTCATCTGTGTTCCCGTTACTTTGCAACATTTTTAGGAAAAAAGACTGCTTGAGGCCATGCCCTGTTACAGACCCAAATAATGTAAAACCCTGCAGCATTTGAGTTCAGTGCACAGCGATGGCTGACGTGAAGACTCTTCCATTTTAGTGCTTGCCTTCTCAAGGCTGGGGACAGTGACGTGAGACCTACGAGTTGACTGAATTACAGAATCCTGTTCAGCTTAAAGCCCAGCCATGAGAGAGATCAGTTTGTTGATTCATATTTTTGTAAATATAAAATATTCTGTGGCTCTACAGAAATACGAAAAGATGATAAGCCCTAAGTCATGGTTAAACTTGCCAGTTACATCAGGACCCAAACTCAAGCCCTGATGAGCATGTTCATGCACATTCCTGGAATTACTGGGGGCAAGATCCCAAGCATATCCTCTATCTATTTGGACTCAGACAGAGCTAGAGCTTTGTTGGCAGCAGTGCAAACTAAGTTTACTTCAAGGTGGAAGTGCCTGAACTTTCTGGCTTCAAGGATGAATCACACTCCAGCTTCTCCCGCTTGGATATATAAAGGCTTTTGCTCAGGACACCTGACTCTCTGCACTCCAGATTATCATGTCAAATCCAGACATCCATCATGTCTCCTGACATTATTCTGCAGAGCATAATTGAAAATACTAGACCCATTTTTATGATCAATACCATGTACAGATGTAGAAGCTTGAAGCTCTTCTGGATCATTCAGTAATTGTCTCTACCCCCATGTATTTACTTCATTTTTAAGACAATCCTTTTAGAAAGATATTAAGGAGGGAACACGAGGAGAAATATAGACTAGTTTCTATATTCATAACATTCTGAAGAACATGTTTATAGCTTATATAGGAAAATGAAGCACTCTATTTTATTCAATAAAACAGTATTCCATATGTTTTTATTATGGATTTCACCTTGACATTAAATTGCTTGATATGAACATCTTTACATATATTTCCAGTGACTGTTATATGAATATAGGGAGTATTAAAAAAATAATTCATTTATCTGTGGTTATATAGTAACTTGTGGAGGGGCAGAAAAAGCTGTCAAATGTATCCACAATATGCAAACACATGCAGAGTTTAGCTGTGACTCTATATGCATATCTATCTCAAATTCATCAAAATAATACTAATGTAGTATTGTTTTTTACATAAATACTAAGAAATATTTTTCTTGACAGAAGACTTTGCATCCAGGTTTTGTGTAAACACTGTAGCCAGTTAATAGACTACAATGTCTGTAAGAGTACTGTATAAAGCCTTAGATAGCGCTCAACATCTAAGCTGGAGGATATGGAAGAGCACAATGCATGGTCATCACACTGAAATAGGCTAAAAATTACTTTCAATCATGGTATTGGTTTTTTTAAGGAGATTTGGGCATTCTATAGAAAAGTTTACTTCAAGACTGTTTCCCTGCCTTCCTGGGGAAGAGGTGTAGTGGTGCAGCGATGGTCCAGGGGCACCATAGCTGCACTGGGGCCATTTGGGTGTCTTTGCTCTACAAGAGCAGAGAAGTAGAAGACAGCTTGCTCAAAGCCGGCTGTTCAGAACAAATATCCCTTGACCTACAAAGTTCAACCAGAATTCACCATAAATCGCTGGGTTGCATCTGACTATAAATCTGTATCCCCTGTACTGGCTCTGTAGAAATGATTTCCGCTGTATTCTCTGAGATTTAATTTTAACGTGATTCTTCCGTCTCTGTAGACTGTGTGGGGTAGCAGAGTTGTCTGTTGTTACAATTTTCTGCTAGCTATTTTGGATGATCAGAGAGAAAACTTTATACAGAAGCGTGTTACCAACCAATAAAATGAACGGCTTTTGGTGAAACTGATAATGCTGTTATCTGGCTCTTCCTGAATGACTGCATATACATTCAAACTTGTTATATAAATTAGGAATATGATCCATTACTCTTCCTGAAGTCAAGAAGAGACTTCCACTTCATCTTAGTGGAGGTTAGTTTTAAACACAGTTGATGAACTGACAAGCAGCAAGTATGTGTGCTTATTACTGGTCAAGAAATATTGTTGACAACTTTTTTTTTTTTTTTTTAAAATCAAAGCACATGTGGCTCCTCCTGTCCTCTCCTCAGAGTAGTCTGACCTAAAAAATAATTTGCAATTAATACATAAATTACAGTAGAACAGATTTTTCTCAACAACCTTGCTACTTCCCTGTTGGTCAGGGTAGAGAGCTCGCAGGAAACCAGACTTTCATTCAACTTCAGTTATATTCTACTTCACAAACTTTAGTTGAGAGATTTCTTAAAGAAGAGTTCTTTAAGACAAATTACAGTTTCAAAACATATATTGTCCTTTTGAAGTTTTGCTTTACAAGAGAAACAAATTTTTAAATAGAGAATTATTTCAAATTATCTTTTAATTCTCTATTTAAACAGAGAATTATTGTTTTAAATAAGGGAAACAATTTTTTTTAAAAACAAGAATGGTAACCTTAGCTGTAGGATAGTTAGCATCAATTTATTCTTGGTAACCCTTAGAAGCACATGGTATAATTTAAGAAGGAGGTCGCATGTAATTGTCAGATAGCATAGCAGAAAGCTATTTGTCACTTACCAAATGATTTTACGTGATATCTAAATTACACTAAATTAGTTAAAGGATGTACCTCAGCAAAGAATTAGCTGACCGACTACTTCTGCCTTTTATCCCTAGAGGCAGTTACCAAGTTCCTGTCCCTCTCGACTTAATCCACAAATAAAAGAAATACTTCTACAAAAAGACTTATTCCTCCCATTGTTGTTTGCTAACATTTTATTTAGGAATGTCGACACTTCTCCTATAGTACTGAGCTTGCTGGGAGGAAGGACAATGGTACATGTGTAACTGATGGTAAACAACAAATCGATTATTTTTTAAAGAAAAGAAAAACTCCTGTAGGGGAAGACAAAATAACAACACAGAAACAGCTAATGTAATGCCTGAAACTGAACATAACAGCCTAGGCAAAACCCCACAGCTTTCAGGTTCGTCTCTCTAATGCGTATTTAGGCATTTACAAGCAAGCACGTAGATTTTCAGAAATACCAATACGCTTCTACCACTCCACTAAACCGGGGGGTTGTGCCCTGGTTCCTCAGAACTATTTAGGGCTTTTAAGTCCACTCTGCATTTTATTATTAGGAGCCCTGCACTCTTAATCACCTTTGAAGACCCGAGCAGAGCATCTATCAAGTACCAATAGGGTCACTTCTGCATAAACTGATTCAGACAGTTGACTTCAGGCAGTAAGGTTTGACAAGCTTCTCCTGCTATTCTTACTCAACTTGCAAAAGAAATCCCGTGCAATTCAAAATTAAGAAAGATTACATCACTTTACAGCATTAATAGGTTATAAAAGTTCTTTGCGACCGTATCCTCAGTTCACCTCACAACACATTTCTAAGGTGCATTTCACTCAAAGCTTATCTATATACAGTTATTTAAACTCATTGTAAATAAGACACGCATTTTTGAATATTACTAGAAATTACATCTATAAAATATCGAATAAAACCTTCAAAACAAATGCATAAAGAAGTATCAAGGGAAACATAATTTTTCATATGAATCTAACCAACAAAGTATTTTAATGAGCGCACATCTATTAAGAGAATTCTCAGGATACTGTAATTATTATTCATTTTCTAGAATTGTTTCACCATGAAGCTTTATGCTACTATGGGGACTTTAATGTTTATGTTTTGTGACGGCTGCGTTGACTATTAAAAAGCAATTTGGCTGACATTTTAAGTCTTTTGTTGCCAGTTTTAATTGGATTGTTCACCAAGCATCAACTCCCCCGTTAACTGCAAAAATTACAGGCCAACGTCAGTTTATAGTAATGACTGTTTAATGATTTTATCCTGTCAGTATGCCAGCTTCATATAGATGCATGCATGATTAGTTTCATATCAAGGCCTGTAATTAAATAATTGAAACCTAAACAAAAGAGAGTATCAAAGAGGAACACATCCTTAATAAAGACTTGAAGATTTATCAAGATACTCATTCCAAATTAAAAAATAATTAATGTTTTCAGGTCAAACAGTGCAAGAGTTGGTGTTAAGACAAAAGTTCTCTGCACCTTTTACTATAGAAGGCATTTCCCTTTAAGTGATGCAAAGTTTGAGAGCTCACTGCAGTGAGTCTTGGCTTACCATTCTTAAATCTGACTCAAAATTATTCAGAACTCATTGTTAGCTATTTTTGTTTGCTTTCCAGACTAGGTAAAGCTGCTTTTATAATAATAATTATAAGATATAAAAATAATTATACCTCAACTGAAACTTACAGTACTTACAATCAAAGAACAACAAGCCCACTAACTTCTCAGAAATTCAGATTCTTGAAAGAAAACCAATTATTATTCTTTGTTCAGCTCTGAATCCTATGCCAAACTCCTACATATTTCAGAATTTCAAATAGAGCAAGAAAGGCTTTTAGAAGATAACTCTCTGAAAGTGTGAAATATCCATGAAAATAAAGCCAGAAACAAAGACTCATAAAGCAGGGCCAGGACTGCAAAGGCAGCAAGTGCCTCCTCATACTGCTCAAACGGAGTTCAAGAGGCTGGGGGCTTCTTGGAGAATGTCACACCTTGTGGTTTTGTCCATCCGACATGGATGGTAACTTTCTGCAGGCAGTTAAACTCTTGAATTTTGAAAAGAACTTGGTATTTCACACATTTTGATACTTAGAAAGTCCAGGGAAAAAAATTACTGACCAAGGGTTTTCACTGTCTTATTAATGAGCACATCTGCACTACAAAATTTGGGATAGGGTGTCTCTGTAAACTGAGCTGGGACGTTTGTAGCTTCCCATTCAACTTAGACCTCAAAGGTCAAATAATACCAGACTTTATTGTGTTATGCATTCAGTAAGTATTCAGGCAAATTTCAGCAATTTATAGCAACTTAGAAGAACTTACATTCATCTGTGTTCAGGCTTGACTTTTACAGACTATACTCACCTACTAGAAAATATTAACCTACTGAAAAGTCAATAGATTTTCAAGGTTGCTTCATTTTTATGTACAAAAAGCTGTATGCCTCGCAGAATCATTCATTTTCCTTTTATTGCCAGGATGATGGCTTAAAACCTGTTCTGACCAAACTTTTGAGCAGACAGCTTTATTTGAAAGATTTAGGGGTAAATTTAGGACCCATCTCTTGTCCCAGTTACAACAGCATGACATGGGATTAACTCCATTGATTTCAATTATGTTATTCTGCCTTGGTCTGCTACATGTAACCACAGAAGCTAACAGTCCAACTTTGATAGGGCATATCCGTTTTTTATATACTTAGAAACAGGAAATTTGTCACTTCAAAATATCAGCTGTGGAACACCGCACAATTCTGTTCCAGGAACGGGGTTACTGTATTTGTGATTTAGAAAGGGATGAACCACTGAACCAGTAAAATACAGGTTGGCACAAACTTATTTTGATTCGTAAAATAAGAAGGTCCAGCAGAGGTATATGAATGGACATACATCAGCAGATGAAAATTCACATTGACAAATGCAAGCCACCTCAAATTGATTGCTGAGATCTAAATTAACTCCAAGTACTCAGAAAATGGACCTGTGTATGTCCGTAAACAGCTCAATGAAAACCTCTTATCTATGTACAGCTTTCGTAAAAGAATGTAACAGCATGGAAAATAAAGCAAATTGGACAGAAAGTAAAAAGGCAAATAGTGTTAAATCATTACATACACATCTTGTGGTATACTTTGTTCCATTCTCGACACTTTTTTTCAGAACAATTTGGTAAAAATAGAAGGGATTTTACAAACAGGTGACTAGATTGGTGATGTGGAAAAAACACTATGTGAGGAGACACTAAACAGATTGTGTAGTTTAAAGAGAAGCAAGATATAAACGATAGAGAAACAACATAATGAACTCAGTAGGTACGCAATTATTTAGAGTCACAATAGAAGTACAGCGGAACACTAAATGAAACTGTTAGGAGAGAAATTTAAAACTGATAAAAGGGAATACTCTGGGACGTTTTTTTTTCTTTCTTGTTTTTTTAAAAAACATTTAATCTAGGAACTTGTTGCTACAAACTGTCATTGAGATGAGGAGGTTGCAAATATTTTATGTATAACATTTTATATAGAGTAAGCAGGCAATATACGCACAAACCTAAGTGTATCTAAATATAAAACCTCCATATAAAAAGGAAGTCTTTTTATGCGTATAAGTATATAATATACATATGTATATTTTATACATACACAAAAATCTCCACTGAATTAAAATCTCAGTGGAAAGAATAAAAGTTAGACTAATATTTGCTCAGTTTATTTACGAGGCTAAATTTTTATCATCTTGAAGGATTTCATTTCACATATGTTAATACAATAGCACGATGCAAAACTGCACTCATGGCTTGCTTCCTGCTCCGGCCAGAAAACCTCAACCAAATTCCAGCCGTTGATGAATTTCTTCCTACATGATCAGGTCAGCCCTGGTTTAGTCAGAAGACACTTGGGGAAAACAAGACAAGTATGACATTTACTCAGCCAACTGACGAAACACGTTTAAGGCAATCCATTCTCATGGCTGAAAAAGAAGAATGGATCTGCCTTGAAGTCATGTACCACCAATAATGCAAAAACTAGAGACGACATGCTTGATTGAACTAGTGAGTGAGCTAGATATTGACACTTAAATAGCAACTTGAAACTCAACACACATGAGGAACCCATGAAACCACTTCTATAGGATTTATTATCCAGAACAGAATAGTAATTCAAGCCTCCTTCTGATCCTCATCCTGATGTTTAAATTCTAATTTTGATTGAAATACGTGACTTAGCAAATACTGTAAATAACCTCATACAGATTTTATGAACAATACAAATGGGACTACTGCACTTCAACCTGAATGATGCAACAACCAGGTAACAAAGTACCCTCCGCCAAACTCATCCCACAGTACTGAATAACAGAATAACCAAGGAAACTAGGATAGAACAAATAGTTCTGTTCATATACTTGCACTGTGCTTTATACACTTGCCTGCCTTTATTATGGAATATGCAGACTGAATGCAAACAAAGTAAATGTATCAAGGAGGTGGAGGAAGGAGTTGGCAATAATACATGCTATAGTTACCTTTTACCAAAGAGGATGGACAGAATGGGTGAAGATCAGCAGGCAGTTTCAGCTCATGCAATTTCAAAATGACCTTTTAAAAGTAATTATTAGAGCATTCAGCTGAAATTGAACTCTTCAGAATTCCACGCACTTACAAAGAAGAAATTGGAAAAGAAAATGCATCATATGCATCAAAAAGCAGGGGGCCACTCAGACACAGCTTTCCTCCTCCTCCAGTTTGTTTTTTACAATCTTACATTGAAGAAAAAGCAACACACCACACAACTATCAAAATAAAGCATATCCTATTGTTGAAAAAATACACGGCTGAAAAATGTACGAGTAAACATGTCAATGAATCTGTTCCAACTGAAGAAAGAAGAACTGAATATAAAGAGGTACTCTAAGACAGCTGTATGGTAGTTCATAGTCCAAATTCAGATTAAAATTTTGCCTAATGTAGGAGGGAATATCAGATGGCTGCAGAGACACTCCCAGGCTAGTTTACAGCCTGTAGCGATCTCCAAAGCTCTAATTCTGTCCTGTTGATGAAACAGGAAAAAAAGAGGGAAAGGAAGGGAAGGATTTGTCACCAGCTCAGTTCTGCAGTGCATGTGCCAGCACCCATACTCACTCTGCGTGCTGCAAAGCAGCTGTACTGGTCCCAAAGAGGCTGTGAAGAAAGAACTGGTACCATTGCCTGGGACATCTGCCGAGCTAAAATTAATCTCATGTGAATAGCCTTGCAATCTGATAGCACAAATATGATTATATTGCTACATTGTTTATATTATAAACGTTGCTGTACACTACACGTGACAGCATAGCTAATGCAAAAACAACTTTTACTTCATGAGACTGAACTAAATGACTGAAACTGTAGTTGACATTTATGGTATTGATCAGGCTCCAACATTAATACAAAGTAAAATGGCTTGGGAAGTTTATCCATTTACTGATTAGTGATTCATCTCCTTCCAGATGATCTCCGAGCGTGACAGCATTGCGTAAGTTTGCATTCTTCCTCATTGTGAAGCATTAGCTCCATTTCACATGCTATAAAGGCAGCACTAAAATTACCACGCTTTACCTGTACAAAACTATAACACTTCATGTTATTTTCAAAATGACTCTATTGCCTTAAAAGAACCTGCTCAAACCCCATAGCAACAGCAGCAAACTCCATGACCACTAATAAAGGCCCCCCCTAAGGCATTAGTCAAAGACAAAACTGTTCTATTAGGTTATATTAGTAGAGAACCCTTGAATGGCTGCTGTTAAAGTGAATAATATTGCCCATGTCATCACTGAATATGTAAAATCACCTGGAAGATTTCCAGCACAGATTCCATGAATTATAAGAGAATCCTGCACTCGGTAATACCACAAATTCCAGGCAGAGCAGGACCGTAGGCAGCTGCCATGTGGAGTATACAAAGAGCACAAGCGGTCCCTACAGGTACCAAAAATAGGGGCAAACTCTTGTCACTGGAGCACAGACAACGCACTGAGATGCTCGCTTCCCAAAAGCAGGAAGGGAGAAGCACAGATGAAGGGAGACGCTGTCTTATTTTCCTTTCACATAAGCCAGGTGAACGCAAGGGAACTGCCAAGTGCACTCTCTTGATGGGTACAGTAACAGTCCCCCTCTCTCAGTCTCTCCTGGTGCTTTCACTGGTGCAATGAAGCTCTTTATTTTCTGTCCCAAGTTCTTACTGTCAAGCAAAACCGAGCAATGAATGGGGATACAGTTCAGCTGAGAGCAGAATTTGATTTAATATTCCTGTAACACTTTGAACACAAAAATGCACTATGGAAGTGCTAAGTCTTATTAAGCTTGGCAATAGTGAATGCAGGGTGACAGTTTCCCTAGACTTGACAGTATTGCTCACCAGTCTCCAACATATATAAGCATAACCAGGCAATGCAGAGAACACTTAACTGTAGAAAAGAGAGGAAACATTCCGTCTCACAAATCTAGAAAGCCAGCCTTTACAGCTTTCATCTGAGCATGGGAGGCTCAGCTTTATTTGCTCTGTCTGACACACATGGGACTTGAAGCTTAGGCACTCATACCATACACCTACTACCTGAGGCATGCCACTCTCAAAATGTAGTTGGCACGGGGATTTGAATGTCCATCAGTCACATAACATAGCGGTGCCTGACCACTGCGCTACAGAGCACGTTGGTGTCTGCCTCTCTACTCCAATAAATATTTGATTATTTATATGCAGTGAAGTAGCTCGCAAGAGATTAGGAGAAAGAGTGAGAAAGAGAGAAGACTAATTGTGTACCAGGTGCGAGGGTATCATTTTCAATCCTCTCCTTCACCATTATTTGACTTTCCAGGCGAGTATCTTGACAACTGCCTTTCCTCTGTGAACCTCTTGCTCTGATGAGGAATTTCACCTCCAAACAGAGATCTCTCTTCTTCGGGGAAACGTCACCGGAATTGACACATTTCCTGAAATGTTTGGGTTTCAGCACACTTTCAAAGAAATGGGATTTTACGTTTTAAAGCTCTACCATAGAGATACAGGCAACACTTTAATGCAAGGCGTAAGTCACAGCAGCAGATTCTTTTTCACAGATGGTGGTGGAAGTCTTAAGTTAGAGAGGAGCTTTTCTGACGAGGCACAGGGGGCTCCTGCGCAGCGCTGGGCTCGTGCCTGGGTCAGCATGCCTGCCCATACGGAAACGTAGCTAGTACTCTGGTCATTTATTCCTTTACCTACCAAAACCAAGGTAAACAAAATGTAGGCTAAATATAGCCATCAGGAGTAAAACTCTGTGTGCATAACTTCAAGTCTTTTTAAAATAGTAAGTAAACAATTTACCAGTTTCTCTTCATATATAAGAGAAAAACTCTGTAGATTCTGAATGTATCCACACACTGCTGATGCTACAAAGACAGAGTAATTCTACTATATAGCCCAAAAAAGACAAGATACCTGGTAATCTGCCTCTTTGTGAAGCAGTGCTTCTTCTCATCTCACACAGGAGAGATAAGAGACAACATGGAAAGCTAAAAGGACAGCACTTTATCCCTTTGTTTGAAAATTTTCAATAGACAGCATTTAAAAAAAAAAAAATATATATATTAACTGGGTTCTATTCAAATGCAGCACGAAAGAAAACGGTGTCTAGTTCAGGCTGGGCACAGTGACCTGCCCTAGTTTGTAGCTGAACAAAGGCATAAAAGCAAATGATAAATTTCCATTTTGTTATACAATATTTCATTAGGGAGCTAATTAAACAGGCTGTACTCAAATGCAGGATAAAACCAATATTATACATGAAGGGGAGCATTTCTGGGAAGATACTAGCT
This sequence comes from Aptenodytes patagonicus, assembly GCF_965638725.1. NCBI lineage: Eukaryota > Metazoa > Chordata > Aves > Sphenisciformes > Spheniscidae > Aptenodytes > Aptenodytes patagonicus. The sequence continues at coordinate 18,860,081 of NC_134957.1, forward strand.
GATAGCACTAACATAAATGATTTAGGTTTTTTTTTCTTTTCTCAACAGTTAGGAACAAAAAGCTTTTTTCCCCCATTACCCCATCCTAAGTAGTTTTTCAAATCAAGCCCATGTTCACATTCACGCTGTCACTGATAATGGATCTTGTGTCAAATAAGAAGAGAGTAAAGGACCTGATAATAAGTGCAATTATAAAACATCAAAAATGGTAGATCAAAGTGGATTTCCTTTATTCCGCTGTGTACAGTCACTTCACAGCTTTTCAGTGTTCCTGTCATGTGGTCCTGACAGGATGTATTAATTTCCTCTATTATCATAGCAACAAGAATGGCACACTTCAGAAAGCAGCTGACAAATGCAGCTCCTCATTATTACTCTGTCTTACTTTTATTCATTTTGTTTATAAAAACACTTTTTAAATCCCCTTCTCCTGAGATTCTCAGGCATGATGATAGCCATCAAATGGTTGATAACCTTGTGATAAACAAAACTCGGGGACAACCTCTCAAGTCTTCCAAGTACTGCCACTCTCCAAAGAAGAACTGAAATTTACAGCCTACAGAAATTTCAAACCCAGTAATGAGTTCATGTTAGAAGAGCTTGAAAACTTTACCTAAATATTCCTACTCTAATTCATCTTGGAAGAGTATCCATTTTCAGAAGATTTACTAAATTCTGTATGGGAATTTATAGCATAGATTGGTAATTTAACATACAAATTACATTTAAAAAAAATAATAAAGCTCAGGAGTTAAGCAAACTAGCTCAGCCGCATTCTTCCCTCCTTGGCCCCGCGGGTACTACCATGACTCAACTCCTGGTATGGCTGCTCAGGTTTATCACCACAGTGATAGTTAGAAGCTTCTGAAATTAAATGTGCATGGCAAGAAAATAGTTTTACAGCATTTTTCCACAGCAAAAAATATAGATAGAGGCTTTGAGCTGGTGGTCTCCTCAATAAACCATGCTTACCCTTCCCGACATTAAAGCTTGCAGGAGTGTTTGCTTGTGAGCTGATCACAAAATGCTGCAGCCGGTATTGCTGATATGCAAAGGAACATAGACTCGAACCCAAAGAAAGCAGAATAAGAATCAAGCAAATTGCATAATATAAACAAGTGCGTGCAAAATAAAGTTCTGAAGCAACACACTGTCGTATAAAATTGCATACCCCTGTTGAAGTGAGTAAACCATAACGATTTAGTGAAAATACAATATTCACACTAAAACCTGGAAACTATTATATTTGACATGCAGAATTTCATACGATAAATTCCACTCTAAGCATGCATGCTTATGTAAAGCATCATGTTCAAAAAGTCTACAATGTTATTTTGAATTTAGAGCATAGTTGACCAGTGTTGACTTTCATGACTAGTTTGAAAGAGTAAATCTAAATTCACTAATTCAATTGGCTATGACATGGCCCTACGCAGTTGGAAATAAACTGAGGTACTATACCATGCTGCCATCACAAAGAGTAACTATCTTAAATATTAGTATAAAAGCGGATGCAGCAGTTTCATATCCTATCATATGAATATTATGGCAATGATGCGTAGAAGTGATTTACATCTTCATTATTTCTAGACTGCAAGAATCGCTATTGCTAGCACTTTGCAGAGTCATTTGCTAACATTTAAGCAAGTTATGATTAATGCAATTTGAGTAGAACGCATATTGGACAGATAGATTATAGCCCTGCTGATACTGTATGTACAATAATTAGTACTGTGACAACAGCTAATTATTTTTAATTTTAAAGCTGAAGGATTTTATCCATAAATATTGTGGCTGGAGTTAATAGATCAGTTCTTTCCATAGTCAAAACAAGGTGACAGAGATTATGCATTAAATAAATGAATAATTTCTTATCAATATTTAAAACTAATGGAATGCACATCAATAACACCACTAGACATTTAAGCACTGCTGCAAAGTATTACTGACAAAATTAGTATATAAAGCACCCACATCATCGTCCCACCCGCTGTGCTGTGCAACACAATGAAACTTCAAAAAACAATAGAAAACATAAAAACTACCTCCTTAAAATTCAAGAGATCTGAGATAGCAGCATGAAACACTGTTCCAGCTGTATGGAAGACCATCTGTCTGTGTAAGAACTGGAGTGAAAAAACAGATTCTCAGATGAACTCAAAAGAAATTACTTCATGATTTTGATAGTGCTACTCTAGAAGAGCATGTCCAAATTGTATGGCCTGCAGTTAGCATCAGGACCTTACTTATCTGCTAATGGGCAAAGTAATGTTCTGTATAGCATGAACACATACATCTATGAATTTAGACAGCAGAACACCAAGGAAACTGTCAAGAGTTCACTTACGAATGAGCACCTGGTTTATTTCAGACTGGAAGTTCTGCGTTTAAAATATTCCAGCAAGTTTGAAACTTTAGGAAAAATGATTTGAAAGACTTTAGAGAAAATTCCTAGAACTGGGGGGAGAAGAAAAAGAAGTGTTTCACTTGCACATGAAGATGATACACAACTTGCAGTAATCCATAATGGGGAATGAAAGACTTATTCCAATATATGGCACTATTCAACTACCTCAGCCACAGGTGTAATATGGGAGAGGACAACAGCACTGAGGTGATTGCTTCAAGCATTAATACCTACTTTTTCTACCCCTGGGAAGTCCATCAATCACTGAGCAACTGATTTGTGCACAAACAATAGCTACTGGCAATAGCAGTGCATAGCAAAAAACAAGGCAGCCTGCCACTGTACCAGAAGACTAAGATGTGGGCCTGAGCTGCTGCCAAACTGTATGGTCAAACCCAAACATTTCAAGAGCCTAAATCAATGAGGCACTGAACACGATGTAGGAATGCAAACAGTATTTATGACCCAACTGTTCAGAAATAATGAAAAAAGCCCCAGAAAACAAGGGATAATTCTAAATTATGAGATTTTCTTAAACCCTTTTAACCATTTCCCTGTGAGTTCCTTTAGTCCCAATGGGAATCATTTCATGCTTTCTCACGACTGAGAGGAACACTATTTTACTTGAAAAGAAAGCTGAAATCCTCACATCATCCTGTCAGCACTGCCTCCCCACATGCTCCTAGGGGAGCAGGCAAAGCTGGGCAAGGCTCTGCTTGCAGACTGGCCCAAATTTTAGAAGAACCTTGGGTGTGCTCATCATTCTCTGGGATTGGAGCAGCATACCGATTTTCTTTTAGCTCGTCCAATTTTCTGGCAATACAGAACATTCATAATTGATGTTTCATTGATTTGATTATTTTCTTTAGAAAGCTGTACAGTTCTTCCACAGCTAAGAGCTGCAGAATGCTCCCAAAACCATTCACATTTATCAGTACTTCTCTGACTCACTCAACATCAGTTTATTAGCCTTAATTTGTACCCTTGTGTTTAACATCAAGGAACGTACTTTTTGATTGACTTTGAAGAAACAACCCTTAAAAACAGAAACTGAAACAAAAGCTTTCCCAGCAGAACAATTTTCAAAACTTAGTGATACTAGAACAAACTTCTTGGTTTCATTTACTTGGGTAGTAATTGCTCAGTGCAACAAAGAAGCCATTTCTAATAGAAGACTCATATCCCTAGCTCCTTTAAGTGCTCTTGGTATCAGATTAAATATTAATACAAAACAAACTGTATTGTTCAACTACTTTTTGCATTACTGTTCTGTAAGGGATCACACTATGAAGCAGATGTAAGACCGATGTCAATATTAAATGTACTTAGCTTTTCTTTAAAGTCAATGTGTCAATTTATACAAACGGAAAGGTACTCATCTTTTGGCACTTCAGATTTTCTTCAGCATCTACATCTCAGAACCATCATGAGATGAAAGAATTGGTCAGAAATACAAATAATGTATTTTATTCGACTGAGGTTCCATTACATTAAGAACAGAAGAACCTAAGAAAGCAGTCAGACAACTATGCCTGACCGTGAGTCTATTAAGACATCCGATAAACCAGCAGAAGCAGTCTTAATTTCAGCGCACACTGTACAAGTGAGAAAACAGTTGTTATAACAGATGCACATCTTGACTGTATCCCTGCCACAAACATGTATAAATGCAAATATCACTACAAATACCTTATTCTGTTTTATTTAGAATTCACCACCTTTTGCCTCATGGGGTAGAGAAAGATGAAGAACCGATAATTTTTTTCAGATACTTAAAACAAGTTCTCGATAGCATACACTTGAAGAAGTAGCAAAATTTCCTGCCACAAGTGGAAAGTGAGACACGAGACGTGAGATCAACAGCATCCAGAGTCCCAGTGTCAAAGATTCTGAAGCTTTCTAAACAGCCGGGATAGTACTGGAGTGCTGCTGAACAGAAGTGGCATCTAACCATTCAAAACTGTGCCAGTGCTCGTACTACCATACATCGTGGCTTTCTCACATGAAGTGGTACCTGAGAAAAACTATTCTTTTAGCAGTTTGTGCATAATTTGGCAAATGCAATTGTCTAAAGATGCAATGTTTAGACAGCCTGCCACATAGCATGCTTATGTCCCAATCCCAACTATCGCTGGGTAGAGAAGAGCTCTCTGGCAACGGAAGGAGGTTACCAGAGGACTGAGATCTATGAGGGGCATCCAGACCACTGCAGAAGCACAGGCTTCTGTGGAGATGTAGCCCATGTAGGGTAACTCTCACAAATTCTAAGCACACTAATCAGGATATAATCAGTATTAGCTTGCCTTGAGCTCAAATGTAAGCATACTAAAATAGCGTACCCAATAGCAGTAACATCTGATGGCACAGCCATGCACTATATATAAGCATTTTATTTAAGTATGTGAGCAAAAAGAGAAACTATGACCTGCACTCAAGTGTCACTGAAAAACATGTAACCAGTGACCCAAGTAACAGAATTTACAAGGTAAAGAACGGAATAAGCACAAGGCATTGCAAACTGACAGGACATCCCGAGCATGAAGTGTGTTGTCAGTGAATAAATCTAGTAAAGTTTTGTTTTGAAGTCTAAAACTGGCTTATCAGAAGACTTACCATTTTTCTAAATACTCTCCCCACAGCAATCTCTAATTCCCTAACTGATGCATATATGGACACACATTCAACTGCAATAGAGAGGACCCCAGCTTCCCTGTGATCTATGAGGTTTGCGGCAGATCTTATGCCCTTTAGATATATAATTAAATACAGAGTGAAGTCACACAAGGTGATTAAATGCAATCTGACCTGAGTTCCTCGTTCTGCATTATCATCCAGAGTCTCTTCTCTTCACACATCTAACCTGTCGGATGCAAACATCAGCTTGAAGCCCTACAGTAATCAAGACTGAAAGTGATAACAGATGCCTAAAAAAAGAAGCTAAAGTAGTAAAGCACACAAAAAAGTATGGGTGACAAACCGTGTTCCCGCAGATTTTAATGTTTCTTTTTAAATCATAATTAGCACTAATTGCACTATTTACATGTTAATGCACAACACCTGGCCTCAGCTGGATATAAAGAGGCTGACAATGTTTTCCTCTCACCTCATTGACAAGGAATTGAACACGTACAGTCTTACAGAGATGGGCTTGCCAAATGTAGGGCACCAGTAACTAGGACAACGTGAAAGCAATCTAACTTATTCACAAACTTTAAACAAGTGCAAAGCTCCTGAACGTTCATTTTGAATTATTAAAGAAACAGACTGAAAGTAAGTCTGAAACACACAGATACAGGAGAAAAATAAAAACAAGAGGCAAAGCTTGATTAAAGAACTTGTCTTCTGACCTAAGAGAGGAGAGGGACACCACCCTCCCGAAAAAAAACCCAAAACACAAACACCCAACACTTCCCCCCCCCATCCACAGTTACCTTGTGGATAGGATAAAAAGTATGCAAAAACAATTCTAGCTCTTCTAGCTGAATGGTAACCTACTATATTATCCTTGTAATAAAAGCCCGTGTACCGCAGCACTGACAAAGGTAAGTACCCTCAGAAAACTTCAGCAGTGAGAATAAAACAGTGGTGATGAAGCTCAAAATTTCGGCCTACCTAGTTTCTAACTAAAGAGCCTTCTTCCTACAGAGTTGACCTGGACCAACTGAAAACCACATTACTTCTTTCTTTTGTTTAATCAGTGAGCCATTTGCAAAACAACTACTCTAAAAAATGTCCACGCTAATTCGCTTTATCTCTTCTAAACACTTGCCTTTTCAACAAAATTACAGGTGCTATACAAGTACCGCTCCTGAAAACGCTCATTTATTGTTGCTAATGACCACATCTCTGGAATTCATTTCAGAACTCCTGTTCTTCAGCATGTCACAACTTGAAAACAAAGAAAAGCCAGACAACTAAACACTGATGTGTGCCTTATCCAAGTCCAATGTACGCCAGCATTTTCCAGGTAGCATTCACACTGTAGCACAGCCTGAAGGATCATGCCTAGCTTCTGTAGATCAGATAAAATACAGTCTCTAGATATGAGCTAGTGAACTCTCTGTCTCTTCTAGCTGTACATTCAGATTTCCTATTCGTTCTAACTGGATTTCTGTAGTAAGTATGTTCAGGTAATATTTATTTGAGGTTTAATTTTTAGTTCTGCTTTGTTTCAAAAACTTAGTAATAGCCTCTTGAACACAATAAACATAATTAGCTAGATGTTGCTAATTTTACATTGTTTAAAAAATATTGATTCAATTGTTGATGTTTTTTTCAATGTTCTAGTTAGCAAACCCCTAAGCATTATTATAGTTCAAATTACTATTGTCCTATATGGTATTTATCAGAAAAATTATGCGGAAAAGCTAAATCCATTCAATACCAGTGTTCGGTAAGAACAAATCATACCAAACTGCTATTACTGACATGCAGATAGCATTTATGTATTACAAAATCTATTTGCATACAATAAAACTCAGCTCATGTCAATTAAAACATGTTCAGAATAACTAAATATAATTTTGTTTAATATTGTACAAAACAGAATAAAAGCAAATTCTGTAAGATGTAAGTTTTGCAATGAACACAACCTCAGGGGACTTACTCTGGTCACACTTTAACAAAGAACAAACAAGGAAGACGTTTAAAAGGAAGGGCCAACCGCAGCTGGAGGAAGAATTGCCATGTTTCATTTAGAAAAGATTTGTTGAAAATAAAAAGTCACATTTTAATACAAACATACTTTAATTGGGGTTTACCAACATGCTGCAGGAATAAGTGATCACCACAAATGTATCATCACAAATCGTGATACATATAAAACAAAGGTACACAACGTAGGAACAAACATGGCTCATTTGCTCTTTCTACTGAACTACTAGGAGGTGCTACTATCTACAGGCAAGGTTTATGATACAGTAAGAGATAAATACACAAAAAGACATAGATGTTAGAGGGAAAACAAAGACTGCAGGAGGAAATGTAGAAGTTGTAGGAAGCACAGTTACACTACCAGCATTATTTTAAAGATGGATAAAATAGGCAACCAGGTTGTATATAAACTACACGCACTAAACATGAATGAAATTTGCTCAGGTCTTACCCAGTCAGAGGGATCAGCTTTCTGTTAGTACTCCATAGGGAGATGCTTTTAATGCTGCTAATAAGTTTTGCTTTAAGTTATAGCTGAGACACTGTGAGTTGAGTGTGCCTCTTAGTTTTCATCCTAAGAACCTTTCAATAGCCTTTTATTGTCTCTGCAGATGATCATGTGAAAGACAGAAGAAAACTAAGGACACTTGCACAATTAATATAATACCTAATGAGGAAGATCAGTGCAAAGTCATCATTGCAGAGACAAAAATACAAACACTGGCAAGTTAAAAGACTTATTGTTTCAAAAAAAAGCCCAAAAACCCACAAGCAGTTCTGACAAAGTCTCTGAAGTCAAAATTATCTTATCCAAATTTAGCCAATTAACTAGGAAAAGGGCTGTTCAATTCCCTACACACATCCTTCCCAAGGACAATTAAGAGTTCAGTCAAATTTTGGAGCTACATCTCTCTCCAATGATGCGATAGAGAAATTACGCTTTCAGATGAACACTATCTCGGTAAATGCCTAGGGTAGAGCAGGGTGAGCCGAGACCTCTGTGCACACATATGCCAACAGCACCACTGACCCTTGCATCAGTGTATAATTTCTCCTATGGCGTAAATTGGCTTTGCAGTCAGCTCCGTTTCCTCTCACAAGTAACAAACCCATCCCAGCTCATGTTGATCAAAGCTTTCCACTCAACCATGATATAATCTTTATACCAATAATTTTTCCAGTCATTTCATATGATAGGAATGTTACCTCAACACCATTGCCATTTAATACAATAAAATGTATTATTAGCTGTGAATGTTCATGTACATAAATACATATTTCTATCAGGAAAAAAAAAGTAAAAAGAAAAAACTCAGTTAATACTTTTCTTTCTCCAGTTGTCTCTTATGCAATTTGTCCCATTACTGGGTACTTGCTGGGAAAGACCAAATTAATGAACCTGATATGTCCACACAAACAGACACATGCAGTCAGTTCCAGAACATACGGCTAGAAGAGAAGTATAGAAACACTAGATGACGACAGTGAACAATACAAACCACTTACCATGCTGTGGGAAGAGGAAAAGACCCATCCCTAAACCCATTTCTTGGCCCAAGCCTAATTTCAACCTTTGCACAAATAGAGCATAAGCATATATCTTAAACACATGCACGCACACTCCATCTAGAAAATAGCACTCTGGATACATACACATGGTATGCATGTGATAATTAAATTGTTGACAATACTCCCTTTCATTCTTGCTCTGATTTTCAGAAACAGGATTTAGAAACACCAGCAAAAAATATGAAATGCAATCTTTATGAAACTCAGAGCTCCATCAATCAACCAAGGGAAAAAACCCCCAACTTTATGAGAGTTCAGGAAGAAAAACCTTAGTCTGCAGCAGAATGTAAGAGGCATTCCAAAAGGTGTGTGCTTTCCGTTATATTTTAGGTTTGGGAGGAGAAGATTTAACGTGAGATGAGGGGCTATACTTTACATAATGTCTAATTGACCCAAAAAATAATAGTTATGTTTGTGAAAAATCAATAGGGAAAGATAAATTTTAAAATAAATAGCGATTTAAGCATTCAAGACTGTGAAACAGAATGAAAAAACATTAATTACAGTTAACACTGACATTCTATAATGAATGACTTTGTAACACATCTTATGATACCACATTTTATAGGAAAGAAATCATTTATTGGGACAATTAAGTACAGATTTAGCATTCAAACTTAATTTCTCACTTTTTGTCAATTTAAGTTATGGCTCTCTTATTTATTTGTATTTTAAAATCATGACTCATTTTGAAGAATTCTTTTCTTGAAAGCTAAAATTGTATTGTACTTATCGTTACTAAAATATTGATTTGTAACATAGATCAGCAAATACAAGTGCTGATGTAGCTTCTTTCCCAAAGGAAACCAAAGCTGGCAATGGTCATTACATATACTTAAATTTGACAATGGGAAAACTACAATTTTAATATTGAACCAAGTTTCAAACTAACTTGGGATAGTTTGAGGCTATCAATTTTTCTTCACCGTGAAGAAAACTCTCTTTGTTAGAAATTCTGTTAATCTCCCTCCTCTCCACAACCAACAGTCCTTGCTGGCTGTTGTTTTATGCCCCGAAGCACCTCTACTTATTTTCCCAAATGACACTTTGCAGAGTACATCAGTTCCTTTTCTGTGACTACTGAAGGTAATTTTTCTCATTCATGTTATTTAAAGTAGATTTACACTTGGAAAAGAAAACAATGTTCTTTGCCTTCTTTACATTAGAATCTTCTAATATCATTAAGAAAATACAACTCAATTGAAAACATCAAATATGTGTGCTCAACTCTTCAAGAACCGGTGGAATAAAGGAAAAGACCCCGCACGGGAAGAGTTAATAGAGAAGTATGTTGTAATATAAAAAAGCACCAAACATAGACGGTCTTGCTTTGGCTCTTTGAAGGATTATTATTCTAGAAGTTCAGACTTTGCAGCAAAGCATATTCAATTAATAATATCGTGGCGATTTAACTCTTCTGGCCTTCTTGCTCAAGACTACCACTTCCTATGAAGGCATATCTTTAATAAATAAGGTTAGCATTTAGAAATAAGGGCTCTGAGCAGCCTGATAACCAGTATACCTATGACATTATCAACTGTAGATCAGATTGGATGGGTAAGATTTTCCATTTTGAAGCCCCAATTTTCCTCTTACGGTAAGTTAGTCATTGATGTTTTTACAGCTGTACCTTTAATTACCCTTTCTATCACTTCACAGAGTCATGAAATAAAGCTTGCATCAGTAAATATCACGAAAAATCCTTGTCTGACATTTTAAACTGACTTTTGAATTCAATATGCGTTTTTTCCATTATGTTTATTAATAAGGCTTGAGGTAACTTTCTTGTTATTAATGAGATTTGCTTTGCCATAGCACTAATACTTGTATCTGAGGTACCTATGTACATATCTAGACACACATAGATCAGAGATGGTTTCATGCTTCTATGGGAGACTGATGTCCATTTGAGAGCCGTCACATTCCGCGGAGGTAAGGGAAGAGCTGGCAGTGCTCCAAGCACAGCCACATCTCTAAAACCCGTGTTAGCTCTCCTCACTCCCACACATGCTTTGGGGACCACAGGGGAAACGTTTCATACACCCTCCCCCGCCTTCAACTTCCCCCCAAAACCCCAGACAAAATAGGCACAAAGAAAGTAAAGCAAGCAGGTCTAGATAATTGAATGGATTATAACAGGAACAAGAGAGCTAACGGTCATTTTCAGGTGATGGCGTAGCTGGGGAGAGGAAAGTGAATATAGTGTTGGAAAGCTCACACCAATGCTAGCAATACTGTCTTAGGAAGCTGATTTCAAGACTGTCTTTTGTGAGAACAACATTTGTTGCTGAACATAACTGTTCAAAGTAGACTGCAGTGCTGAAGGTGCTTATCCCAAATGTACAAGTTTACAGGGAAGAAAACAAACCAGAAGAAAACCACAGGTTTATGAACACAGCTGGAGAGACAAGGAGATGACTTCTACACTCTGATTTTCTGTTGTACCAAAGGGCTATGAAAAGCATCTCTCGTGTGCCTTGACAGACTTGTTAGATATTTTTATTTAGCAGATCTGTTAAGAAAAATATTAATCTAAGAAGTTGTGAGGAGTCAATTCCATCACATTTTTTAATCGGTTGCTACAAAAATGAATGAGGTTTCACAATACAGTAAAAGAACTGCAAAACCTAATGGGATAGATTTTCCTGTATTGTCTATCGTTAAGAATTTAAAAGACCAATGTGCACAAACACACAGAAGAAAATTATGCAAATGTCAATTTGTAAACCTCCAGCTCTGCTGACTTAGCCTAACTGCTAAGTGATATCCAATGGTATTGCCATCAGCAAGGGAGAAGCCTTTCTCAGCCAGGCATTGGCTGCGGCATTTTGTGAATCTTGAAAGAAAAACAAAGCAGAAAAATAAAGATACGAAAAACAGTTGTAGGGCTGAATTCTCAAGAGCACCCTCGATAAGATGACCAAGACCTCAAGACCTCTGTCTCACACTGAGATCAGAAATATGTTTGCAACGGAAACAGTTATTTTATATTATTATTGAAACATTATATTATTGAAACAAGTGGACACGGACCAACTCACTCAACAGAATCTGCCGTTCTTTTATCATCAGTTTAACTGAGAACAAGCTTACAGGATATTTTTATGTATTCTCAGAGAAACGGGGGGATTTTTTTCCCAACTGACCTTTTAAAGTACCTCTGCAGTATAGAGACTTTATGGTAGCTAATCTTGAGGATCTCTTACGGCAGTGAGAAGTCACAGAGGCAGTTCCCATCTTCCTGAGACTTGTTTACATTACGTATCAGCTCTTCCACAGTCAGCCAGGCCCAGTTGCATGGCTCTGTTCACTCAGAAGAAAATATAAAGGTTCCTGTGACTTAAATGATTTTTGTGTGACAAATATTGTAAAAACTATAGCCAGGTGTCATGGTTTAATCTCAGTCGGCAACTAAGCACCATGCAGCCGCTCGCTCACTCCCCCCAACCCGGTGGGATGGGGGAGAGAATTGGAAGAGCACAAGTGAGAAAAACTCGTGGGTTGAGATAAAAACAGTTTAATAATTGAAATAAAATGATAATAATAATAATATGACAATAATAATAATACACAAAGCAAGTGATGCACAGTACAATTGCTCACCACCCGCCGACCGATGCCCAGCCCGTCCCCGAGCAGCGGCCCCCCCGGCCAGCTTTCCCCAGTTTATGTACTGAGCATGACGTCCCATGGTGTGGAATGTCCCTTTGGCCAGTTTGGCTGTGCCCCCTCCCAGCTTCTTGTGCACCTCCAGCCTTCTCAGTCGGTAGAACATGGGAAGCTGAAAAGTCCTTGGCTAGTGTAAGCATTACCTAGCAACAACTAAAACATCGGTGCGTTATCAACTTTGTTCTCATCCTAAATCCAAAACACTGTACCAGCTACTAGAAAGGAAATTAACTCTATCCCCGCCGAAACCAGGACACCAGGACTCAGGAACTGCGTAATATCTATTGATGTGTCAGACATTGAAAGCTACACAAATCACTTTTGAAGAGCAGAGCCTTTATGCAAGCTTATTTCACTTGCAAAAATAAAAGCCTGAATCTGGAATGAGGCATCAGAGAAATAGTATTCAGCAAAACATACATGTGTGTATATATACACACACCCCATATATATATATATATATATATATATATATATATATATATAAGTGCCAGTGAGGCAATGATAGCCAGCCAGCTGCACAGTGTCTAGAAACTGTCTTAGTGATACAGGGGAAACTGGTACTAAGCAGTCATCCTCCAGCAGCCGTTTCCAAGCCTTCAGCCATAATGTGAATGTGGGGGAGGAGAAAGGAAGAGAGCATCAATGAAAGTAACTGTTGAACATAAGACAAAAAAAAAAAAGTAGGTCATGAAAAATAAACTTACAGGAAAATAAGTATGACAAACAAGCTTTGAATTTACAGGGTCAAAGCCCAACTTACATGAAAAGCCAAAGCGTATTAGGGCTAGATCTTGCCTCTCTACACCTCTCAAAAAACAAACGGAATCCAGACTAATAAGCTGATCTGAAAAATGGTAACACATCAGTGTTAAGAATCTTTTTTAGGGTAAGCTATAGTTAAAAAGAAACTTCCTTGCATGTACCTTATTAGTAAGGAGCACGGTCAAGCCTGAAGGTACTGCATGAGCTTCAGACACCCCATCTGAATCAAAGTAGATTACCATGAACAGAACCATCTGTATTGGCAAAGTGCAGTCAAGACTAATGTTGCAAAATTGAGCTTGTAGCCTTTTATGCTTTGAAAAATCTATTGAGAGAGTCAAACCTTCCTGTGATGCAAGTGTTTAGTTTCATTAGCTGTGCTAAAATACAAATAAATTGAGATATTCATCAGAACAATTAAATGCAAGTCAGAACTTGTTGAAAACAAAATCTAGTGGGCTTTCCAAATGTGATTTTATTAGTACATGTTGCTACAACTATTTTTTTTTTAAATCCCTGCCAACTTTTCATCATCCATCAGCAGGTCTTCAACATGAGATCAGCTATCACACGTCAGTTAATAAACCTGCAAACAAGCTGGATGCTGTAAATTAATTTAATGTGAGAAAGAGAAGTTGGTGACTCTGCTTAAGCTGTTACACCATTCCCTCACCTTAACATTGAAGGTGTAGCTGCCTGGCAATTCAAGTTACTGTAAGTCAGAGAAGCCATAATTCTCCTCCCTCTCCCATCTCTAGTTACTTCACCTGGCCTGGCTCCACTGTGCAATCACATAGTAAACTAGTTCAGGGTTCTGCACTGAGAATTAACCTAGCAGAACTACTGGCTATTTTTTGTGTAGGTCAGCTCTGATGCCTGAGGGGAGACAGGGACGCTAGGCTAGCGCCAAGGAGATGGCAGGATCGTGACAGTCATCGTGATCTACGGTGTAAGTCCATTTTACGAGCAATGAAAGAACAGCTTCAGGGTAACATAAGGAACAGCTCCCCTCCCGCCCCGAACCACCCCCGCAGTGCTTCCAGTCAGAAACCCACAAACACATACGAACTGACTTCTAATCATGTCCACAGCACTCAGAAAGGAATTTAAAAAACAAAACTGAAGAAAAAGCATAAAAGTCAGCTGGCAGATACCTATGTATTTAGTTGTTCAATTTCAGGCTGAGTTTACCAAAGGAAAAAAAAAAAAAAAGAAACTTAATTTCATTGAGCCATGGACTATCTGTGGAATAAAGGCTGACAGAATCGGAACCATAAAGAACTACTAAGGGAAGTTGTACATTCTTTTTCTTTTCCTCCTGACTCTGCTATCCCATTCCCTATGCAAATATGTAAGGAAATAGGAGGCCCCATCTTGTAAGTGTTTCCTGCCAGCAGAACACTCACTGAAGTCAATTGCAGCTTTGTGTGTCAGCTGGTAAGACAGGGACTCTTGTGTAGAAATGGTTTCATAAAAGAGGATTTTAAAACAAGAAGGTTTCTTTTTATTTAATCATCTCACTACGTATTCTTGTCATTCTGGGCAAACAGCCAGGAAGGGGGAAAAAAATCTGCACTAGTAACAGAACACATGAAATTGGTAATGTTATGATTCAGCCATTTTTTCTACCTTCCCCAAATACAAAACAATACGTTGTATTTTTAGTTTGAAATAGGCTCTATTTTCTGCCAAATGCAGTGAAAGCACTTAAGCCCTATCTCTTAAAGAAAGAATAAACGTTGCAGACATCATTCCCATTAATATGTTGTCTTTAAACTTCAGCTTTGTAGACTTCTTTGAGGAGTCTGCAGTGCTTCGGAAAAGGATCAGGCTGGCAGCCCTGGTGCCCCAGCCCTCCCTCCGGCTGAACAACTCCCCAAGAGCCTCTTCGGCGAGTGTACGGTTAATGCTTTCCACACTCCGCTCAGGCCTGGCCCGCGGCTGACACTGACAACCAGGGCACCCATTAGTGCCAACTGCGGTTTTACTGATAGGAAACCCAGCTGGCTAATTATGAGCACTTAAATGCCAAGATCCCTTATTAACCATTTCACTTTAGAATTGCGTAACAGCAAAATCGACATAATGTACTTCCTAATGCAGCAAGATATTCTCATGTCCTGACCTTTCATTCATTTGGAAAGATTATCTGTGAGAACCAAGTTAATAATATATTTCTCTCTTTTTGGTAGCATTTGTAAGTATTCTTGTGAATATTCAGACAGGTGTCAGCTCAGGGAAACCGCTGCTTAAGTTGTTTGGCGGGACTGATTCACCATGCATGATGGTGAATGAATGATTCACCGGATGGTGAATGCTGGATGGAATAAAAACATTTCCTACATGTTTCATCAATGGAAAAAGAGTGGATCACTTTAACAGCTTATCTAGGATTCAAAGTGCACAGCATGAGAGTATGTTGTTTCCTACAACATTTTCAGCTTCATCATTATTCTTTTTTAAGGCCAGCTTCCATAAGCTCCATGCTCTTCACACTAGTTTCTCATAGCAACCTCTTTCCACAATTACAGAGATTGCATAGATTGCATGTACACATTTTTTTTTTTTTTTGTTTTTTGTTTTTAAAAAGCTTCCCTCTATTTCCCCCCTCTTTCTTCTTTCTACCACAGTTTCTTTCTGGGTACTCCCCATCTCTCTCTCTCTCTCACTTTTAATGTGCATCTCTATTTCATTGTACATTGTCCCTGTTTCCTCTGTCACATTCTCACAACACATCTCCACAATCCTTCGTGCTGCACGTGGTCGCTACATCATGCTACTGAAAAGTGTATTCCTGATCCAGAGCAGGCACGCACACACAACTGCGCTGCTTGTGGGTTAACCACAGCCACCCGATGCTGAGTTGGGGCCAGTCCTACACTTGTGTGTCAACGGTTTCAAGCCATAATATATAGAAACTGAGCAATTTGTGGATTATTTAAAAGATTTCAGTGGGACACTGCAAATATTGCCACCAACTATCCTTAATTCTTATTTTAATGCTGGTAGTACAACAGTGAAGATGCATAGGCTCCAAGTAAGGAACTGTCAAGAAAAAATTAATGAAAATGTATTTATTAAAAGTAATTTCAAGTATGAACTAATATTCTGAGTCAGTACCCTAGCTATTTACCATTTCACACCCATCTAAAGGCATACTCTGGTAATACAACACAATGATTGCTCAGCTCCTTTGCAAAGGCAGAAATCAAGGTGCTAGCACAAATTTTTTAAAATGGCTTTTATATAACAAAGACATTTAAACTACAGCTTAACTAAAGAGTAGTTTGTGCATGATGAGCATAGAGAGGGTAGGAAGACCAAGCTGTTCCTAAAATGTGAATTCCATTTATCTTTCTTTTATCTATACAGGATTGCATTTCAAAATGGGACTCACTCATGACAGAAACAGTGCTGTAAGTGAAAACAATTATGTATTTCTGATGACAATAATTTTTGAAATGACAACTCAGGAACAGGAAAACACCTTACTTTCTAAAGCCAGTTTCTCCACGAGGGTAGATGCTTTTCCTGTTTACAAATATAGAGTAGTAGTATTTAAAGTTAGTATCCAAGTGAAGAAAAAAAGAATTTTCTACTCCTTAATTAACATAAGGCCAATATATGGACATTCACATACCTGAGTCAAGCAGTTTTGCTCCTAATAAATTAGGCTTTTCAGCTATTAATTTTTACTACTTTAAAATACTTTAATCTGGCTTATAATCAAAATGCACAGCTCTTTGAGAAGATCACCGGACTTTCTCAAGTCCAGTATCTTCTTACCTACTAACCTGGAAGCCAGTCTGCCCTCCAAGTCAAACAGTGATCATTTTCCCCTGCAGGTGTTAAAAAAGCAAGCATTTCTCACTCCAGTGGGTCATAACAGATAACAAAACCATCTCTATGCCAGGACTAGAATACTGTGTTTCTTGTACTTAAATGGCATGGGAAAAATCCTCAGGCAGAGGAAGACTGCAGAAAGTTTGCTTCTATTTATGGATTTTTTTCCCCCGTTAGTTTTACTGGCACAAACTCCTAAAACTAATAAGGGTGATGTAGATAGGCTTGCTGGTAGCCTCATCTGCCCTTCCCTGGTATTATTAATACATCATGTGTGACCTCTAGGAAGACCTCAAAGTGATCTGAAGACCTTTGAGTTCCATAAGAACAGTATATTGAATACTTCTTGCAATACATCTTCTAGAAAATATTTCAGCAGCCTGGAAAACAGAAGAAAAAGTATAAACTGAAAAGATTTAAGGTCCACCACAAAACTGCTAACTCAGAAAGCTGTGAAGCAGGTTGGATGGAAGGAAGTTTGAGTTCCGTATTCTAGAAGAACACAAAGACGTCAGAGCCCACCTTGGTATATGTTCAGAAACTACATTCCTCTTGAGGAAAAGTGTCAGAAAACAAAGTTTAAAAACACAGACAAACAAAACACAGGTGTGAAATAGGAGAGCCTTTCTTATCTTAAACAAAGTGTGCGGGACAGGAAGGAAGTAGCTTTAGGGTTGATGGAAGGCCCAAGACAGAAATACATGGAGGAGCTACTGCCTTCCTCAAAGCACGGAGACGGAGAGAAAAAACAAACAGGAGGAGAACAAATTCCTCCACAGTCTTGCTTTTCAAAGGAGGAAATGTGGTGATGGGTCTCTTATTATCCCAATGGGACCATGGCTGTATGCCAAGTAACTGTGGAAACAGCTGAGGTGAACCCTAGCTAGGCCTTTTAGAAGTATGCTAAAATCTGCAGGAGCAAAATCATTTGTTCATTACAGTATCAGTTTGTAGCTTTTAGTAACCACACAACACAGAGAATGTGGGATTTTCACTTTCTAAGAGCATAACTCAACCAATAAAACTGAAGATCAAAGATGTTTTCTCCATTTGTCTAGTCACTAAGTGGTAGCACATGCTTAATTTCATAAATAATTCAAGCTAATGGGAAGTATTAACTTTAAAGAAATTATTAGCAAAAATAGTGCTTTCTATAGGAAGCACAGCCAGCAGTATAAAAAAAAAATACTTGTACGCTTGGGAATAATTACATTTATAGTTATTAAATGCATCTTTTCCAAGGACATCAATGTAAATAAAAATGGGTTAGTGCATAGCATTTCTCGCAATTTAAGCATGACGCTGCGTGGAAAAATGTATTTGGCTGAAATCACAATTTCAGAATGGAACCAGGGTGAGACAGACTGCAACAGAACTACAGGTAGGTCCAGATGTCTTAGCAATAGAAATTAAAAGTCAGACTGTTGTATTCTTTTATATGATATCACTCTTCTCAGTGCTTCTAAATAAAGTTGATTCTACCAGCAATGGACTTTATTTTCTTCTTTTTTTCCCCAAATGTTAAGACAGGTTCTTTAGAATACTGTATTTCTCAAACCACCAAATATGTATCAGAACAAATGAGGGCAATCCAAAAGAATGATTCATACTCCCTGGTTAGATTATGTGTGTCATTCTCACCCATTAATAAAATAGAACTCTTCAGTAAACTTTGGATAATGTCCGATTCAGAAACAAGGAGATAGGGGGCAGGATTTGCCGTAACTCTAGCAGAGCAGGTGAATTATTTGGTGTACAATCAAAGTGACTGTTTGGTGAATGTGTTTAGGCTAATGGAATATTGCAAGTATCAGACACTAATGTAATACATTGTAATACGACTGTTCACTGGCTATTTTTTAAAATTGAAATTATAGCACGTGATAATCACTACACAGCTGAAAATAGAGAAACAACCATCACATTACCTGTAAATTAAAAACCCCTGAGGCTACACATCACATTTTTTATTGAGTTGAGATCTATATGTGTGCACACGTATATTTTTAACACTGTCAATCAATTACTACATACCGCATGCAGAAATTACATTAACCAATGTATGGATTTACAAAGCAAGCCCAAAACAGCCTCTGAATGCAGTAATCTCCAACTGCTATGTCAAGGACTTAACCTCCAGAATTAACACACCCTGCAAACATATCCCTTCAAATCCAAACCAGACAAGCAGGACAAAACTCCAACCAGCAAAACTTGCACCACTCCCAGAGGGAAAATCTACCTGTAAATCCTAGGAAGGACAACAGCTGTCCAGCTGCTCCTGGAGAGCAGCTCCCGGAGCTGAGCATCTGGGGTCCGTAAACACATAAGCAGTCATAGCTCCTTTGCTGAAGCAAGCAGAATGGGAAAAGAAAGAGAAGCTTGCTAGCTTCCCAGAGAAATGCCAAGGTAGTATGCTAATTGCGTACATATAGCGATGTAGGAATGACAATGCTATTTTAAGAAAGCCTAAAAAACTTACAAAAGAAGCAGATCATAAAGAAGTTTAAATTTTATAATGGGCAACTGTAAGTAGGCACTGAAATACAAATTAACGTCCTTTGAAGACTTATGAAGTTTACATCTGTTAACATACAGTTTTAAATTTGATATACACTGAAGATTTATATCCGTCCTTCTGTAGAAGAAAAAAAACAACTTATGAAAAACACTCCAGGGTCTTCCTTCATAACTTTCATCACACTTCATTTAGAACATTAACTGACTATCTTTGAACAAATGTTTTTAGCAGGGCAAGCTATAAAATCTTTGTAAAACTCAATTCTCTGTTATCGGGTAGAGATAGATACCTATCTTTTGACTACGTGATGAGATATGCCTAAACTCACAAACTGAAAGATGCGTGCACATGTATAGGTGTGTACAACTTACAGGACTTGAATCCATCATTTTGATCAAATCAGAAATGTCATTCCAATCAGGTCCATGTAACAGGGATTATGCTAGAAATTTTTTGGGAAAAAGGTTGCAGAATAAATTAGTTACTGGGGGAGAAGGGTAGGGCGCAGATCACAAATTTAATGTTACAGAACTTCAAAAATTTGATTATCTTTGAAAGCATTATTTTCAGGGAAGAGTTATAGGAAGCTGGTATATCACTTAGGCTTTTTGTCTAATCTTCTTAAAACATTCCTTACTGCAATATGACATTTGGTTGCTTTTTCTGAGATTTGGAATGAACTTCTCACACCAGGTCTCTACCTCAGGGTGTTCAGGGAAGCGCGGAGGGTTATTCAGATTCACCCAGACGTCTCTGAGGATGATGTTAGGGACAACGTGTTTTACATATGTTGCCGGAGACTTTTCCTCTAAAATGCTCCAGGGCCCCTAGCTGTTGCTGGAACAAGAGATTTGCAAATTGTCATAGCATTAGCCTTTATGTCAGTCTTGCATCCAAACTGAATGCATGCAAGTCCTCAGAGGCCTCTGGGCGACCAGAAAGTGCTGGCGCCACATTGTAGAGAGGCTGAGAAGACTTCAGCCCAGGGCTACAGTGGTCAGGTCTCTGCTCCTCCTCCTATGCTCCTAAAGACCTCTGCTTAATGGCACTTAAGCATGATGGAGAAGACAGACAGCTGATTTAAACTACTACAAAAGACAGAAGATCAGATGAAACCATCTGGACAGAAACCAGATGAAGGAAATAGTTGGAAACAAGAGGCAAGGGTGAATCATTAAAACAGACTAAAATGCGAAAGGAGAAGTGGGGAGCACACAAGAATGATTTGCGCAGAAACAGTGAGATCAGATCTCTTGAAGACTGCTATGGTAGGATGACTAGAATTTGAATGGAAAGCCCAGAAAGAAGAAATTAAGTAGGAGAAAAGCTCTGGGGCAAAGCTCAGGCTTGGAAAGAAAGTGACTGGGACCAGACCAGGGAAAGAAGTCAACTTCAAGGAACGAAGGGGGGGGGGGGGGGAAAAGCTGTCAGTTAACATTTGTGAAACCCAACAGCAATATATGGATTTCTTTTCCTTTCACTGTTGGTTTCAAAGAGAAGATGATAGCTTGCTACTGCTATCAAAAGTTCTTCAGCTCAACTAGTGTAAATCTTTACATTGAACCTAGATGTTAGAAACTGCTCAAAACCAACTGATGCCACATGGTAATTTCACTTCTTATTTTGCCTTTTTATAAACCTACAGAGCTGTAACTTAAGTCAGTGAGAGCTATTCTTAGTATTATATTGCACTAATGTTTGAAATATTCTGAAACAAATCAGGTGTTGAGCAGTTCAAATTAGATGCCCAAGTCTGGCAAGCATTTTTCACTTAATTTGTATGTATGTGGATTCACCATCCGTAAAATGGAAGTAATACCCCCATCGTTTCCCAGGTTATTGCAGAGATAAATACATTAGCGTATGTGAAGTATTTGAATACTGTAGTGATGAGCACCACAGAATTGCCAAGAGGAAATTAATATTGCTGTAAGAACAAGGTTTGAATAGTGGTAATAAATAAGGCTTAAGACTATACATCGAACAATTAAAATAAACTAAAATATTGAATAGCTTTTCATCATGCTGGCACAGTATTCTGCGCACTCAATATGAGAGGGGTCCTGAGGGAGAGAACATAAGCAGAAAATGCAAGTAGTGACTGTAACATAATGGATAAGCATACACACCTTTAATTCTGACACTAGATTTTTTTTAACAACTAGATTTGATATTCTTAGAATAATGATCATTAACATAAGAGCATAAATACAGAAAAGCAGCGTTGTTCACATGAAAAAGTAAACAACACTGAAAACGTACCTGTAGGCAGATAGGAATATTCAGTACTGCTGTAAACATTCAAGTTTAACAAAGGTGATGACATACTGTAAAATTTTTTTTGCTTGAAGCTTTTAATTTACCAGTGAACATTTATTTTAACTGATGGATATAGGAACATGAGTTTTCTCTGTTCCAGACCTTATTCCCTTTACACATGTCTATACACAACTACAGAAGATGATTATTCCAACTTCTTTGGGAACATATTGTGTTTAATTTCATGGCATAATAATTTACACAGTAACACACACACTGTGTATGTTACTTCATTCACCCGTTCACTTCTCTGTGATCTTTGCCTACATGAAGAGAATAAAGGTGAAGTAGAGATTTCAGTATTTGCTTTAACAACATGATGAAGCAAATGCTACTCCCATATAAATGGGATTATACAGCAGGGCTGAAACCTTCTCATTCATAAAATGTATGGCTTAGTTAGCATGCAAGTGATAGCAATAATTAAATTAATTTAGTCACGTGTATTTATACATAATGAGTGCCTTCGCCATGATCTATTATTAGCACTTATAAGCTAATTCATAATGAGGTACCAGAACTAAGCATGATGATGTTAGCAAAGTGCTTGCATTTTAGAAGGAACTTCTAGAAGAGCATAAGATCATGTCTGTTCCTATTTTGGCAACTTGCTCAATGTATGTCAGATCATGCAGCCCTTCCTCAGGTAAAAAATCCCAGTTCAAGCAAATGTTTTCACCCAAGGAAACAGTCGGAAGCCAAATAAAAGTACTGCTACTTTTATAAACCAAACAAATTTCGACCGGGCTTCACCACCAGTGCTCAGCTGGATCGAGCTGCTCAGATGCCCAGTGCTTGCCAACTTACAGAATACACTGCTGGTCGGAGCTCGGTGCAGTCACATTCGCTCGCTGCACTTTTAAAACAAAACCAGACTGACATATAACTCGAATCCTGGACCTCGTTAAAAAAATTCTAGGCCAAGGGTCGTTGTTTCATATGCCTTAATGTCGATAGGGCAGTCATGAAGTGTAACGCTCCAGTGTGAGATAATAAAATGCTTTTAGTACATTCCTCTGCCTCACTAGATGCAGTAGTCACAAAAGAACAGTAACACACAAGTGCAATAGATAATAAAAGAGAAGGTAGCCTGTTACACACTCCAAATGCTTTTGTAAACTTATTTAAAAACACTGATCTATTGCAGTAAAATTAATATGCTGTTTTATATTCACATTTAAGTCCAATTTCTCTGGCTCTCAATGAACAACGACAGCACCTGATTTACAACAGTTGTTTCAAGGCAATTAAATTTTTTCCACTGGCGTCAAGCTAGTCACATACCAGTCCATGGATAAGAAAAATCACTCTTAGTTCTCTTCTAAAGAAATAGTCTGTAAGGTTTAGACAAGCAGAACTACCTCTTCACATCAATTTTAAGTTAAGGATAAGCAAAGGATTGACTGTTAAAAGAAAGTGTCATCAGTCCCGTGCAGTAACTAAAAGACACATCCTGTGGACAGTCTTTGCAGATACATGACTTAGAGGGGAAAGAAGCTACTGTGATACCAGTGCTTTGTTAAGAAGCAGATAACAGCCGAGATGATGTGCTTCACACCTATAATATACCTGAAATAAAGATAGTTGAGGACTCATCTCATGCACAGTGAGTATTCAGCAGTATGCAGTGGAGAACCACAGATGAATTAATTAGACTGTATTTAGATCATTACATTCATAAAAGCAAAACAAGCTCTACTAATTAGTAGCCACTCCCACTATGTCCTCCTTGTTAAAAAAGGTGTTCTTGCCACAAGGTAACTAACTTGAGATAAAAATTTAGTGAAAGCATGGCAGACTGTAAATTTCTGAGTCAGTAGGTCAAATTACAGAATAGTATTCAACAAGTTCCCAATTTATAATAAAACTACAAAATTACTTACTTGGATTTTAGCTTTAAGCTAGTTAATTTAAATATGAAAGGGTTTAATGTTTTTCTTTACACGAGGTCAATGCTAAAATTCTGAAGCAAAGACAGAAACGATAACAGAAGATTTTCATTATCTGTATCAAGACATACCGACATGCGCAAGAGATTTACAAAATCCCCAATTCAAAATTTTCTGAAGCTAGTATTTGGCAAAGCCTGTTTCTGACAGGTGAGATGAAAAGTAATCACAGGTGAGACACACTGCACTGACAGAGACTTTGGGGATCGGCCACTCAAAATGCAAAGTGGATTAACTAGCAGCGTCCACCCTTAATCAAGAGTTCTGGGAACCGAAAAATTAAATCTGCCTGGACCCATCAGAAGACTACAAACTCCAACTGAGGCAGAAAAGCCAACATGCTGGAATAGATGGAAAACTTCTATAAGACACAGACCCTGCCATGCCTGGAATCTGAAGTGCAAACTATACAGGAGAAAAGGAAGCCGTGATTAACACCTCGTCAGGGGAGGGCAGCGATGCAGTAGGATAATGAAGGGAAGGTTCTGATTTAATCTTGGCACAGTTTGATTAGATCTGTATTTCTTTAATTTCTTTGCGTAAACCTTTAATAAACATTTGTCTGTTTGCGTTGCCATAGATAAATAGCTTGACCTGAACTCCCCTTTATTTAATGACTAACTGATTACTGCATAAGTACTTCTCTGACGTGTTGGCATTATTATTTTACAAATGGATTCTACCAGCTCATTCCCAGATGTACAGTCTTCAGATTCAATAAGCTTTCTGTATAAACAACAGATTGAATGGCCTTTGTCCTTATTAGCTTACAGAAAATTAATTTCTTAGTGTTAATTTTTGGGCTTAGGCCAGTTGCCAAATGTTTAGGGCAGCTGCTAGAACTATAGACAATATCACACAAGTCGGAGATGGAAAGATCTATTAGGTTATTTCCTTTGACTACAAACTGATGAAGACCTGCAATCAATGAATCACATGCCTGTCATGTCCTCTATAGTATATACTCAATTGTGTTGGCTGGTTTTAAACAACTGCAGCCACAAAACCTCTACCACTTCATTTATTGCTTCATACTACTCTAAAACAGACATGTTTGAAAAATTTAATAGTCAGTAAAAACATAATAGCTTTACAGATTATGAAGCAAAGGAAGAGCCAGTGCACCCATTCAGTCTGATCACCTTCACAATCAGAACTACAGTTTCAGACAGTGACCCCCACATTAACCCTTCATAACGCAAGGCTCAGCTCAAGCATGTTTGGAAAAACATTCAGACCCTAAGGGCTCCAAGTACTAAGGGCTTACTGTCCCACGGCAAATTATTCCCATGTTTAATGACTACACTGTTTTAAAACTGTCTTTGATTTCATATTTAAATTTCTCAGACTGCCAATTACAGCTACCGAACCAACATTGCTGGGTCTATGTCTGCTAGCAGATACATTCCGCTGTATATTCTGCACTGTATTCTTAGTGAAACGCCTGTGATGTTATATACCTTCAAAGTTCTTCTCTCCCTGTCCCCCATACTTGTTTCAGAGTTACCTGAGTGACAACTCAGACATTGTCTACGGATTCAGACCTTTAAAAAAAAAAAAAAAAAAAATCTTTCCTTGAATAACAAGTCCCAAAGACGTAATCGCATTTTGCACTTCTCTGAGAGTCTCTTAATTTTATACATCCCTGGTGTTGAAATGCCCAGAACTAACTCGTCAGAGAAGTCTTAGCGACATCTGCTATATTTCATAGATCCTTGACAAGATGCGTGTACACAGGCAGCCTGAAGTAGCATTTAACTTGTTGGCTCCATTTATCTCATTTACTGGCCCTTAAGGTCCTTTTCAGCATTACTGCTTTCCAAAGTAGTTCCTACTAAATATTTTATATTTGGTTACTACCCCCCGCACTGAATCTCATTTGGTTTCCTGTATATCCTTGTGGATCTTTGAAGTGTTCTGTATCGACTTCTGTGTCAGCAATGATCTTTTTAATGTCTGCAGCTTAAATATCAGATAAGAAGCACATTTCTGACATCTTTCACTACAATTTCTCACAAAGATCTTCATGTCCCTAACATGGATACTGTGTCACGCTACGCTCCCCCCACCCCCCCACATTTCAGATATTAAAGAGGCAACCAGCTAAATTTTAATATTGTAATAAATATCGATATTATAATTTAAAAAGTAAAAATATATTTAATTATATTTGGTAATTAATGTTTCTAAACGTAGACAAGAGCAATAAAGGGAGAAAGTACCACTTTTAATGGTGGACTCAACTTCCCTATTTCAACTGTTGTAACTTCTATGCTACAAAATACTACGTGGAAAACAAAGGTTTCAATAAATTAAAAATATAAAAACCAATTATCCTTGACATAATATAAGCTTTCTTATGCAGAAACTAAACATTTGTGCAAATTCTGACCTGATACCATCTTAATAACAGATAAGGATAATAATGAAGGTCTTCACAGTTAATAACAAAACTCTGTATCGAAGAGCTTTAGGCATATTATGTGAGCCTCAGAATGAACCTGTGAAAGATAACAGAGATAAAATAATCAATATATGTATACCATTTGGGGTCTTCAGAGGACTGGCTCATCTTTTAACCATATCTGTGTAATGTGAAGTAAAATAAGCCTTGATTTTGATGAGAATCTATTAGCATTCTTTGTAATATAAAATAACAAAAATCACTGCCTGGAAGCGCTGTTTAGGAGATTAGAAAACTGCCAAGTGATAAGGTTAACACAGTTAACTAGAACCTTCGCTTGTGACCTGTCTCTACGACAGTGTCTTATTCTGATTAGGCTTATTTTTTGCATTTTTCCTACTATTCCATTAACTGATAAACTTCATTGTGTATGCTGAACATAGGTAAGCATTTCAAAGTAATACTATACAGCCTATAAAGAAGAGGCAATCTGGCGTTATGAGCACAACCATTTCCAAATGTTTTAAATTCCACCCAGCAACAAGGAAGTAACCTTGCTGCTTTCTCATCACTACAATTTGTCATGTTTCAGCCTCTGAAACGACAGCTCAATGAAACTGGTCTTTCTACTTCTTCTCTATTTTCTTCTAGGACGACTACAAATTTCAGTCACAGTTATCGGCTTATCACACGGCTGAGGTGACCCAGAAGCACGCCAGAAGTATGTCTCTAACTAATCCCCTGGGTGTCCTCATATTAGTAGAAACAAGCCGCATTCAAGAGAAAAGTCAAGAAATTAACTCAAAGATGTGGAGTTATGAAATGCTGTTGAATTTGGTAGGCATTTAAAATCAATCAGGTTAGATTAGTAGAAGGTTGTTCCTTGTTCTGCTATTCTTAAGGAAATAAAATGACCGATCAGAAAAACAAATACATTAAAATACTTGTCATCTGTTTTCAGATCACTATCTCTAAAACAAACACGGAGAAAGTATTTTTAGAAGTAATTAAATCAGCCAAACACAGTGAGCCTGTAAGAAAGACCTACTTGTAGTGGAGAATTTCTAGGCAACTGTCCCTACTTGTCTTCTTCCTGTTCTGGTGGCTCATTGGAAGCATCCAAAGAAGGGTCCAAATCTGAAATTACCAACACAAGCTGCTTGACATAAGCCAGTTGAAGAACTCCTCCAAATACAATTATTATTCATATGAACAGGAGCAAACACTTGACTGCCCAGTCAGCTGCTTTTTGGCATGCTTGCTTTTCTTGTATTTGCACATGGATCAGTATATGAAAACAAGAGGAGGAATTCTCTAATCTCAGGAATTTTGAAAGACTTTTCAAATTAATTGAAATTTTGATGTATCAGTTGTGCAAGTCAAGCTAAAAACCAACAGCAAATTTACCGAGATAAACAAATTCCACGCTTTTCACCTGCTTACCTTTTTAATTTGAGTAGCGATTGATTTCAGTGCACTCACTCACATTTACGAGGTATATGAATGCTGCCAGGACTCAAACTGTTTAAGCTGCTACAACTAGCAGCTGTATTGAGACAGAGCAGGTGTGTATTTGCCACCTACCAGAATAAGCAACGCAGCCAACCCCAAACGTGCATCCTAGAAAGCTATGCACAAAGAGGTTGACATACACTTCAAAAGATCTTTCTCTGCATCACAGGAGTATTAGCAGGTCCTCTAGCTCTCCAGGAATGACTGCTTCAGAAAATTATACAGACATTTTAAAACTAATTTCACCTCATGTTTCCACTTGTTGACTTGAGTTAGCTTGGTTTTTCAGCTTTATCAGCACGCTGATACTTATTTAGGATCCAAGCTTCAGAATATTATCAAAGACTTTATCAACATCATCACAGAAATGTGTGATGTCCTCAGAGGACATAAGGAGACTTTAAGAGAGGCAAGCAACCAGAGAACATTACGTCAGGAAGGAGGGAAAGCAGCAGGATGGGAAGCTCCTGCCGTGTATTTTTGGCAGCTATGTTGTACACCTGAACTAGACAACTATACTTCAAAGAGTACTCGACCACTGGTTTTTTCCCATGGTCATACAAAACTGCAAATTACATCATTATATACTGAAAGGGCAGCAACAACAGGGATAGCAGTGCAGGAGACTATGTTTTTTTGGTGATACATGGAACTGCTGTCAAAGATCATCATCAAAACATGATCTGAGCTGGCAAAGCTAACAGCCAAACATCTCCACTTCGTGGACTAGCCTTGCTGTTTCCAAGCTGGCTGCAGGTTATTTCTGTTTCCACATTCTAACTCCTAATGCAGATTTCCCCGGTGGGAACCTACATCGTGAGCTCTGCCAGCTGTCTAGAGCCCAGATCAATTTACATGAGTTCACAGCCAGGAATTATATTTTGTTTCATGACTGCACAAACCTAAAGCTTTGAAAGAAAATTATCTGAAACTATTTGAAAGTGGCAACTCACTGCCATTTCTCTTAACAGAGGTTTCTTGCCATAAATTTGACCATGATTCAGAATCTTAAGAGCTCTTACTGAGCCTGAGAGAGAAACCTGACTGAAACTGCAGGCTTTGATGTCGCTTTCTGCAATGTGAAGGGATATGTGGGTTTTTTTTCTTTTTTCCTTTTTCCTCAAGCAGAAGGTAGATAATCATTCTTTCTGATCTATTATAGAAGCAATGAATGAACAAATAATTCTACAAAGATTTACACAAAAAGCCAATTGATTTAGACTGTTTACTTATTATGGCTCTTTATTTAACATTAATAAGCATTGTTTAAATTCTAAAGTAATTGCATATAAACATGTTTATTTTATTGTATGTACAGCTGTAGTATTGTTTAAAAATGCATTCAGTATAAACCAGTCTTTCTACTTTTTTTTTCCTTTTATTTTCCAGATCTTTATGATTTAGGGTTTTTGCCATTATTAGCCACCAACCAATTTATAAGATACCCACAAGAAAGCTCAAAAAATTCCGCTATAGTTGGCTGGTAAAGTACGTAAAATGCTTTTTATTTGATTTTGTATTAAAAGGAAATTGGATATCACAAGACTAAAATGGTGATGCCAGCCAGAAAGATATTTTGAGACGAAACGCAGAAGACTGTCTTCAGAGAAAAGATGTAAACAAAAATGAGTGACTGAAATAATGTGGACCACTTCAGAGATGGACGAGAAGTACTAGGGATCAGAAATGAATTATTATGTTCTAAAATGATCCAATAAAAATTGAACTGTAGCGCAGTAATCAGAAAATGTATTGGAAAAAAGATAGGTTATAAAAAGAAAAAGGAGCTTTCAAGTACTGAAGGTTATTAGCTACTATGGAGAAATCTGTATTCAGGAGATTATATTTCTAACAAAATATGCACACAACCAAACACAGCTGAATTTGCTGTTCGAAAGGGAGTGAACTATAAAAATTAAAAAGCTAAAATGGAGACAGAATCACAGGCTAGAATAAAAATAATCAATGCAACCATCAATAGGAATGTCGAGATGAACATTGTACTGACTGAACACACAGCCACGCAGGCTTGAGGAAGAATGACTCAATTATATTTTTCCCCACGGGCAAAGACATAAAAGATAGTTGTAGACACATTGGGCACATCACAAAAACGCAATTGGGCAGCACCCCTTGTTAGAAAGGAAGAACTGCAATTCTAAACGGTGAATAATTACAGACGCTCTGGAAGAAAAACATTCAGGCTCTATTGCCTTCAGCAGTGAAGTCCTGGCAGACTGCAGCCACTGTGCCCACCTTCACAAATGCTCACCAGCACTTGCTAGCCCACAAACTCGCACAAAATGGGAGGGAAGGTGTTCCTTTATTGAAGCAATGGAGAAGCACTGGAACAGCTGTGTTCTTACCAATTTCTGAGCCAGGAGAGGGAAGGGCTGAGGATTTTTGAAAAAGGCACAAAACCCTTAAGTAGTTTGATGCTAAACCGGGGCAAGGGAGAGGTGGGATGCAAAGGCTTCTACGTGCGCCTGCTCCACAGATCATCTCTTCCTATGCAAGTAGGCAGATTTCTCAGGACTGCAGCATCCCTTACACCACTGGCACTGAGAAGACACCAAAAGACAGCAGGGACTTGGCAGAACACCAACAGCTAACCCCAAACACACTGACTACCTATGAGCAAACATACACCACTAACAACTGAGGGTGGCAGCTTCCTCAGAAGAGCAGCTTCTAGCTCCTCTCTCACTACGCCACAAAAGGATGGCTCTTTCAGTCACCTTCAGGCTGCTGAGATAAAAACGTATCCTGAGAGTCAAGATAGCACATTAAGACCTGAATAAGTTGACTATATTGTTGCACCGTTCCCCGAAAGAGAAATCTAGGTTGCAAAGCCGTGCATAAACATGGCTTTTCATTTATGCCGAACTAATTTGAATGAGCTACTACAAAGAAAATGTACATCACCTTACTTATCAAGACATGACCTCTGGCCAGGCCTAAACCAAGCCTTTTATAATTATACCAGGAAGGCAACCTCCATCGTAAGCTAGGCGCATATTCACTACCTCTATCTCAACCTTTCAAAAGCAGTTTCTGTGACAACAAATGAGACTTACTTCATCACTATCATCTTCCTTATAAAAGAAAATTATGTAATATTCTGGAAAGTTTTTTAGTCTCTTGAGAAAAATTCTCAATTACATAAAAATAAACTTGGAGATTTTCCCTTCAGCACAGCTTTATGCCTTTACAGCAAGAGTTCCACCCCTACCTGTGATCAGCAGCATAACCTAAAGCAGCATCCCTTTCTGACAACGGATGAGAGAATGCAATCCATTGCCACCCCCAAAATGCAGCTGTATTGCAATCAGTAAGATCTGGCTCACGCAGACCACCAGCTAGAAGAAATCACAAAATACACCGCTATCTTATGAAGGAGTTTGAGAACCTGCAACAGTAGCTATTATTCAGGTACATTCTGCTTCTAAGATTTTTTTTGTGGTAATCAAAAGATGCAAGCAACCATAAATTTTGTCATAAAGAAAACAAACGAGAAGTCTCTAGTGCTGAGCTGTAAATACTGCACCACTCATCAGATCCCACTGACAATGCACAACTAGCAAGCAGCTTTATTATGTGATCCCAACATCAACAGTTCAAGCGGATTCAAATCAAATAAGATTCAATTCAGGTAAACTACATCAGATACTTTCTGACTGTGCAACTGGAGGTATGTTTATACCAAATTATGCAGAAAAACATGAATTCAAAGCACGCATTATGGTTCTGCCACTTCAACAAACAGTAAACACTTGCTCTAAAAGAACTTAGTATGACTAGACAATAACAGAAAGTTTGCTGTCTCAAAAACACTGGGGAAAAGTTCATGAAATATGATGTTCTCAAACCAAAAGTGCCACTTGAAATTGCTGTTGGACAAAGCAATGAGAAGAGCATTTAAGTCTAAACAACGTTTACCATGGCTTTGGTACATATAAAGTGCATGTATTAATTTATATTTTACATTTACTCAAAAATAATTGTAGGCAGAGAGGAAAATCATATTGCATTTACAGTTTAAAAGCTACATTGAAAGATGTGAATAATACCCTTTTGATTAAATGTGTTTTACTCCACTGACTAAATATGGAAAACCTGGGGTGTGTTTGTGGCACGACGACCCCTTTTTGCTTGCTATCTTTCCGTAAGACAAAGGCATTGCTTGAGAGTGTAGGAAAGAGCCACTTAATACTATTATGAACGCTAAACAACCCACCAGTGAGTTATAGCTAAGTGGAGTGACAATATGGTGAAGGCAAACACACCAACACCACAAGGAAACTCTCTCTTTAACATTAGATTCATCAAAGAAATGGCTTCACCCATTCCTGCAGGAAATACACCTTCAACTCTTCCTTGGCCATGGTACTTGACTGATGGGAAATGTAACAATATTTTGGAAAAGACAAGAATAAATCACCACAAAATATTCCATGCTCATTTACAAATGTGAATTCATTTCAGCTTCAAAGCAAGTGACATGCTTACTACATTGATGTAAACAAGCCCAAAGCAACATTTGGTAATGCTCATTACAATGATTAGATTCAAAAGCCAAAAAGAAAAATTAACAGTTCATCAGTAACATTCAACTGTTCCACAAATATACCCCTAAGATAAGACAACATTGGCTGCATCAAACTGGAGTCATACTCTGCAGTATTGATTAGCATAACCAATGCTAAAACTACATGGGATCTTCAGAGAAAGAAAAACAGAGAGAAAGTCTAGTAGCTGGAGTCACAGAAATTCAAAGTAATTGATATTCACGTGTTCACGCTTGTTTAACATGCATATCATTTGGGGATAGGAGGACATTTAATAGATACAAACATTTCTCTCCTAACTTCCCTGTAGTTAAAATACCAATGCTTTTTCTTCTTTTAGTTCCAGTGCACCATGCTGTCTTGATTACATTTCTAATGATGTCAGAGAAGATATAAAATCCCTCTAACGTACAAAACTGATGAGGTGGGGAGGGAGGAGTGCTATGAACCATAATAAATACTATATACAGTTTAGAAGTACCCTTAACTTTTGTCCCTTGGGTTTCTTACATGCTTTTGCTAGCTTTCAGCAAGGTTTCTAGTAACAGAGCCGAAAACCCCTGACCTGGTGTCCTAAGCCATCCTCACTTCCAGGCATTTCCTCCCACGTATAAGTCTTTCAGGAAGTGTGGTTTCATGGAATAAAGGAAATTCCAGATCACTGACCTTCCCCAGCTACTTTTCTGGATAGCACCCAAGGCAAAGGAACATAGTTACTTTACAACATTTGGATTCTGTTGCCCGAAGGGCTGCTCCTCTGTACTGCCAATGTATCTCATGGTGAACAACTTACGACCAGATGCTGACACGTGCTGTTCAATTGAAAGTCAGCGTTGTGAAGCACTGTATAAAATCTACATTGCAAATCATCTGGAGTAGAAACTTAAGATAAAGAAACAACACTGGCAATATAATTAGTCATCAGAATATGTGAATCTAATTAAAATATTACTCAAAAACATCTGTTAGGGAGAGGAAGCAGCCTGCAGGAATTATTCAGTGCTCCCAGACCCATATTCTAGAAGAGCTAATTATACGCAATTCCTCTTACGCTCATGTTACAAAATATAAAGTTAGGGTGTAGAGCTAGGTATGATTAAAGAAAACAAAATTAATATCTAAAATACTGAATTTCATTTTGTAAGACCTGTATATGAAAGCAAGTTGAAACAAGCAGTATTCAAATCTGCATTATTCTGTACAAACTAACTGCTATTTCATATACAACTTCCCATTCTTACCCTATTTTCTATTGCAGAAATATGAAATAGTCTAATACGTTTGGTTTAGCTTTCACTTTTAGAAGACTATGAAGGTTGCAGCCATGGGAAGCAGCCACTTTCTCCATTTTCTGTGTTCCTTCTAGATGGTCTGACCAAAGCCATTTGCTACTATTGATACTTCCCGTTTGTAAGATGAGGATATGCTAATATTTCTAACCCTGAATAATACAGATTTATGCTGATCTTCATCTTACTCCTAAGCCCAAGAGGAAATGAAATACTAACAAATTTTAAAATGGAAGATAAGACTTTCTCATGTAATTTAATACACAATGAATTAAACGGGTAAAAATGAAAAAAAGGCTGAAGAGGAAGAATGAGCAATCTTTTGTCATCCACGGTAGGACGACAATAAATTCTTAGAAGATCTCATACTGTCAAGAAGAAATGATATTTAGATTAAACCTTGCTAGACCCTAAAAGGATAATTTGTCAGTATTTTCCACTTTTCTACCAATTCTGTACTCATTTGCTAGAGTGAGTATTTTTTTATCTCACCTACGGTATTACAGTGTGGAACAGTTGAAGAGCATTTTGCTAGGAGGAAGAAAAAAGCTCTAGATATCTTTGTATTTAAAACCATACTGGCTGAGGGTATAAGGAACCAAATAAGAGTAATTTGATCTTATTTATCTAGTAGCCTTAACTATAATCTTCTGTGATCAGAGTTCACAAGTTTTCCTGTTAGCCTTATTTCACACTAATGATGTTCCACTGGCAGCTTTCAGCAGAACATCCCAAACTTTGATGAAAACCAGGTTCCAACTGTCAGGAACATTTACATTTGAAGACATATAAGTGAGAATTGCTTCTATTTCCAAGTAAGTATTAAACTAAACCAGCGTTAAACTAAAATAAATAATTTATTCCAAAGGATATACATATAAAATATGACTGTAGGTTGTTTCTGTAAAGCAGATTTCTGATCTTCTAATACATTTTAACTTTTAACAAAAAGAGGTAAGAAAAAAAAATATTATAAACTTAATAATAAAACAACATAAATAAAACATCAGGATAGACGTGCTGATTGTTTAGAATGGAACTGTTCCCAGCAATACACCAGTCCAGAGATGTCCTCATGTAGAATTCATGGTAAATGTTTAACAACAGAAAAAGCATTCTGTTCAGCGTCCCCGTAGTCTCACAAAGATTGCTGAAATGAAGGGTCAGATAATCCTCACACTTTTGCACTGCAGCACTCTGACGGAAGGCAGGTGCTTTACTGCCTATCCCATCTCATCTGTTCCCCCTACAGCAGCCTAGATAAACTGAATTCCCAAGAATTGCAGCAGCACTGCAACATCCTTTTGCCCTGTAAAATTTTTGTGGAAATACTTTTCCTACATGCTCATTTCCATCTGAGAAAGTCAAAAGGATTTAAAAGAAAGAAGGAACAATAATTTATATTGCTACAGGCTCCTCAAGCCACATCCACTATCCTTTCTGCATAACACAGGGGAGGAAAGCCAAGTGATTTTTTTTGAGCTCTAATGCCAAGTAACTAATTTCTGGGATAAAAATTAGACCTGACTGTTCTCCTCAAGTTTCCCTCCCTCCCCTCTGTTAGCTACCCATGAAAGAAAACAAAACTGTAGGGCTAAAAATATTACACAACCTCGTGCAACTGCACAGATACTTTTTACTATGCTGTGGGCAAAGGTAATTTGGATTATGGAATATAAAAAATATTCCTGCTATGTTCTAAATACTGTTTCATTATCTTCAATGTAAAATATTAAATGCTGTTTGATATTTGTCTTTAAATTAGTGTTCATTGTGCTTTGAAGAGAAACACAAGAAAGCGAATGTTTTAACACTGTATACTGATTTTAATATACCATATGAAAACTGTAAAGATTAAAATCGCAGATATGCAGATGCAATGCCCCTGTCAGTCAGAAAAAGTAATGAAGATAGTCATTTTAAAAGGCAGAATTTTCCCCACAATACTGACAAACAATAACTCATTGTTAGCTGAATTTCCATATATGAGCAATTTCATAAACGGCTTAAATACTAGTGGCACAAATGCAAGACTTTCATGGCATTACAACTGAGGTGATGTTACAGTGCTTACAGAAGCATCTCACACTTATCCAAAGCAATTCAGAAGACTTACATGCTTCCTTTGAGACAGTAACATTTCCACAGGAACCACTCTGAGCTCAACAAAAGCATCTTACACTCTTAACAACTCCAGCAGAGCAGTTACATTGTCAATGTATATTTCAATGCTCCCCAAAAGGCATTGCTATGTTACTGCAGAGATTCACAGGCTTCCTTTTACACTGAGGAGGCTTCTTTGAAACAATAGCACAAGCAACCAACGTAAATACCATCTAAACACTAAAAGAGAAAAAAAACCACAACAGAAGCAAAATAAGTGTTTTAGTAAGGGAAGATTAGTGGCCCTTTTCTGTCAAATATCTGAGAGTATCATATCTCAAATATCTGACAAACTATAGTAAACTCCAGAAGTTGAAGGAATTTCGCCATGGGAGCTTTGCATTTTGTTCAGGTGATGAGGTTGCCTTAACGTATTGGGTGTCTAAAACAGACAGGAGTGCACAAACACGAATGCAATCCATGCCACAGTAAAAAGGCCAAGTCAAGCTCACTAGGAATGAAGAGAAAAATATTAAATGGCACAGATGGAATGGGATTAAGACTGTTGTTTACCTTTATATTTTCAAGGCTACTTACACATATTTGACCTAACTGCTCCACTTGCAAATTAGTAACTCAATTTCTTAACTGCACCATTATAAATAGAGAGCGACAGGACTAGAGCTAATGGAAATACTTCAGATACAAACACATGCCTGCACAGAGAGTCAGCCACATGCATACCTCTTCTCAGAGCATGTGTTGTTATTATAATGTAGCTGTTGGTAATAATTTCCTGGAGAAATGAGAAAGCCAGAGATCAGCTTAACGCCTGGCTTGTTTACAAAATAACAGTAAATATCAGCAACATTAATCCCAATGCTCTCACTTTCTTGCATTAAAGATTTTTATGAAGAGCCAAATTCCAGTCTAATTTAAACAGGTGTGAATTCACAGTAGGTCTATTGACACACACCATAAATTAAATCAGAAGCTTGTCCTTAGCTAAATCCTCCCCATGTTTGAATAACTACTGCATTCACAAAGCTGCGTTTCTCACACAGCGTCAGCAATTCCAGTATTTCTTTTACTAACTAAGCGTCTTTATCCCTTTAACAGATACCGCTCAGATACTGAATTTGAAGTGCAAAGAGCTGAGGTGACTTGCCCAAAAGTCACCCATCCGCCCAGCAATCAAAGTGAACAAACCCCAGAGATTTAGAGAGAGTCAAAAGCTCTGTTAAATGGACCACTGCTCCCAGGGTACAAAATAAATACTTAGGTGAATTACACAAGATTAATCTTACATGTTTCTACGTCATTAAACTCAGCTTTGATCTGTAATCTACTAATTTCCCTACTACTTCTACTTATTAATATATGCCCAATATTATTATTCTATCTTTGCAGTCTGGTGTTTAAAATTATTGATATTATTAAAATTATTATTCCAAATAGAATCTAATTCTGTACACTGATGTTACTGTAAATCAGCAGATGATGAACTCTCTAAGACTCAATTTGGAGTTCTAGAAAGCAGGCATTCTTTATTACAGCCGGGTGCAAGGTGGAATTCCACAAATCAAGCACACCTATGGCTAGATCACCGTTACATTTATACACAAAAATTATAAGGTAGTACACTCCCAGTTACAATGACTGGTTAGTGATTTACATATAATTATAATATCGGTTATGTCATTCTCTTCTGTTACTATGCTTGCGCGGGGGAAGGGTCTCCACCTGGGCAAGGGTCTTCTTGACCTGTGAGTGTGTTTTTTAGTATTATAATGAAGGCAGTTCACTTCAGGACACCTTAAAAGTCGGTTTTGTTGCCAAGTTAGCCAGCTAGATATCTACCTTGCCAGGTTGTCAAATAACTCATCCCATATACAATAGAACCTAGGGGCTTTGATTATGGTCTAGAGAGCCCAGAGAATAGGGAATAGGGACTTCAAGCAACACAGCCTCAAATAATAAGTAACACAGCATCCTATACCTAATGCTACCATAGGGGCTAACTTATTAGAATCAAAATGTTCTTATAGTTGATTATTTCATAACCTAAAGATTCAGTAAAACTTAAGATAATCTTCAACACTGATGTTAAGAAAGAATTTTCCCAATTATTTCTGTGGGGAAAAAAGGAAACAACCACATTTTTTCATGGCTGTTCCCCCCCCCCCCCCGCCTTGCTTCGTTTTTAAAAAGACAAATATGTTATTAAAAAAAAAAAATCCCCTGGCCAGATCTCAAGCACTCTAAAGCTATATTCCATGACCAGTCTAGTGGTATTTCAGCCTGTACTAACACCCTAATTTCTTGCCTACAAATCTCAAAGAAGCTGTTGTGAACTATAGCCAGTGCCTAGTTGTCATAGAATAATGCAGCCAAAGGAATTAACGTGAATCTGGCTCCAAGACTGAGTGTGCATTTCACAGTACACTCATCCAGTACCGGGAACCCAGTACTCTGCTATTGATTCTCACTGCTTAGTAGAGAAAGAGTAACTAATTGCATAAGAACACCTAAGTACGTGTCAGGAGTGAGCCAAACAAGTCAGCCTTTAAAGTATTTCAAAACAATCTGACAACCTGAAAGAGGTGAAAAATTGTATTATTGTAGAAATGGCTCAAGTTCCGTACTAGCTCTCAGCTGAGACGTAATAGCTAAAAGTAACAGAGTTGATGGTTGTGCAAACAAGTCAAATGTGGCTCAAAAATGGATTGTGGCACGGCATGAATGCATTTGAGGTAAAATTCATCGCTTCACAGCTGCACAGCCATCCTGTAAAGCAAAACATAAGAACTGCATGAACAATTTAATGGGGAAGAGTACATAGATACAAAATGGACTGTAGTCTCCATTTTTAGTACACTAGCTAGTGTGGGATGCAGATCCATGTCACATGATGTAGTTTTAGATACATGTCTGAAGACCGCCCTTTTTGTAGATCAGGGTTGTATCCTCTCCTGGACCATATCTTTACCCCAGAAAAACAAAGAAATAAATTTGCCGGCTCAGTAATCTGGCAGACTAAACCACTGAACTCAATGTTCTGACATGCTGCAATGACAGATACCGTGGTTTCAGTGAATTGAGGGTAAATGCAGTTGTCTTCAACAGAATAAAGTAACTATTTTTGATATTGTTATTCTGTGGTGTTTGTCTGAAATTTACATTCACATATTGTAGAGTAACACTGTTCATGTTTAAATAGAGCTGTTTATACTATACCAGAGATAAGCAATGATCCCCAAGAAACTGGTCATTCATTACCTGCAGTTAATATATATTTTTGCTTAGCCTCAGGCAAAGCTGAAAGCAGTTTGTGCACTAATAGGCTATTATTAGTTGCCATTAACATTGACAACACTAATTTAAATGGGAATGCTGGTGTTTCACACAACCTGTTCAATGCTGCCAAAACAACTGGAGTAGGTTTAAACAGTGATTATGACAGAGTTGGTGCATGTATGAAGGAAAATAATCCTCAAATAAATTCTCAAATTGGGCTACTCAGAATACATAATAAAGTATAAATCCTGTGTCAGGGAACGTCCTGCTAGAGCTTTGAGTGAATGAGAAATTCAAGGAATATCTAAAGAGAACAAAATTTGCACAAGTATATTTGCTTCAGATCAACGTAAAGCAAAAAAATGTCCTGAAAAAGCTATTCTGCATTTGTAGCAGAGCTGTGCTCGTAGAGAAAAAAAAAATAAACCCAACAACAAAAACCAACTGACCTTTTCAAAATACAGACAATAATAGCAATTAGTTTTCTCAAACAATGCAACAACTGTATCTTCCTCATTAATTTTACTCCAGTTACAAATAGCTGTGTTCACATACCATTTCGTCAACCCTTCGAAAGCCAGAATTTCTAAATATCTATTTTTACAGCAATTAGACAGTATCATGGAAACTAGCATTTCATGAACTTCCAGCAACTGATCTTAACGCTCACCCATTTTCAAACCACAGAAGTTACTGGCTGGCACAAAGAAAGTCTACTTCCATGGCAGGAACTGACAAGGATAAATGCAACACTTGTGGCTGTCTGATAAAGCCCCTGGAACAAGTGACTGCATAGACAGAAAGATGTGCCATCTATTACTTCATTTAAGTAGAGATTTATGAACTTTCTATTCAAAGAGTGCTTTGTTACTGAGTGCCAACCCAGATGGAAAACACGCTGCTCTCTGGATCAGGAATCTTGACTATGAACTTACCTGTGAAGTACTAGATAATATAAATGAATATAGCTTGAACCATCATTGTCTTCAAATTTATCCGTGTTAACTTTGAAGACTGTAATTATTATAATGACTCAACTCCACAGGAAGCACTGATACCTGCTTTGTCAACCCTGCCTAGAGACAACTAAAGAGTTCAAATGAGCTTGTGCTCCCAGTTTCTCTCTCTTCCAACTTACTCTTGCCCTCACTTTCCTCTCCCAACTGTTTAGTTAAAATTTGTATTCAAGTACCTAAAACATGAATCCCTGATTAAAAATTTGTTCTAAAGCTTACAAAGAACCAAATATTAAAGCCACATGCAAAAGGACTACTCTGTGCTATTCTAGATCATGCAGGAAATCAGTTTAAATTGATTAAAATCATTCTCTGAGACTAACATTTAGAAGAAACCACTCCATTCTTTGTTGGTGAAGCACAATGATGATATGTCCCCAGCTTAATGACACTTAACTCATGGTTCCTGCAATGCAGGATGATGAAGGTAACAAAAGCATTTCCTTTGCTACCTACAATAACTGTCATCCATAGCAAGATGACTTATTTAGTGCAACTTGTATGGCTAGCAAAACATCATGAATACCCAGCTGCACCACTGCATTACAGACTGAAATACATAACTTGCTTTATGCTTAATCTGCTTTCAATATATCGGCATCCCAGCACCTTAAAACATAAATGACCATGTGTATTTCTTAGTCTGAATGGTATAAGTATGCACATTCCTTTCTCAGGTAGCATTCCCTTTAAACCATTTTCATAGTTAAGGGCCAACCAATTCCAGGCAGACCAGATTCAATTCCTTCAGCCACCATCTAAAACCAAATGTCTTAGGAAAACACGCAAAAAAACCCGCAACCCCAAACAAAAAACCCCTATGCAACAACACTTTACAGAGGATGGATCCCACACAGAAAGTGGCAGAAGCAGGAGCTAGAAGGCAGGCATCCAGTCATCATTGTGCAAATGGGGTGGCATCTGAAAACTAACTGATTCTAGCAACACAATACAATGTAATAGCGCAGAACGCTTAATTGTCAAAGGACTATTTAATTAAAAACGAGCTGTGCACTAAAGCCATTTTTTTTTTAAACTCATGTAGATAATCTAATGTCTTTAAACCTATATTGGACATTGCCATTGGTATTGAAAAACATGCAGCTGAAATTATAATTAAATTACCAGCTTTGTATCTGACAAACTCAAACCACGTAACTATAGAAATGACATTAATCACTGAACTCTCTTTCATCTAATGACTAGAGATCTACTAAAATGTATCACTGTCAACACTGAAGTGTCAATCTGCCACTTTCACTGGTTCCCCTATCTCTTAACCAGTTAAAAATACATATTTAAGTACATTTAGAACAACCGTAACATGTGGCTATTAAACACAGAAATTAAAATGTGAGTTGAGTTTGTTGATCTTAAGCATGATAAATTTGTTTACTTACTCTACTCTTTAAAGAAACATTTAGAGCAGATTTTCATCAATTTTGATGCAGAGATAATAAATTATTAATTCCCCCCATGTTACTTAATTACACATTTTCCCCTTCCGGGACACCCTAAACCATAAGAAAAGCAAAGAAGTAAAAAGATCCTGAAAGAGAACAAATATTTTTAAAAAAACAAACCAAACAAAAAACCCCACAACCCCCCCTAAAAACCTAACCCAGAACCCCAC
Source organism: Aptenodytes patagonicus (assembly GCF_965638725.1). Classification (NCBI taxonomy): domain Eukaryota; kingdom Metazoa; phylum Chordata; class Aves; order Sphenisciformes; family Spheniscidae; genus Aptenodytes; species Aptenodytes patagonicus. Next base: position 18,901,598 of record NC_134957.1, read on the forward strand.
CCTCCATATGTAGAGAAATACAGAACTGAGATGTGACAAAGACCTGTTCAATCTGTCCTACTGATAAAGGCATGTCTTCAGGTGTAGCCGGAAATTACAGCTGAACAGAGCATTTAGGATTCCAGGTTGTCTTTCTGAAGTCACCTGGCTGTAGAGACTTAAAGCTACGCCCAGAAGCCAGCACGTGCCCAATCAATTCTACACAAAATGTGATATAAATGTACACATCCAGATTTATTTTAGAACCTAATTCATAGGCCACTAAACTCAAATGATAAATGTCCTATGGCATAAAAATGGAGAATGTGGGAAAGTAACTGGTCTCTAGAAGAATGACGTTTTAACAAATACATTGTTTCATTTTTTGTCTTATTTTCCATCTACGCTATAAATACAACACACATACCAAACAATCCTTTTACCTTTCATATAACACAGAGACCTAAGAAGGAAGGGGGAAAAAGAAACAAAAAAAAAAAAAAAGAAAAGAAAAAAGGAAAATAAAAGAGAAGTAGAAGAAGAAAGTTTCAAATAAATTACTACTTCTATTCAGTACATTAGATGCATTCCTTTATTACCATTCTCCCCATCAGACTTCCTTTCATGGTCAGTGTCAGTGAGGGACAATGCTGAGTTTGCCCGGCTTGACAAACAGGAGCTGTGTTCCGATTTCATCCCCCTCATCCACATCCTCAGGGCATGATCCGGGGATGCACCACCTTCTGTTTCAGTATCCACATCTGAGCCCACCTCTAGTGGGTAACTGTGCTCAGCTACACCGTGTAAATCTGTTTGATAGCCAGAGCACAGAATATGGGGAGTCTCACAGAATTCCATGTCTGGAAAAAACAAAAGTTCAGAAAAAAATTTAGAAGTGAAAAGCAATATAACTTTGATTTTCTTTTGGAGAATCTGCTTTGAGAATTAACATTCTTAATACTATTAGAAGGCTTTTTTTGGTCAGTGACTCACTCTGCTACCTAATCTACTATAAGTGCAATACAACTAAAAGAGTGTAACTCTGTAAAATACTGCACTGTAATTGTGCCTTTTTGTCTGGTAGAAATATATACTATAGCTCAAACGTATACACACCCACATGCTGATAGCAGTACATCAATTTACAACTGAAGTGAGTACTTACAAATACAGATAGTTTCTTGGTTTTTGCCAGAGAGGCAACAGGTCTAAAATTAATCTCAACATGTTTTTATCACAGGGAAAGCATAGCAAATTTGCAAATAGGGAATTTACAAAATAACATTTGAAATACTTGGTTAATCACAGAAGACAAAGAAAGGGTACTTACCATTGGCTTACTCTTTGAGAGTGCTGTCCTTGCATATTCACACCAGTGGGTTTTGGTTCTCCAGTGCTGGTGACCTACAGGAACTTCCTAGAAGAGCAGTGACTACTAGGACTGTACAAGTGCCACCTCAAGACACCAAGCACTCAGAGATTTTAAAGAGTTGTACAGTGCTCAATGCTTCAGTTATTCTTACTAAACACCGCAACTGTAGGGCAGTAGAAATCCGAGGACAAACAGAAGGTGGACAGGACCCATAATGTGAATATGCAGAGGAAACATTCTCGAAGAACTACAGGCAAGTAACACACATCAGCAAATTACAACTTCCCTTTGAGGTAGCCTCTGCATATTCTCACTTGTGAGAATCCAATTACAAATGCAACTCTCAAGGAGTAAGACAAGGAGTTCTAATTAAATAAGAATTACAGAACTGCACTCCCTAATTGAACATCCGACCTGGGATGCCATCTTGAGAGACTAAATACAATATCAAACATGCATACAGTATTATTTCAATTTCTAGAAAAGAAACATTAGAGACAAGAGTCATTGATAGAGACTGAGGACAAATACTCTCCTCTACTGTCATCCTAACTAAAGATTTAATTTGCCAGACTAATCCACTTACCAGCCAGTGAGAGGAATGGTTCTTATTTTAAGCACACTCTCAGAAATAACAAAAAGCCCTGGTATTTTCTTGAAGGTATTGACCAAAATCTACAAACCAAATGCTAAACTAGAATATGCTGAGGTGGCTCAATTTTTAAGTCATCTATCTCTGTATATCTCTCTTTTGCCATCAAAACATTCCTGAAGGTCTCAGTTGTAGTGACAGCCCACACTGGCTGGCTTTCAGCTCAGGGAATGGCAACTCTTTTCTAGAGGGCAGGGGAAGAAGGTGGGCAGCGAACAGAAAGAAGTGGACGTGGCCTCACTTTCCTACGCAAGAGTCCTGGAAGGTCATCCTCTCTCCCTGGTGTTGTCACTGTATCAGCTGGCCTATCCCAGCAGCGCCGGCCATCACTGCTCCTGCTCCTTTTGGAGCAGCAAGACAGATGTGGGGGCCCTCCAGAGTGCTCCATCACTGCTCTGATCTCTTCCCCTTGTTCACAGGAGAAGGACTTGGTCCCAGCCCTACACTTGAGAAGCTGCAACATACGCCACCTTCACTAGCTCTGTTCTCCAAGTCTCTCAAATGCCTTGAGGCTGACTATGAGGTTTGATGGAGATGGCTAGGAGAAAATAGCCAAGATGCTGGGAAGCAGCTGCGTAGTTTCTGCAATAGAGGGAACATTTGGCATTTGAACTTTATCTACCATTACAATGCAGTGTTCTTCATGCTCTCTGGGGCCTGTGTAAAATTGGCACTTGGTTGATTGGTAGAAGGAAGGAGGAAAAGTGGTTCAAGGCGGTACTTATGGACAAATGGAAGCTGAGACTGGATGCTACTTGTTCTCAATCCTACACAGATGCTTGCAAGAGAGACTTTGAAACCTGTAAGACCCTCTGGAAAAAACTCTCCTTCCCCTATGGCTAAGATGGTAAACACAAAACATTCAGTCTTCAGAGAAGCACTGTTTTTCTGAGATTTTCAAAGCTCGTAGGGCATGGGAAACACAGAGGCAATCTCACAGAAAGTTACTGGATATAACTAAGTACAGTGTTGCTCATACAATGACCTATTTTTAAGTCTCGTTTTAATTATGTATTATATACACAACAAACAAGCTCCACTTGAAGGTTTAATTAGACAGCATGGACCAAACCTTTGTATGAGACAAAGAGTGCAGATATTGATGTTGGACACTGAACCATCATAGCTGTATTACACTCCAAGCTTTTACTTTCTTTTTGACAGCACTAAATGAGTAAAATCACCTTTATACAAAATATGGTTCCAAATGGTGCACGTCAATTCTTATTTTTTCTCTACCAAATTCAAAAAGGACTTGCACATAAACCAAGAATTAAAAAGCCAGCAGCAGTCCCAGATTACTATCCCAGAGCCGAGTATCAATGAAATCCAGACTGAATCATACAAGCAGGCTGATTCGACTCCACCCTGAAAGGACTACATTGTTCATTTTAAATGGAGGTTGTGGATGCCACTATTTCATAGAATCATTAAGGTTGGAAGAGACCTCTAAGATCATTGAGTCCAACCGTCAACCCAACACCACCATGCCCACTAAACCATGTCCCTAAGCGCCTCATCTACACGTCTTTTAAATACCTCCAGGGATGGGGACTCAACCACTTCCCTGGGCAGCCTCTTCCAATGTTTAACCACTCTTTCAGTAAAGAAATTTTTCCTCACGTCCAATCTAAACCTCCCCTGGCGCAACTTGAGGCCATTTCCTCTCGTCCTATTGCTTGTTACTTGGAAGAAGAGACCGACCCCCACCTCGCTACAACCTCCTTTCAGGGAGTTGTAGAGAGCGATGAGGTCTCCCCTCAGCCTCCTTTTCTCCAGGCTAAACAACCCCAGTTCCCTCAGCCGCTCCTCATAAGACTTGTTCTCCAGACCCCTCACCAGCCTCGTTGCCCTTCTCTGGACACGCTCCAGCACCTCAACGTCCTTCTTGTAGTGAGGGGCCCAAAACTGAACACAGTATTCGAGGTGCGGCCTCACCAGTGCCGAGTACAGGGGCACGATCACTTCCCTCCTCCTGCTGGCCACGCTATTAACCAAACATTTTTCAGTAACAAAGAGGTGAGTCAATGCTTTCTTGTGAAACATCTGATTTAAAGTTTTGCTTAACTGAGCTGAGCTACTATAAAAAAGTAGACAGGAGCTTCACTCCACATACTGCACCTGTGCTCTGAAAGAAAGGGGAATGCCAAATCTTGCTGGCAAGTAGCTGACAACTGGCAATGAGCCAGCTTGTCACATGCAGGGGTACAGTCCAGATTGTCCACTCCATCAGAAATTTATGATGGTTAACACATGCTTTAGCAGATGACATAAAAAAGAGGAATAAATGTATACTGCCATTTAAAGTAGTATATTATCAAAGAAAATTAAGATTTAGCTGCTAAAACCATATAAAATTCAAGGAAAGTAAATTAGGCTCATGCATTTGGACAGTCGTGTTTAAAGACACTAGCAGGTCTTTGGTGCTTCTCATAAGCGCTAATGAGAAGGTACTTCCAAAGGCAGATAGTTTATTGATGTACATCAAGAAAAATTTATACTGAAAAACACACTTAATGCTTTCCTCATGAAATAAGAGAGCCAACAGGATTAATTATTAGCCTTAATACCGGTCTCAATTTTGACTGAGGCCCACACTCAGAAATAACCTCCATGACTTGCCCCATAACTTTTTTTTAAAAATTCTCTCAAAAAGCAGTATTATTATTTTTTAACTTAGATTTCTGTAAAGTACTACGGCAACACAGGGTTCTTAGAGTATGTCTCTGTCAACTAAATTACACCTTGTGATCTCAAGAAGCATCTTCTGAACCTCCTTCCCCTTCAAAGCAGATTTCTACTTATTTTCCCCAGCTGAGGAACTTCCCCATAATTACAAATCTTCTCATAACTTCATGAACCATGTCAGCTGATGCCAGGTCCTCAGGGAGCAAGGATGCAGGCACTTCTCTACATGGATGTCCACTCCAGGCAGATGCCTGCCCCTAGCAGCCTGCAGCCCACGTTCTCCCTGTTGGCAATTGCATACGCCAAGGGGAAAATTCCTCCCAGTAAATCTCACAAATGCTAATTAGATTACACATGTTTAAGAAGCAGAGAATTCACCCTTCAGTCTATATGTTAATTCAAAACGTAGCAGCTAACATATTCAATATTTTAGCTAATTTTTTTTTGGTGGAGCAAAAGAAAGTGACTTTTTTATACTATAACTCATATTCAACTGAAGTCTAACACAGTATATTGCCTTAATAGTCTATTTCTTAAGTATACAACCTTTTGTAGTATTTTAACTCCCACGGGATGCATTTTCTGAAGAGCACTTAGAATGCCAAAAGAGGCTGCTTTTAGTCTGCATATCTAACCTTGTTACCTAAAATAGTATATATTTCTTTATATAGAAATATATAGATAGAGTTTAAGCGTGGATTTATGATAGATTTAGTCTTACCAAAAAGACACAGTCACAAGAGAAATGAGGGAATATTAATATGAAAGTCAAGTTTTCGCATGAACTGTGGACAGAGGAAAAAAAAGGTTGCAGTTATGAATGTATATAGAAGATCGCGATAGGATTTTCACCTCTGGAGCCTTGTGGAGCCTACTGTAACACAACTGTTAAAAATACAAGTATTTTATCCCTCATTGATATTAATTTCTTTTTACAAAAAGTAATGTATAAAGAAATGTAAAGTATCTAATGATCAAGAAAAGGAAAGAAGGCTGGGTGCATTAAAAAAATAAATCACATTTCAATTAACAGATCCATTTCTTTCTACCTTTAAGCAACTTAATTTTCCCCAAAAAAAATCTTCAGAGATGAGCAGTTAAAGAAAAGTTTGACCCCACTGGCCACCAGTGCCTTTGCTATTTAAGGTGCTCACGTTGATATGAGAATTAGGCAGCTGAGCAGGCAGCCAGCTCTAACACTGCTCCGACTTTGTTGACCAACAGAGAGCTACTGAAAACTCCAGATACACTCACCAAGTATTTATTTACTACAGCATCAGTTTAGCCACCGGTACAGTTAACAACTTACAGTTAGGATTTTCATGCTTATATAAAGCATTTATCCCAGTGCATCTTCAGGACTATTTCATTGTCCTTTGCATGGCCAGGAATAACTGTGTGCCAGCTACTCTTTCTGCAACTCTTTAGTTTTTCCGGCACAGGCAAAAAAAAAAAAAAAAATTACCCAAGTGAAAGACCATGGAGGCTCTGCTCTTCAACTTAGTATTTCTGCAAACTTAGTGGACTTGCAGGACTTGTGGAATTTCCACGATGCTGCCATTTGCCAAAAATTTTGCTAATTTCAAACAACTAACTGGGAGAATAAATGAATGCTTATTTCAATAAATAAATATTTAAAATAAAGAGAAGTCTGTCCAAACAAAGTAGATAAAAGAGAATCACAAAACTATTGAATAAACAGAAATGAGCATAAAGAACCTTCCTTTCAAATTTTCCTATTCCCTTACAGAAAAATGTTATTTCGTATTAATAACAGAATGACAAATAATACTTATTTAAATTACTTAATCGACCTATCTCTTCAACTAGAGAAAGAGCTTACAGAAAAATGTAAATTATTTATAAACTGGAATAGTTTGACAAGTTGCTATTACGTGCCTTTTGTGAACCCTATCATATAATTAAACAATTCTGACTTACATATTTTAAAAGTTTCTTTAAATGTCATTTTATCCTTGATTCTTGGTATGAGGTGGTTCTTACTCTAAAGGATGCTCCCCACCCAAACACACACAAAATCAATTCTCTGGATGAAAATGTACAAATTGCTCTATCTCTGCAGATGTAAAACTACAAAGGAGCCTAAGTAGCTCAAAGGCGAGGAGAAAATATCAATGTCTTGGAAGTTTAAATCCATGGTACTTATTTTGGGCCGGTTTCCTTCCTCTTTCACACTGGAAGTTATTTGAGAATACTGGGAATATCAGAGTCTGGGGAACAGATCTGATGGAAAGATCCTGAACAATAATGGAAGGAATTCCAGAAAGGCAAATAATATACATTGACCTGAATAGCATCACATTTACGTTAGTTACCAAGCTGGTGTCTGAAGGAGTGGTAATGGGCATGCAGGGGCAAAAATATTCCAAACATGCAGTTTTGATGTTGGTGCAGCGTTTGGGATTTTCTAGTGTTACACTGCGAATTTGTGTATGTTGTTTCACACTCTGAACTTATGTCAATGGTTTAATCAGCAGGTCTATTGTATGTAGAGAGAAGAAAGGCAGACCCGCTACTCATGGCGTAAGAGACTCAGAGAGAGAGGGGGAGGGAGGGAAGACGGGAGGAAGAAATGTAAATCAAATGGGGAAAGTGAAGTTCACATTCATTTTTGGAAGCAATACATATGCACCCTCTTAAATGAGAAATTTTGAGGGCTATTGAGCACTCTGCCAAATTCAGTGTGTTCAACGGCCCTTAAAATTTCTCATTTCTCACCTGAGGACCATGGTTTACTGGCTGTATGCTGGACTTGAGAATTAAATGGGCAGAGATCTTAAGCTACTTCATAAAGTCATTTGTGTAACACAACCTGCTAGATAACTTTGTGAATGTCTTTGTGTGTTCACATTTCATTTAGTCACAGATCTTACTTGTTTCCATGTTGAGAACATGCCACATCTTTCCTAGGACAATATAATTCAAAGACATTAAACTTCAGTAACCATTCATAAAAAAATCATTGAGGAAGAAGCCAAAAATAAGCTAATTTGCAAAAGCACATTACACTGACTATTAATTTGCTTTAGAAATCTCATGTTTATCACCAATTACACTATTATCACAGCCCAAAACAGATTCTCAGTTGCATTTAATTAAAAAAAATTTGATATGCCTATTACACATAAGTAGTCTGCACATAAAAGATACCATTTGAGTTTTTATACTTATATATCAAATGCATCATATTGTAGATGTTTTCTTTTACTGTATTTCAACTTTTCCTTGCATTCCTTTATCTATGTAGTTAATTTTCTTACAGTAATCTCCAGTTACCACCAGAGCTGCTAGAAAGTTAAAAATAACAGTAATAACAAATAAAGGAGGAATAAAAGAGGAATCAGAGTCTGCTATAACACTAAGGAGTTTCATGAAATTTGCAGATTAGGCAGCTAAGGGATTAGGAAAGGACGTTGCACTTTCAGGAAACTCGTTGGCTTGTGAAATTTATGAGAAAGAAAGAAACTCTTTATTCCTCAGGTCTTTCCCCAGAGGAACCAGAGGATGAGGTTCCAACCCATGCCTCATGGCAAATATCTTTCTAGTCTCTTCCTCAGACTAATTCTTCAAACTTAAAGAGGGCAGAAGCAGACTGAAACCTATTTTTAAAAATGCTCCTGAAGTTCTCAGGTATTAATTTTTATTTTTATTACTATTAAAATCAACATGAATAAGGAAGTGTATTTCTCAAATTCTGCATGGAAATCATCCTGATCCTATGAGGACATAGACAAACCTTCTCTCTCCCCAGAAGTAGAATATTCTTTTTGTAGATGACTGGAAATTTTTAATGTTAGAGATTTTGTTTTTCAAGAGTAACTAGCCAGAGAGAAGGCTTTTGGAGCTACAATGTGAATGCAGTGGGTCTCAGTTTAATTTAGGAATAAACGTTGTCATTATCAGATTGACTAGGAATTTAATCCTTCAAGTTCAAATACATCTTAAGTATTGCTAGCTATAGCCTTTCCTATTCCTAAAGTATGGCTTTCTAAGGTAGAGTACTTCCATTCACAAGATTCTGTTAAAGAGAAATTTCTACTGCAGGTACTCATAAATATCTCTCCTTTAATGAATTTTACAGTTATAAAACCATAGCATATGCCAGGAGTTAGCATTTAACCTAAATTTCTGATAAAGGAAACCTACTTAATCTTAAATAATGGCCACACTGACTCTACCCTATTAAAGACAAGAGGAAAAGGAAAAAAAAAATCTAATTATCACAGATGAGAAAGAACCTCAACATAATTTGTGAGGATAAATGAAGTTCTTCTAATGCTACAGTTGAAATAGAGTTTGGAAAAGCTTGTCTTACAATACACTCAATTACAATTTCGTTATCCATTTGCAAAAATCTATTAGGAAATGAAGAATTTTCAAGAAGAAGGATTTTCTGTTTCCAAAAACTCTATTCTAAGAGAAAAGAATTACAATTTTCTTTCAAGAAATTTAAAGGTTCCTTGGTTCTGAAATAATTTTTCAGTTACGAGTTTTGGCATTTGTATATGTGTTTCAGGGAAGAAACAGATAATGGATCCTTTCTTCTTGTCATTAAATTTTCAAAATTAAAGCTAGCCAGAGCCTTAGCCTGTAGATTTTCTTAAGGTTTTTATTTAAAAAAAAAAAAAAAAAGCAAGATAAGACTTTCATGAAGGACAGCAGAACTATGAATCAAATCATCTAGAGCAGATTAACTAACTTTTCTCTTTGAAAAAGTTTCATATGAACCAATATTCTTCCTCAAGATTAACCACAGAGCATGAAACAGTGGAGTACTGCTAGCTTTGGTCCAGTACGTTTCCAATTCTTAACAGGCAAAGTTAAGGTTGTGGTTCTAACTTGTTTCAAAGTCTGTATGGCACTTCAGAGAAGAAAGATTGACAGAATTATTAAACAGAGTGTAAGCTGTGTACTAACATTCTTCAAAGTGAAATTACCCTCAGATTGTTGCTATATCCCTACAAACTTGAGTTCAACTCAGAGATGCTTTTCTGGTAGCCATTTCTGAACACAGTTACATTTAAAGCAGAATCACTTTCACTCAAACATCAATCTCCAAGTTTTCATGACAGGTATCACTTTCTAATAGAACTTAAGATGGAAATACAAAATTAATTTCTACCAACAGTTTTGATTCTGGTTTATAAAATATTTTAAAAACACACCTTTTGTTTCTAAAGATACTGAAATTGTTTCGCTTTTAAAATTCCAGTTGAACCATTGACTTAAGATACATGAGCATCAAAGCCTTTTTTAAATAAAAGACGTGCAAAGCAGGGATCTTTATAAATTTCACTGTCTTAGTGTTAGAAGGCAACATATTTTAAAATCCAGAAGTCTAAAATCTGATTTAATTTACAGTGCTGTAAATCCAGAAGTGAATTCTACGAAGCCAGTGGGCCAGGTAAAGAAGGTAGCACTTAGGCTTCAGGTCAGTGTGACTGTCTCAGAGCAAGCATCTGGCAAGCGCCTATCTTCGTGATGATGGAAATACTTTTAGAAAGCTGCTATCAACAGATTTACCAGAAACATTCTCCTTTACCGATGAGATATTCAACAGACCTGAGGCACTCAGACCACAGACGCTGCTCAAAAAGAATGATCACAGAGTAAGTCAGCTCCTCACCTTAACTTTCACCAAAAACTACGACGCTCTAATATAATTTTAAAATTGCTTAAGAGAGTATCAAGGATACTACTAGCCATTTTCCTTTGAAGTGACATGAATGGAAGGCAGACAGCAAATGGAGGCAGGTTGGAGCAGAGGAAGGTAGTTTGTATCACCCTGTGCCAGTTTCAGCGAATGCTCAGTGAATGAGTTATTTCAGTTATGAAACAGCGCCAGTGAGAGGAAGGCTTCTGCAAGACTGCACTGACAAAGTTGCACTTGTTCCCATTCCAACTGACAAATTGTTAAAAATACTGAAAATTAGGAAGAAATATTTGCAATGGAGCAGGTATTACGGAGAGGTCTAAGCACCTAGAGGCAAAATGCCTTCAAGGAAGGGGTGATGTACCAGCATCACCTTGTGTGTTTACACAACAAACAGGAGAACAGTGCGTTGCGTGCAGGAGCACAAAGACCAGTCGCTGCTGTCACTGTGCTGCCATCACAGAAGGAAGGAAAACAGGAGCAACAGCCTCTCCTGGGGTGCGAGGTCCCACGAGCTGCTCTCAGCAAGAGGCTCTTGCCCTCAGTTGGAGGCCCGGTGGCACAGCAGCCTGCGATTCCTGCCTCGCGATTTCACCCCACCCCGGCAGCCTGTCAGAGCCAGGCTGTAGCCACCTTCAAGGCAGAGCATGAGACATTCTGTTTAGCATTTGGCTGTTTTTGTTTTGATCTCAGGGGCTTTCCAAGAAGGTTGTATGTGAATGGCAGATCTACGTTGTATTTTGCCTTTTGCAATTACTCTCATCGTAGTAGTAAGTTGCAGAAATGAATAGGTAAGGCTTTACTTTCCTCTCAAACCTCCACAAGCAAAAGGGTTAGGAAAACTAACAAGCAACCAGGACATTTGGATAAATAGCGTGTAGAGAAGGAGGGTGCTGCTTGTTCCATGTTCCACCACCCCCAAGCACGTGGCTGGGCCTGGATGGAAAAAGGTGAAGCAGGAAGAAGAGATTCAACACAAGCGATCGCTCCCCTCCACACTGACAAACCTCAGACAGGATTAGTATACGTATTCTTTCCTTTCTGTTGTGAATCTGCTAAAAATCCAGAGCAGAAAATGGCTAACAGAAATCAAAAGAGAAAAAGCTCGTAGTGAGAGACAAAAGCCAGCAGCAGCAAGAGTGAATCTTTGTAAATCTTGACAGACAGTCCTGGCTTTGAAGGGTGAACTATTTGCTGTGATTTTTGAGAAGTGAGGAAGCACAATGTTACATATTACTTTGGAAGCATAAATGCTTGACCCTTTCTGAACACTCAGGTAAAAGCCTGACAAATCCCAGTCTGCAAGCTTCCAGTGTCACCAAGTCTGCTGGTCACAGCAAGCAGATACACACATACTGCCAGCAAAACCTCTTCAGACCTTGGGGATCGACACCACAAATGCTGTCAATCCTGAAAGTACATCTGATACCTCTCTCAAGCATCCACAGCTAAAAAGACTGTCTAATGGAGCCAAAATTTGAAATTTTCATCCATTGTTTTCTTGGTGGGATGTCTAACATCTGCAGAATACTATACCTGATTTTATACTTCTTTCTCTTGCTTTTTTATGTATACATATATATACGACATAAGTGTGTGAAATATTAGATACACATAAACATAGATACGGAAGTATATAAATATAGAATTTGTAGGATCTTAAAATAACTGAAATTGGAAGGAGTTTTGGCAGTCAATAGCACATCCCCCTGCCCAAAGGAGGGCCAAGTTAGACCAGGTTGCTCAGGGCTCTTAATGAAAAGTATCAGTCCTTCTACAGAGCAAAGACTGCTGGCAAGACTGCTGTCGTGGAACACAGAGTGCTATGAAGCATTTTAAAACCATCTCTTCAGTGAGGTTTTCAAGAGACACTGGGTTATGCCCCAACAATAAAACTGGAAATCCAACTTTGTTTCCATGATTTTGAAAATCTAACCCAAAAATTGATTTTTCACTGTTAAAATATTCCCTTTTCCCCTTAAATTCACTAACTGCTTTTTAATGTGTAATCACCTTTTCCACTAAAAAAAAAAAAAAAAACAAAACAAACAACTCAGACTGCAAGATACCCCCTGTTAGAGCTTAGGACAGCTAAACAGTTTGACTTTGCCCTATTTTGGATTAGGGGTGCACATATTTGCACAATTTTTTTTCTTTTTTCCATATCTTTCAAAAATTTACATGTGGTGGACATGATCTTAAGTGGTCTTAATAAATTAACATCTACTATGGATGCAGCATATTCTTTAATTTAGACTGAACCACTAAGTAACATTTAGACCAACAAATAGACCCTTCAGATTAATCTTGGAACAAGGAAGAGAGAGAGCATGCACATGTGCACAACCTCTTCAGTACTTCCATTCACATCCAATTACATCCAGCTGCCAATCTGACATAAATGAGAACATATGAAAGACAACTTGGCACATCCGTTCCATTTGATTAGCCGACTGCGGATACAGCTTGTCACTCAAATAACCCCTCTTCCCCCAAAACACTCTTGAGGGGTTTGTCATCAAATGTTCCATCTGATCAAGAAATGGGAGATTAAACTGCCTTCAAAAAATTCTGACCGCTTCTGCTCCCTTCTTTCTTCAAGTGTTCAGTTTACCAAAGGGATTTCTTTCAATAACAGCAGTTCAAACTTAAATGTCAGCTCTACTGCAGTCTAAGTAATATTAAGACCATTTAATGGAAATAATCTGTTTTGCATATCTTATTTTTGATCTGTACAATCACAGTAACTATTTTTCAACTGTTTAACTAATTTCCTTCCAAGACCTTTATTAGATTTTCTAATATTTCCAGATATTATTTCTTCTACACTATATTTCTGTAAGTAACTATATAAATTATAAAGACTACTACATTCCGTTTCAGCAACCACAAAACAGTGTCGTTTTTGGTTTTATACCGTCAAGATGCATCCAAGTAACTCAGCTGAAAACAGTGGAGTCATTCCAGGTGTGCATCCCCAGAAAATACACTGTGGTAATCTCACATCAATGTCACACAGCATCATTATTATTATTTAAGTTAAATAAACAGTTCTTAAAACATATTTTACCCTAAAATGCACATCATGGTTACCAAGGAAAGATGAAAACCTGAGACATTTGTGTCAGCATAATAAATTTCCTAAGCGTATAGTATGGTATCTACAAAATTTTCCATCTCAAGATTTGATGTAGAGCTCCAAAAGAGGGAAGTACCACCATTGTTCCTGTGCTGCACCAAAGGGAACTAAGTATGAGAAGAATTCCAGAGCACACCAAATCAAAAGACCTCTGTACATTTTCATGAAGTTTAAACGAGTGTTGTGAGTCCCCATGATCTGTCATCAAAATTTATCCAAACTTTGGGAAGACAGTCACTACACGAAGAAATAATTCCAGTATTTTTATGTGGGTAGGAGCACTTGGCTACATTTTTTGCAGCTCCAGACCTCTCTGATTTCCTTGCCCTTTCTTAATGTGAGTTCTAATTGTTTTAAAATACTAAGTGGCTTATCTAGGTATATAATACTCATTTAAGGAGCTATCCTAGTCACTGACTTTGAAAACTCCAGCCTGTGATTTAACCACATAGCATTTTTATCTTTCACACAGACACATGCATATAACTGATACCTGGGAAATAACAAGTCACTGACTGGTAAGCATTAAAATGTGATTGCTTGCCTTTGAAAATTAGCAGGCAGGCACCTGCTCTTTCTAATGCAAATCATAGGTAACGTTGACTATCCATAACTAAAAGCAAATCCCCTTCATCATCAAATAAATGGATATATTTGTGTTGCTAATGTGTATAATGATGGTTGGGAGGCTGAATATCTAACGTGAGATAACTAGAAGTTGTTGACTCAACAACTTTGTTAGACAAATCCTGAAAAAGGAAATTAGAAAATGAAGTAATTTGTTTGGATCTTAACAGACTGAAAAACACAGGAGGAATTGCCTACAGTATTAGCATTCCCCATAAAAATTGCTTCTAAAGTTTTCCAGCATCTGCCTTTCAGACATTTTATTTGTGGAATAGAAGATGCACACCGGTAGCCTTCTTCATAGCTAACATACCTTGTATTCTGCAGCAGTGGGCAACTGAAAGCCTGTGAGCTCACCATAATTCTTGGTTCTGCGAAGCTGCTTGATCAATGATGCTTGGGAAAAGTCAAAGTTATGAGCCTCCACAGCAGCTGAGAGTACTCTAACCCAAAGAAAATAAATAAAACCAAAAGAGCAAGATATCTCACTAACAGATTAGCCTACAGCGACCCTGTAAACTCCTCCATGCCCTGAAGGAAAGCTTGCCATAGGCAGATAAGCAAAGCTCATGTTCTGTATTGCTGCAAATACTTTGTGCCTCCTTATTAAAAAATTCACACAGTTGGAGGTGAACTAATTGAAGTGGCAGAGACAGTAACACAGAAGGCACTTAAAATGTAATTAAGCCATGATCAGAAAAGGGACACATAAGGGAGAAAGCACGCAAAACAGAGACTCCAGGGAAATACCAGATTCAAGCAAAAATGAGAGCAACTGTGTATCAAACCATGTTCAAAGACACTTATATATACTGCTAAAAGAATCTGTGCAGATATCAATTCAAACACTAAGGCCACAGCTAACCAGAAAAAAAAATAAATATACCTTTGTTTTAGATAACCCTTGTGCTTTAATGCACACCACGGAGACAGGTGTTTTGACAGGAAGAAGAGGGTCCTATCCTGCACCTGAGCCATTTGGAATCATGCTGGCGATCTAAGAACAAGAACGCTACAGGGGGGTTAAGTGTCTCAATTCTTTTGGGTTTATTCTATAAAAACACGCTTTAGCTCTACTGTTAGCTGTTCTGGAAGGACTGTAGCAGTAATTATTTCATATACTGAAAAGCACAGTTCACACGTCCACTCACTATATTAAGGAGGAGGAAAACAAACAAAACAAACCCAGTAAAAATATGTAACTATAAACTTCACAATCTTGACTTAACACTATTTTACAGGGGAAAAAAAAGTGTATCAGAAAAAAATACAAGCTAATATCCAGTTATGTAAGGAAGTGTTTTCAGATTAAAGAAAAAGGAAATGCTTAAATATCCTTTTGTACAAAGGTTTCTTCTAGCAGACAGCTTTATGTTTTAAACAGACCTTAAAGCTCTTTTCCATTGTTTTTTCCTATTAAATGTTTCATGCAAACCTGCTGAGTTCAGAGTCTTCACGAGAAAGAGTTCCCCCATAGGGTACAAGTCACATGTGGATTTTGCCTTTTTTCACATTATCCACCATTTGGTATTGTCTCATTTCCCTACCAGCTGCTTCACCATTTCCTGAGCTGCACCGTTTCGTACTGTGTCTGATATTAGACACAGCAGTGACAGAGCAAATGGGAAATAAACAGCACAGCTGATCAGGACAACTGGCAAAGGATGCAAGCAGCATATCTAGAAGTGGTTATGAGTGACAAAAACCCCACAACATTTGTTTGTAGGAGCTTAAATCACTTCTCTCTAAAAACATGGCAAGATACTCTCTGACTCAACTCTAATCAGACGGAACTCTCATAAACCAGTCCAATTCCTATTTCAGTAAACACATGAAGAACTGAGCACTGAATTAGGAGCAGACATTTTTTAAGGATAGAGCTCCCAGTGGAGGGGGAAGGAAGGGCTTGGACTCAGTGGGTTTGAACATGAGGATGACTCAAAACCGAGAAGGATGAACAGTGAGCTGCCCTGTAGCAATGAAGAAAGTGAAGATAGGACAAAGAGTCATTTTCACCAGGCTAATAAAAAGTACTTATTTGAACCGTCTTGTCAACAACACGCACATTCAGAAGAGTATGTACATCCCTCATCGCTGTCCTCTTCCCACATCTCCCTGGTTTATTTCAATTCAAAATGAGGAATTTATCTTTATACAGATACATTTTATCATTTGTAGCAAGGAATGAATGGATGGACACCAGGACAGAAAAAACATTGAATGAGAAGCAGCCTGTTGATGCACTGCTACTGAAAAACTTAAGAGATACGGGCCAGAAAATTTCACAAGTCAGTGTTTTCCTGTTTAATACAGTTGTCTTCTTGCTTAGACTAGTTTGCTGAAATTGTAACGGGCAGATTTGATAAGCATGTTTTGAGGCTAATTCTTACAGAATACAGAACAACTGTAAAATTGTGTTGAATGTTGCTAAAGACAACAAGTCAGTAAATACCTCACTTGCAAAGAATCTGCTACTAAACTCTAACCACTTCAGACACTGACTGATCTCTTACCGCTGTTATTGCAGCTACTTTCTATTTAGCACTTTTATTCATTTTAACAATAATATTTACACAAAAGAAAGAAAACAACCTTTATGTTCCTTTTTTTCTCATTTAGTAGGACTTATTAGCCATTAAAAATACATTTTATGCATATAATTCTTCTAAAATGATCATAAAATTAAACTGAAATATAGGTACTTGCTAACAACATTATTCCACTCAATTGACAGTCTAAATAAATCCATTACCATAGCCAATTTCAGCACTGAGATTTCTTTTGGTAACTACAATCCTTGAGAAAAACTTGAAAATACTGAAATATGATGTCTGAACACTCAATTGATCACAATAGATATCTAAATTGGAGCACCAAGTTACAGCAAAGAAGCACCTTGTTTATGTCCACTGTGCTGTTACCTCACATTCAGGTGTGGGATTTAAGGCAGCACATGGAAAGATGAGTGGCAGGTGCCTCTCTTTTCTTCTTCCTAAAGCATCAGGCATTGTATAAAGGAAGAGTTTTCTAACCCTCATCATGGTCATTTGACCCAAGTCTGATACCACAGATGATGGAGCATTATTAAAGCATGAGGAACCATAAGCTTCATGCTGCCAAAACAGTGACAGAAATGATCGGCGGTGTGAGAAGTTTGGTTTATTTGAGTGGAGATGTTCAGGGATGATGATAATTATCTGTGAAATGAATATTCATCACATGGGTGAATTCAAGGCTGAATAATACTTCACTGAAGAGTGGGAATAATGTTCGGGAGAAGCAGACCAAAGCAGACACGGCTCACTGTACTGAGGTCTAGCGCAGCTGTACGACACACAGATGGGTGCCAGGAATTCATGAACTGGAGAAACAGCCTGCAGTAGGCAGACCTATCCTCTATGTTAGTTTCTAAATACAAAGGTGAAAATTAGCTAAATAGCTTTTATATCCCTGAAGGTATGCTCAGCCCTACTCCAATAAATACTTTACTGCTATTATTTCTGCAAGAAGTAAATAGCACTGAGGTATCCAACGCCACCCTTTCCTTTTCTCCTCAACTCCAAAATCTTTTCCTGTCAGAGAACGTCTTGCTTACTTAGAGTAATACAAATTTTCAGAGGCAGCCATTTCAAAAGGTACAGTCTGGCTCTGCCAATTTCTTTGCTAGTGGCACAAGCCTCCGGCTAGCTGAGGTGAACGCATGGCAACTGACCCAGAAGCACAATGGCCACCACAATGGGACTGAAGTAGGGAAGCTTAACTTTATTTATAAGCTTTTTTTTTTTTTTTTTTTTTTAAAATAGTCGTTACCAGACTGGAAGGAAAAACTTAAAAGAAGATGTCTGCATGCCAGAAGTCCTCAGATGTTTTTAAAAAAGCAATGTAGAAAGCAGACTGGACTATTTTGAAGGACCTTTCCTTTCATGACCAAAAATGAGTTGAACAGCTACATGGAGTAAGAGAGACTTGAGAACACAGAGAGGAGTCCAACGGGACAATGAAGGAAAAAGGAAACACTGCCTGTATCTTCTGGCTCCAAAACAGCACGGAGTGAAGCTATGACAACCCTTAACTGCAAACCAGCAATATTTAAGTGAGCAATGGTAACTAAACCTATCTTGCGGTGAAGGCAGTGGTAAAGGTATACACAATGTCTGACCATCTGTATGACTGCTCTGGAGTCATACGGAAGGCAGGTGTGATCCAGCCCGCTGACCAGAGCTATCACTGATCTCCTGTCCCTGTGCCATCCCTGGGAAGCAAGCCAAACTTTAATACCGGATAGTACCACTGAAGTAGTAAAAGTGTGGGAAGGAGCCAAGAGATACTTTAAAAACATGCACCAATGAGATCTTCAAAAGTCTGATCCAGCAGCTAGGACATAAAGATGGACAAATAATTCAGTAAGTAGTTTGTTTTTTTTTTTTTTTTAATTGTCTGAAAGCAGATTCTTTTTCTAAGCATAGAATAAAAGCAAACTATTAGCATCCTTCTCCCCGAACACCTAACTCTACAGATCAATAGCCAACAATTAATTGCAAACATTAAGTAATCACTACTACAATATCAGCTTAAACTCATGTCATACCCGTAAGCATAATTCTCACTGATACCAGGAAGAACTGTATCCCTAGAATCAACAGTTCGATTAATCCTTTGAGAATCTGCATGCAAACCAAACTAACCAAATAAATCCTACAAATATTTCCTTTCCAAAACAACTAATTTTACACTTCTGACAAAACACTACTCAAGGTTAAGTATTGACACATGCTACAATACGTAATTTGTAATGTACTTTGTTGTTGTTAAAGACAGAAAGATTATTTTCTGATTTACAGTAGCATGACTAGTGAAGTCAAAGGACTGACTGCATACAGAATTAGTATTAAAAACAGACCTGTGTTTTTCATATTTTTATCTATAAGCAGAAATATAAAATTCATTTTCTCCTGTATCTTCACAGAAAAATTCTGCAGAAAAGAAACAGTCGTAATCCAAAGACCAAAGTAAAATACAAAACTGCATGTCAGATAGTTTCTCTTAAGACTAAAAAGCCCAAACCCATAAAAATTAATGCATTAATTTATTAAGGAATTTAACCATTGGGAAACGAACTTTTAAGATCAATAAAACTCCCAAAATATCTTAGAAAATACCTTAAGCTAAGTTTAAATGTTGAGGAAGCAACGAAAACCATCAAGCAGCATATCAAAATACCATCTTGGCATGATGCATTCCTGAATAAAGATGCCTAAGTTAGTGTACTCAGTTTTAGCTTTACCTGTAGACGTAGTATAATGCTGAAAGTTTTGCCTGTGCTAACTGGTTAGGTGAAGGGTATGCTTTGTCCTTTGTCACAGACACAAGTTGAGTGTGTTCTGACATTAAACTGTGTTGTACTCAATAAGATCATGCAAACAGATACTCCAGTAAATTTATTACTCTTTCGCTCATTTTACTTTTTTCATTAGAACTCACTAAATAATACTGAATATAGAACTGACTCAGAAAAGTTGGATACACAGGAGGAGAAATGAAATACATTTAAAGGAACAAAGACACACTTTATGTGATGGCAGTCACAATGGGAGGAGGAGTGCTGTCAATGCAGATAGGTGCTGTGTGTTCATCATTATTTTTACAATAGGTAACAGACGAGATGGTCATCCAAGACATGCTCACATGAATGAAGATTTATACAGTCAGAGCAGGCAAATAACTTCCTTTTTTCCTTTCTCAACTGAAATACAAGGATTTTTTCATACCATGCCCTTCTCTTCATGAATTCTGTATTTCCTTCCAGAGAGCCAAAGATAAACAGATTTTGTAATCCATCCCTAAGTACAAAATGAGAAAAGGAACGAGAGCGTGAGGAAATTAATAACACCTTTTCCAAGCAGCACAGGGGAATACCTCTGGGGGCAACCATTAGACAACATTTCTAATATTTATCTATTTAAACTCTTACTAACTGACTCCAGTTACAAAGAAAAACCCCAAATTGGTCTGAAGTTAGCACACAGGTGCACACACTTCTGATTTCTGCATTTCCTCTAATATTCTGCATTTCCATATGTACAGCTAAATCTCAGAAAAAAAATTGGCTATTTTTCTGGACTAAACAGAGTAGGGTACAAGACCGCACCTTAAAAAAAACAATACAAAACTTGTATTGTACTATGTCAATACTACACGCATACCCTTCTGTACTTATACACACATTTGTAGTAACAAATATGAAAACTCCCACAGAAATAACAAAAGGAAAATATTATTGAGAAATTTTAAGATTAATTCCTGCCTCCAGCTGAACAGAATAACTAATTTTATGTAGCGCAATAGACAATCCTTTGATTTCTACTAAAAATTATAAAGTAACAATCAGTTTCTTTAATTTCATTACTAGGAAGGATTAAAAGTATGTCCCAAAATTACATTACAGACAACCACATAATCAGTGTCCTGATATGATTTTTGTAAAAAAATTAGAAAGTTCTCTTGTCTTGATTACAGCAGCATAAGAAGTTACAGAATTGTTTTTCTTCAATAGATGGTGAAATAAAGAGATCAAGCTCACAGACATCATTAAATTTCATGCAAGTGTTCGAAAAGAAGGAAGAAGTTTGATATGTTCAAATTGAATTGAGTGCAAATGTTTTAAACAATATTTGAAGTTGCTCTTTGATCAGAATTTTAAAACTTTCATCCCGAAGAAAAGTGCAGGCATGTTTCACAGGCCACAAAAACGTCTGAAAAAAGAAAATTACATCTTTTCTGCACTAATGTTGTTAACTGTGTTTCTAGTTATCATGAATGCTTACTTTTATTATTTACGTCTCTCTTGAACAATATTGAAGTAAATCATGCAAGCCTCTTGCATGATGCCAAAGTACAAAATTCTACAGTTAATCAGTGAAAGCACAAGTGAGCTTCCATTTTTAAGACTTAGAAAAAAAAATTATGACTAATAAATTGAATGAATTAAGAAATTAACATCCCCATAAGTGATCACTCACTGTTATCTGCATTTCCATTTCTATAACTTTTATACATAACAAAATCTACTTCTAGGATACATTTTATTACATTATGCTGTTAAGAAAATCATATGTGAATAATCTTTGCTCTGTAATTTAAAATGAAGAGGAACTCAAGTTTTTATGTACTTCTAAACACCAACCACTTTCACCCTACTAAAATATTTAGAAGCAAGGGAGCCTTAAGAATGTCTGGCAAATATTTTGCTGCTTACGTTGTTGTCCATAGGAACTGTACACCTGTACCAGGAAGCCAAAACCACCAATATTGGAGAACTGTTAGGAAACGTAAATAAAACCCTCTGATAAATCCTGTAGTTTAAGCACATTGGGACATTTATTCCCTTACTTAGGTCACTTTTAGACCAATGCATCGTCATTTGTTTGAATAGAAGTAATCTTAAATTATGTATGAATTACTGAGAAAGAGTGTGGCAAATCCAGTGAATAAAGAATTCTCCATTCAGTGGGAGAACTAAAATTAAAATAAATTTAAAAAACAGATAAAAATAAAAATAGATTAACCTCAGATAGCTTTACTAAAATCAATTTTATTGAAAGAAGTTTTGCAGAACAGTTCATAAATCTGCAATGAATTTTTCTCAATGTTTAAGATTACACTAATTTTTCCTTCTATGGTGGCCTCCTAACAGCAAACACTGCACATTTTTGTAAGCATGAGGATTGATTACATTCCACCCATTCTAGCAGGTCACTTCTATTGCTTTGTTGCTTATCCAAAAGGCAGCAGGAGCACATTCATGTGGTCCCGTTATGCATGCTTTGTGATGTTTGGAAATGCCATCTACAGGAAAGTGGAATAACCTTAAGTATCTCTAGGTTTTTGAAGTTGGTTCACTCTTCCTTATATTTGTTTTCTACTATTTTAATTCCAGGAAAAATGCCTTACTAGCAAAGTGATATAAACAATGGCTGAACCATGAAATACGGCACCTCCCATTTAGTTTCTTTCCAAGCAAAGCTCTACACAGCTCACGCTATGCTTCCACGTTAAGAAAGCGCTAACAGCAGGGAGGTCCAGATTCTTCTCCACTCCCAGGTATGCAGGAAGGGTGTTTTTGGCACCTCAGTCTCAAAGACAGATTTGTCCCACTTCCAGGGCCATGGGCAGCGTAACCTGATGCTGCTTCTCTTTAGCTAATAACAGCTTCCTCTACAGCTCTCTATTGTCTGTAAAGCATGGTAATAGTCCTGGCTCACATGATTGAGTTTTTCTTGGCAGTTCAAAAATCGTGTGTGAAGCTAAGCACCTTACGTCCGTTAAGTCAGTGGCAACACTGAATCTAGCTTTTCAGATACTACCGTTTTCAGTTATCAGAAAAAAAGACCAGGGCTTCTATAACAGCCTATTTCTGAGCACAATATTTAAGACAGTCCAGTTGCTCATGTTCTTTCTTACAGATGCAACTTCTGTAGCAGTTATGAATTCCAGTACATTAATACTGAATAAAGCACAGTTAATCTTTCAAAAAACTTTACAAAACTTGACATTTATGTCTCTTTAGTCACCGTACTAATATTATCATTTGAATTTGCTGGCTTCACAATCTCTTGCTGATTTTCACAGCAACTGTTTATATTTTGATATGTGGCTTTTCTAGGTCCTCAGACTATTTTTCCTGAGGTTACAGCTGGAAGTGACTATATCAACCTTACTCAGTATTCACTGTTTTGTTATATAACTGGTGCTTGGGGGGGGGTGGTGGTGGTGAAAGAATCGGTCTGCTGGTGTTAAACATTACTTTATTCCTTCCATGCTGTTTTTTCCATCTGAGCTAAAGATACTTCACCCACTTGCAAAGCATTCCTAATGAGTGACAGTCACCAGGAAACTGATTTTTGAGCAGCTTCCAATAAAACTGAAACTTTGAAAGGAGCACCTTAGATTTCAAATCACAGTCAAAATTTATTTCACATAAATACCTATAGAACTAAATTCAGAAGTATTTGAGTCTCATTCTCAAAAGAAAAACTAATTTGAGCTGTAAATGACTTAGGATACACCCACCCTGCTATTTATCCAGATACACAGCAATGTCATCGACTCACTGAGCTACTTCTTGACAGTTCTTTATTTCAAGAGGTACAAAATCTTCTGACAGATACATAATTGAGAAATCCTGGGAAGAAATGTTATTTTGTTTCAGCATCTGCTCTAGAAGATAAGCAAACCAGATTTCTAGTTCCAGAAAACAAGACAGCTCTTCTTTGTTTCAAAAAGAGTGACATAAAAGACACAGCAAGAGTATGTGTATTAAATGGCTTGTAGGACAAGTGCAGAGCTGTTCACTGGTTCCCATGTTCTGTAACACTCACTTCGTCACTCTATCTTGATGTTTGTTCATACCTTGGTTTTAACTTACTTAAAAGTGTCCAAGAAGACCTGTCGTGTAATAGGAAGAGGCTCTATTACTATAGCGAGAACATTTTACAGATGTAATTTCATGTTTTGACAAACAGAATTCCAAAACATATTAACTCAAAAGTTTAAGCCTCTGCTGTAGATATTTAATTTGCATTGGCACAGGTTACTATAAGGATTGCTGTATCTCGGTTTCTGTTACACTGGCTGGGTTACTCTCCCCTTCTGATTTTTATTTCTATGATTTCTGGCATTTTACACCATAGAAAATTGGTGATTCAGAGAAGAGAATGGAAATTAGGATTGTCGTTTGTATCTGTACACTGACAAATGGATTGTTAAGCTTGAGTAACATTTGGAGAATGCTTTTTTTATTCCTTAGATGAGATTTGTTAGCAGGGGATTGGAAATGCACTGTGATCCTTCTCTAGTTTATTTCCCTTCTCAGTAGTTTTTTTCCCACTCTTCCCCTCTCTCAGATATTTGCTTTTTAAATCAAAAGAATTACTTATGAGAATGAAACTGTTTTGGATCATACAAGGCATTTTTTTCACTGATGATGGCAGATATTATAAGATAGGAAGCAGCATTACAGGAATGGTAACAGCAGGTTACAAGCTTTTGTAAAACAGTTGTGATCTAGGAAGGGAGCACCCACTTCAGCCTTGGGGGAAAAGAGTCTCTGCACATCCAGTTTGCTCATGTGTTTTGATTTGATAAGGGGAAGGGAAAGTATTCCCGCCGTGAGATTTTAAATGAAGCCACATACAGTTTCCTCACCCCAGTTATTCCAAGGAGAGAAATTTCCAATTACTTGGCAAATCAAGAAAGAATATCCAGAGGGGGTCTGAATCTAAGTGCAGCTTTTCCTTTCCTTAGAGTTTGCAGATACTCCCCATATAGAGGAGAAGGCCACAGTCCAGGAAGCCACAGGGAACTGCTCATCACACTGTTTTTGTCTGGGAGACAGTAACATCACCGTGATTAGACCACAACTAGCCAAACAAAGCACAGCACAGCACACCAGGAATCCTTATTTCTGCAAGGGAACACAGGAGAAGACAATGCACTAAAGTTTTAGGAGTGTGGAGTCTTTTACTCTGCCTCATATGTAATTTTTTTGGAACAACATGAAGCTCAAACACTCAGACCAGATGGTGTAACGTACAGCAGCAGGAGATGGAGCTTATTAGCTATCGCTTCCTTCCGCTAGTATACAGCCCAGAAATCTGAAGGACCTTTAAATCACCCTCTACTGAAAGCTGAGTCCCTTTCATGAGACAGTACGAGGGATATATTGTGTACCCTCACACA
Organism: Aptenodytes patagonicus; assembly: GCF_965638725.1. NCBI lineage: Eukaryota > Metazoa > Chordata > Aves > Sphenisciformes > Spheniscidae > Aptenodytes > Aptenodytes patagonicus. The sequence continues at coordinate 18,926,466 of NC_134957.1, forward strand.
GACATCACTTCTTCATTACGCTTCAAGTCCCTGCTCTAAAGCATGCAGGTACAAAACATGCTTAAGTTCTCAGAAGATTTTCTAAAATCAGCAAAATAATGTTGCCGACAACATGAAAAGTCTAAAATTTAGATGTCTGGCATTTGAAAACAAGTGAAAAAAGATTCTATATTACAAAATACCTCAACAGTTTTGATAAAGCCCTATCTAGTAACAGTATGTTACCAGAAGTCTTCTATGTTATTTTTGTATTTTCTTCCTTAAATTACAGAATTTCAAGAAAAGTGCTTGCAAAAATAATTGGTTTCCTTTGTAATCAGCCTGTTCCTACCTTCCTCTTCCAGAACTCGGGAATGCTTCATTCCACTGTGCTACAATCACCTTCCACAACAACTCAATGCACAGCTCTAAACAAATTATGCAGCTTAAAGGTTAAAAAAACCCCCATCCTTCATTAACCCACAAATCTCATCATAAAGAAAACACTGGGAACAAGAGAAGTAAATAACTACCCAGCTGAAGAGTTCAAAACTACCACATTTCTAAAAGCCTGCATAGCAGTAGTTCTTTTAAGAGAGACTTTTTCTTTTAATTTTACATTTTTTCTTGACCTTTTCGAAACTAATGATCTCCCCTCCAGCTGCAAACATAAAAAATGCATTTTACTGTGTCCTGTTTACAGGTCAATAAATAGCCATTATAATATTCTTTATTTTGATACGTCTTTATCACATGAATACTACTGGCAAAGGCTCCAAAGTATGCAGCTAGCAGGTAGAGCTATATTGAACTGTTCTACCCTGTTCCATCGACCACAAGGTTAGCCCTGATAGCACTCGAGCTCTACCTTCTTAATGTCAAGAAGAGTTTGAGGACGCCCCCTGATAAAATTTTTCCCTTCATTAACTACTCTTTGTGGAAGTTAAAAGCACAGAGTCCTAAATTCACCCAGACAAGTGCTCCAAATCTCTGTTAAAACATTGAAACATCACAGCCACTCTGTTGGCATCCATTTCCTCTGGGAGGGCTCACAAGACCACAAGCTTGTGGTGTGTTAGAGTATTATTCTAGCATTATACATAACAGATTAAGGGGAGAAGCTAATAAAGATTGGCTTATTTACCTTTACACGTCATTTAAAAATAAAGTAATTGAAACAAAAAGCACATGCTATATACAGCCCAAATTCAATTCTCCATTGCCCTGGTACAGACGCAAAGCAGATCTGCTGCCCTGAATGGATTTACATAATTCTGAAATCAGAGGAGAATATGGCTATTATATAAAAAGCTTTTGCTACTTTGCAGATGACAAAAAAACACCATGACATTTTCCTGACAGGACGATTTCCTACCAGTGCTTGTCAGCACGCCTCATATTTATGTCTATGATGGTAAGTAAAACTGGTTTTGACTGCTCATATGATCTTAAGAGTTACATGCATTTAAATCTTCCTTCCTGGTAAGCTTAAATCTGCTGAACTTTAAAGCATAGCAAAACAGACCGCCAATTTCTGCACCCCACATGTAGTTTCTCCTTTCTAGGGAAAGAAAGTGCTTTTCAGCACTGGAACGTTTCTATGGCCCACGTATCCCCACCATTTCTGGAACGTAACAGAGGGCAGAAATGAGAATCGGATGGCAACAGCAGTAAGCTAAAAAAATCAAGGATGAAACAGAAGCGGCCTTAGGCTGAAGAGCACAGCTTTCTCACATTGTGACCCAGGCCTCTTCCTGAAGCCAATGGAGTTCATTCAAGGAAGATTCTGAACATCTAGCTGGATCTGTTTACCTATTGCTCCTGAAGATAATTTTTTATACCTTCTCTACAAAATGTTTAATATGTTACCAATCTGCAGCTTTTGTCCTACAAAAAAGTTTTCCTTACTTCTTGGGCTAAAAGCAGAAAAGGTCAATTCTTTGTGAAGCACTCTAAAACGTCATTTCCTAGAATACTAGTAATGCTGATTTTTTTCACACAGATTTACCAGAAAATATTTGCTGTTGGATCTTCCTGCTAGGAATAACTCCAGTTTGCCTTGCCCATAATGCAGTTCAATATATTTATCTTGCCAGGAAATACACGTTTGTCTAACCAGAAATTTACCGCCGTATGCTCATATTGTTAACGATCAATAAACTTTATCATGCCAATGACTCAATCCCAGATGCTTATCCTATCAGGAATTCATTCCTCTAAACTAGTGTTTTCTACAAATCTATAATTAACCTAAAAGCCATAAAGCTTTTTTGTACTGCCAGTATTTGTAGAGTACAGATCCTTTCATATTAACTTTGGTGGAAACAGAGAAAACTGTGGAAGAAAACAGTTCTAATGATATAAACATGTCGCAAATAAGCTAGAAGTGCAATCTATGTATGGTACAGCTACGAGAACTTTTTTCCTCGCAGCGAGGTCCATCAATGAGTTTCCTAGCAAGAACGACATTTCTGACGACTTCTGCCAATTCTACCCCATCGCTTTCAAATACAAAACACTGTGTTTACCGATTCTTCCAAGAATTAATTTACTATGTTTGCCAATATCCCCAAACTATATGATATTGTGTCTGCCAGGAATTTACTTCATAAGATGTTCTTGCCAGGATGAGATATTGTAGATTTACATATCTTCAGATAAACAGGAGTTTGAACATTCCAGTGACTAAGAGAATGCATTTTAAGATGTACACATTATGCAATTAGCACTGACTCTTCAGGAGTCAATGACGCTTTGTCAGGCGAGTTTTGCATCTGCTCACATTGAGTTGTTAGGCCAGTAAAACTTAGCTCAGCTTGAAACAGTCTGTGGTGTTATTTGTTAAATCTGGAATTGCCAGATAACTACAAGTTTCTGATGCAAATAACTCCAGAGACACAATTTATCTTGCACTGGACTCTCCGTGAGGGACATCAGTACTAGACCTCAAGAATATAACCTAGAAATCATTGCTTAATCAATAGATTAATTCCATACTTACTGGTTTTTTTTTCTTTCTTTCTTTCTTTCATATTCCTATCTATAAGACATGTGAAACCAACCAATAAACCATTCCTCTTTGAAGAGTAAGATTTGAGATACAATTTCAGGAATTGTAAGGAGTACAAAAATATTGAAGCAGTTAAGTATTCTATATTTGGGTATTGTTTTCAATCTTTAAAACAAAAATTTTTGCAATTTGCAAGATCACATGGACTTTCAAACAAAACTTTGACACAAAAAATGTTTCGCGAAATACTAACGGTGCTATTCAATTCTGTAGGATACATTTAAGAACTCTGAAAACGTTTCCTTTGAGTTCATGCCATGTAGAGTTCTGGTTTATACAGATTGTCTATATATGCAAACACATAAATACCCACGCGTAATGATTTTACATAATCTCAGATTCCAATTGAAACTTTTCATAGAAACAAATCCTCAATATTGATAGTAACAATGAAATAGTCAAACTGCTCATAACAAAAATCTTCACAGAAATTGCTGAGATATATCAGTATTTTGAGCAATAAATCACATTTTACTCTGAAGCTATTTACTAAATTCATGACTGCCCAGTCTAATTTCTATAACCTGCCACGCTTAAGTAGCCAATACAAATTCTTCCAGTTTCCATAAACATCTAAATCGGTGATTCTTTTCACAAAACTAACTAGATCAATACAGATACCCCTACGCTTCTTCCTGTTATAAGCTTCTCTTCGTTAATTTTTTGTATTCTGAAACAATTTTCTTCTCACATTCCATCATTAGAGCTCGTTTGATTGCTCTCTCACCCTTCATCTTTATCACTTCATTCATGACTGTTACTATGTGTCTGTTTTCTCATCTATTCTCACACCTTTCGTGGATGAAGTTCATGGATTTTATCCTCACTCTGCAATCCATTAATTCATCACACATTAAGTACAGGGTACTATTTCAGTTGCAGCTAGTAGCTAGAGAAGAATATTATGTCACTACCTGGGGATACCACTATGGATGCCCCTTTAGCTTTAATATGTAGAATTTTTTTATGCAATAGTTTTAAGCAACGGCATGGTACAGTGCTCTCCTTGCAGAACAATCCTCTTTGAGAAGGGGCACTGTGGGGATTTTGGTTTTGATTTTTTGGGGTTTTTTTACATTCCAAAGATGTGCCAAACATGAGAAAAACTTTGTTAAAGATTCTCATGAGGAATTTTAGAAAAGAATGGATTTAAAACAAATGCAATCTACAGTTTTATGGATACATGCCAGATTCAGAGTCCAAAACTAAACCTGATTTTTTTCTGGTATTGACTGAGCAACTACCAAGAATCACCAAGAACTCTCCAACTCCCAGGCCCCATGCCGTGAAACCTGGTGTCCTTTTGGAAATAACGCACTAGCACTGTAATCAAATCAAACTCTGGCTGAAGTCTGAAATTTTACACTCGGCTTTCCAAACTTTTTTGCTCTTGTTTGAATTTTGAGCTCAACCAGTTTCATATTTCAAACCTATGTTTCTTGCCAGGCTAAACATTTAGGTTCAATTTGTGGCAAGGGAAAACTGTATGATTTAAATCACTACAAAGATATAGGGATGAATTCCCGGGAAGCCAAACAGATATACTTAGCAGTGCAATAACTAACTCAGTTATACCAAACTGAATTTGTCACAGGAAAAAACTATGACTTCTAGTACAAAAAGCAAAGTTCACCTCCGTCCTTACAAACTGGTACACATGTTTTTAAAACCACTTTTATGCTCAATAACACAATAAAGCAAGGAGTATATATTAAATAATAATATACTGACCTAGACAATTCAGGAAAGAAGGTGCCTAGAGGTAAAGCAAGTATTTAAGTGCTGCCCTGCATATTGACAAACTACCGTAGAGGCTTAAGTGATTTTCTGCGAACATGGACATCAAGCCTCATACTGCAGTTTGAAGCAGTACAAGACTGTATTGCTTCCAAGAAGAAAAATACCAATGCTTGTAAAATAGAAGATCTGCAAATTCATACAGTATCTCATAAAAATTAATTTGAATGGAAGAATCTTGGGGCATATATTTCCAATAAAATCATCTTACAACATGAGTGTAAATTACTTGTTGGTCTGCGCAAGCATAAATCTGATTCCTAACAGGCCAGTCCTGAATAAGTGAGGTAAGTTCACGCCTGACAACTTCTTGCAGAAACGCACAATAATTTGACCATTTCTCCAAAATTATTAATGCGATTGCTTTCAGAGGCACTGTTCTGGAAGAGTAAATTCGACATATGACACACAGGCTGGTTTCTTACGCCTACAGTAGAGTGATTGCAACCCTTTTATGTGTCCAAGCGAGCGATGCTACAGCTAACAATAATACCGATAGCAGCAAAGTTTTGCAAACAGGGAGCTCTTCAGAGACCTAGGTCAATGCAGAGGTTATGCTTTCATAGCCACAGTTATCAGTAACGAGGCAGTTGCTTTAAGTAGATCTACAGTACATTTACATCATCTCCAGTTACAACAATATAGCCATATCTTAGTTAACCAAACTCTCATAACATGTTCAAGATCAAGTCATTTATAAAGAATCAAACACGTACGTCAAGTTTTCTATACCATACTTTGTTGAAATCTGTATTCATGACTTTTTCTTTCCCAACATTGCAGTTTTGTAACTCTATGGAGGGAATATATGTACATGGATTGAGGCTATCTCTGGCAGCTAGGTATTATTTCTCCCATGAATTATAGGTACTTTCAGACAACACCAGTATTATGAAAGTAACTTGATTCAGAATATCTGCAGTAAAAAACAAAAAGGCTGTAAGAGCTATGTAGCACAGCTGTTCTAGTTTTTGCATTAATTTACACATCACAGAGGAGACAAATTTTCCAGCTTCAAAAAGCCTATTTTTTATTTTCTTGTAAAAACAAATATTTTAATATTCAGAAAATTGGAGAAGGCTTTTCTGAATGAGCGGTGAGGGATTGGGTTGCTTTGTGTAGGGTTTTTTTTGTTGGGTTTTGTTTGTGGTTTTTGTTTGTTGGTTTTGTTTAATAAGTACCAAAATTTTCAGCTGAGAAGTACTGGCCACACTATATCCACTATAATGGATCAATTTAACCACTTCCTTGAAGAGCAGGGAGTGACTGCCCCTGGAACCCTGTTGCTGTTACGTTTAAGGGGACAGGACTCTCGCTGCTTCTGACACGCACTCCGATTCCTAAAAATATTCTCCCTGCCCCACCATCCTGCCCAAATTTGTGACAGAGCTAAAGGCAACAGATAAGCCACTTGTCTGTACAAAGTGTGTTAAATGCAGCACGTGGGTTTCCACGAGCAGCAGTCTATCAGGGAATGCTGCAGTAAATTCTGCTCATTATCTTCCATTTCTTTAGTTTTTAGCTTTTATCTCTAACTAAGCAGTAGCTTTTCCTAACCTTAGCTCAACCATCATAAGCTCTCAAATATTTGTCCTAGACTTCTGTCCATATCATGCAAAAGGCTAAAAAAGAAACTTAACTGTTGGCTTTTTTCTTACAATACAGTAATTATCTTCAGTTTTTAAATTACTTGGTTATTTACGCGATTAGAAATTTTGTTAAGAGAATTGTTACATTTGAATTCATTCATAGGCTTTGTAAGCATATGCAGAGATAGCCTACAAACTCAGTGTTGATTTTATATCAGAATGTACACAACATATGCAAAGGTAGTAAATAATTAATCAGTCAACATTAGTAAGAAGAATAGCTACTACTAAAGAAATATTTATCTATAGCTATCATGTGATGGTCTCCAGAATACCAGTCAGTGCATGCTGCTAGAAAAGCAATTTTACTTCAAAAAAATATTTCCGAAATTTCTGATATTACGGCATGGTTAAAAATAGGTAAAAAGTGGGTTGTCACTACAGGCCTTTGAAAACAAGATGTTTGCTTGTCTGCTGACAACGTGATACTGTTTCATAGTAAGTAATCAGAAAGTAATAACCATAATTAGTAGATAAAATAAACAATTTACCTTGCGTGGACTGGTCAATGGTTTTTCTTTTTCTGCTATGACTGTTATAATTAAGTCTTAGCTCTTGGCTATATTCATTCAGAGTTTCTCCTGAGTCATAAGATTGCCTTTGCTTTCCCCCATCTTCACTTTCATCTGAAGAACTTGTGTAAGTTAGATCCACTTCATGTTTAACTTTTGACAGTGGCTGGTAGGGTTTGCAGTCCATCTGCTCCATCTCTGATTAAATAGGCTCAAAGTCATGAAAACAAGCAACTGGAACTCCTTAAGGAAACAGTCCTAGGGAAAAAAAAAAAATCCATTTCAGATATCATATATAAATTTAACTCACAAAGGCCCAATTTTATTTTTAATTGATATAAACCAATTAAATTGTATTAATATCACTATAATCCAGGAAAGAATCTGAACATGTCTTATTTTACTGGTTTACTTTTTAAAAATATAATTAAAATAACAGCAACTTGAAAAAAAAATATATAACCAAATCTTAAGCACTATCCCATTAGACCAAGCAATAACTGTACCTTATGCACAAAATATGTTACAAAAACTTATATTTGGTATTAAAGCTAAGACGGAACAGTTACTATTTCTCTAAAGGGATGCATATTCATCTTAAGTGAAAATAACATTTTGTATCTTTTAAAATATGAAGCCTAGAAAACAGAAAGTTCACTCTTTTGAAGTATTTTGCTGTAAATTAAATTACATTTAATCAAGAATAAGAGACTTCACACTTTAGAAAACCACCAGACTTAGCAAAAACAAAAATACACCACAGCGTTACTCTACGAGAGCATACGATGGTTCAGAAATGGACATTTTCCTTTTAGCTTGTGCAGACATTTCAACAGGAAGAAGCTTCTACCCTGCAGTACAACCCCCTTTTTCCTCTGCATCTCCTGTCCAAACTCATACCAACATGGGGGCTATACTGATCCTCAACGAAACCTTCCAAACTACAGCTTGCAGTTTTGTATATCATTAAAATGATGTTCAAATCCAGTATCATTAAAATCAAGTGGGTTGCAGCTGCACATGCAACTGGTGCACTTGTCCTGTAACCTTGCCTTCATGAAGCTGTTAATTTTAAGGCAGCGGCTGTGATGAAATAACAGGGGTTACGGCACACCTTTTTCAGCAGCATGGTTCACAAACAGGGAGCTCTGTTAAAATAAATTTAGGGGGGTTTTGGGGTTTTTTTGGTTGTTTGGTTTTTTTTTTTTTTTTTTTTTTTTTTTTAAGATTAACAGATGCTATTAACCTAGAAAAAGAAATGTAACAAAAAAGGTGGCTGTAAATATTATTGCTAGAAGACCAAAAACATAGACCTTAAAAGAGATTTTGCTTAATTAAAAGCAATTGCTCACAGCTTCTTAATGATTTTAAGGTCAGCAGCAGAGGGAAGTAAGATTAATACCCAGTTTGATATCAGCCCATTTCCCATCTGCAACAAGGACTTTTAACCCCGTGGACTGCCAGCTGTGAGCATACAATATGAATCTCCAAAAGCAACCACAGAAAAAGTGAAAACACACAAAAGGTAAACCTAAAAAAGCCCACAGAAAGCATTTCTTGTTAGAAGGCTGTAGAGATGAGTTTAACTTCTGAAATTGTCTGAATTTTTGAGAAACAACTGACGGTAGCTGTCACTGGGTTCCAGCAGAGCAAAACTTCATCTCCTGCTTGTGTGTCCTCCCAATATGTTTGGAAGGACCACCTTCCTGAGCAAGAGTGGAAAACACTGCGCATGGCGTGAAGAGAGTCTAAGGCTTCTAACATAGTAATGGAAGAAGAAAATCCAGGCCCACAGAACCCTTGGAGGGATGGCAGGAAGGGAGACCAACCACTACGGCAGAAGTAACACCGTGGAGTGCATGCCTTCCCTTCCCCACGTTACAGGATGCTGTCTGGAGAAAGAGGTTAAAGACACGTCTTTGCTTGAAACACAAAATCTCAGGGAGTTTCATCCAAACATTTAACCTGAGATGGAATAGCTCTTCAGAAACAAATAGGACCTGGATAAAGAGCTTCTAGCATTAACACCCACCTCCCCCCCCCCAACAAACAAACCCCACAGTTCACATCTCCGACTCAACAAAGTGGGCTTGAAAGCGCCGAAGTCAATAAAAAACTCTTCAAGAGAGAGAGAACTAAAAAGACAAACTAAGGAGCTGCCAGTCTGCCAGAGACTAAGGCCAGCTGACAAGTCTGTCATGGGGCTTCAGCAATGAACACAAGTTTTTGTGCTCTGCATTGATCACACCGTATCAAATTGGTGTTAAGATGCTTCTGTAGACAAGTTACTAATAAGCACTATTTGCTTCTCAAAAGCTATTTGCCCGAATAATTTACTGTTATTTGCCAACACTGCCTATTATTGCCTAAGTTCAGTACTTATTTTATGAGTTGCTTTAGTAGTCTGATCTGCGACAGAAGAACACAAAGGTGCTGTGACTTACAAGCACAGGGTTGGCTTAAAAGATTACCTGATGACTCTGTAGAAATGGTTACTGACAGGAAAAAGCCTTCCTATATATCCTGTCTGACAGAACAAATGGAGATGATGCTACAGAAGCCACAGGAAAATGAGGAGAAATTAAGGGCCTCTACTAAGAAGATGCAGTAGACAAGAAATAAATTTTGCCATGAAGGCAACAAGTGCAAGCAGCCTCAGACGCCCGTGGTGCATCCCGCTTTCAAAAGTGCTAAACAACGAACCCAACAAATTTAGCTTGTTACTGGAAAAAAATAGTAGTATACTTATGCACCCTGACTCACGGAAAAAAAAAATATATATACAGAAGTTCCTCCTAAAAGATAACCTTGCTGCACATCTATTTTGCGGGAGGTTTCAATAGTGCCTCTTTTTTTTAAAACAAGTAACAAAAATTTATTAGGATGCACAGAAACCTCTAAAAATTAGGCTGCAGAAAACCAACTACTTAATAAAGATTTATTTTTATTCTCTTAAAACAAGGTTTAATAACCAAAGTCTTCACTTTCTGTGAGAACAGTTTGTGGCAGAAATATATTTAATGATGTTAACCAAGGCAGCAGACAGACCAAATCATTTAATGTAAGCAGTTAATATTCCAGGTCTTCTCTTTCACTGTGTTACTTTCATATGTGCTATCTTCTCATGTGTAAGGATATGCACTTTCTCAAATCTAAATTAATGTAAAAGCTCCATGAAATAGCCCCTTAAAAGCTGTAATTTTATTATTCCTTATTATGTAAGGGCAAGAATGATTAAAAAACACGTCCAACTTATGAGTATCTCAACCTTAGCACCACATTCCGCCTGCTCAGCGACTCTACTACTGTCTCCTGCCATTGCCATACGTGACCACATTTCCAGCCGCAGGGTTGCAAAGGCCTCTCACGGGTATGCGAAGCCACAGCTCGACTTTTCTCAGCGTAACACTGTCCACCAAGCCACTTAAGCGCCAGGCTGTAATACTCGCTGCCTTCAGTGCATGCTGCACAAGACCAGGAAGACATAACACGAAGTTTTACACCCTTTATGGCGGAAGGATGCAGACACAGATGTAACGCAGACAGATCCCCAGTTGCCTACTTGTTCACCACCTGAAGGAAGAAAATCTTCAGCTCACCTGGCTAACTCTTCCCTTCCCACCCCAACCTAATTTTACCAAAGCCATCTAAAACACAGTGGCGCTAATGGCTCACATAAGGGCGGGAGACACAGCACCAGAGCGTCAAATGTCACAGTAAACTTCGACTTCCTTTCACACACGGACTAAACTTGTGATTCCTTTATTTTCGCTTAGGGCATTAAAGTCTCATAAACCCACAGCTACCTGGCCTGATATGAAAGCAGGTGATAAATCATTTGCAAGGACTGGAAAAATACTTCAAAAAATTTTTCATCAAAAAATGCTTTTATGAATCAGGATAAAAACCAGATCAAATCTTCAAGCTTTTCTACAGTTAGAGATTCAGTTAAATTTAACAAATGATAGTAGTTATGATAACTTGAATTTAAACACTGACAATCAAATACTTTAACCTTATTTTGTATTTTGTTTGGAAAAAGACAACACAGTAAGCAACTCAAAATGCTGGAATAGGGCAGGAGTATAAAGAATATTGCCTGGATGTTTACACAGGTTTCTTCAAATAAGTGGCCTTCAAGTAACTAAACAAAATACCCAGCCGATCAATATCAAGTTGACCTTGTCAGCAAAATGATAAAGTCTCATAAAAACTTACAGTTCCTGTAAGTGACCTTTGTGTAAGTGTCTTAATGCTCTCCTCCTCACAAAGAATAGCACTTTTTTGACCTTTCCATCACTGTTCTGTCATTGAAAGGTTTCACAAAATATTTAACCAATAGTATTACAAAATATATAAATATTATATGTTTATTATACATATAAACATAGAAATATATGAAATATATATTTTGGCACTGAATAGCAAGAAATTCTCAACCATACTTTAAAACAGGTATCATTTACAGTTAGATTTGTAGAAGAATACACAACGAATCATTTGAATTCACAATGGAACACTTCTGCAAATTCAAAAAAAGTCAAAAAGCTCTATTAGATGGGAAAACACCTTTTAAGTAATGGAACTAATATAGGTTTGTATATGGATTTATATTTTTAATATATGATTTATGCAACTTTCTAAATGCATGTTGTACGTGTTATGAGAAACTACTTCCACATTTCACTTGCATCAAAACCCTCTTACATCAACCACCTAACTTGCATGTTCTGCTTAGATCAGAATCCTACTTGCTCTGAAGCACAATAACGTTAGGATAACTGTGGCTTATGAGAAAGCCTGTGATGAGGCTCTTTGCAGTGCACATACTAATCAATACCTATTTTATAAGAAAACTCACTATGCATTTATACTGCATAGAGGCTCTGTACTGAAACACAGTGATGCCGCAGAGATCACGTTGCTTTAATAGTGCTTTGTATAAATTCTTATCAGGCTGCTCTGATAGGGTGGACATTTAATGAGCAAATTTCCATACTGATCAACCCCGTCAAATCACCAGTGGCATACCCAGTTGGTTACCAGTAAGTCCAGACTTATTTAGAGAGGACAGGGTATGGATGATAACGAGTATCACGTAGCTGAACAGGGTCTTCCGGAAGCGTACAAGAGTAAAAACATGAAGTACTGTAACCTTTTTTGGCCTCAACTAAGCATTATGTCCAATACTCAGATAATCCAAACTACATGGAATTAAAATGTAATTGCAGTTACGATGCTAAAATATAACCAGGAAACAGTTCTAGTTTGCATATATTCAAAACCTAAATTCAGAAGGCAGCCTCCTGTAATTCCGTTTTTCATTCTCAGAGGGCCGTTCAATCAACTACAAACCCCAGCTCCACATCTGCTCAATTCTCTCCTATATTTCTTTTCTTTCAACATATACCCTTACCTGAAAGCTACCATTTGCTTATTACCTTCTTAGACCACTGGTTTCTGAAAATGAACTACTAAGTAGGTATTTCAGCTCTGGATTGCTGAAGGCAAAAATAGTACCTTTATTCTGCAGTTCTTTTCTGAAATACAAAACTGTAAAATATTAAAGGCAAACCAAAGCAAACACTCTTGATTTAAACCTTTGAGAAATGCAATACCAAGGGAAAAAAAAAGGAAAAAAATATTCTGACCTTGTACATATCTTCAAAACTGTATCCCTCAAATATTTGTTTAGATATTATAAACAAAGGAAGTCCTTATGTCATCCTTAAAGTCCTCTGTTTTACAGAACAGTTATATGCAGACAGAAAGACACCAGCTAAAACAGTTGAGCAGCAGTAGAGCAGGAACAAATTAAGTTTCTAGATGATGCATGGAATTAGATATCACTATGAAGAAATATGGAAAGTCTGCTTAAGTCTGCAGGATGGAAGCAGATAGTACTTCCCACTGGAAGGAAAAAAGTCATGCTCAAATCAAGAAAGAGTAATTGAAAGCAATCCCTAGAAGACTGACTCAAGAAACTGAGATTTTTTTTAAAAAAAAGCAGCAACCAAGATTCACATGAACGTTTTCTGTGGATCATAAAATATCAACACATCAAAAGATGTTTGAAGACGACATAATGAAGTACGGATCACTAGGTACAACATGCTCAGTATTTCTCTGTGTATGAGTGAGATTGTGAAATATTGAGACATTGTGTTATTCCTGCAAGTGGACTACACAGTACCTCTTAAGAAGAACAGACGTACAGATAAAAGAAAACAATGTGAGAATATGGGTTTTTACATATCTTTCTAAATCAGATACGTAAATGCAAAGTGCAATTTTCAGGGACATACCATGGGTTTAACACACTCCTAGAGGATGTGCTGTTTTAACCTATGGATGGATTACACTTGCCCATACATTTATATCTGTCATTGTGATAGATGCAAGTAGAATAAAATTCATTTTCACATTTAATGATCTTCATTTAAAATTAGTCAAAGTCTAATTTAATTCTAGTTAACAAAGTAATTCAAAGTGTTGCCCATTTTATCCAAAGTTTTAGAGAGAAAACACTGCAGAATAAAATTGTAAAGAAAGTCAGGTTGTTGCAGTATTATCTTGTGGCATATGGCAAGACTGAAAGTGAACTGAAAAACATACGTTATGTCAGCTACTCAACTGTGATACAAAATTCTTGGCCAACACATGCCCTTCACTTTACTTGGAGAATTGCCACTGACTGTAAAAATCACACAACTCCCTAATGGTTTCTTTTGGAAACCCATCTTTTGATGTTAGTGAGCATAAGTAATGGAGGTTCAAGCACAAAAGATCAAGCTCTACTGCTGCGGGACAAAGTACATCCATGATTCGGGGTGATACAACCTGGACAGGTTCAGAGTATCTCCTGAACTCTAAGTCTTTCTGAAGAACTGTACTTTAGGAAATACAACTCCTGATTATATTGCAGGATAACTCCTGGTATGAAATTTTAATTTCAAATAATGAAAACACTGTGAAAAGTATCCCAGCATCTCGATGCTTCAACTAGGAATTCTGCAGAACATGAAAAAGTCTGGGCTTAAGTAAAACTAGCCAAGTGCTTGACAGCTACAGATTTGGTACAGGACACATGGGCATGTCACCTAATGGCTTCACAACTTAATTCCTAACTGTATAGCAGGGACAATATAGGCAAAGAAAGTTTGACCTATTTAAGAGCGTAGGTTGAGATTACAGGATCAATATTCCTATATGGATCTCTCAGAAGTAATTTTTTACTCCAGGGAGGATGTATGGTCAACGCTGTATTTTCTTAGTAAAAGACATTATAAGAAGAGAAGAGAATTGAAGAAAGGGACGTTCCCCCTCACATTCAAGTATGCCTGGGACAACTAAGCTTCCTCCCATTGTACAGGACGTTTCCAATATATACTAGGCACTTCTTTATACTAAATATATCCAGATGAAGCATTAAAATGCTTGTCAATGGAAGCTCAGGTTGCTCTCCACCGTTACGATTACTGTTGTGGTGTCAAGAGCATGATTTTGCATTGTAAAAACCTAAAATTAGGAGACTCCACTTAGTAACTGAGTTCTATAAAAGTACCGTTTAATCTTGGAGCTCTTCTGAACTAAAGAGGTAAACAATATCACACTTTTTTTTACATGTATACACTATGTGAGTGCTATCATTTATCTAACAATACAACAGTGAGGTGTACGCGTACTTATGTATATGCAGGTAGGAAAAATGGAATCTTCATTTCATCTAAGAATAAGCAAGTGTTGTCCTTTGGAAGGTATGCTGCTTTAAAATACATCGTCATGTAGAAAGTATTGTATTCATTTCTATGTGACAAGGAAATTGAATCGTGCTTTGGCTATTTGTTGATAATGCAAATTGTATAGCCATCAAATTGAGATAATTATTGCTATGTCTCTTTTCCAACTGTGTGCTTAATTAAGAAGACCCAGTAAGACCTAATTAGCAACAATGTAATTTTTAAAATCCAATTTAGTTGCTCAGAGATTACAAAAATTGAAAATAACATGTTCCATTTAGATATTATTAATTTTTTGAGATACCAATTTAAATTTTGCAGCACAATAAGGTTAGCACATGAGAATAATTTACAACACATCAATACCATGGAACATCTGAAAAACAGTTCAAGTATTAGATCGTCACTGATACTAGGATGCCTTGGCAATGGCATTTAAAAACATTCAGCTGACAATTTTGTCTACATTTTCCCCTTTCCTGTTTCTAATTAGAATAAAGGAAGAAGTCTTCATTGAACAAACTAGACTTATTCACCAGAGTATTTATGGACTATCAAAGCATAAAAACAAGTCTAAGTACCATCACACTTGATGAGACAAAAGATTTGATCAGTTGACATCACAGTGAACAAAGTCACAAAAAGGGAATTTTCCTGGTAGATTTCCGCGCCCCCCCCCCCCCCCCCCCCCCCGGCATAATTCTTATGTTTTAATTCTCCTCTGTAAGAAAGATCCCACAAGATGTTGTGGTAGATCTCAGGGGGCCTTAGCAATTTTCTTTTTCACTTGCAAAAACAAAACACCCCGCCTAACAAAAATCTCTGAAACAAAACACTGACACCAGCTCACTACCTCCCGTTAAATATTGCTAATGGGACATGTTATCTTAAATATTACCAGAATCTCTCTAGTATTGTCTACTCCTCAGCTTTGCTATGGCTTGTTCAAATTTAGATTGATGACCTTTTTGGGGTCATTTATTTTTGCTACATTACAACTTCTAGGATTTCTAGAAGCAGCATTGATTCAGCAACATCTTTATTTCCAGTACAGGCTCAAAACGTTGGTGCACTTATAGTAGGCATACAATCTATAGTTTAATTTCTTGCAAGTGTACGGATATTCAAACAAGTTATCACATCAGCGTTTAAGAACTTTTATGAAGCCACAATTATTCACTACACATAGAAAGTGAACTTTTCAGCCTTTTCCTAAATACTTAGTTTTCTTAACTTTTGCTCTTCTAACTCTAGGAAGACATACCATCAATTATTATGCAGTTTTGACATCACCTACTAAGTTAAAACTTAAAAAGCTTTTCAGGCATTTGAAGTTTTTTTTTTTTTTTGCAAGAAGACCTGACTACTGCCTGACCACAAGACCAACATCTGCATCACCTTCATTTGAAGTATCACTCAGGTTGCTATTTGTGTGCCTGACACCATCATGCCTGAGAACTGATCTTACTGTTCCTTTTCTTCTTGCTTTGATGTCTGTCAAAGTATTCAGTGTCTTCAAGTGCCATTGTTCCGACAAGCAGACCCTCCCAATGGACTTGTACTATATACTGTGACTCCCAGAACTGCTATTATTTGAGCTGGTGTCAGATTGATTTTCTTTCTGTTCATGATAGTGCTATGATCTTGCAGAGTTGAAATTACTGCTGATTTATGCCTTGATGCAACCCCTCGAGAACTGGCTTGTATCAGCATGTCACCTATGAAAAGGTACATCTGAATCCTCAGAGATCTTTCTAGCGGAACCTTTGTTCTCATTTCAATAGAGAATCCTTTGTAATGGATGTTTGCTAGAAATTTCTCCTGCAAGTACCAAGAGTCTTCTGTAGTGCAAACTGGAAGTATATTATGCATCTATCCATTTTTACCAGTCCGTGGGAGCCTTCTTGGCAGAGATTAATTTGAGTTCTCCATCCATAACCTTATGGTTTTCACAAATTGATTACACCATTTTCTTTAGCACTCCACAAAGACAGTGCAGGTTGTGCTGGCACTGAAGAGTGGGAACATTCCCTAGCTTTATGTCTGCCCTGGTTTCAGCTGGGATAGAGTTAATTTTCCTCCTAGTAGCTGGTACAGTGCTGTGTTTTGGATTTAGCATGAGAATAATGTGATAACACGCCGATGTTTTAGTTATTGTTAATCAAGGACTTCCCAGCTTCCCATACTCTGCCGGCAAGAAGGTGCACAAGAAGCTGCAAGGGAGCATAGCCAGGACAGCTGACCCAAACTGGCCAAAGGGATATTCCATATCATATGACGTCATGCTCAGTATAGGAACTGGGGGGACAGAGAGCAGCGATCGGGGACTGACTGGGCATTGGTCGGCAGGCAGTGAACAGTTGCATCACTTGTTTTTTTTCCTGGGTCTTGTTCCTCTCTCTCTCCCTCTCTCTCTCTCTCGTTGTTTTACTTTTCATCATCATCATCATAATATATTTCAAGTATTAAACTGTTCTTATCTCAACCCACAAGTTTTCTTACTTTTGCTCTTCCAATTCTCTCCCCCATCCCATCGGGGGGATGCGGGGATGCGCCCGGGGGGGCGCGGGCGGGCAGTGAGCGAGCAGCTGTGTGGGGCTTAGTTTCTGACTGGGGTTAAACCACGACAATGTCTAAAGGCTCACCTACATAAGGAAATGTTAACAGACTAAAACCATACAATTATGCCTCTAGTGTGTTTGTGGAATAATAGTCTTTTATGCCAGGGCCTTCTTTTATTTAGACTTCAGAACAGGAAATAATTTCTTCTATTGTTTAAGCATTATTTACATTTTTACATATTCTGCCTATTAGCATCATGGACAGTTTTTGCACTCTCATTGCAAGTAGCCTCTTGCCTACATCTTTGTGAGCAATTTTCCCATAAAATGTAGCATCGCTTCTGCAAAAATACACTAACAGGTAGGCACTGATTTTACATTTAAACAATTCTAACGTGATAAATTGCAATTGAAATCTTCTTGCCTGTTTTTAAAATCAACCTCCGAAATCTTAATTGTGTTTTTTTTTCCCCCCTGTTTGTAGAGCTAATTTAGGTAAGCTAATTATTTTCTTTTCATGTATGCTTTCCCTCATGGTGGAAGAGAGAAGACAGACATGGGGATTCAGCCGTGTTTGTTATGGCTTTATAAAGGACTTGGCCATTTAGTTCCATACTAATGTACAATTCCATACTAGGGAAGACTTTTTAGGTAGGTACAAAAATACCATACGAATTCAGACAGAGGTTCGGTGTTGAACATGAATTTGTTCAATTATGTATGAAAAACCCCAAGAACTTTAGCAACTGCACTGAAGCACATGCAAGTTTTGATAGATTTAAAAAAACCCTTACCTCACTAGAAAATAATCATTTCTACTCAAAAATATTTCTTAGAAACAAGTGGTTTTCTATTTAGTAAACCATTACTACATAAAGCACCTTCTCACAGTAGGACCTCTTAGCACTCCTAGACAGGATTAAAAAAAAAAAAACATTTCAATGCGGAGTTACTGACGAATTCCTGTTTGCCCATGTCTTCTTTCAGTATAAGTGCTTCTGGTACAGATACTGTCCCTTCTCCTAATTTAGGCACCACTATCAACAGTAGTCTTTTCAAGAATACTACAAAAGGGACTGAAGCAGAGAAATTTTTTGGAAACTGGTATTCTGCAATAACCAATTTAGTTCAAAAATAGATGGGAGTTTGCTGCAACTGATTCTTCCTACTAAACATGAAACTAAACAGAGGTATCTAAGAAGTCAAGTGGTCCTACTCTCCTGTTTAGGTGCCGGAAGGAAGATGAACCTTCAGAAAGACATCAGTAGCTGCTGTATCCCCAACGACTACCAAGGGAGACCAGGATGACTACAACCCTACCTTGGGTACATAAGTTAGGAGAAATGAAACTGTGCCACACTTCTTTTTTTGGAATAAGTTCTCAAAACTCTCAGCTACTTGAGCCCTTATGTCATATATCTAATACATTACTATCACTATGACCACTCTGCTAAAGCACTTGGCAAGGATACATTTGTGCAATGACTCCATTTAGCTCAGCTCCCTTTCTTCAGCTGAAAAATCATAGCAAGGCGAAAGAAAGAGAAGGATGAAACTGAAATACGTGGCTCATCTGTTGCTTTTATACATATGTATATACACACACACAAATCCATACTAGCTGCATTTAAAAAAAATCAGAATCATTATCCCTGCCTTAATATTAGGATGTGCTGTTGTCTTGGTGAATAATTTTTCCTCAGGGACGTTGTGTGGATAACAATTCCGCTCATGTTAATTCTATTTACATTGGGAGCACTGTAGTACACATTTAATGTGAAGCTGTGTTTCTTTCATGAGCAAGAAAAATGTCACTTTCCTTTCCCAAAGCACCAAAAGGCTCCTTTTACTGTCACAGAACACAATTATATGTTAGGGCTCTGCTGTCTCTTTCCAGCCAACAAGGCAAGAAAATGACCTTTCTTTAACCTATGCTGAATTGCATTATATTCGGTTCAGTGGATATCCTTTTTTATATTCTCCCGTATCAAGTGCCTTCTTACTGAGGTTATGAGATGGGCACCTGCCTTTTGCATCTGCTAGTGACTTCATTTTTTCCAAAAAACTTCCTTTCATTTGAGGAGGGATGTTAACTCTCATCCCGCATTTCATACCCTGTAACATTTGTAAATACCTGAAAACACTCAAACCTGCAAGGAGACTCTGCCAGCGGAATTTGGTTACTGGCTGCTGCATTTTGCCCCACCACACAATCATGTAAAAGGTCAGGAAGAAATATGCCACGCACACTCACTTACTCCGTGTCATGCTGTGGTCTTGTGCAGAATAACAATGCTCCGAAACAGTCCCCATATTCCTCCTCCATTCTGTGAAGCAATCTGCATGTCTGGTCTGTCTTGTTTTATGGGTAGCTTGGTAATGAAAGGAAAGAGACATTCTGCACAGCACAGGTATCGCAACTGCGCTTTGGTTTACATGAACAAGATGCTTGGGGAAGCAGAAGAAAGTAGCTGTGACATTAATGAAGTAAGCCATTGCTGATCTGCACAAGAGAGCAAGTCAGCAGTGGAGGATTTGTGAACATGATGTTGAATGACAAATATCATTGCTGAAGAAAATTGCACCATACAGCTGCAACAGAGTATTATGTTTTAAAATTAAGAAAGTTCAGAGATAAAAGAACACATTTGGCATCACTGTTGATCTGCAGAGAATTCTAAATATTCTACATATTCATTTCAGTGCTCTTAGGTGTACAGGAGTTCTAAGGTTCGACAATTTGCTATGCGACAAGAAGGTTTCTGTCAACTGTTATTAAAGATGACTCATATGAATATCTCCTCTGTCTAAGAAGGAAACTTGTATAGCTTAACGATACCTTCCTAAACGCTACCATTTTACCAGCACGTTGTTTGTTACATTAACACTGAAGGCATTATTAACATGGAGGTAAAATGTGACTGTAGGCACCAAAGGAGACAGGCTAGTAACATACATTACATTAATCTCGTAAGGAACACTGTTCTCTTAAAAGCTTAACTCTGAGTTACTGCTATTACATTACACTGACAATAAACAGAAAGGACCAAATATTCAAAATAAAATGAAACAGTCATTTCTCGTTCTGCAGTAAAAGAAATCTTTGTATACAGTTGAAGACCTTTATATACATCCAGAAGCACTTCGTGCCCAAGTGACTGTTAGCTTGTGAAATGTCTGGGGCTACACATAGTTCTGGCATTTTCAAAATCCACTGAATTTGAACATCATTCTGCATAACAGACTTGCAATACAAGGTATACTTGCATATTACGAGGTATACTTGCATGAGAGATACAGGTCCTATGTACTTTTGAAAGGACAAAACTACTTTTTAGTGAAAATACTGTGCAAAATTGTCTAAACAATTGTTTACATATATAGATTGCCCCTACAACAACATGGTAATCTGTCAAGGTGAATTTTTTTGGAAGTTGATACTGGCTTTGGAATTCACTGTGAACTAAGGATAGGATCTCTAGTACCAATAATGGAAAAAAGACCTGAGAAATATCTGCACTAATTCCTCTGAAGAAGACCAAATAAAATACAAGCTTCACATCCACCTACAGTAGCCTGTGTAATTATGGAACAAAAGTGCATTGTCCAGGATAAAACAAAAAACCCCAAACAAAAAAAAAAACCACCCACCCACCCACTGTAGATGCAGAGTGCGATCCTTTTCCTAAAAACACAAGTCTGCATATACTACTAGAGCACAAGTTCTGACACGTGTTCACTTACTAAGCATCTAGCTCTCAAGTGGTGGTATTTGTTTATGGTTTTTACAAGAAAAAAAAAATATATATAGGCTTCAAAAATACTGCAAGTAGAAGGATTTTAATCTGTGCAAATTTTTACTTCCTAGAAAAAACACAGAAATTCCTCCTACACATAGAATCTACTTATATTTTTATATCTTACCCTTATAAAATTACAAGGAACACAAATCTGCACTCTAAACTATAAACATTAACATGAAATTTGCTACTAAAATGGTCATTGGAGGGCCTATTCCTCATTTCAGCTCCAACAATTCCCAAACCCGTTATTAATAGACTTCCAGCTAAGCTTTAATCAGGATTGGAGACCTAATCACAGTTAAAATATATATATAAATCAAACTCTTATTCCTACTCCTACATACAATTCTTACAACAGTCGACTTTGAATTACACGTGGTGAAGATGCTGCCAGAAAAACAAGGATAGAAATGAAGTGCCTCTGGTCCTGCATGCACTGTTCTACGGATGCTTTTCTGAGAACAGAAGAATCTGGTCCTGGTGTGACATCCCAGCTGGAGCACTTGGAAGGGGAAACAATTATTTTTCCAGTGGCTTCAACTGCTCTATATATTTCAGGAATGGAGCATTGAATGAGCATGAAAGAGCGAGCATCATTTTAACAAAAAGAAGGGAACAGTCAACTTGTTACTGGAAATAGCTGAACAGTTGGAGGAAGGAAAAAATTACCATCAGTAGACTAAGAGAAAAGAGACTTAGTCTCAATTTTTCTTCTGCAGTTAATGGAATATTAAAAAAAAAAAAAAAGAAATAAATGTTAAACTATAGCTACACCAAGCTTTATGTAACAGATATTGTTGCCTAGTAAGACAACTACAACACTCAATTGATTTAAATAAATTTAAGGATGAGCACACACAGAATTGGACCAAAGATTCCAGGGCTCACCAGAACCGTTTCCAGGTATTACTCTCTCCAATACCATGATGGCCTGTGTGCTACTTGTGTCAGAAGAAGACACGGATATCTCTATTTAAATTTTTTTTCCCCTTAATTAAGACTTTTACTAAGTTGTTTTGCCTTTAATTCCTATCACATTTATTATTCTTAAATACTTTCATTTCAATTGATCTTCAAGGTCAGTTCAGTAGCCCAGGGGTTTTTGTCTTACTGAAATGAGCAGCTAATTCTACATTTGAAAAGTCATGTCTCAACAACACATCGATCTGCGTGACTTTCTGTAAAACCTTCTTGTTTAATACCTAAAACTGCTGAGAATGAAGCACGATTTCCCTCTAGCTCTTGTCGAACTTTTTTTGTTAAGTCAAGTGCCAGGAGTCTTGTAAAATCTTGTGAAGTATAAAGGTCTTCTGTTCTTTAAAGGGACAACCCTACCTAAGTTTCTTGCTTAAATAGTGTCTAGGAAGTCAGGAGGTGTTCAAAACATTGTAACACTAGTACCTTAGCAAAACAAACAAACAAACAAATGAATAAATGATCCTCCACTTTAGTGGGGAATGGGAGGAATTTTTGTGTGTTAAAGAAAAAAAAACACAATGAAAATGTCGCTGCACTAACCAGACACCAAGAAACACAACTGTTGGGATGTGAATGCTTTCTTACTTGATAGTTTTATAATTTATAGTTGGAAAAATGAGCTCATTAAGATTACAAACTTACAAGTTACACAATTAAGGTCATCCGCAATATTATCCTCTTAAGTAATATTTCAAAGTGAAGTCTGAACAAATACAGTGAAACTGCTGGAGCTGCAATACTCACCACTTTATTGACTTTGAAAAGTTAGAAATACTTTTTTTTTCTGGGGTGGGAACATGCATTCTTCTAAAATCTGCACTTCTAAAAATCTTCATGCATTCCTCTAAAACTCGATGGGAACTGCACTGATGCACAGTGGCATAAATGAGTTCAGACTCAAACTTCGTGCATTTAGCAATGTAATCCTGTGATTTCTTTTCTGAAGTTCAAATAAGAGAACTAAGATAACCATTACCAAAGCACTGCGAGAAACACTGGAAGAAAGTGTCTTATTAGCAGCTTGAGAGGGTCCATTTTACAACCACAGATGTTTGGAGGCTGAACTACTTCAATAACTTGGCTTTAAACCATCTTAAGCCGTATTACGGTCCAAAAGTAATTCAGATAACAAACTGTATTAGGTGAGTTTGGAATTAAAAATCCTCCTTTATCTATTCAGTGGAAGGAAAATAAAAGACAAGTTAATATTTTAGTGAAAGTGTGTGGCACACAAAATGTTAAGAAGTAAATTAAGAATTCATTACTTTTTTGGATAACATCCAAATGGTGGTGCACACAGATCCCAAATTAATCAGTTGACCAAAACACCAAGTAAATTTATCTCCCCGATGAGTTTAAACATAAAAGAAAACATGAGAAATTGAATTCTTATAGCATAAATATCTTGGCTGAAATCTGGAATGTAATCAACATTATCATATTTACTGAAAGTTAAAGACTTAAATTAATGAGTACCATGTGTTTATCTACCAAATTTCAACTTGCTCATCTAGTCTGATCATCATTTTCCAAGTCAAATGGTTATGAGAAATGCTCAATAAATGTTTAATAATGATCAAACACCTTTGTACATCAAAACAAACAACCCAAACTTAACACAGAATACGTTTTCATTAACACATAAAAATGGAAAATGGATCTGTTGGGAATACTGGTGTTCACAATAAAAAATAACCCTTTAGCATAAATGTATGTGTTGCCTGCATTGCCAGGCTAAGAAAGCAACGCATTTAGTGATCTGTGTGGCTGACTTTAAAAGTATTCGTTCAGATTATAGCTAATGGATACTAATTCTCATATCACAAATTTAATCTTTAAACTGCAATAATAAATACATTTGTGAAGAGTTATCTGGAACATTTAAGAATCATGTAAAAAGTGAAGAATTCTGCCCATGAGAAGTATCCTGCTCAGAAAACATGGTTCGACTGAGAAAAAGCGTAAGTAATGATGACAAAATATGTAGAAATCTATCACTGCTGATTCCCACTGACAGAGACATTAACATCGGGATATTGGTACTGCACAGCCTGTATAATGTGGTCCTTTTTATCAGGTCCATATTATTCCAAAAACATAACTAAAGAAATAAAGAACGGTTTTTTCAGCTTAGTATCTAGTCCTCTATATTCCTAACCAATGAAAGATTATTGCTGATAGAGTCACGTTAAGCAGTGAACTCCACAGTAGGTTTAGATTTTGTAATTCAGACTTCTTTTAGCAGGATTACGTTG
Source organism: Aptenodytes patagonicus (assembly GCF_965638725.1). NCBI lineage: Eukaryota > Metazoa > Chordata > Aves > Sphenisciformes > Spheniscidae > Aptenodytes > Aptenodytes patagonicus. The sequence continues at coordinate 18,950,809 of NC_134957.1, forward strand.
ATCTCAGCAGAGATGCACAGATTCCTAAGAAGTTAAGGTCTCCCAGATTTTAAAAAAATAAATAAATAAGTCCAACTTAATCATCAGAAACAGCCTAATCAGATTAAGGTTGTGAATTCTGGACTACCACAGAGTTTTCCAGCAGCTCAGCAAGCTTAATCCACAAATGGATAATATGATACAAAGCATTTCTACTAAATATTCCCTTGCAAGACACTAAACCTATCATTTTGGTAAAGGAAACAAATATCTTTACTAAATCTAATAAAAGATTTAACCAAGATCTTCAAGCGAGCTATCAAGGGCTACAATTGTTGCCATGTTAACCCTTTTTCTCACAACAAACATGTTTCTTTGGGTATTCAAATTCATTGTCATTTGAGATAAGATAGTTAAACAAATATTTCAATAGGAATATATTAAAGTCCTTTCTTCTTACAGCAGCTTCTTGTACTAGCAATTAATTTAAAACCCCAAATTTCAGAACCACTCGTCTTCTACAGGCGGTCTGTTTCTCCAATATTTTATGCTCCCTTCTGCATCTCTCCTTTCATCCTGAAGATATCACAACCCCTTTCCTCGCACTTAATGGTTATGTGAAAGTTCTATAGAAGGGTTCCCTGGCTGTGAGGCTGCCGAGGCTACACTGAGGTCTGAACATAGTTCTGCTAAAGGTCTGAGGATTGATTAACGATACAATTTTGTTTTAAAAAAGTATGTACATGAAATGTCACCTCTCATATGTTACCATGTGTACGAAATTTTTCCACTGCATCAGAGTACTTAAAAGGATAAATTTTAAAACCACTGTTATTTCTAGAGGCTTATCTTTACAGATAATGATATATTATAATGCTGGACATTCCTAATAAACAACATCAAACCCCCAAACAAGGTGCTTTACAAGTCTTAACAACTTCTAGGGCATACAATTGTCAAGGCTTCCCCACTCCTCCTTCCACAAACCAAAAGACAAGACTGCATTTAAAAATAACATTAGTGCCCAACAAAAAAACTCTTCCCATATTACCTATTCCTTGAATTACTTTCTATGAAATGTAAGATTACTTTCAAGAAAATATGCCGCCTCTCCTTTATCTATAGTGATAGTAATGGGACTAAATAGTACAGAGTCATTTCAAAATACCATTTCATTAGAAGCGGCTTAGTGTAGACCATGTGTGATAGAACTCAGACTGCCTTATTAGCAAAGGTCATCCCCATAGTCTAATATTATCGGGTACATTTTACTTGTCAGCTAATGTTCGATGAATACATACAGTTAACAGATTGAACAAGCCATGCAGGTGTTTCCTATCAACTCTTGACAGATGACAGATAAGGCCATACAGTTCTCTTGACTTGCTGAACTGTTCACACATACAAGCAGAAATTAAAACTCTGCCATGGAATTCAACTTAGCTTGCAGCTAAGAAGCTGCACTTCCCTATCACAAATACGATGCCATGCTAATATATGGCATTTGCCATAAAGTTTTGGGGCCACCTAAGTAGTCCAAATTGATGTACCTATTTATTTTACAATGAATACACAAAATTGCATTTCCCTGAATTTATGAATAAGAATCTTTTTCACCCATAAGTTTCTTTTTTGTAGCTCTTTATCCAAAAACCTAGAAACGCTTTTCTTCCCAACACTGTCCTCATGTTCCCTGTTTGGCTTCTCTGATCTTTCCGTTGCTTCACTTCAATGTGCAGCTTAACACTGCAGTTAAGTGCCGCCTTGTTTACACTCAGCCAAACTGAAGGTATAGTGTCCATACATAGCTCAGATGGCTGCATACTGCTACACAAGGTGTTTGGAACACGTGATAATGTTTCACATTTCAGCTCTCATAATCTATAATAAAGGTTAATTTTTGCTTACGCTTCACCTGAAAGAGCAACAGGAACTCTTGTGTACCAGCCCTGAGATCTACCTCAGCCCCCTGCAGAAAAGCATTAAAATTTCATGGTACCGAAAAAAGCTAATCAGACTATTCATGCATAATCCTGCTCAATTTACAATGAAATAGATTACGTCTTAAGAATATGCAATTTTGGAATATAAACAGACAATCTTTGAAGGCTTCAGAATCTGCAGTTTGGCATTTGGATATTGGAAAATTCATGACCATCACTGTTTCTGAAGTACTCTCATAAACTATGCAATCCTCACACTGCTAAACTCAGGGTAAGGAAGAAGACTCAAGAGTGGCTGATGTTTTCTCTGTGCATTTAGGGACAGGATCCACCCTTAAACACAGAGCCCAAGGGGACAGAAAAAAAAGCCAGGGCTACTAACGCATGGGTATCGTGGTCATTATTTGTCTAGGACTGTCAGAGAGGAATTGCCATGGAAAAGCAATTTCTTTTACTGAAAGAAGAAAAGGTATACGATGGTACTATCCAAGAACTGTTTCGGGCCAATATTTTCTCCCAGGATCAATCCCCTGACAAGCAGAGATCTTTATGGACAGTAGGACAAGGGTGGCCACTTTTCTGTCTGCAAAACCCCAAGCAGAAATATTGTGCTTATGCCCCACATAGTACAGGCACAGGGAGCTTGAAGCTTCTGGAAACGTTAGATTCATTGTGCCTCCGCTGCACAGTTAATCTGTGTATGTGCAGTAAATCCAGCTTACTCAGATGCATCAGACTTGCCTCGTATGCACAAATCACCTGTCTGGTACACGCGCTGTAGGTTTGCACATATGCAGAATAAGTCTCAAGGACTCCCCAAGGAAATGAAATTTTGCCCAAACAAAATTCCTGCAAAGAAACAGGAATGTGTCAGGAAAATATCCCAGGCTGTAGCTTGTCTCCTGAAGTGGCCAAATCCGCTTTGTGGTTTTCAGGCTGACCCATGCGAGGAACTTGGGGAAGACACTCACCTGAGACATCACAGGCTGGATTAATTTGCAGCAAAGCAATATTCAGGAAAATAAACTGTTTGTCAGGGAAGACAAAACATGATCATACGTTTTACTGCACACCTCCAAAATCTGAGGGCATATCCGAGAGGCAATACTGATAAATATTGAAAAGAGCCCTACTTTAGAATAAATGTTGATTGCTTAAGAGAATGACATGCAATTGCACACGTGTATATGTATCTTAATGGCTATGCAAACAATATTTCATTGGTCTTTTTTTTTCCCCCAACTATAAATCAGCACTCACATTCTCCCATGCATTTTTCATGGAAATGCTCTCAGTATGTATTGGACAACTTCTGATTAATTTTCATTTGTTTTCTAAAACCAGAAACATTTTTCTTCGGAACAAAACAGTCTTCTCAAACAGAAATGTAAATTAACCAGCTTTTTATTCTGCAAATAATACTAATTTTTCACCATAAGTATCAGATTTAATGCCAATGGGTTTATTTTCTAAATAAAACTGTATCACCTCTTCAGTACAATTAATAGAGAACAACGTGACTCTGAACACATTTTTGAAGTACAGCTTAAGCAGTCATACATTTATAAATATTGCCTCAGTTTACTTAGCGAGTTATTCCACTGTTCATTTTATCCCTATGAAAACTACAGAGATAAGCTTGAAATGTGCAAACCAGACACACTCACTACTTCGTTCATCGAAGAGCTGCCACTGACAATGGGATCATACATCTAAGTTATGTAAAAGCATCAGCAGCTTTAGATTTCTTTGATAACTTTTATCCTTTCTTGGTTTCTGAACAACACCCATTACTTTATAACACTATAGTATTACCAGAGCCTACAAGAGCTATTCTTCCACAAATAATACACATTACCTTTGCCAGTCTCACCAGAAGGAGGAGACCTTAGCTATGTTGGAAAAAATATATTCTAAACATCTATGTGAAGTTTAAATTTCTATCAATAGGTGGCAACACTGTTATGTGTAACATATGAAGCATATGTCTTTATGTACATGCACATGCCCAGACAATTTCTGTACCGCTATGGCACGCTTTTTCACGTTGCTTCATTTTGTTTTAAGTGTTATGTGATGCCGTTTTCCAACTACATACAAGTCAAAATTATCTGGTTCACATGCCTTTTATAGAACATATGTATGGATCATCGTGATATTTTAAATTATTTTAGTAATTCGCCCTGACAGACTGCAAACCCTACCAGTTGGATTAGGAGGCAAATAAGTGCATTTAGTGTATGGTCAATTGGCTAATGCATACCATGACTGCTACTTGGGGACCAAAAGATTTTTCAGGAAGACTGAAGAGCTGCTCTTGCCCCTTTGTGAAGCCCACATGGCTGCTGGGGCACTTACGGAATTTTAGGTGTGTTGAACCTTTTGCTCGTTTATCATCACAAACAAATTTTATGTTGCAGTGTGATGCAGAAAAAGTCCAATTTCTGAACGGAAAAACTTTAAACATGGTCATCTGTTTAGCATGTCTTATGTTGAGTCTCACACATCCAAAACTGGTGTGTGTGTGGAGAAAAAAAGTACCGGTTGGGGATGTAAAACTGCTACTTTACAGAAAAAGCTCCTGAGGTACAGCCAGGGTATGCGATTCGCGCGAAGTCAGAGAAGAAACCACTGGTAATCAGAAACAGAACCTGCCTCTCCTACCTCAGTTGTGAGCTTTAGCCAAGAGGCAGATGCCACCTCGCAGATTACATTGTATTTGCCACAGTCAGTAAACCCAGAGCTCTGTTAAAGCTAAGATACCTTCCTAACAGCTCACCATCACAGAGCACAATGGACTAATTAATTCACTTTCCAAATACATTTTTTTAAACTTCTATCACACCAAACAAGAATAGCACTAGAAAGCCTAGTGCTACTAAACCTACATTTCTATATACGCTGTTGGTCTATAGAGAAAAGCTAAACCTTCAAAGAGACAGGATTATACAATGAGATAGCAGTTCAACACACACAGATAGTCTTTTGTTATTTTCTGAACTACATTCCTCTCCCTTTTCAGCAGGGGCTTTTTTTTTTTTTTTTAAACTAAAGAAAAATCCAACTGTGTATTCTCAACTGATAAGAAATGAATTTGGGTGTCAGTGCAACAGGAAAGCTCTAGAAATTTCGATAAAAGCTCTTTCGGGGGAGGGGGGGAGAAAAGGCATCAAAGAGGTTATGTTGGACAATGTTTCAGATACCATGGTTACAGCTGACCAGAGAAGGAAGCTTCCCGTATTACTTCTCTTTGGATACTCAATTATTTTTCAGTTTAATAGCAATGTCACATGCTGGCTAGGATTCAAATATGATAAAAGAGGCATATAAATGAAAGAGATTTACAGATTACTTGGATAACATTAAAAGTGGTATCATAATTTAAACTACTTCAAGTGTTATGAGGATAGTTAAAATCCATCAGGACTAACATCTAAAAACTGTACAAACTCTTTCATAAATTTACATACATAAATACTGCTATATCTCAATACACACACATGTAGACCCACAGCCCAGTTTTTCTTATCTGAAGCGCTATCTTTGCACTGCCACAAAACTAATACGGGAATAGCACTGTTATTCTAAGAGAACTCTATAAACAAACTGAATACGTTTTAATTGATAGCATAATGCAATCATCTCTAGGTTAAACAACTAAAACTCAAAATATGCATATGTACATGTAGCAGCAATACTGTTGGTCAGATTTAAAACAGAGGGGCAGTAACCATCAATGATCTTCTCAACCACGTTTCCACCTGGTGGGAACTACTTGGTTTACTTTAAAAAATACTTCCAGCTTTAAGTCTTTCCTCCTTCTCTCTCCTTTCTCCTATGCACTTGTTTTTTAAACATGGATATACATGATGCACACGCTGAGACGGCAGCATTTCAGTAATGGTAAATCAGGCTGCCGTGCTTACTGAAGTTACTTTCATGTTTGCAGATGATGAAAAACGATGTCTCTAGGACTGCAATCCACCCTACTTTGCAAAGGCAAACACATAGCCTTGGTACTGCAGTAAGCTTTGGTAAAATACATTTGTCACAGAGAAACCATAGGATTTTTTGCAGTCAGAAAGACTGCAAAATTCCTCCTATTCCTTGTGGAATCCATTCAGATTTATATAGTTTTAGGCTGGCCATTTGTTTTTTTATTTACTGCCTCCTAGGCAAAGTACTGTGCCAGAAATCAGTATGTAGAATAAAAGACGCGTCTACATTTTCCTCACATAGACATATTTGTGTTCTACTCATGTATCTCACAGTCACAGTATAGGCAGATCAACCTATCTACTTATACCTTACCAGAAAGCTATTAGTGGTAATTTAAGGAAAATATGTAGTAACTACTTATTAAGGTAACCCTAACAGGTTTATCATTCATGAAGGCCTAGTAAATTCACCATATGCTTAGAAATATTTGCCCTGTCCTCTCTCTTATTTCTTGCCTGCAGAGTGAGAATTATGCATTATCCAGTTATAAAAAAAAAAGATTGCTAGTACCCAAGCAGAAATTCACAAAGAACTACATGTAATTCAGCAGCGTCACAGATGAAATAAAAATATTCTTATACACAAAACCTTCACAGAGGAAGAACCACATACACATGTGGTGACTGTAATCTAGTCATTAGTTTACAGAAGAATCCAAAGTTTTCTAAGTGCGCTATAAATCTACATAGTGTCTCAAATGCTAGCTGTTGCTTTTTATCTTTCATTTACCTGAAAATGTATAAAGTATCGTATCACTAGACAGCTCTTTATTGGCTATGCACCTGAAGATGCTCAGGAGAGTTATTCTAGCAAAAAAGATGGCAGTAATTTACACTCAAAAAAAAAGGCTCAATAAATTGATCTATTTTTTCAGAGTGATCCAGGAACTAATCAGATCTGCTAAGTGTCCATTTCTGCAGGTTGCTAACATACATTTTGGGGTGGGGAGAGGATGGGCAAAACACTTCTACAGAAAGTCAGCTGTTACCTTTACAGACAGAAAACATGTTACATAGTTCAGAAATATATAACTCCCCACAGAATTTGGCTTAGAAAATATCCTTGGCTGGGAGAATCTTGATTTGCGCAGCCATTTTTAACCTGACTTTATTTTAATAAAGAGAAAAATTGAAAACATTCTTCAAATATACCATGTTATGAAGTGTAGAAGAAAGAGAAACTCCCCCAAAGGGAAGCACTGGCAAAACAATTCCAGTAACTGTATCTTGGCTACACTGCTACACTGAAAAATGTAAAATCTTTTTTCCTCCAAAAGCATTACCAGACACTTTAGAAATGCTGCATGGTATGCTGATTCACTTCATCCTTCACTGATGCACAGTCACCTCTAACCAGAAAGGCAGCGGTACTTAACAGTGTGTAAAAACATCTCCCTCCAGTTAAAAGTAAGGAGGAAGGATAACTTACCCAGTAAGTTAACTTAGTTTATGCTAAATGTATTAATCTTGTACAAACCATAAAGTGTGTTTTCTGCATGCTTCTAACAAAGACATAGACAAGGCTCATGTAAAATATACAGAAGCCCTAAAAATATGCCTGTAACACTCACATGCATATGTGCAAAGGCAGGCATAGAGAACAGCTCTGGAAATAAAACATTAATTATAATATCTTGAACATAAACAGAAGTGTGAAGTATAATCATCCTAAAATAACACATCCTTGGGGGGCATAGGGGACGGAATTACTCTAACAAAATGAAGTCTCAAGTTCTTGCAACAGCACACAGTATTTCCAGTGCTAACTCCAGTATAATTTCTTACAAAAATGCCATCAACAATCCTGCTATAGTAACTCCCTGGAGATAAAGGATGTGCCAGCTCAGATTTTGCAAACAGAGACAAAGCTCTTGGGGCGGGGGGGGGGGGGGGTAGAAAATGACAATATTTCTGTGCAGATTCTAATATGCTGAAGTGATTTTATCCTGACATAACTGAGTTGCCCTCTCGTTCCTTTTCAATTTGATTAGTATAGCAAGATCTGCTTTTATATAATGCTTAGAAATAATCACAGCTAGAGTTCATTTGATACACCTTGCATGCCAGATTGTCAGAGCACTAAAAGTTTAATTGATAATAAAGATAATATCATTGCCTTACATTTATATGGCACCTTTCACAGTGTAAGATCCCAGAGGCACTGTTGACTTACAGGTACCACCGGAGTGGAAATGTGATTGCTATTTGCTACCATATAGCAAAAGAGCTACAAGATGGCACACAAAATGAAATCACCGCCCAAAAGTTCAGGATTCTCCTCTATTCACTCCCCCCACCCTGAGAGCTTTGGTCCTATGTAACAACTGGGCTTGATTAGACAAGCAAAAGTAAAATTTAACATTCAACCCTTTTTTCTAGCCAGTTATTTTGATTGATAGCTGAAAGTGAATGCAGACATGAAAGATACTCCAGTTCTTCTTCACAGTAATTTAATCACAAAGATCCTCTGAAGCACAGATACTGAGATGAAGACATTTTCAGGCGCCAGAGTGACAACCTGGCCTGGGTTTCACAGGGCCTGGGTGAATGGCTGAGTCTTCACCATCATGGTTTCTGTATAGGGTGGCAGAGCCACAGCATCTCAATTCCCTCCCAACTTAACCCTGTCCTTGTACAGTGGAGAACTGCAACTGAGCTCCACTGATTAAAAAAAAAACTTTGAAAAAGCTTCTCAAAAGCATGGATTCTCTCCACATTCAAAAAACCCCACAAAATCGTCTGAGCAAGATCAATGCATTTTCTAGCTGATGGAAGAGTAACGATCAGCTTGTTTCTCATGACTGAAATGATCACTGTCTCAAATGGGATGGGAAAAGGGGCAAACCTTCTCTCCCTTGTTTTTCAGGCATACCTTAGTCCAACCAATGCTGAAGACAGTATCAATGTATTCTGGATGTTTCTAACTAGTATCTGACAGCAATCTGCTATTCAGAAAACAGAAGTGCTAGCCCAAGCCTGATGACCAGCTACACTCCTAGACCCCAGCAAGGTCAAGATTCTGCTCAAGGCATGAAGGAAGAAATCAGCCTCAACAACACTGATGCACAAATCTCTCTCCAGTGATGAATGGTAAGCAGCCATCTGCTCCCATACTCCTAGACTTCCCTACAGCAGTTAGCATTGTGGATCAGAGAGATGGCAAGGATCCAAAGAACTGAAGTCATTTAAGTCCTTTTTGAAGGCACATACAGAAAGTAAGGACGCAAAAAGCAATCTCAGCAGTGCAAACCTCTCCTCAGAGGACTGACAAAGATACAGTCTCTCCATTTGTATTCACAACAATATAGACTCAAGCAACGGCAACAGACAAATGGCATTGAAGCCAAAGTTGTATTTATCTCATGTAAACATAAAGACATCCCAAACCCCATAATTTTGTAATGTTTAGCTGAAATTGGAACTAGAGACTGAATCTGAACCCAGATTTATGCAAAGATGAAACACCGAAGAATATGCAAACATCAGTCCCACAACTGATGACAAATTTCAACGACAGGCATCGATGCTTGGCCAATACAGTTCATGGTTTCTGCATTCCTCGTGATTTTTTGTTCCCAGAGGAAACTACTTAGAAGTGATATTTCTAGTTCTCTTAATCTCATTACTTACAATATACTATATTTGATATAAACCTTCCAGGAAAAGCACCACTACCAGAAAAGCCAGCACCTACTGAATTAGGCATCAAATAATTCAATTTTACCTCTCAACTTCCTGAGTATGAAGAAGTAGTTACTTTTCTAAGCTCATGATCTTGGCCTTTGTTCTTTGGACTACAGGGAGGGCAAAAGGCAGACACTCATTTTTTTTCCCCCAATTTGGAGTATAATGTAACAGAATACTTGAGAATATTCTTATATTTTTTTAAAAAATGTTTATTAAGCAACCATGAATACATTTCATCTCATATCTCTAGCTGCCAAGTCAGCTTATTTTGCCAAAAGAAAGAAAAAGAAAAAACTACAGTCTTTCACCTGCACTTAAAATACTAAATTGTGTATTTCAAAGGAAGGAAAAAATGCTGAATTTGTTGTTCTTACTTTAAGCTCTTTCAGGTCTTTTAATGTAAGAAGGCTACAGCAGAAACTAAAGTAAGCTACTTGTTTTTTTCCCTTGAAAGAAAAAGTATCATACAAACTGGATCCATTTCATTCACAGAATTAGCTTCCACCCATATCAAAAGTTTTCTATGGACATGATAATGCTCTCGTCTTCATTTTCTACGTTTATACAGTCTGTTTCAATTGAGTTACTGTGGATGCTAAACATAAGCCCAGAAATGGATCCACTCTGCTTTCAGTGGACACATGCAACCATTTTAGATTCACATCTTTTTGCTGACATTAGAATACATTTGCATCTTACATTTTCTGTTTGGGTATTTCTCAAAGTATTTGTTACCTCCATGTATTTCAGAAAAAAACCCCACAACCCAAAACTTTATTATTAAGATAAAAGCAACATATGGATATATTTTCTGGTTTATGCTTACAAGAGCAGATGTTTCTGGCAACAGAAATACTTTTATGGATGATTTACATGTTAAATTTGGAGGAGAGGGAAGCTATTAGTGGATTCAGATCAACTTCACTGTTGACGAATGCCAGGTAACGCATTCATACACACAACTGAGCTCTACATAAAATGCATTTAATCAAGAGAAAGACCTTACTATTACCATAGACAATTTAATGAACGTTGCTGCTCTTATATCCTGACAATGGACAATGACACAAAATAAAAATATTAAGGTGCATTAAAAAATTAAAGTACAAAACAAATCATTAAATATTCTGAGTGATGTGGCTTACAATCAATGCTAAGCCTTCTCCTGTAATACTATACTTACACTGTTTATGGTAAAAGTAATACAGATTCAGAAATGGGCAATGAAAATTATTATTAAAATAAGCATCCTTCAGGTTTTGAACCCTATGTGGATGTTTTATGTGCTGCTATCAAGTGAGGATTCTGAATTACTGATCTGTTGGACTGTTCACTATTAATCATAAAAAGCTGGTTCAATTTTCCATTGAGCCATAAACTAGACACGAGACCCCAAAAAAGGAAATAAAAAGTGAAACGGAAGTCTAGAACACACCTCTAACAGATGATGGCAAATTTCCATCCAGATCAGAGTTTCATAGTTCAGAATAGTCTCTTTTGCAAACCGAGATCTAGAATGTGTATCACGTACTTACTCACATTTAGAACATCTACAAAGAACAAAGTAAATTAAATATCTCTTGGGATCTTGAGCAAAAAAATGTTGAAAGGCTCAGCTTCAGCTTAGAAGTCTCTTATCGCATGTGCTACGTTATATATAAACACTGAACGCTTTGGCAAATTCATTTTTCTACAATGAATTATGTATGAACTGCTTTAACCCCCCTCCTCCCTCCCTCCGTCAAGGGCAGTCAACACTATGCTCTTAGACTGATAAGTCATTCAGATCATCTGTGGGTTTAAGTCATACATTTGGCTGTATTAGTCACAGCACTGTTTACAATCACCTCCACAGGTTGTTTTGTTTTCAATGAGCACAATGCCCGACAGTAAACTTTTCAGCAACAGTGACAAATATTGCTCCTTCTGCTGTTAATCCTTTTCATGAAGCTTCTCTGATCTATTACAAATGTAAACCCTCATCAAGATTCATATCTTCCTCCCCCCCCTTTCTGTGTATATTACCACAAGGGAAACTCTAAGTCATTTCTCTCTCACTGATCCTTTAAGAGCCTATGGCTACTGCTGATCTGTATTAATTGCTACTGAGAATTCAAAATCTGCATCTTCAAAACAGGCCAGAATAGCTCCCTTCATCATTATGTCAACTGCAGTAACATTTTACCATAGAAACCCTGAGCACGATGAGGCTGGAGTCTTCTGTGATTTCAGAGTAAGAAATAATTTCTGGTGAATTACATTTACAAAACAATTTAGGGCTTTTTCCTTACAACAGTACTTTCAATAACCACTCCACTCTTTCCAAGTTCTTTTAAGTATATCTGAACTCACCACAGTTTGCCAATCTAGAATATAAAAAGTTTTCTTTGTATATTTAAGTCATTAGGCTTACAATTTCCTCTTCTCCAAAACAGCCTTTCCAGTAGAATAAACATCATCTAAATTTGGCCCAAACCTGCACAACCAAAAATAGATATGCAATGTTCATACTCAAGTATTGAGGACAGGTTCGCTGGGATTAAACAGAATGAGCACAAACATTCAAGAATAACAGAAATAAAAGGATCTCTAAACTCTCCTATTTCTGAAAACTCACTACTTCAGGAAAGTACAGGCACACCGGAAAACAGTTAAAAAAAAAAAAAAGCCTGTTGGATAATATTATTTCTTTTTGTGTGAATATATACAGAGAAAATGTGTACAAAGTTTTCATCCTAGACCAGACATATCTGAAATGCAATTTCAAATTGTCACTAGCTTTACTATCCACCTCAGAACTTTTCAGTATATGTGCATTTACTGATAGACTAATCAGAAAAAAAAAAGTTTGCCTTAAAATTCTTTCTTCAGCGAGTCGCTGCTGTATCAAATCCAGTGGTGCTGCCTTTTCTGCCAAAGCTCAAGAGCACTAACAACAGTCTTGACGTACAAATACCTTAACTGCTTAAATAATAACTTGAGGTATCATATGTACAAATATGAAAGGTAGGCTTCCCTAACTGTTGGCATTTCCAGTGAGAGGAACCATTACTTCCCCACAACAGGTGCCAAGAAATGAGAGAGACTAATGCATTGTTTAAATATAAAGTAAGGATCCAGAAGCCATGGACGTATCTGGCCAAACAGTTAAAGTCATTTGAAGGGAAGCAAAAAGTTTGCAAAAAATTTAAACAGCTACAGAAAGAAAACCCACTGATGTGACCAATAAGAGCTCACAGAAATGTTCCCTTAAAAACTTGAAGATGGTATTTTCACAGATTCTGATAAAACGCTGATCACATTTTAGCTCCAGAAGACTAGTATCTACATTGACCAAAGAAAACAGCTTACTATGAGTAGTACTTGTTTGACTTCACATTGATTGAAAATATCCTTAAAACAGTAATGTAGCATTATTTTCATTTTTATATTAATTATTTACAGATCAAAAGCGCTTAAAAAAAAAAAACCTTGAAGAAATGTAAGCTAACAAAGTTGGGGTTTTTTTCCCCCCTAAATTGGAAGGCATTTTAATATCCCACAGCATGTGACTTCTTTTGTGAAACATGGATTTTCCAAACACCTGGGCAAGCAGAAAAAGCTAGGTTCTAGGGTTCAAATAAGAATATACTTAGAGTGCATTTTGCAGAGTCTGATTGAAACTGGATTGGCAAAGAAGCTTATAAAACATAATAGACCGAAACAGAAAATACTTTATTACATAGTTTTACATTTACTACTGATTTTCAAGCCATGAGCTATATTGTAGAAAATAGAATCTACAATAAGATGCAGGTGAAAAAAGGTTTTTCCTCTAAAGCTGGATAATTAGAAAGTGTGACTAACAATCAATACATTCAAAAATCCAGCAAAAAGAATTTTTCGTTAAAAAGGAAGAGAAATTACGATACTCAACTATCAAAAGCTCAGAAGGAAGATCAGTGGCAAAGTTTAGAAGCTGTATTTAGCTCAACATCAAATCTTGCTTAGCCTCTCAAGCCCAGAAGTATTTTCAAAGAGCAACAAAAACCTGAATCTTCCTCCTCTTATACTACACCAATAAGCAAAGACATATGCCAGGTACAGGTGCACAGTGCAAGTGTCTGCAGCATTTCTAAGACTAAAGTGCACATAAAGAATGTATTTAAGACACAAGCCAGACAAATCAATGGCCTAGATGCAATTCTGGGAGCAGAATGCAACACCCATGCTTTATATTTGAGTTACAGAGGGAGTCTTGCGTAAAATATATGTAAAAGGTAGCATCTCGATGTTACGGGCCCTTGACCCATGCTAAAATGCCAAGAAAAATTGTAGTTTGTAAGTGTGTCCTGGTTTCGGCTGGGACAGAGTTAATTTTCTTCCTAGTAGCTGGTACAGTGCTGTGTTTTGGATTTAGGATGAGAATAATGTTGATAACACACCGATGTTTTAGTTGTTGCTAAGTAGTGCTTACACTAGCCAAGGACTTTTTGGTTTCCCATGCTCTACCGACTGAGAAGGCTGGAGGTGCACAAGAAGCTGGGAGGGGGCACAGCCAAACTGGCCACAGGGACATTCCATACCATGTGACGTCATGCTCAGTACATAAACTGGGGAAAGCTGGCCGGGGGGGCCGCTGCTCAGGGACTGGCTGGGCATCGGTCGGCGGGTGGTGAGCAATTGTGCATCACTTGCTTTGTATATTCTATTATTACTATCATTATTACTACTACTACTACTGTTGTACTTTATTTCAAGTATTAAACTGTTCTTATCTCAACCCACGAGTTTTCTCACTTTTACTCTTCTGATTCTCCCTCCCATCCCACCAGGGGCGGGGGGAGTGAGTGAGCAGCTGTGTGGTGCTGAGTTACCAGATGGGGTTAAACCACAACAAAGGGGTACAGAAATTCTGAGAAGATAGCTTGGTAGGTGGCATCTAGGTCTGCAACTCAACATTTTATGGACAGATAACAGAACAAGCCAGTATTTTAGAAGGGGGAAACCTAAACCAGCAAAACCTAAGCAATTTTAGTGTATTTTGCAGTCACTGTCAAGTTTGTAGAAAAAAAATTGTTTCAGTCTAAAACCATTTATCATTATTTTAAAATAATGTCAAGGAGTTCTCTAAAACTCTTCAGTCATACATCATCTGTGTCCTACAGAGGATTCAGGTGGCAAAAAGCAAACAAAGCAAAAAAAAACCAAAACCACTTTTTGTGATCTGAAAGACTCTGGAAATAACACTATATATCAACAAATGAAAACTTCAGAGATGTTATTGTAACAAAAAAACAAACCCAACCCTTTATTCACTGGAGAAAAAAAAAAAAATCTCTTTAAAGCAGCATCTATTTCACACTGCTTCATGTAGAAGTGCATTTTGCTCTGGGATTTTCAGTTTTTCCTCTACCTCTTCACTGCCAGGATTCAAATCCTGATTAGTGTGGGATAGTTTCAGTTTAGCTATTTTTGCTCTCTTTCAGAGGCAGGGACTCTGCTCAGCCCTTCACCCCAGTCTCACCCCCTGGCCTTTCAGTACTGCTCACCGCTCACTTAAGAGCATCAACTCAGACCTCTCCTACGCAGCAGCCTCCAATTTCTTAACCATGAAGTACAAATTAGCCATGATGGCTAAGTAGGCTCTAGCCCTTCATCTACTCTCCTCTTTCATTCTCCCTGTGTGGCATTATTTGTATATAAGGCCAAACTGCAACGTTAACAGCTACACCAGCTCATACATACTACACCATGGTGCCATCGCTAGCCCTCAGGGTGTTTCCATGAAGTGACTTCACACTGGGAGTACTGCTTTTCTAAGCTCACTCAGAGATGCACAGCCTGAAAATACTTCTGATATGCTTCACCTTCATTGCCTGTACCAAATGCACATATGCATACAGACTAGTTATACAGTAGTGAAGTATATGCATCTATCAGGATGAAACACTCCTTTTGTCCACTCCATACACTTCCAGCTCTATTCTGTACAGATTTCTACCTGAAAAAGAACATGAGGGTCTGGAAGACAACGTGAATTTCCACATTTCTTTAGCTGCCATATTCTCTTGGTTTGTACCAGCAATCTGAAATTACTACGATGGTATGTAGCTAGCACGCACTTTAGGCTTCTCCCTAAAATGTCACCAATCCCTGCCCAAAAAATAAGCCTAATCAAAAACATGATTTAAATATCAATGTAATACTGAGCTACTAAATAGCCTTTAACCATAGTTTTTCAGAGAGAAAACAGAGGCAAACCATGTATGTCGCAAAACCAATAATGCATTCAGGCTAACACATGCATTCACATCTGTTGCAGAAATCTCAAAAGCTTTCCATTAGGAGAACCATGGATGTGTCCCAGCTCCTGGAGCTGCATGGATATCATTTCCCGCAGCATGCTCACCAGTCTCCTGTCTGCTTTTTCTGATGATTTCCCTTCTGCCCAGGTTAGCTGTTAGGGCTGCTAAATCAGATCACTAGCTCAGCTGCTTTCTTACAGCTTTGATATTGTATTTGGTATATATGTAGGGCTATGAGATTGGAAATCAGGTCCATATTTTTATCTTCGCAATCTTCTTTTGGTAAGGCCATAATACCGCATGTATTATGGAATAACAACCTCCCTAATGCTGTGTTAAACTGAAAACCAAACAAGAACCCTTCCACTCAAAATCCACAGCTTGATCTCTTCCAGAAATAACATCAGAATTCTGTTATTGCACAAGACTACAGAAAGAAGTTTTTCATGATCAGGGAAAGGACAGGGGATTCAGGTCTTCTGTTCTTAGCACCAGGACAATCCTCCTATGTGAGCTTTGAAAAGCTCTTCTATAGTTCCATCAATAAAACTGGAAAAGATTTTTAATATTTCTCCAGTGCGGCTGCATCACTTCATCCACTATTTACAGCCTCTGGATGCTGTAGTGGTAAGATTCGTACAGGTGCCTATTAAAGAAACCCCAGACGTGGGTTTTGGAAAAGACAGGTGCAATGCAACACAAAGCTCATGCAGTCACTCGCTCTTGGGAAAGTTCACATGTAAGATATTTCAGGGATGTTCAAACTGCACTAAGAACTCCACAAATATTCTAAGCTATCTCCAAATCTTAAGAGTAAACGCCACCCCTATACAAATCATAAATACTGTCTACTTATTTACTTACTGACATCTTGATTTTAATTTAACAATCACCTTGATAGCCAGTTGACAAATACATTTCTTGATTTGTAAATTGTATTCATCTAGTTAATTAATATTTCTCGGACTTCTTTCTGAGAAAATAAAATGATTTGAGCTAAAGCTCTAGAACAGGCAACAACTCTTTGAGAGAATTTCAACACAATGTCCACAAACAATTCTCCTTGACTCTCTGGTAATTCACTTGCGTTACACAAGAGAAGAGTTAGCATCAACTTCCCAGTTTTCTCTTTAGCTAGCCATACCAAACCTTACAAAGACAAATGGAAAACTCCAACTCTCTTGTCTCTGGCAGAAATAAAGACTCAGTTCTCCTAGCACCATCCTCCCTTTGGTGTTTGGATTCTACTACAGCTCCCAAAAGCAGATCTCCTACCCTGCATTTTAGAAGGTTTATACCAACAGACAACTGCATTGTGACAAAGACGGAGGGAAGCGTGTTAGATGGGCAGAAAAGAAAGACTTCATTGCATAACATATAAAAAAAGCATCTCTCATACAATGGAGTAATTTTTCTTAATGTTTTAAATAACTGCTGCTTTTCATTCCTCCCAAACTGCATTTATAGCATAATTATATGATTGCTGGGGGTTTCATATAGCTGAATTATACATTCCACATTAAGGTTTGTGAAGGAGTCTCTCTGCTTCCCTTCATATTTCTCTAACCACCGACAAGGATACTCTCAAGGCATTCTATAATTCAATTACAACTATCCTCTGAGAAACATATAATTTTATAGAAAGAAGATTTAAGCTATCATGTATCCATTTTTTCCTGTTATGAAACCGTTTGTTTAAAGTCTGGTATTAAATTTAAATAGGTCTGAAACAATCTTAACCCAATAGTTTTCAACTGTGTCATTTGACAGTTGTCAGACTGGCACACCCCCCCAAGCTCACTTTTAACTTAAGTGCTATATGGGCTAAGTACCTGTGTGAAAACACCACACAGGGCGTGTATGACGGGTTGTGTGCGTGTGTGTAAATACATACAATATACGTGCTCACCTCAATTTCTATGAAACTGGATTTTACATAGATACACACACTGAACAGATTCAATGCAATTCTACTATAACATCACATGCTTAGCTGCTGTATGAAATGTGATATGCTAATTAGAATGCAAAAAACAAATGTCTGAGCTAATTAGTAAATGGCATTATAGTATCAAAAATGCTTCCCCATCATACAGATTCCTCCAGGCACAGAAATACTGGTTCGTAACAAATCCGAAAGTGTTTTATATGCTTTTTTTTTTCCCTAAGGAATGATATGAATGTCGATTGTAGCCAAAAACTAAAAAAGTACTCAATGGACAGTTCCCCCTCAGCTAGTTTTCTCATATGCTTCGCAGCAAAGGAAAGCCTAACAAGTGCAGGTAACTACCCCAAATAAGCTACAGACGGTCTGAATTTGTATTCTAACAAAACAGCCAAAAACTTGCAAATAGCAGGGTGTCTACAATCACTGCATTGCTCATAGGTATGACAAGACCTACAATTCAAGATGTAGGCAGAAAATGGGCTTAGATTTGCAAATCTTAAGTAAAGTTAATTTCCATTATTTTTACTCACTTAATTTCAGTTGAATGACAGAACTAAGTTTCTCGTGTCATCTATTTTAAATCCATTGTAGGGATTTAAAAAAATTAAATAATTTAAATATAGTTTATTTTACTGTTTAAAGATTTTAATCTAGTATTATTTTTCTAAAAATCAATATTTATTATACAACTTACATTTCATATTATCAAAATCCTGTGCATCACAAAGTATTATTACAAGAATACAACATTTGAAACTTGATCTTCAGCTTGATCAAATAAAATAGGATGAAAAAGTGAGTAAATTGTAAAGAAAAATAACGCAAATATCTCATAAATGCACACAATTATGAGAGGAACAAAAGAAAGCAAGAAATCTGATCACAGTTCTGGAATGCTTTGACACCGATGAGTTTAATCTCCTGAGTAGACACATGAGTTTGCTTTCCCTGCTGTAACTAGCGCTCTCCAATATCAGAGACTACTTGTGGTAGGCATCTGAATTGTTTTTACAAGGCTACCAGCAACAGCTTTTCCAAATGCCCAAGTTCAAAGAGAAACTAGCTTTGTTCTCAGTATATTCATCAGGAACGTTACTATCTTGAAGCATTTGGACCTATGTATAAAAACAATAGATCTGGAAGGAACGATGCTCGCTGTAGCTCAGCTTGTGGAACATACCAATGAACCTAGCGCCAAATTCCAAAAACAGGTAAATAACGTTCAGTCTTCTTGACAACATACTCTTGGTCAAGTCTTTTCTGATCTAGTATTTTGTAGTTATTTTAACCATGAGGCCGGAAAGCAAGACTTCTCACTGTTAATACATACTGCTTTGTTTATACACAACAAAAAATACCTTTGTGTATTTAAGTCATCACTTGTGGTTTTTCAGATGCCACCTGAAATGGATTCTGAAAGCATTCCTGAGGCACAGAACTCCAGCTGTACCGTGCAAGGAAAACAGACCCTGTGCATTTTCAAGTCAACTTTACTTCAGTTTATTTTAGAGTTTTTGAAGTCTGCAGCCTCAAAGCAATCTCTGACTCATCTCTTTCTTCAGCAAATTCAAAACAAGCCATCAGAATAATTCAACTGCACTATGGCAGTTATTTTCTATTTCCTAGTATTTCAAGCATGACTGGATGGCAGCCAATGCCAAATGCTGATTTTTGTAAGGGTAACCACTAGCTACCTAGGGAAGGGAAGAAAGTTGCCGGTTGACATATCATATTTCATCTATCATAATTTGTCAGCTAAACCCAAGAAGGGTTTCTAAAAAGACAATCTAGACAGTCCTTCAAGAGTTTTATTTTTCAGATAACGCTCACAGTTGACAAAAAATGGGTCTTTAAAACTCCTTCAGACTCCTGATGAAATTAAGCAGATATACTGAGCCATTTCACAATTATTTTTACATGAGGATGTTTTCTGGATCAAGCAGTTCTAAAATGGTGTTACAAATGACACTGCAGTAACATTAAATTGACACTTAAAAAATAGAGGTGAATTCAGTTACCTTCATTTTGCAAAACAGACTGCATTACCATAACTTTCACCACACAATCTGATTGTTTTGTAGCAATCTAAACATTAAACATCAAAAAAGTCATTTGTGCAAATTCAACAAGTACAGCATTCAAAATAACTAAAAAAATTGTGACCTAAATCAAAATAATTCCAACATAAATGCATCTGAAATCTATGATGCAAACTTAAAGAGAACTAAAACCTATGCCAAACAAGAAAATAAGTATCAGCATATTCCAGTTTATACCAAACAACAGATACCTCATGTGCTTCACATAGGTAAACCAAGTATAAACCATTGCACAGGCTCTGTCTGCAATACCTACCTACTGATGCAGTAATGATTCTCAAACAGAGATCAAAAAGCTTTATGAAGAAATAAGAAAAAGTCAATATTATAGTTAGAATATTAAGTATGTACCTACAGACCAAGACAGCTGTCAATATTTTACATTCTACTCAATTTGGATGATTGCTGTTCACTAAAAAAATTTGGTGGTATGCAGGAATATTCAATTTTGGTATCACTTTCCACCAATTTTAAACCAATACGAAATAGCCCATCATATAATAATCTGAGCTGTAGTTTAAACTGTGCATAGAAATAATGTTTACTTCTGTAATGAATGCAGTCTTACTAAGTTTAACTGGAAATAGGTCTTCATTTGGATTCTTTCATCTAAGAAAAGCTGTCCAATACTTACCTCTCTAGCTTGGGGCTTGAATGGCTTGTTCAGCTCTGCTCAGCCATGAACTGCCTGTGTGACCTTGCACAAATCACTTTTCAATGTCTAAGACTGAGATAACAGCCCTTCTCTAATTCATAAGAGTATTTGGTGGATAAATATGTTAAGGAGTGCAAATTGCAGGGAAGCTACAATCACAAAAACTTCGCAGAGATTAGTCTCCATTTATTCAACAATCATTGTCAAATTCAGGTGTAGCAGGAACAGGCAGAAGACCGGTAAGAATTACTTTTTTTCTTGGATTTTCAGGTGCTTTATAGCAACAGTGACTAGTTTAATTTTGTTAAGATAGACATTGTTTTGATACTTTTGTACAAATCAATTTGTTGATGCCTTGAAACTTGGTAAGACCAAGCAGTAAAAAGAGAGGCAGACTATCTCAGGTGGATCTCTGCTTCCCACTCCCTCTGTGCTCAAGGACTGACCAGTTTATCAACTTTAGCAAGTGCCTTTATTGGTCTCAATTTTTCTGGGATGTATCTGTTTAGTCCCTGTACTTGTAACTGGGACTGCATACAGAAAAAACAAGCATACATACAAAACAAAACAAAACCAAACCCACATTTTGTCTAGAATCAAAAGGTAGTATCATTAACACAGGAACGATGACCCTAAAGCTATCTTTGCAACTGGTCAGAGCTTGGCAGCCAGAGAACGTCAGGCCTAGTGACTAGGACCAATTAAAAACAAAACAAAACAAAAACTGGAAAAGCTAGCTAGAGCTCACGGTCTACCAACCAGCAATAGAAAATGAGCAGTAGCATCCCAGATTTTTCTAGGAAAGGAAAGTACCTCTAAATTCATGGAGACTTGGTCCGTTTCCAGTTTGTGATGACAATGGACACAAATGGATTCTGTCATCATCCTACCTCCAGCTGTGGTGCTTAGAGCACTTGACACATATGACAGAACTTAGTATTTCATTTCCTTTCACCTACATGTCAGGGTCAGAGAAATGCTGGGCATTTTTCCTCTGTTTCAGTACTACAGCATATGTGCTTCAGTGCAGCTAATCAGTAATTCTAATGGGTGACTACTTACTCTAAGATACCTTACAGTGCCATCAGACTCATCTGTCTGAATACCAAAGCAGTGAGTTTCAGTGACGGAAATGTTCCTTAAAGATAAAAAAGTATTTGAGAACAATGTAGAAGATGTCAAAATTATGCTTCAGATTTGCTACCAAATGCCCACCTGTGGTTCCACATTTCCTCTGTACCGGGCCCCATCACATGGAGAAACATTAGTTTGGATATTGTTGGCAAGCTGCCTGGAACTCCACTGTTAAGTGTAAGGACTCAATCGCTTGATGTTGCCAGAAAGAACCCTGGGCTAAGACAGGGAGCCAACTTGGATAGAGGGAAGAGATTAGTACAAGGAGGAAAAAAAAAAAATTTAATGGGATAAATAACAACGCTGCAGGCCTTTAAAGACAAAGCTTGCTGGAAAGAAAATATCACATCAGATTTGTTTCTAATAAGAAAGTTAGATTACGCTGGGGAGCCCTGAAGAGGAAAACTGCTAAATCTTTGTGACACTGATCCTTGGAACACAGTGGAATAATACATTTTAATACAGTGTTGAATTTTAACAAACTGCAAAGGCCTTATTAAATGTTAAGTGAAGAAACAAAAAATTATCAAGGTTTTCCAGTCTGTGAATTCCTCATAACTGTGATTATAAAAGGGAAATAAAATACACCGATAAAAATGTAGTGGGCAAATGTATCAGAAAGTATCCTGACAGTTAATGAATAACCAACAAAAAAAGCACAGGCATGCTTAGATTACTGCTGTGACAATTCATATCTAGGGGTAACAAAACAGAAATCCTCTACTTTTTATGTATAAAATGTCTTAAAAAGATCAAAGTGATAGCTTTGGTTTTGTACAAATTAAAACCTTTTTCACGGGAAAATCTCTTATATGTTATAGTACTTCTGTGAATATCATAATTCGGCTATCTTTGCAGCAGGACAAAAAAACCTGATAAGGAGTATACAATATTCCTTTTAAAATTCCTCATTTATAAGTTTTCCTACAGCTTCCAAGAGCAGTCAAAACCTAAGTAAAAATTACTACTTTTCTATAACTGGCGCATTGTTAACACAGTATTCTGAAATCCAAGGATGTTACTGGCTGCTGTGCTGAGTTCTATTTATAAACCTTCAGCTTCCCAGTGACCCAAAAGAACAGAATAGCTCATTCTGACTAAGTATGTAATATCCACAAGAATGAGTAAATATTTAACTGAGTTAAAGCAGATTACTGACACAACAGATTTTACAGGGACTTGACACAGTAGGCCTTAAAGGGCAATAGTCTTACCAGGAACTAGTTAGAGCGAGAGAGATTGATGTCGGAAGGAAATACAGTAGAAGCCAGGTCACAGAAGGTAAGTGAAAAAGCTGTGCCGGCTGCTGCAGACATCCCAGGCACCTTGGTGAAGAAGACACCCTTCCCCTGCTCCTTCAGCCACCACCTGCTTGGCCAGAGAGGGGTACAGCATGAAGGAAAAGGACAGCCAAAATAAGCACTCTAGGTGCTGGGACCATGTGATTTGCTTCTGGTATTATCAGTCTTATTTTGCCACTAATCAATAAAGTTCCTATACAAGATCAGCCAGGTAAGAAACAAAGAAGCATTGCCCCATGTGCTACCAGAGAACCGTATTTCTCTGCAGGTGCAGTCTTTCACATGTGGATGAAACATGCTACTTGTACGCTCTCATCAAATGTATTCTCACTGGAGGCCTAAGGACTAGCCTGTATTCTCCAGATGTAAACTCATCTTTAACAGAAACCATTTACTGAAAAGGTTATTTTGGGATTCAAATTAGAGGATCCACAGAGAACTAATTCATCCACCATCCAAACGAAGGCCACATCCTACCGCTGTTCCAGGTGCTGAGCAGATTTCTATTCTACAAATAGAATAGCATATTTTCCCATTAAAAAAAATTACTACCTCACCTAATTAGGTTGAAAGACCTTGTATATACTATTTATTAATCAACTGAATCAAAACCACTTACCAAATAAAAATTATCCAGTCATGATATCTGAACTGAGCTTTTACTCAATGGTAACTAGAAATCTGAGTACTGTTGTATATGGTTCATAACAGCTACATACATTTTTATTACGGTGCCAGTATAAAAATGAGAAAAACTTTGCAATTGACCTTATGATAAGAAGTAGGTGGTCTTTGAACAAGACTACAAAGTAATCTTCAAATAAAACGAACAACAAGGAAGCATGCCTGAAAATGGTAGATCAATTGCTTTCATTAAACACATACCAGCATTCTTTCAAAGATTCATTTGGTTTTGACAATTAGCTGATGATAAAAGAACCTTCCAAATCTTTCATGGAGTAAATATAAGAATAAAAAACTCAAAATAAATTCAGTAAACTTCCCTGTTGTCCCCCCCAGCAATCCTCATATGGTTGAAAATTGGAGCATGCCCCACTGTGCCTGGTCTGTGGCAATGCTGGCACGCTCTACTCCAATAAAACAAAACTCTCCGAACGACACAAGCCTCCTGACCACTTGTGTCTTTTTCACAATCCCAGAGGTTGATCATATCACAGCCTGTGATAGATAAGTGAATCTAGGTGGGAGGAGGTCATGACCTGTTTTCATACAACAATTAGACCAAATAAACACCACACTGTCCAGCTAAGAATCTAGAGGCAAAAACTAAGATGAAAACATAGAAATCAAGCAAGCAAGGACTCTGATCAACCTGTTAAGACCTTGCTTTTAGCATTCAAGAAAATATTTGTGAAAGTCCAAGGCAAAGCTGCATTTATAATGAATTAAAAATTATGTTTGTGTAAGAAAGGAACAAAATATTTTCTTCTGCCTCTGCCCCGAATTTTTCCAGCTGTCTCCAGCAATTAGGTATGTATTACTAATAAAATGCATGCTATTTAATGTATGTCTATCATCAAGTACAAAAGCCCACAAAGTTAACATCCCGCAACTTCAGTTTGTACTCAAGGACAATTTCCTTAGCAAATTTTAATAACCTTGTCATCATAAGCATCATGATTATCATGTCCACTAATTCTCTTGGAAAAGGTTCTGGAAAGTATTGCTATAACTGCAAACACATTTACAAAAACATATTACATTCTGGGATGGAGAGGTTGTTTTGTTTCTTTTACATTAAGCAACACCTTTGTAGTCTGCCCAGAACAACCACGCTATAAAAATGAAGTCATATAACTTCTGCATGCTTCCCTGCTTGCCACCTTGTGCCACCTTTTTTGATTATTTAAACTCCCTGAAACGCATGGCCAGACTGAAGAAAATGATTTCTTTGTATTTTTCTGAAGATTTAAAATAAAACCAAGAAGGCTGGAGAAAATGGGGGTGGGGGTGGGGGGGTGGGGGGGTGGTGTCAAAACAACTACTGACTACTATTGCTAACACCAGCCATTTTAATGATTTCTTCCCAGCAGTTAGATAAACAACAATTTCAAGAGTTTGACGAAAAGAAAAACTCAGAAGATGTAACAGGGAACAGAAATGTTTTGGGGTTTAGATGCATCTATCACACTCAGAGCATTTACAGACCTTCAATATAAAACCTGACTGGTAATATAAGCAGGAAGGAAGATTTATCAGGAACTGATGACAGTTTTCAGCCACTAACGTCCATCACTTTCCTCCCAGAAGCTTAGTCTGGAGTCCCAGTCGAAAGCCTAAAATGCTGGGGGAGGGAGGATAGATAGGCAGAGGGAGGGGAAAGATTTCGTCCAACTCATAATGAAGCCAATTGGTGTCTTGAGTGCAGATGACAGTGTAAGTAATTTTGTACATACTTAGGCATATAAGTATCATACATTAACATTACAAGGAACTTCTGGGTGCCGTGGATTCCATAGAGTCCATCCCTACTGAGCACTGAATTTATCCATAAGCACATAAGGGAAAATTCCAGGACCTGTGCTCTTCTAAGTTATAGAAAAAGCACCCAAAAGGTGGGAGAAAAACTGTAGGCCTACTGCACAAACAGTAAGCAAGGCACAGACATATTAGACTGTCAAAAGCACCAGATAAAATAAATCATGGCATCATTGTTTAGGAAGGTCATTTTCCCAGAACTACCATAATGACGGGAAATGCAAGTATCCTATCTCATAGTAATTTCCACTGTAATAAAAAAATTATAACTCAAGCTTAAATGTAAAGGAGGCAAGGGAAGAACTTGGTAGAATTTTGGTTGCAAAATCATTCATCTTGGCTTTTCAATTACCCTGGGAATACTCAGCTGCTTAATAAGCAAACTACTGATATATTATCCCTTAATAGCAGAAACAGAATTGGTAAGCCAGGCTGAAACCTGGCTGGGTGGATCAATTTTTTTATTAATACATTCCACTTAGTAACATATGAACACTGTTGGCCTTGTAAAACTTTCCTTCAACCCTCTTCTGACACTTCAGACACATCCAACTAAGATTCATGCACCTATCAAAGGATACCTTGAAATTATAATCATAGCCTTCACCAACGGGGTTGTCTTTGAGCCCGTTTCTTTCCTTTGTCTGCATTTACTTCCCCTTCTTTTTAAGTTTTTGAAGAAATTTTCACATTCTCAGACTGCATAGCATTATTATATTAGTCAGAAGATGAATAATTCCTAATTCTTGTATTCTTCTTAGTCCTCTGCCTCAGTAAGGGGGAAGAGACCAAGGCTGGGGCACACCCTTATCAACAAATGCTGCTTCCCATTTTCATTCTCACACCGATCCTACTACACATACGTTCCTAAGGTATGAAAAATACCTATGATCCTTTTCCCCAAATAACAAAGAACAGCTACATTACATTTTCCAATTCAGTGTTTTCATTAAGGTATACACAGTGTTAGCTACTTTACAAAAGCATAACTAATTCAGTGCATTCAGTAAGCATAAAATTTTCTAACTGTTAAGGCCAACTGGAAAAAGACAACAGGGCCTTTCAACTCTAGCCCAACAGCTCAAATTTAACTCAAGTATCTGGTATGAGCTAAAGGATAAAAAGCAATGATACCAGGATTTAGACGACCCTTCTTTCATTCACAGCACTGCTGTTTAATCAGTAGATGACAAGGATCAAGATACTCTGACTGAATGGTTTTATCCAAAAGTCTATCAGTGAACAAATGGACAGACACCTGCATTAAAAGGTATTTCTAATTTGAAGTGTAGGTATCAGTGGGTCATAGAAGGGTGTTAGCACTGCTAATCTGATTCTTCTGCTAGATCAAGTGAATCTCAAGTTGGGTAAGGTTAACTCCCAGTGCAGAGGCCTGTACGCAGCGCTAAGTGACATGCTAATGGATCAAACAGGACCGGAGTCCTGTGCAAGCGCGACTGTAGTTAAGGGACAGCCTTGTGACAGGGTGTGCCGGTCAGCCAAAGCCACAGTCTGCCTACGGCAGCAATCTCCTTAGAGCAATTCAAGTAGAGCACTGGTACGAAGCAGCAGCTGTCAAGCTCCTTACATCTGCTCTGTGATTAGGACAGAGGATTTAGATATTTGGATTTAGATATTTTAGATATTTAGGGATTTAGATATTTGCAAGAAATGCTCCAACTCAAAAGGCTACTGGAGACATATTTAGTATTTATTATTTTTTAAAGAAAATTACTAACTGCATTTAGGTTTTATGGAATAAGAAAGAATCCTACAGATAAACAATCATGTAAGCACAGAATGTTAGTTTGTAATCTAATGAAAACACCTACCTTGGACATTAAACTAGCTGGTCACTAATTGAGAAAACCCAACAACTTCCTACAGGAAAAAATGTCAAAAACTGACTGAACTGTTCCCAGAACAATTTTTTTATATATAAATCAAGCATTAATGAAAAAAAAAAAAAAAAGGAGAGAATTAAAAACCAATGAAAACTAATACAAAAGTAAAAAAATTTTGTTTGGAAGGGGGCTCTGGAGTTCCAACATCCTGCTCAAAGCAGGCCTAATTTCAACATTAGGCAAGGTTCCCCACAGCCTTATTCAGCCAAATTTTGACACTCTCCCAGGATCCCACAGCTTCTCCAGGCGATGTGTTCCCAGGTCCCTACCAACTCTCATCAAGAAGAATTCATCGTCCTGCCTTCCTAACCAGCATTTCCCTGTGCTCCCTCCCGACCGTTGACTCTTGTCCTGTCACTGTGCGCCCCTGAGAGCAGCCTGGCTTCTGCAAGCTACCATGCATGGACACGCGGGACGCCCGAGACCAGCCGCTGCCGGTGGAGGCTGAACTCAGCCCTTCCGTCTGTCCTTCCTCGCAAGGTTGCCTCTCCCCCCGCCTCCACTCACCAGCATGCCAACTGAAGCACTTAGAGTGAGAAAGACCTTATCTGGGAGAGTTTCATAACCATTTGGTATTGACTTCACACTGCTCCCACTACTAAGCTAACACCAAATGCTTATGAAAATTCCAGCCTACCAGCCTGCTAGCTGAAGATACTATTAATAATTAAACAGATCAAAAAATACCCTTTTTTTCTACTTCCTATATTGCAGGCCCCATCTGTTGTCTATTAACCCCAAACTATTAACCCTTAGTTTGTAAGGAAAAAGGCTGAAGCTCTTCCTGTTCTGTGATTCCTGGCAGGCTGACTATAGACCATCTGAATGATTTTTTTTCATGTTTTAGTGGGAATGAAAGAAGGTTTGTAAAGTATTTTTATTTGTTCATAACACACTAAGTTGTTAAAATGTCTTTTCTGAGAAAAAGGTCCAAATCATGTGCATATCACAGAATTCTCGCACCTAACAGATTTTGCCTAATAATAATTACACACAAGTTTGTATTTGTAGGTGTGTATATAAGTACAAATACAACTCATTTCACATGCATTTCACAGGTGAGATATCTGTTCTCTCCTCCTAGATGATACTTTCAGACTAGTAATCCTTTTCTACAAAAACACAAAAGACGACAAAAGTAAAATGAGTAATGTAAATCAAACTATGTAAAATGGAAACTCACTCTTTAAAATGGCTGACTAATCTTGTAGTCAAATCCTGTTAAAACATCTCAGCTTGTCTCCTCCAGAAGCAGAAGAAACAGTACTGCAATTAGATCATTATTTTCAGTAGTCAGTAGCACTGCGCTGATACTAGACACTTCTGTTGACAGAGCAGACTGGCTGGGGACCAGCCCTGTGAAGGGTCCTGGTGGATCCAAAGTGAATCCTACAGGCCCATCCAATCTGAATTATTTTCTGACTTCACCAGTGAAGCCTAGAGCATATACTAAAAGCAGCTTTTCCTTAGTGACGGAGAGTTATTGTAATATTTTAGTTACATTTCAACACACACTTAAAAAAGTATACTGGTCAAAATGTGATTACCTTTAATAAAATGATTAAGTACCATTTTTAAGGTTAAGAAAATACTGAAATAATACTTGAAACAATATATAAGTTATATGTTAAAATCAGTATTTAGTAATATAATAGTAACTGGGACAATCAGTAGGAAGTCCTGAAAAACTTATTTCAGTGTGTCTACGACCAACTAGTGTATAGTAAAGGTGTACACTGCATACTAAGAGCTATTGTATATACACTGTATAACAAAGAATAGATTTTTTTTTTTTTATTTGCAGTAAGATAACTATATACCCAGTAGTAAGACCCAACTACCATTCAGAGTTACAAAAATAAGGTTTGTTACTTGTTGCCACAATGAACGGCGTGAAGTGCTATCAGATCACAGGCAGCTCCCTGCTGTGCTGCTCACCTACACTCCCTGAGGAGACCACACGTCCACGTCCACGGGAGGGACCTGTCCCAGGCAGGGAGCCATCACACCCGGCTTTTTTCTTTAGACTGCAGGATTTCCAACTGCAGGACGTGGTGACAACACTGCCATATCACCTCTGAATTTTTAAAAGGCTAGTGAATTCCAGCATAAAGAAATATTAATATAATAAACAATCCTTAAATTCTGATTATAGCACATTGGGAAATATATTAACACACTGCTAGAAATTATCATCAGCCTCAATGAGAAAAATCACTATTGACCAGTAAAAATATTTTAAAAAAATTCACTAGAGCAGAGCATGACAGAACATTTTGCATAATAAACAACTGATAGGGAATAAGAACACTGAAGTCAAAACCTTCTACCTCATCTCCTCAAAGTACCTTCCTGTATTTTTTCCCACATAAAAAAAATAGACATTTGAAGGCAAAAATTGTTTTCGCGATGCTAATTATCATAACCTTTTTTGTTGTAAAGGCAACACCTTTTACGTGTTTTGTATTTCATATACTTTGGATGGGTGGATGCAGCCCTGTCCACAGGGACGTGAGGATAATAGGGGGCCAGGAAGACTTTACAGGCACAAACACAGCACATGAAACACGAATTTAGCCAGCGCTAACAGGGATGTCTTGTTCACAACACTGGTGACTTTCACAAGGTCAATCAACTTCAAATCCCTGAAGTGACTGACCAGCCTCAGTAAGAGCCAATTAATAGTTGCATGTATGCAATTCACAAACAGAATAAATAATATGTGCACTAGAGAAAATGCAGTGTTTATGGGAAATGTAGTGCACTGTGCAGGCTTTTCTCTCACCAAATGTAAACAACTGCCTTACCAGCCAGCAAAGAGCTTTTTTTCCCCCCTCACATTTAGATGAGCATCTTGTTAACAGTGTAGTGAAGCTCTAGGACCTTCAGGAGTTCTGGAGGAGGAAGAGGCTTAATACTCCTAATTAAATTAATTATTAAAGCCTGGAGAAGGGGAGAGGGCAAAATTTTAATCTCTGTAAAAACCTAAGCAAGGTTTAGGCATAAGAAAAATACCTGTATCCAAATCAACATCCTCTTCCAGGATAGCAAATCAGACAAAAACTGAGCCCTGGCTATAAGGTTATGGGGCTATTAATTCATCAGCTGGGCAACATCAGGAGAAAGAATCTTCTTCTTGGAGGAGGCATGGTTCCCTGTATTTCTGTTCACCCTTCCACAATGTCTGCAACTCTTATTTGCATTTGGACTTGGAAAATACTATCTTTACTTTGTATTTCTGTAATATTTTTTGCGGTTTTGGCAGATTTCAACATAATTGATCCAAAAAAATGGTAATCCACTGCTACAAATGCCGCAGTCCTTAAAAGTAGTATACTTAATAACTGACATTGATAAGCTCTAAATGATCCTGCTGGGATTTAGACATCTAACAGAATGCTTCTCTATGAAGTCACATTGGCTGATGAAGGAGTCAGAACAAGATGATGTGTGCAAAGGGGATGTTTCTTTGACTTTCAGCAGGAGTTCCCTTTCACATCGTATACCCATTCTCTCCCAAACTGAAATATATTCCAACAATTTCTTTGCTCCATTTCTCACCATCAATCTGGCAAGTTTTACTGTAGTAAACCCCACAGTACCATATGGTAGAAGACAGCTGAGATACAAATGTGTTGTGTAACGTCAATCCTAATGAGCGATAGAAATAAAACTCAAAGAGCTAAATATCTGGCTTAAGCATCAAAAACCAGCAAAAAATTCACAGTTAAGGATAAAAGCCTATTATATAGCCAATGCCAAATATTTCCAAACTGTAATACTGTACCTTACAGACGTGTGGTACCACTTTTGTTCCCTGCAGCAGCCTGACTAAAACCATGCATTCTCCAAAACTCTCAATGAAGAGTTCGGCAGTGCTATCAGCTGTGCCTAATTGCTCAATGCTGCTAGAAGAGAAAAGGAATGTAAACACATGCATTTATCTTTCTCCATTGGAGTACAGAGATGAATGGAAGAGAGAAGAACTACAAGTTATTTTTAGAATCTCTTCAGTACAGTTTATCGCATATGTAAAAATTCAGCTTGAAAAAGCAGATAGCAAGAAACAGAGAAACACTTTAGCATTGGAGGAAGTGTAGGTTTTAAGACCTGTCTCAAACGTTTTAGTTATAGATTTGCTCAGCATCGAATATACTACTGACAATCCTGGACAGAGTTTCAGTACTAGAAGCACCGCAAGTAAATTCCTGCTCCCTCCTACCTGCTCCGCTCCCCCACCCCCTTGTAAAAATATTCCTATAGCTCAATCTTTCCCACTAACATCATAAGACAATCAGATACAGTAATGCCTGCAAAGCTCTGCTTTTTTTTTTTAACCTCCTCCTTCTTTTAGAATACGCTTTAAAATTGGAGAAAATTAAGTCTCCACCAAGAGTGGCAGTTATCAAAACCCATCTGCATGGGCCTAGAGTTATGTAAGTATCACAAACCAACACATTATTGGGCAGAAAAAAAAGTACAGAATATTCTACAGAAAAGAGTTTCTCTTACAATGTACAAGACAGAGGAACAAGTATTGAGGCAGGAACCTAAACCTCCTAAACAGTCCTCATGCTAGGCTGGTGCCTGACACGCATTCCTCAAAGAAATCAGTCTTGGTCATTGTGTGCATCTCCATTTAGTTGGCAACAGCAACGAAGGCTTTTGAAGTCAGTTTCCTGGCATTCCCTCTTCCTGTACTCTGCCCTGCAAATAGGCCTTTCAGTGCACAAACTGGACTGCTTTTACGTGAAGCTAAGCCAGAAGATCCACTCCAACCACTAACCAGCACTCAGTCCACGGCACTAAACCAGACCCAGCTGCAGCCCTGCACAGCCAAAAGGCACACACCGCACATTCTACATCTCACTCTACTAACTCGCTGCTCCCATGGGCCCACTCTCCATGCTAACACAGGCACAGCCATCAAGACCCCCATACCAACACCATCCACTTCTCAGTACACTGAGTGTTTGGATCTGACTTCTTAAGAAACACTACTATTTAAGACTGGATTAAATTAGACTGCACTCTCTGAATTATAGACTGATGTTTTACACAAGTTTTCACAATTAATAATACTTTTAATCTGAAATGTGCGCACTTACTGTTTCTTTTTAGAATAAAGTCATAAAGTTTAGGTTCAGCGATTCCATCTGCCCTATATATTTGTCCTCTTGACATACATGTTACCTATTACTACATTCTGTTAATTTTGTTTCATTATTGTGTATGCAAAATGAAGACTAAGGATCCTCATCTGCTTTGCTTCCAATATTTGGTTGCACACCTACAAGCATTTGAATTTTAGGAAGACTGTATAGCGTGACTCTTCCCTTTTTAAGGTTTCCAACTTTACACTCAGCAAAGAAAGCAGCCAACAGCAGTGAGCTCACAAATGCAGAAGAGATTACTGATCTAAGCTCTTTGGTAGGCAGAATGCTTCATTTTCTGTCCGTCAAGTACCAAAAAGTTTCCTACACGGTTTACTCTACAGAATTATTAAAGGCAACTCTTCTATTACTTCTTAATGGAAATTGAACCATGGCAAATTTCAATTACCATTTAATCTAGTAAGAGACATCAACTGAAAGGATTTACTATAAAACATAACTCAGAATGTAAAAGGCACATTTGCTAAGACACCAAATGCAGGCCTAGAGAGAGTGACGATGTTAGAAACGCTACCTTGGACAGCAGCCCTCATGCCATGTTCTGATACGTGGCAGTTGGCCACTAATTATTTAATTATAAATATTACCCCAACACAATTGTGCATGTTTTTAAATCAAGTAAATTTGTGTGTCATATCTGAAAAATCAGAGCTTAATTCAAAATCACTAAATAAATATTGCTGAGGAGACCAATGTTTCACTTCAGTTTTGCTGCCAGGTAAAAAGTAGAAACAAGTTTTGAGGTTCCTGTGCCACTCAGAGAAGAGTTTTATGCTCTGACTTGTCCCTACGCTCCAAAGAATGTATCAAGCATAAATGCTGAGTGAAGGGGAGAAAAGGAGAAGGTAAAGGAGTAGAAGGAACAGCTTCTCCACATGTTCACTTGAAGCACCCCTTATACATAGCTTAACAGTGCTCCAAACAGCATTAGCTTTTTCTTAGAACCACCACTTACTTCAAAAGATTTTGCAGACTCCTATTCTAGTAGGCACTTCACAAATACAAAACAGAAGTGATCTGAGTCAAACAGTTTACAAATCAAGAATGAGACAGGAGAGAACAGAGGAGTACAGCAAACAGATGGGAAAAGAAAGAGGGAACAAATAATGAGACAATACCGGTTAAAAGGCAGTCTCGGAGCGCAATCTAAAGCGACTGGTGTTAAACATTCCATAGATATCATGAATGCAGGCATTCTACACAGGCATTTGAGGACGATGAACTAACTTGCCAGATATTTATGGGTAACCTTTTTGTTGAATAAAAGGGACAGAGGTGATTTTCTAAACACTTTACTAGGTAGAGATGAAGCTTGGCACAGGCTGATTTGGGCATGAGTTGTCTCCTCTTCTAGGCTACAAAAAGAGAAACTACGCCAGAGAGATCCAAGAAGAGAAAACTTAACCAGTTT
Source organism: Aptenodytes patagonicus (assembly GCF_965638725.1). Lineage (NCBI taxonomy): Eukaryota > Metazoa > Chordata > Aves > Sphenisciformes > Spheniscidae > Aptenodytes > Aptenodytes patagonicus. Next base: position 18,984,828 of record NC_134957.1, read on the forward strand.
ATATTTGATGAGGCAGAGAAAGTGAGTTGGAAGAGACGTTGAAATGACAAGCCAGAAATCTAGTTTTTACAGAACAGTTTTCAGTGGTTATAAAGGGAATGTGTTTAGCAAAGACTAGAGGCAATGGCCACAGTAGTCAAGATTGACAGAACAAGATTAAGAGATTTAACTTTTCTCAGAGGAGTGATTTTATCTTAGAATATAACTACAAAAAGCACACTCGCTTTGCCAGTTTGGGTCAACCAGAAGTCATAGAAATGGGCCTGCTGCAGCGCTGAGCCTGAGCTATCAAACCCTGCGCCTGATTCCTTCAGGCAGAATGCAACAGCAGATGGGGGGGGGGGGGGGGGGGAAACCAACTGCTAAACTCTTACTGTCAAGACTGCTGCCCAGAGAAAAGTTGTACAAAGAGAAGTGGGCTAGACAACTATGATAGAAATTTAGGGAAGCTGTAAAGGTAAGAGGTAACAAAGAAAGGATTAGAGACAAGCAGATGATCCAGGAGAGGTCTGAGTCATGAAAGTCCAAGGAGGAAAGGATTTCAGGAACGGACCATGGTACGAAATGTTAAAAGCATGCAATGGCTTTCAGAGAATAAATGGCTTTTGTTCTGACCTTTTCTTTGGCATTATTTCCTAAGCAAAATAAAAGTCATTCAGCAACCCCCTCAAAATACTGTCATAGGACTCCTAACAAACTACCAGAATGGTCGGTCACCAAGAGTTATCTTTAACAACCCCGTAATTTGTGAAAAATCACTGAAGTCTTCACAATGAGGCTTCCACCAATAATTCCCTACTTATAAGAAAATGTTATTAATTATTAGACTACAGAAAAACAAGCTCAAGAATATTTTTTATTGATATTTGCTATAAGCCACAAACATCCTTCTGCTCATGTGAGCACTAACATGAAAAATTAGCAACTGACAGGATATAAAGGCTCCCATCCCATTGAGCTTCCAAAGACCCCAAATACTACAGAATATGGACTCCCTTGGCAATGGAAGAATACAGCAGAAATTCCACACAGCAATGACAACTATATATTTTAACCTTTATAGTTTATTTATAACCAAGGAGGAATCGAATAAGTGAAGGCCAATAATATTACTACATAAAATCTGAGGAGCGGTATCTGCCCGCATTTTGAGAGATCTGTTGCTTTTTCCCTTTTTTTTTTTTTTTTTTTTTGTTGTTGTCGTGTCCTGAACACTGGAAAACAGACTTTTGATTAAGGCAGTGGGAAGCAAGTCACAAACTATGAGATGACTTTGTTGCTTGAGCTGAATTTTCTCAGATAATTACGTGCAAGTAGATGAAGTTAAGTTTCTTTTCACTTTTTTTCTGAAAAGAAAATAATATAATTATTATTTAAAAAATAGGTATATTTTTCATCCAGTTATTCTTTTCTAGGGTAGGAGTGCAGTGAAAATAAAGAATGCCTAACACAATACTGACTTAAAAATCTAATTGTCCAACGAATTTGTCAGAAGTGACTTGACTTTTAAAGGCAAGAAGATGCTGAACCTTATCCAAGTTTGTTAATTAACAGCCTCCCTAGATAAATTCCTTCTTACTGTTGTACTTGATTACTAAATCTCTCTGCTTCAAGGCAACAGATGGCTTAAGTTCTTCCAAAATTAAAAAGTCCAGAACTCTCCATACTACAACAAACTAAATTTAGTCAGATTCTTAAGTATTAATATTAGTTTTTAACTGAGTAATGAAACAGCCATGGATAGATGGAAAATTCACTCTTGCAATTTTCTGGAGAGGTACAAGTTCAGAAAATTATTTATACATTCCCCTTGTTTAGTAAATTGTTGGTCAGCACTAGGAATGTAAACAAAAGCACTAAATCCTTGACACCAAATCTGAAATTGCTATGACAAGAATGGGTCAAGCACACCCTTCTGCCAAAATTGTTCGTCAAACATTCTCCATCATAAGAAAATAAAAGCACACTACACCCTCTCAAGTTTTCAGTCCAGTATCTTCAATTGTTCCTTCCACTTCTAACTCCTTTCCAACACAAGGGAACAGCCTTTCTGAACTGACCTAGATTAACTGTATAGTTTAAATGAAGGCCACGGTAACCATTTTCTTTTGGTGACTATACACTGGAAGACTCTAAAGACAAACACCACTTATTTTCTCCTATCTCTGTGGCATCATGACCTAAGGGCCACCAAAGTCAGCAGAAACCTTTTAATTGATTTGAAAATGCGTCCTCTGACCCTCATGTTGCAAAGATCTGCACAGACAGATCCTTGCTTCAATGACTGCACATTTCTTTGTAGAATTAGGGCTACTAAAGTACAGCAGCTGATTCTTTGTAGCAATTTCAGATTTCACTGCATTCCAAGTTGTTGAAAACGCTGCGGGGTTTCTTTATCAAATTACACTAACCCCATAAAAGGAAAAAAAATCTAACTTTTGGCATCATATGAAAGTGTGTATCAGAATCCAAATGCAAAACAAATAGGTCAGTTGTGAGAACTCCTGGCACAAAATGAACATCAAGCCTGCTCACATTAGCATTTCTGAATAGATCATGTCTATTCATTTTTTAATGCTTTTATAATAACACTTTCAAACTATATTCTTAAAATAGCTATTTTAACTTTCACCCCAACTATGTTCACTTTCCTCCTCTAGAGTTCATTGTATCTCATGGTTAGTATCTGACTTTTTGAAATGTTTTAATTTAAAACGTTGAGCTTGAGAACTTTATGATAATTTCATTTTTCAGTACACTGTTGCTTCTGAGTGCATTCTGCTTTCTCCCAAATTAAGTCACAGAGAAGAATTCATCAACATTTCTGTTACACTAACTTTTTTTTTTTAAACTTAAGATTTCAATCCATTCATAAGTGGCTGTTCTATTAGAATTTAAAAGAAAGAACGTCAAACCTCTGGGAGCTGAAATTCAATTATATGTATGTGTCCACTGGTGCTAGGGGAGAAGCTGATCTATATATGGAAACCACAACACAGAATTCTCCATTGGTTTATGTAAGAAAAACGGCTTTTGTCTGCTAAAATGGTCACTATAAGAATATAAAACTTCTAATCTGAATTTTAATTAGAAATAGGGCAAGAGAATGCACTTCCCTCCCCTCAGATTTTCCTAGCATGCATCTCATCATCCTGAAGAGCACGGTATAAAACATATCTTAAAAGTATTAATATACTTTTAGCACTGCTACCAAGAAGAGTGACAGTTTTCTGTCAGTTTTACAAAACGCACACACACACAAAGAAATTTGGGAAACCTTGATTAAACCAAACAGATACTCAGAAATATATAATATTATATATTTAATATATATTAAATATTTAAATATAAATTATATGTATTATTTATTATATATAATCTATAATAAAATGTATTTGCATAAAATATTACCAAATTCTTCATATGTATTTATGTCCTTCCCAGAAGCTCTTAGAAGGTATAACTGTAAAGATGTCCTGGATACAAAGGCTATCCCATCAGACATGCATAAATGCAAGACATACATGCTGTAGTCTCACAAGCACCTTGGATTTCACTGCATTGCTACAAGTATGGACAGCAATGAGATACTTGATTTTCAAGAAAAGCCCAAGTACTGCAATAAGCGATCCCAATGGAATAATATACTCCTGCCTGCCTTAAACTGAGCTGTCTACTGAAAGCAAGTCTAATATTAAAGGTACTCTGGCACACTGTAGAAGAGTTGAGAAGTTACATCCCAATAGCAGGAAGGAAAAGTGCCCAGTCCTGCCATTCTTATTTACATGAGCAGCTCCCCTGAAATCTGTGAAATCACAGGAGACAAAAATACAGGTTCCATCCCACAGTTATGATCAGAGAGTAATCTGTCAATTCATGTGCATAAAGTTACTTACACGAGTGCATTTAATTTTTTACCTCATTTGGAGGAATATCAGAACCCTTTGGTACACAAGGTTTACTACTTAAAACTGTATTTTGATTCAGAAGCCAATAAATTACTTTAAGCCAACAAAATTACCTCATCATTTGATAACAGTTCAGCTGTATATTAGACTAATAGCAGCTCTAGATAGGTTGCTATAAAATAGATGCTCAAAAGCACCGACGTGATTTATTTAAACAAATTCTTAAGTACCTACATATAACAAAGTCTGTAATTCAGAGGAAAACTAGATATATTCAGTGACATAATTTCTCACTTCAATTCACTTTCTTCTGTCCATGTATTTAAAACATACTAAAACTTAAATTTTTTATTTTATGCCTGTATGCTTAGTTTTCAGAGGTAATTACTGCATACAAAACTAGTTTAAGTAAAATAACAATAGAATATCATAGTTATCTTGCCATTTATGTGGAAATACATTATTCCAGGAAGACTCCTCCTGTGTCACATTTAATTGCCTTTGAAGATCCTGCCATGTGAATCTGTCTTCTGGAACATGCATTTCATCATTATTTTTTAGCCTTGTTACATCAATCACCACAACCGCTACAGAAGATTTCTGGGCTGTGAAGTGATAATTTGTTCCAGCGATATTAATGAGGCAAGCAGTGGTCTTGAGGGAGGTGACAGCCCATTGCTTTACAGACAGCAGCAGATTAAGGTGTTGTACTATACATAGTTTGAAACATACCACTGGAGCCTTCAAAATATTGTACACTACATCTTAAAGTATTTTTGCCACCCTTACTACCAATTACCCATGGAGTAACACTACCTCCCTTGCCACAGTGCACCGTTCTTCAAAGAAGCAACACCAATGGTCGGTGGTTTGGAGCTTCTGGGAATGACACTACAGAACCAGGGGGGGGGGGGAAAAAAAAAAAAAAAAAGATTTGTTGACGCTGTAATGGCATTCCCAGTATACTGCTGCAGGAAGCAGTACATCTGGAAACAACAGATGGTCTGCGTTTAAATGGGAGTGAATAGAGTATTTTAATACCCACACATCTCTAATTCAGTTCTACAAGTTTGATTTCTATGTTTTCTCAGATTATGGAGTGTTACAGGATCTGTATGACAGGCTTTATCCCTATTACTGTTACCATCAACATTGCCAGCTAAAACCCTAATGTTGTACTATCTTTATCTGTGAACTCTGACTTAGCCATATGTGCACTTTCAGAAAAGCAGACTTGGTGTTTAAAACAAAGCTTAAACCAGAAATTTATATGAAATAAAATACTATTCATTACAGAGCCAGATGCTCTATTCAGTGCCCTGCATCATTCATGATCACCTGTTTAGCCTTTTGCACTTACTTTATGATATACTTTGTACAGGTACACATGGTTCTACAGAATAATTTTAACTAAAAAGAAAAAAAAAAAGAGAGAACACACTCAGGAATCTTTTACATATATCCTTTCCGCATAAATGCCTCAAGCTCTTAACTGATTTATACATAAGAGCTACTTACAAGCATTCTAAAGAATAATCCTAACTATGCATGATTTACATTTACACATTTTAACTCAAAGGAGGAGAGGAAAGGCAATATGGCCATCTGCGTAGTTTCAAAGCCTTCTGTGGATAACAGCTAGTGCCACCAGCTCTCCCAGTTACTAATGCCAGATTGAGCCATTTGTAACTGGTGCATAGGGAATGGCTGGCTAAGAGCTGGAAGATAAGCTTCTAGAAAAAAGACCGCATACACTTTTTAAGCAGAAAGTACAATTATCTTCCTGATGATTAATCTCCAGCAGAAATATAACATGGTAAAGACGAATGAGGGGCAAATCTTCTAAGAACATTTGGCTTTATCTTCTTCTCAATAGCATGCATATATATACACGCACCCTTGGAAATGTAAAACCCAGTTCCTTATAGATGGCCAAAATTGGAAATTTGTTCAAGCATAATTAGCCCTTATGCCTCGGTAATATAGAGGTCAGCATCTGTTTAAAGTAGGATTTGACATCAGTTGAAGCAAATGGATAGGAATCCAAACACTTTTTCTCATTAAAAATACACCATTTAATTTGGCTCAGTTCAGGACGATTAGCAATATGTGCTCAAAAAGAAGCTTACAATTGGAACAGGGAGAGTTGGCTTGGGCAGAAGACCACGCACAGAAGAGAATCCAGAAGCTTGTAAAGATAGCCTGTATACACTATGCCAGACTCTTGTTAATGCTATTAGCTCTTCATTTTCATAAGCACTCAGATATATTAAGTAAAAGCATTCAGCCAACAAGAAACATATAATAACAATTACATATAAATAAATCAAACATATTACCTCCCAAAAATACCCAGAGACCTATCTTCCAAGCTTTCTAGAAATAACAGATTTCCAAAACCAAAACCCACCCTGAGGTTATTTACACCTAAACATTACTAAAAACAATTAGACAAAATATACGTTTGAAGAAGAAAGACATAATGCTCCGATTCATAGTTTAGAAGAATATGCAAATCAAACACATTGCCAAATCTAAGGCTTACACAGTTATTGAACTGTAAGGTTCAAAGAATGTTGCAATGCAAGAAGTATGTTAGAGAAGAGATTTTAAAGTAAGTTCTAGCACTTTCCAGTATCTGTCCTACTAGAAGTTAAAAGCAAAAAACAGAAAAAAAAAAAAACCCACCAAACCAAAAAAACACACCCTGTCATCTTCACATTCTCCTCTCTAGAACTTCTGTGTATGCACAGAAGTTACTGCACAGAATGATAACCCATCATTTTGTACTGACATACAGAAGGTGCTGGATCCAACATTTTAAAAATAATTAGCTGTTTAATACAGTTGAAGCGTTTTCAAAGTTATTCTGAAACCTACTACTGAAACCTCATCTGGTAGCAAATGTAGCAAACTAGTACCGTCAACAGTAAAGCTGATTTTGCATACATTTATCTAAATATCTTTTTTCTTCCATCCATAGGATTACAGAAAAAAATATGAAAGGAATCAAATACAGCATATTTTTCCCACAGTAATATACAACTTAAAAATCGCAGGAAACTCACTGCTGTAACTTTACATTTCACTTCCTGTAATTTAACTGAAGTTATTTGGAACACCAGAATTCAGTGGCTTGAACTAATTTAAGACTTCAAGACTGGATTTAGCGCAAACCTGTAAAAAGCAAGCAAAAAACTAATTTCATCTAACTTCCTCGCATTTCCTCATTTTATGTGCTTAATATTTTATATATAATCTTGCTATAAAAAACACAAACAAACCAATGAAGAGGGTACATCCGGGCCTCCTCCTACCACACAAGTATCTTCTGCTCATTCACTATTTATGACTTGGATGCTCTGATAACATGAGACAGCCAAACATTTTTGGAAGCGCTATTACTCTGTCATGATATAATGATGGCATATTTGCTCACAGCTTTCCCTGCTTTTACAGAAAGTGACTGAGAAATTACTTTTCCGTGCACCAGTATTTCTAGCAATGATGCTGGTACAATAGAGCATACAGAAGCTCTCCCTGTGATCACAGGATACAAGTTCACTTGTGCTTCATTTTTAGGTTAGATTTAGCAGGACCTCTATCAAAAACCTTGCCTTGGGGCTCTTGAAAAAAACCCTTTCATGTTTCCAGGGCAGTGTTACGACATAAAAATGCAAACATCATCAATTCTACACAGCCTTCCTCTTATTCTTACTAAGAAACTGGTAGAAACAAGGTGGACTTTAGTGCATCTTCTCATTTACTATTAACACATTCCTATAATGCTCTCACATAAAATTGACCTTTATTATAAAATATGTGTTTTGTTAAGAGGCTCATTAGATTGTGTTTAATTACAGACTCTTCTTTGTCTATTGGAATAATGAATCAAATTTAGGAAAAAATGCTTTGCACTTAGCTTGTTTCTGGGTAATTTAAAACCCCATAATACTCTATTCTTTGACTGTCAGTCTGGAAAGTAGAATAAGCTAACCAGATCTCTATTCCTTCTTAATAGGACTGCTTGTTTTCATCAAACATGTGGAAGAAGAAAGGAAAACAGGCACTTATTTTTCCCCCTTTGGATTTCTCAGCTGGGGAGAATACACTTACCAAACAGTTTCAAGAATATCAAAGTAAAACCTAAATCTTCAGCTGCATAATACAGTCATTTTCAAAGGGTATTCTTTCTTAGTGTGCTGAACACAACAATATTAAAATGTACTTGGATTAGCACTGCAATTTACCACTGGTTTGAAGGCACAGTAAAGCAACAGGCATGGCCATACAACATGGAACTTTAATCTGCCTAATTCTAAGAATTTGCCAGCTTCTAAGCAACTGTTGGTTAAAAAAAAAAAAATAGAGTTAAATATTTAGAGTTAAATATTCTGAGAAAAAAAGTTTTTATTTTTACTGCTGTGCTGTAACGTCTTACTGTAACAGCACTAGGTGTGGTGTTACATATATGAGGACTTTCATACAGAGGAATACCAAAATGGTCATAAGCGAATATTTTAAAGAAACTTTTTTGAGAAGTCTTACAATTTTCAAAACAGTCCTCAACATAAGTGCACAATTATGATCACTGTTCATGCTCAACAAAGACCAAATGCTAAAGTACAACTAACAAATCACAGCCCCATTCCTTAATTGATTCTAAAGAAGCTATTTACTTACTGAGTACTGTTTTCTGCAGGTAAGCAGAGACTCAAGTGTTTGTTTCCTCTTTGCGGTATTTAAGATTTCTTTAGTCTAAGAGAAAACTGATATGTTTTCACAATACACAACTTCCTAATGCATATGCATGTTTTGACTCCCCTAAGTACTCTATAATATTAGGTCATAATGCATTACACAAGCTCATACTCACCCAAAACTTTTTAATTACATGCACTATTAATACACGTCATCCTCTTTATCTTTACTAACAAGACTGATAAACTGAAATAATGACTGATATCTTTTTATATCTGAATGCAGAAAGGAATTAAAATTTTCCATCCATTTTATTGCAAGACAGAAAAATCATGCAGAAGCCATACTAGGTATGCATGCTTTCACAAGACAGACAATATAGGCCCAGTTTAAATTACACGTGGTTCAGTAATTGAATTAAGATTTAAATCCTGGCCACATATCTTGTATCTTGCCTTAAAGAGAGGGGATGGGTGATGGAAAGGAAGTTGCAGCACCTGCCTCTATGGAAAATCACCGTTCCTAGTATAAAATCTTTGAACATTATTAAAACTTCATGTGGGAGCCAGGGCACTGGTTTGCAATTGCAATGAGAAACACCACTTCTATGAAAATACAAAATACTACACCTTCATATCTTTTAATCATCTGGTCTCATAACAGAAGACCTTCATTTGCTGGTTGAAGACAAAATTACAGTAGTTCCGCTTACTTTAATCTATAAATAAAAAATAAATACAAAAAGATTCCATTACTCCATGACAAAACAAATGGGTTAACCGCTGTAGGCAGCTCAGCCCCCGCACAGCCGATCGCGCACTCCCCTCCAGTGGGATGGCGGAGAGAATCAGAAGACTAAAAGTGAGAAAACTCGTGGGCTGAGATAAAGACAGTTCAATAGGTAAAGCAAAAGCCGTGCACGCAAGCAAAGCAAAACAAGGCATTCATTCACTCCTTCCTGTGGGCAGGCAGATGTTCAGCCATCTCCAGGAAAGCAGGGCTCCATCACGCGTAATGGTGACTTGGTAAGACAAACGCCATCACTCAGAACGTGCCCCCCTTCCTCCTCCTTCCCCCAGCTTTATGTGCTGAGCATGACGTCATATGGTGTGGAATATCCCTTGGGTCAGTTGGGGTCAGCTGTCCCGGCTGTGTCCCCTCCCAAATTCTTGTGCACCTCCAGCCTACTCGCTGGTGGGGTGGGGTGAGAGGCAGAAAAGGCCTTGACTCTGTGTCAGCACTGCTCAGCAACAACAAAAACATCCCTGTGTTATCAACACTGCTTTCAGCACAAATCCAAAACATAGCCCCATACTAGCTACTGTGAAGAAAAGTAACTATATCCCAGTCAAAAACCAGTACAACAAATCACGCTTTTAATAGGAAGAGTCAATGATAAAGTTAGTTTCAAGTCAAGGGTTCAAGAATAATTCCATTTTAACTTTGATAGTTGGATACTTTTAGATTAACTGAGAAGGTCAGAAAAACTGGGTTTGTATCTCCAGATTTCCAACAAACAAAATGCCTGGTGCAGCACAGAACAAAACATTGCCGGGGAACAACATCTAGAAGCACTGTAACTGCTGTGATACCTACTCCTCTCCTAGCAGGGAGCGGTTAACAGGAGTCAGGCAGGCAGCAGCAGCAGCTGCCTGCAGATCTCCAGCAGTCCTGCCTGTTAGTACCTCTTGCAAGAATAAGGACCGTTTTTCATGTCCTGACACTGCACAAAGGTTTCTCCCTATGTTTCAACCAGTACTTGAAGAATACAAGAATACCAAAAAATAAATTTGCTTTGAACAATTCCCTTTCTTTCTGTATAATCATTACAATAATAAAGACAATAGAGAAGATTTCACACATCCTCTTAAAATCACTAAAAAAAAAAAAAAACCATGAATGTTCTTCATGTTCTTCAAATAATTCACCTACGGAAGTTTGTTTAGAACATGGTTTCAGGAAATACTCTTCATGAGAAACCATAGTTTGAAATATACGAATGAAAAACACAGTCCTAATTATCTTATACTGCAGTAAATACATATGAAAGCTTTACATACCATGTTCCTTCAAAGCCAACACAGATTTAGATCATACCCTCTCATTACAGAGTAGATTTTGGTAAAGTATGACATCTACAAGAATGCAGAAAAATTACTGCTGTACGTTGCCTTCAGCAGCTGTTGGTTTTACCAAAACCTGACCTGATAACACTTTTTGAAGACAAAAACTTATACTAAAGCACAGCATACACATGTAAAGGCATCAAAGCCAACTCCTATCTTCATTTGCAGCCATTTCCTATATCATTAATAAAACCGGTGATGTTCCTGTGGAAAGTTAAGATGAACAAATGCAACACGTAACAAACAATAATGACTTGTTCTTCTGCATTCCATACTAATAGTGACCTGCTTGGCCATATAGACAATAAAGCATCACCTATAAGAAGACTGCAACATTTTTCAGTCCTTGAAGATGAAACTAGAGATGTATTTCCACTTTTCATTTGCCATTTTAGACCAGACTTAAACCAGAAAAATCCAGTAATGAAAGACATGGAGACGTAAGTCAGAAGGAATTATGGATTCTTTCATCAGGCCTTTCCCAGCTGGCATGTTAATTGAAAGTTCACAACTATGAGTCAATCAAAAAACTAACCTGGAAGAAATAAACACATTTTTGCTAGAAAATATTTCAGGTCTTATTTTTACTGTATTAACAAAAAATATTAAAATACATAAATAATTTGACTTCCAGATATGACAGACCTACTTAAAAGAATGTAAGATTATTATGATGTCAGTCTTAGTTTTTTCTTAGCTTAGTTTCTTAGGTAGCATATGTGCAACAAGTATAAACAGTTTTACAGGCAGATTCCTTCTCAAATCTCAATGAGATCACTGTTTCTGAAAAACTACTTTAATTAACTTCATTCTCTGTATGAAATCTACAAGGTACTACTCGTTTATTAATAAACATCTTAATCATGGACTAGTACAATGATAAGAAACAAGAAGAACATTGCCACCTAGCTGTTTCAACAGTGCCCATAGAAGATGGCATGTTCAGCTTAAGTCTCTCAAATACTCCAGAGAAAAACCGATCCAAATCAAACATGTAGGAAGGCCTACCTAAAAACAGGGGGCAAAAGTAAGTTTCTGTCACTTTTAACTTACCAACTCTGGAAGCAGCTGGTCACAAAATATGTGCAATGAAAGCCTTTTCAAAAAAATTATTCAGCACAATCATGAATCAGTGTCTGACACCATCTTTCTTTCAGCAGTTCTCAGCAGAAAGTCAAACAGACTAACATGTAGGTATATACATTGACATTTGTAAATTAAACAGCACTGTGAAATTCCTGCAAAATCTAGAATATCCTTAGATAAGATATCCATGTATATGTAAATAAGTGAATACCTCTGATGGACAGATGTGTTTCTTCAAAATATATTTCCTGGCTTTTTGTTTTAAATATATTTAATAAAGGTTATATTTGAAAAGTAGTCCCTGTACGATTTACAAAATGCAGCTGGCTACACAGATGCAGTATAATGACTTTCCAGAAAATTCAGGATAAAGCAAACCAGCTGAAGCCTGACATTGCAGATGCCCAGACTGGTATTTTCTGAGTAAGTAATTGTAAGAAATGCCACAGCAGAAGGGCATCCTGCCCTGTCCCACAGTCCAGCAAGAACAAAGGCAAGCATAACAGAACTGGCACATCATCTGCTCGGCAGCTGTGTATTCCCGTTCTGCAGCTCTGCAGCCAGAGGCTCATGCATTCCAAAAGCATTTGGTAGTTTCTCTGAAGCTCTTCAACCTAATACACTAAATTTAGGGAGCTGTAGCACCGAATAAACAATCAGAAAAGGGGATAAGGCCTCTGTATAGCTGCAAGGCTTCAGACAGTGATTTAATCCCCCTTACTATGAAAATTTTTATCATCTTTAATCTAGAATAATGCCATTCTCTGAGGAATGGAACTAAGCTATGTCTTGTTAGGAAATGAGGTGTAACAACACAAAACGTAAAATTTTAGAAAGTTTTCCATTAAAACCTGAACCTTTACCAGTTAGCTGCTGGTTACTCCCCAGCACTGCAGCTCTCTGGTCACGTCAGTCTGAGAATCTCATCTTGCCGATTGATCCTTCATGCAGCCCAGCCTTGAGAAAAACAAGCTACAGAGTTTGTGGTGCACTCCTCTCCAGGCTGAGCCTCCGCTCCTCACAGTGCAGGGAAGACGAGCACAGCAGGGTCCCAAGTGCCTCCAGCCTCCAAAGGAAACTTTGTGACGCTGGTGGAGCACATTCATTTATGACCTCTTCTCTCCCCAACACCACCATGGCACAGCCAAGTAGGACTGCAGTATGCTCGTGTTCAATACCAGTATTTTCATGATCATCTAGGAGTACATAACAACTTGACAAAGGGGAGGGGTATTTATTTTAGTACTTTACACTTCATTTGAAACACAATAAAATAGAAGATTGACTGGGACTACGTAAGTTTATTATAGGCCCAGCTAATTACCAACTCTTCCTAAGTTAGAGCACTAAAGAACTCTCACTTCTTCAACTACTTCATTAACCTGGAACTGCAGTTCGATTTTGGTCAGCAGGAGGATCCATGTGTCCATACTACATTCAAACATACACAGAAACTTGGCAAAACCTGACTATTACATACAAGTGGAAGGAATAATTAGCCAAGATAAAGATCACATTTCCACAATGAGGATGAAAACAGTCAATTCACCTGGAATTAGTAAGAATTAACTCATCTGCTGTAGATATGCTGAATAACTAGTTACATACATTAACTGATAATTATCCAGATACACTCACAGAGATAGAAAACCAGAAGTTATATAGAAATTAATTTAAGATTCTCAGTATATATATATTTTTACAATGTCTTCAACAAATGGATAGCAATATTACACCAACTAAAGTGAATTAAAAATTAAAAAAAAATAAAATACAGCAAACTGATTTTTTTTCCTAAACAGAACGAGGAGGTACCCACAAAAAGATAAAAAGGCCTAGGCAGACAAAGCCAAAAGCTTTGCTTTAAGCTGCCCAAAGGATAGCACTACTTAGGAAAAAAAGCACACACCAGTGTGTCACTGGTGTCACACCGGTGTCTTCTGAAGATGGAACATGTACAAAGAACTTGAAAACCTAAACCAGTAAAAATTAAGACACTCAGTAAAATTATTAGTTTATCACACAGGCAAACTCCTTAAAAGGAAAACTGTGCTTTTTTTCTCCTCAACGTTACTTGATTGAGAAGATTTTATACTTTCATCAATGGAAAGTGTACATATTGCTATTAGTACTCAGTAGAATTAACTGCAATTATTATTTTTTGATGATGGCTTAATCTCTGCAGAGCTTAGCCTGCAATAAAGAAAATGCACACAACATCACCCCACCCCTCCACCCAAATTTTAGTTAATCTTTTCCCATGAGCATTCACATTTTGTATTTAGAGGTTTGTCATTCATATTAGCCATCAGATATTCCTCATGTGCTTATCAGACATTAAATCAGGGTAATAATTTACCCAAATAAATGAGACTTGCACGAGTGCATTAGTCTATCGCTCCCGGTCCTCTCTTATCTGTCCCATGATTATCAAGATTATTGAGTTAAATTTGGTAAAATTATTCAAAGGTTTGAATCTGAAATTATTCAATCGGATGCCCAGAACTGGATATAAGACAAATCTAACATGTTCTCACTGGGAGAAAGCGGTAGAGTATTTCACACCTACCTCTTCTCTTTGGCCAGCCTGTCAAGCACATACATTCAGACTAGCCACAAAAGCTACTGTCACATCTGGCAAGTGAGGGCCAAGACAGGTAAAGGACAAAAGAGCAGGGATACCCTGGAGACTACAGGAAGAAACTCAGACTGCTCCAGGGTATTTTCATGATGAAAAAAAAAGATCATAGAGAGAAGATCTGGCATATCAGCCGTAACAGTGGCTAAGACACAATCTCAGGAAATCACCTTTATTTCTTTTGTCTTTAGAGAAAAGTTAAAAAACTGGTTAACCTGTATTTAGCTCTTCTGCTTCTAGACCCGAACTTACAGAAAGCTAAGCAAGAGTCACACTTAGCACAGTACACAGCCTTTACCCTCTAAAGAAGAAAGAAGCACCTACCAATTTCAAAAGGATACTGGAAAAAATATATACATAGCAAAGTTCACATGGGCAATATGCTTTCAAACAAACATATATATACACACACGTTTGTATATATTTATATACACACATGTAAAAAACCAGATTATCATCAACTAAAACAATGCAAAGAACTCATGGTTTAAACTTCTTTCCCATGATTCCCTTCAACATGAAAGAAAAAGATGCTCACTAAACAAAATTTGACACTCTACCATATAATTGCCATTGAATCACCAATTATGTTTACTACATCTTTCAGACCATCCATGCAGTATGCCACCCTGATTCTTAGTTTCTCTAGGCTACATGCCCTTCTTTCTTATTCTTACAACCATGTCGAGTTGGATGAGCCTAACGGAAAGGAAAACATTTCAGAGCCTTTAATAAAAGCAACAAAACATATTTTTGTTCTTCAGTCAATTGCCATCAGTATTTATGTGGTATCTACTTTTCCCGATTTGAACATTAAAAATAATATTCGATGTTCATGTATCACAATACAGAAAACAATATATAAATCAGTGGCATTGTTCAAGCCTTTTTAGGATAGTGTCCAAGAGAAATAAAATCGAAATTTTCTTCTCCAAATATTTTTTTGCTGGAAACACTGAATCTATAGTGAATCCTTTACTCCAGCAGATCCGATAGTTACGTACTCACAAACTAGTTTACTTGGATAGTAGTTCTGTCAAGGTTCCTCACAATCATCTGGTGTATAGTTACTTACACCTCAGTGTATTTTATACTTGCTGTGATGGTCTTGCTCAAACACCTATTCTTCCAGGTTGTTGACTCACATTTTGAAATATTCTGAAAAAGTCTGTCTAGTTTGCATAGTCCAGCTGTAGCTGACAGGTAGAAGAAAAATTCTGCGTTAGATAAGAAAACAGGAATGTCTTATACTGGAGAATAGGTTTCACAGATGCATTTCAGCTATTTCATATTAAAACCAGCAAGATTTCATTAAAATTATACTCTTGCATCAAAAGCAACTATTGCTTCTTCAGAAGACTTTGGCCACCTGCAGATCTAAGAGGTACCAGAGCTTCAGGCCAGCAATCGTGGCTTACTTTATCCTATAAGCCACATTATGATCCACTACATGAAATGATGGAGAAAGAAACTCCATTTTCATTACAATATGCTCTTTCATAGACATGGTGTACAATCCTAGCTTTCCACATGGCTGCAAGCAACAAGTCACGCAGCTGCCAAGAAACCGTTTACCAACTGAGAAACAGACTGACTTGGCAACGTCCCCATCTATAATACAAACGTAATAATGGTCCTACAGAAAAACACAAGCAAAAAAAAGGAAAACATCCCAAGACATATACAAGAAGAGTCAGAAGAGAGACAAATTATTTGGTGTATGTAACAAATTCTCTGAAGGCATGTTGGTTTCAAACATGCCCTCTATTGTCCACACGGTGCTCCTGATAATCACCAGTGAAGAAAAGACACCTTCTTTACCCCTGATCCCTGGGTATTACACTCAAACCAGATCATTCATTGATTGGTTGAGTAACATATGATTATACAGATTTAATTTTAATGATTGAATTACAAAAGAGAAGGCTAGAATATTAGGATTTTATGGTAACATGAACACTGTGTGATTATGTTTTTCACTGAAAGGGTGAAGAAAATTGTTTCTTCAAAATCTGAGACTTCTGGAATTGATTTTCCTTTCATTCCAACTTTCTGGATAGTACTCAAGACTTACCACTGCTCTTTCCATACAAAGTCAAATTACAAACTTCAATGCAAAAAACTCAATGAACAAAGCAGATTCTCAAGCTTAACGGAAGAAAGAATTCAGACTCTCTATGTGGGAAGATTATCTACAAAATGAAACAATTACCAGGTCTTCATACCAATTACCAAGGGGTAATACAGGTTTCATGAGTCTCTTCTCTGTGTAAACATGGGCTGGGGTGCTGCTTTTCAAGACAGAGTTAGAAAAAAGAAACCGAGAGACAGACTAAAACAAAAGCTGAAAACTAACAGAGAGGAACCAGAGACAGAGCTTTTAGCACACACTCCTGAAATACTGAGCATTTTATGGCAATTAAAACACATTTTTTGTTGTTTCTATTAATGAGACATTCCCCCCCAAAGAGGGAAGAGGAATTCACCAGAGACAAATGGTCATCAATTACTCTCAGTTTGTCACTTTAAGGACAGCTGCAAATATTGACAAAGGACAAAGTATTTAAATGACGCATGTTTTGTCAGATGACAAAGTTGGGGGATGAAGGGTGGAAAGTGAATTGGAGTTCTCTTAAAATTGTAATTTTAATACAATTCATTTGATACACAAACACTTGAAAGGCTTGAAGGCACCACATGTATACAAGTCTGCATATACAGAGCCTGTCTACTCGTAGAAAAATAAAACTATTAAATTTGGAACTCCCAAAGAATTACAGGAAAACCTAGAAAGCCCTGAGCTTGGGCAGTATTTTATTTACACCTTTACAGCTTCAAAGAGCTGTCTCAGCTTCCTCTGAACTAATTTCCAACTGCTGTTTTAGGGCATCTCTTTTTTTTTTTTCCCCTCTAACTCTGCCTTAAAAAGTTTTAAGCACATAAAACATGTTTAAGCATAACTGTCACAATATTTTCCTCTAAAAAAGCAAACAATTGTAAATATCTAAAACTGCTAAAGTATTAGTGTCTTATGCAGCACCATATTTACAACTTTTCAATAAGCTAAATTTTAAAGATAAAATTAAATACAATATAACTTAACTCAGCCATTCAAGACTGAATTTGCATATTAAGGTGTTTCACTTAACCAGAGCTCTGAGACAGAGCTGAAAGTGTACCTAAGGAACAGTCACAATACTACTGCCAGATTTCCAGTCCTTCTCAAGAGTTCTACACAAATGGTAAGAAACAGCATTGGGATTTCATTTAGGCATTTAAGGGTATTTTATTCATACTGTGGGATTATGATAGTTATGCAGTAGGGTTTGTGGTTTTTGTGGTTTTTTTTTTTTAATTTTGTTCCACCATGTTTTTTCATCAGCTTTGACATAAAATAGTTAAATGCAGATAACTGTTAAAAAAAAAAATCATAGAATGGTTTGGGTTGGAAGGGACCTTTAAAGGTCATCTAGTCCAACCCCCCTGCAAGGAACAGGGACATCTTCAACTAGATCAAGTTGCTCAGAGCCCCGTCCAACCTGACCCGTCTATACCTGCACACTATTTGTGTGTGTGCAGGTATGTATGTGAATGAGCATGCGTGTGTATTTATTCATGCGTAAGAACTCTTTCCAGTTCTTACGGTAATCCAGTGGTAATTCACTGGTAATCCAGAGCCACAAAAGCAAAAACTCCTGAAAATAGGGATAGAACAAAAGCAGCTGCTTGCAATATCTAAGGAAGATACATTTTGGAGAATTTGCTTTTCATCAAAGTACCCAAATATTTTCCCTGACTCCACGACTAAAATTAAAACTATAATTGTCATTGAGGTCTACTACAGCTATAGTAAGTAGTAGTAGACCAAATAGTAAGTAAAAATCTTAGCAGCCACACATCTAATATATGTGCACAAAGAAAACAGGAATCACTGTATAAATCCTAATACTTCCATCCATGAAACACTGCACAAAACTCCTCTTAATTTTTACAGTGTACGTGAAAAAAAAGGGAGGCTCACTACAAAGCTGATCTTGTCTTTAACTGAATTTATAAAACAAAAAAGGAAACAAACACCAAGTGTGAAAAAAGTGCTAGTAATCTCCTTGTAGAAAAAGGGTATTATTGCTTAACAAAATGGAAAGGAATATGAGCTGAGAGATGCTTATAAGCAAACAGAAGACTAATGAGAACGTGGGCCATTGTCACTTGCTTAATGATAAGCTGATAAAGACTGAGAATACCTTTTACAGTTCTGTAGGAGGGCTTTTGCTAATTAGAAGTCAGCCAGTGTCTTCCCCCAAAGTCTGCCAGAAAACAGAACCAAATATTTACTTCTTTAGTAACATTTTTTAACAAATTTAGAAATTTCAGCATAGAAGATGACAACCGCTTTGCATTTGTGTTCATACATTTCAGTTCTAACCTGCAAGTGGTAACAAAAGTTTAATAAGTAAATTCCCTCTCCTCTTCTAAACCACATTTAGCCTTGTGTAAATGAATCCTTTCTCCACTTTAGGAAAAAGTAATACTTACATTTAAAGACATACATAAAGCTTTATTTTCTTTTCAGCTTAAAATAAGTCTGTTACGTTACATTCCTTTTCCACTAAAATCAGCAAACAGGAATGAAAGCCCATATGAAGAACACTGTTCTGCTAAAATTTAAGCCTTTAGAGTTGCAAAGAGAGGATCAGAATGGGACTACGGACTAGATTATCTCTACAGAAAGAATCAGAAAAATGAGGTTTGGGTGACGGAGCAGGAAAAGTAAAAACTCTTTCCTTCCATGTCACCCAAATATCTAATACCTAATCGCGATAATTTATACAGCAAAGACAGTAGGGGAAAAGAAAGTCATAGGAAACAGATATACCTTGTGGGAAAATGATAATTCCTAAATCCTCAATTATTTGGTATGGAGAAGTGTACGCACTCTCTTATGAAATACCTTGTCCATGGTAGTTGCCTTCCGTCCTGCCAGGCTAGCCAGGACAACTGCAGCACCGTTGGTCTCTGCCTCCTAGCCTTGACAACCTTGACTTTTTTTCCTAAATATGAAGTTGCTCTCTGCTCACAAGCTCAAGTCCAAGAGCTGACTTTCAAAGCAACAATTATACTAGTCTCTCTGGAGTCTGCAGAAAGAGTTAACAAAGGTGTCACTAAAAACTGTCACTGTAGATTGAATTAAGAAATTGATGTCAGACTTCTGATGATCTGTGCTAGTCCTAAGTACCTTTTGTGCTAGTTTGCCTGTGCCTCAATTCAGAAGGATACCAGGCAAATACCTTGGGTAACATTTCAGAGAGTTACAGAGCCCAAAACTAAAGTCTCTAGATTTCTTTTAATGTTTACTGATTTACAGCTAATGGTTCTTAGTGATACTATAAATCAATAAAACACAAAATAGACTATTAGAAGTCAGGCACCCAATATAATTTGGCATTAGTTATTTTTACACACTGTACCTAGTAACCAACAAACTGTACTGTTCAACACTCAACGCAAAAGTTTGCCCAAATTAGAAGGCAAAGTATAAAGCAAGTAAAAGTTCATTTTTATGATGGAGCTCAGAGCACAAGCAATACATAAAAATAATATCAAGATGATCAAACAGAGAGTACAAATTACATTTATCATTGTTGGGTGGTACATTTATTTTGAAGTGGAATATTATGTCTCCATCCAAATGATGCTGAAAAATCACTTCAGCTGTTGTGTTGTTATAAAAGCAATATATCAATCATTTCACAGTAATACTGCGCTCGATTCAGTACCAATGCCAGATATATTACTCATGTTAAGTATATCAAAGTACACACAGTTTCACTTTATGATCACTAATTTTCACTACTTAATAGCAGTATATTCAGTGCCTATGGATATGCTGTTTGAATACTGAAATACAAAACTTTTTACATATAAGAAAGAACAAGAAAGAACTTTTACAGACCTCCCTGGTCTTCCACCGGGAAACCTTTCTGTTAATAGGAAAGTTAGCCAGTGACTAAAAAGATGAGAGTTATATTTGAAGCCTTTCCTAGACTTCTCTGAAATTCTTAAACAAGGCATTTAAAAACAGTTTATTTTTAAGGCCCATAGGTGCCCAATTCCCATTAACCTCTTGGTGCCTTAGCCCCTTCATAAGTAACTTGCACATAACAATATGACTGGCATCCAATTCAAATTCTGAGCACTCCAATAACTCATTAGCATTTATAAAGAACATCGAGCTTATCAGAGAAAAGTTGCCACAGATGGAAACGCAAAATATTACTGTTAATAAAGCAACACAGCTCTCTAATAAGTAGCAATGAAAAAGGAACCCCATCAACAAGATTTGCAAATACTAACAGTAGTGCCAGAAGAGACAAATCACAAATAATGGAGTATTTCTTGCAAACAGTAGGCAGAGGTAGCTGGGCAAACCTCAGAACTGCAAATCCCAGCAGTGCATAAAACAAAGGAATTAGCAATTCATCCATTTAAAATTAACTACGTGAATAATTTCATAAACAGTCAATATGTTGGGAAACAGCAGCAAATTCTGTTGATGATGGCACAGGTATGCAATCAGCACTTCCTGCTGGATGCTTCCTCTGCTGAAGAAGTTGATATTCAGTACCATAAGTTTAAGTTTTAGCACAGAAAGTATTTTCTGCGTAGCGTGCAAAATATTAAGTGCTGAAGAAAAATAATGGGAGTTGTGTCAGTGACCCTCAAAGCACAAAGCAGTTGTTCTCTTGCATATTTCTAAAGATAGTTAATTCAGTGCCTTTTTTTTTTAATTTACAGAGATATGAGAACTGTGAGTTGCAATATGTTGCACATCGCGTAATAAACAAATGTGGTACTAAGGCCTGCAGAAATTAATAGCTGTTTCCTTAGTATACCTCCCAGATGAGTTACTACTCTGTGGCTGAAGGCTACAAATACTTTTTTTTTTCCTCTTATCCAAGCCTGAAAAATATATCGACATTCTTACACGTAAGACTAAAAGGCTGAAAGTCCATTGCCTCAAGAACTACGCAGATAAGACTTACCCTCAAAACTCGTTCAGAAAAGGGGCTTTAAATCCCAGCCAGTCACCTTATCATTACAAATTATGGTTTCGGTTCCATTAGGCAACTTGAAGAAAAGGTGAAATTGTTGTGCAGCAACCAAACTCCAAGTCTTTTTTTTTTTTTTTTGATATTTAGAACCACTTGTTGCTAAGTTCCTTTTATTCATTCTACAAACAGCTTAGAACCTTTTACTATGGAAACAATTGTTATCTGACGTCCTTGGAAATTCTTTTGTCTATATGACAGCAAAGGAGGAATGAACTGATTTTAATTAGTTTTTCAGTGAGATAAAATTCCATGCAGTATCCAGAATTCAAATTGACAATTGTCATCTTGAATACCATTCATTAAAAAGCACTCATCTCTAGGAGAATTACATTCTTTAGCTAATGATATCCATCCTTATATTTAACATTTAAAGAAATGGTCATTTATTTAGAGGTACATTCTCCAAATATATGTATTTGTACTCTATAAATATATGTTTGTTCAGATCAGAGGTACATTAACAACAGGACCTGTATACTAAACTGAGCCCTCCTGGGTCTGCCACCATCTCTACTGTCAACTGAAAAGTATCTAAGTCAAAATGGTTCTTGTTTATGAGTTTCTGTCACCGCTGTTAGATAACTGTAGTCCAGAAGCACTACATTGGACTAGATCACCTATTTTTTTTAATCTGGTATGGAAAATCCTACATCTGACCCTGATGTTATCCCCTTACTCATGTAAAACTGAAACTGTTTGCCTGTAGCAAAGAACTTCATCTAAGAGTTCAAAGCTGTTCAGGAAATGTCGGGAGAAAGAATTAAAAGGGATATCTTTAGTCTTTTAGTCTGCAGAACTGGATGCCTACTTGGCAATGAAGATCTCTGGTTCTAAAAATAATTCCCCCTCCACCCACAATCTCCTTGGAAAGGCTGACAGGTTGCCCCAAGAGCTTAAAACTTCTACAGAGCATTTATGTTTCTTTTGCTCTGTTTATAAACAAAGATTCCATGTAATAGAAAAATAATGGACTGAGTATAGCTTTAAGTAAGCTTTACTGCTTCGAACACCTAGAATGATAAAAACCTAAGCAGTGCACAGTTGCCTATATACAAACGTGCAACAGGTACTTGATGATGCTTTACAATCCAGAAACCTCAGAATCTGTTCCTGTTCTGCTAGAAAAATCTGCCCGATGACTCTTTGTTTAGACCTATTTTACTCTGCCAATGCTAGCTATCCACTTAAGAGGCTTAAGGGATCTTCCCAAACAGCACTGGTGGGCATGTGAGGGGAGGGAAGAACTGGAGAAGAGAGGAGAAACAGGCACCCGAGGGGGAAGAACAGTCCTGCACGCTGGAGAGAGGGCAATGCATCTTCAGAAGCGAGTGGAACATCTCTCCCAGACTTCTAAGACCAAGTAGCAGAGGCAGAGAAAACAGTGCTGTTTTATTTCCCCCATTAACTATGTTTACCAGAAGGGTAAAAGTGAATTTGGATATAATCTGGGAATGCTCAGAAATTGGACACAATAAATTGCACTTCAGGGAGTATCATCTACATATTCCCCAAAACGGATGAGTTATTTCAGCAAGCAGGAAACAACAAATCTTTATTTCTACTAATTCTGTTATCATCGTCCCTTAGGCCTATACAGCTCATCTACTGTCCAATTTTAGCTGCATGCTTCCCCAGAAACATAATCTTTCCGAAACAGCGTCCTTTCCTGCCCTTCTTTTTTAATATACAAATCTCATCCAGTGTAAAGAAAAGCATTGAAACATTTAAAAGGGCTAAAATAGTAATTCCTTCCAATGGCCATAGTTTTTAATAAGTACTATTTAACAGAGAGCTCTGTTTGAATCGCTATGGCAGAGACAGTTCTGCTTCCCCAGCAGTAGTGAACCATGCATTTTTACTCAAATGTAACAGGATGTTCAGCTCCCAGGATAACGATTAGGAGAAGAGCTCCTGTTTTATTCTGCAGACAAAGCAGATACCATACTTAAGTTTTTGTCCCTAGGAGCTGAAACCGTAACAGAAGACAAGTTTTGTTAATAGTTTAAGGAAATAACCTTTAAAAGTTTCCATAGTATACAATTACGTCCTAAAGCAATTTTGATACAAGTTTCCTGTGGTCATAATCATCTTCATGGTACATATAGTCATCTTCTCATCTTTTCACAGTCTTGTAATCCCACAGCCCTTTTGTGCTGGAACACTAAATCAGCTTTGGAGGGGAATTTTGCACAAATGCAAAGAAACAACTTCTGTAAATAGGCACAATGCTACTGAAGTCTTCTAGTGCCTGTAGACAGCAGACATCAAGAACACATTTCTGACCCTCAGGCAAGGCATCAGAGAAAAATCGAGAGAACAACTTTGAGGTTTATTTCTTAATTACAACAAGCTGTCTGCAAATTCAGGGCATGATAGCCTTGAATTGATCTCACTCATCCTCAGTGTAGGAAATGAGTAAGTTGTTTCTGGGTATCAGTTTATAGTAGATAAACAGATTTACTGGAGTGTGGCTCTATTTGAAAAATCCCTCGTTTCCACTTCTAATTTATTTCAAACTTTGTCACTCATAAGTTTCCCATTAATACACTTTTTTCCTGAGGTCTACTGTCATTTAATCATGAACTCATGTTCCAAATAATAATGCAGAAAGTTGGTAACAGATTTGCTGTCCTCCTTCAGCTCTCTCATGCTCTTCACATGAAATCTGTGGAGCAGGTTCACAGTCCATTTAAAACAAACAAAAACCCTGCACACACCAAAACACAGTTTCCCCTTAGAAATCACAGCAATCTCAGTGGTCCAGGTTAGGATGGATAAGGTGTCCAACATACCTGTATAGTTTTCACTCTAACAGGACACAACAAAGAGACTCGGGAAATCTCAAGCCTCGTTCTGCAGAAGACAACCTGAACCACAGAGCACACAGGTGAGCCATCAGTGCCCTTTCTTTTCAGCCCAAGGCAATTGCTTTCCTTTCTGGTGGAAAACTGGAATTACTTTCCTAACTACCTCCCAGATCTGAAGTTTTTAGGAGCTTTTTTACAAAATACTTACGCACACACATATACACATACACTAATGATGTTCCAGTGAAGAAGAAAAAAACAAACCCCTCCAGTTTCCCTTTTGTACTCAAGTTTCCTAGCATTTCTCAGAACAAAAAAGTTGTTTAAAAACTACAAGAATTAGTGACACCTAAATGCAAGTGGAAAATGCAAGACAAAGTGAAACCATCTAAAGAAGAGAACAAAGACAAGCACAACTTCAAGCTGGAGCGATTCACAGTTGATTTATCAATAGATATCACAATTCAACGTTAGTTCCAGAAAAGCTGTCAAGTTTAGGTTTTTGCTGACCCTGTTGCCATGAATCTTCCCATGAGATTTCACATAAACAGAAAATATACAAAAAGTTAATTATAGAGGACCATGCTGTAATCTAACGCAAGCTCAGAGGTAGTGGAAGCTCTGAGCTATTTGTACATGTCACTACAAATATTTAAACAAGAAGTTCAGTGTTTGATTATATCAGTCAAGGCAAATTTGGAATTGTTCAGATCTGCCAAAAGCACTTTTCTATCAAGTGACATCAGGAAACAGGCAGCAGGTATCTGCCTGCTGCAGCCTATCTGGAACATTGCAGCAACCCCCCCCTGCCTTTTCTACTGCTCCAGTCACGCAGCTACGTTCTCCTGCTCCACCTCACCTCTCCTCTTCCTTCTGCACCATTTTCAAATCACCTTGAGCATATTCAATTTTGCACACGCCTATAAATGCAGCTGGTTTCCTTCCCTTCCCATTTGTTTCTCACGTTACCTTTCTCCCCAGGTCTTCCCTAAGTGATGCACAACCTGAAGTCTTGAAGCCTCAGCTTTTCTCTGGTATCATACTATCACATTAAAAGAGATAGGTAGCGGTCTCTGCGGACAGACACCAAACAGTAACACTCTTCTAAGAGCATTTTCTCTTTGCTTGCATTCCATGATTTTCACTCCTTCAATCTCATCTGTTATTTCCCTTGTTTTTTTAAACTAGCTTACAAACTCTTAGGAGAAAGGGCCACAGCAGATTTTTCATGCTGTATTGTAACATGCAAGAGAGGAGTGCTACTTGGTTGAGGTTTTTCCTTTTGAGGATGTAGCCAGTTTTCGTTAATTTTTAGAGGTAGATAATATGTCCTAAGCATTCAGCCTTAATTTTACACTCCTCCAGAAAGCTATCGTCTTCATTTTCACATGTAGAAAAGTGCAGACATTGAATACAATTAAAAAAAAAAAATCTAGATAATTTAATATTCAGTTTTATTTGGAAAGAAAGACAACTACTAAGGGTACCCTGGTACCATAACGATGCCCTTTCGTACAAAAGATTGGGCTCTCAATAGCTTTATTTAGGAGTACAACCCAGATCCTTAATATTCTTTTAATGCAATATTTTTAACTGATATGGTGCTTATGCTTGCAGAATGTTTTGATGCATTTACATTGCATTTGTGATTTAATCTACAGTTCTACACTTATCCCTTAGGTGTGCGGTAATCCCCACTGTTAAATAGGCAAAGCAAAACAAAAAAGCTGAACACACACTATTTAAGCAATCTATTTCAAACAGATGTCAGAGACATATTTTATTATTTCTAAATTGGGCCATTGATCAGCAAGATGATGAGCAAAGAAAAAGATCTGCTAACCTAAAATGTGTGACTCTTATTTGCACTGCATTTCCAATCAATAAGGTAAAAACATCACTAAAATATGAGGAGTCATGGTTTTGATTTACTGCTGCTTCTCATGTTCTGGTGTGAAGTCCACCATCACATCATACTAGAATTGTTTATACTTCGTAACACTATCACTTTGTCACTGTAACGTATTAATGCCACACTAGTTATGCAGAAACGGTTCAAAATTTTTAAACTCTAATAAAGGTGCTAGACATCTCTGGCTGACTGACACAGCTGAATTCTTAGTCATTATCCTCAGATATTAGCTCATCCTGTAAATACCTTGCACATTGACAGCAATTGTTATGATGAAATAAAAGCTTGCGAACACTTGCTCACGGCTTTTGTTCGTTTGTTTTTTTAAGAATAGGTCCACACTAGAAAGAATTAATGTCCTTTACTTATCTACAAACAAAAGCACATTTGGAGGAGAAGCCGGCAATACACATTTCTCTTGTATCGTTCCTGTATTTGACCTTGAGTAATTTCTTTTAAACATGAGAACTTAACTTGTCTCCATCTGATAACAATAGAGACAGTACATTTAGCATCCAACATGATGATGTTTACTGAAATGTCAACGGTTACTCATTAAGAACAGGACTGGAATGACTAACGCTTCAAGGGCCCTATTTGTATTGGCTTGATGATTTATGGCACGGTACTAAGAAGTAATGATAAAACACAATACAATTGTATGTCTGTGAAAAGTTCTGGACACTGAAAACTTAAGACAAATTTTTAAATCAGCAACATAGACATCTACGTTCTAGTATTCATCTTCTGAGAATTAGGATATAAAATCACTTTTTATTTAACTTCTTGGACCTTGACTATTTTTATTAATTTGAGCATATGGTCTAAGTCTAGTGTAACAGCATGTGCATATATATACAAGATGACTACCAGTATCACTCAATTTCCATACATCTGGCATTTCTAGATACAGTTATAAGTCTGAAAGCACAAAGGGTTACATGGCTAATACATAATGGGACTCCAGAAGCTGCTCCATTCAATCAAACTCAAGAAATTCAATGTGCAAATAAGTTCCATATTCAGAACAGAGGATACCTAAGTCTTCTACATCTCAGTTCTCCAAAATAAATCCCATCCTCATTCCCAGCTGATGAATCTAACCATCACATTCATTTCTGACTTTCCTTCAGTTCAAGAGAAAATGGAAACAAGTTCAGTTCAATATAGAAGCTTCAAGATCAAGCCACCGAACAGACAAAGCTTTAGTGCTATCGATAAGTGAACTGTTTCTGGCAGCATGGAAGGAAAATACTTTCCTCTTTTTCAGTCTAAATGGAGCTTTAACAGAGAAACTTTGAAAATACCAGGTACATACTGACACAAAATCAGAATCCAGCTAGACTGGAAACAACAGCACTCAACTAATGTGCCCATTCTGTGGAAAAGGGCAGGCATATTCAAACATCCTTGGCTCAAGAAAATAAGGAAGAGAGTATCAAAGCTTACTCCATGTAAGTAAATAAAGACTACTCAGCAACAGGAAGATGAGAAATGTCTTGTCTCCTTGCACACCAGAATGCTCTTCACAAAGTCATCTGTCTTTTTTTCCCTTAAGGACTTTTTATGGAGATTAATTTCTATGCCTCATTTCATTATTATTCAATAAAGTGCTTTAGATTTTCTGTTCAAATGTAACAAGAGCAGTTAAGTTACAAACTGCATTTTTAGGATGCATTTTCCCCAACATTTTAGGACTCAGTTCAGCTTTTAAAACACCTTGAAATTACTCTCAACATAGAAGTTACAAATAAAGGAGTTAGCATTTTCATCCTCTGGATGGTGTTTTTTCCTGACATTTAATTAACCCTGTATCACTGATATTAATATTTCAATTTCCACTAAAGTTACATTTCTGGTGCTTTTTTTGCTGCTCAAACAGGTTTTTAAATTTATTACATTAAGGTAAAACCAGTGACATTTAATATAGGGAATTAACTGAACAGGTAACACCTACAAGCTATTCAAAAAAGCAGAGAAGCATCTAAATTACATCTCCTGTCAAGTATAAATACTAGTGACATTACTGTGTTACATAATGCTAACTGCAGCTATAATTTATACACAAAGTTTTCCACGTTATATTATACCAAATTTTAAGATGGATGAGGGCTTTCCAGCAAATACCTTTAAACAAACAGAAACCACTTAAACATCAACAAATAAAAACAGATACAGCTTTTCTAAAGTTAGATAGCGATGGCAGACATTAGCTTCATCCACATGAACTGATTTTTAAGTCTACCAGTAAAGATTTTTAAGGAATTAATATTTATGTAGTTGCAACCATAGGCAAAGCTGAATGAGGATTGAAATCAGTTCATTTGAGCATACTCTCCTCACCATGAAATGCAATAGGAAATTCTCAAGAAGAGACTTAGCCAAAGTGCCAAGATAAGAATATAACCAGTATCTCCTTTTTACTTAAGCAGCATCAAAATCTTACTTTCCTTCCAGTGGAACTACCATTTAACATCAATCCCTCTTATTTCATTCATGGAGGCCAACTTACACTTTGCACATTTATGTCTCTTTCTCAGCTAATTGTTTGACTCGCGGAAAGCAGAACAATAGTTAAGATGCAACACGTTGGATATTCATTTTGAAGAAGGCAGACACCACTGACAATTCCATCATAGTTACTAAAACCCACAACAACTGTACTAGGGAATAATTCCATGCATATGTAAAAGCTTAGCCAAATATTACTAGGCTGTACCCTTGGCCAAGAAATGATAAAAAGTAAGGTGGTAAGTTGGGGAAGGGGGGGGACAAGTCTACCTCTAACTGATTTTAATAAACTTCGAATATGCCACTTATCAGTGCTTCAGTAAGATGCTCAACCTTTCAAAATAAGTATCTACCTAGTAAAATGAAAACGGAGCTCTTGGTGAGCATCACTGAAAAACTGTGGAGTTGTAAAAGCACTCAACATAGTGCTGGTCTGGCAGAATTATCAGAAAGGTTGATATGCCGGTAGCTGGTTGATCAGCCTGTCACCACGGATTCATGGATTTGCATACTACCTAGACTGAAGCTAAAATCAGAGCGTTTTGCTCTCTAGAGCGATCTCCATTTAGTCATGACAATTACAAACTAGCATCATATTCACATAAACGTAGCGCTGGTAATGAATGACAGACTGGATAACCTGCTATAACTTTTCCATATCAATATACTGTAAGACTAAATCAACCTCTGTAAGGGAACAATAGCATCACTTTAATACGTGTCCACCTAGGATTCCACATAACCTTACATAATAAAAACCAAAAATTTCTTCACTGCATCTCCTTTTCTTAACCCACACAAAGCTGCAAAATTATCACAGTACTTCATGCATTTACCACTTTGAAACAGTAAAGAAGCTAAAAAAAGTGACTACTGTACGTAAAATTGCTTACACCAATCTTTGCTAAACTGGCAAAACTTTACAGTCTGGCTTTATCCTATTTTCACTAATTTCAAAGGCAGAAAATCCTGTAACTCAAACCAGTGGGATCAGGGCTGGGCCTTTAGAGAGAAAGCAAAACTATATTAAAGTCTGTTTGGTCTCATGAAAACAAACTGTTTTCACTTGTTCATTATTTCAAGGGCAATATTTCAAAATAAAAAAGTAGACTTAAAAAAAAATGAAACAAAATTCACCCTCAATGATTCAGTTGCACAGCAAAAATAAATGGTACCACATACAGAAGCACTGGCTTTTTCTTTCTTTTTTTGTTTGGTCTTTTTTTTTTTTTTTTACTATAATGATCAACAATTTCACAGCAATAACTAAGTCGTTTTAAAATATTTTTAGGATTATAAAATATCCACTTCTTAAGTCTTCTATGATTGGCTTCAGTTAGTTAGGTCCCAAGAAGCTTAGAAATGTTTACTTGAAGATAATTGTTGTGATGCTGATTTACAAGCTATAGCTTGCTACAGTTCCATTAAATTACCACACACGGGTTACCACACATTAGATGTGGTAACAGCTCAGGTACATACATATAAAGGCAGTAAATACATTTTGTACTAAGAATAAAACACATATATTAATACCTAGGAGATTAATTTTAAAGCTGTATTGTATGCTATCACAAAATAGGACTGGGAGTCTGAGCTGGGCAATCTTTAGCTGAATAGTTTCATCACTAAATAATGCTGTTTGGCACTGATAAACCTGTATATTTTGACAGAATTTGGCAACTTGTTTCATTCTTTGTTCATGTCAAAACAATGTTTCTTCTTTAGAAACTGGCTAAGAGAAATTTAAAAAAAATGCTTTAGAATTTTTCATTTTACATCACCTAATGTAGTATACCTCAGTCCCGATTTCTTCTTAATTTGCTCATGAAATAAACTTCAAGTCATTCCTGGTTTTGGTTCTGTTCCCAATTCTAAGATAAAGAGACGGCATTGGACATAGGATGTCAAATCTACCTGTCTCTCACCGTAATGTCTTTAAAGATGGACCACATTTGCATTCTATAGAGAAGACATCAGTAACAAAGCATACAAAACAAAAACAAACAAACAAAAAAGAAAAAACAGGGCATCTTTCCCTAGTTTTACTAGGGACTAAACAGTTATTTCTCTTATCTGGAGTTAAGTGCATAAGATACGTCTTACTTCATTTCGACCATTTATTTTTAATAAAAGAACCCATAAAACCAAAAAAAACCTGAAGCTTCCATGCTTACCATAGAAAAAAGCAAATTGCCAAGCAAAAAACCCAAAAGAACTCTATTGCTAATAGCACTGACCTTGTTGATATATTATCTAAATGAAGTCTCAAAATAGCAGTACAGTAATTTATGGTAATCTCTCATGTACATTATAGGTTTGCATTTGGGAATGGTAACATCAACATATAAAACAATTTCTCATCGTCTGTAGCTGCTACTCTAGAAAGCTTAGTATGAATTGCTCAGAGCAGTTCAATACAGCTCATATATGCTTTGTGATTCCAAAATTCAATTTTGTAACTCATAATCAACTACAAAAATATTATGAACGGAATATGAGCAACATTAAAATGCAATTTCTTCTTACTATTGCCTACTTATCAACTGACAACTCGGTCTGTTGAAATTAAAACAATTGGTATATTTTATGGTGACTGCTAAAGCTGCTGACCGTAAGTAAAATTATTGTGCTTTATAGACTTAAAAGTCTCTTAATCTAAGCAGCCAACTTAACCTAACATTTCTAAAGACAACATAACTTTATTTAAAGTGTGTTAATGAAACACTAAAAGGTTGCACAATTAAATTATAGTTGAATATGTTCATGTTAACTCTTGCCTCCAGAATGTCTGCAGAGGTAAGAATCTGCTTTAGTTACACAACAAAATTGCACAGTATGTCATAGAAATGATGGCTATCCATCTACATTTACAAAAGTTCAGATGAAAGACATCTTATCCCTTCCCTCTCATTCCCTGCTCAAACAGTTAATTAGGCAAGCAAATCAGGATCAAATCCGCTGCTGAACCACTTCCACCATGTAGGTGGAAATATGGCATATAGTGGCATAGGCCACATCGGTGAAAATACACCTATTCACACCTATGAGGAATTAGCCCATTTCCTCTCAATTAATGCTTTCTTTAATAAGCATCACCAAAACATTAATTCTCAAAACAGTACTGCAAGGTTCAAACAACAGACAGTGGTAAAGGTAAAGCTCCTACGCTCATCTTCACATGCTGCATCTTCTGATTTTTTAGTAACCAAAATAGTTGCTTGCTACTAAGATTCACTCTTGTACTCTTTAAAGACATTTACTCCATGGTGACTCTGATTTATTGAAATGTATGGAATTTATGGAAATCCACAGTACAGCTAATGGGTTTATAAACCTCCAAACGTTATAATGCTATAATTACATTGTAATAGAGGTTAGCTCTCATGTTCTAGCAAACATGCATGAAAAAGCATTGCGCAGATAAGGAACACCGCCATTTGCGGACACCAAATCATCTGGACAAATGCAAGAGGCATCTTTTACAACAATACACAGAATAAGTTTTGCAGATATGCTGTATCCAAGGCAGTTCCCATGTATTAACCTAAAAACATCAATGACCAAAGTTCTATTTTGTACAAAAAAACAGGACGTCTTTGCTGATAAAAGTAGCTAGCCTACACGCTGTAAAATCCATCTTGTCCTAGGCTACAAAAGATCCAGGTGCAAACTCTGACTATAGCGGTTTTCTTTTGTAACTAACTGCCTACCTGTATTACAAGGAGAAGAAGAAAGAAGAAGAAACAATACCAGTCACTATGCCTACAACCAGATCTTTGTTGCTTAAAAGCAGATAATAATACAAACTTAAACAACAAAAATATATTAAGATATGCATTTAAATGCTATTTTACTAGTTGAGGGCGCAGCATAGGGTCTACATCAAAGAGAATGATTTGTATTTTAAAGGGGTGGGATAGAATTTGCTTGTAGGAGCCAAAGTGCTAATAAAAAGAAGAGGGAAAGGGAAATAAAAACTAAAGCTCGCAAAACCATAGAGTTCTCAATTCAACACTGACCTAATGTTAGAGAACCTGGTATGCGGCACTTCTCCAGTAAAAAAATGCAGTAAGGGTGCTATTTCCTTCCCATATTCAGATCTGGATAAAAACATGGAGGAAAGAGATGGTAAAGAAAGGCTTACCTCTGGGAGAGACTATAAGGGGAGGCTGGTGATGGGTAAGATCAAAGTTGTGAAAAAGCAGCTGAAAGCAGAACCGCGTGGATTTCAATTCACTGGACTTCACAAAACAGAAGGGCTTGACATGATGGTACACAGCTCTGCAGAAAAGCAGACAAAATTTTGGATTAATTGGGAGCTCTGAGGAAAGAGCGGGGGAAGAAACTGAGGAAAAGGAAAAGAAATGAAAGTCAGCTCGGAGGAGCATCTACATCCTGGACGTATAGAAGGTGAGGGATATTTAGTTGTTTATAAAGCACATCAAGTGGTTATGAAAGAACGAGACCTGTAAGCATGGTTCTCAAATGTTGTGAACAGGAAGGGCTAAGAGCTGTGCAAAAGCTGGAGTAAGAGGAATCTGAAAAGGAACAGGAAAAACTGATGAACGGGGCAGAGAACGAAGTCAGAAAAACACAGCAGTCGTTCGGAGCAAGAAATAATTTGGTGATAAAGGGGCACCAGAAGTACCTGTCTATAGGAAAGCAGTATGGTCTTCAGAGGTGGGAAAAGCTCTGTGGTTAGTGGTACACGTGTGGAAGACACCATTTGAAAGAGGAAACTTGTATATGAGGAGTCATAGATATTCCTGCTGAGGATGGCTTATAGGAACAAGCAGGAAGGCTTTTATCCAGACCATCAGGAAGGCCGCAACAAGCAATGCTTCTTCTGCATTAATTTCTCTCCTAGTGACACCTCCCTGGTCCAGTAGTTGGCTAATGTCTTGTGTAAGAAATGAACTCAGAAACATAGTGGGCCACACAGCTAAACCAGAAAAAATCGTATCACACATCAGAGTAGCTGAAAAAGAAAGCGTCTTCTGGAACAAAAACGTGTTATGAGAGAAGTAGTTTACTTGTTTGCTTCTAAAAAAAGGTATCTGTGTTGTTTCAGATAAGCAACACAACCTCCATGAATCTTTCTTACTCCACAAAAATGGAGCAAGAAAGTCTCACTCCTCCAACCAGTACGTGAAAGCCGCTCCACTGTTGGCTGCTACCACCTTTTGGAACCAGTTTTCATAGGATCAGAGCACTGGTAAGAGGAAACAGAGGGGAAGACAGTCAACCATATCCCAGGTTTGGATTCTCTGTCAAGCACAACAGTCTACCACCCGTTACCATGGAAATGAGTGGAACTTGCAAAGTTCCACTTCTTGAAGTTCTTCTATTAGATAAACAAAACCTTCAGTTTATGATAACTAACACCCTGATTTATCAGAAGAAAAACTAAAGTAATGGTATTATTTAAATAAGGGTATTATTTAATATCCTTAAAGGAGTGGTCAAGTTATTGATACACTACTCAAAGCAAAGTCAATGCAGTCACGCTCATATATGCCATCTAAGAATCTTTACCCCTAAATTACTCTGTTCTCATTACGTTTCTGTAGTTAATATGACCCAACACAAAACTCTTTGGTAGATGAGGCAAATACACGACACGCACACACAGTATTTCATTACTGACCACTTAAGTCCCAAGAGACCTCCCTTTTAGTAGGTTTCTTTAAAAGTTGAATTGCTACAAAACACACTCCTCTGCAGCCCCAACATCATGTAGCAGTCTGTGAACATTCATATGAATAAAATTATGCATAAACCAATTATCCCTTTAGAGTAGAAAATGATGCAAGAGCAACTGCATGAAAATGTCATCCAAAATAGCATTCCAAATCTACCTACAGTCCTGAAAGAGTTTCAGAAGGGACTATTTGCTTACAACCCTTTTCAGATCTAAAACCCAACATCTCAATAATGAAAAAATGAATTCTTTAAAATATATCAAAATGTTGTCAGTTATTTAAGATTGAAGTCCATATAGACAGAAGGAGATGTACAGGTAAGACACACACACTGTATAAAAGCAGAACTCTATACCTAAAACCCCAAATGCCTTGTCTTAAAAAAAAAGTTTACGGAGTCCTCACAACCCTTAGCAAACATCTGTCTACATTCAGGAAAACAAACAAACCAAAACACCAAAAATGCCAGCAGCCTACAGGCAAACCAGAAAAATACATCTATAATTTGGAACAAGCAGTACTGTCTACTTAAAAGAGGCTCTGAACTGGAAGAGTGCAGTAATTGCTCATTAAGGCTACAGAAAATAAGCACTGCTGAGTGAAGGCTTCCAAAGCAACAAGCCAGTGCTAAGCCCAATTCAATACAGTCATTTTAATTTCAATATACTTATAGACAACACATTTAACTAAAAGCAATCTTTTCCCTCCAATCTTGCGCTTCTTGTTTTCTAAAACTCAGAAATGAGAATTCTGTACTCAAAAGTAGAAAACAATACAATAGCCTCACACGGTGGCTTCAGCCAAGGAGATCAATATCAAATATATATTATTTTTGTTCTTTTAAATAGAGAAATTCAAATAAAACAGTTCA
Source organism: Aptenodytes patagonicus (assembly GCF_965638725.1). Lineage (NCBI taxonomy): Eukaryota > Metazoa > Chordata > Aves > Sphenisciformes > Spheniscidae > Aptenodytes > Aptenodytes patagonicus. Next base: position 19,020,205 of record NC_134957.1, read on the forward strand.
GTGCAACAGAGTGAAAACAAAGAAGGCATACTTATTTTCAATAATACACTCAAGATACTGAAGTTCAAATTTGTAGTAGAGAAACAGTATTAAAAATCCCAAAGAAGTAGCTTAAGTATCTTTTAATCAGCTTTCAGAAATATTCTTTTAAAACAGTAAATACAGTAGGAAAGAAACTGACTTGTTTTCTCAGTATAGCTTAGCCCACTAGATATTTAGTAAGTTTTTGCAGAGTTGAGTTTTTGGGTATCCTCAATATTTTACTGAAAGACATTTTAGAAAAGACAGGTTCTCATTAGAAAAACCTACTTACGTTCATGTTTTTAATGTATATGTATCTATTTCTATAAGTCATAAAGGCTAGTCATAACATATCCTGTTCTTAAGACCTCTGAAGCTCTGTTTAAGAGAGAGAAAAACACCAAGACCATTGCATGTTTTCAGCTTTATTTGGCCCTAAATATATTGTCACAGGACTGACTACACAGTAACACCTAGGTAGAATGTTACGTGTTAGTGAGATGTAGCCAGTGCAAATGAACTCTCTTTGACTCCACGCTTTTTACAGTTATACGGTGTTGAACATTAACTCAGTTGTGCTGAAACTGTGAAACGTAATCAACAGACAAATCTAGATGAGCAAGCAGCAGACAAGAAATCAGAAACTCCTGAATTTCAGACATAGCGCCATCACCAATTTAATATTTGGTCTCTAAAACGCTTTAAACTCTAGTCCCACTACAGCCATTGTGAGATATTGCCAGTCATCGTGACTGAAGTAAAGAAAGGGCACACCGTTCTACCAGTCTGTAAAATGGGAACAAAAAAATATGCATAACCAAATGCAGAGGACTGTTTTTCCATAAGCAAAGCCCTGAGATAATGATAAATTAAACAGCATTATTCTTCTTACATTTTTCAGATTAAGATCATTTAAAAATTAAATTCATACCATTTAGACCTCATGAATCACATTGAAATAATGTCCTGCCTGCCCCAATTAACATCAGTGCCAATCCTCAGAATTTCCTACCTCAATGAAAAGAAGAAAGTATACACTTACCTGTTCCTAAGCCATTACTGCAGAGCAAAAATGTTGCGTATCTCCATACACACGTGACTATGGGCACATGTGTGAGCAACCATGTCGTTTCTTCAGTTTTAAAAACTAGCATTTTAAATTAAGATGCCACATCAAATGCGTAATAATAGATTTCCCTTGCTACATCTTTTCTCACACGACACTGCTTTTATAAAACTCTGAATACATTTCAATGGCTTTTTTATACATAAGCCATCAATACAATATGTTCATTTACTTCCACATCTGACTACTTGAGATGTTAAGAGTAGTAATTTGCATTCCCACATTCTTAAGAGTTGCTCTTAATAAGAATTTTCTATTTTTTGATTTCTATGTCATTGAAATATTTAAAATTTGGCAAATGGAAGGCATTTTTCTCTTTAAAAGAAGAGATTTTTATTTAAGCATTTGAAATGTAATTTTCTTGGTTTTTTTTTAAAGATCAGACATTCATAGAACAAAACCTACTGGGAACATGTTATTTAGAACACTTCTAATCATTCCTTGAAACAAAACTGTGATATAACCAAAAAAAGGCAACACCCACAAAGGTTCCTAAATCCCCAAGCTGTTAAAGGATTTGAGTTCTTGAAACAAGCCAAAACCCCCAAAACACACAGTTGCATTAAAAAATACATTAACTTCTGATGATTTTATATTATCGATATATGCTATCTATAGGGAAAACAGCAATTAGTTTATTAACAACCCTATATTTCATCTGAGGAGAAGTATTTTGAAATTAGCGCATAGCATTATAAGTCACGCATAAAATAAGCTTCGAAAAGAAACTATAGACAGGAAAGAAGGAAAACTATTGGGCTGGGTCTCACCTTCTGATGGACAGCTCTTTCCCTACTACAGTGTATCTTGCTATTTGTGATTCACAAAGTGTTCTCTACAACACCAGGAATTCCATACTTCAAATATCAAATTGCTCTACGTTAAGCTTCACAATTAACAGCTAAAATACAGGCACTAGGAACGGTGGGGTTTTGTTTCTGCAAAAACATTTGGAGATATAGTAGATGTTTGAGATGCTTGCCCCACCACACGGACAGCTGGTATTTATTCCCATAGTATAGTGTATCCGACTCCTTCATTATCAGAGAAGCATCTGCACAATCAAGATGAGTATCTACAACCTTTGGATATTATGAACACAATCAATGAAAGACTATCACTAAGACAGTTATTTTACAGTCTGAAAAGGTAATGTATATTTAAACCAAAGAATGGAGGGGAGGTGGGAGAAGTTCTTGCCTTTGATTTGAGAATTAGAACATGTAAATCCCAGATCTGCTAAGGTAAACCTGTTGACATGTAACACAGTAACGCTCAAGCAGCAGGGACCTCTCCACGTACCACAATCATGTCAATAGCCAGCCTAAGCCTTCATCAGCCAAGCCTAAAGCCTCAGTCACGAGCTATAGCTGTAGCGTATTTAGGGAAAAAACCAGTTGAAAGCGTCAGAAGCAGAGCAGTGTAACGACTATATATACGCCTTGCCTAATACTAGAGATTACCAGATCCCACAGACGGTAGGAGGAGAATACGCTAAATATACGTTTAACAGATCATGTCTGAGAATCAGTCAGAAATGAGGCAGCCCCCATCCACCAGCGGGGAGAGAGCGCGGTGCCGCTGCCCCGACAGAGCCATCTCACCCCCTGCGCGCCCGGGGGATGCGGGTTTTCACCTGAGCGGCCCGGGCGCTCCCGCAACGCCAGCGCGGAGCCGGAGCCAAGCGCCGCGCCGGGGCGCCCCGCGGGGGCGGGCGGCGGCCCCCGGCAGCGCGCCCCGCCTTTCCCCGCCGCCGCACCCCGCGGAGAGCCGCTCACGCGAACCGCCGCCGCCCCGCTTCGCCTCAGCGGCGGCAGCCGGGGACGGAGAGCGGCTGCCGCTCGGGGCGAGAGCACCCCGGCCGGGCGGGCAGAGCCCCGCGCCGCGCCAACCCACCCCGTCCGCTCGCTCGCTCGCTCGGGCGCGCCGCAACGGCGGGCGAAGGAGACCCCCTATAGGCGCGAGGAGAGTTGGTGCCTCAGCCCTGTGCACAGCTACGTACACCGCATCTCTGCTGGGCGACGGCGCGAGCTCCCCTCACGCGCAGCGGGCTCCCGCAGCGGCACAGCCAGCCCGCGCGGCGCGAGGTGCCCGCACACCGGCACGCGCCGCCTGGGAGCCGCGCGTCTGCCGGCACCGTCCGCCCGCAAGGCTCCGCCGCCTCGCAGCACACATGTAGACGCACGTCCACACCCAGTGGCATCCACAAAAAACCCTCCGAGAGCGCCCGGCGGCTCCCGCTCCGGCCGGGCACGGCACCCCCGGCGGGGCCGGGCACCCCCCTCGCCGCCCCGGAACGGCCGTCGCCCGCCGCCGCCCCCCGCGAGAGGCGAAGTTCGGGCGCCCGCGGCGCCGCTCCCGCCTCCCCAGCAAACTTACCGAGCGCGGCCACCGGCTGAACTTTCAGCAGCGCCCCGGCTCAGCCCCGCCGACGGCTTCTCCCATCGCCTCTAGGTGCGGTGTCCGCGCCCCGCTCCCCGGCGGCTGCGGCGCGGGCGAATATAAATCCACATTGCCGCTGCTGGCGCCTCGCAGCTCCCCCGCAGCCCGCCCCGGCCCCTCCGCCCCGCTGAGGGGACGGCGCCGGCTCCTGCTGCCGCGGCTCGACCCGCAGCTAACGGCGGCGGCGCATCAGGCTGTGAGAAGCCAAGGCGCGAGGGGAAGCGGGGCCGGGCTCGGCGTAGCCCCACCGCTGCCGCTGCCACTCCTCTCCGGCGGGTGTAGTGTCAGCGGCGCCGCTCGCTCTCAGGGTGGGTTTTTTTTTTTTTTCTCCTTTTTCTTTTTTTTTTTTCCCCTTTTCGGCTCCTTCACTGATAATGAGCATGCCCGGGAGATCTGCGCAGGCGCGTTACCGGCCGCCGCGCCTCAAGTCGCCTCGCACCGACCACCACCGCGGGCAGTAAGGCGAGAGCTGAGGGGGCGCAGAGCCGGGGCAAGGCGGGCAGGGCTGCCCCTCAGCCCCGCGGGCGGAGGTGGCACCGAGGCGGGAGGGAGGAGAGGGAGGGCGGCGGAGGCTGAACCGTCAGGCGGGAAGCTTTCGGCAGAGTTAGAGAAGTAGCCGGGGAGGCGAGGCGGCTGCGCCCGTCTGAGGGAGAGGAGCTGCCCCGGCCCCGCGGGGACAGACCGCCCGCGCTGGCCGACGGCTTCTCGCGTGCGCGGGAAAGGGAGGAAAGAGAAAAACCCACCGGCGGTCCTCCGCGTTTGGAAACAACGCGGAATACCTCCCTCTAAATAATTTACCTTGCCGAGGAAGTAAGACTGATAGTGGAATCAAGGCTTGGGAGAGAGATGTTGATTTATAGATGGTGCTTCAACGCTTGCCTTTCACGAGCTGAGCTTATTAATGTGGGGATCTCCTGCGGCCACCTCCATTAACAGTCCCGGGTCTTGGTGCAGGGGAACTTCATCTTCTGGTGATGATCTCTATAATTTCATCATTTATATGCTGTGTATCCTCAAGAGGACATACAAAGGCGTAAAGGTGATTACAACCTGCTTTTTCACGACAGCTAAATCTGCATCTGCAGTTATTTGTAAAGATTTTATTGTGCTGAAGAATCCCAAGGAACTGGGAAAGGCGCGCCTCAGCTCATCAGTCTGTCTCCATCCTAGTTTCAGTTTACATGCATACTGCATACGCATATCTATCAATTCCTTAAAATCACTGTGGTTGTTTACATTATTTAGCCTGTGCATTCAGCAACAGGAACACACTGGGAAAAAAAAAAGTGTAATTCACAATTCCTGTTATTTCTTGCAAGTTTCTGCAGAGATCACCTGAAGTCGAGTTTCTCTTTTTACTCTATACCGTGCCCCAGGACATTTTTCATTTAGACAGTTAGTTTATGCTGTTTACGTAAGTATTTTTGGGGAAAAGCACATCTTGAATAAAAGAAAACATCTTAAGAACTGGCTCTTAAGAGATATTACAGTTTTGCTTATATAATGTCTTACAGTGCATAAATAAAGAATAAGTTAAGGCCATCTGTGATTCTAGTACAAGGCTGCTAATACATAACTTTACTGTCATTTTTAACATTTGCTCATAGAGACAACCCTGCCCTGAGCTTGCTCTATCAGAAATAAAATTTAGGTGCCCACGAGAAATCTTACTGTGTCATTTTTTTCTTGGTTCTTCAGGTAAAAACTCTTACAGATAGGGTTTTGATATTCAAAATTATTTCCTGCCAATGTGATCAGTTTGCAGGGAGCAAAGGAAAAACAAAAATTTCTCACTGAACAGCATTGCAAAGGTGATGAAGGAACTGGGCCAAAATACAACTCCTTTTTCAAAACATATATATTAGTATCTGTATAGATATGAAGCAATGGAGATGTGTCTCCCCAGTTTATGTAGGCTGCAGCCTAATTCTGAAAAAAAGTTGTAGCAATTCCAAAGCCATCCTCTCTGAAAAACAAAGGATGGGAAGATGAGAAGGACGAGGAACCAGAAAGATGATAAAGTTTTCAAATCTAGCATCAAAATTACTGCATATGTGAATGACAAAGTACTGACTTTGTATCTTCCTTTCTAGACCTTAGGTATTTATTTCCTTCTATTCTACAGATTTCTAAAGACGCGCATTTAAGATGAAGAAGTTGGTCTAGTTCTTCAGAATGAAATCTCCTTTCAGCAATGCTCCAGAAATCTAAATCTGCCCCTCCCTAAAGAAAGCACAGCTGTAAAGATCCTGAGGTAAATATAGAGTCCTTCAGGAAGTCCATTCTATCTTCCTTAGATTAAATGCATCCTATGCAGCAGAAAGTCTTCAACTACTGGCTATACATTACTTTCTTAGGAAGGCCAGAAGTAACAAACCAAACCCATTTCTCATGAATCGTGAAGCCATTAAACAAACTTCACCACGAACTGAATCTAAAAATCAATTATTTTAAGTCAGAACAGTCCTCTCTTAAAACTTTGTCTTAAATATCTGTGACTTAGTTCTGGTAGGTGGAATAATTCTTCAGCAGTATAGATCAGTCATGAACTATTCTGAGCCTAGAGTAACGACTAAATTTTCCTTCCCAGGAGACACCATTGTTTTGGTTTCTTCTGTCTCTGGATAGACTTAACAGTTGCTTTTCATGAACACAAAAATCAGATAGCATGGGTCGAACATGGAAATGGTTCAAAACCAAAAAAAGAAAAAGGTCTAGAATGAAGTTGATGTTAGTCACAGAAACATAAACCAAGATAGCCCACCAGTCTAGATTCCAGGTTTTGAGATACTACCATAGTCAAGTAAATATTGCCCTGCTATTAGCAGACAAAGATCACACATTATTAATGCTTCTGCTTGGAACGCTATGGAATTGCCTATTGTAGTCATTAGCATATAGCAGTCATAAAAGGATGGTAACCTCATCAGGGGAAGACATAAGAAGATAACGGGTGGAGGTGGACATTCAATCTTACCTTTGTCTCTTCAGCCACTGCTGAGATAAATGAGCCAAAGTTGATAAACTCAATAGTTGAAAACTGTTGCCAGATACCAAGTGGAGTATCTGGTATGTATGGTAATTTCAGATACCCATGGGATGCTCCTTAGTGAGTTGGGGTTAGGGAAACCAAAAAGGTGTACTTGGAGTACCGTGCAGATATTACGTATTAGTCCATGGGAAAGATACATAGGAAGGTGTGAAACTTCAGGTATATTATGCTCCAACAGAACTAGGAGCAGATTCCAATGTGAGACGAGACCCATTGGATAATGGGAGCATTTCTTTTAGAGGAACTACCCCAGTAGAAGGAACAGATACAGATTTTTCCAAGGATCAGAACAAAGATTTTATAACTGGCCAACAAGAGCCCTTAAGCACATCAAACCTAAATGTACCAAATACCAGAAGTGCATTGAGCAAAAAAATTTCTGATCCTCAGATTTCTCAACCAAGTATGCTAAACTGGCTTAGAAGAAAGCGATAGGTAAAATATTGCAAGATGCGCTAGCGCCAAATGGATTTTTCTTGAGTGAAAACCCATGCAGGTTTATACAGTATTGCAGCTCCCCGCACTAAAGGTTTTCTCTGTAAGTGGCAAAGGATAGTATCTCTAGTGCACAGTTGCAATACTAGGCAATGCAGTACTGATGCTAAAGACTTGCTTGACACCTTTTGGCTAGCTCAAGTTCAGAAGAGCCTCCTGAGTGACTCACTGCCTTTAACTGGTAACTGAGTTACGCTGAAGCACTGGTTTTAAATTATTCTCGTGCCTCCTGCGGGAACAGGGATTGTTGCCTGCATTGCCACAATCTCTGTTGAGACCTGAGACACAGCTGCTGGTCTCACTGCTGAATAGGATCTTTTCAACCCACCCGGGGTAGGATATCACCGCACACTTGCCAGAGTTCTGTCAGCCTGTGCTTCTGAGAATGATGTTTAAACTTTCTCTTTTTGCCTCTTATTCTTTGAATCAGATGAAGTCCTCAAAAACTTCTCTGAAATTTTGGGGAATTTTCCTGGTTTATGAGACTGCTTCCTGGACAACTGTAAGATAGGATAAGATACTTCCCTAAATAATTGAAGTGGTTTTTTGGTGTGCCGTTTATGGAAATCGCTCCTTCATGCAGTTAACAGGCTTCAAAACACAGAGGCAGGAAATCGGCCAGATCCCCGTGCTGACTATGCTTTCTAACATAGTTTGTTTGAAATACAAGGATTGACCTGTTTGTTTTGGTCTTTTCCACAGACTAAGAGAAAACTATTTCAAAAAGGAGATGAAATATTTACACTAAGTCCCTTAATACTGGTAGGAAACTACCCAAATATGAAGGGCATTGAGATCCCAGCTGTCTGCCAGAAAGTGACAGAAGGGACTGAGTAGCATTAATAACATTGCCCTGCCCCTTATGTAACAGGCAAAAAAATTATAAGGACATTTGAGACATTGTCAGACTCCAAAAGGACACTGTTGAGGAAGTTCTTGTTGTGTACATCAACATGGGATCCCAACCGTACTCCAGAAAGTTAAATTATTTTTTAAATCCAGTTATTTATGCTTGATAAAACTAATGAGACTGATCCATCACTCCGAGTTGTGCACAGTGTTCTTGGAATGTTGCCATTTTTTAAAATGATACCTTACATCAGTCTGATGTAGGTGCATATGAGGGGTGGATGTAAAACATGATCAAAACATCACAACAGAAGTCTAGCTGTACCTGGTGCGTATTTGCTTTGACAAGGCACAGATCATTACACAAAATGAAATGTAAAGGTTAATTTTTTTACAGTTACGAGTATATTATGTCATTTTATATTTTTCTAGTTATGTTCCTACTGAACAGAAAATTGATACATTCCACCAAAGTGACACACAGGCACAGTCTTGCCCTTAGTCTGAGAGTATTGAAATTTGTAAAAGATTAGGAAGGAGAAAGTGAGGTATGAAACACCAGTCAGAAGTTTTTACTTTCTGGACCTTTCTTTTGGTCCAGAAAGTAGGGAAAGTTGCTCTTCTATTTCCCTCTCACTGAGAAGAGCTGAATTTCTTGAAGCTAGGCTAAATACACGTAGATATAGAAAGCTGTATACAAAATTGCACTCCCGTATTATTACCAGCTCCCAGCAAGAACAGGTTTTGCCCCAAACTTTCTACCAGAAGTTGTACATCGTGTAGTAGAGCTAAGAAAGAAGTAATTGCCATTTCTGACGGGATATCACTTTTCAGAAATTGTACCCCCAGAACTAAAGAGAAATTGATATTTAAAAAAAAAAGAAATAAAACCCAATGTATTTTGGTAGTCATCTTGGTGAAAAACGTACCAGAAATAGATTTGTTTACAAAACAGTTTCTACCACGCAAAAGACTGAAGAAAGCAATGCTGCCTTGTGCCGTGTTTACAGGCTATGAAAAAATAATACAAACATACGATATCGACTCTCTCTCCAAGGCTTTCCATCATTGCATGATGCCTGTCTCCTTTGCTCACTTTTTAAATTTTCAAAGAAAAGACTTTCATAGTTTTTACAGTGTCATCTCTCACATTCAGAAAAAACTCCTGTAAATAACTGCAAGTCTTCTTTCAAAATTCACCTCTAAACTATCTTGTTCCAAGATGCCTACCAAAAGCCTGACGATAGTTAGGCTGTTCGTGTGCTATGACCACTGCCGAGCATGTTGACCAAAACTACAAACTTGTTTCCTGATAATTTACCATTTATCTGGATGATTCAATTATTCTAAACTTATGGCGCCAAAAAAATATGCACCTTTTCCGCAAATATGCTCCCTCGTTAATATGCAGTAGAGAGAACAGAAAAGTGTTGCAGTTTTAATGGCTGGAGGGGGGTGTCACTTACTTATTTTCCTATCACATGAACACAAGGTGGTGCTAATGCTCCTGTCACCAGTACTGATTCTCCACTTCCCATTAAGCCTTACTTGGGTGGTGGTAGCTGATGTGTAGCTGGTGTACCAGATATTTCATTTTCCTTAAATTAATCATAAGAAATAATATCCATTAAGATAAAACATTTCATTTAAAATTAAACTCTTGGTTTTCTTTTGATAAACTGAAAAAAAAAATCCATTTCCAATTGACATAAGAAATAATTTTCTTCATTGTGTTGGTTTGAACCCCAGAACCCTCCAAACAGACCAGTTGTATTCTCAGCTACCCTTCAAGATCCAAATAAAAATGAATTCTAGGTCAAGAAAGAAAAGGAAAGAAGCCTTAAGAGCATCCATATTTTTTTCAGTTCTTAAGAAAGAACTAAAAAAAAATTAAAAAAAAAAATCGGATGAAATGAACATGTGAAATATATAAATAAGTATACTCCCAGATAATTGAAAAGAGCTGGAGATGGGAAAAGATCAGTTTAAATGCTTTCCTGCTCTTAGGGGGAAGTCCTTTGGTACTGCAGAAAGGTGCATCTAACCAGAAGATTAAAAACCCTTTTACTAAGAAAGATGACTATTAAAAATCATTGTTGAAAAATATTCAATGAAAATGTTTATTCCTGAATATGAATACATGCTAAAGAGGTTTGAGTCTATCAACTTGCCCATTAGAGTGGAACTAAGGTAAAGCACTTTTGAAAAGAGATTAAAATTCCAAATAGCAGGGATCGTTTCTTTCCTAAATAAACTAATAGTAAAACTTCTCATTGCATTGAAAGCTGACACTGACGAAGATAAGGAACATAAAAACCAAAGGCATGTTTCATAGAGTATTTTGGATCCATTGTTTCATCAATCTCACGGTTAGCCTACAGTCTAATTTATTGCATAGGAAGGAAATTATAATAAGGATCTTTTTTCAAATATAGTCTATAAAGACATAAAGTCCCTTCTTCCATATTTCTCTTCAGGTTCATCTGATAATTACATAATTATTCTGTTAGAAATTCTGACTAACGGTGTAGTGCAATATTTTTTTGAGGCGTTTGAAAATGAACATACTTCATGAAGGATCGTCCACCCAACCTGCTTCTCCCTTTTTCTGTTCCCTTTTATTACGTAATACTCCCCTATGTTCCTGCTGCTTTTCTTCTTTCTCGTATTTTCTTTTCCCTTAGGAAAATACACAGGACCAAGACCTAAATATCTTAATCTCTTCAGGTTAATTAGACATGAATGTAACTCTGGCCTCATTAAGAAATGTCCTAAAGCAACAGGTAAAATGGAATCAGACAAGTTTGAAATCTCATCTAGAGATCAGCTTGTCAGACAGCCCTAGCTGTTAAAGCAGCCTGGGATCTAGCTACTGTAGAGAAGAGGAAAAACTAAATGCTTAGTATAAATCTCAGTGGAAGAGATGACTAATTAGAGATAATTATACACAGATTTCTTGCATTAAAAGTGCTTTAAAACATAAACATTCAAATTTTACTTAGGCTCCCAAGTGCTTCCTAGGAGGCAAGCTTGCAAAAAATGTCTTTTAAATGATGTCAAACCTTTTAAACCAAATGATTTTTAAGAGGCATCTCACTGAAAATTGTGATGCCTTGAATTTTCTTGTTCACCTTCAGTTTAGTAAGAAACTGCAATAAAATTTATGGCCTAAGTTAGTATCCTAATTGCCCTATAGCAAAGGTAATCAAAAGTCATGCAGTACTGATTTGCTACTGTTCACTAGTAGCAAACTACTTCAAAGCCTGTACCCAAAATTCACTTGATAGGAAGACACTGAACTGTCTTCAGAACTGAGGTTGAAACTGTCAGAACTTCGATAAGGGACATACAAGAGGATGCTGTGCTAAAAATATATCATCTGTGAGATAAGAAAACCCCAAAACTTAGGACACAATCTATAACAGGGCAAATTTCTGGAATATTTATGGAAAATTCTGAAAGTCAGTGTAGAAAAAGTGTCTTAGATATCTTCATCCCTTAGTAGTACTTACACTGGAGCAAATAGAGAATTTCAAATTTTTACGGTGGAACTCCATTTTTCTTTCAGTTTTATATTTGTTATCAAAATCTATCACAACTCCCACAAAATCTTCAGGTCAGTAATACACTGTGAAACTGGTTAATGTACTTTTTTTGAGATAGTAACTTAAGACACCGCAATTTAAAGCACAAACGTTTTTGAGGTTTGGCATAGTTATCACGCAGGTGTCCAGGAAAACCTGTGCATATTTATTTATGCAAGATTCATTGAGAAGAAGTGCCAGTTTTTCATTATTTAAAATATCGTCAATCCATACAGTTCATTTTGGAGAAATAGGAACACACAGCGTTCGTCCATTCATCCATGTAGTTACCTGTCAGATTCTTTATCTTATTATTGCACATTCACGTCAGAAGAACATTTAATGTCTTTATTAACAACCTGAACAATGGGCAAGACTGCACACTCGGCAAGTTTGTGGATAATACCAAGTTGCGGTGAGCGGTCCATGCACAGACCAGGGCTCCCAGGAACCTTACGAAGTTCAATAAAGGATAACGCGAAGTCCTGTATGCGGATGCAATAGTGTCATGCACCTGTACAGTACAGGGCCAAGGCAGAGAAAGCAGCAAGCACCTGGGGATCCCGATGAACAAACTGAACGAGAGTTAGCAAAGTGTCCCTGCAGCAAAGGACAACAGCAGGCCAGACTGTATTCAGCGGGTAGAGGGAAGTCATCCTGTGCCTCTCTGCAGTACTTCTGAGACCGTATCTGACGTACGGTTTGGTGCTCCCCAGTACAAGAAAGATATCGACTTCCTGGAGTGACCTCAGCAAGGTGGGACAGGACAGAAGGCAACACACACACATTGGAACATAGGAAATTCCAGCTAGATATTAGGAGAAATGTTTTCACCATGGGGTCATCAAATACTAGAGTGGGGTGCCTGGAGGCGTTATGGGTTCTCCATCTTTGGGAATATTCAAAGTTGAAAGGACCAGGCTCAAAGTGGAGGTTAGACCAAAAATTTCTCGAGATCCCTTCCAACTTAAGTTATTTTAGGATTCTGTGATCGATCACTTTTTTCATTACACCAAAAGAAAACAGGGTAAAAATACTTGCATATAAAAAACCTTCACAATCACGATGTGTGTAACAAACTATTCTGGGCAACTTTAAAACAAACCCAAACCTTTCAATTGATTCAACCCATTCTTCCAATGAGATAATAGTCCTGAACAGCCACAGAAAATACAAACATTTTTTCAGCACTTCACTTGAACTTCAAAAAGTAGAGTTGATATCATCATTGCCCTTCCAGTGAATTACTGTCTTCTAGTTAGGGTCATTGCTATCAGCATATATTGAAAGAGATCAGCCATTCTGAGTAGGTGAAGAACTATAATATGTAACTGGTCATAACGATAATGAATGTTTAATGACTGTGAAAGTTTTAAAAGGAGCAGTTCCTTAAGTATACAAATCTCAGTTTTCATAACTAGAATTGGTACTTTGGTACTAGCCATGTCAATAGTTTGAAGCTAATAACAGTATGTGTACAAGGTTAATATTCTCACTATTTATCTTATTTTCACTTGCTTACCATCAGAACACACTGGCAGTGATGATGGAGATAGAGAGTCAACTAAAGCAGAGTGTGAACACCCACAATCATAGAAAACACACTGCAATGAAAATAAATACTGCAGGGTGCTAGATGAATGTCAGGAAAAAGCAATGAATTTGCAAGATTTGTTGTGCCAGTAAAAAGCGAAATAAGAAGAATATTGTGTCCACATTTGTTCTATAACTTTTTTAAGCAGAAAAGAATTTTTTAGAGGCAGTCTTCAAGACAGAACAGAATTGGACAGCTATTATTTATCAGACAGACAATATAAATCTGTAATTGGAAGGTGTCTGAGTCTTACAGTGTTAAAGCATATAGACAATTACAGAAATATTCTGATAATTATTAATGCAGTTGGGGGTGCCAGGTGCAGAAGACTGGTTCCCCCATTCCTTAGTACATTTTTAACTGAAAGTAATGTGATGGAAGTGTTAGTATTCAAGGCTGCTAGTTCTTCTCTGCTAATTTACATTTATATTCTTAACATCTAGATTGAGCCTAGGGAAATTCAAAACTCTATTTCATTAATGCTAACTTCTACAGAAATCCCAATATGCATAGAAGTTCCTAGATTGCAAGGCTAGTTAGATGAGAATGCAGAAGCTAAACATAATCGCTGGGTGGTTATGATAGTTAAATACGTACTCTCAGTTTTGACTTTTGAAATCCCTATAGACATAAACACACTGTTCTAAAAAGTTAAAAATATGAAGTAACAGAGTAATGGATTAAAATATCTTTAAAACAAGTGTTTTGAGTTTAAACTCTTGTTTGCATATACGTTTTAAACTGTTACAGCATAACAACATTGTGTTTGGCTTTTTCAGAAGTTTCTGTGAAGAATTAGATAATTTAATCTCTCTTCTTTTGGCTTTTGAATGGATGGCAAATTACAAATACATGTGCAGCCATTTTAACAGTACAGATTGGGTCGTGTTCTGGCAGGCTGTTGTGAAGTGCTGCAGTTTTACAATGCTAATGCAGCATTAATGTGCACCCATTTACTGGCTGTCATCAGCTCTGTGCAGAAGGTTCTGATGCAACTTCTTCTTTAAAAATAACTCATTTAGAGATCTGGATGCAGAAATCTTGGTCACCTGCAGAAATCCCTGCGTATATATAAACATGCCTCTCAGTGCCTGAGGTTTGTCTAAACTGGCGATGTAACGTTTTTCCTGCAGAGTTGAACACCACCTGTTTTTATACCAATCAAAATGAGAAATAGAAAACAGAGTAAAGGCATGCCGAATCTACACATCTGATTAGGCAATAATTGGCTCAGGATGAGTAAGACTTGCTAATTTTGTTATATGGTGATTTAGTGCCTTAGGTCCGCCTGCAATTTCTGCCAGGCACGTTACTCCAAAACTGAAGTTCTGACCTGCCTCAACCCTATGGAACCTATGTAATGCATATCCATTCAACAATAAATAAGGCACATTTGCTTTAAGTGATCAGCAAGTTCTGCTTTGGTCTAGTTTGTATCCATCTTGCACAGGTAAGACTGCACCAGTACGAGACTATAGAGAATCAGACCCAGAATAAATAAATTAAAAGTGATTATAAAATATGCATGGGGCATTTTTGTAAAACCATATTTTCTGCAAGGTAATCTCTTATGGAATTTATAGTACAGTATATCACCAAAGAGAGAAACTGGAGAAAAGGTTAATAGCTGGACTAATTATAAATCCAGATATATATAATTCAGCCTCCTAAACAGCATCATGCCCTTGCGGTTTAAGTTAGAAGTTATAAGGGAAACACTCTTCTGGAACCTATTGGTCTTTTTCTGTAATATTTATGAGTATACTAGCATTTAATTCATTATTTATAGGTTTCTGACATGCATCTCATATGTTTGATATATCATTTTTATCAGTAGTACTTTGTAGACAAGCAAGTACTTCAAGAAAGCAGAACATAATGTAAATCTGCAATAGCCTTTGGGAAAATGTATTAAGTATGTAAACCTGACTAAATAATGTGTGGAGATATAGGACAGCATGTTAAACTTACAGTTTTGCTATAGCTGGGGTAAATTTTAATGTTTGTGTTATTCATCCTAACTGCAAAAATCTTTAATTTTAATTTTCACTATACAGCAATGTATAAGAAACACAATCATTCTCATGCGAATAAGAACTAAAATACCATAGAGTTCCCTCATGCTCCTTTAACCTAAGGCTTCTTTATGTTGTTTGTATATTGGATAGGAAGAAGAGAATCAGTTTGAAACAATCCAGCGTAATATTTGGTATAAAAACTAATGACTGGCTGGAAGATCTTTTTATAAATGAAGGAATTATGTGCAATTTAGCTGTTCGCAAACTGATAAGCACACATATCTATATATAAAATAGGAAGCTGTAATGTTGTGTAGAATTATTACTACACATCTTATGGTCTACAAATGGAATGTATGTACAGTAAAGCAGCTCCAGTAGCTTTGAACTGTAAAATTTGGGATGATGGGACCTTAACTTATATACTATTTAAAAGAGACTAATATCTGTCTGTGGAAATGCACAGGAAAAGTTTCTGGTGTGAGAATAAATCAGGTATATCAATATAGAAATACTATGAGTCATGAGTAGAAATAATAATAATGAGATATAGGTCCATTTGAAAGATAAATGGAAAAGTGCAGTAATACTCCTTGAAACTGTGCTTTGCAATACAACATAGCTAAACAGTATGTATCTGACCAAATTTTTACAGCTGAAGATTATATTTTTGGCGTTTAAACGCATTATTTTTTTCCCCTCTTTCACAGATCTTGCGTTACTATAACTACCACAATTCTCAATTCTTTGATAATTTTACATGAGTTGTCACAAAAAAATAATAAATTTTTTGGAGACCTCATCAGAGATAATTATCCTTTTGCTAGATAACCTATCAAATGCACAAAGAGCTTCTGTTCCATAAAACTCTCAGTGGTTGTGGAGAACAAAGAATTTCAGGCATTTATTTATTCATTCTCAAAACTAGTAAAAGTGACAACTAGTCAAGCCTCTCAGTAACTGCAACTAAATGCAATGGCTTTCAACCTTTTTGGAGCGAGATTCACTGCTGACATTCTTCCTGAATCCTATTCCCTCAGTCCTTGCTGGAGATAAAAGACAGGAGGACCAGAACTGTTTGGGGTGGAGGCTGCAAGGGTCAAAGGAGTTACTGCAGTGAGTTGTGCTGGAATCAATCTTGGCAAAGGGGAAATACAAAAAGAGTCTGACCTGCCCCGCAGCTACTGCTTTCTTCCTGACTGATGATGTGGGAATAATGCAAAAATAAGTAAAGCCACGTATGTCACTGTTTGGGAATCGCTAACCTAGGAAACAAGCACCAAGTTAGGTCTCTGCAAATTAGGTTCTACTCTCAGTTTGGCAACTAGACCATATTCCAGACCTCATTTTGTCATCTGTTAGAACAACGCTGACCTTTACAGAGAATATCAGCGTCTATTAATGAAAAGTACATCGTGAGAGTGAGAAAAGGCTCTATTGTTGTTGTGTGGAAGAACAGAAGAGAAAAAGGTAATAATTTTACAAATTTAGGAAATAACATTTTTGATATTTAGCTGTATGAAGATACGTATATGATGTTTACTGGGCAGGTTCTTTTGAACCAATATACTATTCTTTTTAAAAGCAATTGACAGCAATCTATTTTCAATAAATTTAATTTTTTACTTTCAAATGTGACTGGGAAAAAACTTCAAAAACCCATCAAACAAAAATAAACTTTGCTCCAGTTGATAATATCACACAGGCCTCCTGTAAACACAAGCACTAAATCTTTAACTCATTACCTCTTTCCTTGTTAGACACTAAATGATACTTCTTTTCCATTGTAAGAGGAATGAAGAGTATGCATTTTCTGAGCTGCTGAAGCTTGTTATTGAAATTAAGCTTTATGACACTGCTGTTTTCCATACTTGGACCCAGTCTATTGGACTTGTGTGGCTGCTTCCAGAAATAAGAAGGGCAAATGTCAATGCGTTTTCAAAAGCAAAGGCAAGGAACAGGTTGTTAAATGGGCTGAGTTAAGCAGTCTCCTAGAAAGGACACCGACTAAAAGTAGTATGCGGTAGAGCTTGTCCTAATGTGCTCCTCCGTTTCTGTGACAGTACAGTCCAAACTCAACAATGTCCTTTCCTTTTACATTTAATACCTTGGCATCTCTGTGGTTTTCAGTAAGATTGATTCCTTTAAAAAGGTTGGATGGCAAGGAACATATCAACCCCTTCACTCATCTTTAAATAAAAGAATCTGTATTTCAGTGTTTATGAAGTAGTGAGGAAGTACTGCCTCTATTTTCCAAAGAATTCTTGTCAATTTTCCTTTCCACATGTTATAAACCATATTGATGTGAATGCCTTCTGAAGTTACTCAGTCAAAAAAGTAATTCATTTCAGTAGAATGATTTCTTAGGCACATCACTGCCCTGTAGACTTTCATCAGATTCCTTTCTTCACATGAAAAATGAGTACATTTCTAAACTACAATTTTAAATATTGAATAAAGCTACGGATATCAATAACTTTGATTATTCAAGACATGAGCTTACAAAGTGTTGAACACTATTATCAAGGTACAAAGCAAGAGCGTGCAGCCTTTTCTATGTAGCATGCAGCACTTTGGAGGATTGGACCCTAAAGAAAGAGGATTAACAGTTTATAGGAATTAATGGAGAGAGACAGAAGCCAAGATATTACGTAAGCCCAATATCTAGCCTTTTAGATTATTTAGATATCTTAATTTAGAAAGATATATTTAATTTATAGTAAAAATGCATTCAGGTGTAGATCAATAGACTTTTTTCCATTTAGTCATGTACCACATCTATTTTATAGTGTTCATGTTGTCTTGGATCAAGGAGTTGGCAGCTCTGGATAGTTAACACATCATTAACACACAGTATTAGCATACGATAACAACAGGTTATACCGACAACAATATACACTTTGTAATTTGACAACATTCATTTAGAATTAGTAACAGAGGGTGAGCTAGGAAGTAATATTAAAAATGGCATGGCAGTGAAAACCAGATTTTTTGGTACTTTATTAATAACTTAATGTGTATACTTTAAGGTCCTGAGAGCTTATGTGTTAGCTTCGTATTTTCACATGACTGCAATGGAAGTAGAAGACAACTGAAATTAGATACATGATTACAACCCTAGGTATCTCTGCAGTTTGTCAGTATTTTACTGCGTGCTAATTCTAGAGAAAAAAACAATAGTTTAGTTCTGCATCCAGTCAGTTTTCCAGTCAAGTTTTTCTCTTTGGAAGTCAAGTGAAATTCTGATGGAGAACGGGCACATATTTATCTTTCTTCCATATATGTATCATCTTGGAGCATTAATGTTTCCACTAAAAAATATGCCATATTTGTTGAGCACTTTGATAAATGACAAATGCACTTGTTCGTGAATTAGGATCTCTGTTCTGTAAGTTGATTTTAACATACTTAATATGTGCTTTGATTCTTACAGCTCTTTATCTTGCTTCTTGATTTCAGCGGAGTTTTCTTCTTCAAGGAGTACATGCTTTCAGATGGACGTTTTGCCTAGGGTATTCTGATTCATCTTATTCCAGTGCGTTTTCCTATTCAGCTAGTTGACATGAATCGAAAATTTATTTTCTTTTCATCAAGAGCTTTCTCTTTCTATGAGGTATAATTTTATTTACTTTTTCCCTTTTCTTTTGCCCTTTCTTTCTGGTTCTTTTTGATAATTCATTTAAAGGAAGCAACATTTTATTTAATGCTGTTGTAAACCATCAGTGAATATATTACTACGGTGTAAATTATTCCTCTTTCATGAAACACTAGAAGAATTGTAATCATACAAATTCTGTAAAGTCAATGGAGTAACTTGATTGAATGAGAGAAAACAATATCCTCTCATTTCACTAATCTAGATCCTACAAATTAGATAACAACACATCAGTAAGCACTGATGAGCCTAGTTTGCAGGTAAGTAATTAAGGGCCAATAGAGAGTAGGTAAATCTCTGAAAACCTCATCTTAAATTGTTTTCCCGGGCTGTTTATGCTGGACAATATTTGGAACCAGATGTTCCATGGATTACAGTAACACTGGTTTTAGTAAACCTTCCCTTCCCCTCTGCTGTCAATCAGAATCTTCTGCATTACAATTTCCAGATACTTAACAGAAATAAGTAATCGCTTTGCTCAGCTTCAAAGCCTGACATTTCAGGTATAAGATCAAAATACACTTTAGGACACAGTGGAAGACTCAAAACTATTTTTCCTCTGAGATGGTATTAGTATTGCAGCCTTTATTCAGCAGTATCTCAACCCGTTACTCTGTCTTCTGTAATTTGTAATATAAAATGTATTATACACACATATGCTTCATCTATAAAGAATTATCTTCCACGCTGAAAGGATAACAAAGAAGGAAGTGTTCCACAAATACGATAAAATTCCCAATTTACATTGGAAAGTACACCAGTTCAAGATCTAGTGTGTTGGGTAGAGGTAAGAGATTAGAGTTATCTTTCTCTAGTCCCAGGCAGAAAGTATATTCTTTTCCCAAGCTGCACAGGCGAGCTTAAGGGACTCATTCGTAACTGCTTTATACAGAAAAAACTAATCGATGAAGTTGGGAAAAGGAGAAAAACTCTATGGTTAAAGAAAGGATTAATGTATTTGCATGATAGTTATACTTCAAGATTTTAAAATGCAAACATAAAACCTTGATTTGCATTTCAGATCAGTAACATATCAGGCACAACTTTAAAATCAGCTGATGATATATATGTACTTTTAATGAAAGAATGTTACAAGAAGATGCAGAAAAGCTTAATGAGCAGAATAACAGAAAAGATGAAGTTCAAGCAAAATTTTCTTTGGCCCCTTTTACCTGTACGCTACCACACGCACAAGAACTGAGAGATGAAAATTCCAAGAAATTACATGTAAAAATGGGAGGACATATCTTAAAAAATGAGGATATTGTAAAAAGATAACAGGAAATAAGACCATTGATGCTGAATACTAGAACACACAAAGAATAAAATATAACTAACAGAAAATACAGTTTTAATAAGGGGTTTTAAAATAGGATCCGTAAAGGGATAGCAAGATAACTATTCACGTAAGAATAGCTGTCTGTCTTAAAGGTCTGTGATGGAAGAGTAGTTACAGACACACTTTTCAGCGAGCATCCAGCTTTCACCAGCCTTGTAAGACAGGACCCTTACAAATGTGAGAGCTACTACACTTTATATCACATTAAGAACAAAGAATTAAAAGGAAAAATTAAGACCATTATTTCCTCATCCATTATTAGAAGATCAGCATTCTCAAGTTAAAAGGGTGTTAATACGCATGGCAGGGACCCTAAATAAGAATTTTATTTCTTACATAATATTATTCTGTCCCAAAGTATTGTCCATTTCATTCTTACTTTAGAAATACTGATCTTTAAACTTTCACCAAATTCCAAACCGTCATATAAGGGAATAGTAGGAATTCTTTGGTACTGTTATGCTTTATGTGGAGTTGCTTTAATTTGTGTATCTGAGAAAGCAAGCCACTCTGAAAAACGGTTCCTTAAATAACACTGTGGCATTTTATATCTTGCCACAATGATTCCAGATTACACTCCTTTACTGTAAAAAAAAAAAGGTGCCTGTTTATCAGGGCCAAAATTAATTTTGAGGTCCAAAGATCAAGCTCTCAAAGCATCATAATGTAGTCAAAGATTGTCAAGTAAGAAAATGACATCATTTATTCTTCTATAATCCCACTGTTTTAAAATTATATCACCTATTTAATCTACCCTTAAGGAACACTATTAAGAAGGAAACATTTTTTAACAAAAAAGTTTAAGATAGGGACTGTATTTCTCTGTGACTAACGTGAGAGGTACTAAGGCTTTTACTTCAGCAGGAGACTGCAGAACTGCAAATGAAGGCCTAAGTTTTGAGAAGAGATTACAGAAACATCTTTATATCTTGGATTTGCATCCTCTGAGTTTCTGTATTTTGCCTAGAATTCTGGCCTTTGTATAACTATTCAGCTATGAATTAACTGTAATTGGAAAGAATTCATCAAGAATCGGCAATTACATTTCTGATCCAATATCC
Organism: Aptenodytes patagonicus; assembly: GCF_965638725.1. Classification (NCBI taxonomy): domain Eukaryota; kingdom Metazoa; phylum Chordata; class Aves; order Sphenisciformes; family Spheniscidae; genus Aptenodytes; species Aptenodytes patagonicus. The sequence continues at coordinate 19,041,441 of NC_134957.1, forward strand.
AGAATAAAATTCAGTTCAATCTCTTCAGGTTTTGTTGGCCTAACCGGAAGAAACACGGCAAGAAAATCATTTTTGTCACTGAAATATGCACAGAAAGCAGTGTCGCTGAGTAAGCAAACACCACATTTGTAACGACCTGGACATGCTCCTAGATTGAGAAACGGTGCATAATAAACTGTATAGCTTCCCAAAACAATGGTTACTATTTAAGTGACATTCTTGCATATCTCACAGTTTCCCTTTAGCTTTTGAACAAAGGTTTGTCTTGCAGTTTGCATTCCTCTTGAAAATAATACTGATTTGCAGTATCTCCAGAACTGCTACATTTAACCTATGTATTGTTCATGCTGTTTGCAATTCTACTACCACCAAAGATCTACAATAGCTCTGTCAAGTTCTCTGTTAGTCTGAGTAGTATTTACTCCATATTTTCAAATGGTTTCTCTTTTCTGGTACAGTATACAAAAGAAAAGGCATAACAGGACAAGGAAAGGTTTATACCGGCAGCTACCCATCTGAAAATATATGCTGTTTTATTCTTTAACTTTCTACAGAACTTGATCTGCTTATTACAAGATTTCCTACTATCATTCTCTGACAGCTGTCTAAAGAAGATACCCACAAGCTATTATAACTTATTTCCACATAGAATAATACTCTCAATAGTGGGGCTTTAGGTATTTAGACTACATCAGAATAGGAAATCGGTATAAAAAAGGAACCCCCTTCTTCCTAAGAACTGGTGAACATTGATTCTCATCTCTGATCGTGAGAACATCTTTCAGTTTATGGTTGGGAGACAGGCTCATTTTCTTCTACTACTGATAGAAGCTATCCATCTCTGCTCTGGGAGCCGCACATCTGCACCCTCAGACAGAATGTTCTGTCAATTGGTTAAGGCAGCTGTGATGGAAATTTTTATCCAGAGGACATTTCAAATACAGAGAAGCAGCACCATGCTGACATCAGACATAAGTGCGACTGAAGCCATGCAGCTGGCATAAACAATGTGCCTTCCTACTACCTCTAGCCGTGGCATGCCACCAGCTCAGATAACAGTCCTGCCCGTAAAAGCTGCTTCTCAGGGTTGAAATGGACTCTATTTACATTCTTTTTATACTGCGTGGTAGAAGAATAACTGAGCAATAAATAAAACAGTTTATATTGTACCGTGCAAAGAAAATTAGGAATTCTTGTGAATGGTCTTCAGCAATAGTCAAAAGACACATAATTCTCACTGCAACTACCCCAGCTGACCACAGCCAATTGTATCACAGCAATGCTTGGTGATGTAGATATCCACATCATTAACAGCATAGTAACTACTATTAAGTGAAGGCTTCATTAGCAGCTTTGAGAAAGAGGCAAGGATATAAAAGGGGATAGTGTGAAACTTTACCCTGTTTTTTAAATAATGACACTTGAAGGTCATGGCATGGTAGTGTTGAGAGGACTCCAATGCTGCAACCTATGCTATGTCTGCTCTTCAAGAAAACATGCCTTCCAGTGCTGTGAAGTGAATACAGGCTTCTCACAGTACTAAAATTTACTTTTAGAAGATTACTGCATCATCTGAAATATGCTTCAGTCTATAAATATAAATAAGTCTTTTAGCTTGATACGGCACCAATGAATATTGAGAAGTGAATATCTTTCCATTACTATACTCAGTTTATTCCTTTTTGTTATCTAAGAATTCTGATCTGTATTCCTTTGCCCTTACTGAATGGATGTTCCAGTATTCACAGCACTTTGATAACTCCTGTTTTAAAATCTATTTGTTACATCTATTGCTCCCCCCACCTAAATTTGTCATCTGTGTGGAAGATATAACACTGCAACCCTGAGTTAAAAAGGATGAACATACTGAATAGTTGTTTTGCAGGAATGTATTTGCATAGCTTTATCTCTGGTCGGCCTATGAGTCACCCCAAATTAAGGCCCCGTTTTGCTGTGCACTGAGCGCAGCAGAAGAGTATCTTGGGGCTTAAGACAATCTCAAGCAAACCCTGCATACAGGTATGAGATGTACAACTAACATACTATTTGCTGTCTTGTTGTTTATTTATTGTTTTAGAGAAATGGATCTCTATGGATAGACATGACAAGATTCAGCATAGGACTCATACAGTCGAATCTGCTCCTCCTCCACTTCTAGCGCTCCACCTACACCTCCAGGCTCTCCCTCATGGTGCTTTCTCACCTCTCGCCTATCCCAGCATCCCACATGTAGCACGAAGCCGATTGACAAATCACTAATATGGCAGCAAGATGAAGATGTCCTCACACACAAAGAAACCCCGTCTGCAACACGTGTTTAACCGTGTCTGCAGCACATGCTAAAGCATGTGCTAAAGCCTCTCTCCCAATCCCACTCAGCCACGTCTCTCCGTCCATCAGAACATAAGGTATTTCAGAGACTGTATGTCAACGTGTAATTCAATGGCTAATATGCTTCCGTTCGATTCAACCGTTTTGGAAGGTGCAGGATTCGGTCACAGCTGTTTGTAAGATTCCAACATTACAATACTAAAAATGTCATCTGTATAGAAAAGGTTATAGAAAAACAATGAATGACTTCACTACTTTTCAAAGTTTTCAAAAAATTATGATTCAACTAACACTCCTTAATCTGCATATTTTTTCTAGAAGCCTTCAGATTTTGATGATATCAGGAGACGATATCAGGATCATAAGATGAAGAGCATCCAATATCAGGAAAACTGCTGCAAAACAGACTGGTCTAAAAGGATATTTCACAAAGGAAAAAAAAAGTTTCTTTTTTTATACGCTGTTCTAATACAGATTGGTTTTTTTAAAGAAACTTACTTCAAGTCCAACGCACTAACAATATCTCAGATAGGCTATAGTGCCTTAACTTTTAGATTTTTTTTTTATTCAACTACATCTCAACATAATTTTATTTTATCCTTAGCTGACTGCAAGCTTTGCATATTCCTTTTAACTCCCATCTGTATACCAATGATGTCAACGTCTGTTTTCAGGTTTTCAAGCTTGCTCTTGATGGAGAATTTTTCTGACAGTTTTGTGCAGCATTTTCCATTTTAGTGGTAATGCTATTGACCTAAGAGTTTCCATCATGCACTAAAAAGTATTACTGGTATAGATCTCTGTTTCTTTATAAAGATCCATAATACTCCGTGCCAAAAAATTCTCACAGCCATGGAAAAATTACAGGACCACATTCCTATCACAAAAGAGAAAGTAATTCTAGAAGTGCTAAAGTAACATGAGTTATTTGAACTCTTGTTAAAATATTACTGAAGTATTAGTACAAGCATTTAAATAGACTGTGAGTAGCTATTTTAGGGAATAACTAAGGGATATTTTTAGATACCCAGCCTTCTGAGCTGGAGTTTTAAGAACTCATATCACATAAAGTTAATATTCTTGTACTATAAAATCTCTTAATAATAGTGAGAAACAGGAAATGGGGAAGGAGTGTACACTCTTTCCGTTTAATCCAAATATTCCAAAAGGGAATTTTACATTAATTTTGACAAAACTTATCTCGCATTTAAACTAGATGCAAAATTACCGATGCAAACTTTTATGCCACTGCAGAATGAATACAAGATGTGTATATGCTTTGTTTGAATCCAGTTGTAGCAGTAACACCTATTAAAATTTGGATTACATGAATATCAAAGATGTTTTAATGGGGAAAAAACTAAAATGTGAATTCTCCTTAGAGTTCTACCATAGAGATATATGGATATATATATGGACCACCAGTTGGAATAAGGTCAATGGTATCGTGCCTATTCCTAACCTCTAAGGATCCCACTAAGGTTTGGCCACTGTCTGGGAAACACAAGAGTGTACCACATAGAAATCAGCAAATGCCAGAGGCTCTTTATTTTGTAGGAATAAACCTACCACCCTTTCCACAAATCCTATTTCAAAAAGAATATGAAAGAAAAATCAATGGCTGGAAACACAGATTTTCCAACTTCTTATGCTGGAAAACCACACGCAGAGATCTAATTCAGCTCTGAGTGTCAGGCTTTGAATGATCTAATTTTGGCCAAATGTGTCACAGCTTTAATGTTATTTAAATGTAGGGGGGGTTTTGTCTGTGAATATTAGTGAAGTCCTTGCTGCTTTAGATAAGCAGATGACATTCCATTCCTCTTTGTTTCCCTCATTAAAGCAAAGAAGTTGAATATTAATGAGTGTGGAGAATTATGTTGTCATGCATGTTAGTCTAGAAAATATAAATTCATCTCATAAAAAAGTCAAAGGATCAAAGAAGGTTTTTACTGTTAATTGGAAACAAAGTGTCAACGGTGTCCTGATTCAAAGGGCGCTCAAGGATGATAAGGGAGGGTTGGTTTTTTTTTTTCCAAAAAGGAAATATAATTAAAGTATAAGTGGAGTTATTATTAGTACTTCTTTACTAAAATCCTTTTCATTGCCTGTGGCATTCAATGTGGCATTCCCAATGTTCAAAGTACTTTAAAAATAAAAAACTATATTCTCACAAACATACTTCAAAATCACTAAAAGTAATATTTTTATAACCAAAAGCACGTTAAACATTATGGTGGAAAGTATTTTAAATATGGTAGTTTTACATGCTTTCTTTAAATCTACACATTTAATGCAACTAGTACATTTTCATTGTTCTTTTGGTAAGTCAACTTAAAAATAGCGCATTTAGCTTGTGTCTAATTAACAGACAGAAAATAACAGAGGATCGCCTCCCCATTTTGGACTCCTGTGCTCAGCCCTAATTGCAGCAGTAAAAGTTAAACCTGTGCTTGCTGAACAAGCCTAGAAACACTAGATTTCTTGCACACACACATGCACACACCAGAACAACAGACTGAGCTTATGCTAGCATGGAGTATACTGTTAGAATTTCCTTCAGTTATGAGTAATGCTATACTCAACATGTACTCAAAACAGCAGTATTACAAGCACATCTTAACTGTTTAGACTTCACTAAGTAACTCTCAAGAAAGAGCAAGTGTCTTTTACAGGTCAGAATATGGAGTATCACAGGAGTATAGACAGGGAACATTTTTATGTTAATGTTCTTTCTAATTAAATACATAAACTGTAAACTCTAAGGGATAGATCTCACTTTTCTGATGAGACAACCTCTGTGTCTTTATAAAATGTAAGGTCATTTGTGTGGTTTTCTTTAACATTGTTTAATTGCAGTAGTCTTCAGATACATCTTGCAAAAGGTTCGTATTGTTTACTGTAGCAACTGTACATGTTAATTCTTATTTCCATATGAACAGAAATCTGCTGAAAAAAGTGAAAACCTATTATTTATATTAACCTCAAGAGACAATGCTAAAGTCAAGTGAATATTGACAATACTATCTGAAACTTTCCTGGTCTTTTTATATGATCTCTAAGGTAAAGCTTAAAAGGTTACAAAGTCATATAGTTTGGACAATCAAATAAAATGCTCTAAAATATATTTATTAGCAAGGCAAAATCCAAACAAAAATATTCTGTATGCTCCTCCACATGCATCAGCTGAAATACTATGAGAATAAATTAATACCATTTAATCACTATTACATTTTACTAGAATACTTGTTAATAACACCAACAAATAATTAAAACATAAGTGAGAGATGATATTACAAATCATTACTGCTTAGAACAGAGTTGTGTGAACTTTGTTTCAGTAGTAATAGAATTTGCATGATTACAAGTGCAGTGGGTGCCATTAAAATTTTAACATTTGCCACCTTTTGTCATTGTAATTCTGCATATATTCAGGGGCAGTGAATTTGGAGGTCTTAAAGCACCTGATGCATCTATGTAAGTCGCAAATTATATTTCATTATAAAATAATTTGAATGTTCTGCTGATAGGATTATTCAACTGCCTGAACTTGCTGCCATCATTTTTCTTTGAACATAACCCTCTGGGGCAATGTCAACCCAATGGTCAACAATTACTATTGTTCAAAACACAGAAACTTGTTTTTAATTTTAAAGTTTCACGTCCACTCCTTTCAGCTTGCAAAATGGCAAGTCAATGAAGAAAGTCCCCTCTTAAAAACATGCATGCATGGGGGATATTTTAGGATATTTATGAGCAATAGCCCCTTCATCTAATAGGTAAGCTGTAGACATGAGTTAATTGCTCAGATCTCAGAAACGGGACTTTTGTGTGCATGCTTGTGTGGGGAATACCCCTGTGCCTATAAAGCCATTCAGCAATAGTCATTAATTCCAGCATGACATGAAGTAAAATCTGATGTGGTTTCAGACTGGTGAGAAATTAATCATTTTTTCTCCTCACCACTTGAGACATAGAATCATTTAGGTTGGAAAAGACCCTTAAGATCATCGAGTCCAACCATAAAACACAAAGGGCAAATCTCCCCAAAATTGGAGAGCTTAGGGAATCCATGCTGAGGAGCAGAAGCTTTTAGGCTTCACTTTCAGAGCAAGGAGAACTGCTGGACTCACAGTCTAGGCCATGGAGGAAGCAGGGTGGCTCAGCAGGCTCAGGCTGAGTGAGGGCAAAGCCAGCGAGACATAGCTGCTCAAACACAATCATTGTGGCTGAGCAACCGGTGCTGTCGTATAAGAACGGAGACAGAAACACCAGCTTTCTGCATTAATTGCCATGTATTCTACAGTTACATCTACATATGTTAGAATCATATGTAGACCTACATATGTAGGTCTACCTGTCTAGGTGGTAACAAAGGCTTCAACACTATTGTCTAATCCTGCTAGGACATCCAAATGCTCTGACTTCTCCAGGAGGGCACTGTTACCTCCTTCCAAAAGGACCAGCCTAGCTACAGTCCTCTGCTGAAAAGATTTTAAAAGTTTAGACTTCAAAATGGCATAAATACACTTTTCTATTAAGCTCCAGTGAAAAAGATTAACAAAATAAGATAGTTGTTAACGGAACAAGAATGTTACATTAACTTCTTCAATTACTGCTTTCATATGTTTGCTTAGTTTTAAATATATAATTCATAGGATCAGTGTGGTTAGAGATGTAAAAGACCTATTTAGGTCATCTAGTCCATCTTTGCCAGCACAGCATTATTTTCATCACTGTATTGTCCATTTTCTCTTTAAACCTTGATAATCTGTAAGTCATGTAGGGTTTATAAGCTGGGTGCTTAGCAGAAATGTTATTTGCAGATGATAATCACAAGCCAAGGAAAAACAACATTGCAATACACACTAAATTTATAGATGCGGTTTCGTCCATTGCAAAATGGCTGTAGCTATTGGTACTAAGCTATCAGTGAAGTCAAGTACCACACAAGTATACCATTCACATCTTTTATGTGTTTTGACTACAATATGCTACATAGAATTGTGTTTAGTATATGAATTTGGCCTAGGAAAACTAATTCATGCTGGTGCACTGACAGCAGAAGCATGCTGTCAGGAAATTTGTTTAAAAAAAATATATCCTAGAACTCCCCAGCACAGATACTTTGCTATAAAAACATGATTCAGGATATATGCACACGCATGTGCACAAGCACACGAAGGAAGGCTATTTTTGGAGGTACTTATTAACAATAGAGGGAGCCTCTACAACCAAGTATGGCTGCCTGTCTGTTACACGTTAAAATCAGTTAAGGTGAATTCAAGCATTCACTTTTTTTTTTTTAAATGACCATAAATATAGGAATCCCCAAATCTGCTGCTGAACCACAAAGAGGCAACATTTGTGGTACGGGTGAGGAACACCACAGCCCTGGAAATATGCTGAAAGCTGCTACTTAGACTGAAGTGAAACAGAACAAATACCTATGACTTGCAAAAAATAAAAACTGCTTCCAAACAACTCTTAACAGATACCACAGGCTTCTTAAAGGGGTGAAACAGGAGTCAGGAAACCCTAAATCTTTTTTTTATTTGTTTTTTTTTTTATATATATTATTTGTGTGTGTATGTATATGCATATAAAAGTGTGTATATATATTTAAATGACTTTTCTTATTATGAAGGAAACATTCAGTTTGGAACCCAGTGTTAATAGACTGGTTTTTGTTAAGTCTGAAAAGTCTGAAACAAATGCCTCAGAGCTTTCCACACTTTCTTAATGCAGCAAAGACTTTGGAACTTAATGAGAACAATTAAAACATCAATACTGTCAATAACGGTACTTCAGAGCATTTTCACAGAGACCTCTGACTACTGGGGTTGTCTGCAGTCTGAAAGAGTGACAAGTTCTAGAGTGAGGAAGAGCAGAAAATGTGCTATCTGAAGAAGTGTGCTGGGACAACATAGGCTGTGTAGAATATAGATATAAAATTCAGACAATTCCGTCACTAAAGCCGCTACCTTAAAGAAAGCAAAGGAAGAGAGAGCTTTCCCAACGTCTTCTGAACGCTCCAAAAACCTCCCTTGCCGGAGCCAGTTGTCTCTAGGCTCTAGCCAGCTGTCAAAGGCTCTAGCTACAGATTTCCAGCTTTTATCTGTCTTTTTGGAAACAAACAACTCCCCAGTTCTCTGTGGAGTACTCTAATTAATGAAAGCTCATGCATTTATTCTGCACAGTATATAAACCTACTTACAAAACAAAGCAGAACAAGGTTCATCACATCACTCGCAGTCTGAATTTTCCATCACTGGAAAGCAGAAAGGGTAAGATCAGTTGACAGATTCAGGGCATGGGATTGACAGTCAAGAAGCAGAACGGGGGCCCAAAGAGCTTGTGCAGTTTCTGTCCTTGGAGGTTTTCAAGACCCCACGGTAAAGCCCTGAGCTGCCTGGCTGGACCTTAAAACTGACCCTGCTTCAGCAAGAAGTTGGACACTATGACCTCCTGAGCTCTCTTCGAACCTGATCTATCCTACGATCCTTTGACTTTTTGTCTCCATGTTCAAACTGGTTTTAAAACAAGAACCACCCATACAACAAAGAATAATTAAGATGAGTGATAAGTAGACTCAGTTATCAAGGTTTAATAGAACTCGGATATTACCTGAATACCCTCTTGAACAGCTTTGATCACCCTCGTATTTCTAGGAGTCTCTTCACTTTAGGATTATAAAGTCCTTCAAGATGAAAAGCACTCCATGAATGGCATGTATATTCATTTTTCCTGTATTTTTAACCTAGTTGAGGGATCAACAGACACACAGTTTACTTTCATGACAGTTACCTGTTAATTTTGTTCTGCCTTATGGAAACATGCAGCTAATCTGAGTGCGCTGGGGTGATTTATTTTCTTGTTTTATCATGTCAGCCAACTCTCTCCTATTAATTCAGGACATTAAAAATCTATGCCAGCATGCAAGGGATTAAGAAATACCCCACTATTTGTTTTATGTGTAAATCTACAATCTGAGATTAAACTAAACAACCAGAGCACAAAGACTCCATGATACAGAATTAGTGTGCAGCAGTAATCAGGTTTGTAACCAGGATTATGACCAGAGAAGATGAGGATTTTAAGAAATATACAAAAATGTAGAATTTCCTCCAACGAATCTTACATAAGTACTAGTACATTCTCATTTATTTTAAGTTTATGCTATCATTTTCCTTTTAGTTTATGAAGAAGAAAACATTTGGGAAGATGCATTTTCTTCTCCACCAGTCTTTTTTTGTTTTATTAGTGTATTATATTTAATCAGTATCAGTTGTCCTAATACTTAGGGAACAATTTGAGGCATTACACAATGAATGCAACAGTGGGATTGCTTCCTAAACAGTGCAAAATTTCCCTTCTGAAAATATGCCTCATTCCCATTCACAAACTGTATCTACACTTGGGCATCCCGTTGGCTGAGCAACTCCCTTGTAAGTTCATCTCCTGATGTTACAGACCTGAATCTTGTGCACGACTTCAAATGAGTTTCTCTTCAATCAAATACTAAACTGACTCACACTGTGAAATCACATGAGACTTTCAGGCCAGGATGGCAAGTCTGCAAGACTTACTCAGATATGCTCTTCTACATTTTCTTGTTTCAGAAGGAGACCTTCTGACTACCCAATCCAAAACTGAAACCTGTTTTACAGAGAGTGAAGTTCTAGTAAAAACATGCAAATAGTTAATTTCTATTTAAAATGGCCTCACCCGTTAGGTTGTAGATGACATGCAAGAAGCAGTTACAGATTTTACTAATTAAATTAGTTAACAATTTTTCAGTTTGTGTGGTACAGTCAGGCTATGACTTATTACCTCTGGGTAGCTAACTAGGCTTGACCTAGACAACACATGGAAAAATTTCTTTACTAAAAGAGTGGTTAAACATTGGAACAGGCTGCTCAGGGAAGTGGTTGAGTCCCCATCCCTGGACGTCTTTAAAAGACGTGTAGAAGAGGCGCTTAGGGACATGGTTTAGTGGGCATGGTGGTCTTGGGTTGACGGTTGGACCCGATGATCTTAGAGATCTTTTCCAACCTTAATGATTCTATGATTCTAACACATCTGGAAAAAAGCTTTAGCAAAGATATTTGTTTGATAAGTTTGTACTTCATGAAAATACAGAGATATGTTAATACGTGCAGATTCTTTTAAGTAGAAACAATGCAACATTCAATGTATGGTATATAACATAGGGGTGACATATTTCACTTCCATCTCACAAGCATTAGAGAGACTTGGTTCCTCAAAACTATGTTGCCCTTTTATAGAGCGATCCAACTTAAATTGGGATACTGATGTGACCTGCTCCTGTGGCAGACAACATCAAAATACCTTTCTTGGAAAGACCTTCCATTTTGACCACTCATATGACATTGACTCAAGGGCAGAAGAGACATCCGAAGACAACAAAGCCAGGTACAAGACTATTGGCCTGTAAGTATGGACTTGAATATTTTCTGAAACAGAGGTTGTACCCAAGTTTTCTCTAGGAGCGTACTAGGAGAGTTGCCCTGTAGACTAGACGACATCAACGACAGGTAAAGAATGTGAACAGTGGGATGAATGTGGCCTTGAGCACAGGCTCAGACTAGGTCCTGCATCACTCTGAAAAATGTAGCTCCTGAACTCATTCCTGTAGAAATATTTTGCATGCCATCCACGTGCAGACTTATTACTGATGTGCTTGGGACTCATAAGCAGAACAAACATAGACTGTGTCCCTTAGATTTGACAAGCTGTGTAAGAAAAATAAGGTTTAACTAGGAATGTATCTGCTTCTGACAAGAGAATGATAGATAGAGCCACTTTATTTACCCTGACAGAAATATCTTTGTTGATGAGCTTTGTGTTTTGCAAAAGAAAAGGAACAGTGAGTATCTAGATTTATATATGTGAGGTGAAATATCGCATTTTAGACTGGAATGTATAATTTCATAGATTATGAGTTTTGTTTAATGACTGACTGCAAAACTGATATTTCAGTGTTTAGCCTTTCAGTGATTTATGGTCTTGTCAGCAAATTTTTAATAAGCTTTATGTGCACAGATGTTTCTGCAATTGTGACATGCTATAAAAATTCACAGTGGTCAATTGCCCTCCAGTGCTTTTCGTGTCAGGTCTGTGGCAGAAAAGTCAGAGAATTGCATAGTGGAGCTGCAACAAATAGCAGGTAGGGGTAGTTTAGTCATTAACTGTTGAAGTTTCTTCTTGTTAACCACTGCTTGCAGTCACCTGTGCTTCCAAAGGTGTCGAGAATAGAAAGATTATTCAAAATAAAAGAAGAAAGAAAATTCAACTGAAAACACTGCAACAATAACATCTTTTCAAGGAAATGGATAAATAAATAAATTATATGTACAGACCTGACTTCCTCATACCTAATAGCTGGAGCAATTTAGCCCAGAAAATAGAAACAACCTTAGTTAGAAACAAATTCCCCCAATGTCTCTTCAAAATTATTTTCTCAGTAGAAAAATCTGACTCCTCAAAACAAACAAGCAGGATTGGTTGGAATAAGTGGATTTTATGAGATTCATGAAGATTTCATAGTATGGTACTGACAGTAAGGTATTACTCTCCAACTGGTTTGGGGTCCATCAGGGTGTGGAAGAACCAGCATCCACAGCAGTGCTGCTTAATACAGAAATATCTGTACAATCTCTTGACACGTATTTCTATAAGACCTGAATAAATTTAAACTTCAAAGCACCCTCTATTCTCAAAAGCAGCATTCACTAGATCCCAAGACTCCTATTCTGAAAGCAAAAGATCTGGTCCTTAGGTTTTTTGTTTGTTTTAAGGTTTATTTTTATCCTTCTATTCCATTCATATAATTTTCAAAGTTGTGTTCACTACCTATAATTCTGATTTTGTTGGAATGCTTTTGTCTCATCCTAGGCCTATGAAAGCAGCAAAGAATTGTGATATTACATTGTTATGCAGCAGGACAGGGATAATAGTCAGCTTGGTAGCTTATTGGGAATTTGTATCTTTTTTTCTGCCTTCCTTCAAACTGTTTCTCAGTCAGTCATCCGTTTCATGTTTTGTTTGACAGACCTATTTTCAGTCTAACTGAGCTCATTGAATTGCAAAGGAAACTAATGAGTATGAGCATTACAACACTCCCACACAGATAGGCTCTTCCAACTGGATGCCTAACTGCCACACAAAACCCTCACACAACTCTACCAGGTTTGTTGAGCAACAGTGATGTATCAGAACAACAATAAATTGCTTAAAAAAAGCTCTTCTTTCATATATATAGGTGAGCATACAAGTAAACAAAGCTACATTTTAAATGTTGAGAATTATTCTTACAGAATGTTTGGGAAACAAAGTCAACGTGCATCTAAAATTGGTATGTCTGCTATAATTTGTTGTTAGTGTAGCTGCTAGGAAGGAAACAAAATAAAAACAAGAATTGTGCCATTTATTACCCCTACACTGAATTGACTGATTTAGCCAATACAGCAATATTAAAAGGACATTCACACACACAAAAAAAAAAAAAAAAGGAGAAAAAGAACAAAAACAAACAATGAGTTTCATCACGATCCTAGTATATACCTCTTCTTCCACAGCATGGAACCATCAGCAGGTCTGACTGTTGCCTTGCTGTAAATTCCCTGTACCTTAAAGACTTCCACGTTTCTCCATGGATCCCTGCATGCCTCTCTATAAAGCTCAGCCAGGTCAAAGAACATGTGAGAAATCAGCCATTTATCTCAAGAGTATGAAAGTCAATGGCCCTGGGATATTTCAAGTATGGCCACATCTGGCCATGCCTGCTTTATAATTAGCTGTGTGCATTAACAATGGATTTCAGTAAGAATAATCATTCCTGCTTCAAAAACAGTTTTTGGAACTTGTTATTTAAGAACATTATTGGAGAGAAGCAATACTGCAAAGTAACAAACTTCTCTGTTCTTCATTATCCTATCATTACATCTGACTTCATAATTTATCTTTTATAAAAAGAAAACCAATAAATTTATCTTAAATTTAGCTGTGAAAAACAGACAAGCCTTACAAAAAAATACTATGAGTAGTCAAACACATGGCAACAGATTTTAGCTCAACTAGAATATGAACAAACTCCCATATGGTAGCATGAGCAATCATGACCAAAACAAGACTATATATCTTGTACAAGGAATAACAAACAACTATGTTTTAACAAAAAAACCCACAAAAACAACACTTCACTGTTTTATTTGTTTTGAAAAAATAACTATGTTTTTCTGAAAGTTTAACTACAGGAATTGCTGGATTACTAAACATAAAATGTCCTTTACCAAGCTGATTCCAGAAGTAACAGATGATCATAAACAGCTTATATTCTTATTTTCTGTAAAAAATTGTTCATTAAAACTGCAAAACAGAAAATATATTTTTGTATTTCACTCAGTGCAGATACAAAAATATTCCTAAGTCAGGATTCAGAGGAAATAAGCTGGACTGTAGGTAAAAAAAGGGTATAAATCAACATATATGTGGACATTCTCCCTGAATGACTATATTAAATATTCCTGTAGAAGTCCAGACAGTGAATGGTATATGCTACTGCTACTTACAGTTTAACTCTCTTGGTCCTCTGCAATAGCTATCCAACCACTGCAGGGCTGTGAAGTAGAGAGCTACGGTGCAATAAACTTGGCGCAGAATACCTGCTTGCTTGCCAAAGGTTTAATTTGCTGGACAGCCCTAGATAAGATAGCCATCCTATCCTATCCTATCCCCCTTTTGCATACAAGAAACAGCTGACCATTACAGAAAAGCTCTTTTACCTAGGAGATCTTGACAGTTTTCAGTACAAATGCATTTATGCTCTAACATTAAGCTTATTCCACTGAAAATGAGATGACGATTCTTTTTTCTTTTTTTTTAAATGAATGTTAACTATTCTGACTTAAATATTATAGCAAATAAACACTACTGTAATGTAAAATAAAGGTAAACAAAGCAAGAGCGCTTGTGTGATATCCTGTCCCCATTAGAAGAATTCTCTGCAATTTTGGTATATTTTCCTAACAAATTTCTACATCACTTGCCAGGTGGCATGTCTGACCTCAAAATCTCTTTCCAAACAGTCTGCTGTTGCTAATGCAGAAGAAGTTAAAATAATTTGTTTTAGAGAAACAGGTTGAATCAACATTCAGACAAGGTGCAACACCTATGTTTGTTCAATACTAATTACACGTCTGCCTAGTTCAGTACTGTACATCTGGCTCAAAGCCATCAGGAAGGAAGTCAATTGTAAGGAGTATCACCGTGCTGGCTAAAAATGTATGTAGACCAACAGTCTGAGCCACTGTGTCAATCTCTTACCTCTCACACGCATCACGCATAATCCATCTCTCTTTATAGCATAAGGTGAGTTCATAGAATTATCTAGCCAAAAAACGTTAAGTTGCTTAAAAATTATCTCACGATATGTTCATACATTCATCAAGATGTTAAAAATAGCTAGCGCCATACTTTTTCTATGTTCTGCATTATTCCTATACTGCATGAAACATTGCAGAGAATTTCTAAAGTGCACACAATAAATTTAAAGCCATATCCTTTATTTGCACTGGAATTTGCTACATACTTGTGAAATCAGTATCAGGAAGTGCAGCCCCTCACTGAATAACAGTAACACCATCTGCTAGATAATATTTGGAGGTTTCCATTTCCATATCTCAAAGAACTTTGCAAGAGATGAGTATCATAGAGGTCTTTTCCAACCTTAATGATTCTAAGATCAAGTCCAACCGTCAACCCAACACCACCACGCCCACTAAACCATGTCCCTAAGTGCCTCATCTACATGTCTTTTAAATACTTCCAGGGATGGGGACTCAACCACTTCCCTGGGCAGCCTGTTCCAATGTTTAGCCACTCTTTCAGTAAAGAAATTTTTCCTCACGTCCAATCTAAACCTCCCCTGGCGCAACTTGAGGCCATTTCCTCTCGTCCTATCGCTTGTTACTTGGGAAAAGAGACCGACCCCCACCTCGCTACAACCTCCTTCCAGGTAGTTGTAGAGAGCGATGAGGTCTCCCCTCAGCCTCCTTCTCTCCAGGCTAAACAACCCCAGTTCCCTCAGCTGATCCTCATCAGACTTGTTCTCCAGACCCTTCACCAGCTTTGTTGCCCTTCTCTGGACACGCTCCAGCACCTCAATGTCCTTCTTGCAGTGAGGGGCCCAAAACTGAACACAATATTCGAGGAATCAGTATCAGTATCCCCACCTCCCAGCTGAGGCACAGAGAGGTCCCTTGAGTCCTGGTACAGTGTTCTGTCCATTAGCTTCCATGGACACTACTAAAAAAATAACTGGATACCAGACAACAGAACTTGCCTTCCAAGGAAATAGATACTGTGCATTGTATGTACTAGAAACGACAGCTTGGATAAAGCCAGAGATCTCCTACTGCGCGTGATGTTCCCATTGTAGAGCTTTGGGTAAGAGCTGCACGAGATTGAGTAGCCTCTGCACAGGCAGTTAACATTTGCGGCCTCACAAGGTATCAGTGCTTTTCCAGTGCAGCTCTTATTGTGATACTATGCAGTCAGAAGATGGTTATCACAATGATAATTATGCCAGGAAAGGAATCAAAATACTATCAGACTGCTGGCTAAACTCACTCCCCATCCTAAAAACTGCATTTAAACTGTTGGCAATGATTATTACGATCAAGAAATGACCCATGCTCAGAATTCATGCCGACTGTAAAGGGTATGTTGCAAAAGTGGATTCATAATAACCATAGAATCTCCTCCTTTGATTTGTGTGACCAGCATCTTTTGGAGTTGAAAACAGGAAGCTTGCATGCAATAGGTTCTGAATTTGTAAATAATTGCCCACTATCAAGTTATTTTTTCCTCTCCCACCCTTTTTTAATACTATAAACGTCATTTAAAATAACAATTGTAATTATATAGAGACTCCTATGGGAGATTTACAAAACATATATTTTTTCTTTACACCTGCCACAAACTGCTGTATATTAAATGTGATTTAGACAAATTGGGCTGTTTGCCAGTAATGAACTGAAAAGAACATCTGGACATGTGCAACACATGCAAATTCACCTCTAGCAAATCAATCTGCTGGTGCTGAATCTTAGTTTGCTTCTAGCTATTTTTTGATTTGTGGCCAATCACTCTTGACCTCTAAAAAGGACTAAAATATTCCTGTACTTGTAACTTTTTAGACATACACTTCTTGTTTACTCTGTAATATCAGATTTTAATACAGTCTTTCACTATAGATAAGATACATAGATAGTTCCACTAGTTTCATATAGTTCCTCTATAGATACAGATATTCATGACTCACAATATATTAACATCTACCGGATGTTTGCGCATCAGTAGAGATATTTAATTTTAGAAACTTTGCTAATAAAAGACTGAAGTCTCTGGAGCTCATTGTTCCTTTTGGCAATCACACAATGTATCTGACAAAGTGGCCAGATTCATCCCCACTATCACTGTCCTGATAGCAATAGCAATTGTTATACCAGTAATGTTTTCCTCATGACAGAGAATGGTAACGCTGCTAGCGGAAAATTTACACTGGAAGTCACAGCAATAATTACTGTCTGATGCTGGAGAAGTTCAGATCTGTTCTTATGTTCTTTATGGTAGGTCTAAACACTCAGCTAAAACTGGAATTTTTTTAAAAGCATGACAACTGAGGAAATACAAAAATAGTTTGGCTTGTCTGTGTAAGTGACTTTGAAAATGCACATTTCTGCCTTACACAGGATAAGTAACTAAATAGAAGAAATAAGAGGTTAGCAAAAAAACAAGCTTTGAAGAGCTTCTCACAGTATGCAATAGGCTGCAAAATTGTATCCTTGATATCAGTAAAGTGTATCAGCTTGAGCTCATTTTTTCCTGTTCATATCTGTCTACTTCCCAAGAGAATATTTCAGAGATTAGTGTATAATGATAATCAACAGTTATTTTATGAGGCCTACAAGACCTCCCTGAACTAAGTGACTTTTCCCTTTTAGTCACAAGCCTTTCTATAACACTAATAATTTCTTTCAGTGGTCAATCATACAAATTCAAACAACGAATAGCAATCTTTATTAATACTGGGTTCAGCTGCTCTATCAATTGATGAACATATCTTACATAATACATTTTTTCATGTGCAGTTACTTCTATTTTTGTTATTATTTTTTATCTGAAGTGAGTAGAAGTTTGTCTCTGATAGTAACAGAGATTTTGACCAGTACTGTAGCTGTATCTAAAAAAAAAAAGCATTGATATCTTTTGTTACTTCTGTGATCATTGTATCTTCCTTGCCATTATTTTCCTTGTAATTTGAAGGCCCCCATGCAATTCACTACCATGCAATGGCCAAGCGGAAGGAATATTTTCAAAGGAATTTTCAAAGTCATTTATACTTACTGCATATCAGAGTACTGTTAAAAGAAGTACTAACAAGGGAGGACTCCACTCGCAGCCTGAATTTCCTTTTACAATAGCTCACATGTTTCTGCCTTAAACCTTTGATAGAATATAATACAGAATACTAAAATGAAATGAAGAAGTGATACTTCAAGTGCTGCAAGGAAAGACGTCATGTATAATGGTAATCACAAGCGTATGTTATATCATATTGTACATACCTGCTTTTCATTGTGAAAACGTGATTTACAAGGTCCATTGATAGTGATTATACTTCATAAACCAGACAAGAAGTTAGTAATTCCCAAATGGAAACATGTAACAACTATTATTTTCTTATTTCCACTTGGGGGAAGACTCTAAGAGCCAGCATTCTGAGTATTAGACAAAATACAGCAGATGGTTGTAGGAAAAATGAGGCCAGAATCGTAGGTGATGGGTTTAGAATACCAGGAGCCAAAGCACTGTCAGGTTTTTTGGGACTGCGCAAGAGAGAGCACTGTGGATATGAAGCAGAATAACAATGTGGCTAGACAGATGTTTACAAAAGAAGCTCCTCCCCAAGTTCAATAACGAGCATGAAAGAAAGCACATGGCCGAGCATCCCTCGCCAATCAGAGGCAGAAGTTGGCATCCTAGTACCTGATGAAAGATTATAAACAGAGGGGATAAATCGTGCAGGATCATAAAAATGAAGATAAAAGTTTATGTCTGATGAGGAAGAGCCAAAGAAAGGACACACAGAGAGGAGTGACGGTCAGAACCAGGGGCGGAGAGGATGAGCTCTGCAGCAGAGTCTTCTGGATAAGCCATGACTCTTTCATGGTTAAACAAAAGGATGGTGCAGCTGCAAGAAGGAAAATGAGATGTCACTCCTGAAGGTGTTATTTGGAGCAGAAGGGGCTGTTAAGTAGAAGGTGAATGGAGAAACAAAAAGTTCGCCGAGCATTTCTAGAGCTGAGTTACATCAGAGCAAGTGAAGACGGGTAAAGCTGTACCCCAGTGTCTCACAGCAGCCCAGGAACAGACCCAGCATCTTCCTGAGGCGATGCTGGCTTCCTAGCAGCATAGCACTTGCTGCCTTTTTTTTCCTTTTCTTTAAATAAATATGTACAGGTATACTGTACAATTGCAGTCCCCTCAGGAGAGGACAGTTTCTTTAATTTGGTGTACCTAAGCTTAACATACTTAAGTACCACCATACCACAAACACAAATATTAATGGAGTTGTGTAAGCATAGACACTAAAAAAAAAAATTAGATTGTTTGGAGAAGGTAGTTAGAAGAAGTCACTAGAAAAAGGTAATGAGCTAAGTAAAAGCAGTGTGTTACACACAGTACCTTCCCTATGCAAGCACAACGCAGCTGGTGAGATTTGCTCATACAGTGAGCATTCCTGCCAAGCGTCTACGATTATCTCTAATTAAGAAACATTTCTTTTTAAATTAAAAGATTCCCATGGTCACATTATTCACCTTCTTTAGTTTGCTCTGTACACAAAAAAGCTGTTGGACTGGAAACATCCATCATTTACTTAAACAAAAAACCCCACAAGGTGTGTGTTAAAATGAGATAACACATGCCCCACTGGCCTCAAATGATCCAATAAAAGGACTATCTTACAACACCACACTCTTAGAAATGTCTTATTGTGATAATGAAATGGCACCAAAGTTCATTTTGTTGTAGAAAAGCTGTGTTCATCCACATGAGTATTTTTATGCGATTTCGAGCAAAAATATCCAACTTTGCTGTTATTCTGAGGCACAGCAGAGAAACACTGAGTCATTTAACATATTAACTGTGTAATGTAATAATATGTGATAGTTTTAAAATGCATTTTTTTATTTATATGTTGATCAACATCACAACATGGTAGTGGCCTAGAAAGAGGTTCATTGCTCTGTGAGTTTCCAGTAAAATTCTGGTCAGGAGACTACCACTCTTTCTGTATTAATAATACTGGTAATACTGTGGAAGGGAGAAAATAAAACAGTATTTATTTATAGGTCCAGAATTTCTTTTTTCCCCTAGACCTGATCTTTCTACTGTTATTACTGAATTCTTTCCACTGGACAATTATCAACATTAGCGATACTAAATTTTCTTATCATGTGTAGTGCTCTGTAATTAATACTTACAGACAACCAAAATATATTTGCTGTCTGGACAATCGTAACTAAGAAACTTGGAAAGCAATGAATCGCTGCAAGATAGGAAGAAGTGATGACATTTATGATCCTGCATATTTCCAGCCATACATGAGAGTACATATCAAGGGCACCTGTCTGTACTGCGATGGTGGAACCAGCCGTTAAAGGCTCGACTCCTTCCATTTCTCCGAGCAGAAGGGGACTATTTAAAAGCAGCAGCAGAAAGCCTACCACATTATTCTCTCCTTTTCCTTTCTTCTCTGGTAGGTGGCTAAAACTGAGAGACTAATGTTCTAGTCCAATTCCGTCACCACTGCCATAGATTACTTCTTAAATCTTTGTTTCAGCTTCACAATTAAGTGGGAAAAAATATTTTTTCAGTTTTGTAAAATGTTTTTCTCCTAATGAAATCCTAGAAATTAAAGTGCTTAAAAATTGCCTACGCTTCTACCTAGGGAGTAAAAATTTGTTAAGTACTTTGGCGACTCAACAAAGGCCATCTTCAGCTTCTGCCCTTCAAAAAGGAAAAAGGCTGAGAAGAAAACCAGAAAAATAGGTCAGAAGGAAAAAAAAAAAAAAAGATTTCTGAACCCATTCCAGTGTTATAGTTGAAACTGAAGTAAGAAACAGTGAATGATGGCCAGGAATTTTCTTTATCAAGTTTTTTTCCCCCCCTCACTGTCTTCATATCTGACACAGATAGTGATTAGGGATAATGTTAGTCCGTTATTTTAACTGTGGATATTAAGATAATGGAAGAAATCGGCTAGTCAGTTGTGAAATATTATAGCAATAAAAGTCTTTGGTGGAAGATGAATCTTCTTCAAAATAGTATGAGGGTGTCAATAAATGAAGAGTAATGTGAAGATCACTTATATTTATTGAGGCTGCAACATTTATCAAAGTCATCAACATTTAATTGGAGTTAATATACTTGCTAGCATTTTATTTCTGCTGTACGAGTTTGTTCATATATTTCAGGATAAAGTGCTAGACTTACTAGTTTTTATTTTAACACTTTTTGGCTTTTATCCTCCATCTTTAAATAAATGTGTATTTGGATTACACCTGTAGCATTCCTTTCGTGGGACAGCTGGGCTAAATGGTAGGGGTCCCATAAGGGACCTGCATGTTACCAAAACCTCTCATGTCTTAGAAGTAATACAAGTAAAAAAACTAGGAATTTTGGAATCTGAAATCAGTAAAAATACTTTATCTACATACGTTTATGGACCATTGCTTTATGCTTATGTAAGAATTATATGATTACCATATTAGCTTGCGATGTGATTCCATTCATGAAGTCTTTAATCCAGGCATGAATCCGAGGATTGTTTGAATTTGGGAACAAATCTAAATATCTTGCCTATCCCAAGCACTGCACTCACTGATGTCTCAGGACCCAAGACAGAAAGGAGAGGAGAGCGGAGATGTCAGGATCTGAAGCCATCTCACAGATCGGGCCCCCTTTCAGGGGATGAAGGAGCTACTAGAAAAACAGGAATTCACACGCTTTGCATTTGCTGGCATTCATCTTTTAACACCATACTCAGCTGATACTGTCGGTTACAGCTATATCTCGTGGGCAGCAGACACCTGCCCACCCTCTTTTACTTGAGGCTCTCAGGAGCTAGTCACCCAAGAGCAGTTGTAGGAGCCCCCAGCCATCTTTCCTCATTCCCTGCAGCTGACATTATGTCATCTGACAGGGGCCCATCCAGCTGGGGGGGCGGGGGGGGGCGGGCAGGGCAAGGCCAGGCCCACCCAGGAAATTAGGGAAGAGCACGCCGTGATTGTTCTGGCTGTGGCAGCTATCCTCTTTCTTAGAGATCCTCCAGCTACTGGGTGGACTGGACAGTAGGGAGGAAGGGTGTCACCTGGGTAGAGGTGATGTAGCCGCACGCGCATAGCAAAGCCGGGGCTGTTGGGAGGAACAAGACTTCACAGCGGCACGGCAGGGCTGCCCTCTGCATGTACAGCAAGCCAAGTGCTTTCTGGAGCAGGTCTGCAGGAGGTCCAGCCATGCCAAGCCTAGCACGGCAAACCTGTGTGGCCCACAGATGGCAGGGCACGGTTGCCAGTGTACACCAAATATATGAACAAATTATTTGTGAAAAGAAATTACAGAAAGATGACTCAGTGATTGTGTTTTACTGGAATCCACAGACCTATTGGGACACTTACATTATTGATTTTTTCCATTGATAGATTCCTTTTCAGAATGTAAAGAGAGCAATCAGGCATTAACGTATGCATGCAGATTTCACGACGCTCCCTAACCAGCTGCTCATGAAATAGTAATGTCATTTTTGAACAAGAGAAATGGTGAATCTAGTGGTCATTTTAACTGCTGTCAAATTGCTTGACAAAAGGTATCTACACGATACAATGTAAGATGACTTTTTACAGCAGTTCATATTTCAAGCCTGAATTTGTATTAGTTGGAGCGCGATTCCTAAAAAATCCTCGGACGCACTGTAAGCTGTAAATTCCTACTACACCGTAAACAGGATCTGTTGTTTACAGCTGTTTAGATCCACTAAATATTTGTGGATTTGCTTCCTCAGCTATAGCAGGAACTCACTGGTCATAACTCCCTGCCTTGTTCAATAACTTCCAGTAATTATCATGAAGAAAATGCAATAAATTTATGTAATAGACTGCCCCTTTGCTATAATATACAATGAGAAGCAATCAATGCTCCTTACAATAAGGAGAAGAAATACAACTGTGTTTTATTTTATAGCTTTGGTAATGCAGCTTTGGAAGCCACCAGAGGGAGTAGCGTGAAGCTCCGATGGTCAAACTCCACCCTGTAAAACATAGCCCAGGGGTGACATTTTACGAAGTAGCAACACAACACCCGGTTGCGTACTTCTTAGTAGACTATTTTATATGTTCACCCATCCAGCAAATACAACGTCCCCATGAATTGCTGCTCTTAGTTCATACGCTTAGAAACAGGGGAGCTATATGAATCTCATAAATAACCCTCAAACTTAACCTTTGGCAAAATAATTACAAAAAAGATGATGTGGGGAGATGATAGCAAAATATCTACTTTTGCAGTTACCAACAATAATCTTGGAAAACAAGACAGCTATACTTAATCATGGTTTTAATATATAGTTTTACTGTAACTTAAATCAAAGGGCATTTCTGAGGCCATCCTAGTTATGCTTAAAGTATAATTACACGCTACATATCTTGGAAAATAAATGAAAGCCTTTTCTTGGTGATTTGTTATACATTTCTTTTGTGCCTCTGGCTAAGTGAAGGCCAGGCCTCTGAAGAGTTTCAAGTGCAATGCACAGTGAATATAAAACAGTCCATTAATTGAGATAATAGGTCCTGGCATGTAATTGCATTGCTAAGGTACTATGGATAGCTGCTGAGTGAAATGGTATTTATTCAAGGTTGTTAGTCACCCGTGGATAACTTTATTTGTCCACTGATGCTTAAATAAATGCATCATCCATCAGTAAGAATACTTATGAAAAAATTTATAGTAAAAATCATTATCATGTCTCAAATTATAAAAGGAAACAGTATATAAAAATTGCTGAAGAGTGGTACAATAAAGCCATGCCATGCTGCAGTTTGCTTGTTTTTCTGCCAGTGGACAGTAAAATATGGTTGAAAAGTCAAGGCTGAATGGCAAGTTTACATGCTTACAATATTTACCCTAGCCACTGAATGTACTAGCTATCTTTAAAAAAAAAAGCTTTTTCCTAATAATTCATTCTGAAAATGTTGTAGAAATTAACATTGTCTAAATAGGAAAAATACAGTCAACAATACATGCAGCACCAACTGCAAAAAGAAAAATTAACAGCGTGTTTAAACTGCTTATATGAGTAAGGCAGCATGTTTTGTTTATGTCATTGTTTTGCTGTTATTTTGCAACGATCACTAGTCCCTGAGCATATAGCGAAGAACAAATTATACATACAGAGTAGTAAGACACACGTATTGCTTGATTATGGACAATCTTAAATAAAGCTTAAATAAGACAGAAGAGACCTACAAAGAATTCCCATTGATACTGCCAACAGCTCCGCTCAAAACACCTTCGTATCTCATGTAGATAAAGAAGTTATTATGGATCTGATTTTCAGATAGAGTGCAGCCACATCTTTTTATCTTCAGCTACATATGCAAACACTCATTATTTTGACAATCCTTCCCTCAAGATCTTATCTCATCATACGTTCCTCCTGAATAGAACTGAATAATATCTAATATACAAGGGATACAGGTTTCCAAACAAGGTTTAAAAGGAAATACATACATAATTGAAATAATGGTGCCTATAGCTGCAGCAAATGTCTTATTATTCATATTTTTAATTTCTAAGTAATTGTCAGCATAGTTAGACTGGGATCATGATGCTTTGTCTGTTGGGTCCACAAGTATATACCTTTTGAAAGGGTCATTGCCAGTTTTTCAGACAGATACAAAGAGAAACAACCTCTTTTGGGTTCAAAAGGGTAGCATAAGCCTTCTTTGCCATTCACGGCAATAAATCCCAGGTCAGCTTTGGCCACGTTTGATCTCCACACCTCCCACCGACTGCAGGACCACCGGCCGCCTTCCCACCTGCATGGGAGGCTGGACCAGCACCTCAGTCAAAGCCATCCTGATTGTCAAGTGGCTGAACCTGCCAGATTCATCCATCTCATGGGGTATAAAGGCCAGCAAATGGAATAGTTTGATGAGAAAGAAGCCCATTTTAAAAACAGTTTACATTTTTAACAGTGCAAAAAAGAATGGTCACAGAACAGTCGCTCCTGCCTTCCTAATAGACGCATCAAATTTCACAGGAGGCAGGCAAAATTCTGCCCAACTCACAGAAGGGGTTATTAATTACATCTAAATATAAAGCTGATCAGTGAAGCCTGATCCTGCAAACACATATGTGTGCTATTAACTTTAGATGTATAAGATTTTACAGCAATCTTAGTGAGGCAACTCATGCGTTAAATTAACCACATCTATATTACGGGAATTAGAACATAGCAGCAATGTCTTTTCCTCGAGATTCACTTTTAAGGACTTCTGGAAGGTGTCAAGTTTTGAAATATCAAATAACGTAATATGATTGAACAGCAAGTAGGAAAAAAACCTCCAGTCCTCTCTCAAAGACCCTCTGTCCTCAAAGCAGGATTTACAGCTTTTCCTCTGAGTTCTACGCTCCAAACAGGGGTTCTCAACCTCTCTGCATATTACTTTATTTCCACTTCTCTAGACCATATATTCCCAGATTTACCAACTTCACTGAATGTGCTTCTTTGTTCTATTTTATTCCCTGATATTTCTGTGTTTACAAATTATGTCACCAAAATAGGGAAATTTGGCCTAACAGTTATTCTGTATGAACTGGTTTATAAAATAAGTTCAATTTCATATTGAAAGTCCATTTGGACACGTTAGCCTTTATTGCTGCTACACAATGAAGTAAACATTTAACGTTGAATCTGTCAATAAGCATGCACTGAACTTTTCTTCCTGACTATTACCTAATTCAATATCTCGTTCAACTACACTTAACTTGTGTAATACTCCAACCCAGGAGTACCACTTAACACTTAGATCTATTGCATGTAATTTACCACCCTCTGGTCTGTTCATTCGATTTATCAAAAATTATACTGTAAAGCAACTACAACCATCTGCCGTTTAAACAATCTCTTTACTTTAGTACCACCTGAAATATTTATTGCCTTACATGTTTTAAACTAAATCAATAATTAAAATATTAAAGAGAATGATCCCAACAAAGAAAGCAAAAGGATTCAACTCTTCAGCAATCCCCCAAAATGCACTTTCCATGCCCTGCTATTCTGGTTACTTATCAGTATTAAAAATCTTAAGCATCCACTCCATATTCAGCCAGCTTATACAAAAATCTGTTGCATGAAACTTTGGTAAAAAGAAAAAGCTTTACTGAAACAGAGAAATACTAAATCTTGCATTTTCTCTTCTTCCAACCTTATTTGCTTAACATGATTCACCTTTCAGAAATCCTTGCTTACTCATGCCCTTTAAGTTCTATTTTTCTAAGTGTGTCCTTTTGGCAACCGTGAATTAGTATTCTCTGCGAACATACTGAAAATATTACACTTAACAGGACTCCAATTTCCAACCTTTCATGTATGCTCTCATTTTAAGAACAGTAACTAAATTCACAGTTTTCAGCCTCCTGGAGACTTCTGTATCAAATATGCATTAAAAGATAATAATGGCATCAACAGTTTATTTTCACTGTCACATATGAAGCATATGCATAGTCTGTTTCTATACGTCACCTAATTTTCGTTTGCCTCAACATTTGCTTACTAGCGCTTCTTCAAATATTTGACGTCTCTACATTAGCAGTGTTTCACAAAACATTAAAAAAAGCCTAAAAAACCTCCCAGCAACTCCCCCCATGACCTGAGAGAACATTTCTTAACACAAATATCATTATTAAAATTTGTGATATTCTCTTCAATGTGACACGTTCCTCTGGCTTACATAGGCGGTACCAGGCTAGATGGAGCCCTGACCTGGGCTCCTGCCTGGAAAAAAGGGGAAGAACCAAGAACACCTGTAGCAATTCTTCCCAGGCCACCAGGGTATTCTTCCAGCATTCAAAAAATGCTGCTGAAGGACTTCTGACACTTCCATTTTGCATTCATTCATGCCAGTTTTTAAGCACTTACCTGAGTGTCAGCAATACCCTCCTCTCCTTCCTTGTGTTTAACCCTTGGTTTTATTTATAAAGATGGATCGTGTGCTTCTGTCTTCGTTTTAGTAGGCTAAACAGGTAGGTCCTATTATATAACACACTTTAATTTCTTCTCATATGATAGATTCACTGTTCGCTTAATCATTGTAATTGCACTTCTTTCCATCTGTTCTCATTTAAATTCATTTTTCTTGAACAAGGATGACCAGATTGTACCTACTATTCTAAACAAGATTAATGCCTTCAGTGGCTCTCATTCTTCACTATTTCTTTCGGAAATACTTCGCACGATCTTAATGGACTGCATTTGCCTTTTAGGTTTTGTTTTTTTTTTTTTTTTTGTTTGTTTTTAAATGTATCGCACAGCTACAGAAGTAGTGAATTACCAGAGTAATTCAGTACCATTTACAACTGAAAATCTCCTGACATTTTATTATCGTTCTACTCATAAAAATTGTTACTTATGGATTTTGAACTTAATAGGAGATGTCCTTTGATATAATCACATATCAGTGTTACACTAGGCATCAACTTACACCTGAATTTCGAATCTTAAGTGATATGCGCTTTACAACGTTCGGCAAAACTTATCTCCTTTCAGAATTTATTTTACTTTTAAAACCATGGAGTTTGAAATCCACCATGAAAGTAAAGGGAAAAAATGGCCTTCATAGCAGAATTTGGGATCATTCTCCTCCCCCCCCCCCCAAATTTCCATTCATTTTCTTCACTTTTGCCCCAATATCCTGCAGCAATACTGTCAGAAAGAGACAGACAAAGCAATAAGGCTCTGCTAGTGCTACATACACTCAGAGAAATTTCATCGAGTCGGAGACCAAGTCAAAGGTAGTTAAATATTCTACTTCTTTCTCTCCTTTATTAATATTTTTTTCAAACTAATTAGTAACACAACCAGTACCATCAACTTTGTAGTGAGAAGAGCAAATGAAGAGCTGTCATCAGAAAACCATTGATATTTAATACATGATATATACATAGGAGAAAGGAAAGCTACAGCTTAAAAGCTTTTTTAATTTACTTGCTTCATTCAACTTATTTATTAGAAATTCTGTGCAAAAATATCTGTTGAAAATCCAAGCCCAGATGTAAGGCCTTAAAACGGTGAAATTCTAAAATAAAAATATACATACATTCATTATGAGAGCCAACTATATTTTAGCAACGAAGTAAAACATTTGTTCTAAGTGCCACTGAATAAATTAGGTTTTTAAAGGAATCTTCGGATGTGAATCCACATCGTAAAAATAGAATCATTCTCTCTATAGGGTATTATACCCATATCTTAAAATCTCAGCACTTTTAATTATTTGCCATTTACATTTATACTAAGAAAATACTGGAATATCACAAACGCATTTCAGGTCCTATTGTATGAACCGGTAGTCCATTATGGTCAACTCCCTCTGAAGAATTTCCTATTTAGCCTAAGATATAGCAAGAAAAAATGAAAATGGTAGGGTTGTAAAAAGAACACAAGTGTACTGTTGTATAGGACCATTAAGTTACTCAACTTGGCTATTTCTGGAATGGAATAACATAAAGCAACTAGTATCATTTTTTCTCTATATTTTTACTGCAATAAAGAACATACCGAATACACATTACTAAAACCTGCTAGATTGTTTCATGTTATAAGAAAGCTTTATCACAAAATAATTAAGAGCGTCTAATCAAAAAATATCACTCAGAAATCATGCATAGCTTCTATCCTAGCAAAGCCTGGCTCACAACTCTAGGACTGCACGATCTCCTGGCTGTTCTGTAATTTACATGAACACAAAACACATGAAACTGTTCCAACTACTTTTCCAAATACACGTCTGAACAACTGACATCAGTAATCACAAAAGTAGAAAAGGCTGAAGTAAAAGCCAGTGATAAGTTCAATCACGAAGAGAATTTTATTCATTTGCATATAATTTTCACATTTAACGTTCAACAACAGAGTTCACCTTTTGATAGTGTAAAATCACTTCACATTTTTTGAAACCTGACAAAGAAATAACTCAAAGGAAGCCTCTTTCTATAGCATTTCATTAAGAAATGCAGTTCTAGAATTCGAGTACACGACATTGGCCCCCATCCCCCAATTTTCATGTTTGCTAATTTTGGCAGATTTTTCCATATCCGCACAGGAAAAACAAGTAGCCCAGAATTTCTGGGTTCCCTATGAGACATTAAAATTCAGCTAGACTACAATAAAAACTAATCTTACACCTTAGACTAACATCTTAAAGATATTGCCTTTCCTACCTCTATCCTGCTCCAACTTTCGTATTACAGTTCTTTAAGTATAAAGAGAATAATTCAACTTAGAATTCCCTAGCATTAAGTTTAAGTCTAGCTATTAGCAAAGGAAAGCACTTGCATAACACACTTATCAAGATTAAAAAGTACCTATTTCTGAATGTAGAAACCACAACTTTATGAGGCTTCTCAAGCTAAAATTTGTTTCACTCACGGGGAATCAGGACCAGCTTCTGCTTCCTCTGCTGCTAACTGGATACAGCAGGATAGTTCTGGTATGCAAAACATGGAGTTTCTTCTCCTAGAACACATATAGATAAATGTAAAAGAACCTCAGTTGACTTCGCTCAGGCACTTCTCATCACTTAATGATGATTTGCAGTCATTCCGCACAGCTAATCTCTTCAGGAAGTCAGCAGTGTCTCTTCTGCAGAACACCGCTCCAAATACAAAATAGTATTTGTGAGCTTGGGATTTACTGTATCATGTAGTAACATTTTTTCTATGAGAGTTTGTTGGATGCACAAGCAATAATGGACTTATATTGTTTGGGTAGACGTGATATACTAAGAGGCAGGACCTCTCGTTTCAAACGAAATTTCCTCTATTTGACAAGACAGCAAAATAATTTCACTGAAAAAAACCCTAGTGTGTGGAACCATTTTAGTTTAATAAATCCATCACACATCAATAGAATTAGCATACACACATCATCCTGTATAAAAATCACTATCAAGTGACACGTTACAGACTTCTAAACACATTTACTGAGTTTAACATCAGTGCAGCTGAATGGAGTTTACAGTTTTAGATGCATGCATACCTGCATGAGGTACAAACCCAGAACTCTGCACACGACACACCACCCTCCCTATTGTAACATATATGCAGTGGGTATGAACTGCCTTTGGGGATTAATGTTACCTCTGACTTTTTCTTGGCTGATGAGTAGAATACGAGAGGGCAGAACTAAAATGCCTCTGGCTAAGCCGATGCCCACTGGTAGCCAACAGCTCCAAGAGGAGCGTTTCAGCCACAAAGTAAAATCTACACCCCACCTACCCCACCCTAAGGTTGTCCAAAAACCCAAGGAATAAAAACTTGCCTTATATTTCTGTCTGTATTCCCTCTATATACAATAACATGACAAAGTAGAGAGACTTGATCCAATAACATGACCTAAGCAGAAATCTCTCAAAATCTCAGAATACCAGCTTGGAAGGGACCTCAAGGATCATCTGGTCCAACCTTTCTTGGCAAAAGCACGGTCTAGACAAGATGGCCCAGTACCCTGTCCAGCCGAATCTTAAAAGCGTCCAACGTTGGGGAAAAGGCAGGAAAAGAACTGAAATGAAAACTAATGTATCAGATAACAGATATAACCTGTCCTTTAGATTTATTATTTGACTTTGTGGGTTTTTTTTTCTTATTACTGATATCTAGTCTTTGATGGTGCGAGGATACCTGTTTTCTCAGGATACATAATTATAATCGCATTAAAAAAATAGTAAAAAGTTTACTATATACCCCTATCCTGCCTTGAGCATAATGAGAAAACCTATTTTAAATAGCGCAGGAGCCCGTAAAGATATTAGTGGTAAACTTATTTTTAGTAGCAATATTAGCAGTCACTGGAATGCATAATCTGTTTTCCTCTGGTTTTAAGAGCTAACTAAAATTCATAAGCATTCTAAAAATCAAAAACATAGTTTATTCAATTAAAATGTACACATAAAAAATATCCATCAGCTGTCGACAGCATGAATTTAGATTGGAAGCAGAATAAATGCAGTATTTCAGATGCTGGCAGGCAGTTCTTTGTACACATGAGGGCAAGCAGCACACTAAAAAGTGTTTCAATTTTAGCTGCTAGATTTGAGTGAAACCCAAGTAGATGAGGGAATCCGTTACACATGAATAGACCCATTGCAGCTCGGGAGAAATCAGTGATACGTGTACTCCCGAGTCACTAGGAGAGTAATTTTGATGAGGACAGATAACAGGAAGGTTGGTTTCTGTATAGGAAACTGAAATAACATATTGCCCTGTCCTTTGATACAAGGAGACAGAAGCACACGTCAAATAACAAATCTAAGGGACAGATTATCTCCATTATCTGACACGTTAGTTTTCATTTCAGTTCTTTTCCTGCCTTTTCCCCAACACTGGACACTTTTAAGATTCGGCTGGACAGGGTACCGGGCCATCTTGTCTAGACCGTGCTTTTGCTGAGAAAGGTTGGACCAGATGATCCTTGAGGTCCCTTCCAAGCTGGTATTCTATGACATGCATTCCAGAGTTTGACTTTAAGCCTCTTACTTGCCGCACTCTCATGTTCTTTTTCAAATATGATGCAAAAATTCATAGAAACAAAACAAGATTTTTCATCTTTTTTTCTCTTCTTTTAAACCAAAAACCTGTCACGTCTGCAGAAACTTCTTGAAAAGTCTGAGTAACAATCTTAGCCCAGTAGTATAATTACAGTATTGTTCCTTGCCATGATATATTCTATGTTCTTTCAATAGTAGGACTAGAATATGCACTTAAACAAGTTGATTGTCAAAATGATGTCAGTTTTATTACAAAACGTCTTTCACATGATTATGAAAGGGTTGATTATTTCTGTTTTTTATCCAAAGACCTGTTTGGTGCCTTTTATGTGAAAATATAAATATATTTAATGTATTTAGTCTCACAGTAGTCCTCAAGGTAACAAAGAATTAACTCTCATGGGTGGCAAGCTGAAGTACAGAAGAGATAACACCAATTTGGTCCAGGTTCCCACAGAAAACCAACAGCATGGTAGGGACCTGAACTCAGTCTTGCAAAGTCCTAGCCTAATGCACTGACCACATTTTTTGCCTTTTGGGCACCAGAATAACAAAAAGGCATTAGAAAGAAAGCAACATAAAATGTTTTATAAAGTTCTTTCAGGAAAAGTACACTGTATTTTGAAGGAGGATGTGTTTTACTGCTTTTCTTATAAAGGTGACACTTTTAAATTTTCTTCAGTTGTGGATATTACTTTTAAAAATGTATTATTATCAGTTGAAGAGCATGCCACTTTTGGTCACACTGACTTCGCCACAGAAAAATCACTAGAAAGCTCTAAGAAAGCTTCAAGATTATCTTCTTTAATTTTCCTGGCTTAAAAGGACTTCAGCCCCTCTGTCAACGCAGCCTACTGAAGTACGTGTGCAATGAGTCACATGAAGAACCATCTTCCCTCCCTGCCCCTGCCTTGCAAGCGCGTACTCTTGGTGCATCAGTCTCTCAGCACCGCAGATTCGTGGGTCTGAGAAGAAGAGAATCACCAAACCAGCGTTATGAAACACATGTAAGAACTGTTTTTCTCTTACTTTTTGAGCAGCTCGTAGGAAAACATGACCAGTTCAACAGCATGTTGCAGTTGGGAGCAACAGCTCTGAGGCGAGGTATGGTCAACCGCTCAAAGGAAGCAGGAGCTGGGCAGCGTAAGGCAGCAGAAGTTGCCCACACCAGTGAAGAAGGAAGCTTCCAAGCCCTGTATTTCCTTTTCACATCTAGCAAATCTCTTCTGAGCATGTGCAGAAACTTTTCAAAGGCTTAGTGTTTCACCAAGTATGGATGGATTTTCATAGAAATGGCAAAACAGCACTTCTGACACAAAGATTTCCCTCCTCCTGTCAAATTTCAAGCCTCTGCTTTGTAAAATGTAAATCAAAGTGGAGTCAGACCTTTCATTTTCAGAATCTCTTTGAATTTTCCTTGACAGTTTCCTACTCTTTAATGAAATAAAAATGAACCATCTGAGAACTCCTGACCTGTACTGCAAGTTTGTTTTGGTTATTAGCTGTTTTTAAGATAACTGGGTTTTGTTTTCTTCATGCAGCCAGTCTGTCAAAATTAAGACACCATTTTCCCAGTTGTATTAATGCAAATATTTCTTGGAAGAACATTTAGAAACAGGAAAAAAGAAACCTTCTTACACAGCTTTTGGGACAGGCTGCTTTCACAATATATTTTTGAGCAAATTAAAAGTAAAATCTTTAAGAAAAAACCCTTCATTTACAAAAAGGCATATTTATGAAGGCACAGACACTCTTAAGAAGATTAAATCAAGTGCATGTTCATTATGGATAAAGAAAATCTGCCCATACATACATTAAGAAATTAAGGCAGAAGGCAAGAGAAAGGGACAGGACGCAAAGCCTCTTTGCCTTTGAAATCAAACATTTGGCATAAGTGGGATTGCAACGGAAGGGGAAGAACACCTTCAAGAAATAGTAACAAGTGAAAGTATACAAATAGATGTAAGATAACCGAATCGGTATAGATACTGAAACACTTACTGAGATGTTCACTCAAGGGACAAAACTTTTTATTTGTGATAGAAAATAGCAAAATAATTTTCTGTGTTTTTATTTTGTATCAGTATTAACTCACATGAATTAAAAACACTACTAAAAGGGAACAGTTAATTGAATATAACAATGCTGTTTATTTCCACTTCACATTATAGCAGCATGCTCTCTTTGGCTGTAGGAAAAATATTGAAGAGTCCAACTTTCTTCTAGGTTTGGGAACATGGTCAAACAGTAAACAAGTATTCTTCTAGCATTCTATGCTTTTCAAACCACTAAACAACATCAATGTTTAATGTATAAAATGAATAAATATTGTTACGGATCCAAGACAGGTAGAGGTTATGTTATTTGCTGAAGACCACACAGTACTTCGGAAGCAAATCTAAGCTGCAAATTTGCATATTCTCGTGTCCTTGGTTTGTGGTTTGTTTTTTGGTTTTTTTTTTTAATCATTATTTGTATATTTTAAATTAAGTTTTATATATTTTAGTTCTTGGGGTAGGTCCACTAATTTTCCCTTGGCCTTTAATGTAAATCTACTATAGAGGTATTTGTAGAGAAATTTTCTGCTGCACATCAACCTGAGACTGTTGAATCTTACTCCTTCTGCCATGTATCATCCTTCAGCATAAACCTCAACCTCCCTGCTCTTCTCCTTTCTTTTCTTCCCTTCTCTCTTCCATTTCAAACCCAGGAATGATATTTGAAAATACTTTGTATTCTTTTCCCCCTTCTTTTCACACCAAGGTATTTACACTGTCAATATCCTTCTACGCTGTATTTTCTTCCATAATAATAATAATTTCATTCTTTTATCCTGCTATAGTTGAGTACTTTTGAGGCTAATCTAGCTCCTATTAAAGTTAATGGATGCCTTGCCATTAACTTCGATGGAGGAAAGATTAGCCTCTAACCTCTCTACCTTGTTTAGTTCTTTCAGGAGAGAATTCAACTCTTAACTCTTTATTCCTTATTTATATAGCTATTACATACACATGGTATATTCTCTCCATTTCCTTTCCAAGTGCTTTCCTAGTTTCTTTCTCCATAAATATTTCTAATTTTTAATTTTTTTTTTATATTTCAAAATGCGTATGTGAAAACACGTAAACATGTTCTTGCCACAGTTGTTCATTTCTCTGTGGTCACATATGGCCACAGAGAAACTTCTCTGCTAATGCAAGACAGCTCTATTAACTTCTAGGGAATTGCACAGGTACAACCAAGGGCAAAATTTTAGGCTTTAACAGAGCTGGAAGCCACAGTAGGGTAGTTTATGGCAAATATAGCATAGTAACAGATAACATTACAGTACAGCTTCCCTATCTCTTATTTTATGTATCCATAGCTATTAATATCACAGCTGTCAGATAAAATTGTCCTGAATAAATCATTTTCCCCAATCAATAATCACAGTGGCACATTCATGCTGCTTCATTCTGTCAGTATATCTTACATAAATGAACTTCTTTTACCAGGTACTTGAGGGACAGTCTTAGGAATGTGCCAAAGGCATCAGGGCTAATTTTGCTGATGTGTAGCACTGACTACAGTGGGCTGAATTCACATAAGCAGTCACTCGAGTGTGTGTTTGGAAGATCTGGCACTAAAGGTGCTTTCAACGTACTAGCGGAGTAAAACAAATCTAAAAACTTTAAAGCAAAATAATAGATTACAACAGAATCAGTCATGTATGTAAATACATTTTTGCAGCTCTAGGGTTTATTATTTCCAGGTGTAGAGGAGCAATGCTGACCACTGAGCAGAACTGGACACAATTAAATAATATTAAGAATATTTTAAAAATGCACCAAAGTAAGATGGGATGTTTAAGCGTAGGAATTTTTTTTTCTTAATGCACCACTGGGATTTCAGAAAATTTACACGATAGCTATTTACTATACTGAGCATGTCATGTGTGATGCAGTATCTACTCTAGTGGTAGCAGTAGGATTTCTGACTCAACACTCAGGTTTTTTATCACTTTTATCCTTATATAGCATTTAAGTATCCATAGTTACTCAACAAATTAACATCAATTTTTTGTTCACTTTAAGAAAACAATAACAATCAGGAAAATTTTTCCTGTATAACTACAAGTATTATATTTTGTTTATATGAGCAGGAGTGAAGTTAAAGTATTTACAACTTGCTATTCTTCTATTCCCTTTCCTCTTTTATCTGTTGGCATGTCTACATCATAGAACCCGTCACGAAAATGTGTGAGTTAGCTTGGCCTAAACCTGTCCGTGTTTCCAGATCAATGTGCAGCAATGCACTACCATGGGTCTCAGAAGGCATAGCCACTTAGTTCAGAAGCCCCACCATACTAATTCCAATTCCAGAGCTGCCTGAGATGTTGATAGGTCAGGCATTTTTGCCTGATGATGATATGTATGATGCGTTTGTGTCATTCATAACACAGGAAAATTCTGAAACTTAAATTTTAAGTTCATAGTCATGTCACTTTTCATCTGGACTCCCCTATTCTTGGATATAAAAGTCCATATGGAGATTAGCATTAAATAGTTAAAACAGAGTGAGCTACTGGGTGAGCTGGCTGGTGAATGAAATAAGGGTTGAGGAGGGAGGAAGGCAGGCCTGGCATTACCTCCTTGATGAGCCAGTACTTTTGCAAATACACGGCTGAAGAAACCAAGACACCAAAATTTGAGCATCGTAACCAACCTCAAGTAATCCACTATGAAAAGTAGCTAGCCCTCTGTAATACTGTTTAAAGTGATCTGCAGATGTCCCTCTGCAGTTGGAAGTCTTTGCCTTCGGTATTCAACTAACTATCATTTCCTTGGAAAATTAGTAGCTGTAGAATCATCCATCTCTTTCTGTTGAACTGGTCTATCTATAATTGCAAACTCATGGCCTTTTCTGGATGAAATATTCATGTAAACGTAACTGCCAAGCTGCACTTATGGCACAGTAAACTGCAAAACATTATCATATTAAAAGCAATTCAGCAACATGCTTCATGCCAACTTAATAAAAATGTCATTTTAAATATTGTTTAGGAGCACTAGTCTATTTTACAATGCAGGATCCCAAAATGTATTCAGGAGACAGTATATCTTGAGAAAATGAAATCAAAGTAAGAGGCAGAGGGTTGAGCCCAGGTAAATAACTTCCAGGTATTGGCAAAGTGTTTTATTTGGTGAAAAGTGTCTATTTTTTCCAATGGTTTCCTAAGACCTACTATAGATATTCTACACTTTTGTATATTAGGCAAACTTATAACTAGTCGTTCGACATATGAAGTAAATAAAGATAACCGAAGATTATTTAGATGGCACTTGAAATGAAACACTTATAATAATATTTGCAAATTTATGTGTACGTATACTGACTTCAAAGATTTGTAAAGACTGTAGAAATCTTTTAGATATGATGATTACTCAAACTGAAAAGCATTGAGTATTTTTAATTAAAGAAGTAATACGTAAAATTAAGGAAGTATGTATGTAACAATGAAGATCATTTGCACCGTGCAAAGGGATTCAAAGATTTATATGGTCACATATCAAGCTTCATTAATGCAATGTTCAGAAGTAGCATCTTATTTTTATTCCTATTCTGAGCAGGAGTCCTAATTGTTAATGGCAGTAACCTGAAATCAGAAATTCTGAAAATGAGGATTAAACTCTCAGACTGGATAGTGGAAGAAAAAGGCTCTAACTCAGAAATTACTTTTCAAGTAATAAAGGGTTATCCTGTTGTTATGAAAAATAGGGCAAATTCGAACCAAATCAGAATGATTTTTCCTCCCCTCAAAATAAAAAAAAAATAGAAAAAAAATCCAGATTAAATGAAATATTTCTGACTGTTAACAAAAGCAAAAGCAGTTCAAATGAATGTAAATCACAATTTACAACATGAAAGTAAAAACGGTGGCCCTGGGACTTACTTTACTTAGTAGCTAGTGGATAAGGTCCCAGTCTCTGCTTTATTAAGTATTTAAGTATTTTGTACAACATAGAACAGTACAAACAGTGGAGACTGAAAGCAACTTAATGTGACTCATTCTGCATATTCTCAAGGAATAGTCTATATTCAGATTCTCTTATAAAGTTGCTGCTGAAAACTTCAATACTCTGGCAGAAAAGGGAACTGAATCTGCCTTTCACCTCCAGGCTACGTAAATGCTGAGCTGTTCTGCAAACTGCCAGGGGATATCTCCAATACTTTATTCCTGCTGGTTTTGTCGATACTCACCCTGTTCACACCACACAGCCCACCTAAATAATCTTTTCAACCACAGCTACTGTGCTATTTATTTTGCCCTTCTTTGTCGTCCTCACTCAACATGGGTCCCCAAGACTAAATTTTGCTTTCTTTTTATCACTGTAACACAAGTGACGTGTTACAGCGACGAGAGCTTGCACAGATTTATGCAGATATTAACAAAACTGAAGATAATCTTCGTCTATCTTGATAAATTGTTCTCTCCCATAAAAAGAAGAATCTACAGGGTAGCGGAAGAAGGAGGAAAAGAAGAAAAAAAATCCCCTTTCCTCAATTATCCTGTATTTTTCCAATGGGAATGTGAATGAAGTGGTGTCTAGGAGGAAATAAAGCCAAGAAAGTAAAGGAAACAAAGAAACTACTGACTAGGTCCAAGAAGCTTACTATAGGAAGGTGGACTGCTCATAGACTCCAGCAGTTCTGTGCTTATTTTAAAAACAATTTTCTTTCAAAGCCAGCGAGAGCTCTGCACATGTAATCCCTGCTTATTTGTTAGCAGGGCAATTATTTGTCCACAGGGAAGCCTTTCCTGCTCAGGCTGGCGCGGATGGCGTGCAATGTCTGCTGACATATATTTGCCAATATTCTAATATTATTTTTATAAGTGCTATGTTCCAACAGGTGTTTTCCATAGAGATTTTATTTTAAAATGTTATTCAGCTCTAGTGGATAATTTCTGGATGGGAAGAACTTCAGATGGATGATAGAAACTCTTAATTTGTAATAGTTAGCACACCTTCCTAATTTATGACAAAAAACCTAATAACTCCATCTTTTCTTTTCTTTCTTCTTAAGAAAAAGACACTAGTTGCTGAAGTGAGGCTTTACTACTGAAATTTTACTGCATAACAAAACAATATTTTCTACACTAATATTTTGTAAATAAAACACTTTTTAGTTTAATTACTTCAACGTATTTACTACCATTGCAGCATTCAGTAATGCACAACAGCTTTCTCTGCATCAATCACTGAAATTGCCGTATAGAGGTTCCTTGACAGCAGAAAAGGTTTACTATAATTATAAAGTAACTCCAAGGATTTCAGTATATTGCAGAGTGCTGTAGAATTTCTTTGAGACAAATGCAATGGAAAATGTATACCCTTCTGTGGTACTGACTGAACGCCTTTACAGATACTCCAACAACATTACAGTACTTAATCAATAGAGAGAGATTATATTGGCCATAAAATCCAAAGAGCACGGTCTTCTAACTAGAGCCACATGTTATGTTTACTACCAAAAAGGAAAAATATCTTTATTCTTGGTACTCCACATTATATAGAGGAAGAATGATTCGCAATTAGTATTAGACGTTTGAACCATTTCCTTTTAACTCTGGAATATACTAACCAGGTAACAGCACCAGTGTATATAGGAAGGAGGGGGGGCATAAGCAGGCTAGGTTAATGCATACTGTATTTATATACATATGCATGTGTGTGCAGGTGTGTGTTTGTCAGAATTAACCTACAAAATTTGTTTACAGTTATGATTCCATGTAGATTCAAATTTTTCAAAATAATTTTCACATTAAACTCACAAGAGCATTCTGTTAAATGCCTATAAAAATCTCAGTCCAGATAACAGTGATTAAACTATGAATTAGATTACAAGCCAAGTAACAAAAAATTGAGATATCTAATTGAAATTTACAGATAATATATTTTTTACAGGTTGTCCAACGTATTCACTTCATACATTTGAATGCAGAAATGCAATAGCATTTATCTAGGCCAAGATCATAGTGTCCGATATTGAACTGAGAAGTAGATTACTTTGCTGCCCGTCCTCATTATAATATATGTAATGTATACCACTCTCATGCTATACCATTATCCTCTTTGCATCCTTTACTCTGGCTGCTCAGTAGAGGAGCTGGTTCTGCTGTGAACGACTGCTTACGATACCAGTAGTCAGCATCAGCAGGTGTTGCATCAAGCTGCTCTGATTCAATCCAGAGTTTTATAAAAAATTATGTGATTTTCACTGTCATCAGAAAATCAGCTTAGATCCTCATTAACTTGTTAAGGAAACAAATATGCATCGGCTTTACTTGGGCCACGATGATTGAAGCTGTTCACACTTTGAGCTCTGGAAAGATAACTTTGGAGATGATGCACTTTCACTTGGAAGGGTTCAAAAGGATTTAAGAGGAAGCTTCTTTGAGTTTCGCATAATTTTCAAGAATACTCAAGGACTGAAGCCTAATGAGGTCAACATAAAAATTGTTGTTCACTTCACTGGGTTTTGAACCAGGTCTCAGTAACTTATTTTTATAAAATGTCTTATCACACGGAACGCATAAGTCAGTAACAAGACAAGAGGGAAAACTCCATTATTAAAAGTACAGTCTTTCAAATAAAGTGATGAAATGATTCCCTTTTTGCTAATCTTTACTGTTAATTTTAGAAGGATTGGTAATACCTTCTTAGAGTTTATCAACATTATTATGACTCCAAGGAGCTGAGTATGCTTTTGAACACAAATTGTCCTGTGCATACTCACTACAGGTTCTTGATTATTGTGTTAGTAAAAAATGTTAGCTAACGCAGTTTGAAAATAAACTTATGTGCTTGCTGTAGACATGACCCAAATGAAATGTCTACAACTTGGCAGAAACTTCTAGTGGGTAAATACATAATTGCGGTACTGTTTTCTGAACATATTCATGTTATTGTGAAAAAACCCCACATCTCTTCCCACTGAATTTGGCTTCAAAATGGTAGAAAGGCATACAAACCCCAGGCGTGCAAACCCTGCAGGGTTCCACGCTGCAGTGCAAACGGAGGTAAAGCCAGTGGCTAGTACCTTCTGGGGACTTCAACATAAATTTTATTTCTTTTCTTGTTTTCTTGGGTCTTTGGTTGTGGGTTTTTTTTGACATTACAAAAATAAATACTGCAGCTCTAGATGCCTATTCACCAGAGTAGAGTATTTTGGCAAATGAGCTCCTGAAACTCATCAGCCTCCTGACTTTCCCACAGAAAGCTCACATTTTACCTGGGGCCTGACTGCATGATGCAGTGTAAGTCTAACATAATGACAAGAATAAATCTAAATAGCGCCTTCCAAATCACGAGGCCTTTGGGAAATTCACACTTCTCCTTGTGTGAGAAAGCCAACAGACCCACTCAATAAAATGCTGCTTTACTGACAATACCAGTAAGTTGTTAAGTTCTCTTTCCAGGCATGACTCACAAGAGAGAGTCACTTGTCTACATACAGGTAGAGTATCATACTGTCCTCTGTTGTTATTGCTTGACTGTAATAGAGTCATAACAGAGAATAATTTGCATCTTCCTGCTCAAATTTGATCTGCTGCTAATTTTAGTTGGTTTTTTTTTTCCATGACTGAGAAGAAAATCTGGTGCTGGTGATGATGTCAAAGTTGCTATATTGCCTAGTAAGGTCTTACAGGACTTGCACGTCCGTATCATCATCCAATAAAATTGCTCTCTAAAGTCTTGAAAGATTTGCTTCTACAGGTAATAAAAGTAACAGCTCAAATAATAAGAAATAGATATATTTCAAAGCATATAAAATGATTACGTGCTCCACAAGGTCAGATGAACCAAAGGTATTCCTCTTTTAGAAATAAACTGCACAAATTACTAATGTTTCAGAATTAGGCACCTAAAATTAGGAAACATCACGATTCAGACGGGCTACTTTCATATACCCAATTCAGTTCAGTCTCCTTGTGATAAAACCCCAAATTAATATTTCTGCAGAAATATATGCCTTCAATCAGTGCACAAGATGGGAATAAATCACTTGGTGATGCTTATTCAATATTATATTTTTATCCCCACTCTTTACTGTATGGTGTCATGCCTTGTTTATTGTATGTTAGTCAGACCCTGTAGACTAAATGATTAATTTCTTCAGAGCCTTTCTGTGACACTCATCAATGCGGTATTTAGGTCCTGCACAAGACATTCAAAACAACTATCTGAGATAAGTGCATATTGTTATTCCTATTCCAAAGATAGCAGATGCGATGCCAGAAATCTAAAATCTGATTTAGTGTTATATTGTACTTTATATATCCAAGGCAGAGCAA
This sequence comes from Aptenodytes patagonicus, assembly GCF_965638725.1. NCBI lineage: Eukaryota > Metazoa > Chordata > Aves > Sphenisciformes > Spheniscidae > Aptenodytes > Aptenodytes patagonicus. The sequence goes on from NC_134957.1 coordinate 19,083,021, forward strand.
TTTACTTCAGTTGCAGCCGTGAGGTCTCAGCGCTGGTACATATTACAATCCCAAGTCAGATGTCCAGAATATACACAGCTAAGGTAAACTCCTTATCAAGTGTGGGTTTAGTAACCAGCATAGCATTACTGTGTGTCAGGAGCATGAAGAAAACCAATTCTCCAGGTCACTAACCATGAGGATATCTTTTTTTCTTCCTGCAACACCCTGCCTCATTCACTGAATCCTATTCAGCTGCTGAAATAAATGAGACAAGGGATCTAAACGGTTTTCTTTCTACAGAAGTCGCTGGGCCACAAACTGCTGGAGAATTGGAGAGTTTTCTAGACGAGCATCACTACATTCCCCTGTTCTGCTCTTGCCTAAGCATCCCCTGTAGATAGTTACCTGTCACAGGACACTGGGATAGATCAGCCTTCTGCTTTGACCCAGAATGTATTTTCTTATTTTTTTTTTCTTCAGGAAAACCCCCTTAAATTCTCTTATTACATACCATCTTCTTTAAAACCATGTACTTCCTTACAAGTGTTGGGAACCATCCCGTGGGTCCAAGTGCTGTAAATGTCTTTGTGAACCAGTTCTGGAAAAGGATCCAAAACTTCCACGCTGGCTTTCAGTTATTTACTGACAGCTGAAGAACAGAAAAATTCATCTATTTCATCCACTTTGCTGAGGGGCTACGGAGGACACAGGAGGGAGAGTTTTCCTGCTCATGTGCTGTAACTCTCTCCTGGCAAAACCTACACAATCAAAAGTTGCAGCTGCAGGAAAAGTCTTGTGTGGCTCCAGGGCTGGGTCATACCCACTGCGAATAAAACTTCTACAAAGTTTGCTGCAAAAATGAAATCTGAGAAAACCGAATTTACCAGAAGGTTTTAAAGTGGATTTAATTTTCAGAGTTTCATATTAAATATTCAAGAATAATATCCTGGATATAACAGCTACTCTTCCTCCTACCTATTTCTAGGAATATTTGAGGATGGCATTATGAGGTGTCAGATTATCTTTTAGTTGAGCAAACCAATATATTTTCTCCTTGTCTCCTTCTGGACATGTGTAGTGTTTTTGCTGACATCTTTTAAAGTACATTCAGACTGAGGCAGTCAGTTTTCACGTACAAATTCAGCGCGAGTAGTTAAAGAGTGATATGGACATGCGAAAACTAGGTCTTATGATGAAGCTATTTAAAGTTGATTTTGGGTGGTGCTTCCTGCTCCACTAATAGAATAAGGATGCCCATACATTTGTCCACGCATTTGGCATCTCAGATTGTCACTAAATTATATTAAAGTGGATATTTAAATCCATGTTTATCAATATCTAAATGGCTTCATGGAGATTTGAAGAAAAAATAATATATAGCAAGTCCCAGTTGAAAATTCAGCTTAAGAAAAAAACTGGAATACCAAGAAATCTGAAAAGTAATAAAATTTGACTTAAAACAAAATGCTGAATATTTCAGAGTAATTGGTGTAATGAATCAAAATTGGATGGAGGATATCATAGAATCATAGAATCATTAAGGTTGGAAGAGACCTCTAAGATCATCGAGTCCAACCATCAGCCCAACACCCCCATGCCCACTAAACCATGTCCCTAAGCGCCTCATCTACACGTCTTTTAAATACCTCCAGGGATGGGGACTCCACCACTTCCCTGGGCAGCCTGTTCCAATGTTTAACCACTCTTTCAGTAAAGAAATTTTTCCTAATATCCAATCTAAACCTCCCCTGGCGCAACTTGAGGCCATTTCCTCTCGTCCTATCGCTTGTTACTTGGGAGAAGAGACCGACCCCCACCTCGCTACAACCTCCTTTCAGGTAGTTGTAGAGAGCGATGAGGTCTCCCCTCAGCCTCCTTTTCTCCAGGCTAAACAACCCCAGTTCCCTCAGCCGCTCCTCATCAGACTTGTTCTCCAGACCTCTCAGCAGCCTCATTGCCCTTCTCTGGACACACTCTAACACCTCCTATCATATCAGATATCAGAACATCACAGGAGAATATATATATACAAAAGCACAATATGTGAAATTTAACTTCCAAAACTGCAGGGGAAAGAAGAGAGGGAGAAAAGAGGAAAGGACAATTTTCAGGTTAGTTTGTTATTAAAAAAAACTGTCAGCTGATTTTTCTTGTCCCCTCATTATATATTTAATGATTGGGTTTTTTAATCATTAAGTTAATAGAATCTGATTTTTTTATTTCTTGTCCCTGTCTGTTTTCTCTTTTAAACAGACCTTACAGTTAGGCAAATATTATTCAGGAACAATTTTGGTGTAGCTGATCTTGGGATATAAGAATGAACTGGAGGATCTCTTGAGACCACTCCCAGGTCTAATCGTCTATGGTGAGTACCCAGAGACATCTGTAACTTGATGCATCTTATCAATCATAAAATAAAAATATGTGCACACTGCATAGCCACCATTACAGCACTATTTCTCGGCACGCAGTCATTCTAGTACTGGTATGTTATTTAATTGCAATGTGATCCTCACTATAAAAAAAAGATGACACTCAGATGCATGAACTTTTTAAATTAACGTGCAGGGACACAGTCTAGGAATCTCTTACTCCTCAAGCCTGTTGCTTACTATTGCCAGTATTCCCTCTGCAGACATCATTATCGTGATACAAAGCACTAAGTGTTTGGAGAACTGAGATTTCAATGAGTCACCATATGCCCAAATAAAGCATATTGAAAAACATAAGAAAGACAATATATCCGAAGTCTTACAACAAGCAGTAAACAACAGAATTTATGCAAAGACTAGTGTGCTGGAGAGAAAACTCATTCATTCTTTTTTATAATTCCATGCATTTCTTCACACATTTCACGTTTCTTGTTGACACAAAGCACAGCATTGTTTTATCTCCTTGTCTACCCATTCTTTTATGATATAAAGCTTTCCCTACCTCAGTAATATCAGCTCAATCTATCACTTCACCCTAATGCTCTCATCAAAACCAGGCAGTCTCACTTCATTTCTCGTTTACAGTATGTCACTGACTCATGCATCTCAACCTTCCTTCAGAGCTCGGGGAGTGTTCCTATATCTGAGCAGGATTTTAGTCCCTTTAGTCATTGCACAGAAGAACAATGCACACTGTGCAGGTGCCACAAAAGAGATGCCAAACAGTGTGCCACTGATCTCACACTGTCCTCGCTTGCTTACTTTCCTCTTATGTTTCTTTACTGACTTTCTGTAATGGTCTCTGCCTGTAACATATGCCACGCTCTGCTTTCATACCCTATTAATTAAAGCAAGCCCAACTTTAAGTACCCACTATATATCCAGAACCAACAAAAGGTATGTGTGAAGTCTGAAAAGAAAATATTCAGGAATATGTTCCAATAAACCCCAGAAATTCACATCGATAGCAAACGCTTACTCATCTATCCCCACTTTTGGGAAACTGAAATGAATTTTCATGCACACGTAGTTTACAGAGCCAGAAAAAACATAGCACTTAAGAAATGTGTGTTGTCTAATTAACATCAATGAACAGCTAATTACGAACAATAAACATTAGATGAAGAGAATCAGACTGCAAAAAGAAGTGGAGGTTGCCAGTTTGATCACATAAATCCTTGATCAAATATTTCAGGGCACCTAACACTAACAGGAGCAAATTAACTATTTGCTGCAAAGTTTTCTCAGGTCTATACAGATTTCTTTCCTACGGCAGCATCTCACCCTAGCCCTGCGTCTCACAAAGTAAGCAGACGCAGGGAAAAAAAGGTGGATCATTTAGGAGGAAAGGTTCTGTTTGTACCAAAATATCTATATGACAAACAAAAAGATAAAATAACTGGAAAAAATTGAACACACCTGAAACTTAAAAACACCCTAATATTGTTACAGGTCTTCCTGTGGTGCGCTGAAGTCTCTCCAAGTATTGTCTTGTATCCCAGCTCAGACCCTCTGAAAATGTTTGATTTTTTTTTTTCTCATTTCAGTGTTTCTTAGTATTTCCCAGAATACTCTAGAGGTATTCTCCAGACTACCTTTCTTTCAGGGTGTCTGAAAACTGCTTCTTTTCCCTTAAGTCAGCTGTGAAATAGCACACTTTAAAGCTTATCCAAAAGTTTTGGAAGACTGAGCAGATCACAAAGCAATGTTTCACTTTCATTTTGTCTTAGTCCATTAAGGGCTTGCTAAGGCAGTAAGCTACATGTAGCCAAATTGCTGGGGGGGTTCCAATTAAATTCAACTTTTTACCTCTTTTTATTACCTGTTGTAAATGTCCTGTCTAACATTTAACAGTCAATAAGAATCTCAGACAAAACAAATGAAGAAAAAAAAATAAAGGTCAACACTTTCCTTGACTCAAGAATAGCAAAATCCTTGAGCCAAATCGCTCTTTAATACAATATTTGCAAATCATGACTATGCGCTATTCAATTATTCCTATATTTTTACCATGAGATAAATACTTTGTATCTGCAGGCATGTTAGCTAATGTGCTTACTTGAAACATTAAAACACTGTGATTACTTGAAAGAGAGAGAAAGCTACTTTTTCATGTGTTAACATGCGATAAAAACCTGATAATGAAATACTGATTATTTATAACGCAATCAAAACATAGACATTTATGGTGTGTAAGTGCTGGTGCTAGTTACAGAGTATATACTAAATACATAACAACAGGGGTGATGCCCACAGCAATTCAGATATTTATAGAAAAAAACGCAAGCCAGCTTGGCACATATAAATGGACATGCTTTCAGCAGCTGAAAACCATAAACATTGCTGGAAGTAGCATCCCACGAGATTTTAAATAGCTGCTAAGCTATTACTAGAGGTCAAACACAAAGGCAATCAATTTGGAAGCTTTTCTGGTAGGACTGTTTGCTCAAGGTTTGGATCTCAAACAAGGATCTGCACATTCCCCTCTGCCACTAGGGCAGTTTTGCAATTGCCTGCTGGTGCATTTCTCTCCGGGGTGCTTTGCGCCGGTGTGTCTGCAGGCCTCCCAAGTCAAGGCTCACTTCTGTTTCATGGGGAAAACGTACACATTTGTGCATAGGTATGTACCCCCCCCGCCCCCACCCCCCCCAGGTGCAACTGAGTGGGACACAGTACTTCGCAGTTGTGTTTTTAATGCTCTGTGGCCTGCAGCTTCATCTGTTCTCCTCACAAATATTATGTCACATATTCTACAGATAGCACATATTAAAAACGTTTCCTAATGTGTTTATAAATTAGTAATACAATTTTTATTTCATTTACTTGTCTTGTGTCTATATATGCACACCTCCACAGAAGAAAAAAATGAACAATTTAAAATTAAAAGCATCTATGTTTTATCTTAAATAGTTTTACAATCTTGTTGAGGGCTTTGGTTTTTTAGCAGCATGCTTTTTTCCAAACCAATATATATATTTTACCAGGATCAAAAACTGTTGTGAAGCTGACATTTATTGTTAAAATAGATATATTCATTGTTCTCTACTGAACAGCAGTATCTGAAACACCCAAAACCATCCAGACAACAGGAAATATCAATGGTAATACAGACTATAACATGAGATAAATGTGAACTTCTAATTAGTTTCAACAATGTAAAAATATGTCAAAATCCCAGTTACAAAGTATAGGAAATACTCATCTCTATCCCTGGCCATTTGCAGGTTATTCTAACATGAATCTTTCTCAGCTCCGCATGGTCATATTGCCTTACAGCTGTATGATGTATGCACACTTTTTCATTTTTTTATGTGAAGATTTGAAAATCTCGTGTTGGATATTTTTTAGTTGCAGATAGCGATTTTTTAAACATGCAGCATCTATTTAAAGGTGAGTATCATTGTTTAGAGTTGCTCAGGAGGAGATGAATTATTTGGCAGATTGAATTTAAGACTGTCAACACTGCACAGTAAGTGTAGCTTATCAGATGGATAGCAACACTGGAGGCATTGTGAAAACAGGAAAATTTTGGAAGTGTAAATTTCTATTTTATATACACCGTTAGCTTTTGAAGGCACAGCTACCCCACTGCACTGCTGTCCCCAGGATCGCCTTACATCCTGCTTCATTTCAGCAACAAACTGGAAGTTAACTGCAAACAGAAACCAGATCGAAGTTACATGCTAAATGTAACTATTTAGCATTTGGCTAAAATACTGAAAGATAACTCAGGAGATAAAAAACCTGTACAATATTAAGAATAATTTTCTCTCTAGTTTTTGTCTCTTTATGTGAATGCTTAAGTATGTGTGTAAATACATAAAGGGTGCACAGAAAGTTCATCTATGAATATCAGACTGCTCATGCATTTATTATATATATATGCTCAATCCCTTCTTGTTAAATAAGAAACTTGACAAGAAGCATCAGAAAAATTCATAGTGTCCTAGATGTGCTAGACTGCTGTTTGGTTGCAGTGTATTGCAGAAAGCCACCGTATACGCACCGCAGAAATTACCGATGATACGTGCAGTGCCGTAAGGCAACCACCAATCGATTTCAGGGACTTGTAAAAATCTTGCCCTTCTTATGCTATTGATAGAGCCTGACCTTATTGCTGATTCTTAAGCTGTTTTAAAAAGCTTGCAGTAAAGAATTGGCAGGCAGTCTAAGGGGTGGGTAGATGACAAGCTGGTCAAGCAAACTGATAGCACGGGAGCCAAAATACAGAGGTCAAAATCATAAACTATTTCTTGAAAAATATCTACTCATTTGGTCATGTTAAATACAACCTTAAAGGTCTGTTTAACAAAGTACAGCAAAGAGTAGTTTAGCTCGGAATGCAAAAATGTTGACGCTCTCCTGTGTTCGTGTTTTTACTTAATCTAGGGTTAGGCTTATATTGCTGTTACTGGTAGCATTACTGCTTTTCACACGCTGTATTTAGTGAAAAACCAAAAAATCTCCACAACAACCAGAAGCCACTAACAATATACGTTAAGCGTTACTGAACTGCATAGCTCTCTGACTCGGTTTCAAATGGAGGCCGACTTAAATGAACTTGCTGCTGGTCCTAGAAAGTATTGCACAGTAATTCTTGAGCAAGCACAGCGCAGTCAAGCTACAGCAATAGAATACACTGCGCAGAGTTTTTTCCTCCCTGAGCAGCAAATGGGTATGCAGCCTGTGTGGCACACAGCACTGTGTCTCTCCGAGGAATTCTCATCTGCAATTTAATACTCTAAATACGACGGGAACCTGTATGTTATTAGACAGTAGTTACTATAATGTTTAAATTAATTCATAAACCAGTACAAGTTTCTGTGAGTGTAATTATATGCGTGTGGACAGCGTTTAGACGAATGAGTCCCATATCTGTCCACACCACCACGGTAAACATCAAGGAGATTACAGGGAGTCGGCACATTAAAAGGCAAATGGCTCACCCGCTCCCACCAATGCACCACTACAGCCTTTTACCTTTCCACTCCTCCACGTCAGCTAATGCTCTCAAAGACGTTCCCTGGCAGTTAGCAGCCACAAACAAGCTCTGAAGGCTGTGCCGTGGTCTTAACAACAAGCCCTAATCCTGCCTGGCAACCTCTGATAAATAAGTTGTCAGAAGCCATTGGAAGTTGGATCAATGCAAAGAAACATCGCCCCAAAGAAATACGCACAGAAATTTTGCAAAGCAGGGAACTGCTGAGAGAGAAATGGCATTGTTAGCGCGTTACAGCATCCAAGCAGCTGTGCCTGGGCCTTGGCAATACCAGCGAAATGTCAATAGAGTTACTCCAAATGTTTCAAAGACTCAGTATTGCAAAAATAACTATGAATACTACCATCTAAAAATACAGAAGTAATTCATGCTTGTTCCCCCTTCCTCCCCCCCCGCCCTGGGCTCCTTAAGTTGCATTTACACTTTCAGTTTGTATTTTACCATTTAGGGTGCCAGCTGAACCTTTGCTATGAAAGGTTGACAACCTTGTGTCCACAGGATACTTACCTGACCTTGTATAATTAATTGTACAGCTCAATTACCTGAAAAAATGAAAATTAGCAGACTCCTATTGGGACTGTACAGCACACAATATGTACGAATCCTACAGAATTTATCTTCCACTGTGCAATCCCTGGATCGTATCACAATGCGCATGTGCCACATAGTTATCTTGAATTTGCTGGTTTTGTACTGGGTGGTGGTGGAATAAAAAATGTAAAGGTTAAGCTAAGTATTCACTTAGAAAAACTGTGAACTGAAGTGCAGGGCTCTGAGTCTGTTTAAAATAAGAAAAAGTCATAATCAAGTGATTGCAAAAATGAACTAAAGGCTGAACGATGTGAAAATCGCTCAGATCTTATTTCACCCCAGGTTTCCAAGTTTTGCTTAGAAATAAAATAGTGGAAGACAAAAAAAAGGTAAAAAGTGAGATCAAAGGTTTTGTATGAAAACATGACTATTTTTTAAGATGTCATGCATTCCTTTATTAAGATAGATTTCAAAATCCATCTACTTTCAGGTCGTTGCTTGATAACTGGAACATTTTAAAGAATTCTGAATTACACTGAAAATATTCTGCACAGCTTTAACCAGAATACTCATGAGTTCTGATTCTGTCTCTTCTATGACAGTTACTCCCTCTACAGCTTTTGGCAAGTGACTAAGGATGAAACTTTGTCTAGTAAAGTCAAAGGGTATTTCAGCGCTGCTTTAAATGAGGCCAACATTTCCTAATCCGATCATTCCCATCTACAGTAAGGCAAGCAGAGATGTCTGAAGTGTAAGATCTTGTAACATCATTTATAATTGACATATACAATCATATTCAAGAATGCGACATTTCCAGTCCTAAATTCTAGTTGCTCTAGTAAATAGGTACTTCATGATCATCAGAGATCATCAGTATTGTTTCTCTTAATTACATTTGCAAGTAATTAATGCCATTGCTGCATTCCTGGATTGGTAGTATTCCCTAGATGTGCCTATACTGAGTAAAAGGGGAATACTGTGATAACGTAATCTAATTGCAAAGTCAAATTGTAAAGATTTTTAATAGCAACCACTCTATAGCACTTTTAATTTTCTGTCTGCTTCATGGGCATTAAATAATTATTTCTCACATTACCTATGTCAGTAGATTACACCACTTCTGTCTCTAAGCTTGGTAGCGTATATTCTCACTCCAGCGTAACGCTGAACATGTTACGCTTGAGAGGCATGTATTTCAGACGCAGGGGCTGACTACCAGCGTTTCAAATGAGTCCTGTTATTGAGTTGTATAGCATCTTTCTAGCATCATCCACGGAAATTTGTTACCTGATGTAGCTGCAGTACAGAATCCAATTTCTATATGCAGAGAAGGTTTGAATGAAGATCTTTTCAAATTAGCAGATGAAAACTTAGGAAATAATCTGATGCCGTCTGCTTTACCCTCTTTAAATTTTAGCGGTTCATGTTCTAAATACCTGCTATCAATTGTGTATTTTATAATGTTATCGCTAGGAGCCCAATTAAGGTCAAATTTGATGCCACAAGAAGAAAGGAATGTTGTGAGGACATACATGAAAGAATTGTCACTGTATGAAGAAGGACAAGCCTTCCTGCACTCCCCTTAAAACATACGCCTCACAGGAAAATGCAATGTTCGTTTGCAGACCAAGTGAGGGCGGACAGATCTTTAATCTTTCAGAAGCCAATGACAATTTTATTAGCAAAGGGAGCTATGCAAGACTACCCACTTTCTCATGGAGCAAAACCTTTTTGAACCACATACTACTATGTGAACTTCATAATAATTTGCTATGAGAAGGGCAGATTAAGAGACTACCACTAGCTGCCCCGAATCCTAACAGGAATATGGGCTGTAGCCGTTCAATTTATGTGCGGGAAGGTGGGGGACTCACAGAATGGCTTATCTCCAGGAAGTCTGAAAGTTTTTCTTCAACACAGCTCAAATTTTCCTGAGAAATGTCTCGTAAACAAGTAAACTTTTCCTTTGGACGTCTACCTATTTTGGTTCCTATATAACTATCATTTACCTAATTGTTTTGATTTCAAAATCTTTCATATGTTTTCTAAAATGACAGATTTTAAAGAAAGGGAGCCACTGTAATAATTTAGTTGACTTCCTGAACAACACAAAACACTGGATTCCTTGAATTTTTTTTTTTTTTTTTTTTTTTTTTGTGAATACAGAATGCTTTACAAAAAAATTCTGGTCTTGATTTAAAACTAGCATGAGAAAAATTCTTCCAGTGCTTAATTCTTTTACTGATTACATCTGGGCTTTTTTTTTTTACTTTTCATTTCCAGCCAAATTCAGTTCCCAAAAGTTCTTATTCTTGCTCTTCTTCTGAGAGTGCTGACAGGGACAGAACTGGACCCGTTTAAGGACAGGCACACATATAGATGAAGTGATGGATTTGACAAACATTTTGGAATTAATATATTCAACTTTCACAACGTAAAAGGGATGGAAGATGTACCCCACACAGGCAAGTTAGGGTTACAAACAATTTCATAAATTGCTTAGAACTTACATTGGGAAAATCCAAATCAAGAGGGGGGAGATGGTTAATGGAACAAGAGAAAGTATTCAGTCTTTAAAATTGGCTTGCGAGTCCTTTGTTTCTGTTCATCAAAGGAATTTTTCTCACTGACTATCACCTGGACAGAAGCCTCGTGAGCCTAGTCAGGTGAAACTTGAATTTTTTTCTGTCTATTTAGATAACCACCCCAGTCATCTTTCAACAGAGTCTGCCCTATTAGGTTCAGACAAAAATAAATGAATCAAGTTTAGAGGGTGAGCTAAGAAAAATCAAAATGAAACAAGATATACTATGTGTTCTAGTCCTATCGAAGAGAGAGGCTTGAAAAGGGAATTTGAGGAAATTGTTATTAAGAGGTTAATGTGTTTGTCAGACTCTTAAATCATATTGCCGGTAGACTCAATGAAATGACAGATTGAACTACAAAGAAACATACAAGAAACCATTCTTTAAGCTAAGTATTGAATAACCAGTTCTCATTGGTTTCTGCAGTATTTTTATAGACTTGAAAGGTTCCAATACATACTCTGGATCACCTGTATCCTATGGGAGTTTAATGAAAGAAAGGATTTCCTTCTCAACTCTTTAATGCTTGTCTGAGACAACTGTTTGAGCTCTGACACTCACCAGCCATTTTAATTTTATCTATCCATCACATTTATTTTTCCAACAATGATCAATATTAAAGATGTAGGAGCCTTTTCTATGAAATTAAATCAGAGCAGGAGGAATGCGGGAGGAAGGAGGAAATAAAATTCCAAACTAAATCATTCTTGGTTTAAACAAATACAGAGATAATTTCTCATATACGTGAGATATGTAGGGCCTACCTGTACGAAACATTATACAATGGGAAACTTTTAAGTATATTGTACTTTTAGGTCTGCCTCCTATTCCATTTTTCCGCAATTGTTTTAGAACAAGCAGAATACTCAAATATATCAATACAGCAAAATTAGGCAAAGTAACCTTATTGTAGAAAACTGTTTGACAAAGAATAATAATAAACTATTCAAACCTTAATGTACTCAAAATCTTCTGAGCTCATTCAGGCCACTTGTATAACACTGTCTTTTCCCTCATTTCTGCCCAATGAGAGACGTCTTTACTTGAAAAACAAATCTCTTCTGGTCTCTCATTCAACTTCTATCAGAATTACGCTGCCGTCTGCACTCCACTTGTCCTTTCACCTTGGGCCCTCTCATATGTTTGATTTCTGTCCCTCTTCTGTGCTCTTTTCTTCTGCTCCCAGTTCTGTTCCTTTTTCTGTATGTTTTTCTCCTCACTGTTGTTGAGCCCTTTCTGATTCCGCAATGTTTTGCTAATTAACAGTCACAAAATTCCTGTGAGACTCATGCTGAATGACAATGCCTGACAGATAGGTAAAATTAAAGAAAGAAAGTCTAATTAGTTTGATCAGGCCCCTGCAGGATTCAAAATCAGAGGTGCTATTAGGGCATAGATATCCCTTAGTGATGTTTCTCATTCCGTAAGTAGAACAGGCAGGTAAGTACGTATCAGCTGCAGCTCTGGGACTGTTAGTATTGGTGGCAGCTTGACACGCATCTTCTCCAAAGCTACTGTTGCTCTGTGCTTTTCTCAAGTCTGTACAAAGCTGTACAAAGTGTGGGCAATTTATGATTTCTACAAAGAAATCAATATGAAAACTTTTTTATATTACACGATCGCGTTCCATATTTATGGCTTTTCAGTAGAAGGACTGATACATTACTTTTAAAAATGGAGTTTCAGTGTCAGGCTCAAAGTACTAAAAATCACAGTAGCAGCAGGGACGTTGAGCTAAGAGAGACATAGACTTAGTGTGAAGGCCAGCTTCACTTACACATCTGCTATCAGAATAAACGAATAAAGAACCTCTACTTGCATGGGAATGTCCCGAGTTTGATATAGATGAGCAACAGAGAAGCCAAGGAAGAATCATTTCATCGAGGGAAGGGAAGACCTAAAGCATATCAAGTGTTATTCACATACCCACCAAACGCGTTTACCCGGGTGAACACTTCTGTTGCTTTGCCACTGTTCCCTGACTGCAGGGAAGTCTGATATTAAACTGAACAGGACTGACTTCAATCAGCAAATCCAGAAGATCCTGGGATGGAGTGAAATGTGGATCATCTTGTCTGGAAAGGTTAATTTTTAATGACTGTATAGCACATATAGAAAAAACCCTGTTACAAATTTTTACCTGCAACGTAATGTTGGTCAAGTTATGATCCTTATTACTTATTTTCCTCATGTTTTGGGGGCATGGGGAAACGACACACACCGAACCTATCATTGTCTCAAGAGTATGAGAAACAGATAGCCATTGCTTGCACCTTCATTTCAAATACCCCATCAAATGGCTGATTAGGGAGCAAAACTCATAATTTCATAAGGGTAATTGGATACATTTTCTTCTATTGCAAGCAAATTGCCCCCAGCACAAGAATTTTAAAATCTTTGGCAGCAGACCTCCTGAAACCCATCTGTGTTGGAAATTAATTTTTTGCTTTTGGGTATACTATATTTACATATTTTGTTTTATTTCTCAGTATTTAATCTAGTGAGAAAAGAGACTCTTAGGGCAAGCATTGAAACTTCTCAACAGATTTAAAAAAAATGTAGGTCTCCAGAAGAAACTGGCCATACTAATACAGCCAATATACCAAACTGGAACTGACTTGACTTTTATTAGGCAGACAAATGTTAATTTTAAGCACACCTATTTTTAATCATCTATTATTTATGATATTATACTGAGAGAGTATCTGATAGCGTGCGCTACAAATGCAAACCAATGACTATTCTCTCACAGGCTTGTAATTTCCCCTAACTTTCCTTTGGTGAAATCTGCCATGCAGGGTCTCCTAGCAACACTGAATTCCTGTTGTTTTCACACTTTTATTTCATATAAAGAAATTATAAAATAATTTTGACAACCAAAGCACTGGACACTTGAGCACAGACTTATTCCTCCTAATTTAGGGTTACGGTCCCCCTCACTCCCTCCCTAGCAATAGCAAGAGATGGACACTCCAGATGGTAAACCCTAAGGTAAACCTGTATTAAACCCAGCTAGGTTGATTCATCCTTCTTGGTTTGCTTCTGGTCAACATTCCTCTTGCAATTGTGGGGTTGCAATGAAATACGAAGAGCAAGTTATAATTTCACCAGTGCAAAAGTAACTTGTAAAACTGCGTTTAGTGTAAAATATTCACGTGGATTTTTTGAAAAAAAGCAAGAAGTGCAAATTCTTTGAAGGTAAAAACGTAGTTGTCTAAATAAACAGCATAAATGCTTAAAGGATTTGCTACCATGAAATGTCTTAGGCCCTCCATACTTCTTAACACAGAAACATGTCAGCATACAGAAAAGCTTCTTCATATTAAGTGCTACGTGCACAAAGGAGAAACGCTCACTGTAAAAGCTTGACCTCTGTTGTGAGAAACTATGACTGCTAAGACACCAACCGCTTTAAAAACTAACAAAAAGTATTCAAGGTTATCAAGGGTGCAAACTATGAAAAACACAGGCTATTAAAAAAACCCTGAAACTCAGATGAGCAAAGACGATTTACGGAGCTGACACAACTCTAAAACCGTAAGTGGAAAAAGGAAATGTGACATTTCAGAGGACACATGTTGTGAAAATGATGAACTTCAGGGCATAAGCTTGTTCCCAGATGAAGTTTGGAACGAATTATTTTCTTGTGCAGCATCTGGCACGGTCTACTGCCAAAGAAAGGGATACCCAAGTAGCTGAGCTACTGTTCTGCTTGGCAATTTCTGTATTCTGAATTATTTGAGGAGGTGACACCTACATACCCTGTATGAAGTATCCACAGCCAAGGACAAAAGGAAATTCCTCTGAAGGACAGATATCAGAAATTACTCATTATTACAGACAGAAAAGGACAGAATAATCCAAACTGTTATAAATAAAAAATGCCTGAAAAAGAAATTCCAGCTGTGAAATACATGAGCACTGTGAAGTTGTCTATTCATACGTGCTTTGGCTGGCTCTGGCACTGCTGTCTAAATGATATTTATCAGCCAAATCTTGCATTAGCCTCCCCGAGCAGACACAGATAGATGTAACTGCTAGGACTTACAGGGACAGGAGAGCACATTAGTATTTTTGAAGTACATTTTCTACAGCATGACATGACTGAAGTATGATAAGATTCCACTCTGAAACTTTGGTCAAAGAATGTGAAAGGCACTAAAACAATTGACCCTCAGGGAAGGCAGAGGACAGTGTCCACAGGTGATAAAACAGTCCTGACAAGCTCGACAGCAGGGACAAGGGGGTAGGTACCGATACCTCCCTGTGATGGCCAGACTTAGTAAGATGATACGTATGCTTTTTTTGTTCTCTTTAAACCTTTCTGGATCTCCTCATTGTTTCCCAATGGGTAGCTAAAGCGCTTTGTTTCAGCTCAGGCATTTTCTTCCGTAGTCCACAGGGTGGGAGGTAAAGGGGGTGCTGCCGCTTTGGAGGTGTCAGAGCTGAGAGGAATGGTGGGTGCTGCCTGCAGGGACAGGCGGATCTGGGCTTGGCACCGCCAACCTGCACCCTCAGCAAAGTCTCACAGGTGCAGATTACCCCAGAGGCATAGCTCCAGGGTGTGAAAATCATCAGATGGTAAAATGAGTGTTCTCCACCGATTTCTCTTGCTATTTTCATGTGTATTGGGTATATTTTAATTTCCCTTATTTTCCAAATTCTGGATAGGGTGCCAATATTTCAGTCTTCATATGTCAAGTTTCTCACAGTCCTCCTCCAAACTTTAACCCCTGTTAGGCCAACAGCGAGCCTTTAAAACTGGATCAACTCAATTTGCATGAGACAGTGATACTAACCAGTCTTTTCCAGTCTTCTCCCACAATATACTAAGCAGGTAGGGGGATAAAATAAATTACCATTACACGTCATAATAGTGAAACCTAAGGATGTATCAGTAGCTCTTTGTCAGACTCACACAGCAAGTAGCTATATTTTAGCCTTTCAAGGTGGAGCAACCTTCAGAACCATGGAACAAGAAAATGGAAGTAAACTTCAGGGTTATTTGGACTGGATACCTCACTAGCACCTAACGATGCAAGATAAGCAAACACAGAGAGAGAATCCTTCCCCCCTGTCAAAACATAGCACTGAAAGGAGTAGAAAAGGAAAACCAGATTGAGTGTCTGCATCTGGAAAAAAGCTGGAACCCGATTCAGAGCAGGAAGTACTCTGTTAAACTCCACGATGAAATTAAATTATCTGCTACAAAGTAGGGCATCCACTTCACTGAGAGCAGATGTGCTCATTTTTGGATGGAGAAGAGAAGAACGGTTCCTCATTCAGGATGGCCAGAGCACAGCATTCCAAAGGTTTTCTGGCCAGAGGGATCATTATGATTATCTGCTGGTTTTGCATAAAACAGGCCATAGGATTTTGTTGTGTGTTTTCCACATCAGCCCCTGAAACATAAAAGCTAAACATAACAGAAATAATGCTGATCTAAAAAGAACTTTCTAGTTATAAAACTGAAAAAAAAACCCCTAAAAAATACATTCGGAACTTATTAATACATTTAGAAAAGAATTGATGAAATAACTAAAAGCCCTAATTTACATAAAGTTGACAAATATAAGCAGTAAAATATATAAGGGAAAATTGAACCACATTTTGTGACATATAAAGTAGCATTACTGCACCATATTAATATTTTTTAACAAAATAAGTAGGTTGGAATTCCTGCTTCTCATGATTTACAAAAGTAAATATACCTCCATTTGGAGCCAAACCAATGAAATATTCTTTGTAATGTGTTGCCATGCTGGTGTTATGCTATGAACATTAAAAGACCCTACGAAAATTCCTATTTTCCAAAAGATGAACTTCAGCAAATTCAGAACTGCAGACACTTTTTGTTTATGAATGTGATGTTCAAAATCTAAAGGGTGTTTTATATAAATCTTAAACAAAAATATGTACAAAAACCCAAACCAGATGTGTGATGAGAACGGAAAGCAAATTTCCCTCTGAAAGAATAGTTGCATGTTATGCATATCTTAAGTACTCTAGTAATTCATTTGCATTTTCATAGCATTTATACTCATAGCATAAGCTCCCAAAAAATATATAAGGAAATTACCATACCTGCAGCTTTTTGCAACATTTGCTCATGAAAAAGATTAGGCTTTTACTAATTCTTCAGTAATTTAACAGTCCCAGCATCCTGCTTCTTTCAAGTAAGAGAAAACCATTTGTTTGGTTTTGCTGTATTGAATATTTTTGAAGAGGGACAGTATACAGTCTGTCAGTAATATAATTATTAGATAATATTCCTGAATTTTAAAGTTATGAAAAAGAAACATTGATTTTTTGGCCAATCTTCAGTGAAAAAGAGCTAGAACAGCTTCTGTGAAATAAACCACATAATCAGATTAGCTTTAGAGCGCTGATTACTGTACTTCACATTCAAATAAAAGCCAAAATAATTTATTTGATGTACTAGTTAAGCTAAAAATGCAGAATTAACAGAATATGGAAGTTCTTTGATCTTTTGTAGGTGTTCAATATACTCTCAATGCTGCTTGATGAGTGACAACAATGCATAATGTTTTAAAAATAAACCTCTATGCACAGGGTTTTTTTTGTAGCTTTAAGCTTATGCTTTCATTATATAACTGCTGCTTTGACTTTGAAGTTTTTTTTTTTTCTTATTTAAACAACATATTTTATTCTCATCTTGGAATGCAGAACTAGGAGCTGAAATAGGTTTGCAAAAGGAGAACAGAGTTGGCTCAGATCCTTTTTAAAGAAGATACTAAAAATATGGTTAGCAGGGTAAGGTTCTCATTTACTTTCCTCTTCAAAGCTGATAAAAAGTGACATGAGTCAATTTGGGTTCACTCTTGTAGTATCTAGGTACATTTTTCTGAATGTCAGGTTCAGTCACGCCTGCCTTCAAATTTGTCTCCCATTTCCTATTCTCTCTTGCACCATAAAAAAAAATTTGTGTGTAATATGAAGGGAAATTATAAATTGGGAATAAGCCCCCCCTCATTTCCCAACACAAGTTCTTGACATCTTCTAAAAACAAGTCAAAATTTTCTAAAAAGTACCAGTAGTCCAATATTAAGATTGACAGGAGGATTTACTCTCAGAAAATTTTAACAAAACAACAAATTATTGTTTTCTAACTGGAAGAATTTTTAACTTATAGACAAGCTTCTCCTATCACTTTCTGTATAAGACTAGAATTGAATCAAGCTGCTGAAGTTTGCGGTGTTGCTTTCAATTGCAAAACCATGATTCATTCCATTGGTGACTTCTGGTCTGCAGTGGACAAAAGGGTTGTTTATTTCAGGTTTCCCATACAAAATTCCAGAGATAGGAAGCGGGAATCTCCAGTCACTATGCAAGCTGTACTTGTCTCACTGAAGTCTGCATCAGGACAATTTGTGTAGAAGAACCAGGCTAGCAAGATAATGGGGGCAAGACATTCAGCCCAGCTGAAAATCCATTTTCAGGCAGCTATTGAGGTTGGTAACATAATGGAGAGAGATTGTATTTCGCAAACTGTTCTTTTTTTATTTAACTATGCTTTGAATTTGCCCCCATAGGAATTTTCGATATGAAACAATTCTGTTGGCGCTGCGCTGTTGAAATATGGTCATCAATTCAAATAGAGCAGAATGGAGCGGGCCATTCACATTCAACAAGGCTAAAGTGAAAAAGATTTTAATGAAAAGACCTGAATGTACTTCAGGGAAAGGGAGAGAGATTTACATTTTCAGAAGATATGTTTTTCTCACCTTTGTTTATATAATTCATAATGTTGTTTCTCAGAAGAAAGCAACCAACAACTATTATAAAATTTGAGCTTTTAGTTATGTTCTAGAGAGAAAACAGTAAAAACAAACCAACCACCTGCACTAAGTATGTGGTTCCAAGTGTTTTTTACATGCATGTAATCATAACTCTCTCTACATCTAAGATCACAATACAATATTGGTATTTAAAAATAACTCAGTGTATCTTTATTTTTTCTAATTTCTTGAATGTCAGAACTTAGACCTTTAATATATTTTCATTACTTTTTTTTTTTTTTTTTTAAGCCAACACTGAAATCAGCTTTAACAAGTCAAATTTCTGCTTGGTAATATAATCGCTTAAGCATCAAGAGATCAGGATTGCAGCAAATCAGCTAGCTAATTTGGGGGGGGGGGGGGGAAGTGATTCCAAGATTTTTACTGCTTCTGAGTTTGCATGATTTTATTCTACAATTCTACATCCCATGAAAGAGGTAGAAAGATAACTAGAATGGGATTTACTCAAAAGAAGATGCCTCAAGCAGCAAGTAATTCTGTAAGCAGTTGTACTAATTAAACCACCTTTCCCCTACCTAGCACATACCTAGCAGCTGAGCAGCAGTTCTCTCAGCTCCTCTTTTTTTTACTTGCCCCTACTGCATTACCCTCCAGGCATTTCTGCTCCTTCCCGGCCTTCCTCCAACAGGTCGCCACCCTCCAGAACCACGGTCCCTGCAAGCCAGAGGTTTCACTCCAAAACCTCAGCACAGTATCTTCAATCAATCCCCTCAAATCTGTACTAATATGTCCTAGAGATAATTTCTAACATAGGTGTGAGCATGTCCAAGGATAACTCTTGAGCTGGGGGAGAGGAGGACTGTCCTAGTAAGTGAGCCCGATCAACATTTTACTTTGGTCCTCTCTTTAGGATGTGAAGATCTCAGGGGTGTTTCTCTCAGAAATCACAATCCAAATGATCACCTCTTGGTAGAGCTTAACTGTGTTTTCTATTAATATAGTTTTTATATTTGTTATGTTTTTTCGCTCTTTGGCCTCCTTGGCATTTGTGCCAGAGCACCAAAATAAACGTCGGTTTCAGGTTCATGCTAGAGCAAAAGCTCAGTCTTTAAGTAAACTGTAAAAGGGGCATTGGTGGCTATAAAGACTCAGCTGCGTGTTTCTGCTCAAATGTTAGCATCAGAAACGATCTCTTTCCATGATTAACTGCTCTCACATGACCTTGTAAGTTGAGCTCATGAGGGATTTTGTGAAAAACTGTGGTCTTGAGCATGCAACAGTGACTAAATTCCTCACAAATCACATGTGATTTACATAAATGAGTGTCTCAGCTCTCTCACAGTCAGCGCTAGACCTAGTCACCAACACATGAAAAATGCACTCTCAGACTTGGCACGCAGCTTTTGCAGCTGCCAAATATACCCCGTGAGATGAGAGCAGGTTGATGAGGAGGGCAACAAAAACTTTTTCAACACTGCTAGCGACAGGAAGAAGAATGAGAATTCTGTTTATCTTGTTAGAGATTTTCTGATCATATTAGTGATTTCATTATGCTGTTCCTAGAGACCAAACCTTTTAAAATGGCATGGAGCTCAAAAATCCCCTATGAAAATTGCTGCTATAAATCAGACTCACACGATATTAACAGTGCAGGAATTATACAATGTCATGAAAATACAGACACTCCTTGTAGT
Source organism: Aptenodytes patagonicus (assembly GCF_965638725.1). Classification (NCBI taxonomy): domain Eukaryota; kingdom Metazoa; phylum Chordata; class Aves; order Sphenisciformes; family Spheniscidae; genus Aptenodytes; species Aptenodytes patagonicus. The sequence continues at coordinate 19,103,004 of NC_134957.1, forward strand.
TGGTGTTTGAACAACCTTTTGCACTGATATTCACACAAGTGAACCTGTCTCCATCCCATAAATTTATTCCAGTACCTGGTTTGTGGCATGGCCTGACTTCAGCATAGGCTATGGGCACATTTGCTTTTCTGCTTTCAGGCAAGCCCTGAAAAATGAGGCAACTGAGCAGTTATTGAAGAGAAGGACTTCAGAGCAATAAGTGCAGTTCAGTCATGATCAGAAAAGGCTCAAATTCTTTTAAATGCTCAGAAAGTTTCCAGCTGGATAGAAGAATTTAAAAAAGGAATCTCAAAAATCCTGGTGGAATATGAAAAATCTACACTGGATGTTATTTGACTATTAAGACACAAAAAATGACACATAGTCCATCTTTCATAATCAAGTTGATAGGTGCCTGTAACAAGGTTAGAGGAACGCTAACAATTAATCTGCATTTGTTTCTAAGACTTGCTCCTTTTTTGCACGTGTCCATAATCAGTTTCACTTCTTTATTCAGATTGCTTGAGATGCCTATACGTTCAGAAAAGGATATGCTTAAATTCTTTCAAATGGAATTCTCTTGTGAAGATGTGAGCTGAGCGCAGCATAATCATTAATGAAAAAAACTCTTGCCACCATCTGTTGCAGAGTAATCCATTAACTGGGGTAACACTATGATAATAAAAAGCTTGATGACATAAATATATTCATATCATTACATGTCCCATTATTTTTGGTATTACATAGGAATCTTAGATTTTACACGAAAGGCAAAACAAAAAAAGTAGTAAGGTTTGGAATCCAGGGAGAAGACTTTGGGGGGGGGTGTGTGAGTCTGAGTAGTTTCCTTTTGTGTTTAAAGGAAACATAAAATGAGGTCTCAAGACAAAACTCCAGGGACTTCAGTCTATGTCCCAAAGGCAATTGCTAGATCAAGGGACTGTGTCCAGTGTCTTTAACAGAAATTGGAGCAGACCCTCTGTGAAGCGAAATACAAACTGTTTGTCGATCTGTCTTTTCAAATTCAGTGTTTTTACTCAGTCATATTTTTAAAAGGGAAGAAAAAGTGAGCTTGTACTATATATAGCTAAGCTATATCATCTCCTCAAAAATTTGAGAAGAGATGCTAGAATGTCCTGGACTCTGTATGAGAAAAGGAAAACTCATTCGTCAATACTAACTTACAAACTTTGGGAAGATCCCATTCTTGACTTTATATTAGCTGTCTAATGAAAAAGCATCTAATCTTCATAGAGGGAGAATAAACGGATTTCTTTTTGGAGATATCCAGAATTCTTCTGCAGCACAAGAGGGGTAAAGATAGAAACAGACATTTGGCTTAATTTTTCCTGTATTTTGACAATCTACAGTAAAAAGTGGCAGGCGGGATGTAGCCGGAAAGCAAAATCCTCTCATCCCGGACAGATCAGAAGTACCACTCTACCGGGGTTTTCCAACAAATGCTTGGTTTCTGGATGCTAATAAAAGGGAATATCTGCAGCGGGAGGGTAGAGAATAACAGCAGCACTGAACACAGGAATGGAAAATCAAGACTATCTGATACTGCTGAATAGTAGTGCACAGAGAGCATTAATTAGATGTGTTATGATACACAGGACCTACTCAGTAGTCTTCTCTCTTTGAGCTGATGACAGCATTAGTGGGACAGCATTACTCAACTGCAAAGCAGTCCCCAGCCCCTTTGATAAAAATGACTATAGCACATCCCACAGACTGAACAGTTTGGCATTGCACATAAGTTAAAATGCATTTGAATGTGTCTCAGTTGGCATGCCCAGATGAATCCAGATAAATTTCCCACAAAATACACAGGAGTGTTTAAAAGATTACAGTAATTTCATAGATGAAGCAAACAAAGAATTTACAGTCTCAGTAGTCTTACACACAGCCTTCCTATTAAAACTTTTTATTTATTCATTTTGCTTAAACTATCTCCTAATTATTAGGTGTCTGAAAAGTCACTTGGCCAAGGACCGTAAATGTACTGTAAGTGTATTTCAAATTGCTTTAGAAGTAGCTGAGCAAACATCTTCTTTGTCACACTTTGTTTCACCCACAGTAAATACAATAAGGATGCATCCAATGCTCATATCCATTATCTTATTTTACTGTATCAATGCCACAGTTTCTGCTGCTTCTCTGATCTCTCTCTCTGTGATAAACATTGATGTAATTTTTCATGTTGTTGCCTCATTTTATTTTTCTGTTTTTCTTTAAAATTAAAATTAAAGATCTTAGCAGGATATTGGTACCTTGGTCTTATTCTCAGGCACTCTCTCACGAGCACGGCATACTGCCTTTTCGCTGTGCTGTGCCTTAACCTTACTTCCTGACAGCAACAGATCTCTCACTACAATGTTGTATCACAACCAGCAAATCCTTGATTCTGGTATAATGCACATCGCTCTTCTCTGCACTTGCAACATAAAAGGTGCCCTTACAGATTTCCTTGTCTGAGCAATTAACGTCCCATGGTACTGCCAAATTATCTGGGAACTCAACTTTGCTTCTAAAGCTGCAAACAGAACGACGAATAGATCACCTGATGTGCTCTTGGTTCAATTCCTTATAATCATCTCCCTCTCTCAAGAAATAAATTCTAAGATAAATCAAACACCATAGCGATAGAAGTGAAAGAAAAATAAGGAAGTCATATCACAGATGTTCTGATGTCATGGATGATTGTGCTGTTTTGAAACTATTATTCATCCTAATATATAAACAAAATATGTGGTGGCTAAAATGACCGAATGGTGATGATGATGATACTTACCTGTTGCATGGTTTATCCTTGCCCCTGAAGGATACTACAACTCTGCAAATATCCTGGCTATATATAAAAAAATATGCACAGAACTATTTAACCCAACATTTAATGGATGAAAACCAGCTTACTGAAGTGAAACTTTATGAAAACAACAAAAAACTCCTGATCCGGATCTTCAACTCAATAGACTAAGCTATTGAAAATAAAACGCACAATAGTCATCTCAAAAAACTCAGCCATAGGATTGTCAGCTTGTGTGAATAATAGGCATCCCACGAGCACAGTAACACTGGTGATGTAATCCATTAAAATAAATATCTTTAACGGTACAGATCAGGTAAATAAGTATTCCTCGGGCAATGAACGTAGGACCAGATCTTGGCAATTTATATCATATAATTTACAGAACAGATTTTTTTCCTTGTTACGTTTCAGTCCTCAGTTGCTCAATGTGAAAGTTGTCGCCTTCCAGCCCATAAAAATCCAATAGGACTTCTCAGAGAAATCCATCCCGGGCACTCTTCAAAAGAGAGGAGTTGTTTTTCAGGTGGAATTACATACTGCCTTTTTTCAGTTACTACAGGATATATCACTATGGCTTGTTCCTTGTGATACAGGTGACTTTAGTTGTCAGACGGTCATAGTCCTCTGATGTTCATAATCTAATTGTGTGCATACCCCATTTTATAGAGAGGCTACACAGTAGCCAAGTAGCTATTTAGGACTATGCAAATACATTCTTTATCCTAATCTTACAAAAATTTCAAAGATACATATGATCATGGAAGCAACAACAGTTACTTGACATGCAAGATGAAGTAAAAATAGGGACACCATATGTCAACATGATATTGGAAAAGTATTCAAATACATCAGAAAGTACTGAACTACCTAAAAATCAGAATACAATAATATCCGAGAGTGCAAAATGGGAAACACAAACGGCAACTGCTAAGCTAGAGAATGGGTTTTAAAATCTGGATTTGTAAATTTATTTGGCCATCAAGTACCCTTCACAGAAAGTACACCGGATCTGTCAGTGTCACAAATTCTCCACTTCTATGGTGTGCAAAACTGATTGCCATTCTTTTGACCATTTAGTGTTCAAAAACATGTGGAAACCTGCATTACCACCTTCCAATGACACTTCAGCAATAGGAAGCAGTGGAGGGAAAGTAGAATGCTTCAGCTTGAAGAGAAAAGATAGACAGATTTATGTCACACTTTGTTTTTGTGACTTGGCAAAAAAACAAATAGAGTTATATAGCCAATCATTAAAAAATCCTTAATTTTATTACAGAGACCTTGATCAAGATAATTCCTAATACAATGATGATGTTGCAGGGTCCTGTAGTGCCTCTTTTTTCTCCATTACATTTTTTTAAAAACTTCTTTCTTTCATCATGACTATTTTTCGTTTATTTCATGTATAGCAAGCAGATATAATAAGCTTCTTTCAGAAAATCAGGCTGGTATAAAATTGTGCATTCTTTATATAATTTTAGGAGGAAAATGGTTAACATTTTAGCCTCATGACTTGCAAATGAAAGAAAATAATAACGCTTAGCAAAAGACATTAGAAGAACACATTCACCATGAATCATACTGCCCTTGAAGGTGCAGCTTAAAAAAGCAGAGAAATAGATTTGACACCACTTGGACTTGCAGCTCGGACATGCTGCATTAAACTGTTCAAAATTAATTTAATCTGAGCATGGAGAATAATAGCCTCTCAGTTCAAGGCTTCTGATAGCAGTAATTTGCACTCGAAAGTACTTCCAAAGGGAAAGAATAAATGAAGGGCGACTCTCCAAAACTGAGTGAGCAAATGTATTCACTAAATGAAAGCCTCTTGATCACCCTGTAAAAGAGCATTCAGGAAAACGACACATTCTATATCATTTTGTGGGTTAGGAATTTTTTCTTCAAACTGCTGCTACAAGGAGAGATACTGTTCTTCCTGGATTGATGATGGGATAAGAAGCTATTTACTTAGAGCTCTTGCATTTTAACTCAAAAGCTGTGAGATCCATTTGCCTTAGAAACAAGCAAGTAAGACTGGCGTAGTAAAAAATCCTCTTGTCACATTTGTAATAAGGCACTTTGTAGACTAATTGCATATAGGGTATTGGCAGTTCCCCTTGCTTTTTCAGCAGAGGACCAAGAGCTAACTGTAACAAAGTGTTAACACTCCAGCCCTTAAAAAGTACCTTATCAACCCAAAACATTTTTATATTTCATAAAAGTCATATTGTCTTCACTTACACATTCATAACTTTCAGTTCCATTCCCCATGCCTGCAACTCAAATCTTTTGATACCTGTGTCGTTTCTCACTCAGCTCCTAGGAGGCAGTGTGGTCTCGTTGAAAGGGCACTGGAACAGGAGACAAGAAACACTGTTTCTCTGCTTTAGCATAAAAGATGTAATTGGTGTTTTACAGCAGCATCAACCCAACAAGAACTGCTCAGGTGAGATGTGGCAACACACCGGACAACTGAATGGGGAGACCTCATTACCTTCAAAAACCATATGCAGGAAGAGATACCCAACGCAAGAGACTGCGAGGCTGTACTCCACTGTTAGTTTCTGTCCTTCGTTACGACTTCTCCAGCCCCAAATGACTGTCCCAATGTATTAAGTATAAGAGCAAATCTGACCTGTATCAAGTCCAAGATTGCTGGGGGAGACTGTGGGGAGAATCACAGGGGTCAGAAGTTAATCAACAACTTTGCAAAGGTTAGTGCTGTAGCGAGAACAGGGGTGAAAGAAGGGGAGGGGGACTGATGTTGCTGAAAAATGTGGATTTGGTCCAAGCAAAAGATTTTACAACTTCCAAAAGACTTGTTTTAGTTTTAACTGGGGGGGGGGGGGGGGGGGGGGCGGGCAGGGAAGAACCAGAAAATAATCTTCAACTTTTCATTCAATCTTCTGATTCTTTCTGAATTATGTTCCTACCCCATTTAAAAATAAAAAAGAAGAATGTATTCAACCGTACACATTATCTCCATTTGTTAGTGAAGCAGACAAGCCAAATATCCCAGCCACAGTAGTTAATTAAGCAGTTCTAGCAAGGAAGCAGTGACATACATGCGAGAGCCTAGGCAGGCCTGGGAACAGGTAGTAATAAGGAGATGACTCAAAGCCCTAAGGCATGTATTAGGGTCTTGGGCTGTCTCTTTTAGGGTCTTGGGCAGCCTTTTGTGCTGTACCTTTTTAGCTATACCTCTGAAGGAAAAAGCCAAAAATATGCTTGGGGGTCGTGTGTACGTGCACCAATGTGTATGCATGTGCCCACACACAGACACGCAGCATCTTTCTTTCAGTAAATCTAGCATTGTTACGAGCTGCATCCTGTGGATGTACAGCACAAGGCAAAGTAATAAGTAGTAGTAAATAATAATTAATAATAACCTTTCTAGGCAGAGAAGGAAGGACAGCACACTGACAGAATGAAAGAACAACTACAGTCAATGAAAAATAAAATTACCAAACAAAATGAGTTCTTGACTTTACTTCTTTCCATTCATTTAAATATTTTATCTCTTTTTTCTCTCTCTTTCTCATTTTTTTTGGTACAAATTATAAGAATCCACTTTTTTGAATGAGCTTAGTGGCTGTGAGAAAGTCTTAGGAAAATATACAAAGAAAAAGTTTCATCAAACAGTGGGAGAATAAATAATGTATTAGTATTCACGTTTCATTTCCAATCCTACAGTTGCATTACTTTTGCAAATTTACAACAAAGGAAGCCAAAAGGTCTTTTTAAATTCTCTGGTACCGCTTAATTTCTTCTGAATAATTTACCTGCCACTAGCTGTTTGTTCTATAATAATTTAAAGAAAGCTGGTTATGCCAAAAGTCTAAAAAAATGAAAAGTGCTTCTAGAATGTATTAAAAAGTCAAAATAATTTGAAAGCCTTCAGGATATTGTAACTCATACACAGCTGGTATGAACAGCATTGCCCATTACTGGCACTTAGAAGACCAAAACTTGTCTAGACATGATGCTTCTGGTACCTCTTACCAGATCAAAATTGGAGGATAAACTGTGAACTTCCATTATCTTTATGAAAATTATTCTTTGAAGAAAATGCAGGATGCAAATACAAGTAATTCAGGTCTTTGAGAGCTCATCCTTCTATATCCAACAGCTTTCTTAAAATAAATAGTTTTATAATGCTCTATGATTAAAAAAGGGAAGGATATCTCAGTTTTTAAAGTTTGCTCTTTCCAGCACACAGCCCATTTAGTTGGCTAAGTTAATTTATCAAATTCCATTTGAAGTACACTAGTATTTAACCCTTGACTTTGCAGATGAATTAGCATACCAATATTGAGTGACTTATGGGAAAACTACCCTGCAAGCTAACAAGTAATTGACGTTAGAAAACATAATAAAGTATATTATCCCACAATTTAGTTCCTTAAGAGTATTAGCAACAGAGAGTAACATTGAGAGAATAATGACTGGTCAACATTTCAACTAATTTCTGTCTTTCAGAACTCAAGTTTAGTTCTACATCCACTGCTTTTTACAAGGGAGGAGCACTTAATCACTTTTGCTTCAAATCACTTTTCAAGAGTAAAACCGGATGCCTACTATAAGAATTAGCTTGTAATTGAACTGGATTTAGGTCAGGAATATACCTTTCAAGAAACGAAGAATGGAATAATAGCAACCTACAATCTTAAATTTGAGAACATATCAGGAATAACAAATGGAATGGCAAATGATACCAACCCCATTTTTCTTTTGACACAATGAATGAGTTTGTAGAGTTTGGAATACCTCTAGGAAGAAAAAAATAAAAGCATTTGGTCTTCTAATATTTTAAAATTTACATAGACTTTGCATATTTACAGTTCCCAGAGGTAAAAATAAACAGACAATTACTAGACATGACACTTCAGTTTTGTTAGGCCATAAAGTTTCATGGCCCTAGTACCTTTGCAAACTAAAAGCTCTAGCACCTTTGTGAAGAATGAAATGGTATAAAAGGGTTTTGTCTAAACATTATATCTTTGCTTTAAAAGATAAGTGTAGGCAATTAACCCGTTCAATGACCTCTGACTGCACATCCAGCTAAGGAGCTCCCTCATGGCCCAATACCGCTATATCACATTTTTTAAAGATGAACAAAGCAACTTGGACCCAGGGTTCATGCAAGGTTTATGCAATCAGGAGATTAACAATGTTTGTTACTGTAAGAAATGAAAGTCTTTCCCTGGGAAAGTGAGATTACATATAAAACTTCTGTATATTCAGTTTGGAGTCATCAGCTTTCTGCAAAACCATGGTGCAAGAGGCTGTGTAGCTTATCCTAGCCACGGTGGAAGGAGGTGAGCTGTGGCCCTTTCTCTGCCCCACGTCCCTCCCATTGCACAGACACAGTCGAGGGGACTGGAGTATGAATTCACAGCCCCGAGCTCCTGAAAGGCTTTTTTGTTGCATGACAGGGAAGGACCAAAAATCTGGTGCCTGCTAAGAAGTGCTTTTCATAAAATAAAATCAGAAGACTCAGTTTTGCAAATCCTTAACAAAGTCATTTTCCTAAAATGAAGAAATACTGATTGATTTTCACCATCAGATGGGGAACTATCAACCACACAGAAAGTTTGAGGAAGCCAAATTATCATTCCTAAAAATGTTGGGGTTCTTTTTGTTTGTTTCTTTGTACAGGGGAAAAATATTCTGATGGCTGAAAACTTTTATAGACGTTTACCTTCTAAGGATAAGATGGAGAAAATGAAGATGCCCGCAATGATGATAATTCAAAATGTGATAAACATCTTTGTGAACTATCTCTGGTATTGCATATCAAGCTTTCTGTGTTCATGAGCTCACTAACAAGCAAGTCCATAGAAATTCAGAAAGTTTATGATCCATTACAAGGAAGCATCTGTGCAAAATGAATCCTGAGTGTGGGAACTTGCACAGGGAACTTGAAGAGTTACATCCCACTGCTGGGAGAAAGTATTAGATCACAAAGTAACTACTCAACCAAGACCAGGCAGAGCTACTTTAATTTCTGGTGATTCCACCCAATCTACAGACCACTAAGTATTTCCACGTGTGAGCAGTGATAACCAGTTACATCGATGTGGTAACCAAGCCACAGAGATAGATGTCTGCAGGAGAGAACAGAGAAGCTGAGGTGAGAATGAAAAATTACTTCTGGCATAGCATTATACAGGGAACTAAACAATCCACAAACCACTAAAGCCCAGTCAGGCTTGTAGGCTTGTACACATATATCTTATTATGCCACAACTTACATAGCTGACAGAGGATAGATTTTTTTACAGCACCTGCAAGTATTTATCTTATCTGAACTGCCAGTGAGCACAAATTACAAAGACAGAAATAACTGAAAATAATACAAAGTTCTGCTATCAAGCAACGAGCTATTATTCTTCAACTTGGCAAAATTAGGATCTCTATGTACTGAAAGCCAATTGGCAACTTCCCAACACCACTCCAATACCACTGGAGGCCCTGTTATTGAAAATAACACATGGGGGTTGCAGGAGCTTTGTGGCACCTCCAGGCTCGTTTCTGACCATGTCCGGATGCATTCTGTGGCAAAAATACCATCAGTACAGGTGCTATGGGTCACCCTGGGGTTCCTCCTCACAAAACTTCTGTGGGTACTGAGAGAATGTGTTGAAGGTATGATGTAGGTCGATTCATTACACAAATGAAATTACTTTAAAGGGATAGAGAACCCAGTAGGTCATTTTTCCATCTCAGGAATACCATTAACAACACAAGAAATAGAGTAAGGTAAATAAATCTACTGATATCTCCACGTCACCTACTGGTAGGGTAACAGTTGGGTTAAAATCTGCAGATTAGATAAACAACAGAGAAAAACAGAGAGTACATTTTTAGGCCTGCAAATAGCGTTTGGCTCTTCTACGAAAAACAAGTGAATTTTGTCTTCTGAAATGACACAGCAGGTACAGTCTGCTTTGCCAGACTAAGAATTACAGAGTGTCAGTGCTGTGGACTACTTAAGAAACTAAACTAATAGGTAGTGAAAAAAATCAACTCTTTGATAATATCACAGCAAAAGAGTAATGTTACTTCTGCAGAATGTCTCAGTTTAAAGAATAACTGAATGAAACCAAAAACATGAACTACGAAAAATATTCAACAAGCAGATGGTGTGAGAATAATTTGGGAAGCTGATATCCAGTTAAAAACACTGCCTAATGACTGGCAACGCAAGGGATTGGTGGCATTTGTTATGTAAGTGGATACACTGTGTGTTATGCTAGCTGAAGACCAGCTGCAATGTAAAATTACAGAAAGGAAGCAAAAGGAAAAGAAGCAGAAGCAATTATTGCAAAGACTAAATAGAGCAGAAAAGTGGAAACATGGAATTGAAATGAAAGCGTGGCAATCAAGCAAAAGTAGTAGGAAAGTAAAATGAAAATATTTTGTTTCCAAACAATTAATTAGAAAACTAATTTAGGATCTTTATCAACCATATCTGGAGTCTACTGGATATGGACCACAAACTCGTATTGCTATTATTATTGTGTTAGTCACCACCCTTTTATTAACTCTATTACTTTATATCACACTTTGTTCATGCACTTACCTATAATTAAGCACCTCTCTTATGCTGCATCTTTTTAACAGTCCAAATCACCTTGAAAATGCTGCAGGGTGAAATACTGACATGCCTCTCAGCACAGATATCAGAAACAAGTTTAAGAACATCAAATTAACTGTGACTGATTTTAAGAAGGATCCTTCAAGAACGCATCTGTACTTGACATCCTTCTGAGCCTGGTTAAGTTCTGACAATGTATTTTTACCTTGCAGCATATCTGGGAAACCTCGTTAATCTTTCTAGGGGCATGTATGTCACCAGATTGGTGGTAACACGTGAACTGCATTTTAAGAAGCCAAATGTCATCTCTCTAGAGGCCTCTTAGCACTTCTGAAAACGCTGATGGACAATCTAGTCCTTTCACTATGCCCCGTCTTGCCCTCTCGAAGTGATTAGCTCCTAGAAAGCTCAGAGAACTGCAACTCACAAAACATCTATTCAGAAAGTCTCCCAATTGGCCAAATATTCACGGATCCTTTGTCAGAATATTCAACAGGGCTTCTGCAGAAAACCAAGCTTTCAAAATCTTTTGTCTTCCCATTTTCTTCAAGAAAATACACTATAAAATATATGCCACAGTAATGACCAGTAATTACTTGTATAAAACATCAGCTTTCACTTGAGCTACCCTCCACTTTTTTGGGTTTACTTCCATCTTTATTTAGTAAACATTTACACAGTAAGTATCCCTCATGGACATTCAGATTTATTGTTGCTGTATCATTTTTCCTTGCAACTATAATGAAGATTGATTTAATCTCAACAGCATTAGCCCCTCGCCAACTGAATGCTGTGTTGTTCTCATAAGTCAGTAACAAAATTCTTTATGATGGTGCTGTTTATCGTTCCACTTTCTAAAATATTGACTTTCATAAAACACAGTTTTTTCATTTATAGTTAAAAGATCTCTTACGCTGAAGAACCAAAGATGATGGGAAAAAACCAGAAATGTTCTTGCCGCTTCTTTGAAGGATCATCTAGCGAGTTATGAGCATCTCTCTACTAAGAACTCTAAGGGGTTAAATAATTTATCTTTTCAAGTGCACCTGAATTAAATGTCACTTTTCTCATTCAGGTCATGCAGTATCAATTTCATCAAAACCAGAGCATGCACTCAACAGCGTGTTGCTAATGACTGCAACCATTACGATCTCACAAAGCACCGCGTATGGGAGAAGTGGCTATACACCACAGCTTTCAGAATGAACAGGAGGTCCCTCTTCTGTCTTTCTCTTTTAAATTTCTGTCCATCTAAGAGGCATGTATCCATCTGCTGAAGTATTTAAGGAGAGAGTAGATTTTTTTGTTTCAAATGTGTCTCTCCCTGCAGGGATCATTAAATGCTTGGATTCATTGCTATAATGGAAGGATTTATCAAGTTTCCCTCCTGGACTTAGATCATTAAAACTCTTTTCAAGTGTTTTAATTACACTTTCCTATCTGAACCTTAACCACACCACTAAAGCACCACCCACTTCAGTCTATTCTGCTTTCTCAGGACTTGGAGAGTAAAGGTTAAACTGTGTATTCATATTTGACAGAACAGGGTGAACACAAGCACATCCTAAGACAAAACCTTTAGACATACTAGTGCAGATGTTTGGCTTTACTAATATAAGTGTTCCCAAACTACCCTTAGAACTGCACTGAAATTCACTGATAACAAGAATTAAATAATTCTGACAAAGCTGGCATATGATTTATGGCATATGCATGATATGGCATATGCAAAATACTATCATATGCAGGAATCTGCATATGGCAGGATTTTGAGATCACTAACTGAAAAAAGATTGGACAAGAAGAGTGAAAGAACAAGAAAGCAAGCAGCGTGGTTGATATTGCTGTAGCATATTAATTAGACTATGATGACTTTTCAAACCATTAAATGAAGAGCTGATTATGTTGTCATACTGTGTCTTTAATGAAAGACCTAATTGTAAAATTGTCCAGTATTTATTTTTATTTCTATAATTGACATTTTTAAAACACACCGTATAATTATGTCTTGGGCAGAGGTTTATATATTAGCGAAGATATAAACTGAGTGTCCTTGTACTGCTGTCAGGTGATTCATGGCGGATATATCCAGTTCCTCAAAAAACTATTGAACAGTTGTACGGAGGACTGCATCTGTCAAGGAATATGACAAAGAGGCTTTGTTTCCGTCTGGAATTCTCTGTAGGGATCCCTGTTTAGCTCAGCTGCCTTTCTCTGCACAAGTTGCTTCTATGCTGTTCTTCAAAATACAACTTTATGTTGTAAAGTACATTGAAATCTATTAATACAACTGTCCTGACAGGACAGAAAGTATTCCTTTTTCTCAATAAGCAGAGAGGACAAATCACACATGGGAAATAGTTTCTGTGCCTTCTAGAAGAGATTGGGCCTAAAATTGGACAGACAAAACCTTTACATAATTGCCTGAAAATAAAAAGTAATCTGGGTCCAGGTTTAAATTTTGTCATGTTCCTGATATCTTAATTATCTTCAATTTCAAGTTAAAAGACCTTTTTGTATCCCCATATAATTTTGAACGGTGGAAATGAAAATATTTCTCAGCTTGATTCCTTGTATTTTTTAAGCATTTCTAAATCTATCCTTTCATAGGTCAACAGAAATACCTGTCAAAATGTTCCAGCTTCAAATATACCTTGCCTATGACATATGGTCTCTACCTGAGGAAGATCAAAATGAATTATGAAAGCTTAACTTTAAAGAATATTTTTTCATTTGCTAGCTTAAGATTATTTTAAGTTCTTGGTACGATTCCAATACTTTCAGGAGACTTGTCAACAGCATGGGTAGACATATGCAGCTTAGATTAGATAACAAGAGCTGTGAAGACGTAGCAAGAGCAACCTTGAACATACCAAGAACCTAAAGTACTTACTGAAACAGTTAGCCTGGGCTGATGTTCATGCTGTCACGTCTTCACTATTACCAAAATAAATTAGATTGTGGCTTGGTTATGTAAATTTACGCATGCAGCAAGCAGAACTTTGGATAGGGATGGGAGCTTAACAAAACACAGGGAGTTTTTCAGAATTTTTAGAGCATTTTTTTCTATTTGATATATTTGGTTAATTCACTATCAATTCATAACTGGTTTAGTTGGCTAAATCTGATTCATGGGCGTAGAGAGAGTTTCACATGATAATGCAGTACTCCAGCTTTTGCTGCAACATAAGAGTAGTCTTTGAACGGGGTGAGGCGAGGTGCCAATCACAGCTGGATTCAGCAGCTGGGCTAAGAGGACGCCATGCATTAGCTCCGTGTGGCGCAAAGTGTACTGTTTGCCCCACGACAAGGCAGTGGCTGCACTTTTGCGCACACCCGGCCATCGCCGCCCTGGTGATGTTACACACAGTTACACACAACTGTATTATAAGCCACACCAGAAGAAGAAGTATTTTGCAATTACAAGTCATTGTGTTTAGTAGGATGGTTGCAAGTGCTGTTATACTGGTAGATATACAATGGAAAACATCGGGCAGAAGAAATACATCTATAATGCTCCTGTTGCAACTGTTACCTAGCATATACACGCCAGTCTAGCTTTCAACAGCTGGATACAAAACAGTGCTGCTGGGATGCCAACGTACTTACAGGCTTCTGTGGATTTTGCTGCCAAATGACTTAATTGCAAGGGTAACCAATACCTGTTATTATTAATGTTGCATGTGGATACAGAATCGTACTCAGATGAAGACTTAGCTTCTATTTACTGCACTTGGCATACTTTACCAGTATAGTTTCTGATATTTATGATGAAATGCTGATGTTTAGTATGTGTACTGAGTAATACATTTGTTTACAAGCCTAAAGCCTGGAACAAAACACTCAGATATTTATCATCTCATATTAAAACTATGCCAGTGTGGTGGGTTGACCCTGGCTGGATGCCAGGTGTCCACCAAGTGACTCTATCGGTCCCCTCCTCAGCTGGACAGGGGAGAAATCACTCAGGGGAGAGATCATGGGTCAAGATAAGGGCAGGGAGAGATCACTCACCAATTACCATCACAGGCAAAACAGACTTGACTTGGGGAAATTAATTTCATTTATTGCCAATTAACAACAGAGTAGGGTAATGAGAAATAAAACCAAATCTAAAACCACCTTCCCCCAACCCCTTCCTTCTTCCTGGGCTCAACTTTACTCCCAATTTCTCTATCTCCTCCTCCTGAGTAGCACAGGGAATGGGGGTTGCAGTCTGTTCATCACACATTGTCTCTGCCGTTCCTTCCTCTTCACGCTCTTCCCCTGCTCCAGCGTGGGGTCCCTCCCACGGAACACAGTCCTCCACGAACGTCTCCAGCTTGTGTGCTTCCCACGCGCTGCGGTTCTTCACAAACTGCTCCAGCGTGGGTCCTCTCCACAGGGTGCAGTCCCTCAGGAACAGACTGCTCCAGCGTGGGTCCCTCGTGGGGTCACAAGTCCTGCCAGCAAACCTGCTCCAGTGTGGGCTCTCCACAGGTCCCAGCCTCCTTTGGGCATCCACCTGCTCCAGTGTGGCGTCCTCCACGGGCTGCAGGTGGGTATCTGCTCCACCGTGGACCTCCATGGGCTGCAGGGGGACAGCCTGCCTCACCATGGTCTTCACCATGGGCTGCAGGGGAATCTCTGCTCCGGCGCCTGGAGCACCTCCTCCCCCTCCTTCTTCACTGCCCTTGGTGTTTGCAGAGTTGCTCCTCTCACATATTCTCACTCCCCTCTCCACTGCTGTTGTGCAGCAGTTTTTTCCCCTTCTTAAATGTTATCCCAGAGGTGCTACCAACTGTCGCTGATGGGCTCAGCTTTGGCCAGCGGTGGGTCCGTCTTGGAGCCAGCTGGCATTGGCTCTATTGGACGTGGGGGAAGCTTCTGGCATCTTCTCACAGAAGCCACCTCTGTAGCCCCCCCGCTACCAAAACCTTTCCATGCAAACCCAGTACAGCCAGATTCTTTGTTTTAGTTGAACATTCAAGTTAGAACTTTGATAATAATCAGCAAAAATAAACTATTGTCTTTAGTGTCATTTCTGTTGACTGGATAGCTGTCTTGGTCTGATTATTCTTTGTTTTAAAATGTTCAGATTTTAAACATCTCTTTACTTGTCTTCTCAAAGGAAACATTTCTCTGATCTTTGGAATATTTGTAAATTACTTGGTCTGCTTGGAAGTAGGTGGTATTCAACATCTTTAGTCATTTTTGCAGACTATCTCCAACTTAATATGAATCATAATTTTCTTCCAAATCTTTTTATTACTTAGTAATATAAAGAAGAAAATTACTAGTTAGATGAAAACTTTGGAAATAGGGTAGTTTCAAAAATCAAAATACCCTAATGTTAGTACCAGCTATTGCCTCATCTTAAAGGCTAAGTGGGTCCACGCTGAAGTCAATGACACGTCATGGCATTCAAGAAAAGCATGAAAAGTGTTTGCAAGAAGGCGAAGGTATACCCTTGGAAATACTATTTTAATGCTGTTAAAATTCTGCCAGTCAGCCATTTTAATTTGTCTTCAGTTAATCACTGATTTTCACTCATTCAAACTAGAATTAATGTTTAATTGTACTGTCCCTTTCTCTGCAATTTTTTAACCTGGTAATATTTTATACATATATTTTCCAAACTCTAAACAGGTATTTTACATAATATAATTTTTTATCCCAGTGTACTTATGCCTCTATTGAATCTGTGAGAATGTACAGTGCCTGATCTGAAAAGTGATACTTGAGTACAAGAGCTTGCACTGTTCCAGTCAATAAACAGAACACAAACAGAGTAAATACCAGATTACTATCTAATCACACTCAGAAATCCACAAATTTAAAACAACAGTCCATTGATTTTCTCCTGTCTCTTTGTTCTTTAAAAGCTATTGGTTGAATTAATGCAATACAAACAAATACAAAATAAATAAATTTCAATATACTGACCTACTTACACATATTTAAAATAATTAAGTAGATAATAATGGAATATATTATGATTTATTTTCTAGATGCAGCTAGTAGTCTGATGGGCCGCATTATTTCCTTCAGATGGTACTCCCGTACCTCAGACTCTTGCCGTGCCTATTACCGTGCTCAAGTTATTCACACTTATTACTGACCTAATGCTATCGATGTATCTACTGCTGTTGATGTTCTTACTAGAAGAACATTTTGAACATGGCCTGCTGCTCTATAGGCTGTTAACAAATGCCTGCCTGAGGAAAGCATCTTCAGGGACAAAAAAAACCAGCTTTTGCTTCCCTCCTCTGCTCTATCAAGGGAAGTCTAACTAAAAGTTAGACCAGCATTCAGTAGGCCAACTTTGGGACTGACTGTCTATTTTCTTGCATAGCTATTTCCTGCGCGGTTTAGAAATCCAAAAGGTTATGAAAATTATCAAATACACAATTCAAGAGGCAGACAGAGCAGGAGGAATATAATCGGTACAGCCCTCAGCTTTGCTGAAGGAAGTTACTAAAGTATTTGCAATAATTAATCTCCAGACAAACCTGTTAAATAAATTCATGACAAAATAGTGGAGGAGAAGGCCACTGGTTGTGGAACTAATAAAATTATTGACTGTATTCCATTCTGATAGAAGCTAAATGCTTTTCAAGACTTTACAAAAGAGCCTTACTTTGCACAGTAATTTGAACTGCCTAGAGACCAGTTTCCAAAAGTTGTTTTTTTTTTTTAAACTATATTCCCTGACACAATGGAACAACCAGCTGTCAATCCATGCTGTAAAAAGTTCCTTGGGAAAACAAAACATGCCCAGATATCATCTTTAAATTCCATCTACTGGTATGTAAAAATATTTTTAGAAGCAAAATGAAGCATATTTTTATTCCCGAAAGCGTTGGCACCTTCTTGACCTTTCTCATGCTAATTGAGTCCAAATTCTGCAAAGCAGTTACAGGTACGCACTTTGACTTTTGAACAGGCACATTCTGGTTCCAGCTGAATCCATATAATTATCCCCCAAATTAGTCAATCATTTAGCATTCAGCCAGCCATACTCTATGAAGTCCTGGCTATTTAATAAAAAATTAAATGTGCGTGCAAATATGAGGCATACTAAAAAAAAATGACATGTAAATGTCAATCTGGGAAGAACAGCTCCAGAAAAACATAAATCATGAAGACTGATAGAAGAGAAAGCAATAGATCACATTCACAGCAAATGTCACCTGACTTTATTCCAGTTTGCCTTCAACTTGCGGGAGTTTGCTGAAACAGTTGAGGAACCGCTCTTTATTTTGTTGGCCAGAAAATATGTATAATTCTAATATTTACTACATCTTAATGAAGCACTGTTAGCCATAAACTTCACAATAAATACGTATTTTATGATTAACACATTATTAATTTGGAAACAATTTATAAGTATTGAAGCACTGCAATTTTTAAGGAGGAAGTTCTGTTTGACTGTTGAAGTACTTTATTGCAAACTGCATTTAAGATAGGATGTTTAATGCAAAAGCTATGGGCTAGCTAAGAACTCAATGTGAAAAAAAACCTGTTTTCATGTAAGAAAATCTAAAAGATTCTTACTGATTCATTCATTTTCTGGACAAGATGTATATCCTCACTGAAAAAGGGGGAAAATACGTGTATGGGAGAGAGGAAATTTCAGGACTTCACGCTGAAATTGAACAGAAACTGAAATTTGGGGGCATGTAGGGGACATCATCTAGCTGTAGCTCATGGAGAACAGCATCTATAAAGAGGTCCAGCGAACAGCATCTTCACTGTAATTTTGGTCGCCTGTGGCTCTGACTCATGACCTCAGGTCGTGTTTCAATGGATTGTTGATCCTAGGAATTTAAAGCAATTTCTGGCATTTTATATTTCAGGAGGGCTCTCTTCATGCCTACTTGGGTGGATGGACATTTTCCTCTGCAGTTCTGTTGTCTGTCATTCTGAAGTAGAAATAAACAGAACTATAGGACCTGTAGGAAGACTGTGAAGCAATGAAAGGGCTTCATAAAGCCCTTATTCATTCCCTTATTCAAAGGGAATAACAGGTAAAATAAAAGTTGTACATGCAGCCTCACCTTATGTATTGCTGAACTTCTGCCCACATAATTGTTGCAAGTTAAGTAGCTGTCGTATCACAATTCTCTCTCAGCATCCCTAATTTCTACTTCCTCGTTTTAACCAGTAGTCTAAAATATATCAGCTTGGTGAATAATGTGATATGCAGTTCAAGAGCCACTTGACGTTTAATCAGACTCGGGGTACGTTCTTTTCTTTTTAAGTGCCTAGCCAATCTGCTGCTGAATTTGGTATCTTTGCTATTCATGGTATTTATAAATATTTGTTGAAACCAGATAAACTTATCCCTTCCCTCATCCTCATAAAACACTCCAAGAAAATCCTAGGTTTTAATGATTTCTTGAGCAGAGTAACAAATAGTCTGTGACTAGACTTCTGTATACAGAAGTTCTTTTTGAAACTGTGCTGACATGAAGTGAATGTAAACTAGAAATAACCGATTTTAAGACCTCGGCTGAGATTTGTTCTTTGACAATTGAAAGAAAGACTGAGAAATTAGCATTTTGGTAAAACCTTTATTTGTTTAAGATGCCTCTTAGCCAAAGAGACTGTCTGTACAAAAGGATTAACCTATTGACAATGACTTTCTAAATCCAAACTCATTGAATAACAAGTACTGAATGTGTTTACCTTCCTAATGCACCCACAATTCACAGTGAAGCAGGCTTTCTTGAAAAGGTCAAAATGCATGAAGAGCTGAATTTCAATAGGAAAACATAGAAAAATTTAGAGCTGAATAGAATGGAATTTATTTTATACAAGAATCGGTGGGATTAAATGCATTTTGGTTATCTAAATGAATAAAAACCTAACAAAAAAAAAAGATTTTAAAAGACTACCTTTGCAGGCCTTTTAGGTTTACCTGATCCACATTCAATCGCTTGTGTCTTAAATACAACATCCAATCATTTCTCAGTTAATCGACTATATATGAACTTGCTTATGAGGTGAAGTAAAGAGCACAGTATCCTAAATTACTTACACAAGTGCATACATGCATTTCTGTTTTCATGTTTACCACAGTTATATGTCCTCCCTGGGCAGACAGGTTTAAAAACGTGAAATGAACCATTATAACTTATTTAAGTTTTCTTCTGAGGAACAGTTTTCCTGTATGAGGCAGGTACACTTGAAGGGTCATTTCCTGAGCTGATTCTGAGCTGAGTTATACGTAAAACTGGTTTATATATTTTACAGGGTAAATGCAAGCAAGTTGATTATTCACCATAAAGCATACTGAAGAGGTAATTATTAAGATAGATCACTTGTCATACACTGAAACATTTTTTTCAGGTAAGACTGCAAATGCAAATGAAGCCGTTTAAGCAACTGTCAGTATGTTGCAGATTTCATAATCTGAGTACTATATATATGAAAGAGAACTTTTTTATAGAACAAGTCAAAAAATGCAATAGGATCAAAATAGAACGTTGTGCCTGTAAGAATAAAAACTTCACCACATTATAGAAATGTTAGTTTCCCTTGAGTACCTGTGGCTAAATTTTCTAAGGCCCTTAGATTATGCATGGAGCTTAAAAGTAATATTTAAAATGTTACTCAGGCACCACATTCAGGTGTTGTTTTAATGGCACATACTGATAGATAAGTAAATTGTGTTTGAAAGCAATACTTGAGCACTTAAGCCAATTTGAAGCTTTTGAAAACTTTTCCTCAAAGCTGTATTCTTATAGTTTTTAGGCAGCCTCTTTTCTCAAAATTACAAACCTAAACTACATCCAGAATACATCTGTCAGGACATTTAGATCTTATCCTGCACCATCACAGCTGGATCATGAATTCTGAACTGCTCTGAATTAACCGAACCTGTTCAGTATTTCATGGTGCTAACAGTGATGAGACTTAAGGACACCTTAAGCATGCAAAACTGGCAAGGATATGGGTCCCTAAATGGAACTGTTTTGAGGTGAGTCAATCCTGGAAGGATTTAATGACGGGTACTGTTGAGAAACAGTCCCCTAGTTGCAGACTCTTTCCTTAACTTGGATACCCTGATCACATAGTAATGCCAGCATTTCACGCTGCATTATGAATATGAATGATAATTTTGCTATCTCATCTTGGCCAGAAGATTCTTTTTCTGTCAGATAAAGACATGATCTCAGTCATTCAGTCTTTCTCACTTCTGTGTCAAACAGCAGCAATAAAATCTGTCCAGAGTTTTCTGCTATTGGAAAACCCCAAATAGTATAGTTTGCAGCATGACATAGCATTCTCTTAAGACAGACTATTGCAAACACAGCAAGTTTGTCCTTGGGGTTTTTTTTTGTTTGTTTTGTTTTTGTTTTTTTTTTTTAAAAGAATGTTAAAATCTACTTCTTTCCTCAAGCTCTTAAATTAAAGGAATAAAAAAAGCAAGCTGGAAGCTTCAGCCTGCTGACAGTTATTTTTCTGTTGCAGAGCAAGACTTTCTACAGTACGAGTAAAATTCACTTGTGTTTTAGATGGAGCTTTCTCAAAAGTATCCTAAAAAGACAACGCACTTGAGAACCAGTGGTCACCACATCAGTTAAGCCTCATCAACACCTGCTATAAGTCTAAGGAAAAATTCAATGATGCTTTGTCCCATGTTCTTACGCACGATCTACGAAAAGACTACATTCCACTGCAAGCACCTACATTCCTGGGGCGAGGGTGATGGAGTAAACATGACAGAAACACTTATTAATGTGTTATTGAAGGTTTTAAAATTTGACAGAGATAAGCATGATAAAAGAACATGGACAGAAAGGCATCATTATTGTTTTACTAAATATATGCCACAATGCCCAAAGAAATAAGAATACTAATGACAAAAAATAATAATTAAAAAAATGGAGCACCTTATTCCACTTACAGGAATACCGTAATGAAATATGATATAGCAGATGATCTCATTAAAATGGAAGTAGTGTTCTGTTGAAATCATAGTTCAATATTTTTAGAGAGGAGCTTGAAATGAAGCTTGTGTGTCTGTGTACATAAGTACACTTATAGGTGTGTATATACTTCTATGCATACATAGTTAATCACAAGTTTGCCCTTCAGGATATGGAACGTCAAATAAGTTGGGAAGAAGAAGAGCTCAAATGATAGCATTATGTAGAACTCATATATTTTCTTGTTTTGTAGCACAGAAGCCTGGATCTTTATATGCAAAGTGGGTATCGTGCAGAACAAGCTCTGAAATGTAAACTGCTCAAATAATCAGGCTGAAGCAGTTTGATTTTCAGGAATGTGATTTGGAAGACAAAAGCTAAAGATTTAGAAGATGACTACTGCAGCGTTAATATATGTAAGTGGCAGTAGATCATTTGGAATATTTCAACCAAAGGATGACTTTCCATTAATACCAGCTGAGACAGAGAGAAATTTAATATATGGTAATGACAATAGAAGGAACAGATGTAAAAACCATTCTTAGCCATGAAGCACAAGGAAATGACAATGTAATAAACCTATGTAATACATGTTTGAGAACACTGAAGCAATTTCCTCTATTATTTGAATGGCGACCCACATCCAATATAGAAACTCTTAAGACCCTTCCAAAGTTCTGAATATCAGAAAGGATGGCTATTGTCAGGGGGAAACGCTTACGATGACTTCTGATGTGTTACCATGCACAGCATCACTTTTTTTTCATTCTTCAAAATTGTGCACAATCGTCAGGTGCAATTTTGATTATTTAAATCAGTTTCTAATATTAACTAGAATTATTAGACAAAATGGAAATATCTATAGTTCTTTTAACTACATACAGATTGACTTCTGCCTTATAGTATACAGCAGGAAGATGTCCATAAATTAATTTATTTGGGGACAACTCTGCATTCACACATAGTCTTACTGACATCAACAAAGGCCTGCATATGTTCGAAGGTCTAATTCACGAGGACCTGTGCCCAAAATTCACAACTAAGTTAAAATTGAAATCTATTTAGGCTATTATGCTCTTTTTATATGACAACTTACTTTAAAAATACAGTCTATGAACAACAGATTTTAAAAACAAAGGGTTCAGTAATGCAGCTTTGGAAAAAAATCTTCTTTTTTTAACTGATGTCTAAAAAGTACTTAATCGAGTCTTTCCATTGAAAAAATTCACCAAAATGGTGTAACTCTGGCATTTAAAGTAAAAGTCAGTAAACAAGCTATGGAAATTAACCATCTGGATTATAATTTAAATGTTAGAAGCAAGCTAAATACAGTTAGAATAAAACCTTTTTAACTTAAAGAATGTGTTCGTGTGCATGTTCAGTTGCCATCTTCTTATTACACTGGTTGTGTATTCAAGGTAGGTTAGCATGATTTTTGATCCTAGAATTGGTTCCATATTTTGTTGCCACATCAAAATAAAAAATGTTTTCCTTTAATTTAAAGCTAGTGTAATCAATTAAAAAATATCTTTTATGCTTGTCAGATGAGAAATGTTTTTCAGTAGTTGTAGGAATAGTCAATAGGATTCGAATCACCTAGCAAAATAATGAAGAAACGGTTCTGTTCTACTGGGTAGGTATTTTTCTTCTTTTCTGCGTGTATTTAAAACACCGTATGTATGATTCTTGTCATATGGCGCTCTGTTTTACTATTTCTATTTTAACAAAATCTTCCTCTGTCAGAGTTTTGTTTATTTATGATAAATCAAAGAAACATGAAGTGCACATGCAGCGTTTCTGACCCATTGAGAGCTCTAACTGCACATGTAAGAGAGCTGTTGCAACACTGCATTTAGAGCAGGTCAAAATTGTGACACAGTTGAATGTGTTTACTTTTTCCTTGCTTTCCTGATATGGTTCAATGTCATTTTCACTTTATTTTGCTTTTCTATTATGGTAGATCAGTTAAAACAATGTTGAAGTGGAGTGCCAGTGCTGAAGGTCACACTAGATATTAACAGTCATATTGCAACCAACTGTTCACCAGATGAGGACATATTATCATCTTCTGTGCGCATGTAACCCTCTGTACTCCTATCTTCATGAAATCTTAACTGTGATGAGACAAAGAGCAAATGAAAAAATTACAAAATACTTCAGCTGCAAAGACTTTTGTTAACTTCTAAAGGCACACAGGTTTAACCTCTATGCTAAAAGAAACCCTCTTACAATAAATTGTGCTTATTGTTTCATACATGTAAGGCTTAGGTAAGTTAATGTTGTTTGTGTGTGTGTTTCTACACCAATGCAAGAAATCTAAAAAAGAGAGATGTGATTTGGAATACCTGGTTTTAAATGAGGGTATTAACATAATAGGCACATCAGAAACTTGGTAGAAGGAAAATGATGAGTTGAAAACCCTAATATCAACAAACATTATATAGAAATAACACAGTAAATCACTCTTCTGGAGAAGTGCTCTAAGTTAAAGCAAGCTTAGGACCAAATAAATAAGTTACCTGTATCAAGGATTCAAATTCCAAGCTTAAATAGAAAGAAGATTGGTATTAGACCTATAATAGTGACAACTTGACCAGGTGCAAAAGAGACTGTGAAATGCTAAGGCAGATTAAACTGCAAGGGCAGAAAACAGAGCAGGATTGAGAGACTTCAATTATTTCTAGGCAGACAAGGTAAATGTCACAAATGGGTTTTGGTTCTCACATCAAATTCCCTTTTATAAAGGACACAATTTTCCCAGAGAGAAGTGTCAGAATTTTCTTATGCAAAACAATGCATGTGCTCTTTGCTGTCCTGTGCCTCTGAGCGTCCCTTTTCCTCCCATCTTTGGAGCTCAGGAACTAAGCTCTTTCAGACTCATGCAACTGAATACTGCTACAGAGGCAAGGTGTGCTACACAGACAACAAATAAAATTACAAACAAAACCCAGCTCTAATTGCACTCTGACATAGGAAAAGAAAAATGACATCTAAGGAAAGTTTGTGCATGAAGAAATGGAAATAATAACAGTTCTTTGGGTGGGATTTAGAAATAGCGAGTCACTGAAATTTGGTTTCAGGCTGAAGTTGTAGCTGTATGCTGGCTGTATTGGATATTATCATCACCTCCAGTTCTGAGCCAACATACGGAAGGGAGCTCAACAGCATACAAATTGGATAGTAAGAGAATAAAATCTATAACAAGATGATCTTACTTGCCAAGGATGCTAGGGGAATATTTTGCTATAGATGAGGTATGCCTGTATGCACTCCACTGAAAATTAGCTATACTGTTTTACATTCATGATATTGCTTCAAGTACGAAGAATGGGTTAGAAGTAAGGTGTAAATCATAGGCTGGTTTGGATTGTTTTATCTAATCCTTTACACATATATTAGTCACATTGTAAAACAGAGATGTAATTTTCCTTTCTCGAACCCTAACTAAATCTTAACATTATGTAAATAGACATCTGCTCTTCAAAACACAGCTAGAAAACAAGCCACATTTACTACAGGATAATGTAGGATTAAAGGGTATTGTAACATAATTTTGCTTTTACTCTATTTGCTTCAGCAACATCAAGGTCTAAAAGCACTGAATTTCACTATGACTAATGTTGCAATTGAGATGTTTCTTCAGAGCGTAGGTACCACAGCAAGAACCAATGTACAGCAAATCACCACCGTTTATACATAGCATGTTTAAAGTAGCTACTCCCTTTAAAAGAACAGCCTCCAATGTGGTCTGATTACACAGATTTAAAATGTCAGAAACATAAGGACGCAAGAAAAATATGGTTGAACAAGAACACTTGACTGCAATCCAGCTATCTAAATCAGGTACTGAGGAAACACATCTCTCTCAGTGCTCATTTGCAGGTGTACGTGCTTTGTGCTCACACCTGTTTATCTTATCTTTTCCAGTGGAATGAAATTTTTCCATTTTTTGTTTTTATTTTTTGCTAGGAGTTTGCTAAGATGTGGAGCTGGCATTCATCTACTTCAGTAACGTCAAGAAAAGAAAGGGGAAAACAGAGACCAAAAGGAAAATGTCCAAGTATTTCAGACAGTGTTTCTGAAAGATTAATGAAACTCCACTCAATAAATATTATAGAAATAGCCCAAATTAAGTAGGAATACAGTAGCTATAAAGTTTGAAATACTTTACTGGCCAATAAATACTTCTTAAATTATATGACTATGGTAAAATGAATGTTGGTAGTCATCTATTGTAAATCAAAATCCAAGATTATACTTTCAAATATATAATCATTATAGCATGAGATCTTGTGTTTCACACATTGTAATTGAGGACAGCAAATACCTTAAGCTGCTCATGCGGGTGGTATTTACCTTCAGTAGAAGGCATGGAAATTTGTACAAGGTTACATGATGGGAAATGATACTCAAAAGCCCTGAACCCCTAAAGAAAATTCATAGGTATGCTGGTGGTGTTGCATGAAGACCTGATAACAGAAGCAGTCTTTTAGAGTTTATGGTAACAGACAGAAATGTAAAGTTCCCAAGAGAGAACAAAACACAAATTCAGACAGATTCTGAAGTTCTTAATCATGGGCAAAGTGCAAACTATTTTAAGTGATACTCCCATCTGAATGAAGATGACTGTAAATCACTGTAAAAATCTAAAGATATGTCTAATAGTTATATTTCAAAATGCTACAGAAATAATACCAAGGCTTCTAAACTCAAGATCAAGAAAAATATTATCACAGTTTGAAGGTTCCATGCAACAACAGAAAACAATGCTGCTTGTTTAGTTACAATACAGTTTTCTGATACATTTGGGATAGTAGGGAACATAAAAATAGAAACTGCTCATAATTCTTGACATTATCATGCATATGCAGCAAAACAGCTCTCCGGTCTATTATTTATTTCACTTTTTCCTGGACAGAATGCAGACCATGCAGCTTTCCAAACACAGCAATATTGCCTGATAGACAGAAAAAAATCATTTTTATCTCCTGCTTTGAAGAGATGGGACTTTAACCTAATATGCAAGGGGTTGATTCAACTGAATATGAGATTTTCTTTATTGTATCCAGAAAAGCTATGTGCTTATTTTGAGGGTAGGTCAACATTGTTTGAGTTCCCTCAAGGGGCTTTGGATTTTTGAATGCTATGTCCAGGAATACAAATGAAGATAGATTTTGAAATAACTGTTTTTTTCTTTGCATTTCAGATGGTAAGAGTAAGCAGCATAAGGCCAAGTATAGACATCTTCTATAAAGGGTTTGTCAATACTAGAGCATATCTTTTACAGAGTGGTTATTTCTGATGAGAAACCAGATGAGAAGTCACATAGCCAACACCCCCCCCCCCATCTTAAGTATAAAGCAAGAAGGCAGATAAGTAACCAACTTTTAAACCAATATGTAACAGTTGTCTCTCTCTCTTAAAACAGTTTTCTATGATTTGTCCTGGGCTTCAGTACATTTAGCACATTTCTTCAAGTACTAGAGAAGTATCTTTCAAGCTTTCTTTGATTTGTAACCTCCAAGCATTTAATGAGAAAGGTAGGGTCCTTGTTTATCTAATAGCTGGTTTTATACATTCTGAAAATAGCTCTGTTTTTCTTTCTTACCTATTACACTATTGACAATAAGAAACAGAAAACACTCGGTACATTTTTTCTTACACCAGTTAAGGTTATAATTTCTACTTACAGCCTCAAGTCTTGCTATAAGGATCTTGTCCTTCTTTGTATGCTAAAATATCTGAAATTAAGTGTCTTCATTAAACATGCAGCATTTGTTGTAACAGAAATTCATGGCCTCTTTTGACGTTCTTTCCTGGCCCTTGTCCTTTCATATAGCTTTTACTTCTACTTCTACTAACAAAAACCTAGACCAGAACATAGTAAATCTACACCATCTACAGGTTGTCTCTAACAGAGACAAAGTAGGGATGCATTTCTTTTTCTGTAAATATGGTAGCATCAGTGTATTTCGTGAATGGCTATTTGACTCCAGGTCTGAGTGAAATAAATGTTATGTCTGACGATTACTAAAAGCACTTCTTTGGTGAGTAGTAGAAGTACAATGTAGTTGTCATGCTCCAGGATCTTGCTATTTTCTTATATTTCATTTACTGACAAGAGGATTTTAGAGAGCAGAGGATAATTGTTGCGTGAAAACTGTTTTGGTCTTAGCCGTATTTTAAAAAGCAAAATCTACAAAATGAACCCCTCCTCCACCCCACCTTAAAAGATCCTTCAAAAAAATTCGCATTAGGAGCGAAATTAGGAGCTCCACAAAATGGAGCTTTACTCAGTGCTTCTCACTGGCACTGTGCAGCTGGCACCACTGAGAGAATTGCAAGTGCAATCCCAAAGGCAAGGCTGAAAAATTCTCATTCCACACAGCGTAATTATTCACACCAGCCAGTTATTCTAATGGTAATCACCACACTAACAGTGACACCTAAAAAGACATTATGCTTTGATACAAATCACAAAATACAAATTAATTTAAAGTGGATGCTGATAGGAGTTTCCTTTCTTTATGCTTGTACAGCAGTCAGAAATTCATGGCTACTATATTAAACAAAACAGCAAACAAACTGCTCTAAACCATCATTCAATTGCCATTGGGAACACAACGTCTTGCAGTATGTCCAGTGACTGAGGCAGGTTATGGTGTAGTATATAACTGGCAGTCATGTCTGGGATATCCTGAACATATGGAACCTACAGAAGTAAATATTCTTAGTTCTACTATATGGACCTGTCTTTCTTGACAAGCTATTTTGAATAACTTTTGGTGAAAGGTGTCTAAATTCAGTTCACGTTTTCCCTTTCCAAACTGATGTTCCATAGAGCAGAACACAGCATACCTACTGTGCTTACTTAATAGGCATTAGCCGTTCAAGAGTAACCCGAAGTGACTTGCAGCTACTTCAAATGCTTTATCTCCATCCGCAAACCGCTAAGACAACTGTCCAGTCTGAGAGAAAACAGACCACGTGATATGAGAGCAGAATGTAAGTCTGAAGAGATTAGAGAATAAAAAAATATCGAATCTTACCCATCATAACAATAGCGCTCCCTTCTCTCCACTTCCTGTTTTCCTTGACAAAAAAACAAAATTCCAAACCAAAGATGTTTTTATCTGAAAACTCATGAAATAATTTTGCTAGCAGTGATCCTCTCAAAGCCTAAAAATTCAGGGGAATAGCATTTCTCTGCCTAATTCTGAACAATGTATCCACATGAGCTTGAAATAGTGATTAATGGACAGAACCTTAGGTTTATGAAAATTGCATATTCTTAAGGGAAATACATAGATCTCCCAAACATGGTAGCGGAGCCAATATTTCAAAGGTCAAAAACCAGCTTGACAGCAGCCACAAAGCCATTCCAGCATAAGAATACACTATTGCTCAGCCTAGTTTAAAATGCTTGTACCCTGGTTGATTTCCTAGGCAGAAATAAAAGAAAGAGATTTTGGCAGGAAGTACAGGAGATATATGAGACACAGAGGAACAGACAGACATTGGAACTGTAGTAGGATACAGGAAAGGCTCCATTAGAGATCTTTTTTGAGGTAGTTCTAATCATGAGAAACCTGTATCAGATACTAGACTTTTAAGTCAGAAGCAATCAAAATCATTTGAAAGTGCTGTAAATAGGAACAAAGGATCATGTCCAAATTTCCAAAGAGTAGGATTATGCACGCTTCAGTAAAAGGACTTTTAATATGGAGATATTATTTTGATGGATGTAAAGTTATTTCGTATTTTGCAACAGACTGCTGCACTAAGTAACATAGATACTAAATTGTTTTCTGTACGTCATTCACTACATTTGCCTTGTGTTTTCCTTATTTGTTGCATTTTAACAGCTTACAGAAAGGTAGAGCAGTGGCAAATACAACCTGAGATTTTCAATGGCTTCCACATCGCTTCCAAATACAATTTCAGCAATGGATTTCAATCCCTCAGGTGTTAAATAGTTTGTACTCCTTGGACCTTGGTGACCACCTGTTCCCTCATGTTCACAGAACTACTTTCACATAACAACCCTTAGGCTTAAAGCTGAGATTGCCTAAAGCAGTGTATTTTTGGGAAGGAGTTTTTAACTTTGTAATTTACTTTTCTTTCTCCAAAGCTTTGCCAGAGTTTGTGTCTGCTTTTTTCCCAAACTGCAGGTCTGGAGGTAAGCATGAAAATAAGCAATACATAGCATTATATCGATAGGGATGCTAGAAATGTTTGTTTCTATATGGGCCCAATTTATCTATTACACAGGTTTTTATTGTATGCTAAACTTTGTAAATAGGATGCATTTTAAGGTGATCGAGTACCTGAATTTTCTAAAAATGTTTTAGGTGCAAAAAATTAAAGTCTAAAATACATTTTTAAGATTTCACAATTGACATATAGGATTAGCAAGTGTGAGACACTGATATTCCAAACTTCACTCATTTGCAATACCATAGCAAGGATTCCAGCT
The DNA here is from genome assembly GCF_965638725.1 of Aptenodytes patagonicus. Lineage (NCBI taxonomy): Eukaryota > Metazoa > Chordata > Aves > Sphenisciformes > Spheniscidae > Aptenodytes > Aptenodytes patagonicus. Next base: position 19,132,787 of record NC_134957.1, read on the forward strand.
GCTGAGCTATTTAGGTGTCAAGAAACTGAGGTCCTGGCCTCCAGGCAAGAAAACGAATGAGCCCCTGGACGCTTCACAATTCACTAAAACACAGTTTCTCTAAGGAATTATTCTTACGAAGCCAAGGCCCTGCTGATCATTCCCTTTCGCCAATTAAATCAATAGAGCCACCTAGAAAACCACAAAAAGAGATTTCTACAAGAGGTAAATGGAATTTATATTTCACAGCATGAGCAGTAAATCTAAGGAAACAGTGAAGATAGTAGAACTACTAGGAATAGGTTATTCTTTCACAGACATGGTGAACACAGTTCAGGAAACTGCAGGAGAATACATTATTTTCTGTAGTTTAACAGAACTTCAAAAGAAATGAAACAGGCACTTAGAGCCTTCACTTTCTGGTATTGGCTTTTTGTGGAGACAACAGTTACTGTACTGTGCAATACACTTTGTATCCCCGTCAACATTAGGTTCCAGGTTTCAAATGCTTTTATTTCAGCTGTTGAAACAAATATTACCTTAAAGGGCAGGGCATCAACACAATACCTTAATTTAGAAGACTGAGGGAGAAAGGAAGATTTGATTTAGCTTTTGCAACAAGATTTACAGCTAAGGGAGATCCTCCTTACACCAATGAGAGTACCAAACATTGAAATAAATAAAACTATTTCATGTAAAAGAAAGTTTAGATTTCAAACTTGCCAAACCGCAGGGTCAGAAAAATGAATTCATATAGATATATAATATTCATATATATATGAATTAAATATTCATTTTGAGTACAATCTCTTACTTATTGTGAAGTATCTAGAAAGATTAAACACAATAACTTTGAGGAAGATATAAACCTGTTCTGACATTTATCTCAACATAAAAAGGCATTATTATGGTGGCAGACAAAGCATTCTTTCATTTGACAAAAAATTCCATTAAACAGATTTTTCTATACATGGTCTAATTTCTTTAGCATGGCAATATGATGTCCTATATGCTTTGGCAAGCTATTATATTATTTATTATTAAATTTGCAAAGGGTATTATTAAAAAAGGAGTTTAAATTCACAGCTTCTGGTAAACAGAAAATAAGCTCAAGGTGGAAATTCAGTGAGTCTGTGAATTATGCACAGAGGTTTTCAAAGCATTGCTCAGTAATTGCAAAAACTGTAGAAGTGACCATAAATAAGTAAACTCCATCGTTCTCCTAATCCCTTTTCTACAGTGCACAAATTACTACCTCCCTTTTATCTGTTGAAAGAAAGTAGGAACCAAAACAAAAAATAGGAGCAATATTGATCAAATCATAGTTTTAAAGGCTTCCTTATTTCAGATATTTATTAATACCTGTTACGTGACTAATTTGTCTGCTGTACATTAATAAAAGCTAGCTTTAATAAGAATTTTAGTTAAAGGAAGGAAAAACTAGCAACATTATTTCACAGTTTTCTTCACCATCATAATAATTTTATTATAAATTGGTTAAAACTTTTAATTAAAATCTTCATTAGCCTAGGTCTGTGTGACAGATGGATTATATTAAACTTTTTCTTCCAAAATTTTGCACAGGTTTGAAACAATCACATCAGTCTTGCTCGCTAAAATTGGAAAGTTCATTACACAAATTGTTCTTGTACAAACGCTACAAATTTGCCAAAATGTCTGACTTCATGAGATTTCAGTCAGACAGTGATTGAAAAACTGTTCTGTTCCATTCACGATCTGATCAAACTCTTCAAAATGTTTGAGCCATGATGGCACGGGAGTCTAAGATTAGGTTCATCACTCTATCTTCTTGCACATTATAGCCTATCTAATCTTTATTTCTTACAATATTTACCCTCGGAATGATGCTCATCTGTGAAAGTTTTTGCGTGGAGTTTAATGTAAGAATTGCATTAAAGGAGACCGTGACAGAGCTTCCCTGCTGTTTCATGCTTTGCTCTATTTTTACTGCTAAATAAGAGAAATAGTGATTAGGTAGTGAGCGAGCACGAACAACTGCTGACTTAAGGGAAATAACGTTTGCTACTTTAAAGAATTTGCAGGCATATGTGCATACATAGCACAGTAGCAGAACACTTTGTTTTGAAACCAAGTGGTAGAAACAATTCCTGCATAAAAAGGAAGTATGGCATTTACAGAACACCCAGAAAGTGGCAAAAAAGTGACATAAAATCATAGCTATTATATAAGTCTACAGACTTTAAGTAGTATTGTTTCATATTTGAAAACAATATACTGAGTACTGGAAACTGCAGTAGAGGCTGCCCATTAATGTGTCCATGCTGGAAACAGGAAAGCCAGATTTTTGTTCAGCTAAAGCTCTCCATTTTTCATAGCGGCTGCTACCTTTACATGATGTACAGTTATGAAGTATTATCTGGATCTTTTCCCTCGTCCTTTGAGCAGATTAGATGAATTTAATCCATTTTGTCTGGGACTTTTGTAAAGCTACCACATTTATTCAGAGCAAACAAGAAGTGAGATTTGCAAACACTTTCAGTTCTGTGAAGGCACTATTTAAAGTTTTAAGTGCCCTGTGGACATCCAGGAATGCACTTTGTGCTCTAAGGAATCTGGAGGCTTCGGCTTTAAGAAAGGTAGAAATATTTTGTGATTTATTTGAGCTGGAAATCACTTTTGGCAAAAATCCTAGAACTATTTTTATTATTGCTTTGTTAGAACAAACTAAGATAGGAGCAGGAGAGCATGAAGCTCTAACTCATCAAGCCAAACCCACAGCAAGCTGGAAGGCAGAGCTCAGGTCAAAAGCCTAAGAGGAATGGAAGCCGCGGTTGAAACGAAGAGTCCATCAGAAGACTCAGCACTGCTTTTAGGTCCCATGATGAAAAAAAAAATAACTCTTATGTGGGGTCATATGGGGGACACTTTGTGAAAAGACTGCATTAAGTTTGGATGTGAACAAATCTGTTTCCCTTTAATGCATCACCTACAGTAATGGTAGAAATGTTTGCAACCTAAAGTACTCTTAGTTCCTTTCAGAATCTACAAAGTGTAATATAGTGGAAACTAAGCATGTCTTAGAGTAATCTTCTGTGCCACGCTTTCAGTGAGAGCTTTTAAAAGGAGTATATGAGACTTTTTTAAAATGCATGTACAAAATTGGAAGCAAACCCTAGATGAACGTAACTGAATATACGTTGCACCTTCCTCTGGAAATCTGGAAAGGTTTGCAACGTGGTTTCTTTCCAGGATGTTTATGAGACTAGCAAAGCTGGCTTTTGATATCGCTAGGACATGTAGGGTTGACAATTCTAATTCCGGGATCAGAGCTGGTTATGCTCTGAGATGGAATCTAAACTGCAGGTCCAGTGGTTTCTAATCCACACAAACACAAAACAATTATCCCTAAATTCACCCAAATCTTACACAATTTACCTGCATTATTCCACATTCCTGAACAGACTCAAATTTAGTGCCTTTTTCTTGGCACCTTAATAGCTTTATGGATGACAGAAAATACTTTCATATTTTCCTGTCTTCCTCTGGAAAGACATAATTAAAACCCAATATCTTTAATCTCTGAAAAGTAATTAAATTGATATGCAAAGAGTTCTTCAAATTTATCCTAAATTTTAAGCAACATAATGATTGTACAACAACTTACCACTAACTTCAAACAGGAAGATGTCCAAGTGATTTAGCCATGAATACAAAATAATATGGACCTAAAACTATGCTTAATCTATATATGACATGGATGTGAATAAGAAAAGAAACATATCTTGATTTATGTACATTTTCTAGGCCAGGGCAAAGTATGGAATCCATTATTCTTGACTTTAAGTTAATTTCAGTAATGATTAGGAAGAAAAAAATAAACTCAATATTTTACATGTCAATAAGCTCAATACTGTTAAACCAGTGAAATGACAAATATATGACAAGGGGAAAGGACATTTTGACTGACAAAAGCCAGTATTTTTAAACTGAGATGTCTAGATTTAATTTATGGTACTGAAAGATACGGCACAACAGATCAAATTAGTCTAGCATGTGTTTCTACCTTAATTTTCAAATGTATGAGAGCACGGCAAAATGACTTAAAGTAGCAGCTTTCACTGCAAAATTGGATTAAAATTCTGCATTACAACACAAAAAAATAAAATTGTTTTTTTCTAGTTACTATTTTTTGCTATACTTATTACAAATGACTGCATAAATAATCTTTGGTTTATGCTCATGAGAAACATACAAATAGATTTATGGATATCCTGTTAAGTTTGACTTGTATTGTGAAAACTGAATAGAAGAAAATTGTACACTGCTCTTACACACAATCCAACCAATGTTGCTATCCCTTCTAAACAGCAGATTCAGAAACTCCTTTAAGAAAATATTGTGTCTTTAAAAATACATTGCAAAGCTCTTGCCACCAAAACATGTGAATTATACTCTATTACTGCCAGCATTGGGACAAGCATGTTATTTGCTGACCTGGATAGAATGTTTTTGCACAGCTAGGAAATTCCATGTTCCAAGAAACTTTGTGATTTTTTAATTAAATAATTTTACTGTGGCCACCACTCCTTTGTTTTTTACTTTCTGCCCACGTTCCAGCCAATAAGAACTGCTCTTAATGGGGCAAAGAATACTATTTGTGGAGGGGGGAAAAGCCCTCAATTTAAAGATAAAATTCACATTCTATTCTAAGACTTTGTCATGAAGTTGTGAGAATAGAAGCCTAAAATATTCAAAATCCTTTTCTCAAAACTGACATGAAAACTATCAACCTTAGTTGACAGTTCTCAACAAAGGTTACAGCTTGAGTAATTGGCAAAGAAATTCACAAATGTGATTTAGCATACAGTCAAAAATAAGGAATGAATTTTAAAAAGATTCTAAACTGCTCACAGATCATTCACAAAAAAGTCACTTGATAAATTATTTACTGTTTTGCTGCAGAACATCGGATATGACTATATCTATATGTATTGAATAATAAGCCACATGACACTTCTGCCATTTAATTGATAAAACGAGCACTCAGGAAATGATCACTCTTTTTATGTCAAAGTGCTCAGAGTAAGTGATGGCAGTGATGACAAAGACGACATATTTTTCTCCCTTTGTAATTTCAGTGTGATAATACCAGCATTCCCTGGATTTATGAAATCTGACATCATTAAAATCTCAACATTTCATCATAAATCCTTCAATTTAGAATAGATTCAAAAATTGTTTATGTCTTTCTACGGAGGGGCTTAGATATAAATGACACTGAAATTAATATATGAACTTCACCAAAGGCTTCCTAGCAGAGGCAGGCACTCCAAAATCAATGGAGCAATGCCTGAAGCATTAACCTCAGATGTTGTTTCAAAAAGTCTCCCTTACTCAACCGCTCATGGTCCCTGGTATCCTGCACCCATGTTGTTGACCCCTTCAGCCTGGGCTCAGGTCGTCTGTGCTTAGGAAGAGCTGAGTTCACAGTCAGCAGACCGAATCTTTGGAGTGGTTCATCATTATACATGCCCTGTCTAGAGCACACGATCACCCTTTACATAACAAGTTGTGGGAGCCCTACCTTCAATCCGTCCCAGCTTGCAGGGGCTTTCTAGGAGAATGCTCAAAGATGTAGGGCTTTTCTGGGCGTGGATATTCTCACCTGCAGCTCTGGAACTTTTCCCACTGTGTAAAAAAATCACATCTTCACTGAGGCAGAAAAAACATGACGCAGTCCTCTAGGTAGGCACTCAAAAGAGATGAAAGCCAGGCTGTAGTATCCATGCTCCAAGAAATTATTCTTTTATTTTTAGATTGGCCAATGTGGGCACAAGGACTAAGGTAGTCACCATGAAGCTTCGCAGTTCTTCTCCGTGACTGAGCTAAAATTCCCCATCTCAGATGGGAAATGGCAGAGGGCCCAGCATTGCAACTTGCGCCGATATCCGCTGGAGCACTCCTTTTCCCTAAGCTGTGTGCTGACAAGTTACTCAGCCCGGTATGGACATAGACTGGGCCAAATAATACTTGTTCCTAAGTCAATTATTTGAAAATAGAACCAGTAATGTGAGATTTACTGTGATACTGTTAACTTTGTAGTGAATTGAAGTGTTTGTAGCATCTGTAAAATTGATGGATTGTTTCTCATCGAGCTAGCAGTTCAATAGCAAATACGGCTTTTATGTGCAGGAAAGCAGCAAGGTCAAACAGCTGTGAAGGGTGTACTGGAAACACAACTGATTTCTAGGGGAATAATGCATGCCCTAGAACTTACTATTTGTTTCTTTGAAATGAGAGCAGATGTGAAAATATCCACAAATGTCATCCATTCTTTTTTGCCAGCTTCATGTACCTAAGATGAACAGAATGACTGGGAAAAAAATTGCTAGGTTTTGGGTTTATTTTTAAAGAGTATTCGACAGAGAGAAATCCTTTTTCAATAGGATTTTACAAGCTAAAATATATGCTCAGATCTTCCCAAATGCAGAAAGAATACCTAGTATGTCTGTGTTACCACCGCTAGATCTCAGCAATGACAAAAAGCGAAGAGGGAACTGTTCTTTTGTTTTTCTACTCAAGCATAAAATAATTGTAATGTGAGAAAAAGCAATGGTCATTTGAATTTTACTTTTTATTCTTTTCCCTCTATGTCTTCAGTTCATACTTTTGTCTTGAATTGGGGGGGGGGAGGCAAATATAAGTCTTCAGAGGATGTATTTCTCCATTGTATGGAAAAGTATCTGAAGTTATTCAAATTCAAAGTCCACTGAAAAATTTACCGGGGAAAAAATGTATGACAAAATGTAACTTTTGATTTTAAAACTACATCAAAAACATTTGATCAGATCTTGTAAAGAACCAAGACATTGTGAAAAGCATGTGAGTTTATGATACAGTCTAGTTTAAGATCTTCTTCAGCTCTGACTGCAGCTTGTCATCACTGAAGAAACATTAACTGTTAATAGTAACATTAAAACATAGGTACCTCGTCAAGCTGGGAAGGCTGACATGACTTTGGCTATTGCCCAACCAAACCAAACAGCCCTAATTGAAGTGCTAGGAAATTGTGTTAAATAAATATGAAACTAGACAATTATTACAGATCTCTACTTAATTCCTGGCTTTGTTAGTCTTCCTGTGTGACCTTCAATGAAGCATTTAATCCCTTTCTGTATCAAACTGTAAATAGTTGTCTGAGAATGACTATGGGATACTAGAAGGCATATAAACAGCTAGCAGAAAAAGAGTAACATAAATTATTAATCTGTTTTATGAAAAGCTTGCCTCCAATTGGGTAAATAGAGCTTTTCAATCTGAATTATAGTGTATGTGTAATATTTTCTTTACAATGAATTCATTTTATTCACTAACTACATTATGTTCCTCAAACACCAGGAAAATGGTGTCAATCATACCTTTGATCATTTATGATGAAATTACAGTCCCACTTATTAAACTTAGAGCTTTAATACTATTCCTAACACCTCCTTAATGTAGACTGGACTCTTCAAGGTAGAGACTTACTAGACACTGACAAAAAATGCACTAAAAAGTAGAGAGCAGTAAGTCATTTACTTAAAACCATTTGGCAGTCTACTTGAAACCAAGTTTCACAGATTTATCCTTTCACTTAAATAACATTGCTCCAGTTAGTTCATACTGGCAGGTCAGTCCAGCCTTCTTTCAGTACAAATGAAGGTATGAGGTCCTGCAGCAGTCTGTGCTCTGTAAGCGCTCGTGATTGCTTGGTGTGGAAAGCAGAAATTAAAAAGCTGATTATACACACATCCGGTAACAGAACAGCAGTGCAATGACAGTAGAGTATTTCCCCCTCATTAAAATGCATATAATTAATTTCAAAATCATGCATGTCTAATAGGATGCCTTGCTATTTAAAGAATCTTAACTCTGCCATGATGTCATGAAAATAAATTCATAAACTTCTTTCCTATCTCATTTAACAAGTTGCAAATTAACTAATGTTTCCCTGAAAATTGAGAAAAATATCAGCACAGTGCCTAATCAACTTCAGTAATGTTATGTCGTTTACCACCAACCACAAGTGTAAAATTGCTTCAGCAAAATAAATAAGCACCTCTTCCAGTTTGCATTGCACTTTAAGATAACTTTCAAACTGAGAAACATTTTAGCTAAGAGATGATGAACAACAGATTCAGATTTTACTTTAATCTGTCATCACATACTCCTGAGCCTGATTCTTACATAGGTTCAGTAGAAGAAATTTATGAAAGTAGCTTCAGTGAGTTAAGTGCATATATCAAATATTTATGATTAAAGAACATAAACAATCATATTTTTTTAATATATGTATATATGAGTCAATGTTTCTGAATCCAAAGCAGTTGCAGAAAGTTGAAGTAGGAGTAGTAGTATCAACAGGAAAAGCTGTACCTTACTGCTTGGTTTTAGTAGAATAAGATACCAATTCCTTCAACGAACATCTTACATGCACCAAAAGCCTAATAGATCAGAGACAAAAATTCCCACTGCTTACATTTCTGTTACAGATAACCTTAGTGAAATAATTCTGTATCTGATAAGAAATTCCCCTGGTCCAAGTCAAAAGTAATCTTGCATAGTAATAATTATTAGCATGCAATAAATGAGGAACAAAAATATGTAAATTTATAAAATACAATTTATCTCACTGCGAATCTGATACCAAACATCAGCAGACCATCCTAATTATCACTTCAGTTTCTAATGAAGCTCTTTTAAATAGAAAAAATTATTCATATTGATAATTCTTGATGATGTTTGGCAACCCCCCTTACTCCCCCCAAAAATCCCAAAACAACAAATGGAAGATGTGGGAGCTTTTTTTGGATGTTCTAATAGGAAATTAAGCCAATTATTTATCAAAAAGAAAAGGAGTGACAAGTTAAAATAACTATGATATTGGAGTTTTTATGATGACAACATGTTTGAAAACAGTGGAGAATGTAAATATTAACTCTTGGTAATTCAAGTCAGTGGCAATATCTTACATGTAGGATCAAGCAATGTGATTTTGTACTTTGCTAGGTTAATTTTATAGAGTTACTTAGCACCTGTCAGGTCCCCCCTCACACCATTCTCAAATACCATTCCCACTGATGGGTCCACTGTCTCTGACAGCAGCCTGAGCATTATAATGATTCTTATGTTGTATTTCTTGATGATATGGCATACATTTAACAACCAGTTTCACACAAAATCTAGTGTAGTACAGAGAGGCTGGGTATCCATACCCCTGTGTACCCAGACAACTATTGTACAGGGGGGCAGAAGATGCTCAAGAACAATTTCTGGCTAACTGGTCGGGAATTGCTGTAAGGGTTTTGACAGGTCGGGCAGTACAGCTTTTCCTAAAAGAAATAAGATTATATTTCTGAACCAGAATCCTGAAAGGCCCCTCCAGCCAGCACAATTCATTTTCATCCAAGCCGTTTCACTGGAGTAAACGTCAATACATATATCAACTCTCATACATTAACATCAATCATCAAGAGTTTTAAGTGAATTCAGAAGTTCGGCTCCTTGTTTCTACCAGATACAAGTCTGTCGATAATTAAATTTTTTGTACAAAGCACAAAACAGCTTGAAAAAATAAGCCATGGCACTCAAAGCAACCTCGAAGAATTTTGAAGTAACCCACAAGACCTTTTTTATATGAGAACCTGAAACGAGGTGAGAATTTGGATCTTCCTGCCACTACCAGGATCATTAATGGAAAGCTGGGATCACTGAGTTTTTTGGCTGAAAAAGAACTTTCTGATGGATGTAAAACTCAAAGGCATAAAGATTTAACATGTATTTTTCAATCAAAAATAAAAGCCAGGGTGCAGAACAGTTTTATTTCAAATAAACAGAATAATTTAGCACTATATTATGATTTTTTTTTTCTATTGAGATGCTGGTTGAAAAGGTGTCACTTGTACTGAAACCCTAACTACTGAAAAACAATTGCTTGAAAGATATGGACAGATAGGCCAATGTTTTGAAAGACTCTTGTTGCTGTTGTATTCCCAACAACACTTGAACAGGAAGCCGTTCAACACTTCACCACTTCTTAGCCGCACACAAGTGTTCCTTCCCTTGTTCTGCTACACCTTTCCTGACTGATTTCACCCAACTTCATCATTCCTTGTAGTTAAATCTTGTCAACTGCTGCACACCTGCTTCAAGTCTCAATCAAAGCATGAATGATCCCAATGTTTGGTAAAGGTTTTTAACTTCACTGTGCCATAGGAGTTATATAATTCCAAAACAATGCTCTCCAAATTGATTGATTTTATCAAACAAGTTTCAGCGGACTTGCAACTTTTCTGACTTTTCAGCTTAACCCTATTCAATAAACTACCTTGGCAGATTCTTATTACTCTGCTTAATTGATCAAAGGCAATGACAGCCATAAACGTGCAAATGCAATGAACTCTGGTATCCTCATATTTCTTTGCAACCCATATTTGCTTGGTCTACTGAACACATGTGAAGTAATAAATCCCCCAAAAATGTTTATCATGAGGTGTTGTAGAGATCAACCTGGAAGTTAAGCAAGCATAATTTATCTTGAGATAGAAAATTTCCACTAAGCTCTTAATAAAGGATGGTTTGCACCTTTTGCTGAGGTATCTTAGTGAGTTTACCAATGTTAATGAAATCCAGTTCCTACTCTAAAATGACCCCCTTCCCACCCTAAATCTAAAGTGAAAAAGGTTTTTATTCGTTTAACAGACAATAGAGATGAAGGCTTTAATAGTGTATTTTAGGATCAACAAACAGTATGTCAGTTCTTCAACTTGGTTATCTTGGTATAAGTTAAGAATAAGGTCAGTTTACACCAAATCTAACTAAAGGTCATTGTCCAGCCAAATATATTTCACTTGTTGCTCTTTCCATGCACAGCAGGAATGCATAGCTGATGCCTCCACAATGGAGCAGAGTAGGAACCTCGCTTGGTTCAGCAATATTATAAATCCAGCTGTAAAAAAAAGAGAAGAAAGAGAGCGAGAAGAGGAGAAAACAAGGCGGGGGGTGGGAAGAGAGAAAAAGAGAGAGATAAAAGAGAGAGAGAAAAGATTGCGAAGGGTATATGCCTTTCATCCAGTACAAGCAGGAATACGTCGATACCTGATGGCTCTCCAGACCTAATGCAAACTCCAAAGCTGAAAAAGCTATTTAAGTCTCCTAATACCCAGCTCAATGCAGTCACACTGTTATTTTAGGTAGACTGAACCGCACCAGTTCAGGCTGCCTAGAAATCACTATGCCTTTGCAACAGGCTACATAATAGTCCTTTCAGGAAGAAATTTAGACTGTCTCATCTGCCCAGTGTTGCTAATATGAACACCATTAAGACAGCATTTAGAAGAGAGAGTTGGCAGAAACATAAATAAGATCCAGTAGGCACACAAATGTCTTCACAAGTAATACAACACTACAGTAATGCACCAAAATTCAAAATCATCACACTGCTGCTTTCTTAGTGTCTTCTGAGAGTTGCTGTATTAAGTCTCCAGCTCAGCTGTGTCCTTTGTCTGCTGAAGGCTAAATCTTATCACACTATTGACAATCTAATGTCAAGGAACTTGATTGTTCTCTGTCTTTAACTCTCTGGTCTCTAGGTTTATCCAGAGAAATATATTCTTCAAAGACTGCGAGTTTTTTTGAGTCTAGTAAGTAGCCTACTAGAATCGGTGCTAAGGCTTCTATTGACTTCCAGGGACTTCAGATCAGATCTTTGGTTAACCTGCAACTCATCAATACAAAGATGTCAAATTTTATGAAGTCTGGGATTTAAGTTACCCAGTTTTGAAAGGCATTCTATTATTTGGCAATCAGATATAATGGGAATATCTGAACCAATCACAGAGAATTTCAGTTTGAGTCAGATAGTTTCAGCTCTGTGTTATCATTTAACCTGAATTCCATTTATCTCTTCAATGTCTGCTAGTCTGCAGACTAAAGATTCAGAGCCTTCACTTCAAAAAGATTCAGAGTTTTCATTTATGGCACTGCTATTTTCTAGTCAGGCAAATAAGTAAGTAATAAAGAGTTCATATTTATTCACAGTTTGAGTCTTCAAAGAGTTCAGCTGAAGAGAATGGTGAGAACCATCTGAGTTATACTGGATAGGGACAACAATTTACACTACTAAACTCAGGCTACATCCATTAAGATAAGGAAGGAGTTCAACAGTTTTGGTGTTTGTCATCACAAGCTGTCTAGGTTATGCAGCTCCAATGTGTTGCATCATCTTTTGATGGGATGGAGCAAGAGTACAAAGAAAAGAGGCTTTATATATATATTTACAATGTGCACATAACTCTGCTGTATATATATATTCTTTTGGGAATACGGAAATTTGAAAGGAATTGTCCCTATGTGGCTGGTGTGTTCGCAGCCATAGGAAGAAGATATGAGTACCACTACGCAGTGCACCATTGCCATTTCCACTTTCACAAATGCTATCACATGGATTTGGTTAGAATAAGAAATTCTAACAAACTAAATAGAGGGGCAGAGACCCTTACCTAGAGAATGGCCAATGCACCTTTCTGCATTTAATGACATTGGGGTTATATGACATTTTGGATGTCAGATAACATATAAACCACTAATTTTATCTTCCTTTAGAACGAGATAGAGATAGGTAGGAAGTTCCTAAACAGGACAATTTCCCCATGAGTTTCTGCCATTTATGTAGTGCTGTTAAGAACAATCAGAGCACTGAGAAATCATAAGACGACTAGTGCTTAAGGATTTGTCTCTGCTTGCAGAAATTTTTGAGGATAGCTATTCAAACAGCTTTAAACAGATACCACATTTTAAAAAAATCAAGAGCATAAGTTCTGGTGGAAGCTTTTGCTTGAGTAATCAATTTAAGAATCTTTGAAATGGTCTGAAGAGCTTTCACCACTGGCAGAGAACTGCATAGTGACTGACAAATTCTACACTGCAAAAATACACTTAAAAATACAGAGCAGATGCAGTACCACCATATACAGGGTCAGGAATTCCCTCTGTCTCCTTTGTTGGGTCTCTGTTGGCTTAAAACCAAAGAAGAACCCCCAAACAATTAAGTACTCGCAATACAAGGTTAACTTAATTATGGATGCACATTAACAGACTAACCAAACTTTGGCTAAAAAGTGAAGATTTAATATTCTGGGGGGAGGAGAGACAGAAATATCTAATTCAAGTGCTTTTATTTATCAGTTTAATAGAACTATAGCTTAAGAAATAAAAAACATTTGTCATAAAAGTAGCTGCCGTGTTATCTTTGTGACAGACCATTTGAGACACGCAATGGTAATGCCTGCGCCCTATTCCCTGAATTAGGATCACCAATTCCTTAGCAATTGCCTAGAGCTCTTCTGAAAGTAGAGGACTTCATTTTCCCATTACAATTTTATACCGATTTTTATGGACTGGTAGAAAGCACGTGTTTTAAATCTGGGATGTTTGTCTCAGATTCAATTTCAGATTTTTTTTTTAAATGCTGACCAGGTGTCCCATCACAAAGACCACATTTTAAGGTAAATTGGAAATGGCTGGACAGTGGACTCTGAGAAGAGGTCAATGTTTTGAGGAACATGGAGCACATCTTTTAACATTAAGAGAAAATTAAAATAAAATAGATTAAGTGATGATCCTCCAGAAGTTTCAAACTTTTATGGAAAAAAATCAAAGCTAGCATCCATTACAGGGTACTATGATATTACAAGAGGGTACAAGTGTTCAGTAAACTTCATTAGAGCCAAATTCTGCTAAGGCCTTATTTCATTCAAAATAACTTCCTCCTTCTAAAAACTAAACACCACAAGGATAAAGAATTTACTTACTATATTCAGGTTTTGACTCATGGAACAAATTATACTGAACACAGAAATACAGAGTTCCTGCAAATAATACCCAAATCCTCACACACAACCCTAAACCTGAAATTGATTTATTTTAAAACTTCTTTTTAAAGCAATTTGAGTCTTATATCTTTTGATTTCGTTGAACATTGTACATCCGAAGTTCTGGTACAAAACAACGGAGAAATTACCCCTGTCAGCCTCTCTGTAATAAGTTATCATCTTTGAAGAAGGCTCAGAAACAGGGTCCATTCACATTTGATGGTGGACGCTGACTACAACATTGCAAAGTAACACTTCATAGCTTGATCCAACTTAGCTAACAAAAAACATACAATCTTTCCTTGTTTTCCCTGCTATTTCTTTGCCAAGCACTTTTTGTTCTCAGCTTTGCACTGTGATGAAGATGATTCTGAAAGTGAAATCCAAATTAACCATCCACATTGTTTTGCATCTCAGTTTAGTTCTGTAACTGGCATCTTAAGCTTGCTCTAATTTCAGATATAGACCGAATTATTTTGAATATGCTAATAAATCTGCTATTTTTCTAGACACCTATTTTGCTGGAACACTGTCTGTGATCTGTGAAGCAAGTAATTCTGCCTATCAGCTTACTGCAAACATCCAGCAGAAATGTAAATGGCAGAAGCTGAGATCAACCACTGCTCCCAACCAACTTGTTAATTTTCATGCCATATTTGGACTACATCCTAGTGCTTTTCTCCTCAGGCTCAGCTTCACTTTGTGACTATTTTCACTTTAAGGGTTTTCAGGGCATCAGTGCAGGATGCAGCTGTACCACCCAGAGCTGAGCCACAGACATTCTCAATCTCTTTTCCTTTTTTTTTTTTTCTTCTTCCATAAAAGGATTCTCATATGGAAGGACTTCAGACTTTGCATTTTCTAGGAATGAATTCACTAGCATATTTATGACCCACAGATTCTAATGAAGGCAGAATTATTATCTTCCATGCAGTTAAGATATGGCTGTATCATGTAAACAACCTAAGCCCAAAGGTCATGACAAAGCTAAGATTTTTTTTAAAAGAATGTGGAAAAGTCATAGTGCTTTCAGGATTAGGTACCTATTTTTCCCCATTTATCTAATCAATAGCTGCAGTAGAGATGATATAAAAATAAGCCAAGTCCAGGAAAAAAGCAATGTCAAAATATTTTCTAACAGAAGAGTGCATGGGGAAAAAACCCCTAATTTCTAGAACTAAAAATGCTGTGCTTTCTCTAAAGAAAGAAATAGAAAATGAAAGAACTTGAGTTAGCTGCAAAGTAGTGTATGTGCCATAGTTAGAGCAATAAAATGGAAGTGTACGTAATTTTAGTTTGCATAATCATTATAGCTGGCCATTCAAGCATAAAAGTGGATTTTCTGCTGTAGCAAGAGTTTTAGTTTCTGTTTTTCATCATAGAACTAATTAAAAGTAGAGATGGGTTGAACTGTTAAGAAAAAAAAAATGTTTGGGTATATTTGAATACTGGATTATCCATTAAGGCATATATCACTTACCAAATACAGTTCACTTGTATTGAGTTCAATCTGTGCCACAGAAAAAACTGCAGAGGGGTTTAGCTGAAGCATACTTCCACGGACTTAATATCTTTAAAATTATCCCAAAATATGTTTTTTTTCCCTATGACTTTCTAAAAAAAAAATTTCCTTTTTCCCTGGTAGTTGATGAAAGACAGCCTTCTAATGTTGATTTGGTAAGAGGAGGCAGTTACTACAAAACCTGTATGAAGTGTTTGAGACAATTCTATTAAATGCATACAAAACCCCTTTGTTGCTCTTAAAGGCTTGCTTTTAAATTCAGCTGTGTCACAGTCCTATTTAAGCACATGTAAAACTAATGGAAAAATCGCCTGATATAGAAATACAAGCCTGAACTCTGGGTAGCCAAAATGTTTTAAGATCTAATCTGGCAAGCCTTCTACTTGTTTACTCAGGCATATGGGTGCAACTTGAAGCATTTTCAGGAAGAAGAGTAAATGGAAGAAGCAATTAGTGCGGTAGACAAGCCATACAAAAACTCAAGAGAGTTTAACATGAAGATAACGGATGTATATTAAGAACAGTTACCAAAGACTAGATAGAATATAGACGTGGAGGCCAGAAGATGGGCTAATGAACCATAACCTTCCATTTCACATTTCTAGAACTTCGTATTTGAAAAGCAAAATACATAATGCAGACGTTTAGAGTCCTTCATCCTTCAGTTACCAGTCGAATGTCCTGTCCTCCCCAGCATACACAGACATACACATATATATAATTAGTTATTACATTTCAAAAGTGGGCTGGTATTCTTACCCCCGGCACCTGCCTTGAGCTGCTGCTGGGGACAAGGGACCCCAAGGTGGCCAGACCTGGGATGTGCTCCACAGATCAGCCCCAGCCACTTGTGTGTTATGACAGTCCTATTACCTATGAGTCACAAGTACTTGAAAAGTTCTCTTCAAGAGTATTGAAGCAATATTTTCCTCAAGACATATGCAATTATTTTCAGATTGTATACCTGCATAATGCAAACACCTGATCTTCACCTTTTGGGAAGCAAATGGTTTGAATAAACCCTCCCCCCCGAATGTTACAGCTGTCCCACGGTAAGCTAGGAAATCAAATTCCTGTCCAATTTCTAATTAAAAGATGTGAAAGAAAAGCTGACATTCTGTTGTGCCTGAGAAGATTGGGGGTTTTTGTTCCAGATCTGCAAATGATAGGCAATTATTTAGTCAGCGTAAGACTATTCTATGCAAATGTTCTGGAAATTGGATGTTAATTTGACATTTGTAACATAATATTTCTGGTGCTCAAGTCATGCAGTCAGTTTATAATATTCAGACAAATATTGTGTTACTTACCATAGAACTAAAAGTTCAAGTACATTTCTCCTAAATGCTTGCAGATGAGTAAAATAATTTAAATTCTGAAGAAATATCTATCATAATCTAAATATAAATATTATTAACAGCTAGTTTCATAACTAAAATCACTTACAAAGCAGGATTTAACTTTTAATAAACCTGTAGTACTCTATAGGTATGTTTGGTTATATATTCAAAACTTACTGGTATGTTAATTGCCTTATTTATCACTGTTCCTATAACAATGACTACAAAGATAAATGCTTTTTGTCATAGTTCATCAAAAGAAAGTTATTCAGATTAAGACAACATAGCAACTAAAACTGTAGAATAAAACAATAATTTCTTCCACAAAGTGTATTGCTTTAGTTATACCTAGGATCATCTACAGACTTATAAATGCACATTTTAATGAACAATTATCATATGCCAAAGAGATTAAGAGAAGGATCAAGCACTGACTATAACTGAGGAATAGAAACACATGTAGAAATAAAAAGCTGGAATTTTGCATCCTGGAGAAAGAAGAAAAAAAATTTCAAGAGACATGGCGAATTGCACATGACTGATGAGAATTAAATTGATCGCCCTAATTTCTTTTACATAAAATTCTCTTTTCAGTACAGGGTATACCCGTTAATATCTACTAATGAAATGAAATTTTCTCAATTATCTGTATTTATACAACTGTTATACATGCTGCTGATCAAGAATGGTCATACAGCAGTCAACATTGTTACGGTCCTAGGGTAACTGTCCAGAGCTTACCTGTAAATCTACAGTACGGTCCAAGCAGAAAAGGATAGTCAGCGGAAACATAAATTGAAAGCAAAGAAAAGGAAGTATTCTTTTTTTGTAACATAACACTAACTCAGATTAGTTACATGACATTTTCTGCAATGCTTTTAGAAGGCTAAATAGACAAATAACATTTATTGCTATGCAGTGTCAAATAACTAAACAGGTCAGTCTGTAAACCTGCAGAAGGAACACTGCCTTATTGGGGAGGGGATCAAGCAGTATGGTTAGGCCTGAGTCTTTCACCTTGATTAGCACCATGACTTATGCTTGAGAGGAAGATGACAGAGAAAATACATCCATGGTCTGATTCAGTGCAACAAAATCCTCTGCTCGTTCTTAAAGCCAGAGCATCCAGAACATGAAAATTCTTATGGGAAGTGAAATTCAGAGCTTACTGTGAAATTTTGCGGTTCAACTATGTAGCCCAAAATAAATTTAGAGAAACATTTGATTTGTTTAATATCCATATTTTTCATACTCGTGTCAGTCATTTCTTTAGGTACATGCACAAGAAAGGCCTGTCCTACATCTCATTAAATAAGCAGACATTTGTATCCAGCACTATTTTACACGGCAGAGACAAATTGGAGGCCGGTTTAGAACATCCAGGCGTATAGTCTGCCAGGTTAATATAAAAGCAACTTTGTTAACTCAAGCTAGAAAATAACTAATGTATTAGTATATTCCTTCTAGCAGAAGTTAGACTTACAGTCCTGGGAAGGTGAAAGCTGAGGCCTTGTGTAGATCAGCAAACGTCAGTGCCCGTAAGCACTACTAGAAGCTACCAGGTCCCATCACCAAAGTAATGCCGCATTGTCAACTTATAAGAGAAATATCTCTACTGCATCTAATAATTAAATTCAAGGGACTTTCAAACAAATGCTTTATTAGTTAAAAAGTTGATTTTTAATTCCTCTAGCAGAGGCTGAATGAAAATGACAATGCACATTTTAATTTAACCTCTGATCCACTTCTACAAAGTGATCACTTGATAAATTCTTCTGGTTGTTTAAGGCTACCACTTAGTACAGAAATAGTATTAACAAAAAGCCTCGTGGATTTTTTTTTCTTTTTTAGCTTTTTCAGCTTTTTAGTGTATAAATTAAGCTAAAAGCTTGTAGACACAGTGTAGTTTACCCTGATTGCACGTAGCACATAAATTCTATGAAACAACTGTCTGAAACAATTTCAAGAGTCAAGTAGCTAAAGGTCTGTTTACACTGTAAAATGCTTCAGTGTGTTACCCATGGACACTTACTCCATAGAGTGCTCGTTGTAATTCTTCTCGCTGAACTTCTTCCCTTCACCTTCCCTCCCCGCTTCCACTCAGGCAACAGCAGCTAAACTAAAGGTTGATTTAAAGGCAAGGATTCAAATGAAGGTGTTCTATTACTATACAGACAGTTTTGAATGTCCTTTCAGGATCTTTTAGATTGTTTCTGTTAGGAGGAGAAACTTGAGTCCTGGTTTGGGCATCTATTGGACATGATTAGCATTATATTAGAAACCTAATGTTACGATACTGTCTATTCAATCCCAGTTCCCTGCCTCATTCCAGCCGGTGCATCAACCGAAGGAACTCTCATCATGTAGTTTTCAAGGTCGTATTACAACTTCTTGGTCTGGCTGCCAAGCTTCCTTACTACTTATTTCTACATTTAGCTTTTCCTTAGCTTGAAGTCTTTTGTACAGGCTTCTTGGTACCACTTTTGCATTCAGGTCCCAAACTTTCTTGGTCTATATGGCTCAACTTCTACTCTAGTATAAATATCACACCTGATGGTTCCCACTGCTTTGCTGACTGTCAGCAAAGGAGTTTATTTTGCTTCTAACCCTGAATAAATAACGGCCATTGGGTCCAGAAACTTCACTGAGCTTTCATGTATCATCTTAACTCATACTTTTATATATATATATATGCATGTGTATGAATATACATACACTCACATATATGTAATCTTCTTTGCAGGAAAGATATAACATTTTCTATCGGTGCCCAAATCTTCACTCTACTCAGTTTTTTTGAATACCTAACAATTAAATGCTGTGAAATTATTTCTGAGAACATATCAATTCTGCGTGGTTCCTCTGTGATTTCCCAGCTTCAGTAGTGTCAGCCAGCCAACGCGGAAGACACAGAATGTCTCCAGACAGCCTATAAATGCCACCTCTAGAATAATTTTTTAACAATTTCTTTTAAGGTATGTATTTCAGCTACTATACTTGGTACCATTTGTTGGTGAGCTTTTAGGGTCTTCTTTAAAACAATTTTTGTTCAAAATTGTAGATTATCGCAGTAATTGATAATTGATAATCAAACAGATGATGGATTTTTTTCAATTTGCACACAGATGCTTGTGTGTATCTGGACTGGACTTTCATGACCAGTTCAAGCAGAACCTTGTCATTAGATAAGGCGCTCAGCGCTAAGATTCATAGTTTATTTCTAATGAAATACTGCAGAATGGAGCCACAATTTCCAAAGCATTTATCAATAACTAGTGACATGAAATATGAATGGGTCTCCTTGTGATGACATTTAACGTGTCACACTTGTGTGACAATTGCTAAGTCCACTCCCCTTCCTGTCCCAGTTCTGTTAAGGAGAAATAACTGTTTAAACAGCCTCATAAAGGACTTCAAAACGTATGGATGACCAGTGCTATGAGAAACAAATACTAAGTGATGAGAGACAAATAAAGTATTATTTCATGGCAAACAATATGCATTACGCTGGATACTCTCTCCTCCAAGGAGCTCTTTGTGCTCTGATTGAATACTGAAAATGAAGAATAGACCCTCTATGTTAGACAAGGGAAAGGCCTTCCCTCTTTCAGCTCATTGCAGATACCTCTCTCTATAAAGTAAAGCAAATCCCCCGTGAGACATATGCCCATTAGTATTACAGGCAAGGCTAACTTATTTCAAAATGTATAAAAGACACACCAGTTGATAAAATACTCTGTCTTCAAGGAACAAAGATAAAAGCTGGTGTGCTATAACAAAGTATTCAGATTTTAAGATATGAGTTACAAAGCACCTCTTTGGAGGTTGGAAGTTCAATCAGTCTCATTTTACAGTTCTTTATTCTTAAAAATATACTGGAAAGATTTATATGCGCCCTGTGAATGGCAGGGGGAATGATGCTTTCAGTGAAGTCATGGGAAGTTCCATATCTCTACAATGAGAACAGAGTCAGTCCCCACACAAATTATGTGTTAACTACAAGGAACCACAGCCACGCACCTTTCATGATGCTACAATGACACTGGAGCTACCTCCTTAGCACCCATTTCTTTATGGAATTAAATGAGTCATTGAGCTTTGTCTCCTCCTTCCTTCTTTCCGCTCTTCCTCTCTTCCATATATATGTGAACTGTCCTCCATTCCTTCTGAAGGTCTAGGTTTTAATCAACAGGAGTATTCCCATAGCCCTCAGATCACCTTGGATGACCCTGAAAAACTCCAGCTGTACATCATGTCAAAGAGAGCAAAACCCAAAATCGTCTCTACAAAACTTCTGGTGAGCTCAAGAAGATCCAACACAGTAACAGAGGCTTTGGGATTCCAGCATCACAACTCCTTTTACTGAAAATATTTTGGAAATTAATTTCAAGCCGGCAAGCTTTGTGAAACACAAACAGCTAAAATTGGCCAATCTACTATTTAGATGAAAGTGAAATATGTGCGCTTTTGTTGTTACTGTTCCTGCAGAGATTAAGCAATTTTCTATTGAACTGTTTATTGTTCAGTATTATAATTTACAATATGAGCTGTGCTAACATTCTGAAAGAAAGATCCAAAGAACATTCCTTTCTGTGCCTTTTTAATGAAAAAAAACTTTCCCAGAAACACTAAAAAAATGTAGGAGCTGAGAAAGTTCCACTGAACTCAGCATCTGCAATGCCTACTGGACAAGAGAAAAATACCCATCTACACAGTCCTCACTCACAGTGAAATTTAGCTTTATTCTTTATCCTTAACACCCCCCGCCCCATTTTAAAATATTTGCATACCATTTAGTCATTGTAATCTTTGCTGTGTTACAGGGCCATTATCTGTCACTAGCTGTGAAATAAATGACTGCTTCCGAGTCGTATAGTGCGACTATATTTTTACATATAAAAGAGAAATACAACTGAAAAAACAGGACTGCATTTAAACGTATGTAGCAGGCACAACATCCCAGCTGGAAACTGGATTTGATGGCGAGTACCAGTGATGGACTATTTCCTGTGGAGGATATCACAACGCAATAGAGTAGCAGTTGAAACGACACTTTCAGTAACACATTACACTAGCTTCATTTATCTGTTCAATGAATAGGAAATCTACTTAAGCCGCAGTGCCAAGATATGCTATTTCTTTTGCCTCAAATGCATTTTTCACATTGCCATACTACTAATGGAAAATGTGTTATAAACAACAAAAAATGTATTTTATCTCACAGAACACTTAACTCATGCAGTGAAGATTTTAACTGAAGTTTCTATCATTTTAGATATGGAGGAGGTTTTTTTTTTCTTTTTCAAACTTCATGACCGCTGTAAAAATGATGTATTCAATATCAGTTAAAAATACCTATACACATCATAGTTGTCTGTCAGCAGCACATAAGGCATATAAAATATAACTGCCTTCTATATAGGGCATCTGTCATCAGCTTTTGAAGTGGTGGCCAGTAATAGAGGGCTACTCCATGCATCTCTTTATTTGCACGCTCAAATTTCAGTAGAGGCCAAGAATGCCTTTTCCAAATTCAATTGGAAAGAAAATTGTTCCCAATTTACTGTGCTGTGACCGTAATCACGGTGAAGCATGCCTTCATCATTTCTGTGCTTGACCAAAGCAGCGTGATCTCTGTAGTAGCTGACTGCTGAGTAACAGGATACTTGGACAGATCCAAATCATAGCTGTCCGCTGTTGAACCGAGTCAGAAGGAAGAACGCACCAGGTGTCTTTGCCTTACAGTGGCTTCCAAGTTCTTGTTAAATATACGTAATAGTATTTCTCAAGATAACAGGAAACAGGATGATATCCAAAATTCTACCATGAAGGCTATCAATTTTTGATGTCAGTACTGTCCCATGCATAAATGACAGAGTTGGCCTAGACTCGGGACCACCTACAACTGCAGGCACGTCCCCTCAAGTGACATAAAATGCAGAATGCAAAAAACTGTCTAATGTCATCCTGTACAAATAAATATTAAATTGCATTAATGTAACAAGAATGTTGAGCAGAATGAGCAATGATTTCCTAATTTGTAATCACTGAATCATGTCAGGTCAGAGGCACATTATGTGATGCTACATATCATCAACAGTTATACTGCTTTATTTTTATTGAAACGACAAAGGCAGATGAACAATATTGGCACTTTCTGAATTTAGCAGTCTATTTTCTATACATTCAAAATCAAAGTACAAAAGCTCATGCAAGACATGACTTGTGTGATAGAGGAGAACCAATGACAAATTCAGAGCTGATGGATATTTATAGGGGATAAAACGTTTTGAAATTTCCTGTGAGGGAAAGGTGTTGAAGGCAAGAGTAGTACTATATTTATTTCTCAAATTTACTATCTATTCAACAGACTCTCTTAAAAGACTCACAGCTATAAAAGGCCACTCTTCTGCTATGACAGCATTCTCTACATTACACTCACTGATGATTTTGCCAGAACAAGAAAACATTCCTGGTACTATTATAGTAAGAAAACGATGGAAAATAGCATCATATTTTGTTGTTTAGGTTCATTGCTGATATCAAGCAATACTCAGAAATCTTTGTGGCCTTCAAAGTTTACTTGTTCTTCAAATTTCCCTTCTTATCAACAGGTTCAGGTGATCCAAGTAGCAGCAGTCAAGCTTCTTAGTGTGAATATTTTAGGCATGCTGCCCCAATTCACATTAAATTGTTTTATTTTCAGTGCTGCATGGCTGCATTTTTTGATAGCATGGAGCGCTATGAAATAAGTTTTTGTGATTTGTGATGGGCACAGGCAATCAAACACAACTTTTATGTCATTACTACTGCATAAAAGCCCATGTTCACTATAACGTTCCAGAGCTATAGGAAACGCCAAGTAAAAGACAAACAATGTTTGATTGTTTACTCACTCCATTTATCCCACATTTATGTGAAATAAATAAAGGAGCTATAAAGGGGCTCCAGTGGCACACCACATTTAACTCTTGTTGTTGAAAACCTAAAACATAATAGATAAATACCAGAACATTTTGAAGAAATCTATGCTATTCCCTTTCCAGTACAGCCTATATCCCAAAACACTGCAAAAACAGAGAGAGGAAAAGATTTAAGAATATGTATTAAGTTTATATGCAATTTTTTTTGTGCATTCTATCGCAGTCAAAAAATCTGACTTCACTTAGGCAAACAACCATTGCTATGTGAACGTTTTGACAAATAACTTCAATTTGTTCTTTAGAGCTTTGGTCTATTGCAGTGGGAGGTGAGATTGTTTATCATCCATGTTGGCAACTGTCACAAACTGCCTGGAATCCTGCAGACTCCTTAGTTAAACATATACTTAATTGCACTTAAGTAACATATAAATTGCATTTGGTTTTAGACAGCAGAGAAAAATGCATGGTTACTAGATAGGTATAGCATATGTTTTCAAGTTTGTCATACAGATGACCTTTTACTCCATAAAACTCAATGTTATGGTTAACATGAACAACGGTTACAATTTTCGACACCTGCATCTTGACTTGAGATACACAGATTTTTTGAGGAGGATTAGCAGGCTAAGAATTTACAATACACCAGGTGATGCACTGTAACTGCCTATGTTTAAGCTCTTACCTGTAGCAAATGTGAGGTACGTTCCCCTCAGAGGAAAGGGGGAGCTACCTACACCACATTATCCTGCTCACTGTTAAACAGAGGAGACTTCATAATTTAAGAGCTTAGCTTATTGCAACGTAATTTTTTGGGGATGCCTTTATGCTTTCATTCATCAGTGGAAAAGAGATGTCAGCAACAAGAATTTTCCCTTTGGTTCATACAATGACTTCTTCTAAAATCAAATTAACGATAGTTTTCATGAAAGACTGTTAGTAAACTCAGCCCTGAAGATCACTGTTCCATTGTCACACTCATCATGTGACATATTTCCATTTCCATATTAAAATAGTGATTGTTACTCTCATCAGAGCAGTAATCCATCAAATCTATGTCTCACCTATTACAGCGTCCAGTAACTGAAGCTTCAGTTTAACTTGGAAGAAAATCTGCCTGGACAGAATAACCTGCAGAAAGGAATTATTTGTCACTTCAGGCAGTTGATGATTTGGGTTAAACTTAAAACTTACAGACTTTTATCTCCTTTAAAGAAATGTTTACCCACTGTAATTGCTTTCTTATTGTCCACATATAGT
The DNA here is from genome assembly GCF_965638725.1 of Aptenodytes patagonicus. Classification (NCBI taxonomy): domain Eukaryota; kingdom Metazoa; phylum Chordata; class Aves; order Sphenisciformes; family Spheniscidae; genus Aptenodytes; species Aptenodytes patagonicus. The sequence continues at coordinate 19,157,700 of NC_134957.1, forward strand.
GCCAATTCTCTCTGGAACCTTGAGCGTCGACATTTCTCATCTAATCCAGTATTTGGAGTTTAGTGTTTACCTTCTTTCCTTAAGTGTTTAGTTTTCTACTTTTTAATTTCATTTAAATTTCTCTTGAAATTTAGGGGACAACAGAAATGCATTATATACTTCACTCTGCTATTCAATAATTTCTACATAACTCTATTGTGTTCCAAGATAATTGTCTAATCTTAAAGTAACATTTCCATCTTGTCTACTTCCTTTTGAAGGTTTCCCCTACCTCTACTGATTTTCTTTCTATGTAACATCTATTTATTTTTTTTAAAGAAACTGTGACCAGGAGACATTAGAATAGTGCAGGAGAAAAGTTACTGTAAAACATTTTTTCAGTGGTTCTGATTACTTAGATATATAAGTAATAGATATGACTATATTGGGTTTACTTAAAAAAGCACCACGGCATGTGGACCAGTTCCTCACTAATGATACCTAAGCCTTTCTTCCAAGGCATTACAGTCAAAGCCCAGTAACAGGTATGACAGGCTCAACTGTTTTTCTGCCATGCAATATATGTTTAATTCATCAAAATTGGAATTCATTGTCCACATACAGCTTATTCACCAAGTTTGTGAAAAATCTCAGTGAGACCTATCAGTCTTCAGTAGCACTGCAAAGAAAGCTGTTTTCTGCAAACTCTGATACCTTACTGTGTTCAGAAGAGTAGTAAACCTATTATGCAATGCTGTTTCTAGTATATAGTTTAGGTCTCTTGACAAGAGCATTAACCTTTTGCCACGCTGAAAATTGCCCATTTATTTCTACTTTTTGGGTTTTGATTTAGCCATTTTCTAATTCAACAGAGTACTTTACCTTTCAGCCAAAACTATTTATTAGTTTTGGCAAGGGACTTCTTTTAATTATGTCCTCAGTCTATTATCCACTATTTGATAGACAAGGTAGCACGTCTTTTTCTTAAACAAATGCATACTAGTTTCTTTGTTTCAAATATAGATGCTTGCAAAATATGTTTTTTTAATTAAAGCTTGCCATCTGTAATCTAATAAAAATTCCTCAATCAATTTATGAACATAATTGACAAGAATTAAATCTTGAAAAGACAACCACAAAGCTGAGATAACTGAGAGGGATGCAGCTTAAAAATGTAGATAAAAAACCTGCCATAGAATATGCTGACACTATAAATCAAGTTCCTACAGTGATAGAGGTTCACCTGAACAACCAGCGTATGCGCCTTGAGAATTTGGTTCAGATGTCTGGAGATAACATAACCATGTTGCTAAGGTAACAAATGGTTTTTTTTTCCTTGGAAGAATAAACAGGCATGTAAAACCAGTATAAAATCGACAAGTAATATCTTGATGCCCTAGGGCTTTCCTACTTTATATATGGCACTTTGCGTAGATGCTTGATATTCATCTTTCACAGCTGATTACCCCTTTCCTCATTTAGAGATTCCTTTAGAAACCAATTGTGTAAAATGGAGAAATAACTAAGGATTCAGAAGAAAGAGCAAGCTGGACTGTGAAGGCAGTGCTACAGTCCTACTCAGCTGCTGCATCCACAAGCGAAACGCTGAGCATTTTTGTCTAAAGCATAGCAGAGAGAATGTCAATGCAAAGCAACTCAAACATAAGGGACCTCTAAATCATTGCATAAATAAAATAAGGTAGCATTAGAACTGTGAATATTACAAAAAACCAAGAAAAGGATCTGATTCCATTTTTAAAGTGAATTACACTAGAATCATTTCCCCTTTTATGTTTATTTTCTATGAACTGTGATATTTTATTTGCATGAATCTTCCTGAAAATTATATTACAAATTGCATTATAATGGGAAATCTCAGGGCCCAGGGAAAAGTTAGTTACCCTCAGCACCCTAATCACTATCCTAATATTTTGTCAATTAAATGAACTACACAAGAACTTCAACTATAAACATCTCGCTTCATGCGCTTAGACAATACAGGTCTGGGATCAGGCTATATTATACTGCAGCAGTGCTTTTCACTGATGTCTCATTGTTAGGTTTTATTCAGAGAAGGCAGAGACTGAAGTACTAGAGGTTTCCATTTTACTTAAGTGCAGCCGCCCTTTTCCACTACAATCTTCTTTCCTTCGCTTCCTTCCTCCTCCCAGAGAAAGAAGCATTAAATAAGGATTCATAGAAACTTGAACAACTTACAGATTTGAATCAGACATTTATGGTAACAAATTTAGCTTTAGCTCTGAGATTTTTATTCCCTATAAATCCACTATTTGTACTTCTGGGAAATTACCATCTTTCCATCTACTTTCAGGCAATTCAAAGCTATACCTTCTTTGGGAAGTGAGGTCAAAGGCAGAAATACAATTCTCAGTACTTCCAACCTGTCCACATGCATCACCACTGTAAAAAGAAGAGTTGCTTGTAGTTTAATGAATAGCATTCAGTGTTTTCCCAAGCTAATGAGCACCACTAGGTCATATTTTAATGCACGATTTGCTGTCTGAGAAGAGAAGTCTCTTTTGGCCATGACAATCATTAGTAATACGGTAATAGGAGGTAACAGTGTGAAATGGGGGTGAAGGAGTGAGATACGATGGAAGCGGCAGTATCTCACTGAGCTGGGGTGGGAGCAGAGCAGGAGTTGTGTGAAGGGCTGACATGGACATGAAGAACGAATGACTGAATGGATGAGAAGAACTGGGGAATTAGAGCAGGAGTTGGAAAGAGGAATAAGGACCTCTGAGATGGGAGGACTGTTAAGTTTAAGAAGAAAGGACAGGGGCTGTCCTACAGGTGGAAAAGGATGGGCGGAACATGGGGTGGAAGATTGGTGAACTGGGCATTTTATGTCAGGAGGAGGAACAGGGAGTTGATAGCAAGGGGATGGGGAAGTCCTATGACCACAAAAGTGAGAGGCTGCCCTTTTGGGGTGCAAGAAGGGCTGGGATAGGAGACCTCAGGACTTTACTATGGTAACTCTAGAGCAATTCTAACTGGGATCCAGTTTGGCAGTGGACATCATGTACAAACCTACCAGGCCTCTCTCACCATCCTCTCTCATTCAAGTCAAATGCACTCCCTTTTGCTGAAATTCTTTCTAACTGCAATGCTTTGGGGCAAAACAGAATCACAGCGAATCACTGAGAAGGAAATTGAGATTGCAATCTGAACCAAACAACTTGCACAATTGCAGCACGCTAGTTTATGAGCTTTGCATACTCAAGAAATAAAAGATCATCTACAATCAAACCCAACCCTTTAAAACATTAAAATAATGCAGTAAAAATATACTTTCGTCTGAATACATAAGATGTTTAAAAAGACAGAGTAGTTTGAAAATGATGTCTTCATACAGCACACATTGTTAGTCTACAAATTATAGCTCCACTACAGGAGCATGGTAGCATACTCCTTCATATCACAAACAAGCCTTAAATTATACATAATTAACCCAAAACAATGTTTGTATGTAATAAACATTAGTTTGCATACTGAAGATTTAAGTTTAAGTTTTTGCATTCTGAATAGAATATATTTAATTTCACTAAAACGTCACTGTTTTTTTCATCATGAGCTACTTGAGATCTGTCACACTTATACATACATACTACATGGAGCTTTACAATACAGCATTTGAAGCTATTGCAGCCATTTTGGTAGCTGAACAAATGCTGTACAAAGCTGAGGTAGAAGAGAAGAAAACAAAACCATTTAATAATATGCCAAGCGACTGGCCACCATGTTGTCCCACAAGCAGGGTCCGGTACCCGGTGTGCAATAAGCCAATTCTATTCATGTAGAGAGCTACAGGTATTCTATCATAATCCTGACAATTACTGTTATCATTTGTCATGTCCATTTATCGTGTATTCAGTAGTTGTTCTCAAGAACACAAACAGGGAACAAAACATACCTACAATAGTTTAAATTGAATGGCAGGTGTTTTTGTACATCACAGAGCTTCCTCAACGAGCTCTCAGAAACAGTGCCCAATATTGGAATTACAGTGCTGCACAGCCCAAGCTCTTATCCTCAGATATTAACAAGATGTTTCTTAAAAGTCTTTCAAATGCCTTTTTCCTTAAAAATCAACCTTTTTTTCCTTCATGTCTCAGAAATAATCCTTCCACAAAATAGTTCATCTAGCTCATTGATATCTTTGATACCATCTGGATAATTCTTTTTTACTGTTTCTGAAAGAGAAAAATATTTTAAGAAGAATGAACCTAATTAATAATATTGATAACGACAAGTATTTTGTTTCACATTCAGAGGTTGGAACAACTGGAGATTTCCTGTTTGATTAGTGAGAGGATTTTGTTGTTTGTTTTAGAACCTCTGATTAAATCCAAACCTTCATGACCAAGTAGAAACACCAATGGGAAGAACTTGTCCCTGTACAGACATACACCAGCTTATTCATAAGCTGAGAATTAACTGCAGTCTTTGGGAGCTAATGGAAGTGGTAATTAGCAAAACCAAAACACAGTTCTGCACATTTGCTTTCCTGTTTCTTCTCTTTTTTTGCTATTACCTGGAGCATTTGCATTGCGACTGCCCTTGCTACTAACTTCCCATCTGAAACCTTAATTATCATTAGCAACCATTTATGATATCAAAACATTTTATTACAATTTAAGGCTAGCAAAGTGTTGCAGAAATAAATTTATGAAACAAAGTTACTTTTATTAAAACCATTTCAACAGCTTTTCAACAGCTGCCGAAAATAACAAACACCCTAATTAGAATATTCTGGATTCTTTTTAATAAGCTTTGGAAGAACAAAAAGAAAATCTTTCTCTTAGGCTGATAGGGCAGTATGTTGCATATCATGCTTAAGGTGCTGTGCAGCAGAGAAATATTTTTCCATACATTATTTCTACTCTCCATTTGAATAATGTCATAAGTTGACTTGGAGCATGATAACCCTGAATAGAACACAGAGAGAGCTGTTTCTAAGTAATTACTACATTTTTTCCTCTAGGAATAAACTGTCAAATGTAAATTATGTAGATACTTGCACGTTAAAAACCATACCTAAGTTTCTATAGATCTTAGTCATTGATCAGTGCGTTACGCTGGCCTGCTCCTTCAGGTACTAGGAGACCTCAGAGCGGCCACATCTGTAAACCAGGATGGGTTAAACTTGTTGATTCGCTTACATTTCTTTTTAAAAAATCTTGTGGCTCAAAGATATATGTGTATCCTGAAGACTTTTCCATAGGATTTAAAAACAGGTCTCCTGAGTAGGTGAGCAGCTCACGGCGTGGTGAGCTATCAGCAGAGTGAATGATCAGCCATGCTCAAATCAGTCTTAGCCCTTGTATCTGGGCTTTGGCTAAAGATACCACTGAAAATAGATGAGTCTTCTCCTACAAAATGAAGCAGGCTGGCTTGGAACAGTCCCAATTTTCCAGAACGGCTTGGCTTCAGTTATATGCATCTGATCACAGAAATTTAAAAACAGTGAAATGCCATTTCCTTCAGACTTGAGGTTTAGGAAAAAAAAGTTCTAAATGTCCCATCTATCAAAATAGGAGGAGGATTCTAAATTTTGAATAACCTTGATGCAGATGGAAAGCAACAAAACAGCTATATCTCAGGTTTGAGAAGAAGCATCACATCACCATCACAGAGCTGACAAGAAGTGACAATCGTTTGCTTCATCCTATAAGCTTGTTTAACAACCAGAAGGGGACACAATGTAATGTGTCTACCACAGGCATGCTGTTCAGGATTCAAGTCGTAACTCACAATCTCAAATATAGAATTTTAAAATAAAAAAACCCCTGTGTGTCCGTTTCTATTAAACTAGGGCAAGACGCAAACCCATTGTGATAGCCCTGTCATCCAGTCTTATCCCCAGCTCCCAAAACTTGCACAAAGAATGTTGCAATCAGCTTCAGGACGACACAATATCTCGCAGGCCCTGACAGGCATAATCCTTTGGTAAAATAGGCTTCTTTATCTGTAATGCTATCACCTGTCGACAGAAGTGATGTGATGCCACATCAAGGACAGCATATAATGTGATTCAGATATAGATTTTTTTTTTAAAAAAAAGTTTTCTTTTGCATGAAATAATCTGATTTAGAGATTACTGACAAGTGCTGTAATTATTTGAAGTACTTATGACAAAATGACGTAATTTGTCAATATAGCAAAGATAATTGCAAGGTGACTAGGCAAAATAATTGTGATTAAACCACTTTCTAGATACTGTTTAGATGATGATGTAATGAGAATTACAATACAATCCAGTTATTGACATTTAGAACTCCTGGAAATATTTCAAATGTCTCAGGAATAACGTAAATGGAGAAACGTTTTCTGTTTTGATTTTGATGTTACAAAGGTGTTTAGTACTGTTTTTTTCCTGTGGACCTGTCACTGAAAGTCTCAAGCTTCGCACAAGGTGTCCCATTACTCTAATATTACTGTTCTGTCCCGTGTATTCTTCTGGAAGAGACACACCGCTCCTGCCATTGTTTTATATCAACCTGGGTCGCTTCACAGTGTCTCAGATGACCGAAAAATAGTATTGTCTAATGTGCTTTACAACATTTTCCTTTAGCATTTCTGACAGCTCACTACATTTACCCATTTATTCCATACATGCATAGATTTTAAGGACAGAGGGGACCCCTTTATGATCATCCAGTTCAGCCTCCTGCATAACGCAGAATCAGTAATTCAAGCTGCCAAACTAAAAATCGTGTTAGAAGTACAGTTTATCATTTAAAAAAAAATCTGGTTTTTATTCAAGCATCAGCAACTCCATCACATTCCCACATAAAGATCTGCTTTCTTCTTTACCATAGGGCATGGTTGACTTCCTAGAGTCACCCAGGTATCTTACCAAATTCCCTGCTGTTATGTAGCACAGCAGTGATGCCCTTGAACTCTCCTATTCTCTTTCTGTTGCAAACAATAGGTTTAGGTCTTGTAAATAAGTCTTAAGTTTATAATATTCAGTATGTAAATGTTTTCAGCCTGCACAGTGCAGGAGCATTCAAGAAAGATATTCCTTTGCACACTTCCAAGCTTAACACACAAAGTTGAGACTGACTGGATCATACGGTTACCTGTAATTGCAAGGGAGTGGACTTGCTGAGTCAAATGGTGTCTTTTCATCCTACGTTTCCATATTGCTGGAATGTTTAATGACCCTATTAAAAATTAATGTTTTAGTTCTTGTGTTACTGTTTCCTCACTGATCTTGTTATGCCTTTACCTACTAGTTTAGAACTTATGTCAAGATCTTCTCTCATGCATGCACCCCTAGATATTTTTTCAGAAGTCATCTTTCCTCTTGGAAAAACTAAAGAGACAGACTTAGGGTTTTTTTTTTTATTGCAAGAGAGGTCATTCTTGTACTATTTTTATGAACACTTTCCAATTTCAACTTTATTTTGAAAATATGGTCTCTGTTATTTATTGTATTATTTAATGTCATACACGTGATAAAGCATCTGCTTTGACCTAATCTCTTCCTACTTAAAGGCAAGCTTTAAAGCTACCTCTCATAGTTATCTTCTCACACAGGCATAAATTACATTTGGCTTCACTATGTTGACACTTTAGTTATTTTCAGAATTATAATTTTCAAGAGGACGTTGTCACCTCTCCCCTCCCTCCAATTTCCCTCTTTTAAGTATGGCAAAGCTTTTTATTCCTCGAGGCATGACTTTTCATTTTAGTAAAGAAAAAAGCTGAGTGTTCTATGTGGCTACCTTGCAAAGTGATATAAACTTCCCTATTGAATTAAGACCCTCTTTATGACATATTCTTTTATCATTCAGTCTTTTAGAAGGCTTCATCCAAGCAGTCACAACATGTACAAAATTACAATATTTCTTCCACTTCCTCCGACCTCAACTACAAAACAAAACTGACTTTTCCACAAAGCTATAATTCGTTCTCTATTTTGAACTCAATCTCTGGTCCATGGTCTTCCTACTGCTTTTAAATAGATATTAATAACGTTCTAATGCATATGGCTATACCTGTCTTTGCTTGTGGGAAATGCAAAAGATTATGGCTGAAACCCTTATGTTAGTTCTGTGCGCAACCAGTATATCAAATTAAAAAAAAAACAGGTATGTATGGACTTATTCACATGTTCATGTTTGACATGAACGGTTTATATCAGACACACTGATCCAAACACAGCATTGTTTAACAGACCTTTAACGTATTCAGATCATCTATCGAGTGTACTTATTGAAACCTCACAGTCCTGACAGACTCATGAGCCTGTAAAAGAAATATGACCACCAGAACGCACCCTTGAACTTGGGAGGACAGTATGCAGTAGATCATTTTAATAGCAATTTGAGAGTCAGTGTCTTCTGGTATTTTAATAATGCTGGCTAGTATTATAGTAAAAATAATGTGCTTGAACTTTGGAAAATGCAGTTACACTTGTGTGGCACCTCCAGAATTTTGTCCCCTCTACCTAAAGCCTATTATATGAGAAGACTGATTTATTTCTTGATTGGGTTTTATAAAGCTATGACAATTCTTCGCGGAGAAGGATGAAAAATATTTATCCCCAGAGCTTTCATAATCCAGTTTAAAAAAAAAAAAAAGTATTCTAGTTTCTCTTTAATTTCCAAATAATCAGACCCTTATAGACCTGACATTTTTTAATCAGAGCAGAACTACCCTTTCAATCCTTCCAACTAACTGCTATTCTTGCTTTCCAAATTAAATGTCTTGTAGGAAAAAAAAACAACAGATACATTTTCACAGCAGTATGTAAACAGAGCAGACAGTGCATAGATAGAACAGACATCAAGGAACAAGTTCCGAGGACTTACTTCCTACACTTGTATTCTTAGGTCTCTGAGGATAGATCCTACCACCTGTCTTGTGAGACCACTGCTTGGAAGCTCATGCTGTAGCTACTCTTTAGCTATTCAAGCATGACTGGGTGACCAGCCAGAACATTGCTAAAAGTGGCTGAATACTGGTGGACTGAACTGAGATTCTCTCTTCCAAACAGCTGCTGATTGCCACAAGACTTGTAAGAATTTGTACATCTTTAATTCACTTGAAATCAGACAACGCTTGAGGAAAATAGCATGCCTGCACTCTGAAAATGTCACCCCAAGTACTAAAGACCTCAGAGACTGAACAACTTCTGTAGCTGAGAATCTTCCCCCTAATATTTACTATTTAGAGGAGAGCCTAAGAGGTAGCAATAGATCTGACCAGCATAGCTAACTCGGGGAGGGTGAGTACGAAAGGTTACTCTAAGACTTTAGACTTTCAGATCAGTACTCAAAAGCAACCAAAAAACTGAAACACATGTTCATGAAGTGAGCGATCACTTGCATTCTACAAGAGCCAAAGTTTCCAAATGGCATGACAATTCGGACGCTTTAACACAGCTGGTGCTGAAGGCGAATACACAGGTGACCGTAGCACAGTTTGCATTAGGTACCCCTTTTACCCCCATGTTACTTTTGCTCTTGAAACAAGAACAGTGCTCCAAAAATAACCAAAGGCTGTAGATTATTTTTTAAAAGCACAAAATAACTCCAACAACACAAAAAACAGTGGCAGCTTACGTGACCCTCTTTAGTTGATTCATGTTATCAATCAGTGCCGCTTCTATGCTGCCTGAGCAAATGCCTACACAGTGGGACAAAGTAACAGCAAACCAAAAACATATTAAAAAGGAAGACAGCATAACTATGAGATAAATTATAGCTAGAAACATTGATGAACATTCTTCAGGAAGGACAGAAAAGGGAAAGCAGAAAATACTGAATCATTCGGAAATGTGTATAGTTACCTTAAAGTTCAAGAGCGAGAATCATGTATATCAAGTGTCTTTGGATAAAGATACAAGGGAACAAACTGTTAGCAATGTCATAGTAGGAACTTATTTCTGGCAATCTGCTCAGAAGAAGAAAGTAAATAAGGCTTTCTTCTGGAAAAAAACAAAACGGAAGCTGCGTGCAAAGACTGTGCACTTCTAAAAATAGATCTCTTTGCCATGGTCTCTCTTGGAAAAGCACATCAGCAACACACAGAAGCATCCATTTTGTCTGATGTCAGACCCAGCTTTTAGAGGTATATGGAGCAAATCTATCTGGAAAGGACTACTGTACATTTGATTAGTGATGAGGAACTAATTTCAGGATCTCAACAGCCAGAGTGGCTGCTTCAGGAGCTCTTTTGTGATCTAAAAATCAAAGTAGCATCCTTAAGCTGGAATTGAAAACAACTATTATGATCAGATAGCTTGCTTAGTTGGGTTTTATGCCAATATAAAGAACAGCTACAGAAATAATAGAATAATTTCAAATTATTTAAGCTGGCAGATCAACCTTTTACTCTAAAAAGACAGACTTGGAACCTCTAATATCTGAAAACCTACTGAAAACAGGTAAAGGGCTACAGGAATAGGAAAGGGAATATCCAAAGAATTGCTGGGCTGCCTTCCTCGCTTTAGAATCTGTAAAGAGTAAACAATTAAACAATCACTTTATCAAATAATCAACCAGTCTTTTTGAAGATGTGCATAAACAGGCAATATTCATTTGACAAGAAAAAAATGTGTTAAACAGCTACAGTTTTTTCTTGATACTAATAATAAATTTCCATTTCAAAAGAACATATAGGAAAAATTATAAACCTGATTAAAAGTAAAGAATATCTGTTGGTAAGTTTTTCCAATAGCTAACTCATTACCACTCTTTAATGTTATCTCATCTCTGCCCTAAATTTGTTGATCTTCAGCTTCCATTTATAAGACATTTTTAATACATATTTTTAAACCTTTCTCTGCTAGATTGAAGGCACATCTGTTAGGCACTTTCTACTACACTGACATTTAGGGAAAAACCTGATCAACATCTTGTATTTGATAAACACTTCAAAACTTAGAGTCTTGAATGTTTTCTCTATGAATTGCATTTTCTCTTTAATCTTTGCCTTTAATCATTCTTCATTCAACTCGCTGAGCTTCTCTATATTTTTAACATTCATCCTGAATTGCAGACACTGGAAATGAACACACTGCAGAGAGCAGTATTGACATAGTTTGAACAAGAACAATCCTGCCTGACTAACCTAGTGGCCTTTTATGATGGAGTGACTACATCAGTGGACACGGGAAGGGCTACAGATGTCGTCTATCTGGACCTCTGTAAGGCCTTTGACACGGTCCCCCACAACATCCTTCTCTCTAAACTGGAGAGATAGGGATTTGATGGGTGGACTGTTCAGTGGGTGAGGAATTGGTTAGATGGTCACATCCAGAGGGTAGTGGTCAATGGCTCAATGTCCAGATGGAGATCAGTGACAAGTGGTGACCCTCAGGGGTCCGTATTGGAACCAGTACTGTTCAATATCTTCATCAGTGACATAGACAGTGGGATCGAGTGCACCCCCAGCAAGTTTGCAGGTGACACTGAGTGGTGTGGTCGACATGCCAGAGGGACGGGATGCCATCCAGAGGGACCTGGACAAGCTCAAGAAGTGGCTCGTGTGAAGCTCATGAGGTTTAACAAGGCCAAGTGCAAGGTCCTGCACATGGGTCGGGGCAACCCCCAGTATCAATACAGGCTGGGGGATGAAGGGATTGAGAGCAGCCCTGCCCAGAAGGACTTGGGGGTACTGGGGGATGAAAAGCTGGACATGAGCCAGCAATGGGCGCTCGCAGCCCAGAAGGCCAATCGTATTCTGGGCTGCATCCAAAGCAGCGTGGCCAGCAGGTCGAGGGAGGGGATTCTGCCCCTCTGCTCTGCTCTGGTGAGACCCCACCTGGAGTACTGTGTCCAGCTCTGGAGCCCTCAGCATAAGAAAGACAAGGACCTGTTAGAGTGGGCCCAGAGGAGGGTCATGAAAATGCTCAGGGGGATGGAACACCTCTCCTGTGAGGAAAGGCTGAGAGAGTTGGGGTTGTTCAGCCTGGAGAAGAGAAGGCTTCAGGGAGACCTTATTGCAGCCTATCAGTGCTTAAAGGGGGCTTATAAAAAAAGATGGCGGCAGACTTTTTAGCAGGGCCTGTTGCGACAGGACAAGGGGGAATGGCTTTAAACTAAAGGGGGGTAGATTGAGACTAGATCTAAGGAAGAAATTTTTTACGCTGAGGGTGGTGAAGCACTGGCACAGGTTGCCCAGGGAGGTGGTGGATGCCCCATCCCTGGACACATTCAAGGGTCAGGTTGGACAGGGCTGTGAGCAACCTGATCTAGTTGAAGATGTCCCTGCCCATGGCAGGGGGGTTGGACTAGGTGACCTTTAGAGGTCCCTTCCAACCCAAACTATTCTATGATTCTATGATAAAAACTTATTTGGAGCCTGAAAGAGCAGGTGCCTGTGTTTAAAGCCCTCCATCACTGGAAACTTGGAGACACAACGGAATAAGAAAAGCTCTGTCCAGCTCTTTACTCCATATGTAGATAGGTTATATCTTACGTTAGCAGCATCCTACACTATTGAGCTATTTAGGAATATTTCCTTATACAATAACCTCTACCCAGTGACAGTAATTCATGGTGTGACCCTATCACAGCAAAGGCTAAAATCCCAGACTAGGTGAATACAGATATTAAAGTCTTCCTATTACTTGCTGTTAATTCATCACTATCATTTCAAGGACAACATTTAGGATTACAGCTGATTAATGCCTTACTAGCTCAGTTTAAATCATGTGGCATTCAATAAATTCAAGTTCAGGTACCTTACTGGCTGTGCTTTTTATGTTTTGATCTCTGAACTTCCTGCTACAGTTTTATAGAGGAAGAAGTTCAGATGAGTTTAGATGAGCATCTGAAGATGTGCTATTACGAGTGTGTCCAACAGTGGGCCAGTGAAAGAGGAAAACAACATGAAACAGTAATTTGCAAATTTATTTGATAGGGGGTTTTAATTATTTTTTTTATTTTAGGGATGAGGAAGACGAGATCGTGAACTTTCACCTTCCAGTCTCCAATCCTTTTTTAGCTTCTTTCCAAGCACTTTGGTTTCTTATTAAAAGATACTTTTGCTTCTTAATTTATTTTCTTTTTAGTATAAGTACTTCCCCCATTTCTTCCTCCTGTACACTTTTTAAAGCAACATGCATATCTATTGAAGTTTCAGATAAAGTTTGCTTCATATGGGGTTGGATAATGGGATTACTAGGGTGGATCAGCTGAAATAAATTTGTTTAGTCTCAAATGGAATAAATTGGCAGGCCATGGCTTTTGGTTCACCATCCTGGTCAACTAAGTAATGTTCCTATGCAGCGGACCCTTTTTTATACATACAGAACCAATCTAGCATGAAGTGCTTTGAAGTCGGTTACTTACAGTACCTGAAAAGGAACGCACTTAAAGTCTACTTATTTATTTATTAAGCAGATAGGGGATGATGTGCAAGCGAAAGTAAATGAGGAATCAGTGAATAAAGCAAGCTAGTGACTAGATTTAGAAGGCCGAATGCGCACTTTTTGTCTACAGAAAGTGCATGCACAAACATGGGAGGAATGCGAGTACTTCATTGTCCTAAACTGAGTTGTCACCATTTTATTGTCACCTTTCAATCTTCCTTAAACTCCTTGGGAATCTGTAAATAACAGCTAACCATATTCTGTTCATGCCATTTTAGAGGAAGATTGATATATACTCTCTGGCTCTAAATACAATGCTGACATGTCACAAACCTTTGTGGGGCCACAATTTTTAAAAGTAGTATAGAAACAGTGCTGTAATCATTCAAAATTACACTGAACTCTATAGTCCTCTATTACAGTAATTTTTCAATACAACATCCCATCCCTACTTTTAAAGCACAGTTGCACTCAGAAGATCATAACAGGCTTTGGATAATAGAAATAACACTGGTTATTGTAATCCCTCTGACGTGAGCTTGCCTAGCAGTAGCCAGAGTATCCTCCCATTAACTTTCCGTTATACTTAGCGTCATTTTTGCTACTGCTGTGCTATTACTCTCAATATGTCTCACTGCAAAATATAACATCTGTATTTTACAGTAAGGTATCAGCTAAACGTCAAGGAAAAAAGAATGCCATACTCGAATTCTCCCAGTAAACAGAAAAGAGAGTGTACAGGGAACAGAAGGAATGTATGGTCCCATGTTAAAATAAATGACTTGAGCACTCTAATTAGGAAGACAACGGGCAAGATGTGAAACAATGGATCTTGTGCATAGAAGTGAATCACATGACTGACCCCTTGGATTTCTATCAGCCAGTGGAGTGAAGAAGGTAAGTATCTAGCCAAATAAAAATATTTCCTCAAATGCAGACACTGAATGAGTTTTCTTTTTGTTTTATTTTCATCTCCTGGCAACTGATTTAGTAAATTTTATGTGTTTTCTACTATGATAGGTTATAATCTCTATTATTGACTCCGATGAAAGCACTCATCAGTAGAGTGAATTAGTTCGTCGCTCCATGTGTCACTTCTACCTACTATGACAAAATGAGGCCTCTTTTCTGGTGATGACTTAATGAGTGAAACTCAGAAGTGCAGCATATATTTTTCATATTCAAATTCACTTCTTGTAACACAAAATATTTTTTAAGTAGGTGCTGGTTGATTGGTGAGTATGTTTCTTAAATTATGTTTATATGCTGTGTGTAACAATAGAATGACAAATAGAAAAGAAATGAAGGCTAAATCTAATTTTGAGAAAAATGCTTCTTTTATCAATTTGCAAGGGACTTTGAGTTGCCTGTGAGATTATGCTGGTTTTAAAAATAAATAAAGAACACTGAACGGGAATGCAAAAATTTAGCTTCTTCTGTATTTTCATCATCATAAACTAGCAGTTTTCATTAAAATCCAGATGGATTGGAAGGTGATAGATGCAGCTTCTTGCTTCTTTTTCTCACATTGCATATTCCTTCCATATATCTTACTGATATGAAATGGCTGCATTTTTGCTGGTAATAGTAAGAAACAGTAGACTAGGAATGCAAATTTATCTTGTAGCCTGAGAGGTCCACTCAAAAACATTTGGCTATGACTCATTCAGCTTCATTTTTACACAATTTCCCTACATGGTCACTCCAAGCTACTAGCACATTATTCAAGCACATACCAACCTGATGCAACATTCATGGGTTCACTGGCTTAGGGAACAATCACAATTTACACCAGCTGACAAGCAGTTGACAGAAATGGGCATATATTCATATAAAACCAAATTACGTATAAATCATTTTTACAATTAAAAAGAATCCAAGTTGAAAACGTACGCTTGAAGGAATAAGCTGTATTTATTCAGTCCCTCTCACGCTCTGATGAAAGACTGAGTTATCTATTTTAAATGGTGTATTTAACACTCAGATTTAAGATGGACACAGTATTATGGATACAACATACTTTGTTCTCATTTATAAGACACATGTTCTTTGGGTCAAACCCATGTCCTCTTTTTTATACAAGACTTTGAATATCATAGGCACTACTGGAAATATATAACAACGAATAATGAACTTTCCTTGGAAGAGGCTTTAGGTAGAATGAATCGAGAAATTCTATAAATAAAAATGAGTGTTATACTAAATGCATAAATGTAAAGGTACTTCAATCAAATTCTTCTCCTACAGCTTGACTCAGCCAGAGGAAATAGGTATGAGAGAAACAAATACAGATCCTATATATGTTCAAGTTTTAATTTTCCCTTTCTGCAACTACATAGATAAATGCCAAATTTAAACTGGAAGGTTCTTTTGATGACATATAAGCAACTATGATGATAAATAACCGTTCTCTAAATATTAAGAAAAAAATGTTAGTTTAAAACACTTCTGCAGACTTGTAAAGCTAGACTTTGGAAAATTATTTTGTCCAGCTGCAGTCTTCATGAATGCAAGTTTATATATTTGCATGCAAATCGCGTAGGTACACAGTAACGGACTGTTTGCATTAGTACTACCTATTTGTACCTACAGGTTGCCCAGAGAGGTTGTAGAATCTCCCTTCTTGGAGATATTTCAAAATCCATCCGGACATGGTCCTGTGTAATCAGCTCTAGGTGGCCTTGCCTGAGCAGGGTGGTTGGACAAGATGACCTCTAGACGTCCCTTCCAACCTCAACCATTCTGTGATTAGCTGTATGTAGAGCTGGCTGTATTGACAAATATTGCAGTCATTATTAAGATATCCACTCATAGAGCCACATGATTTAGATAAATGTGGAGCAGTAACTATAACTTCAGTTGTTTGGTGTTCTTTTGATAAAAATCGAGGAGGTACCAAAACCCTAAAACACATTCAAAATGTTGAATGCTATTTGAAGATAGGTTATGGGTAAGGATCAGCTAAATATTTACTTAAAGAAAGATCTCACGGGTAGGCTGAACCTTTACATTACCTGCTTACATTACCCGCTTACATTATGGCGATTCATTTCACATTTGCACGTTCTATTTATCAAACAAACATTCAGATATTTAGTCTCTCTCCCCGCCTCCCCAAGTTTATGTTAGTCATTACATGATAGCATATAGTCACTTCGGTATACAGATATGAAAACTAGGAACTTAAATTGGAAATAGCATGTTAAAAACCTGGTTCATATCTAAATTCCATTGCTCAATATGATAATTTGCTTCAGTCCATTCACCTTGCATGTGCCTCCTATTCCTCTCCCACTGTAATTACCTTCACTGTTTATTGCAGACAAGCCATTTCTATTACTAATCCACACTATTTCCATATGAGACAAAGGAAACACAGTAGCTGCTATTGAGCTATATTTCAGTAAAGTATTTAATATGATGCCCCAAGGGAAAATATTAGCAAAATATTATAAGGTAGATCAAGAAATGATTACAACTAGAGAGGAAAAAAGGAGCGACAAAAGAAAAAACAGGGCTTAGAAAAGGTTAAGAAGATTTTATTCCTCAAGGATCAGTTTTGGACCCGTGTTGTAAAACATCCTCACTGTTAAAGAGAATTCTTTTTAATAAAAATAAAGAATGTTCTTACCAAATCTGCTGATGAAACAAAGTTGGAAGATTTCATCGAAATGGAAAAAGCTCAGGATATCATACAAAAGGAACTATATAACCTTGAGGACTCATGTAACACAGACAGAATGAAGTGCAGTACTGCAAGAAATGCAAGGCTAGAGAATTGGAAACTATTAACAAAAGCATCTGCTAGAGTTGAAAGACCATTAAATAGAAAATATGAAAGAATAAAATGTTTGGCGCCACATGATTAGGAATGAGATGACCAAATGCAATGCTAGGACACATCAGTCAGTGAGACTTGACTTAAAGAAGCTCAGTAGACATATGGAAGTATTAGTGTTATTCAGGCTGTACTCCTCTGTATAATTCATCATATGTATTCAAGGAACAGTACTGCAAACTGAAACTAGATTCAGAGATGAGTTCTCTGAATTATCAAGAAAATGGATTCTTAGCTTAAGCAAAGATGACCAGACTCTCATTTTTACCCTAGCAAAACCAAAGTCAAGCACGAAAGGCAAAGATTCACTTTGAAGGCAGTCCGAAATCCCATAGTAGAAACTCAAAGGACAACTGCTTTTCAGAGAAGAAGAGTTCAAGAGACACCTTTTTACACAGTTTGGTTCCTGTAACAGGCTTTTTCTGTCTCCACTTATGGGAGTAAAAAGTAATTGCCTTTGAGGTACATGCTTGCAGACATGGAATATATAACTGCAAAGAGCTTTGTTAGCTGTTTACATCAGCTAGCAAATGAAAATTTCTATAGCGTATCTGTAAACCAGGAACTTAGGAGACCGTATTTTTCTTTACACTTCTTACTGTGTTGTTTTTATAACACATCAAAGATCTCTCATTACAATTACATCAACAAAGAAGCCCATCACCATATCGGCTTATTACACCCAATTATAGAACCTGAGCTGCTTTGTTAAGGTATTCATTAACCTTTTCAGAACTTACTATAAGAAATCTAATCAAATAGAGGTGGTAGGGTGCATTCTGAAATGAGAACAGTTGTCATGTACAGTAAATTTTAATACACTGATTTTTCTTAAATTAGCTAGTTTTATTAAATTGAATGAGGTGAATTTCTTTTAATCAGCACTAGCTGTACAAAACAGGAATTATTCTGCACTGTTAAAATAATATATATTGTCTGGAATAAGTGTAACAGACTATTTTGACTTTTATTCAAATTAAAGGTGTAGCATTTATTAAATTTATTCTTTTTAATTTTGTGCCAGGTGACTTAGCATTCTTAAAGGAATTGCATAAACAATTATAAATAGACCTAATTAATTTCTTTAGTATTTATCATTCTAGAAGTACATAACATGCTTAAAAATAAGTAGAGACTGAAATGACAGACAGTTTATAGAGCAATTTTACCAAAATAATCAGGAGGTACCTTAAGGTACTATTTTAGTAAATAGCCCCTGTGAGAGTAGATTGGATGTGTGCTGAAGCCAACTGGTAGGGGAACAGGTTGTACTGTCTGAGGCCTATAAACCTAGAAAAATCCTCCCGTGAAAGACAGTCTGGTTAAGAAAGTTGAAGAAAGAGCTCTTGGAGAAGGGCAGTTGAATACAACAGCTAATTGGATCAGTCTCCTGAAAGATGCTACATCTGGGATCTAGTCCCTTTTCTAATGAAAATTTAAATATTCTGTATGAAACAGTTTCAGAAGGAAAGACTAAGAGACACCTCAGAACACTTTATAGACTGACACTTTGGAAATATAATGGGATAAGAAAGGAATTATTTTGAACCTTTATTCTGAAAGACACTGGGGGAATTTGGGCCTACCTCTGTTATTTGCAAGAGGTATATCATAACTTCCAGAAAGTATTTTGCAAATGTAAATCCTCATTGTGAATCTAGCCTTTTGCTTTTATCTAGAAAGCCAGAAAATCAACATGGTTCCCTTTGATCTCCTTTTTTTTTTTCCCCTGTCATTTGTCCAAATATTCTGTTGCACACATGAAATTTTCTTTTCTAAAACACACTTACCTTCAACTTGAACTATTTCAGATAATTTACTTTTTTAGACATCATTACAATTTCAATTATCTTTTCAAGAGCACTTTTAGCTCCTCCTCCCAAATCTCGTACATATCTCCAGTACATCATTCCCAGGTGTGGGAGGACTCAAATGGAGGAAGAGTTTTAGAACATGTATTTTGGGCTTAATCAGAAATTACAAGATGCATATTTCAGCCACAATACGGTTGTTCTTTTCACAAAGATTCTCTGTTCTGTCTGCCTTCTTCCTGTTCCTTTTGTAGTTAGCACTTTTTTGGGGCGGGGGGTTACTGATTTCCACAGTACAGAATTTGGTTGATGTTCACACATTGTTCTCAATGCTATTTGGAAGTTGCAAGGTGATACTTAGAATCTTTACGCAACTGTGTTCTGTTGCACAGTATCAAACTGGTTTGAAAAGAACTACAATTGTGCATAAAATAATCAGATTATTATTTTTAAGCACTGTTAACACTCATCATTTAATCTTGTAGGCTCTCTACTTTTTGAAGCTCACTGGTGTACTGTCAGCAAAACTCACTGTAAATATGCAATTTTTTAGATTATGATACCAACTGATAAAAATCACAATTAGTGCTCTACTTGCCTTATTGTCTAGATATAAGACAATAAATAGAGAGCTTTATGAAATACATAACATTTACTTACCATAGGTTTGGCAAGGTGGTTTCTACCTCCTCTTATATCAAATCCTTATAACCTGTCTCAATGATAACAGCCAGTTAATCATCACTAATTATTCAAGGGATTATTTCACATACATAATTACAGTTTTTGGTTCACCAATTCCCTGTAAAATATTGGCCTATAAAAGCTCCTGTTAACCTGACCTTGCTGTAAAATAAAGTTATTAAATGACCAGAGCTATTAGTGAAGAGAACTAAAGGCCAATGTGTGAAGGACAGAGGCAACTACCTCCATATTTAAATATCTCTGTTACTAGATGAAAGTGTATAAGAAGCCAAGGTCAATTAACTGATTACATCCTCATTCTCATCTGCAGTTTTCTTGGGTAACTGAGTAGTAGCAATTCTGGAGTTGAATGAACATAAAGTCGAATAAAATTGGAGAATTTCATTCAAAATATGAGATTTGTGGAAACAGGCAATAAATTGTAAACTGTATTTGTGCAATGTCATTACAAGTGTTGAAGTTAGTAAAAGATGGTCTGAACTAAGAGACTACTGAAAAATTCAGAGATATAGGAGGCTGTTCAAAAGCTAGGAAGTGAAAGTGAGCAATAGAATGTAAAGAAAAATATCACTGTCCTAATTGTAAATGTAATATACATCTATTAGACACTGATTCAGTAAAACTCTCTCTTTCATAAAAGTGTCTGTTCTATTTTGGGTACTTATGGAGGATGACTCTGAGATGAATATGCACTGGCTAAGCTGAGACCTGAAAATGGGATCACAGGAGGGATCACATTGTGATCTCAGAAGTCCTTGGATTTAAAAATCTATTCCCAGGTCTTCATATAAGTCAGCTGTGGCCAGATTTCAGAGGTCTTTAAAAAGAAAACTGTTTTCTGGGCTTTTCAGAGGATATGTAACTTACACTGGTACAGAAAAGTACACATCTCCTGGAAAGAACTGGATACCCTAACAAAACACACTACCTGGAAGAAGAAAATGTTTTTGAAACATTACCACGGAATAACCATGTGATCCATTAAAATCTTCTCTCCAGGTTGAGATCAATCCATACATACAGAAACTTATTTCTTGGCTTCTCACCGCATTATATTTGGGTATCTGTTTAAATACATTGACCATCAACATCTGATAATATTCACATAAAAATGTATAAGTATTAATAAAAATGTCAATACATATATTTTTAATCATCCTGCTCTATCCTATTTTTAAGTATTACTCCTAAGGTTTCCTATGCACTTAGAGACTTGAAGGTGCAAAATAACCTGGACGATGGAACAGAGTGCACTCGGTAACTTCGCAGGCAACACCAATTTGGGGGAAAATGGTCAATATGCAGGGCTGCTATTCAAAAGTACCTCAACAGCCTGGAAGGTGGGCTGATGCGGACCTCATGAAGTTCAGCAAAGAAAAATGTGAAGTCCTGTGTCGTGGATGAAAGAGTCCCACACAAGGAGTACAGATGCGGGGCCAGGTGGAGAGAAAGCAACTTTGCAGAAAAGACCTGGGGGTGCTGGTGGACAACTTGAACCAGAGCCAGCAGTGTGCCCTTGAAGCAAAAAAGGACCAACGGCATCCTGGGCTGAATTAGCAAAAATGTAGCCACAAGTCTGAGGGAAGTGATCTTTCTCCTCTTGAGACACACTTGTGAGACCACATTTCAAGTCCTGTGTCGCGTTTTGTGTCTCCCAGTACAAGACAGACATAGGCATATTGGAATGAGGTCCTGCAAAGGGCCACAAAGATGGTGAGTTGGATGGAGACATGGCATATGAGGAGAGGACAAGAGCTGTCTTTGTTCAGCCTGGAGAAAAGAGGCAAAGGAGAGACCTTATTGCCATCTGCAACTACATAGTGGGAGGACGTAGAGGAGATCGAGCCAGATGCTTCCTGGAGAGGCATACAGACAGGACAAGAGGCAGCAAACACACGTTGGAGTGTGGGAAATTCTCACTAAATATAATAAATAAATCTTTTCACAATGAAGGTGGCCTGATACTTGAACAGAGGTCCAGAGAAATCGTGGAACCTCTATCCTTGGAGTTATACAAAACAACCATGCAAGGTCCTGAGCAAACGCAGAACCGACTATACCCTGCCTTGAGTGCAAGTCAGAATGAGAGATAACAAGGGGTCTTTCCCAAACTAAGTGATTCTGTCTCTCTAAGCATCTGGGAGTCTCTTGGAGACTGGTACAGATCATTGCACTATTTTAATAATCTACTGTAAATGGGTAGATCTTTCCGCCCCAAAGGCTTTTTTTCTGGTCATTCACTAGCATGCAATTCTTGCATTAATAAAATTTTTGCTCACAGTAAGTTCCAGGAGTGCTACTAAGCTGGTAACAAGTATGTATTAATGGTTTTCTAAACTTGGCTCCTAAAATGTAGCAACATTTGTTAATAATAGCCTCCAAATCTTACAGCAGATGCTCACTTCATTTGTTTTCAAGAATGCAGTTGTTATTCCTCTGCAATCAAGAACACTTAAAAAGAGCTATCCTGGATCAGTGCAAGGGTAAAATATAAGAACCTAGGAAAGCCTATCATGACATTTCTACCAGCAAACCTTCCCAATGCATTCCACTACGTGCAATTCTGGGTTTGGAGCTCTATTATTGTTTATTAGGGTTCGGATTTTTATACAGATTTAAGCACTGTTGGAGATTAGAAAAATGAATGGAAAGAAAGCAAAATAAGGAACAGTACAAAAAAGAAAATAACATCTGAAATGTAAGCCTAATGCATAACCCCGAAATGAATCAAAACAGTATAAAAGAAAGGACAATCTCAGGAAGCAATAAGAAAAAAATTGTTTACATTGGCATGGTTTGTAATAATTTTGATTTTACATTTAGTTCTGTTACTTCAAATATAGAGCCCCTGGGCAAAGCAAAAGCATTCCTCAAAGCATTCTTTTCTTCCCTTGTTCTCCCAATGAAGGGACAACAAACTCTTTCAACTACATCCTCCACTGAACAAACGTTCTGCAGTGTGCAACACCATCAAAAAGAAAATGAAAGAGAAAGGTGAAATCCTTTCCTTTCAATGCATTTGAGCTGCAGCGTTGCCTGTGGAAGTTGTCAATTTTCCTCCATCTCACGGTGCTGTCTGCCTGCCGCTGACCTGTCACTCCCTCACATCCAAAAGCTGCATTTCCAGTCCCTGGTGTTTTATAGCACTCCTCACCGCCTTGCTCTCTTCTATGAAATAAGGAAAGACTAAAAATTCACAGTGAGCTCGTGTAGAAGGGAAACAGTTCAGTGCTGTCTTGATTCTTCTTACGTGAAATATTGCAACTTTTTGACTCAAATAGTTGAAAAATTGAAAGGAGAAACATTTCTACATAGATCAAGTTGTTTCTTAAAGAAATGTTTCATATTGAATTAAAAAATGCTAAATAATGCAAAACCTGCGAGGTGACAGCTCGAGGGATAAGAAATGGTTAGAAAACAGCAAGGTTTTCGTTTGGTTTTTTTTGTTTGTTTGTGGTGGGTTTTTTTTAAATTTAAAGTAGAAAAGCAGTATACACCTGGAGAGACTTAAGGGTGATCTTTTACAACCGAAAAGTCACAAGACAATTACAGTCTACAGTTTTGCTGTTAAGCCTGATGTTTAGTGGACAAAAACTGCACTGAGCGGCGGGGCATGGAAAGTTCAGAGGATTGTATTTGAATACATTTTTGAAATTAATATCTGCAACAATGTGCTGACTGTACACCCTGTAACAATTCTTACGCAGCTGTATAATCCAAGGTGAATTTGGAGACTGTAATGAAAATCAGTCCTGCATTCACGAGGTAATTCAGAGGTAAAAACACCTTACCAAGGACCTATATAAGGAGTTAGTTCCATATATCCAATCAACATTCATCTGTTCAGCTCAAATGTGCAACACAAATGTTCTTAGCATCACAAGTAATCTCCCACCAGCAACGTTGTGTCTTGTACAGCAAAACGCACTCCAGGAAAACAAGTAGCTTATAAAAAATCTCCTCCTCTCCCACAAAAATAAAAAGTTTAATTCTTTGCAGTAAATTGTTTGGTTCTGCTTTCCTAGTCATACGTCTCTGAATACATCACATAAAATTTAGTTCAGCCAATAACCTATGTAAAATGCAGGCTACTAATGCAGTACTGCGAGAGGCGAGCTCTACTGGCAGAGCTCTGTGAAAGGGTTTTGTCTCCACAGATCAGATATTTGCAAGTCAGCAACTGCGGTGGGGGAACTGTCAATAAAATTACTTGGTAGATGGGCTCAAGTCAGAGCCAGCAGTGCGCAGTGATGGTTTTTACGTTTGTGATAACTGACAAAAGTTAAGCAGAAGCTGAAGAGGTACATAGGGAGCACAGTGGGAACATAAATGAGTACAGTACTAGCTTTTAATTTTTTACCATATTAACTTAAAGCATCTTAAGCTTCAGTGGAAAGCTGGAGTTGATGTATGTTGTTATGGATGACAGCATGCATCAAATGTGCTCTTTTAAGAGGCCAAGGAAGCCAAGAACAGCTGAAGAGAGAACCGCTCCAGTGCTTAGAAATAAAGCGGAAAGGCCAAGGGTGCAGAGCAATTGTATCGTTTGCCTGGCATCTTCAGGAAAGGATGGCTTATTACCAGCAGCAACTACCTGGTTGGAGAGAGGCTGGGACTTTCTCCTGACAAGTGCCATGGCTCTATGCCGCACCGCATACGGATGTATGACTGGATGAATAACTTGGCTTTCTGGCAATAGACAGCAAACACCTGTTCAAGGCAATATGCTCAAGGAGTGGATTTAAAACCTCCGCTTCCTGATTTCTGGTAAAGATTCCAAACTCATATCAGGCCCTGCCGGGACTGAAGAATTCATCCCACATAACAGATTATTGCTGGTTTTGGGCAGGGGGGCAGATGGGGAGAAAAAACCCCAAGGGAACCCTTGAGCATATAGCTTCTCGCTTAGTTTCACTAGTGAATTACTACTTTACAAAAAGCAGAATACAAACTTATTAGAACATATTTTTTTTGTATTTTCAATTTAAACATCATTATTTTTACTTGGAAGTAAACTTCTAAGCAGACTCACATTTAGTAGACGTACATGAAGAGAAAACACTAACTAGTTTGAGCTAGCTGCTTTTCTGAAAATTGGAAGACTAAGAACTGAAACAGAATCAAATAAAATGGAATGATTTACACAGCTCTGTCTACATGATCTGCGGTCAGCAGTCATTCTGCATCCACCTTTCAAGGTTCACATATACACATTTTAAGTACGCTCTCAAGCAGAATTTCACACAGCTGTAGACACGTTGGTAGATGTAGGAGAGAAAAGTCATCGTTCTGTTCTGTTCCTACTCTTCCTTTTGGAGAAGATGAGAAATCCATCATCATCATCTAGGGGAATCGCTTGTCCACAGGAATGGACGTGGCAGTTACTTTATGCAGCAATATAAAGATAAGAAGCTCCTTTAATTCCATCCATGAATGAATGAAGCATGTCTGAGCGCTGTCACATTACATACTGCTCTTTGGAAATTAAAACAATTATTTAATCACCATTTGAATTTGTTTCTCATAGTCGTGTTCTAGGGAAGATGAGAATTTAGTTCTTTATTTTTAATGAGCTGAACATATTTTGAAAAAAGGCATACAATAATACTGGATAATCTTAATGCTGATATATAGGTATATAGCAGATGGGGTAGAGTGTTCATAAGTAAATTAAGCTATATTACTTTTTCTTTGTATTTGCTTAAAGCATATTTGTGAATTCATAAAAATAATTCCTCTGGATAAATGCACTTTTTAATTAGCTGATGTTCAGTGATACAGAGAAATGTAATATCTGTGACAAGACTTGTATCCAATTGCTCATGTAACTCAATATCTGCATTGTTGCTAGGGAATATGTTCACATCTCATCCTTTTTTCACCATGCTAAGACTATTCCTAACGTTAATATTAAGGTTACCGTGTATTTCAGATGACAACAGGTTTATTTGCAGTTTAACTATTTGTAGATAAACCATACAGAAATCTGTAACAACTAACCTTAAAACTACAGTAAGTTATAAAAGGAGGCTGGTCTGAATTTTAGAGCCCTCTGTAGAAATTAGTCTCTTATTAAATAGCTACTCCTCTAACGTAAGCATCGCCTAACAAGAGGTCAGATTGTACAGGAACTGCTTACTCTACTGCTATACGATTTTTACCTAGAATTTGGAGAGATTTTTTTTGTTTCATTCTGCAAAATGGCTCTTTACTTGGTACTGTTAACCTGTCTCAGCAGCTTCTGAGCAGAGACTTGACGCATGCTCATAACCAAATCTTACTAGACTGAGAATAACCTGCAGTTGTGCAGTGCTTAATTATTTTTGAAAATCTGACCAGGTATTTATCTACAGGAATATACGTGAGCTGAACTCCTCAGAACACTGAGCTTTCTGATGGAGCTCCACTGAAAATGCATACCAAGAATCACATGCAACGCTAGAATTTTTAGTCTGGGAAGAAAATTGCCATTCAGGGAAGTTTCCTTTAAAGACAGAGGTCTAAAAGTGAGAACTTATAAAATAAGTTGTTTTTTTTTTTTACTAAGTTTCTTCTAATTCTTATTGTTTCACATTTTTTCAAAAGCCATGCAGATTGCTAGCAACATTTTGTATATGAGTAATAGAAACCAAAAACTGCAGAATAATTTAAAACTGAAGAAGCCTCTGTGGAAGTAAGTAGTTATCTCGAAAGAATTATCTCATGCAAAGGTAATAAATCTATTCAGTAAGCAAACAGAAGAAAAATAAAACAATAAACGAGCCATGAGCACACGAAGCAATAAAAATTTAGCAGAACTGCCATCTAAGGCAGCAAAACAACTCATCACAGTGCATGGGAAAAAAAACCACTGACTATTAGGAGAGTTTCAGCTGCTAATGGGTGTGAAGAATGTTTAGGCTTGCTAGGCAGAGAGTCATTTTGCTGGCGATGCACAACGAAGATGGAATTCTGAATACTGTATCAAGTTTTCAAATGCTGTTTGAGAGTTGATGCTC
The DNA here is from genome assembly GCF_965638725.1 of Aptenodytes patagonicus. NCBI lineage: Eukaryota > Metazoa > Chordata > Aves > Sphenisciformes > Spheniscidae > Aptenodytes > Aptenodytes patagonicus. The sequence goes on from NC_134957.1 coordinate 19,184,382, forward strand.
TGTACTTTTATTTTCACAGACTGTCCTGTGTGTAACAAATGTACAAACAATTGAATATGCAACTTCTACATACAATTGGCACGAGTGGCATGATAATACCACACACCGCAACAAGTTATGGAAAACACATTGGGAGAGGGAAATAAATGATCAGCAATATGTTTTAGCGACAAAAACAGAATGGAAAAAGCAAGTAGTAGTACTAGTGCCATCAGTGATAAAGTAGCAGTAAATATTAAATTTGTGCCTCGGACTATGAAACAGCAACAATTTCACTTTTGCTCCAAAACAGTTGTTTTAGGTATTACGGTGCGGGCAGTATGCAAAGTACCTGCTGAAATATTTAAGGATGATAGCACAGGGCTAAAGATAAGCATTAGTCTTGACTGAATTACATGTTGATCGCTAATGTAAGTCAAGCTCCAATTTTTATTCTTTAAATGGAGCTTTAAAATGCAATAATACATAAAGGTGATTGAGACTAATGCACTGATATGATCTAGATCCCTCACCTGCTTTCTGAAAGAGAGTTATTAGAAACCTACTAGATGCTTGCAATCTGAATGATGCACTGAAAATCAAGTTAATAATGGCTGTAATAGAAATATTTCTTAGAAATATATTCCATTAGTTTGAGAACGAGAGCTTTTCCTTCTTCCACTTTATAGAAGACTTACTACATGGACTGAGAGATTTCCTAGTGAAAGTAAGAGGTATTATGTATTTTTGGCAATGGACCAAGCAAAACAATAATGTGATGACTACATGACACAGGTAGTTTTCCTGCTAAAAACTGAACAGCAAGATTTCCTATTTTCTGCCAAAAAAGCCAGAACAAATTGCCTTATTCTACTATATGAAATAGGACAGGACAGACACCAAAGAACTGAATCTGCTCCTGGCATTCACCTTTAACAAAACAAACGAATAATTTGACGACACTAGGAAAATGCCAAACCATGAACATTTACGAAGGAGAGGACTGAGAGCTGACCAGAACTTCTAAGTCTCTGTCTAAGAAAAAACAATAAAACTGAAAGGAGTGTAAATCTGGCAGCAAAGCAGAATCTAGTAAGAAACTCAGGATGGACGAATGTGACCTGGAAATACGGCACATATTTTAAGGATAATTAATCTTTGGAATAAAAGACAAAAGGATAAACACCACCTCCCTTCCAACACCACCACCTTTTTTTTTTCCTCTTGGTATCTTCAAATCAGAATAAGATGGAGGATGAGCTCAGTAACATCAGCGTGAACAAAATAAAATACAAGGGTACATGCGTAAAATACAATGGCCTGTGATATACAGGAGGCTAAATTAGATTATCTCATGACGCTATTGTGCCTCAAACTGTGAAAGCTCACTTTTAAATGAACAGGAGAAAAATCTTTTTCCGACCTTACACAATATTAACAGGTTACACTATTTCCCTTAGCAGAATTCAGTTATTTGAATTTTAAGTGGCACTATCCTATGACATATACACAGCTTTATAATCAATGTTTAACGTAATGAAAGGACAAATATCACATTCAAGTCAGAGCTGTTCTGATCCCAGAGCTCCCATTGTCACGTGAGCCAGAACCAGAAAGCAAATACACAGTATTGATAGATTTGTGCCCTGAAATAAGTATTATGCCACCTAAAAATCATGCAAATGCTTAATATTGACTGTCAGTATTCTGCTGTATGTTTTATAAGAACATTTCACAGCTAAATTAAGTAACTGTCAAATCTTTAAATGCTCCAGAAATCCATATGATTTTACATCTCTTTTGTGTCTCAAGGCAGCTCCTTTGCTTTATTTGTTTTGGGCTGTAGGTTGGGTTTTTCTAGTGGTGATGGTTTAAGATTTTGTTCTGTTTGTTTTCACAAAGATGTGTGTTGAAAATGCACTATTGTTGCCATTGATGAAGTATCCTCTCTATTTCATTAAAAATTAAATAAAGACCCAAGGGGTTGAAGGAAAATGGATTTTTCATTTTTCTCCCTTTTGCTCTTGAGAATGATTTATGAAGTACAAGTGCATTCATAAACTAGATACTATACCCTGGAGAAAATAAACTAGATATTATTCAATCGTTAGTGGTTCATATTATAAATGACCACCACCAATTTTACATTGTTTGTTGAAATCATTTTTAACCACATAACTCTCACTCAAACCATGAAAAACTGGATTGAAAAATGCCCCATTTTTCATCCAGATCAAAACTTAAACTTACATGTCTCTCTTCCATAGTTAAACCCAAAATTATATTGTCGTGTTTTATCCCATTCGTTAAAAGTTATGAACACGTTGAAATAGTATGTTGTTACAAAAGCTGGTCGTTTGCTTGGCTGCCAGATTTAAGAAGCACACATAAGTGCGTACCGTTAGGTAAGACTTACTACAGGATTTCAGCCTTCACACAGTCTGGCCCTTCGTGTCAGTTCTATCCCACAGCTTTCAAATTCCCCCGCCTTCAACAACCTGTCTTTCCCCTGCAGGTAAATATTACCTGGGTGGAACATTGGGACACCAAAGAGTGGCATGAGAGATCCCTAATGGGCATCTCATACCTGTTAGGGATCTCTCCCTAATGGGGCGGGATGTATGCATCGCTGTACTCAAGCGGGATTTCGGACACTCGATATCGAGAGCGAGCCTTGTAAAATTGGTTGTGCTGCTTTCTCAGTTACATGCACTTTTCCAGTTGTCCCCCAGAGATCTGTAATACCCACAATTCTTTCGAATGACCTCTGAAGCATCTATGAAGTAAATGTAAAAGAAAGGATAAAGATGGATCCTTAGACTTGCCTAAACTGCATTTGTCAGCAAAACTGACACTGGCAGAACGACACTCGGGCTGTATCTAAGGGGAGGGAGCAGGACTACCCTGTGTGACGCAAAGGCACAGATGAGCTGGTGTAAAATGAACCCGCACCCTTGAAATATTCTCCAAATCTCTGAAGTACTTGAAAAAAAGACCAGTTCTCCCTTAAACCCCTTCTCGCTGTATAATTTCAGAGATGATCTGCACATTAGTTAATATTTATAAGCCAGCCCAAAAAGAAGCTAATAGATACTGCCACTTCATAACCGTAGTAATTTAAACAGACACTGAATGGGGCTTTTGTTGTTGCTGTTGTCAAACGTGCAGTCAAGTTAACAGAAATCCATTTTTTTTAATGGATCTCAGTTTAACAAACACAGGTGAAAATATAACTTTAATGATTTTAGAAAAATGGTTTAAAACTTAATGCGAGCCTATATTATCTTATAGCGCTTGACTTGTTCCGTCTTGTCATTTCAGATACTGCTACTGACAGATAGCAGCTATACCTGTATTTAAAGTTCAATAAATAGCCCCTGGCAGTAGTATTGCAAGGAACTGCATGTAAACGCCACCTCTGCAGCACTTTTTTTTCACTCATTCCTAGCTGCAGAGCTACAGCTACTGCAGCAAAGCTTTCAAACAGTTCACATTTATTGCAGCTATGTTGGAGAGCATAGTTACCCCACACTAACCCTATGTAAGAGCATCTCTGAAGTTTAATTAATGATGAAAGAGTGCATTAAGCACTCCATTTTTAGGAGACAAAGTGATCCAAGCCCCATCACGTGAATATTTGCTAACTCCAGGAGCGTGGGCAAGGCGCCGTAGAAGGTTCGAGATTCAACAAAGCTGCCTAACCACGGCAAGGTTCGAGGTATTCCCAGCTTCACAAGACTGGGGTTTCACTGAGCTAAGGGAAGATGACACCTCTTCGTAACGATTGTTCGGTCTTGTTGTTTGGTAAACTCTGGAAGCTCTGGCACATGTGAGGAGTAGGCATTTATTTAACGTAAAGGTCTAAGGATACCTACTTTGTCACACGAGGGGGCAGTTCAAATGCAGTACAATCAGCTGTCTAGAGAAGTCACATTCCAGATGGGAGCAGAAATACCAGCAAGAGCCTCTTTTCTCCTATTAACAAGACAAGTCCACTGAGAACCAATCAACCCTGCCACTGCAGAGCTTGCGTGAGGATTGTTCTGCACTAATAGACTGGAAGAAAGTAAATAATGACTTTTTAGTATTCTGAAAGCTCTCTCTAAATCACAGAAGGCTCTAATAGCATAGTTACACATTTAAAAATAATATTCAGGTTTCGGTAACACAAAATGCTGGGAATGATTCATAGAGTAGGTTTCAAAGCCTTCCCATCCCCCACTGCATCACAAAATAGCAAGAAGCTGTTATAGAAAATGCTTTTTGCTTTACAAACACGATAGCTTTTGTTTAGTGCCTCACCAGTTGGCCTTTAAACAATTACTGAAATAGCATTTTTAAACTGAGCACTAAATTCAGCTCAGTATTTTTAAGAAAGGCAATGAATTTGGGAAGGATGCAAATCACACAGTCAGGGTGCTTATATTTCTTCCTCAATAGAAGCCTAGAACAACGCTACGCAAAAGGGAAGTGGCTGTTTGCACATGGATGGAGCAAGGATACACCTCTGCAATGTCTGTCTTATTTAGACCTCTTGAGAGCATCAAACTTAAGCACTGGTTTACCGCTGCTCATTCTGCTGAACTTCTGTGGCATGCCAGCCATAGAAAAAAGGCACACACATTTTACAAGAAAGAGAGAAAGAAAACACATTTAAGTTACAGGAATGTGTGTAAAGTGTTGCGGATATGACAATATGGAATAGTCTCAGTTTATTTGTAACCACAAATTTGGTAGCGTTCCAAGAATTAAAACTGGGCCCAAGAATACACCTCCAGTGGGACAGATTATTTTGAACACAGCGTACAAGAAAAGCCTAAGGCTGCTGTACTACAAGAAAAGGACAAAGCAATACTTGGGAACTGGCTAAAAACTTCCCTGACCAAATACAGTGGGTTCTTAAAGGAATGGACAAGAGAGTCCAGGTGGAACGGCTGCACATGCACGCGGAGGTACAACACAGGCTGGTTTCAACAGTAGATTCATGGTATTTGTAACGGACATGATTTGTAAATACTTTAGAGCAACTGCTGTATGTATGCTACTGTCCATGTATATTATAATTGTATATCATTTAATAATGATACCATGCGTAAGTGCTATTATGTGTGGTTTTTCTCCAACTGTGATCACATTGTTTTCACATAATAACAGAAATCTTGTCTATAGTTGATTCTCTAAAATAAGCAGACAAACGGACATTCGTCATACCACACAAAACAATGGAGTTTATCAAGACTAGTGTATTTGGACTAACTGTGCAACAATACATTCCTGTGCACAACTGTGCAACAATGCGTTCCTTTGGAAAAGATTGGGTTATTCTAAACAGAATATGTCCTTTTCTTTCACCTTACACTTGACTTTCCCCTCCAGTTTAATTTTTCCAACAGCTCTCCACCGAGCTAATTTGTTCTTTCTGGGGGCAGCATCTTTGACAAGTATTTCTGAAATGGCACAGGAGTGATCTTCAGGTATGATACTGTAGTTTAACAGTCTTTTCAGCTGGCTACTAAAATAGGACACTACACAATAAAACTTCTCCTGTGCAATTCCAGAAAGGCTTCATCATGGATGAAGAAACAAACTTCACAGGAAAGAACTACTTGCTTCAATGAACAAGCACTGCAGCGCAGCATAAAAACGAGAAGAGGGTCTGCACTTTAAATCATCTAATTGATTATAGTACCTACAGCTGCTTTCTTAAAAATCCTATCCAACCCAATTCACCTATGCTTACTTTTATTTAGAGCATGTCATTGACAGATTCTGTCTCCAAATTGTTAGAATAACACTGAGTGAAAAAAAGTAACAATAAAAATGCAATAATCTAGAAAAGACAGCTTTCCTCAGATTTTCACAGTTAAGGCATGACGTTCCAATGGGGAGATACAGAACACAGTAATTTACAGCCACAGCCCATACGCTCCTTCCTGCATCCTCCTCTCCCCCCGCCAGATTCATACACTACATTACTTTGGCATTAGACTAGTACTCCTTAAAAGCTGGCTTTCAGCCTGGCTTCTGTTGGCAATTAAACCCCCTACATAGTTCAGATTTATATAAGCCAAACTAGACATAAATGAAAACAAAACAAATACAAGAAAACCAATAAATCCCATTAGTTGTGTAACTCAAAATATAATTGCACAATGGCTATTAAAATATTCCACACCTCTTCTGTAAGAGATAGCATCTAATTTATCACTGCCTGTTTCAGATATGCAGGAAGCCAACAAAGCTGTGAGGGATAACTCACTAACTTCATTAGCTTATTTAGAAACTACACAGAGATAAATTATACAATGCAGAATATCACGTACCTCAAAAATAGGTTCTATTTTTCTCACAATGTTATTAAAAGCTTTAATCACATTTAAAAAAAAATATTAAAGATAATTATCTTGGAATAAGTAGCAATTTGATACCTAGGCCTTTTGTGTCACCCAGCTGAATATGTAGCATAGATAACAAACGGGGCCAACAGGAGAGGGTTGGCTGTGTCTGCTGACATCTACCACTCTTCTCCTCCCCAAACCAAGGAAATCCCCGCAGGAGGAAAACTTTGTTTTTCATTAAGAATGTCTTCATTAAAAACCAGGTGAGTCAGGAGCTACTGTAGCATTTGTAGCCATTGGTACCCAGACAGTGTAGTATCATCCTAACCCACACTAGCGCCCTTCTCATTAGTCCAGCTTTGTAAGGATTCTGCAAAGTTTTGTTCCTCAGGTTCTCTCAGAATCTAATTAGGGCTGTCATCACTCTGCTAATGAACACTAATCACCCACTAACAAGGTGGCTACTTGGGGCAGGTGCCGGGATCTCCTTTGTGGATGGTGCAGGTTTCACTCAAGTTTTCCAAGCTCAGATCAGAGGTGAGCGGCCCCGCAGCTAGCAAGCACGCCTCCGGAGGGACAAAATGCTTTCATCAGCCTTCCAAGGCAAAACCCCATCAGGTTCTATATAATAACCATTTCCTAAATGGTAGTTACACAGCATAATGATCCATAGTGTACCAAAATGAAATGTATGCTTAAATACTTAATTTGATTTTTCTTTTCTAAAAGGAATATAAAAAAGTAGATATGGGATCCAATGAGCCAGTATGCCCTAACAGAGCGGCCTCAAAGTATTAGGAAATGATATCATAACAGTATCAAGAATTATCATAGCACTAAATTATCACATTCAAAAAATTACGAACAGCACTAGTTGTTACCTTCCAAGCAATAGCTTAAAATTATTTGTGTGTGGAGAAGCAATGACTGTTCGATGTTGTTTGGGGGGGGAAGAGAAGCCCTTTGGCAGCAGCGTAACGTGTCCTTCTACATACAGCAGCCCCAGCTGCTCTCTTCACACCTCGATCACAACGTGCAAGCAATGAGGTAGGAGACGCGCAGCGATAGCGGGGCAGGCAGTGCCTGCCGTCCTCAGCAAGCGGGTCGGTGCCTCGGAACTTGCTGTTCATTTGGAAATTAGCTGTCACACCCATAGAAATCTAAGCAAAGATATCATTGTTAATGTGGTGTTCACCGAAATGCTCCACGATGGAGTGTTGCTAACACATATCAAGTGCAAGGGGGACAAATTCCTGTTCTTAATTATGCTGGGTCTGAGGGCTGGATCAGACCCTAAATCTCTGTATTAGGAGATACATATTAGAAGATATTAAACATACTTCCTATGTTTTCAAGACAGATGTGCATATCCAGCACAAATAAAAGCACCTGAATGATTTGAGAATTATAATATAATTTTATTTACACTATTTTTTTTTTGTAGTAATAATTTTGAAAGATTTGTAAGTTCTAGTTTTAAGACATAGGATACAAAATTCAGTGACCAAGGAGGTCCACAACATATTTTTTAAGTACTACAGTAAATGTATGTGAGATTGAAAACCATACAGTTGATCTCTTTCACAAATAGCTTATTATCTAACAAGTTAGGATAGAGATTCAGTAATAGAGTATATGACGGTGTAAGAAGGATTAGAGATGGCTCTGAGGAATGCTCCAAAGGGTAGGAGAAGAAAATGGTAAAAAGACAGCCAATACAGAAGTATGGACTAGTATGGGAAAAGAGGCAAAGCTAAAAGGTGAAAACCTAATTGGGGAAAATATGCAAAGGGTAAGCAAGGTAGATTAAATGCGCTAAGAGATAAAGACAAGTTATATCAGGACTCTGGAAAATGCTTTGACTGCTAGGATCGGATGCAGTCCGATGGTGCAGAATAGCTTAAAGAGAAAAACTAATAATGTTTGGAGTTGTGGGAATGGAAGATTTCTCATCAGATCTCTACAAAACAATTACCAAGGAAGGTGAAGGACAGGAGAAGAATAAAGAAAAGGCAGAATTTAACTGTATTATAGAATGAAAACCATAAGGCTCAGGTAAAAATGGATAGGAAATAAAAGCAGGCAATATGTGAAGTCTGGAAAGGAAAAGTGCAGCCATCAGTGGAAATCAAGAAAAAGGTAATTGAAAAATTCAGAGAAAACATGATGAGAAGCCCAATTTTGAAAACAGAGCTGTGTCACCACAAATTTACTTTCTTTTCATTGTGTGCTGGTTTTGACTGAGATAATTTTTTCCATAGTAGCTAGCGTGGGGCTATGTTTTGGATCTGTGCTGAAAACAGTTGAGATATTTTAGTTACTGCTGAGCAGTGCTTACATAGCGTCAAGACCTTTTCTGCTTCTCACCCCGCCCCACCAGCAAGCAGGCTGGGAGTACACAAGATGTTGGGAGAGGACACAGCCAGGACAGCTGACCCCAACTGTAGTGAATGAATGCCTTGTTTTGCTTTGCTTGCGTGCGCGGCTTTTGCTTTCCCTATTAAACTGTCTTTATCTCAACCCACGAGTTTTCTCACTTTGACTCTTCTGGTTCTCTCCCCCATCCCAGCGGGGGGGAGTGAGCGAGCGGCTGGGTGGGGCCGAGTTGCCGGCTGGGGTTAAACCATGACACCTTGTTTTTTTCTTTCTTTCTTTTGTCTTGATTTTAAAGTAGCCTGTCGGAATGGTCTCCAAGTGTTAGAGAACAAGCATCACTTGCATGAAAAGACTGATTCATTTTCGGAGTATTTATCAGAAATTTTTTTCCTATTATCTAAACAATTACCTTCTTGCATTAAGATATATCAGTACCTAATTGATGATGTATTGTGACTCCTATAGCTGTCTTTCTAATTGTTCCAGGCAGAAACTGTACCATTTTTGCACAGAAAACACTACCATGTCAATAAAGGTTTTATCTACACACACTCTCCCTCCCCCTCCTCCATTTCTTTTGTAAGAGTGAGAATTTTTGTGCTGTACTCTGCAAATACACTAGTGTACTAAATTGATACTTTAGCCTTTTCAGCACTCTTTAGGATACGCAAGTCTAGTGTCTCTGCAGATACATTATGAAATGATTGATTCTGCAAGAGTATTCCTTTGTACTTTTGAACATTTTAATGATACAAAAATAAATTGAGTTTGGAACTTTCCATCCTTTTTCTCTCTTTTCTCTCTGAGGGGAACATGCAATATTTTTTTTCTCTCAAAAAAAAAAAAAAAGGGGCAAAAAAAAAGCAATCACACTTCAACCATTAGTGTTCTCACTGAAATTGCGAAGCATCACACTAAATGTACCAGCATCCCTTTGACAGACATATAAGAGTACCTACTCACTAGTGTAATGGGAAAAGTTAGTGATTATATATACTGAAGTGATTGAGCCAACGACGACTCTAATGGAGGAAAAAACCTTGATTAATAACAAGTGCCACTAAAAGAACAGATTGTTTTATGAGGAATGAATCACAAAGAAAGTAGCAATACAGTATGTCCTTGTCCATTGGCTGAGAATTGGTAAGGGAAAGAATAAAAAGACAAATGTCTGAAGATCAGTAACAGTTTTGCTAGAAAGATTTTAAAATTAATTTCTCCCCTTATTTCCTCCAAATTCACAGCATGCAGATGTATCAGAATAGGTATTACATGGTTATATGTTTCTGGAAATCTCTTCCATATTAACTGTGCTGCTGTTTTCATGGTTTGTACTTAATGCATGTGAAACTAAGGAGGATGCAGGATGATTTACCACAAAGCACTGCTTTTGTATGTTAAGTTAGCATACCATTTCTATAGATTAAATACTGTGTGTTTACATACTTCTAAACACTGAAATGTACACACACACACACACAATCGCCTTTGAATAATGTTGATCCAGTTAATACACAGGGCAGGAAAACCTTTTCGTCATTAAAGAAGGCAAAGCTTCAAGATAGGGATACGATGCATGGTTTAGTCTAATGCCAGACGTTTGCATGCACGCAATGTTCAGTTCAAAAAACAAACCAGTGTCTAAATGAATCATTTACTATGATTCCATAAAAACCTTTCTACTTTTATTTAGACAAACATCTTGATTTTTCTAAAAGAGAAAATGTATTGGTTTAAAGAACAATCATAAAACACTGACATATTTCAGCAATATTGGTAATCCCATGATACTTTCAGAAGCATGAAGTACAAGGTAAAGTTTGAGAACTGCCCAAAACAGGAAATCCCATACAATTGGTGAAACTCTATACAGCCATCAGCAAAAGACTGTTAGGGATCCTACCGTAAATCAACTTGCTTGTTATTTATAGCAAATACTAGCAAACAGAACTTGAGAAAGATTTTCAGTCAAAAAAAAGAAAAAATCCAAAAAGAAAACCATTAGATTTTTTTTTCCCCCCCTTTGCTTCCACTTCTTACCTCAAAAATAATTCTGAGGCAAGATCTGAATCAGAAATGATAGTTTTGGAGAAAATATTGTTTTATGAAGTACATAGATCAGCTTTTTAAAATACATTTTAGAAGTCACCAGATCCGATTCCAAAATAATTTTGCTATTTTACCATAAAATGGTTGATCATGACTGACGGACACTGTAGCCAGATTTTACAACTACCCAAGTGAGACTGAGACAGCACAAAGACATAAGCCAGCACTCCTCTGTGAAAGCAAGGGATAAATGTGCCTCCTTCTCTCACCTAAGTCCAAGGAGAGCCAGGAACTGCAGCCGCCACCACCAGCGGTACCCATGGTTTCCACTGGTTTGGTCCTTTAATAGCGTGGCTGAAGAGTGGCTTTAGAGATACAACAGGAAGCCCATGAGTTGCCAACAGTTTCAAACTGACAGCTCTAAACATCAGAACACAAATCTCATCTATACATTCTTGTGACAATTCCCCTGCACTTATCCACTACGGCACCAACAAAAACCAAAGCAAATACTGCTGAGGTTTAGTTCTTGGTCCATCTTCCATTTGTGTTTGAACACTATTTTGTGCATTCAGTGCACTGCATCCCTCACTTCAAAATTTATCCACAACAGAAGTTTCCCAACTACTTTCTCCAAAACGTTACGGAGCAGATGGGCTGTACACACGTGCAGACACGTAGTAGCAACTGTGATAGCCACCAGTAAGTCTGGCATCACCAGCAGCAGACTATAATGAAAAATCACCTGTGCTGCTACAGTGTGCAGTTCTGGATATAGACTTAATCAACCCATTCCATTGCTTCTATTTTTTATCAATTTTTTACTTGTTAGAGTGCTTAATGAAATCATCATAGCCAGAATGACTTATTTGGTGCATATTTGTTTCTAATCTCCTCAGAGGAATGAACAGACCTGCTTTCTTAAGAACTACAATCCTAGCCTTTTTAGCAATAACGCTAACCACATATTGGCTTTTTTCCTGAAAACATCAAGATTTGTTGCTCTACAACAAATTGTTTCAGATGCAATGTCAGAGTATTGCAGCTTGAGAAACCTATTTGGTGAAAAAAAGAAAAAAATCTGCATGCAGATAAATAAATAATTAGGCCCACCCTACTAGCTGTTAATATTATAAAAGCACCATTTGCAAACCAATACCTACACACTTCTTGTAGGGACGATGCTAATTCATATATTAAGAATACAGGAAACAGCTGAAGTTAATGATGGAATATTAAAGAATTTGGTAAACAGACTGCAAATGGTACATTTCTGATGTGGTAGGCTTTGCAGAGTGCTTGAATATTCTGGCTCTGAATCAGCAGAACACTTAAGTAAGTGTCTTAATAGGATAATTATACCAGTAAGTATAAAAATCATTCCATTGATTTTAGTGGCATGACTCAAATCTACGTGCATGCATACTTTAAGTATTTTTCTGCATGGTGACCTTTAGTGTCCATCTAAATAGGGGCGTATGCTTAATTCTACATTTGTAGTTATTCCTGACCTCAAACTGAAGCTTTATATCCCAGACATCTCTATATTTTATTTTGAAAACAAGGTAATAGGCTTCCTTTCACTGTTGTTTAAAACTGAGCTTCTTGCTGCTTCAATAAAACAGACCAGTAGGCTCAAAAGAATAGAAATAGGGCAAAATCCATCTTGATGACACTGTATTATTAATAAATTACCTACTGTGACCTTTCCATGACTTATTAAAGCAAATACATCCTGTTTTAAAGTGTTATAGATACTACATAATTTATAAATATGTGATCATTGAATTATAATTCAATCTTTTCCCCGATCTCTGTCTGTATTTCCATTTCCAAATGGCTTTTAAAATGTCCGTGCAGTATTACTGGGTTTATATATGAATTTGAATGCTCCTACTTCATTGCAGTGTTGTCAAGCTTGCCATATAGCCGGTGCACTGCAGGTTCCATAAAAGCATAGTTGCTTATCCAGAATCTGCTCTTTGCTGTGAAGTGGTTCTTTGCACCACGCTTTCCAACAGGCTGTACACACATGCCCTCCTACACCAACACTTAGAGCTATTCCTGTCCCTCACTCCTGGATAGTGAATGTGTAATTGTATTTTAAAGAGACTGAGAGGGGAAAAGGCAGGTGAAACGTGAAGGTAACGTCAAGTACTCAAACAACTTTTACTGGCAAGTAACCTTTCTTTCTTCTAGCAGTTGACTTCTGCTCTCTAACAGTTGATGGCTCCCAGCAGTTCTGCCATCAGATTTCTGGAAGAGAATCTCAAAGTGCTCCGAGTAAGCAATGATTGCAGACGTGCCCTGCCTAAGGCTAATTTGGGGATGGCATACCACTGAGCAAAGGTATGGCTGAGTGTCCAGCATGCTGATGTCCGGGTGCTACTGCCTGAACTCTGGTAAAAGGCACCGAGACGGGTTTGAAATTCTCTGTTCCTACTTATACAGCCAGCCTGCACATATGCAGAGATCCACTGGACAAATGTTGTGCAGAAACTGCAATTTTTATACATCCCACTGATGGAAACTAAGAGCTGGGTGACTGTAGTGGGTCTGTACCTATGCAGTTGAAAGAAAGAGCCTTCCTGACACTGGGGATGTGAGATAACAAATTTCTCCAAGGGGGTCTCTGAAGAAGTCAGGGAGAATAATCTCCTGACAAATCTAGATTTCCCCAAGTTGCTGGCCCTAAACTTCTTGACACTATAAGGTATAAGCCACCCTGCTAAAACAGTTTTGATCTATCCAGTATTACTATCTTGATATGTTTTTTATGTTGAAAATAAAATGTAAAATCTCCTTAAATGAAGGAATAGGAAATACAGGGACAAGCTCTCTAGGCTTGTAAACCTACAGAGAGCTTAATGGAAAATACTGTGCATTGGAATGATATATTTTTGTTCCAGCAAATGCAATTTCTCTCTCTTCTGCCTGCTGTGTTTCAGATACAAATCAAAATAAATCTGCAGTAATTAAATTAAGAGCTTACACATACTGTTTTGGATTGTTTTCATACAGTTTTTTTCCATACTTGACATCTTTTTATATTTTTATTTTTAAGCTGAATTTAGTGTATACCACAAACGATGGTACCACCAAGACAGTGTTATGTTACCTCTGTTCATACTTTCCCACCTACGTAAGTCCTGACCTGCAGCACCTATTCTTTTCTTTCAAGTACTGAGCTACTTGGGTTAAAAAAAAAATAAAATATTTTGACATGACTGCAATTGTAGTTTTAAGATTTGGAAGAATGCCTACCAGGGATTAGGATGAGATCAGTCTACTTACACGGAGTTTTATCTAAATCTCTGGAGGCAGAACTTTAACATACTAAGCCACCTGAAAGCTACGTAACAATTAGTATCCAAGAAAATCTCCAAATAATTTTTCTGGGAATAGAGGGAAGAAGAGTTGCAGTAGAGGGTGCTGCAACCAGAGAGATGCTCAGAATATTAATTCCGATGGTTTGTTTTTTTTTCTTAGCTGTTAACAAAATCAAATTATCACTAAAAGACACTTAAGTGAAGTTAAGCAGCAGTCTTTTAGTGATCACATGCTACTGAGGAACAGTGAATGCTGTGCTCCTCTGTCTCGTTGCCCCGACTCTAGAATGCAGCGAGGCTCAGACAAGTGCACAAACATACTTGGCAGTTTGAGCAAAAGATCTTGCAACTACTGTCTTGCTGCGAGCCTGTGGTAGGATTTCGCCAGGACAAGAGGCACCTTTGAGCCCTTGTACCTAAAGTGATTTGAGTTCCTCTAGTGACTTGATATTTCTAGCCTTGCTGTTCACTGACATCCTAGGAAGGACAATTCAGCGCTGGTTTCCTTCTAAGCAAGGCAGCAAAGCGTTCAACCCCAGCAGCGTTCAAACAGTCTGGGGAACTGCTGTTTGGTGCCACAGGCCTCCCTTGGGCTGGAAACATTAACAGTCAAAAGATAAAAAGAACAGGATATGAACACTTTTGTGGAAGTATAAGTGAAATGTGTCAGGCAGAAGATATATATTTAATCATTTATTGCCTTTTTGATGTTGGCAAAATACATCACAGAATGTACTCACACAATCCTTCTAATGCTAGTAAAAGCACGTACTACTATAGTTATAGATATAGTATATGGTGATCAGATTTATTTACTCCAAAATGTTTTATCTGTAAAATTATGGCCTACAGGTACAAAACCAAAAATACATTAATACTGTAAGTATCTCTGGTCAGCACTGATCTTTTGAATTATTCATTTTATCTTTCCTGTTACTGATTCACTGGTTTATAGAAGACGTTGGAAGAAGTAAGAAACATTGCTACCATACCTGTGCTTTTGCTAAACTAAACTCAGACATGTGATTAAGCTAAGTTAATACATCAGTGATTTGTAAAATGAGACTTTAAAGATTATAAAATAATTTGAATTGCATAAGAATACATTTATCTCAAAGGACAGAACTCTGCAATATCTCAAGAAACTGTCTCCATGGTGAATTACTGAGAAATTACATTGCTGGAATTCTATAGCAACTTCTATTTTTTTATTTTATGTACATAATTAAAGGAGTAATGACATTTCACTGTTTGATAGTTCAAGTTATCTCTAGGAAATGCCTTAATTCTATCTTTAAAAACAGTTTTGATATTATAACTAGAAACAAGGAGAATATATGAGATCATGATTAAAATGGTAGGGTATATGTGCATGTGATTTATAGTACTGGACAATGTGAAAAATATCACCTTTGCATCATGGATTTCCATTAATATCAAAAGGAGTTTTTGTTGCACAAAAGAACAAGGAATAAAGTGTACTATTGTCTATTTTGCTATCTCTGCAACTTGCACTGACTCTGTAAACGTATCTTGGAAACACTACAAAATATATTGCTAACGTATTTTTAGCCTGTGGAAGTTGGAATGAGGTTCCAGTGAGACAAGTTAATGAGAAACAAGCATAATAATTTGCCAGGCACTTTCTGACAATGGATAATTCAGTAGTTCCTGCCCTACACTAAGCCATCTTGGCTAGGAGTAGTAAATATAGAAGTTTTACATTAATATACAGAACACACTGTAAAATTTAAAGAAACACTTTATGGAATTACAGGGGAGGGAGGAGGAAGGAAAAAAAAAAAGAAAAAGAAAAAGCCTGTCAAACACAGCTAAGGCTTTGTTATTTCAAGTTTGAATAGCTGGCTATTCCTCCATATCCATAATTCACCGTTGTTGGGTCTAACCCTTCAACAGTGTAAAACGGATGGAATGTTGAACACAATCATTGTAACTGAGAAAGTTTCTATACCTAGGCAAGTTGCATACTGCTATTAGAAAGCTGATTTTGTTCTCAGGAGATTCAATGAACCTATATTTCCTCTCCAGTTAGTGTCTTTGTTTCCTTTTGATTCTTCAGATTCTTTCAAAATCTAGATCAAGTTAATAAAAAGCTCAAGACGGACCAGAGCCCTGATTGAAGAATCAAAGCTTAGCCTCAAAAAGTAGACTCCAGAGCTGGGAAACTGCAACCTGTGAGCATCTTTTGAAACAAAACTTTATGGATGTCCAAGAAGGTCCACAAAAACTAGAGACCAGCAAAGGAATGGCTAGTTTCCACTGTCATAGCATAGCTATTACCCATTTTTAGCTCAGTTTAAAAGTTTCTAGGACTGAATGCTCGCAGAGATCTAGCTTCAGGAGCTTACCATAATACGTTATTAATGTTTGTAAATTGCTTTCATAACCTTTAACAAAAGTGAAAAGGACAGTGTTGTTGCAAAGTATTTTTCATTGATTGCCTGGAGATTCCCAGCAGTCGGTCTCCTATTTCACTATGGCAATATTAATAGAGAATCCCTGATATAAGAACCAGAAGAAATGAATGTTTAAGATCCTCAGAGCAAACCATCCACTGTATGGAGGAGAAGCCTCAAGCCTTTTAAATGGTACTACATCTAAAATAGAAACTGCAAAGCATGCTTTACCTTTCATAGCTTGTAAATCCAAATGCATCTTGAAAATATGAATACCTTAAAGATGCATTATACAAATTATATCCAGGAAACCACTTTTCGTCTTGAAGGCCTGTAATACTATCAAGACTTGGCGATGGCTAGGAGCCATTGCGTCTGCTTAAGGACTTCACTGCAGAACCCTTCCCCAATTGTACAAGCTAACAGGAATTTATAAAATAGCAACATAAGACATGGTTTATGAGGGTGATGTCTAGTCACATACCTAGTATACTTAATAACACAGATAAATCAAATTCTTTCATCCATAGCATAAGGTTTGTTACTGGTCAGTAAGAACAATAAGCTGTCCCATAAGCAAAATGGATGTTTTTCTGTGTTTACAGTTGAAACTGCAAATATAATAAACCATAAAGCACAATGCCTGCCAACCACACGTACGATAATGTTTTTTGGTTTTAAACATAAAAGCTATAACCTGAAACTAAATGTTCCCACTGTTCCCTGGTTTTGATATCAAATATCAGCATCTTACAAAGAAACAGGATATATGTACCACGAGGAAGAGGGAGATGTTCAGAGCACACAAGGAGGAAGGCAGTCTGATTTCCTGAGCAGAACCCTGAAACAATTCCCTGCATCCACAAATTTTCTTTGTAGATCCTCCTGTGTTTAAAAGGTGCAGGTTCTGGCTGAAACACCTCTCCAAACCTGGCACATTAATTAGGTCTCTTTCTGTTGTAGAATCTTTTAGAGAAGCTTACAAAGTGGCCTTCCCTTAGTCAGGGCATTTTAAAAATCCCTTTTTTCTACAAAGCCAGGTATTTTCACTAGAATGTTGGGAACATAATTTTCTTTCAAAACTCTATCTTCCTGTTAATGTCAGTCATTGGGCTAAAAGCCCCCCCTGATGTCAGTCAACAGGTTAAAAATGATTGGGGGATACAGAAACAGGCATCCCACTCATAGATATACATTATTATAATCATATAAGCCTTGTTTTTGTTAGAAACCACAACAAAATTTTGGCCGTTTTCAGTGTCAATATGGGTCCCAATTGAACTGCACACATAGTTAGCACATTACTCATTTTAGGCACCAATTCAGTGTGCCTAAAAGATTTTTTTTTAAAATGTCATCCATACTCATCATGATAAGGTAATTATGCTTATAAGAGGCTAATGATTTCTAGGATTATCTGTTTTAAGTTGTTAACGTACCTCACTAACAGGGTTTTGAAGAAGCAGGAAGGTTTTTCAAGGTGGAAAAGTTAATTTTTTAAACAAGAAGCTATCAGAGAATCTTTAAGGCATTAATTCTGAGATATCTATCTATTGAAAGAATAGCTTTGAAATGCAATTATAAGGCACTGAAAGAAAGTTGAAGAGCTACGGACAAACCAAGTGTGCTTTTTTCAAATCCTATTAAGAGTAGTTAATTTAAAGTTTAATTAAATTTTTTTGAAGTTGGACCCTGTTGGTAACTAATTCTACGTAAGCACCTCATCTTGCTTCCATAAGCAAGGCTAGGAAGCCATTTTTATTAAATTATACACATTTTTTTTTGTTTCATCTTTTCCAGTCTCAGAAACCAATAGAATGAGATCTGTACTGTAGCTGCTCAAGAAATGGATTAT
This sequence comes from Aptenodytes patagonicus, assembly GCF_965638725.1. Lineage (NCBI taxonomy): Eukaryota > Metazoa > Chordata > Aves > Sphenisciformes > Spheniscidae > Aptenodytes > Aptenodytes patagonicus. The sequence goes on from NC_134957.1 coordinate 19,202,725, forward strand.
TCAGTCAAATTCTGTAAGATCAAATGTCAGTCAAAATGGTTTCCTGCGAACATCCCCACCTTTTAGCAGAAATGATGCCCTAGATGGGCAATATAGAAGACAACTGTGCTGTAAGACACAGTTACAATAAGACGGGATTCAGAAGCCATGGTTATTTGGCAAGCCTCAAGGATTTACATAGCGTATCCAACAACCTACATATGTAAGAGTAGTTTCTGATAGCAATTGCAGAAAATATTGTAGGAATGCTTGTAATAGTCAGTTATGTGTATTATCAGCTCTGGATCTGGAGGTACAACTCTCCCTCAGCAGCACACGTGCTTTAAAAACACACCTACTAAACCTGGTTTTACTTATTGCTGACAACTACCACCAGGTATTTTCTGCATGGCCTACGGCTATCCATGGTCTGATGATGCCACGTTCAACACTTTTTCCCAGCTACTTAATGATACCCTTTACACAGCTAGAAAAGCAAAATTATAAATAGTATTCTTGAGAGAGACTCTAGATAAGATGCATACTTAACAGTCCCAAACAAAATACATGATATTGTATATTGAGAAGGTGAGAAGCCAACAAGCTTTCTAGCCTGCTGGTTTTCATATAAGGGGGTTGAGGTGAAAGGATATTCAGGAGTCACTGAGCCTGGTCTGCACCAGCTAATATTAGTTTGAACCTGACGCTTGGCAGAAATATGAGAACGCAGAAAAAATGAGTGAAGGGAAAAAATAAGAACCGAGATCCCAGTATTCTCTCTTGGTGAATGTCAGCAGTGACCACAGAGGTGGCCACTGCAGGCTATACTTTTCAGACTCAAAAAAGGCTCATATTTTTCAAACCATGTCTCCCTTACATCCTTATCCTATCAAGGCTAAATCACTGTACTACCCTGTCACCTCTAGTTATGCCTGCCTCGTTGTATATTATTGCAATCCTAAGTGACATAGCAAAAGTCAATTCCAGGTATTTTAGAAAGATCTATTATCAACAACAAAGGATAGCATAGCTCTAAGTGCGGAAACGGATAAGTCTTTTAATACAGTACCCAATATTGCATTATGCGTATTTGGAGAACATAAATCTAGACTGACCCAAAACTGAATTTTAAATAACTTCAGAAATGTTAATTGTATTCATAAGTTCAGCATCAAGATGTCAAACAATCTTCCAAAGGACTCCATAGTAGAGAGGTGCATTTAAAAATTCCAGAGCTCCTGTTCCTATCAGTCATTTGTATTCTGTGGCTACTTCAACAGTAAATCTCTTAAACACAACCAACCAAACCCTCAGTGTATGCAAGAACATAAAGGTAGTTACAGCTCCCTTAGATTTAAGATGCCTAACATGAACACATTTAGTGCTCAACAAATAATTTTTTAATGTCATTGATCCTGGATATTTTTTTAAAGCTACTTTCTGTTCCTTTGACAGATGTACTACGCTGCATTTCATTACTTTCTCTCCTTACCTCGTTCTTCTTTTGCTTTAGATAAGTGATGAGGCTTTCGGAAAAGATTAAGTACTGGCAGGCAAAGCAATGGTCCAAACACAGTTTTAATTGGAACCTCAAATCCTGTAGAAAAAACAAGAAATTAAACCATTAATAATTTAATTTTACTAGCAGAGTGAGTTCATGTATCCTGTCTTAGGCAGCTTTTACCGTATTTCTTCATATTTTATTTCAACAGGTATACAATCTGTTAGTCAAATCATGTTAAAAATAAAATTATTACCACAAAATTTCAGTGAGGTATACGTAGCTGTTAAGTACTGATACGAGTAGTTCTCATCTAGAGAAGTAATCCACTGATTACTAGTAATAAGTCAGAATTTACTTGATTAAGCCTTAAGTCCAAAAAACGCTTTCTTCTGTAAAATCTAAAAATCTTCCCACTGCTGTATAACATTCATAATATTGTTTTCTTACACTGCTACAATACACTCTTTGCCCCATGAATGTTTGACAGAGTACAACCGTTATATAGCAATATGACTCAAATGCAACTAAGGCATAATGATAATTCAAGCTTCAAGACAAAAGACAGCGAAAGATATTTCATTTCTCTCGAGATTGGCAAAGGCTCTAAACATAAATACCTCCATAAAAGAAAACCATAAAAGCAATTTTTTAGAGAGTCAGAGGTTATATGTTGTAGTATTGGGCAAGCGGCAACCAAATAACCAACAAAATAAAACATCTCAGCTTATGAGTAACTTGCTTATTTCTGAAAATAAGATGTTCTTGCATTAGTAATTTTTATTCACACATACAGTTCAAAAAATCCCAGATACATCACAGAACACCTCTAAATTTTTTCTGAGAATTTCACTTTGTATTTTAAAAGACCATAGGCCCAGATTCTTATAGATAGTAAGTGGCATTAATACAATTATTTCAATGGACCAGCAGTAACTTCTACAAGTAACTAATCTGACCAACAGAGCTGAAATTTTCTAGGTTCTCAAAGCTATATCGGGGAGGAGGCTGCGTTTCATTTTCTTACTTCGCTGTTATTGTACAGCAAGCATATGTAAATTTAATTTGGGATTATACTCAAATTTATGTACCATGACCTCAGTCACACTAGACCGCTGGAATTCAATAGACATTTGGTACCAGGCAACTAGTTATCAATAAGTGTGTTCAATTACATATATTGCTGTTATTTAATGCAGCAAATATATCTAAAGCCCATGTAGAAGGTGGCATTTGGAACTGCCGTAAGACCATATATTTGCAAAAGCTCCTTTCATGATAGTTTGGATGGGTAGTGAATTTATTTTTTATTGTTTGTTAATTGAGGGCTGCAGGATGCTATGGCAGTTTCAGAAACTAAACTGATGTTTATGACAAGAATGGGAGGCAATATTTTTTTATTAAACTTTCTTTTCTGGAGAACGAGTTTGCTGAAGTGTTACTCTGAACATTCCATCAGAAGCATTTCTTAGGACGAAGAGGGAATTTCTCATCAAAATGAGGATGAGAGAGAAATGGAAAACCTCAGTTCAAGTCTCTAGCCTGGCCAGTGTTGGAGAAACCTTAAAATCTTTTCCTAAATAACATTTTTGTTTCTGAATTCTACTCGTGACCTAACCCACGTAACTGCAAGCAATAGCAAAGCTTTGGTCTGTAGTCAGATTACCTAGTCAATAGTTTCCTTTCAAGAATTGATTAGCTAAAGGCACAACGATGTGTATGTGAGAGTCTGCTTGCAAAGCTGCTTGGGATGGAAAGCAGAGGCAGTTTCTTCGCATGGCATAGAGACTGTGCCTACAAAACCTGCAAGGACAAGATTAGATCTCTCTGCATCATAGCCATCTGCCCCAGTATGTCCTCCAGAAATCAGAAGCCAGGATGTCGCAGCACAGACGCACAAAAGAGGCTGTGCAAGAGCCGATGCAGACCAAGCACAGCTGATGAGGCATGGTTAACAACCTCTGCATTCAAGCAAATCTGAGCACAGTCATTCATGTAAGCGTCTGCATCATGCTCCCCAGTATTACTAGTTGTCCCTGTGTTATCAAGATCTTTTCCACTGCCCAGGTATGTCCACCTTCCCTCAGCCTGCTAGATAACAGAGAAGAGACAGATGTTATCGCTTTATTAGGTGCAAAGGCAGATGACATAGGTGCTAGATGAAGGCTGGCATGAGTACTGGGAATGAATTTTAACTTATATAGAGATGGAACCAGAGCAGAGGCAGCCTACGCTGTCAGCTTCAAAGCAGAAGTCCTAACATACAGATAATGACATAGTTGTGGATTTCCAGTGTACCACAGACAGGAAGCAACTGATGCTCGACACTGGCAATTCAGCCTTAGACTTTTTGAGAGGTTTATAAGACTGTTTTTTCTCCTGAAATTCAGAAATGAGCTTGAGGGGAAAACAGGCTATTTCTTCCTGAAAACAATTCTTGGTCCAAATATCACTCCTTCACTTACTTCTCCATCAATAAATAATTTTAAATACAACTACCGCGCTTCTCTGTGTACATTTCAAAAATGTCTTGCAAACTGCAAGCTCTCCAAGCAGCACTGCTCCTTTTAGCACAAAGAAACATTTAAGTCAGCCATTCAATACACAGCCACTCAAAGACATTACTAAAGTTTCACAGGAGGCAATTGTAGAGCCTGGGGTTCTAAATGAGACCCAGATACTAAATCCCTGCCTAATTTTTAAAATGTATTTATTTGCCTATGGAGCTATAAAAATAACAAGTGCAAAAATAACAACAACCACAATAGCCATCATTGTAGTTTTGTAGCAAAGCCTGCCAGAAACAAAAAAGGACAATATCTTATCCTGAGCAGTAAAAGCAGGACAGAGTAGCTGTTAGGCCCTGTCTGGAAATATATGAACCCTTGGGGCATTCAGATTTCATGCTGTATGTGAGACACAAGAACACTCTCGTTGGGATCCATGAGAACAATAATTGAAAAAAATCAAAATTGTTGAATAGCTTGACTATAAATATACTAATTGATACTTCAGGCATAGAAAATTCTATGAAGTGGTGAAGTATACAGTAAAACAAATCTCACAGCGGTCTTCAAATTAATTCACATTCACAGAAATATCATAAAGATAACTTTAAGAGAGGGGAACAAACTCAATGTGACTAACAAACTCAGTATTTATTTAGAGAATAACCACATTACTTGATTTAGTACCAACATGTTTACTGCTGTAGCTGTTGTTTTACAACCACCAAATTTTTCAGTGTTTGAAAGAGGGCCACACCTCACCAAATCGCAATTTACTATGATATTAAATTTCTTACAAGTTTACCCTACCATGATGAATACGTGCTTGGAATGGAACAAGAGAAGAAATGACAGCATCTCCTCCACAGCATGTGTTTGTGTAAGAGTATACTTGAAAGAAAGTATGTGAGAGCTTGACATGTCCTTGGGGTATCATTAAAAGCTCGTGAAATAAAATAATTCAATAAAGACAGCTCTGACTTTAACCACCACTGGGGACATGAGATCTTTCACTTAAGACATGTTGGTCATTCACAGTCTATAGCTGAAAACATACAGAAGACATATTTTAAAACCTGGTGATTTAGATACAAACCCCAAACAAGAGAGACCCTGTGGGTGACATAAAAATGCTGCCAAGTTTAACTAGAGTTTCATTTTTCATAATAATAGTAAGCCAAAGCCTAAAAAGTACCCACTTCATATTGACAACATTGAATGATAAAGAAAACTACAATTTAGAAAAAAAAAAATCCAGGAGGAGAGAGGTTAAACCCCATGCAGAATATGATTCTTTAGTAAAGAAGAAATCTATTCCCCCAAGCTGTTTTCTATCTAATGCCACATCTGGGCCATACTAACTCAGTTCTGTAGCAAAGGTCTGAGTTTATTCAAAGCTAATGAAATTTGTAACCTAGGTTATTTTATGTTTTATGTAATGCCGCCTTTTAAGTGGAGGTATTTCATTAAGGAAATTCTTTCGTAAGCTTCAGAGTCTGTTCCACTTTTGTGAATTCCCTTCGTTTCCTTTCCGACAGCGCTACAATTAGCCATCTATAGAGACACAAAGCCAGCTGTAACTCACAGTATAATATATATAAAAACCCACAATTTACATGAGCTCTCATCTCATCCAAAGTTATCTTCAGCAATTTCTTTAAAAAAAAGTAATGAGGTTGACCCAAGCGTGAGACCATAGGATCTCGTTAAGCGAACAGCAGAACTGACGAAGTCTGCTTCAGAGTCTAATTTTTTCTTCTGTGTGGATGCTTTGGCATCTGAGAAGTTCAGGACTGAAGTTAAAATTTTCCAGGTGCAAACACTGATCATGTTTCTCTCTTGTGTGCAATAGATAGTGTCTAATAAAGAGCATACTCACACTACAGCCTCAATGGGAGCACACATAAAAGCTGCTGATAGGGGCTCAGCCACTGAACTCTTGACTGTTGAGAACTACTTTGAGGACTGCCAGTTTGCAGGAACTTACTGTCTTTGAGACCTTTATCGCTCTATGAAATGCGTTTCAAAAGTTACCAAGGGAAAACCAGATAGATGTAAGGCATAAACCTTGTTTCCTTAGCAAAAGAGACCAAAAATATATTGCATCTTAGACACTTTCTGACTGGAATGGATAAACTAAAAGACCAATCAGAAAACTGCATTAAACTGCATACTACATTAGAGCATGCTTAGTTGTGCGAGTGAAGTCCTAATCCACTTGAAGTTAAAAGAAGTTTAGATGTCGACTTTAGCACAGTTAGAGATTTGCCCTGGTTCTATATGCCCAAATATTCAGATGGTAGAATTGCACCAGCTTTTAGACACAGAACATCAGTGGGACCCACAATGCTAAATCATTCAAATTCTTTTGAAAAAATTGCACGTTTTAGAGACTCATCCCTGTTCTCAAGGAAATTGCTGAGAGCAAGAAGGGACTTTGTTTCCCTTTTTGGGGAGAGGTGTGGTGTCCAGATTATTTAAGTGCTCACTGTTAATGCAAATGCTGCTTAGGTTATCAACATTGAGATACTCTGAACGGATCACTCCTGCTGCTCCTCAATAGTAATTATGCGTTAAGGCTTAAATTTGAATCAAGGGTCCTAGATGCTTTACCTTAATATTAAAAAAAGTAATCTCCTTGTATAACAAATTCTGCAATAGAATACTTGATATTCTTTATTCTCAGAGTGATATTTACTGTTTCTGTAAGCCAACTTCTAGCTTCCGTTTAGCAGCTGCTAGATTTTTTTTGTTGAATTGTTTAAATAAATACAAGAGAAAACAGAAGATTTGTCGCATGCTTCTTTTTGTATGTCTGTATCTTTTGAAATTAGCTATAACAGTGCTTTTGTATTAATAACAAACCCATTAGTAACAGACTAAAGTGATTAGGAAATAGTCTTTTTGTCTTTATCAAGCATGGATATCAGCTGAGACTGTACACAGCAGTTCAAATTGCATTCTCTAGCGTGGAAAGTGTCATAAATTTGACAGATCTAAATATGCATGGCTTCCTGACAGAAATGAAAACTCCAAATACTGGCTTTCTCCAGCTGAGGAAAGGTGTTTACAGACAAGAAATTTAACACTAATAAAGCAGTTAAAGCTCTGAAGGCATTTTTCTAACTCACAAATTCTTGATTTGCTACACTTTCTTCTCCTCTCGTATCCTCTCGCTTGAAAGACCTTCCTTAATTTGTTCTGAAATCTTCTACCCCCTGTTTTAGCCCATAATAGGTCTTCAGACAGTTTAAGGCACATTGTCGTTGTGCTTAAGGATCTTTCCTCTTTCAGTGCCACACTATTAAGATTTTCTATTGATTTTCCAGCCTAGATCAAAACCAGCCTCTGTAGCCCTCAGAGCAGTCTCCAAATTCAGGATGCTTATTCCTGAACAAACATAGGTTTTGGTTTTTAAACACCATTCCCTTTTCTGCTAACATATTGAAGGCTGGCTGAAAGCCTGCTTCATGGCTCTCATTACTGCAGAAAAAGTGCTACTCTTTTCTCTTACAATTCGTGGTCTCTTCCCTTCAAAGTGCTTACGTCCTTCTACCTTAGAAATATTTTCAATCTTATTACTATCAATAAATAAATTGCTTTCAATAATAACCATTTAATTCAAATTTTGCTTAGGCTGCTTCTGAAAAATAAATTTCCAACAAATAAATGGATTTTATTAGTTAGTTATCCCACTCTCTCCGTTATTTGTTATGACAATCTAAACACGTAGTTATGCTGGTCCCTACCCAAAAGGTCTTGGCAATACCATGTAATTACTAAGTTGAGCTTCTGATTAATTTGTTAGTTTTGTTCCTTTGAAATTTCTTCATTAAGTTATTGCAGGGAGCTGTGTTTGCACAGCAAAAGAGAAATATACAAGCTTTTTGTTGCATTCTTTTAATAACCCTTTTATCTTTAAACTAGCTAATTACCATATTAATTAACTAGATACAGTACTCACGATCCTACAATTAACTGCGGGTACCACATTCTACTGATTTAGTGTAATGCCATTTGTACTTACACCATAATAATATCTTCACTTAACTTTGCTCTGATATGTCAAGTATTTCAAAATTAAAACTAGTATTGTAACGTATCTTATTAACGGTAAGTATCCAAGGGAACTTCTTTTGTGCTTTGTCAAAACGTTCCAGTCCTAACAAATAAATACACTAGGCTTATTAATTCCCTAAGAAATGAAACCCTATTGGCCCCACATATTAAAAACTTATTCCTTTTCTATTTTTACCGTCAAATCTTCTATTTGGCTTTTTCAGACCTAACTGCTTTTCTTGCCAACTTCCAAAATTCCAATAGAACTAAAACCTTTATACACCACAACTTTGAATGAGGAAAAAAAAGAACTTGTAAACTAAATGAACAAAAACATTCCCTTCTCTGACTCAAACTGCTGCTAAGGGACATTTTGGCCATTACCAGAAGCTCACTGAGAGCACCCACCACCACCGCCCATGTCTGGCAGCTTCTCTCCTGCTCATGTTCTTGGTGTTATGCCTGGTATGGCTGTAATTACACCAAGAAACCTACCCAAATGGAAGTTCTTACCCTTCTGAACCACGTCACTGGAACGTGAAAGCAAGGTAGCGCTTTCCGTAAGAAGAAGAACCACGCGCATGAAAACAAAGCTGAAATCAAAGAAAGTGTGTTCAAGCTTCCAATGATTGAGGTTTGTGAATATTCTGTGGTTCACGCTTGAGATACAGAAAATCAACATACAGATGTGGGTACAGGAGAAGAGAGGAGAAAATACACAAAACCTCCTATCCTCTCCTAGCATTAGCGTGCCAAAGAATCATCTCCATCAAGTTGGCCAATAGTGACTCCACGGCCTGACTGGTAAAAAAACAGCCAATGCAAATACACATTTCTGGTCTGTTAATCATGCCACGCTGCCCTTGACCTCCAGTGATTTTTGGAAAGTGCCTGCATCATGATAATCTTGCTGATCTGGAGAAAGGACAACCGTTGTACGTCACGATGTACAGTGACTGTAATTCTGGTTAGCCTTTTTGGGAGCTGAGTAAAACAGAAGGTGAGAACAGCTATATCCTCATCCCAAATTGTGCCTTCCAAAATGGGCTCAGCTGGGAATGGACACTCCAGCTGGGGCTATTTCAGAACATAAACTATCTCAGTAACCAGTTCATAATGGAACAAATTCTGGTTCACAGTGAAATAAAAATACTTTGTGCTTGTGGGGTTAGTACACTATAGATTGGTTCACAATGGTCAAAACATGTCAGCCAATAAATATCCGATGACAACTTCAGTATAAGTGCCTACATTCACCGAGTAAGAGTCATCTACTGGAGTGATAATGTTACACTTTCTGTAGCTGAGCATTTTACAATACAAAGAATTCATTTAAATGCAACATTCCGGTAATACCCTCATAAAACTATGGTAGCCAAGATCTACGTTTTCACATGAACCAAAAGGGACACAAATATTTATAGCACAAGTCTGATAGCCTGAATACAAAAAGCATATTGAAACAGTTATGTATTGACTTCTATAGGATATTACAAGACCGAGGACTACATGGGTGACCACACTGGAGAGACAGCGCTTCTGCACTGCAATTGTTCCTGCCAGTTTCCAAAACATTAAAAGCCCTGGTCCTGTATGGCGTGACGAGCACCAGCCCAGTCTGCAGTACTCCCTTCCTTCCCCTGTCCTATAACTCTCCTCAAGCCCTCTGGACTTGGGCAAAAATCCAAAGCAATTTAAAAAATGAAAAGAAAAATTACAGGCTGCCCGCTTATCGTATTTCTATCTTTGCAATAGCCTATTGATATTAACAGCTGTTTATGAAGTCACATATACAATAAGACAGTATTTCAAGCTGGCCTTGTGGGAATGTACATAATGTACATTATATTTTTTATTTGAGAAACCTAGCAGACCCGGACGTTTTATATTCGGTTTCATATAAACACTGATGTATTGGGTGACTTACAGTGTGTATGCTTTGCATTTGTTTGAGATATCTCTGACAAGTAGACATTTTTGAATTAACGATCTAAAGATTTTTTTGATGATATAATTATGAGCTGGAGGCTGAATTTTTAAAAGTGAATTTGGTGGTAGATTTGCAATTCAAAGAAGTTACTTAAATTAACAAAAATGCCCTAAAAGAACAGCTGTCTACCTGACTCATCCAAGAAAATGAACACTGAAAATAAACAGCTGCCCTGTAGAAGACTATGTGATAAAACTAATCACCCTTTGCATAATGTATTTATTTTCCCCTGTGCTTATTACAGACTTGGTGAACCTTCAAAACTATAAATATTTAAATGTAACAGACATCCCAGGCATGTGAGTTCAAATGAAAGTAGGATTTCAGTAGCCTGACTACAGCAAATCCAGATCTCTTAAAGAAATCAGTTCTGATAGTTGTATAAGACTCTAAAACATTTTTTTGTTGTTGTTGTTATACCAACAAATCCTTTTTAAAAGGACCTTTCTGGTGAAATCTGAATATTCCCCAAACAATACAAGGCTCAGTGTCTGGACAAAGGCTACAGTTCTACTAGCATCATCACAACAAGATATTATAGAGAGCAAAAGAACAGTACATATTTAAAGTTACTAGGATAAATATCTCCAGGTACTATACTTTATCATAGATCCTCCAAAATCAAGTCACTAAAGTTAACTAAGTAATGACAATATCCAGTAGTTGAGATGTCTCAGCTATGTCTTTTTCACTTTCAAAAAGCTAGATGAAAGCATAGATAGAAGTAGGGATGCCTCAAAATAATTTCAGGGTTCAAACTAAGGGATTAGCTTTAGATGCAGATATTTTCATAGCCATGAGGGCTCTGCAGTCACGACCCAGATTAAGACAACACATGGAGTCCCGGTTGTGAAAAACTGCTGTGTGACAAATGAAATAAAGTGTTTGAAAACAAATGAATTTCCCTTTTATCGTGTCCATGCATGGAAGGAAGGTGGGATGTCCTTTCCTTTTGGCCTTTTTTCCACTCCAGCAATTGTCAGAGGATTCTACCATTGAAATACTCCCCAGACCATGCTGTTCTCTCCCCCATTCCCTGAGCAGCAGGTCCTACTGGGATAGTCCAAAACCAAGGCCAACAAGTTCAGTAATGGCAAAGGGCACAAGAGATAACATCCAAAGCAAAGCTAAACCAACTATCCATCACTTGCCTTACTTTGTGGTCTTTAAGTATAGCTTGGTCTGATTTATGAGAAAATCCATGGTGTCCTGAAAGCCTCTTTTGGAGAGCATGATATGGGATGCTGCCACTGGCACTGAAGCAACCAGAAAGCTGTGACGTCTGCAGATATGGTCTCTGCACTGAAGTGCCATGGATGCACCCTTTAGAGTTTCAACCATCCCAACAGTCCCTACTGTATGCAGGGCTTTCTCCTAGATGCCTTCCAGCTTGCAGGCCTCCCAGGTTCTGTCAGCCCTGCTGCCACGCTGCACAATCTGCTAGGTGAGCACATTTTTTTGTTCTCAAGAATGGAATAAGCTCTTGTCTCTCCAGGGGCTCAGTCTCACGCAGCAGCAAAGATGAGGAAAACAGGCCTGATACTCAGACATACCCTCCTAAGTGCAATGCACAGTCCCTGCAGAGTCAACTGAACAATTGTGTCATTTGTCAGACTTAGCATTTAGCTTGTATCCATATATAGGTCTTTATCAGAACTGCTCACAAACAGCTGCAGGATTCATTGGGCAGAAAGACCGTGATAAGCAAATATATAACATTTACTGTACTTGAATTACTAAACTGGACAGCTTAGTTTATGCTAATTTATTAAGGTGAAGATCTGCCTATTATCAAATCAGTTCATTGCCTCTTTCAAATCCATCCATTAAAAAGCAATTGTAGTTGTCACTTGCCCAGATGCACAGGAGGAAGATACAAGAAGCATCTTTTTTTTTTTTTTTTTTTTTTAATTCAAAAATTGCCTTGCACAGACTGTCTGGAAGGATGTAAAGAAGATTAGCAACAATATTCTAAACTAACTTAACCTAAAAAGCATATATTTATTCTAAAAGGTCTCAACACACTCAGATGTACTACGTGCTATGAATATTCAGTACAGCCCACCCAGCAGCCATTCTTTGCAAAGCTGTTTTTACTAAAAGCCATTTTGATGTGACATACAGAAAAGATAAGACTTTTTATACAAAATAGGATTTGCTGGAAATACTTTCTAATGAAATTTTTATACTATGTAAGCTAGCCTGCCTGCATTCCTTTCGCTCATCCTCCATTTGCTGCTACAATACATTCTACTGTACAGCATGTTAAAAGAAGGACCAGTATGGTCATCCTTGAGCCTATGTATATGAATATGCTATTACAAACAGGACGTGACCCAGGAATTTCTCAAAACACTTACATTGCATACCCTCACCGTGCCATCAAATTTGTTACACATTCTTTAAAATCAATAACAAAAATAGATCTTAAAAGACCATTAATAAACGAGCACAAGAGAAAGGAATGTTAAATAGCTTATGTTAATTGTGTTTATCTCGGTGTGAAGCCATGTCAAAAAGCCTGCAGCAAATATATTTTGTTAAAAGTACCACTTGCGCAGCAGGCGTTAAACATTAGAAAGCAAGCTTGTCATTAGTGGGCTACAACTGAAAAGGCTACCAAAACTCAACTGAATTACCAATATGGTTTCTTAAAAATGTGAGGTGGAGAACTAAACTCCTTTTACACAGTACATGATTTTAATGCTATTTTTTCATCATGTTATTCTATTAGTAACGTCCCAGCTTATATAATCTTAGAGAGAACCAGAGGGCAGCCACATGCCAACCTAGGTTTGCATTCTTCAGTGTGGGACATCTCCACTGCTCTCCCCCTCTACTTCTGGGGCTCCCGTATTTTACTTGTGTGCTTATCCAAATGGAGTTGATCATTTTGCTTAATTTCTCAGGTTATTTATATGGTTAACGAAATATAATAGATTAGATTTTTTTAAATTTAAATCCATTGTGGTGTTTAGGATCCCTAGTATTTCTGCAGATGCAGTTTCAGGCTGCCTCTAAGCCAGTTTAACACTGAGCTGACACTGAAAGCGGCAATTCTGCTCTTCCTTGCCAATTCATGTCTGACTGAGGGTTGAGTCAGTTGGCTTATGAAATGAAATGTGGTGCTCTCTCAAGGTTATTTATCCATTGGATCAACCACACTACCAGTGCGGAAAAAAAGGGAAGCACGAGGAGCACCAAGGTGTAAGGTAGGAAGCAGGTGGTGATTTTAGGCAGTAACATGCCATTGAATTAGTTTCCTTTAGCATGGTGTGAAATCACCAAGTCTGCTGGTTTAAAGAGAAGGGCTGAAATCTAGAAAACACCAGTATCTACTAATAAGTGCATGTACGGAATATCTCAACAAAGGAAATGAGCTACATATTGCATAGTCAATAGAAAGTTTTGCTTGCTTTTGTAATTCATTCATAACTCTCCACCACGAACAGGCAATACCTAGGCACAATGCAACATTTTTTCCTGATGGTCTTTGAAATCTGACAGAGAATAAGAAAGAGAAGGAATATAAGAGATCCCTTAGCAACACAGCTATGATCAGAAATCGTGTTGCTTTAAAACACGAACAGGCTCTCACCTCAGCAGGCTATACTCTCAACCACCAGCTGCATGGGTCAGTGCACACATTCGTCTACCATACTGAGAAAAGAACTTCTAGGGGCTTGAAGCAGATTTTGTTTGTTTTATTTTTTTACTTACAGAAGTTTACTCTCATTCTACAGATTACTCTTAGTCACAAAACCATTCTGAAAAGACCATGGAAACCCAAACACACAATCCTACCCAATTCCTATAGTTGAAAAGAAGGTACCAAAGGTTACATGCTCCAAAACCATCAAGGTTTACAAATAAAAGCTTTACACAAAACAAATATTTTATTCAGAAGCATCCGTAACGCATTTGGTACTAGCTGTGAGTCTTTTTTGTAAAGTAGTTTGTTTCTAACTTCAGAGAGGATGGGATGAGATGAAATGAAATAATGTGAAGCAACTCATATTTGTGATAGCAGAGTAGAAAATGCCGTGGTATCAAATACGAATAGCTCATTTACTTCCAAATTACTTGGGAAAAAATGAGAGAGGGAGAGAGTAACTAATATTGATGCGTGCCTTCGCTGTTGCCAGAGATCAAAAGTGCTGTTCAGTATGTCTTTGATGAAGATGCTGGGACAGCCCAGCATGATTTTCTGCTGGTGGTCCAGAAGACTAAATCTGATACCAATGAGATGCTCTGGGAGTCCAGCAATCCTTCCTCAAGCTAAAGGTCATCCACTTAGTACAGGTGTCTTGAGGAACAAAGGAAGGTGCTCCTTCCCAAAGTTCAGCAACTTACAGACTGAAATGTTGCTCAGGTTCTTGTTTAAACATCAATAGAAGGCACTCTGTGTCAGTCATTCAAGGCTTGATGAAATATAGCAGGCTTCTAAATGTAAGCCAAAATTATCCTATAAACTTGGAGTTTTTTCTAAATAAGCGTAAGAAAAAAAATGTTTGGAAATAGCATACTCTTCCACTCGCTGTTTCAGGCAGCCTGTCACCTTGGCCCACTATGGATGCTTAGACAAGGACAACATACACGCACCAGCACAAGCCAGGTAATAGCCCCCTGGCAGCCCTCTCTCTGCTAAATGAAGCTTAAGGGTCTTTCATTTTACTTATAAAATCTTAATATCCAGGTTCCTGCCTATTTGAGGAATCATATTCTCCATAAAACATGGTATTAAAGAAAGTTTTCAAGCCTGAAAGCCCTTTCAGTTTAAGAGACTAATGTCAAGATATTATCCATCATACAACTCCAGATCACAATGTGTTCTTTCTCTATACTTCAGTGAAAAAAAAATACAAGTTTCTGGTGATATAAGACAACATTGCTTTCCTCAGAAAATGGGGAATGATGACCAGTGACATTCAGCTAAAAGGATGGACAGGAGCTAGAAAAGCCAATTGAAAGAACAGAATTGAACTGCAGAAAATTGTGTTGCTTGATATTTTAGTCCAAAATTGAACTTAAATAAACAACTGAATAGATCCTCAACTAAGGCAGCTTCCAGAAAGTTCCCTGGGCAAGATGCCCTGGAAGCTTTGACAGCCCAAATTTGCACTGGGTTGACTACTTCTGCGGCAGTGACATGGTGCTGGCTCTGGGAAAGACCTACCAGGCAGATTGCTCCATGGCCAAGGAACCACGTGTCCAGGCTCCTCTGGAAAACTGCATAGTCAAACTGTGCTGGTTTTGGCTGGGGTAGAGTTAATGTTCTTCACAGTAGCTGGTATGGGGCTGTGTTTTGGATTTGTGCTGGAAACAGTGCTGATAACACAGGGGTGTTTTCGTTGTTGCTGAGCAGTGCTGACACAGAGTCAAGGCCTTTTCTGCCTCTCACCCCACCCCACCAGCGAGCAGGCTGGGGGGGCACAAGAAGCTGGGAGGGGACACGGCCGGGACAGCTGACCCCAACTGACCCAAGGGATATCCCACACCATATGGCGTCATGCTCAGCACATAAAGCTGGGGGAAGAAGGAGGAAGGGGAGGACGTTTGGAGTGATGGCGTTTGTCTTCCCAAGTCACCGGGAAGAAGAAGGAAGGGGGGGACGTTTGGAGTGATGGTGTTTGTCTTCCCAAGTCACCGTTACACATGATGGAGCCCTGCTTTCCTGGGGATGGCTGAACACCTGCCTGCCCATGGGAAGGAGTGAATGGATTCCTTGTTTTGCTTTGCTTGTGTGTGCGGCTTTTGCTTTCCCTATTGAACTGTCTTTATCTCAACCCACGAGTTTTCTCACTTTGACTCTTCCGATTCTCTCCCCCATCCCACTGGGGGGGAGTGAGCGAGTGGCTGGGTGGGGCTGATTTACCAGCTGGGGTTAAACCGCAACACAAACCAAAATATTTGGAATTCAACAAATAGCATCTCCTATCTATCTCTAGCCAGCAAATCATTTTGCTTTGGTTGCTTAGGTTGAATTTCATATTTTTAATCATTGAACAAGATTTCCTCCCCCCCCCGTAAGTTCAATTTTTTTAGGAAGGTGTGCTTGGATTTATTTTTTTATATTTTTTTAAAAATAGAAATCCAAACAAATGTATTAAAGTGAGGGAGAGGCAGCAGAGTGCACAAAACTGACAGAATTGGAGAATAAAGGAGACAAAAGCAAGTTTTCTTTGCTTAGCCCTTTCTCACAACTTAACTAACTCCTAACATTAGTTACCATTCAAACGCTTCTCCTACTTTCAGAGTCTCAGCCATAGACAGAACTATTAAGAAACACTAATTCTGGTTATTCTACCCCCATTTTATAAAAAAAAAAGAGGTTTGTCGTATCCACCCGTCACTCTGCTATCCCCTAGCCCCCCATTTTACACATGAATATCAGTATTTTCAACTACAATAAACTAAGTATTTCAGATTTCAGCCTTCTTGAGCAGCTTTATCAATCACTGACTTTTATAGGGAGGATCCCAAATGTTGATATAAATGTTATAAGGTTGACAGATTAAGCCAAGAATAAATAAAACTAGTACATTATTGCAGCAAGGATGCAGTCAATGTTGTGTGAAATGAGGTGGTCTCTCTATTCTGAATTGGTTTAGGAGACTGAGAAACATACAGCCATCGTTCTGAGCACAGTCAAGGCCCGCTTGACATCAATATTTAGAAATACATAAATAAATCCCAATAAGACCAAGACTTTGCTGAAGAGACGGGTTAATTGCCCGTTTATTGGGGATTTAGGGTCTATGCTTTTATCTTTAGAATGATTTGCAGAAGTACTTGGATGAAAATGGGACAATATTTTCATCAACGTTATCTCAAAAAAGTACATATCATACTGAGGCTGCAGACGTTTAAGACATTTCTGTCCCACTTTTGAGTTCTTTGAAGCTTAAATTTGACAAAAGTGTGACTACAGACTATTCAACATCGACAGCAACCTCATCTGTGTTTACCTCTGTTGAGATAACTAAGGTAGCCCCTACCACAACAGCACTAGTAGAGAACTGCAGGTTCTTTGGTAGTTGACAAACGACCACATCTCACGGACAACACGCGAGCAAGAGATGAAATTTCATGACAGAGATTCAGCAGTCAGACAATTTATTCTCACTTCATGGAGTCCAATTTTCTTTATATTGTGCTAAATCAATGGCTCGTATTACAATGCTTTATGCCATCTTGCAGCGTCAGATAGACTCCCTGTGCTTGCGTGGGAACCGGTTGCAACGGGATGCAGTTTAAGTATCTCCTTCAATTAACGGTTAAGCACAAAGAAGAAAATCACTACAGGTATTAGCTCTTTAAATACAGACATTCTTTTGCACTAATCAGCTTCTTTTTCGTTTTATTCATGATTAATATGGGGGTAGGGACTTTGTGTGTCACATCTGTCAAACAGTGAGGTTCTGACCTACTTTGCTGCTATAATAAGGACAATATTCCATCTACAGAGCACTGCAATAAAAACATCCCTTTTACCACAAATTTTTGGAGGCAATAGTGACAGTCTTAAGTGAAAGGAAATATTTTTTGGTACAGAAATGGATAGATATTTAAAAAAAATCTTAACTTTGAGAAAGTATCCCAAAGAGGCATTATGAAAGCTAGAATAAATCATGTTCTACCATAAGTTTCCCAAATACTTATTTGCCTAAAACAGGTAGAAAAATCTAAAACTAGACAGATGCATGGACATTTTTCTGGACAGATTAATAACCTTATAGTTCCCAAAACTATAATGGTCAATAACATTGCATTAGTACACTCCAGTGTATTTATTACTATGTATTATTAATACAGATATGTGCCTAGGAGATATACAGTTTGTAATTATTTTTCCTTTCAAAACATAACAGCTTCACACTGGGCTTGTTGCAGCTACAATATTTCATCTCTGAATGCTCCTTCAAATATTCTGGGGCTATGACAGAAATTTGTATTTGAACAGAAAAGCTGTCAAGAAGGTGCTGTGGTGCTATCTATCACATTTTTAATCCTGACCATACTTAGATGTTAGCGAAGCTATCTGTCCAGGACACTAAACAAAGACTGAAATTATGCCTTCTGTTCTTACACATCAAAGCCACAAAGTTAGACTGAATTCAATAGGCCTGTATTACACTCTATTAATTTCCTATTAGCTCTCAGCTATGCAAAATCCAGCCACGGTGTCACAGCGGTTTAGACATGCAACCTTGATTTCAGCATCAAAAAATGGAGCCTGTCACTTCTCATAATTTTACAGGAGATTCTACAAATGTAAATCCTTTTTCATCTTGTCATCCTTTAATGTCTTTAATGAGTTTGCTCACTAACAGTGCAGAATCTTAATTTCACATTCAGAAATATTAACAGTTACTAAAACTTTAAGCATCTGAAGTAGCTATTCAATTAAAGTGTAATTTATACATTTATAGTTAGTTTTACAAAAAGCAATGACATTTAGAGTGTCGATTTTCTTTCTTTTTCCTTCCCTCCCATTTACATTTTACGTTCCCAAGGAAAAAAAGTTGCAGTTAAAAACTGAACCTAAACCAAAATCTTTAATCAGGAGCACATTAGGTAGTATAATATGATTCCTTAGCAGTTAAAATCTAACATTTGTAAAAACAAATGGCACGCACTTGACAGGCAAATTACACATGGATTACCATTTGTTAAAATTTCATCACAGAAAATAGTTTAACTGTTGTGGATATGAGCCAAGATCAGCCTGACAAGTGCTTTACTTGAAAGATTAGCATATTCTCTTCCAGAGGTTTATGCTTAATTTAGATGCATCGACTTTTTGCCACCATTGTTGACCTTTATGTCTAATCAAAGTCCCTTTGAATCCAAATCCCCAACCTTTTATCTGTCCTGACAGCTTTTAATTTAAAGGCTTGTAATAAAGTCTATTAAAATTCAAAATGTATCTGTATTTAGAGCTTGGTTCACTTTGCTGGATTTTCAGATATGAAACTTCAAATGGGCTGATTACAGAGACTCCAAACTTTTCATTTTAAGCTTTACACCAGGCCGAAAAGGCCCTTTGGAGGGGGAAATTCATCTAGATTTTTAGTTATAGCGCACAAAGATTACATATGTGGCATAACTATAAAAAAATCAACGTCTATAAGTAGCACTGTACACAGATATTGGGTAAGTTAGGACAGCAGTTGCTTCTATGATGGTCCTGTATCGGTACTTAATTTTATATTGCCGTTTCATCCAAGGCAGCCAGAGTTTCCATATGAGACAGTGTGAATTCAGTGCAATGGCCTCCAAAGTAACTAGCCAGTGCTGCTGCACCCAGCCGTGTTACCCAGGCTGGTGCACCAAGCTGCCACGTCCCACTGTGTGGCCTGTAGCCTGCCAGGCTACATGGTGCCAATGCCACGGAGGCATTAGCACCTCCATAGCTAAATCTCTCCTGAAGGAAAACAAGGCCTCTTCCCCTGGGTCACCTGTAACTATCAGTTAGCAGAAGAATAAGATAATCATCTTTTCCATCTTAATTAAGATAATTACTTTAAAAATAGTAAGGCAATTGGGAGCAAACTGTTACAAATTTGCAGAAACTTGTGTTTCAAAGGCCTTTCTTTTTTCCTTTTTAAAGCCTCCTCCTGTTCAAGTATGCTGTTTCTTCAGTTGGAATTTTTCTATCCTCTCACAGTAGCATGTACAAATCCAAATGTTATACATCTGATTATCAGACATAATCCTACTGTTTCATCAGGCAGGTGTTATCATCAGAGAAGGAGCTGTAGATATGAAAAGGGGATTAAAAAGTAGCCTAAAATAAGTTGATGTTACAAATTCTTTTAAAGAAGAAATACATAACTGAAGTCTACAATGAAATGTGAACACAGGTGAGATTTTTTTATTTTCACATGGGTATCGGTTATAGAATTATGTAAAAAACCCCTGTACACTGCTGCCCCTATAAAGAGCACAAGTTAGTCCACAAGGGCTGAGAGATCACTCCATACAGATCTCATGGCAAGATAAGGACTTGATTTCCTTGTAGTTCAGAGAAAAAAAAAAAAAATCTAGCTTTTGAGGTATTCTATTCTTTTTAATATACACATGATTAAAAACTCTTGAATTTGTTACAGCACTGTAGCTCTAAATACAATATTTCTTAACTGGACTTAAACCATGGCTTTTTCAATGATACTCTTGTTTAATCCTTTACAGCTGCTTTTAGTCTATTACAAAAAGGCAAAACTTCTCACATCTAATTAACTCACTCTCTAATTCCAGCCCAGCAAATTATGCATCACCCTCACCTCATGCAAGTGAAATACCAGATGACACAAGGAACTTCTGAAACATACAATCTAGGACACCAGTTCCAAGGATGCATTGGAGAACTCAGAAAGGTTAGTTGCAAAATTAGCCTAGATAAATACACGAAAGAGGAATGTCTGCACTCATTTCTTAGTATTGAAATCACTAGGAGGTTGCAGGTGCAAGCGTAGCTAGGCTGCAGCAGTGGACATTTGTCTGTCTTTTATTTCCTCCTGTTGTTCATTTCACACATTCCTCCTTTCCAGAGGCTGATAACTAAAATAAGCTGAACAACTTCCATTGTTTCAGCTGCTTTCAAAATACTACCAGAAGCTTTCCAAACAGTGCCTCCAGACAGGTGTTCCTCATGTCCCAGTGCCATTTTCTGGCACTCCAGTGGGGCATGTTGCAAATGTACCCAGCGTCACCCCAAGTTCAGAACCAGCTGAGCTGCTTCTTCCTGAAACAGCTGTTGTATCATCCATAGAATTGAACGAGTACAAATTGGTTTATATAACATATACTTATTTCTTGAAAGTAGCTTTGTTTTGACCTCATTAAAGACTTATTTATACCCATAATGAATGCGTCATTAATGCATTATGCACTTTACCCTACATCCTTGACCAACAACATGAAAGTGAGAATTTCTCTGATCTTGAAACAAGCTTTAGAGTTTCTCTTACTCTACAGTTTTGTTAAATAAAATTTGTATTTAAAATAGTTTTTCCTTATAATCCTCTCTCTTTTTTTATACAACTATTAAAACATCATTTTCTTTTTCCTGTTACAATTTGTGCCTGGTCTTGATAGATAGGAGGCTTCTTATATTTCAGTCCTTGACCAAGTATTTTATTTTATTTAAAAAAAGATTTAAACATCATTTTACCTAGAGATAAATAAGCAACTAAATAAAAGCTGAACCTCATATTTCAAAGAATTGTCCCAATAAAAGAAAAAATCATCAACAAATATGATTACCCTAACCAAAGAAAAGAGCTTAATAATAAACAATGCACTCAGAGGCTTAGATTCTATGGTGATAGAAAATCTCTCAAATCTAACAGTGGTTTATATATCTACAGAGATGTAGAATTCCTCAGATGTTAAAAACAAAAGAAAACAGCACAGCCAAAACGAAAAAACAATTCTGCAGCTCTGGAGTAAGGCTTTGCAAGGGTTTAGGGAGACGTTCAAAACACCACCAACATAAGCTAAACATCCATAGCTGTCAAACACTGGGTTTTACAAATTACTAGTCAGCCTATTTGACCTGATTTTCCTGGGTTATTTGCAAGCATTTATGCAAACCTCTCACTGCATCCTGTAGACAGAAAGAAGAAAAATGGGACAAGATGATGGGACCAGTTGGACATCATCATCATTTTCAGAATACATCATTCCTCTGACGCATTTCTCCCCTGCTTTATCACTGGTTTTTTTGTCAATGTTTGTGCGTTAACATCACTGAGAAAGCCTTACTGCTGATTCTCGCTGTGATTTTAAATCAGCTTGTATAATATCTGTTTACATAGATAAACGTGCAAAACATTGCTGCCTGATTTGCCAAATGGTCTTCTATTAGCAAGCTCTTTCTGCGTGGAGAAAAAGGAACACCTCCAACCTGTGCTGCATCAGACAGGAGGTGAGGTTAAGTGCTAAGGTAGTTTTTCTTTGTTTTTTTCCTTTGCAATATTTTGTATGCATTTGTCACTTGATTTAGGAAGCAGTTTATTTTCCGAAGTAAGAAGGCACATAATTGCTCATTAAATCTAATTACACAGATTCAAGTTTTAAAGTTCATCCTTATGGAGAGAATGGAATGTGGCCAGTATTGTCAGCTGGTTTCCTACACCGTGCAAAAAAAAAAAAAAACCAACAAACAAATTTTGATTAAGAGTGCTAAATGATTTCAAGAATACTCTTTAGACCGTTCAAGGCCATAAGGGTGATGTTTCAGAAAACAAAAAATTCTAAGAGCAATCTTCAAAATACAGTCTTTGGAGACCTCAGCTCCAATTGTTATCACAGACAGACTGAATCTGCTTCCAGGGACTCATGTTAAAATTTCTCCTTTTCACTGTTCTCTGCAAGAAAAAAAAAAAAAAAAAAAAAGGCTGACTTGCATACACTGCTCATCTCTTGCTTTGAAGAGAATTGGAAGAATTCATTTCCAATTTTTTTTTTAACGTTCTTTATATGGTTGTATGCAATTGCTAATCAAGGGATAAGTTAATTTTCATAACAGCCCCAGGTAGACGGAACAGCTGTATTATTCCCATTTTATGGATGAGGCACAATAAGCATCAGGTAAACAAAACGTCTGTTCATTTTAGATGCAGAATTTGAGGATGTAGGACCTCATTGTTTACATAATAGTATTTTCTGTTATTAGAATCATAGAATAATTTGGGTTGGAAGGGACCTCTAAAGGTCATCTAGTCCAACCCCCCTGCCATGGACAGGGACATCTTCAACTAGATCAGGTTGCTCACAGCCCCGTCCAGCCTGACCTTGAATGTTTCCAGGGATGGGGCATCCACCACCTCTCTGGGCAACCTGTGCCAGTGCTTCACCACCCTCAGCATAAAAAATTTCTTCCTTAGATCTAGTCTAAATCTACCCCCCTTTAGTTTAAAGCCATTCCCCCTTGTCCTGTCGCAACAGGCCCTGCTAAAAAGTCTGCCCCCATCTTTTTTTATAAGCCCCCTTTAAGCACTGATAGGCTGCGATAAGGTCTCCCCAAAGCCTTCTCTTCTCCAGACTCAACAACCCCAACTCTCTCAGCCTTTCTTCATAGGAAAGGTGTTCCATCCCCCTGAGCATTTTCGTGGCCCTCCTCTGGACCCGCTCCAACAGGTCCGTGTCTTCCCTGTGCTGAGGGCTCCAGAGCTGGACGCAGTACTCCAGGTGGGGTCTCACCAGAGCAGAGCAGAGGGGCAGAATCCCCTCCCTCGACCTGCTGGCCACGCTGCTTTGGATGCAGCCCAGGATACAATTGGCCTTCTGGGCTGCGAGTGCCCATTGCTGGCTCATGTCCAGCTTTTCATCCCCCAGTACCCCCAAGTCCTTCTGGGCAGGGCTGCTCTCAATCCCTTCATCCCCCAGCCTGTATTGATACTGGGGGTTGCCCCGACCCAGGTGCAGGACCTATTAGCACTTTATGTTTTCAAAGCACAGCTCCCAATGCACTACAAGGTGTCAGTGCTCAGTATTTCTGTAAACCAGGCCCCGATTATTAAGTTAGACAGCAACAAAATGAAAAACAGACAGTTGGTGACTATCTGTGAAACCCTTTTTTCCTTGTGTGACATAAGAGCTTTGCGGCAGAGGGCAGGACACAACCAGTTCTCCAGCAGAGCATTCAGTTGCCTTACATGAGACTTTCTTTTCCTCACAGTCCTCTGCATCGTTCCCTTAACATTCTCCATCTTCTGTAACCAACAATTTGGGGGCAATAGAGAGAAGATACACCTGTGTGATACAACCTATTCCAAAGTAACCTTATCACATCTATTCAGGCAGCTTTGCAAATATGGGTGTTAGCCATCCTGCCTATGATTCCCATCAGAGTACTCACACCCTACCTCTGACGGAAAAACAAAGAGAGATCTCATGCTAGATTATTGTCATTGTTTTGATATGGAAGGTAGTTCAGTTCTCTAAAGGATGCCAGAAATAACAAGTTCATAAATGTACATGAAGGGAATCTTATGATTCTGAAAGTACCACCACAAATTTCAAACATGCTTCAGAATAAACTCAAAGATCTGCAATGTGCCACCAGTCTAAGCAAAAATGACATCGATATAATTATCCATACTTCAGGGAGATATTATCATTTTAGCTAATTAAGTCAAAATGTCAATGAAGACAAAGGAAATTGAACTTTTTCTGCAAGATTTCCAGAATCTCAGGGGATAATTTCAAAAACTCAAATGCTATATCCAGCGGAATATTCAGCATGGTTAAGGACAGAACATTTAATATTAAAAGTAGACAATTTTCCATAAAAATCTGGTTTATATAAAAGACTAATCAAAATATTCATTTCCTGTTTGTAACTTAACTGAAACTACAAAGCCATAAAATATGTCTAATGGTTAAGCAGCAATAAAATACTTAATGAGCCAAATGATGCTTTCTAATGTCACTGCTCCTGATTTGCATTATGGGGGGAAAAAAAAAACCAAAGCAAAAAACCCCAACCAAAAACCCCACCACAACTTGGATGCAATTCTCAGTTGAAATATTGCTTTCTCTGCCTGGAGAAAGAAGCTGTAGAGTTGCCTTATATAGTCTACTGGGTATTCAGGAAGAAGACAGGACATACAACACTGTTCCCTTGTCTTTCTGGGTGGGAGCTAGAGACGGTGAGGAGTACAAGCTACAGTAAAAGTCAGCTGGGGCAAACATTAGAAAATTGTTCTTTGAAGCTCATATCTGTAGAACTGAGATGTGAGGCTGGACCTAGTAATTCTAAACCAGAATACAGAAATGCAAACTACTTGATTCCCAAAAGCCATGCCGCACTAACAGTGGTAGATCTACCTATGGAGAACACCTATATGCTGGGGAAGGTTTTCCAGGAGCGCTGCACTTGAAATAATGTTTCCTAGTTGTGAGCACTCAGGTAACATCAAAGTAGTACCAGAACAAGAAGTGAACTTTTTCTATTCTCGGCTTAGCTCTCCATAATACAAGGTTTAGAAGGCACCTAAAACCAGTCTCTATCTGCCACTCTTTAATTAACAGCAAAAAGCATATAAACAAGCCCTGGGAACATACGTGCAGGAGGCACAATGTGCTATATCTGAGACACTATTAAAATAACGAAGACAAAACCTGATGAGATTTTCTATATATTGTAAGAGATGTCTTTTGTCGGTATTGGAGACTACTTAAAAGAAAAGAGCTCTTCAGCTTTTCATTACTGGTTTGAGGCTTTGCCAACTCAAGAGCCTGCACCATCTCATTTTTGAAATAGGACCTGGAATGACCACTGGGATTAAGGTCTGCAAAAAGAGCTAATTGTCTAATTTATCTATAGAAGCCTTTCAGGAGACCAAAAAATAATAATAGTACTACATATTAAAACATCCCATTTGATTATCTCTAGTCCACAGGTTTTTAAGGGAGGAATGCTGTCACCAGTAACACAAGGACCTGGAGCAATGGCCTAAAATTCTAAAAACTTTTGAAGTTTGAATTTCCAGGACAATCAAATCCCACTGGAAACTGAAATCAAGTTGTTGGTTTGGCCTTCTTAAGCAAACCCTTTGTATAGGTCTTGAAAAGCAGCTTTTACTTTCACCACATTAAAAAACAACACCTGATTATCACCTTAAGAGTCCCTTATGTTCCTGATTATGGCAACTCCATGCCACGGGGCAGGGATGGATTAGTTCAGCATGAGGTAATTCCACAGTCATAATGGCTAAAGAGCACGCTACAGAGACACCCATGGGAATTTACTGGTTCAGGCTGGTCTAAGCTAAGAGGTTATTTGCGTATATTTCATTACAACAGACAGTTATGCCAGAGGATATCTTTCTGGAGAATTTGTGTTGATGGTTTTCCCAAGCTGATCGTGAGGAAGAGGTCAAATTATTCTCCTTCAACATTTACACTGCGTTTGTCACCATCCAATTTTGGCTCACATACAAATATAAGGCTATTCTTTAGCCCAACCTCCAGGAGCAAGAAAAGCTCTCTGTTCCTTTTGCATGACTCTGGAAATGAGAAAGGAAGTTTTCTCAGAGGATGTAGGTCATAACTATGTCCCCTACCATCTGGTCCTTGAAACCCAGTAAAGGAGGCTGAATATATTGCATTCCAGCAATCTCCATTGACAGACAGTCCCTCAAGGACTGCAACTTACCAGTGAAGTTTAGAACAACCTCCAAACTTCTCTAAGCACCACCAGAGCTACAGAAGTCTTATATTGGCTGGCTCAGTAGGAAACTATAACCATCTCCTTCATCTGCTTCCCCTTTTACTACAAGCTAATCTGTATGTATTTGCATTCAGAAACCATTCATACCTAAAACTCGACTATTTTTTCATGTAATCCTCTTAATCAGTGACAGAGCATTTATATATTTAATTCTAGACTACATTTGATGGTGGTTGATACTTTAATTAGCTATTTACACATGGTAAAAATTACAGGAGTAATTAAGGATATTCAGATTAATTAAAAGCATTAGGCAGTATTAAATGTGAGAGAACAGATTTTAATTAAGTCTTTCAAATATTTTTTTATAATCTCTTCTGTTGAGAAATAAACTATAGTAACACAATTATGTCTGAATCAGATAGCTTTGCACTATCACCACCATAATGTTTAAAAAAAAAAAAGCCAAAAGCAGTGAATGAACTTATTCTTTACTGTTTATTAAAAATCCTATCCATACAGATTAACTTACTGTTCTCTCCATCTATTTGTTTTACCAGTACTGATGCAGAATGACTGGTAGTAAACCGAACTGATTGAAATGCTGTCTTAGTCTCACTGTTGCTTATTTATACTCTTCTAAAACTTTTGAGAGAAATACCTTTTAACCTGTCTGAAAAAGACTATTCAGAGAAAGATCCCTCCTTTATCTCCTTAAAACTAAGCATAATCCAGAGGACTGTAGATACCCTGTGGACTCCAGCATCGCTGTTCAGACACTCTTTGGGCAAATCATGCCATCACGGATGTGTTACTGTGTGTATGGCTCCCAAGCTTGTGTTTGCGGAAGGGGCGGTACCGAGATGCACCGCGCAGCAACTGCACTTCGCCAGCTGCTGTCTGGGGAAATCTGTAACACGGTGCTCTGCTGCCCAGCGCAGACCCGCCAAGAGTGACAGCTTTCTCCTACACTGAATCATCGCTTGTGGGCTGAAAAAAAAAATAATCACGTGAAGCACACGAAAACACTGAGGTGAAATATCAGTTTTGTGATTATCTACGCACAGACTGTGTCCCAAAGCATGAAACCTGCTTAGTAATGGTGGACTGAAATAACCAAGAGGAAAAAGCAACAGGCTGAGACTTGGATCCCAGAATAAGAAAAGCAAAAGGCTTGCAGGTACCAGAAAACCTGGCATCATGGTTGGCGAACGCCACCTCCACCAACATAATTCCCCTGCAGTTTCCTTGGTTAAATTACCAAGAATAAGATATAATATTATAAAGCAAGTAGCACAAGGTCGTTTAGGTCAAGCAGTTTAGGGTGTTGGAGCATACAAAGAAGCAAATGGTGCAACTATTCACATTCAGACTATCAATGAGTGCTACTAAGTCATATAGCTCTTTCCAAATATCATGATGTAAGTTAGAAGGCTTTTATATTCAGTGTTCCTGCTGTACATATGCAAGCCAGAGTAAGATATTTAAGTTCTTTTACTCACGAGTCATCCACATGAATGCCGGTGCTGTTTGGTCCATTCCCCTATGTTCCAGAATACTATTTTGTCCTACTTTTGTATGTATACAAAATTAGAATTGTAAGTTGCATCAATTTTAATCTTTAAATTGGTTTTATTTACAACCTCTAAAGTTCCTTGATTATTTCTAGTAACATTTGCATCAATGTTTGCTTAAATTATTCATGACATTTCAGTTATATCATTGGGTGCTTCAAAGTAAAACTCAAAGTAACTTTTCTTTCCTGAGAACAAAGATATATTTTCCTTGCTCTCAAGCAGAAATTCATAGGAAGATGAAAGAAATGCCAAGAATTGTTAATAAACAAATTTGTGGAGTAAATTATAAACAGAAATATGAAAATATTCCCAGTAGAAATAGAAAACTATCTCTAAAAATGCCTCCAAACACCAATTAAGCCTATCCAATTAGGATAATATTTGATTTATCTAGGTCAGGACTCAAAAAATTTTTTGCTGCCTAAGTAGCATCTGAATGACATGCTCTTCCCTGTGTGGGACATGCCACTGGAGAAAGTTCTACTGCCACGAGCCAGACCCAGAGGAGGAAAGAGCCACTTGGAGACCCACTGTGTGCTGCAGAGTAGCTGCTGAAGGGATGCTGCTTTGGGCTGTGGCGTTGCCCTCGTCTGCTCCAGCCTTGGGGCTCAGGCCTGAGGGATCGGGGGGGTCAACAAAGCAGGAGATGGGGCAAGTGCAGGGACTGCAACCTCTTTCATGTCCCTGCTGTCTTCCCCACCCCGCCTCCAACAGATACACTCTTTTCCTTCAATATATGTAAAGCAAAGGAAACTATATAAAAGCACGTAACAACAGCATTTGCATGCATTTCTGCTTTTTTTAAAGATGAGAAATTGGAATTGTAATTCTTCACCCTTAAACTGCTAGAAAACGTAAAGCAGGTTTCAGAACCCTGTAGATTTCATTCACCACAATCTTATTTTCATGTTCTGACATTGAGACAAACAGCGTATTTGTATATCACAATGGAAGAGCAGGACATTATGAAACTCCTGATTCAAAGCCTTCAATCAATACTCTAAATCAAAAGCCTCTCTTCTTTCAGTAAATACCTATAACGACAATTTTTGGTGAATGTAAGCAAGGATATTTATGAATGAAATGCAACTTCACAGTAAATAAATCAGCTATTCAATTTCACATTATGAAATTGGTGGTAACACTTATTTCGTAGGACTGAGGTGAATTATTCCTCAAAAAAAACCCAACACAGGAAAAGCACAGACTTATTTTTGATAGTAATTTAGCTTCCTCAGATCGTTTCCTCAAGTGCATGATTAAACATATTTATGTATTCACAACACTTTTATGATTTCACACCAAATCATGTGAAGTTTCATATAGCTTTGAATCACAACCAAGTGGAATTGTGTAAAAGGCTGCCAATATTTGCCTGAAACACCACATTGAGACAATAGCAGTTGATCCCAATACGCAAATGATAAACAGGTCACAACCGCTTACTGAAATAGGTGGTTTCTTATTTCACCAGGAGAAAATAGAAAAATGTGGTTTAAAAAGAAGTTTGGACTGAGCAGCCTTCCTTGAGGAATGATTTCACTGAAGGGTAGAAAAAAAGGTAGTGCTAAACTGTATTTCCCTTACCATCAGTTTTTGCATTAGAAAGTTAAGCAGCAGCAGTTGAAAATTAAAATTCTGATTAAAAAACCCAAAATGATTGCTTTCAGGATGCCTCATACCCCTTCTTTCTCCTGTATTGAGTCGCCCTAAGAGGTAGTCTCTCATAAACACAGAAGATCACAAGTGAAGGATAAACCAAGGGACTGGTGGCATGACGCGATCACCAGCCGTAGAGGATATTGCGGACATGAGGCACGCGAACTACAGGTCTGATAAAAGACCTCCGTACTGGGTCCAAACCAATTTCTTTAGTTCAGCCAAAGACTTCAGTAGTTCTGCAAGAGGAGATTTTAAGGAAGAGAAGGCAAGACAGAGAAAGGATTACAGTAAGACATTTTTGCTTTTCCATTTCTTGTTTGTTGTCTTTAAACTTACCAAGGGAAGAGAAGAACCATCATGGAGGGAATATTATTTTTAGTGATATTTCCATTAGCCAAAGTGTGAATGATGTTGTCATCATCTGCCACATTGACAAGAGTGGGTGAAAGCCTTAGAAATAAAATTCACATTTTAAAATCTACAAATATTTACTTTATGGTAATGGAAACAAGGAAGGGATGCAGTGAAAAGTACAAACTTATGTTAAGTTGTTAAAACTGTTCAGGCTTAAAGAGATCTTGAATCTTGGCAGGTGCACATAGATATCTTAAAAAATAACTGTTATTCTATGCTAAAGATCTTGAAGAAATAGTCTGGAAAAAAAAAAAGAAACATCTGCTAGGCATTATCTGAGTAGAAATAAATGACTAATGGTGTAAAGCTAAGGCGACAGATGGTCCACACTTCACAAGCTAGCCTGAGACATAGAATGAGCTCAAGCAGTTCTTCAGGCCTAGGTTGGTAGAATAGCACAGTAAGCAGATAATTGCATTTGTTTGAAATGTTTTGGTAATATTTTCTTCATAAATCTCTTGCATTTTCTTATAGTAGTGTCTGTCATCCTAACACTTTTATTTGATCCCAACATAATTAGAAGATGCCAAAGAAATATTAGAAGGCTACAATATACCCAAAGGAAAAAGGTGAGATGGGGAACACATTTAGTTCTTAAACTACACATCATGGGAGTGAAAATGTCCGATATAGGCAAACCAGCAAATTAGAAATGTATGTGGGAAAAATAAAGTTTGGACTTTAAAATGTAGAGAGTGGGAGAATTTTAAAAGGCAGTATATTAACATTTCTTTCTTAAGATGCTGTTCAAGCATACTGTTCCAATCTTAAAGATCGGTAAATTAAAATTTACTTGAATAAGCATGCTCTTGTAGCTACATTAGAGACTTACTCACAAGGTGACATATAACTTCAGAGATGAAAACTGCCAACCTAGTTAAATTTTATTAAGGCAGTCACATTCTTTATATATGATCACACTGCAAGCATTGCCAATTAAAATTAGATCATTTGACCTTCATTGGGGAAAAAAACCCCTTCATCCAGCTAAAAAAAAAAGTAAAAAAATTTTTTAAGATATCTACACACAGAAGGAAGACAAAGGTTTATTTCTACTTCATAGTTCAAATAGCCATTATTCTTTGTGCTCTTCAAGATCTTGAACCAAAATTTTAAAAGTCAGGAGGGTCTGCTAAAGCAATTAATGGGAAGGAAGCACTACCTTGTCTAAAAATGAAGATTTTCTCATGGCCTGCAAATAAGTCAGAGTTGAGGTTCAATTTTCACCGACAAAAAGTTAAAATTTATCCACATTAGTGTTTGGGATATCACATTTGCTTTTGAATTTTAGCTTTTGCAGTAAATTGTGTTTGCAAACAGTACTCTATGGCAACCACTAGAGCAGGCCCCAAGAAATAAACATTTGATTTCAGATCTTTTGTTCCTGAACTCTGGCTTGTGTGAAAAGGATAAGAGACGTGCAAGAGAAAATTCTGCAAACACTTAGTTGTCATAATTTCAGAGGTAAAACTGAACAACATCTTATAACAACTTCTTATGAGAAACAGCTAAGTGGAATATTATTCTCGAAACGTGCAGTGCTGACTGTTAGAACTGTTTCTTGGTACATGGGTAGACTAGAGACCTCACAGTCACTCATACTGAATAAGCTTTAGTGACATCTATTGAATGACTAGTTCTTCTCTTTTTCTCTGTAATGTTTTAGTATCTATCTTCTTTCTGCTGCACTAGAAGGACTTTATTATAAAGCTGGGAAACCATTTCTTTTGTTGTCAAGATAAATATTGACCAAATCAGCAAAATAAAAGCCTTGGATTTTCATCAATTTGACTCTAGCTGCACTGTATTAGGCACTGTATGAACATATATATTAGGATGCATCATCTTTTCATATATTCACAAAATATCTCACTAGGTATTTGACACAATCTGTACTAACAACATCAATATTTCAGCTATTTTTAAGGATGCTTCCTAGAGAAAAATTAGAGTACTGAACAGCAGCAGCAAATGACCTTTGATATGCACGTGTATGCATTTATAAACTACCAGCTGTCAAGACAAGAAAGCTGATCTCACATGAAAAGCATTCCCAGACAGTTCTGGGGGAAAAAAAAAACAAAGAAACGTCTTACTCCTTCACTGCACCCTTTCCCCAGTTACAAATAAATAAATAAATAAATAGAACACAGCAGCGAGTGAGTTAATGGCCATTTATCTGAAACAAGAAAGAAGGAAAAAAAAAAAGAAAAAAGAGCTTTTTTTCTCTCCCTCTCATGATTCACATTCTTGGCTTTACAAATTTGGCTCTGCTTCTGACGACATATGATGCAGCTGTAAACAGCAGTCCTTGTTATCAGGACAGGTCCATATCAGCTCTATTTAATAAAGCGAGAGTTGTGGTTACTTTCCGTCTCTCCGATTTGTACATTTTCTTCCTCCCCAGAGAGCTCTTGGGTGCGACGCTTTCTTTACCTGGAATCACTCCAGAGCAGTCGCCTACCGTTTGTTCAGCATCTGGTTTTGAGCTGGCCCCAAGGTGGTTGAGGTGGTAGGACTAAGAAGTACCACCAAGCTCCAATAACTCCACTCTAATTAATTAGGGACTTTGGGGCACAAAAGGGATGCTTTACTTTTAACATTTTTATTGAAACATCTGCCCTCAGATAGTTGACTTACAGGAAATCCTGGGCTAACTGTACCCTTTCACAGCTGCCAGAGCTGACATTTCAGCTTCTTTTCTACTCCACAAAGTGAATATCTCATTAGGGACTGTTAAGGGTCTGTTTGTGTGCCATGGTTTTGAGGGAATTTTTACCGCACTCTCTGCGATGAAACATTTGACAGTGCTAAGGCGCACTGAAGTTATGATTCAAATAAGGATGTTCATCGAAATTGCTAGAAACCTTAAAACACAGCTTGTGAAATGCTTGTGAAAGCAGCTTGTGAACACGGTGAAAAAGTGAGATATGTGAAAAAAACAAATAAAGCAAGGGTGGGTGAATAATAAGCGATGAAAGCTCAGAGGTATGCAGCTCCCCAGATCATGGTAGCCTACGCTATATACCTTTATTCTTCAGGTAAATAAGTAACTATGGCCTCATTGATTTATTGTCATGAAGGCATTATCTTTGACCACATGATAAAATGCAGAGGAGGAAAATCTACTTTTTCCAGAAAGAAAAAGAAAGGCTAATCCTAAAGTTTCTGAAAGAGGTGAAGACTGAAAGTCCTCTGGAAACCTTTTAGTGCTATTCTTATCCCCTTACCTGCCTCACACACAGTAAAGAAAGAGAAGTATATTGCGCTAAAGTTAATTAGTTATGTTTTTTAAATCCTCAGTGTAGACTAAAACTAGAAACAGAAGCAAAACCTGCACAGTTGTTGCTGCCTTGGTGGTGGAAAGGCAACCACAAAGTGCTCTCTCAAGCCCCTCATTCGTACCCCAAAGCCTGATGTGACACAGTCTTTGCTGCCATCGCTATGGCCCCCGCTCCTCAGCCACTTCTTTCGCCCTTCTGTCAAAAGCCTTTTACGCAAAGACTCTTTCTAAATAAAGAACTCCTCTACTGGTCTGGACAAAGGTCCCTTTCAGCCCCCGGTAGGATATGCTTTCGATGCCGACAGGCTTTTTCCTGCACCTGGAAAATTTTATCCCTGCTGCTTCTTTTGCTTTCATCTCTTTCACGACAGCAGCTTCCCCAAACAGAAGCGACAGGGCACTGATACGATTTTGCTCTCTTCACAATATTCATAATACAAGGGCAATACTTGGGTACAGCTCCCTTCTCAAAATTCACGTCTAAATGCCTATGTTACAAACAACTGCTTCTGTTCCCACACGGAACAGACTTGCCACAACTATGGGGCCAGGGAGCCCCTTACAGGTTCTCACTCACTGTCTAGAGAGGACTACTCAGTTTCTAAAGACTATATTTCCAGGAGTATTGACGCTTCTTAACCAACGCACACCTGAGCCATTTGTCTTTAAGTGATTCTGTCAAGAGAGTTTGGGCTGTCCTGATGGTGTTACTGCACTTCTATATCTTCGGAAGTAATTGGGTAACTTGCACTAGGATCCACTGCCACACGACAAACTTTCCTGCTCCAAAAAATATCTTCCACAACCCACCTTATTGTGGCAAAGTATTAACGTGGAAATTTTCTACTTACAAAATAAGCATGTTATTTAATTAAAAAAAAACAAAACAAAAACCAACCTTGCCTAACAAGTACTGAAAAACAAATAACATTAATAACTTGGTCGATGGTTTGTCACTGTCTGTTCTTACCATAATACAATCCAGTAAATGAAAATCTGGTGGAAAAAGCAAAGTACCAAGCCTTAGAAACACTCGTTCTTACAAACAGCTATAGCTTCGAAATGACAGCGTCCCTATTAACAACCTATCTGTTTAATCCCCTGACTGTCAAATGGTGAGCGTAGAAAAAAAGTTTGACAATGCAGAATCCAGCTGCAAAACTGCATATAATGAGAGCAGGCTGTAACATCGCACTCTCTTCCTTGAGGCTAATCACTTTATAATGAGTTTAGTGAGAAGTACCTATGCAATAAGTTGTAGCTGACAGCAGCCCAAGGGAACCTCTAAGTGCTAAAAATTAGCTGCTGAGGGATGTTGAATCTCATCTTTTTGAAGACAGAAAACGGGTTTCTTTCTAAAATACACGCAGTTTAAAGTAGACATAAATCAAACAGATGGTAAAAAATTTGTTTGGCTATGGGCTTTATCCTGTTTTTATTCTTTCACTCTTGTGAGGTAACAGATACTTGAAAAAGAGTAAAATTAGTCATCCTGCTAGAGATCCAATTATACTAATTTGTGACACTATACTACTTGGGATTCAAAAAAGGCTGTTTTGAATCAACTAGCCTTGGTGAGCTATACAGCCTAACAGAGGGAGACCTCTACTCCCTTCTCTGAGGACAGAAACTCAGAGGACAAAATTCCTCCCAACCAGATTCGGAGTTGAATTATGCCCCTCTTTTTTTTTTTTCCCCAGTAAAACCTCTCTATATTGTTCTGTACTGCCAATACATTGGTTTGCCAACTAGAACAATTAGTTGCTATCATTATATACCATATTACACAAATTTAGGTTATCTGGGAAAGCTGTGGTTCTAGAAATAAACACTTTAATATTGCAAAGCATAAAGCTAGGAAGAAGTTCAGCCCTTTGGAATCCAGGGCTATGAAACATGAGGAAAAAGAATTCTGAAATAATGAACTGGTAATACATACAGTTATAGAATCTCTGAATTACAAAACCACTCATTCTTACATGAAAATATTGCTTTTGCTACTGAGATCACTGTAATGATGGACACTGCACCTATCTTTGCCAATATCTTTTCAGGGTGAGATGATAACTGTTTAGTTACTAGGGAAAATATTTAATAATAGTTGTAATAGCTACTAGGGAAATGTACAGAGCTTACAATACCTGTTCTAGAAATTTGACTAATATATTTTAAGGATATTAAATAAAACACTTTACAGACTAACCCAACATTCTTTAAAGAGAAAATGCCATAGGAAACTTATTCATTGCCTGTTAGAACATTTAGGTGAAATACTGCATGTAATTCCATCCCAGCCTTCACGGAACAAATGCGTTCATCAGCTACCTGAGATTAGCATTCCCTAATCTATTATCTGTATGCATAACACCTGTTAATCACATCTACTTAAGAAATAACAGAGTTATATTTCAATTTACCCCAAAATGCACAAATATGTATAATTTAACAGAATCACATAGCCAGTTACTTGGGTATTACTTGACGAATACGGACAATATAGCATAAATCTAGAAAACCGTGTAACTGCATCTAAAATAATCATTCCAAGCTCTCTACAAACTGGTAAAAAACTATTATGTTTTGACATACTGTAATTATACCTGACACAACTACATAGTTAACTGTGATCCTAATTTGCATATCTACCTACATTCATAAACATCCTGCTCGTTATATTTTACTCCAGGTTGCCCTTTTATCTAAACATTTACAAAATATAAACCCACACTTATTAGAACAATTTCTTCATCTATAGTATAGTAGAATGTTCAAATGGTAAGGAAAAAGACTTCCATTTTGCGCAAGGAAAATTATCTTCTAAAATTTTTGAGAATACGACAAATTATTCAACCTGAATTTTAACACTTGTGAATGAAGGACTTGGAATTAGTTCACGTTAAGTTTTGTGTCATCAAATCCTACCGAGATATGAAAAAAATTGATTTAAGAGTTTACTCAATTAATTTTTCTCTTTTTTATATTTATGGTTTTCAATGAGATCCGAAGATGTATTTTCAGAGACACAAGAAGTCTTTAAAGAAGTCTGACAACAGCTTAGTTTTCCAGACCCAGAGCATTCAAAAAAAGCTTCAAATATGAAATACTGGCTGCTTATCTGAATTGGAATCCACGTCCAAACCATTTCAAGTCAGTCATTATATCTAGCAGCCTTTAGGTTGTTTTAGTAATCGGTAACATGGACTTCATTTGGAGACGGGATGAAGTTCATAATTCCATTACAAGGGTGACTGCCCAATCTACCGAATAAAATAGACATAAAAGGTAAAATAAACAAAATTCCACCTTACTTTAACAAGATTCTTTGGCTTAAAAGAGGTAAATTTAGTCAGCTTGCCCACAAATAGGTGCTGAAAATGTAGATATTTATCACTTAAATCCAAATTTAATTGTAGCATAAATTCAATTTAAACAGTGCACTGAGTTACAACTATGTTGTAGTAACTGAAAACATGATTCATCCATGCTTAATAGTTAACACTAGTATGGGAAGAAGATTAATATTTGAAAAATGACAACTCTTTGAACTCATGAGCATGCTCGGTAGAATTCTGCCATCAAATAGAGTAGTAAAAAAATTGCAAAAACACTTCCTACATTGTTGCAAATTAAAGCAATAATTGTTGGTCTATTTTCCAGGAAATATTGATTGCTAGAGTTGATGCTGCAATTAATATCTACCAAGATGCACCAACGTCAATTAAATTATTGTAAATTAAATCTCAGAAAGATAATAGGTATTAATTTAATATTAGAACACCAAAGAGTAAAAAGTGGGAAATAAACAATAGTGAAACTAATTTAATTTAGTAACGCGGGAAGAAATTGTAATGATTATATGAAAACTGCTGTCATGTCATGGCAGATATAACTAAACCAGTTTAATTTCCATTAAATATTTTTAGATTCAGTTCAACACGTTTGCTAATTGTTTTACAAGATCACCAAACTTCAGTCTCAAGAAGGCAAGTATATACGCCCACAGCAAACAAACTGACTTCTCTGAGATTCTGCAAGTTGTTGAAGCCCAATAGCACACCACAGATCGGGGCTTATGCCCCTACATTCAAGAAAATATTTGTTTCTGATCTACTGAAATAGGACACACTCTGGAATCTAAACCCTGCTTCAGATCTGCCACACAAACATGGAGGCTATCAAATAGTGTATTGTTTCTGATAGTATTCTGATAAACTGTTCCAAAGCACAGCAAACTCGGTCTTCACAGAAAAACTTAGCAAAGAGAAGAATTGGCCCAAACCTTCCTTTCAAAGGCCACTCATTTCGTTGGAGTTTGGATACGTGCATTTGTCTCAATTGCTGCTGTTCAGCAAATTTATGTTTTAAATTATCGGTGAGAAGTAAACCATTCCTACCAGCAGCAGGAGATTTTTTGCTATGTGGGGCAGGTGTCCCCCTCCTAAAGCTCCTCCAGGTGCTCCGTACTATCGCCTTCACTCTCTTTCCCAGATCTACTTTTCCTGGTCCTATACATCTTCTAGACTCAGCACCTTAGAGATTTAACTCCTTTTCCTCGGTAGCATCTGCAGCAGGCTGAAAGACCCAAGTTTGCTCCAACCCATTTCTTTTATCCTTCTCACAGCTCTATCAGAAAATTACTTTTGTAAAACAGAGGCTATTCACAGCATATACGTGGTCCTTGACCTGACAGGTATAAATCTCTCTGACATGGGGAAAAACCAATCCCTACCTTACTGCTTTGGAGGAAACAATTGTGCTCTCCTTGGGTATTAGCTCTCGGTCTTAACTACATCATTAAATGAGGTGAGAGAAGGTACCAGTTAGACAAACTGACTTTTGCTTATTAAAAGCATTACAATAAACACTTGTCATTTGCTCTCACACAGAACAAAGATGACCAAAGAGCTACACCACAGCCTGTATTTCAGTTTCTTACACAGCCATCAACGCCATCATTTAATTTAGAGTCTGTATATACTTAGACTGAAATGGGTCTAAACAAAAGCAATTGTTTTGTCGCAGTCTTGGAAGTAAGCCAGATACCTAAACACTCAAAAAGGTTTTAGAAAAGTAGCTCTTTCAGGGGGTACAAAGGAATTTCCTGAAAATGCATACACCTTTCAAAGGGAAAACATTTATATAATCTGTACTAAGATGGAAACTAACCATGGAATGGGAAAAGAAATAACCAACAAAACCACAACCAGTTTGACTTTCTGCTGCGATGCAATGTCTTCCAACAATTAACAGTCTTTTTCTGTACAAGCTAAAAAATTTGGAGAAATATCCAAACTTCTAGGCATACGTTTTAACTAAACCAAATACATGCATTTAGAGGAATATGCACCATTAACCAATCGGGGGAACTAGAAACCCAACAAGATGATAGAATACCAGCAATCGTCGCTCGCTTTGGCATGAGCTATTTGGGGAGCATATTTGGTTTCTTGCTATAGAGGGATGCAAAGTATGCTTTCAGCCTGTTGCAAAACCATTATAAAGGTCTGCTTATGCTACCACCATAGTAAATTAAGTTTTTCTTTACTGCAGTTGTTTCTACTTCATTGTTATATAAACATAGGCTCTCCAATAAGTTTTTGCTTTGCTCCAGCCGTGAAAAATGCCCTTTGAGGACAGCAGCTATAACAAAGTTACCAACCAAAAAATCAAAAAAGACCATGGTTAGTAGAAAAAAAAAATTTTGCATTCTCTCCATTGCTGTTTGCAACTGAGACTGAACATATGACTGCTTTATGTGACACAGAATAGGTAGATTTATTAACTAGTAAATACAAAGCCCCGTAAAAGGTTAAATCTTCAAAGAATGTTTTCCTGGTGTCTGTCACTAAGTAAATATAATCTATAAATCACTCCAAGCTTAAATGGCAGGGACAAAACCCACTGTTATAATTACAAGCCAAAGACATTAAAACACACTAGCCGCTTCATGAATAAATACATATGGAAAAATCTCACACTTGTAGTTGTTACTGGTACAGCTGCTCCCAGGGGCGAGATAATAACTAGGAAGAAACAGACTTGCACGCTCAGCAAAAATGGAAAAGTTTATGTACCAAAAATCAGTTACATAGTCACATATCTTTTTACTGGCAAGCAACGAACAAACGGGTCAACATGTTTTGGCATCTAACCACCTCCCTCAGGACCCAGTGAGCGAGGCATCAGTGGCAATGCACTAATTTTGGCATACAGCTAAAATACTGCAACCATGCGCACGTTAAAAGGTCAAGAGAAGATCTGTTTTTATATGAGGCCATTTCTGCATTGCACCAAGTTCCCTTTAAAAGAGGCTGTAAAGACAGTGATTTCCTAATTTGAGAATACTCCTAGAGTACAGGGTCTTTGGAAGATAAAGTGCCAATTTGTTCAGCTCTATGCTGCAATGCTTGAAAAGTCTGCAAAATAAAAAGTATACTCAAGCAGATATTGGCATAACAGAAGCTCTTGGGGCTTCTATTTGCAGTAAAAAGTCAGATACTATCATTCAATTTAGATTTTTGTGAAGCTGGTTTATTAGAGATCTACATACAAATATTTGATTCCTTTTTGACCTCCTAGTATCAGAATGCCCTCTGTTGGTGTGTGAATGAGAGAGGGTCTGTAGCTCTTTCCACCTATTATTTACAGGTGGAAAAAAAAAAAAAGTCATTTATGTAATGACTTTTAGTATAGAAAATTTCCGTCTTCAAAGCAGTGTGGTTCACAGGCACTGCCAGATATGTGAGTTCCAATGTGTCCATCTCAAATAAGTTCAAAAATGACAGTATGAATGCATTGTTACATACAATTTCTCAGAGGATAGACAAATCAATTGGAATTCACTTTCATAGCAAAACTAAAGGAGGAAAATTACATGAGCTCAAGCCCTGTTATCGTACCATTGAAACTGAAATTTAATTTCTTTTCCAATACCTTGCCAAAAGAGACCTCAACTTCATGATGTAAAATCCTTATTTGAGATCATGTTCCCAATGCCTGAACTGACGTGATTAACCCAAGTTAACCATCCTGTTATGCTAAAAAGCTGTTCTGTTATCAAAACACTTATTTTAATCCAAGCAGGGACACACTTTGTTACTGAATAAAGACTATTTTTTAATATCTAAAATGCTTATATCACACTGCTTTGTTGATTTATGAAAAAAACTCCTCTCCATCGTCCTCTTTCTTAATGCCTACTTATCCAACATTAAACATACTTATTTGTTCAGCACATTCACAAAAATTAAAAACAAGTTAGCTTTTATGTCTTTTCTTCATTGCTCTAAGCTCTGTGTTAAAAAACAAGGTGTTCAAAACAAATAGAACAATTACCCTTTTCTCTGTCTGTCTCTTCCCAGCCACACAAAACCACTCATTAACCAACTGAAGCATTTAAACATAAAATAGTAGCCTTCCTTTGCCCTCCAGCTCCAGGAGATGCAGAGATTTCATCTCGCCTTCCTCAGTCACAAAAACACTTCTCTACAAGTTTACAGCCAACCTTCCCTAGCACTGCTTTTTCCACAAGGCCCAACTGCTCCTTTCCATCACCTTCTCTAGAGTTGGGAGTAAGTAGAAACTCTGCTTTATTTAGTTACTGAATGAAGTGAGAACATGGGTTACATTGTGCAAATGGGGAATCATTTATTTAACAATATTTAATGTTACTGAAGTCACTTCAGCCGTGCTTACGTATCCAAACTCCTGTGAACCACTCCTGACAGTCCCACACGTTGATTATTTACTTGTTACCATCTAGTCTATGCTCCTTGCAAATGCAGAATCAAAACACAAAAATTGGTTATTTCAACATAAATAACAAGACTGGTTTCATGCTCCTTCCAAAATAAACAAAGAAATGAACATACTCAAACACTGTTTCAGAGATGTTTGAAAACAGTATCGACACTTGAATCCTCTACTTCAAAGAAGGTTAAAATCTCTGACTTCAATTCGGGTCAGCCCCTAGTTTAAAGTATGTAATATAAGAAAAGATGTATTTGTTTAGCACTGTTTGAAATAGAAATATTTACATCTGAGATTTAGAAAATCAGAAGAAATAGATATCTCAAAATGCAAATGGTCAAAACCCACCAAACAAACATATTTGTGCTGACATATCATTTTCCTTCATAAATCCTTACAAAAAGGAGGACCGAAAAGCAAATTTATAAAACATACTTATGAATGCTAAAAATGTAAATCAGTTTTTAGAATTTGGAGCTGAATTTACCTGGACAAATAAAATTATTACTTTATGAAGAGATAATGAATGAAGCAGAATTATGGAGCTCCATTTCACACCTGTTTTAATGTAAAATTTCATAGACAATATTAATGACATTGGTAAATACTATCATTACAATTCTTTTACAATATTTCAAGAGCAAAACTGAAGATTATCCTAGTTGCTTTGTTATCAATTAGAAATGGTTTAGGATGATTCAGTAATTCTTACAGCTCTCTGCTTACACGCCAAACAGTTGTTTGTGCTAGTTACTCGTATTCCACAAAACGGTTCGCCTGTGGAGCTGAACAAAAAGTAGTGTAATTCATCCAGCACGCCACTCCACCCCTACGTGACATGTTTCAGCACCCTGGTTACACCCCAGCTTGGCTCTCCCTTCTTACCCACAAGAAACCAAACCTGCCCTCCATCTAGCCCATCTGACAGGGCTGCTCCTTTTTTGCCATGGTTCAGTGCCAGAGTGACAGCGAGGCCAACAACTAAGATGCATTAGTTCCTAGAAATCATCTTGCAGGCTCAAAAGTTCAAGCATTCACCAACATATAGTCACGGAGTAACAATACTAAAAAAACTGAACTCTGCCTCAGCGTGTCTCGAACATAAGAGCGTACAGAGCTATGATGGATTATTCCAACTTCTAAAGGATAAAGAGAGTCAGGCAAACGCATTCTGATCACACAAGAATAGGTAATTCCAGTACTCGCAGTTCTTTTACCATTTATTGATTGTATTTCTTATTTTTCAGCAGTTTATCAACCACTTCTGAATCACCCTGTTTCTAAACTATACTGTCAGGAAAAAAAAATGCTTGAAAAATCACTGGCTGACAAACTATAACATTTTCCCCTCTACCCAGTGACAGAGTTAATTCGTCATTGAAGTTTATCACCAAAGTCACACATTTGTGGGAAAGGCTGCTTGCATCTCAACTATTTTATTATTATTATTATTTCTTCCTTGATTATAAGCATGCATGTTTTCCTAGACTTTCCATACAATAAAGAAATTCCACCGGACATC
Source organism: Aptenodytes patagonicus (assembly GCF_965638725.1). Classification (NCBI taxonomy): domain Eukaryota; kingdom Metazoa; phylum Chordata; class Aves; order Sphenisciformes; family Spheniscidae; genus Aptenodytes; species Aptenodytes patagonicus. The sequence goes on from NC_134957.1 coordinate 19,245,151, forward strand.
TTAAAGCACCTTTATATTTATTATGAATTCATTTAAAACAACTTCCTTATAATCATAAAAGAATGCTGTTAAGGCCTTAGTAAATATATCTGCTCTGAGTGACAATGTGCTTTTAACTAGTGTTTATTTTCACTATTCCAAATCAGTTAACAGCTATAAGAAAGTTAGCTAGAATCAGCTTGAACTTACAGCTGTAGCAACAATAGAAGTTCATATAGAGGAAAAATATTAAAAAAAAAAAAAAAACCAACAACAAAACACCATAGAAGGATGTTGCTGTTTTCACAAACATGCAGTTTCTATTGACTTTAAACAGATTTTTAAAAGACTGCCCCTTCACCCTTTAAATTGATTAGCGTTCACTTGTAAGACAGGTCAATATAATATTTGTTTTAAGTTATGTTCTTATTGTAGCCCTTGCTTATAAAAAAGTACTGAGGGATTTTTTTTTATTCCATTACCTATTTTATTTATGAAAATAATGGCCTCTGAAATGACACAGTAGATAATGTCTGTCTATTTATAACAATGACAGGTGGAAACAGTTCAACTTCAAGGAATTTACTTAAATTTTGGATAGATACTGCACATATATTGACAAGCATTTAATTGGAGGTCAAAGAACTGACAGTTTTTCATACTGCTGATCTCAAGTTTTTAAATTCACATTAGTTAATAGGTTTGTGAAATTCTACATCTTGTAGATAAATGCTTAATTAAAGATCCTATAGAAAAATCTTATTGCTAGATCATTCCTGCAAAAAAAAAAAAAAAAGAGGATAAAGACCTGAATGCAACCTCACGTATCATCAAACTGTCCATGTTACCATACAATCCTTTGAGTTTGTTCAGTGGGAAAAAAATCTTGTAGCAGATTGCTGAAGTAAATAAGTTTTGCTTGATTATGTGTTTTGTAGAAAATGTACGTTGGGTAGTTAAGGTTTGTGTCAGATTTTTGTCCCTCTGGCCCTCAAATCAAAGCTTTGATTTTGTACAGCTCTGTGGAAGAAGTTAAATCAGTTTTCAATTACATAGCCTAAAATAAACTTCTGTTCAGAGGATCAGCCCAGGGTCTAAGAAACGTTCACATCCTTATTTTGCAAATGATACAATTTAGGTAGTCTCTTCTATCCGTATCCACTGAAATCCAAAATCAATTTCTCGTGTACTGTATGTGCAGGACAGCTGAGGAATCTGGTCATATAATCTCAAAACATAATTTGAGACACTTGAATGTATGATTTATTTCGAGCCAGATTTCTGCACTAATTTTGATTCTCCCTGTTAGAAGGGGCTTAAGAAACCGACTATACATAGAATGTACTGGCATTTCATCTTAAAATCACTTATATTAATGTGTGATGCCTTTATTTGTGTTAAGGAAGACAGTACTTCTCTGTATTTATGCTCTTTCAAATAATATTACTTAAGAAAATACTACCCCATGTCAGACTGTTACAACAAATCACTCTTAGAGTATCAATAGCCATGCAGTTTTCAAACAGAAGTGTCCATAAAAATTTTATCCAATAACAACATTCTGCCACCCCTTTGGTTCCTGAGCATGAAAAACAGAAGTTCCGTTTTCAATATAACTGAAAATTAGAAACATAGTATTTCTAAGCATGCACTGTATATTTCTATTTGACTACAATGACCTATATGAATCTGAGGCAATCCTCTTATAAAACTATCAGATTCTGTCTTTTATATTTATTTCAGCAAGTTAAGACTCTAGAGATGTTATGTTTACTCCTGTCAGACACACTTAAAATGAAAAGCTTTTCTCAAAAATTTTGTTTCTTTCATGAGGATATTTTCACTGAGCCAGACAATAAAAAAATGTGTTTAGGGATAGTACTGCATTAAAAGCTTATTACAGAAGTTAGAAAAGAAGAGTCCTATTTCCATACCTTTACTGATGCCCACTTTAAAAAGACACAGTGCAAACAAAATGGTAAGGAAGAGGTTCATTTTATGTTTAGCAGGATTCAAAACTCAATAAAATATTAACTGTGGTTTTGTTTTAAAAATTCAAAGGGAGGCAGTGGATAGATATCCTCTGGGCTGCGACAATGTCACAGGAGTTGAAAATCTGAGGAAACGACCAGAATTTCTAGTGTAGCTTTGGATAGCTTCCATGTCAACACAGAACGATTAAGTAATAATCTCTCTTTTCACTCGTCTAAGAGCAAAGCGTTTTACTGTTCCTGAAACAAGTCACTTTGCTCTTCGGAAAATTGGTGCAACAACAATGTAACCCCAAATTACGTAAGAAATATCTTATTTAAGTCAAAAAGGCTAATTATTTCCCAAAACTTGTTTGAAAATCCACATCCAAAGATTTGTCTTCTAAGGAATTCAGTGGAAAGAACTTGTCTTTCCATGATGAAGTTCTACCACCTCAAAACACTGCCTTGTTGAAAATACTACGATGAAGGCACACAGATCCTATATCCAAATTTAAGCGTTTACCTCAGGTTTTGCAACAAGCTCAAAACCTGTGTGTTCAGGTCCCAGCTTCCATTACTATAAGTTTTTTTTCCATGTTCCTTAATGAGTCTCTCAAATGAAAAGCAAAACGAATCTTCTTAATTAACCATATATCCTACATTTATGATTTAGTTGGAACCACACAAATGAAATACGGAGAGAGTCTGAACCTGTATCTGGAAAGATGAAACCTATTATCTTTATACCTGTCCTCTCCGGAAATATTTGAAGAGACTAACGATTCACTGAGCACAGAAAATCGTCTATTGTCTTTCACCTGGACTGCGGTCGCAGCAACATACCTGGTCTGTGGGTACCAACATCATCTATGATGCCCCATATTTTCCGCAGTTTAAGACATGCCTTCATTTCCCATCACTAATTTCCCAGCAGTGCTTAATTTAACACATTAAAACCCTGCCTTCACACATTCTTGTTACTTTTTTGTTTTGCACAATAGAAAATATTTAGCTCAAGAACGACACTGCCGAATGCTGGATTGAAATTACAGAAATCCAAATGCAATTCTTGACCTTTTATTGCTGTTAGCCAACATAGCAAAATGTGGCAGAAAACCAGAAAGTATCGAAAGAAGCAATTTCTGCAGCTCAGACTTGCACCAATCGCCGCCACTGCCATACAGACGAGCTGCCAGACAGCTCCTCATTTCCCAGAGACCGTCACTGGCGCTTCCTTTGCTCTGAGCTTTTCATCCTGATTGCATCTTCGTGAAGTGTAGCATTTATGAGGAAATGCCGCTCTCCTCCCCACACCAGGCCCTTCTGCTAGCCAGTGTGACAACAGAGGTTATTTCAACGCGCCTCTGGAGCTAATACAATTCTTCTCAAGAGTAGGTAAGCACTAAATATGCTATACGCTGTATATGTTATATAAACATGCTTTAGCAGAAATTAAACAAATTACAGTAATGCCACCATAGTCCTCACTCTGTCAGTTTTGCCTTTACAATCCTATCTTTCAAGGAGTTTTTAAAGAAACGTTTATCGGGCTCTCTAACGTCTTGGGAAGATTAGGCTTTCGGTAAAAACTAGCTTAAAATCAGTTCAAAACGTGACTCGTGCCTCCACCCCCCCCAACAACTATTACTAATTACACACTTTCTCCTTCTATAGCTTTTTCTTTTTCACTACACCACAAAGTGTGATGAAGGCTGAGCGGCCTTTCACCAGCTGAGATAAGCTTCTGATTCCGTACAGACAGAAAAAGCCAAATATCCATGAAATACTCTCTTTTGTTTCATGTACATATCAAATAGCTGCAGAGCAAACAGTTTAGCCAAGAAAGTCTCACAGGCCCCTTTGCTTTCTGAAGAGTTTTCTTCCATATTTACTTTTAACTGACACTGGAAATTTCACAAGGTCTTTCTATAGCTTTGCTACATTATGATTTCTTTTAACACAGTTAAACAAAATTGCAGAAAATTTTTCCTTTCTCAAAATAATTTCTTTTGCAACTAAAGAATCATGCATAAGAAGCGTAAACTAAGTACTTAAAAATAAAACATCCAGATAAAAAGTGCCATGGCTAGATAAATTGAAACTTATAAACTCATGGGGGGGGGGGGCAATAACCCACCACTTGCTGTCCCCACCCATCTGCGTTCCTTTATGCAGCCAACCTACCCCACACCCAGCACCGGCTCACAAGGTGGAAGCATAACAATGTAACGCATATCTGATGAGTAGGGATCTTAGAATCCCTCTGGTTTTAGAGTTATGCTAAACGGATTTTGGCCACTATCATATTTTCTTCTTGGGATGAAGAGTGGAAGAAAAGAATATAGCCAATATATTATACGCCTTCTCTTCAGTTCTTAAAAATATCCTTACCTGTTTTAAACCATACTTGAGTTCCAGGGGGTGTGCCTGATTACAGCTAATACTTTCTGGGAAAAGGCAACGTTTCAGATCTCTCAAAACCACGTTAGGAGCTCCTTGCATAGACTTGCATAACAGAAGCTTTAATATAAAAATCTCTAAAGCACTTTGAAATGAAGTTTTATTAAGACAAAAATCTATTCAGATATAATTGAAAACTATAATTGTCTTATTTCATTCCCCAGTTAAATATTATTGTATAATCCAGCATTGATATTTATATGGCAAACATTAATTTGTTAAAAATAGCAAATCAGGTCTGAAGATCTGTCTGAAAAGGAGTTCTCCTCTTTGCAGGAGAATCCTGCAAATACATAAAACATGCTATATGCAAAAGCTGTTTCACTGGATTCTAGGAGATTATCTATGCCGATACAAATAACCTGGCCATTAAATATTTACAGGAAATGAGCTTGTAACTGCAATTAAACTCTGATTTTTTTTTTCTACATAAGCTTTCTCCACATATCAGCACAGATACCCGAGACGTGTCTCTGCAGGAACTAAAATCCTTTAATAATCTGGTTTTAATTTCCTGAAATTAAAGGATAAAATTGGCGTTTAATGCACCTTGTGGTGTCCAAATACAGTAAAAGTAGTTCCTGATGAAGAGGAAGCCTTAATGAAGACCAAGACTGCAGGTAGGTGCCTGAAAGGATGCTGCATCCCACAGCTGGAATCTCCTGGGTGTTTTGTATGTGCATAAATGGGTCACATAATCATTCTGCTATTTGAATAATCCCTCCTTTAAAAGAAAAAAATAAAAATCACATTTCTAATCTGTTTACTGTGATTACCAAGCACAGAAGAAAACGTGATAATAAGCTGAGACTATTATTACTTATCTATTGTAATTCACAAAACAAGAAATTAGGTAATTATGTTAATGAGATAATATTCACAGCCCAGAATTTAAAGAATTATTATGCAAATCACATCATGAATAGGGAAAGGAAGCAAAAGAATGGTTTGCACACCATAGTCAAACAATTATGCCAGAATGCACACACCCTACTGAACCTTAATTTGAATGAATGGAATTAAATAATGTATTTTCATACTTTTCTAAACATGAAATACAGCATGCTCAATTCATCCCAGTATGGGTAGTCATTGCGTAAGCCTGCATGCACAGAGAACATGTAGACTGCACTAAAATTAATTTCAAGTTTTTAAAAAATAAATAAATTACTGGAGTGGCTAAGCCACATTGCTTTATGTAAAATCTACCTAAACCTTCCATTTTCTTCAGTTAAAATTTATACAACGGTGTTGATACTTTATCAGATGCTCCCTTCTGGTACAATGTTCCCTCCCATCAGATTCTGCAAATCCGAATAAAGTCAAAAGGCTCCTAGGAAATGAACACGAGTAGCAATGTCCAACTAATAAAAGGTCAGAGGCGAGAGTAGGGGCACATATGTTCAAATGATCCTGTGATAGGGGGTACTTGCTAAGCAAACTGAGAAAGGGGAATGCACGTCCACCAGCTGAGCCCAGGGCTGAGAGACAAGAATGCCAGGTTTTGTTTGAAGTTACTCTGCTGCCTCTCTCGTGGTGAGCTGCAGTATGTTTTGATTTGTTTGGGGTTTGTTTTTTTTTTTCTCCTTACCTTACAATCCTTCCCACCGCAGCCAGGGAAGCTCCTTGTATAATAGTGCCCGAGTGCTTTGTCAGAAAATGAGAGGTGAGGAACTGCAAAATCCTCAGATTTAGGTAATATTCAAATACAAATATTTAAATAATCCTTCACTGTGGTATTCTAACACACTGACTTTTACAGAGCTTAAAAGTTCAATGAGCTGATAAAAAGTCTCCAGTAAATTAAACCACTCGGCTAACCTACTCCGAGATGTTTGAGCTCTAAAAGGAGAATAATTCAGCTAATTGAGAGATATCCTTAAACTCTGGGAGTAGAGCTGTGGAAAAATGCATTTACTTGAAGGTGTTATTCCACGGTGAGACCAATGAGGCCATGAGCAAAACCATACTGTGGTCCCCTTTAAAACTGTAAGGTCAACACATTCATTTCTCAGTTCGTTAAACCATGATCTCCGTGGCATTTTTAAAAAGCTACGTTGATGAGCTAAGGCTAATTCAAATGACAATGGGAGAAGAGCCAAAGAAAAGTTTGAAACCAAGGAACTGCCTGACCTTGAATAGCTGCTTGGCTCTATCAGTAGTGGGCTGGACTAGCAAAGGAGCAAAAACTAAGGAGAAAACATAATGTGCCCAAATGTACATAAGATGAACAATACAAAACCAATGCTTATTGATTATCTCATTACTTTAGCGCTTGTCCTCCTCATCCAGCAAAAAGAAAGGTTACACCTGGGACAGCTCAGTCTTTCATGAAAGGGAAATCAAATAGGATTTACCATTTCTTTAATGTAAGACTGACTCTCGTAATGAGGAGGAGGGGACTGTGATCCTGGGAAATCTCTTCTCATTAAACTGTCGATTCTGTGTTTCTAAAAAATTGATTAAGCGAGGTACATATTGATGATCCTGTGAATTTTAACAACTTTAAGTCAACTACACCAGCATCCAAGCACAGAGTTTCAATATTGATGCTGGGATGTTATCTTTTACATCTGAGTGAAATAAAGTCTTGAAAAGCCAAAGCCAGGAGGCATAGCTTAAAACGTGAGAATGCAAAGGGCAGCCCTCTCCATGTAGCTGTCATAAAACACACTGTTGTTTAAAGCATTTTGAGATAAAATGCAACAAGTTCACTTAGAAATCATGACAAAGCATCGCTCCTCAAAGCCTAAAATTATTGTGACAGAGACAGCGTTTCCTCCTGCTTTACCTGTGAATCAGATTGCTTAACAGGAAGATAAAATGGAAGTCAGTGGCAGAGAAACTCTAGAGCTATTCTTATCTTTCCAAGAAGGAAATGATGCAGACTGCTACCGGCATAAGGAGTCACACATGTCCCCTTAAGCCCCTGCTTGGGGAGGAGTGCAGTATCCACGTGCCCTAGCAAAACCTAACTGTGGGAAATAGGGAAACAAAACCAACAAATCAAGAAAACAAGCCCACCCTAAACCAGTTTAAAATGTCAGAAATAACTCATGAAGTTAGACTAAATGTTTTATCAGCGAGTCCTTGACTTCTGGTCAGGCGTTGTTAAATTTTGTGAAAAAATGAAGATATTTTGTCTCTTTTCCCCCTACTTGCAGCTTCTACCCTTTGAATTTGGAAAGCTGCGATAACAAAAAGCCAGCGTTCTGTTTGTGCATTTGATGTTTCCAGGACTGTAGGTAGAGTGAGAACTATTTTATAGTTAACATCTTCATTAGTTTAGGAACCGTATTGCAGTTCCAATGACTGAGAAAGACATTTATTTTAATGGAGCATAGCCTTTTATGCAACAATTGTATAAAATCATAATGTCAGAAAAGTTTTTGTTGGTTGGGTTTAGTAATTTCTGGCCAAGTTAATGCTTAGGAAATTATTCTTAGGGAGTGAGCGTATAAATTTCCATCTCATTTCAATACTTTAAATAAACATGAAAGATTAATGCTGTGCCTAACTTTTAGGGGAGAAGAGCAATGTGCTGGATAACGTATAGTGTTTTTAAAAAGAGACTGACAATCCTCTGCATTAATTTACTAAGTTTTAGTAAACATTATCCATAAAAGCATATTTTCTAAACCTGGTAAGAACAGAGTGCACTGATTTATGTTCTAGACTGGCTACTGCCCCAGCATTATTTCTTACTATAGACATCTATACAATTGATATTTTGAAGAGAAAAGAATATACTTTATGTCAGAGACAAGCCATTTTCTTGACATATATGATTTTGTTACACGTACTTTTTGAATAATAGCTACATTGTACTTTCAGTACAAAGGCATTCAATACATTCTACCTGTAATTAATAGGCAAAAAAAAAAAGGGGGACCAACACTTAACGCTGTATTCCCTACAGAAGTATTAGTGCTGTGTTCAAATTTTGTGAGGATTGAAAAAAATGCCATTCTGTGAGCATGACATGAATGAAATGATTTTATCGTCTTCAGATTTAGATTACGAACCCTCGTTTTGGAGAAAAATAAGAGATAATTTTTTTTCCTTAGTGTTAAGTGATTTGATTCAAACAACAGGTTTACTTTCCGCTTCATCTATATTTAAGATACATTTCAACGTTACTCTGGTTCAACAGCAACTGTCAGTCCAGGCCCTGATTTCTACCCATATACCGACCCGTATGTCCCATCTAAGAGCAACCTCGCCAGGACAAGAGAGACATTAATAACAACAAAAATAATAGAGGAGTACTCAGCATTAGTTCTGTGCAGGCTCCGCCTCCCTGCTATAACTAAGCCCAGGAAGCACTGGTGTTTCTTGACAAGTTTTCTTAAGCATGTCTTTAATCTTAAGCAATGCATGTCTCTGTAAAGTCACTGTTCATCAATTGACACTGCGGCAGTTTTCAAGTGCCTGCTAAATTAAGACCCCAGTATTATTTTCATCTATTCTCAAAATTGTGCTGGGATTCTACGTTATTATTAGTATTTCTTAAACTAGCAGCTATTCCTAGAGATACTGCAAGGGAAGAAAAAAGTATTATTTTTAGTATTAACTGCATTCCACTATCTCCTAGAGAAGCTGGCGGCTCACGGCTTAGACAGGTGTACTCTGCGCTGGGTCAAAAACTGGCTGGACGGCCGGGCCCAGAGAGTTGTGGTGAACGGAGTTACATCCAGTTGGCGGCCGGTCACGAGCGGTGCTCCCCAGGGCTCAGTTTTGGGGCCGGTCTTGTTCAATATCTTTATCAATGATCTGGATGAGGGGATCGAGTGCACCCTCAGTCAGTTTGCAGACGACACCAAGTTGGGCGGGAGTGTTGATCTGCTCGAGGGTAGGAAGGCTCTGCAGAGGGACCTGGACAGGCTGGATCGATGGGCTGAGGCCAACTGTATGAGATTCAACAAGGCCAAGTGCCAGGTCCTGCACTTGGGTCACAACAACCCCATGCAGCGCTACAGGCTTGGGGAAGAGTGGCTGGAAAGCTGCCTGGCGGAAAAGGACCTGGGGGTGCTGGTCAACAGCCAGCTGAACATGAGCCGGCAGTGTGCCCAGGCGGCCAAGAAGGCCAATGGCATCCTGGCCTGTATCAGAAAGAGTGTGGCCAGCAGGAGGAGGGAAGTGATCGTGCCCCTGTACTCGGCCCTGGTGAGGCCGCACCTCAAACACTGTGTTCAGTTTTGGGCCCCTCACTACAAGAAGGACGTTGAGGTGCTGGAGCGTGTCCAGAGAAGGGCAACGAGGCTGGTGAGGGGTCTGGAGAACAAGTCTGATGAGGAGCGGCTGAGGGAACTGGGGTTGTTTAGCCTGGAGAAGAGGAGGCTGAGGGGAGACCTCATCGCTCTCTACAACTACCTGAAAGGAGGTTGTAGCGAGGTGGGTGTTGGTCTCTTTTCCCAAGTAACAAGCGATAGGACGAGAGGAAATGGCCTCAAGTTGCACCAGGGGAGGTTTAGATTGGATATTAGGAAAAATTTCTTCACCGAAAGGGTTGTCAAGCATTGGAACAGGCTGCCCAGGGAAGTGGTGGAGTCCCCATCCCTGGAGGTATTTAAAAGACGAGTAGATGATGCGCTTAGGGACATGGTTTAGTGGGCATGGTGGTGTTGGGTCGATGGTTGGACTCGATGATCTTAGAGCTTTTTCCAACCTTAATGATTCTATGATTCTATCTATATATATAAAATTATTATTTTAAAACCCAAGCTTTTTATTATCCTTCAATTAAAAGACCAATAAATGATCTATCATATGACCAGATGACAAATTAAGCAGCATCTGCCTTGAAAGTATTGTTACAGTATTTTAAAGAAGTTTATGGACTTAAAGCAGTGTGTCCTTAACCTTCACCTGTTTTTGGTGAAGTAGTTTACTGCCTCAAGTTAGTAATATGTAGACATAAGCTGAATGAATCATAAAGTATAAACATGAAGAGAGTATAAGTACTTATTTAAAAATTAAAAAGGTTTTTTATGTATGTCAGAGCTTAGACATTTTCATGGATGCATGACATTTTATTAAAACAATCTTAAGCATTTAACATGAAAACTCTTTTGTGAGTGGTTGCTGTGCTGTTTCATTATCAACAACCTTCCATGTCTCAGTGGGAGAAATATTTTTTAATTTACCATAACACAAAAGATAAACTAGCAAATACTATATATTAATCATGGCTAACCCTAAGTCAACCTTATGACAGGTAAATTGATATTCTGAAGTTATTGCTTATTATGCTCACATTTCTTCCTTTTCCCCTAGTGAAGTACTAAAGTGTCATTATTTTATTTTAGATTTAGCCCAAATAAATTTAAATCTTCCACAATAAAACTGTATAAAGCCCCATTCACCAAATCAATTAACTTGTTCAATTTTTAATAGGTTAGGCTAGTGGTATATTGTAGTTTTAAAACAGTTCTAGAGGCAAATTCTATAAAGATCTACATTTTTAAGCCCCTTTTATTGGATTGTTTCACTGTTGACCTTAGGGACTTTAAAACATCAGATTAGAGCTTGTGAATTCCAGACTTCTGTTGATAAAATTGGATTCCTCAAAGTTTGACCCGTGGCAATGGTTTTGTTCTGCTTTGCTTTCTTCCCCAGCGGCAGCAGTTTTTAGAACAAATGAAATACACAGCAGTGAATGACAGAATGCACCAAATATTGTCACAACACCACTCACGTGGTAGGAAAAGGATAAGATGACAGTTAAAAGGGATAAAAAAAAAAAAATGATTTAATGGCATTCATTTTCTCCCTTGCCCAATGGATCGTCCATTGGTTCAACAGCTGACGTGAGGCACATTTTGCTGATAAATCAACCTCGCCTACATTAATCTTTAAAATGAGAGCTGTTCAAGCCTTTGTATACTCAATAAGGTTTTTTTTTTTTCCTACAGTGAAGGCTTGGGGACATTTGAAATACATTTCTGAGCGTAGGCTGCCCAGAGAGCAATTCAGCAAGGTTTAGATTTAGTTCAGCTGCGAAACCTAGCAAATCTATTGGGGACATAAAACTTGGACGACATGGCATCTGCATTCCCTCTCTGTTCAGGAAACATGGCTTCTCGCTGACTTGCTAAGGTTGCCCCTCTCAGTGACGGCACTGGGAAGTTATACGTTTCATACCAGGGAAATTCTGTCTTCCCATTATTCAGTATCACTAGCAAATTACATTTTAGCCTTAAATCACAGGCTTAGACTAGCAGGGAGAGGGAAAGGTGATTTTTACCTCCCTGCATTCCCTCACTGTTTGGTTTTAGGCAGCTGCAATGCATTTCACATTTATAATTGCTCACCACAGATTCTTTTCAATCTTTTAAAATTCCTACCCCAAAAAGTTGCATCTTTTCCTCACAGAAATCTTTCTCCTCACTCTGTATGAATTTATGACAATTCTTCCTCAACAGCTTTGTTAAATCACTGCTGAATTGCCAACATCTGATACTCAGTATCAGTTCATCAGTAGCTGGAAGCTGAAGATGAACTGATTTACATTACAAATAAAGGACACAATTTTACCATGTGGATAATCGAACCTTAGAACAATTTACCTACAGGTATGCTGAATTCTCCATCGCTTGAAGTCTCCAAATCAGGGTTCAATATCTCTTAAAAATATAAGCTCTAAATCAACCAGGGACCACATTATACCTGATACCAGAGTTACTGCAGGAAATTCTCTGTTTGCGTTACACAGCAGAACAGACAGAATGACCATTACGGGGCTATTTAACCTTAAAATCTTTTAATAAGCCCACATAGTTATTGGGTGGAAAGATAAGGAAGCAAAATATAAACCAGTAAAACTTTTATAAGTGATAGCAGAATAGGGAGGCAGAATTTGGATAAAGCTAGTTTCAATTAAGACCAACAATTCAACTACCAAACATTCCTTGAAAATATACCACTATTTGATACTGGTGAAAGCAGTAGAAGTCTAAGTAGAAAAAATCCTCACCGGTCTTGAGAGACTGGGGTTGGCTTGGGGGTTTCTGCACACCGATCGAGCTTGGCCCATGTAGCTTTTACAACATTAATAAAACTAAAATTATTAAAAAAGATTATTGTCAGTGATTAATTAGTAATGACATAAAAAAAATTAAAAGAGAACAGCCAAATGAATACCTATGTATTAAACAGGTTAAAAAAAAAAAAGAGCTTTTACGAAGAAGCAAAATGTCAAGGTAAACCCCAACTTCACAATGCTGTCCATGATATCCATTTTCATTAATATTTCATGGAAAGTCACCTTACCCAGGCAACAGCACTGCTGAAAATTCTGAATTTTTTTCCTACTTCTTTGAGTAACATCTTCCCTTCTTGAAGTGTCCTTACAGAATAAGGAAAACTAGTGTCTGAGAAAATGCGCATGGTTGTTCAGTTCTTGAACTCAATATATGCATTTACTTGTTCTTCAATCCACTAACAAACCAACTCTGAGGCATTCCAGCATCCTTTTTTTCAAGCGATGCTTGTCTGAGAAACAAGAAAGCGATTAAGAGAGAAAAAAGCTGAACTGCTGAGTACGGTGTTCTGGAGCATTGGGATAAAAAAGGGTTGGTAAAACATGTCACGATAAATACCACTCTGAAAAAAATTAATGGACACAAGCAGAAGTCTGGAATCTGGGTACATTCCTCTGATCTCTACCCTTTCCCTTATTAAACCCCTTTTACGTAGCCACTATGAGACACTGATTCTGCTACAGAAGCATCAGTAGCCAGACCTCTCAGCAGTGCCACCAGATTAAATCAATTACTGATTTCCCTAGAAAACCACAGATCTGTTTTCCTATAGTTGAAATGGCAACTAAACGAAATGAAACCCACTGCACGGGCAAAACTTAAAGTAGAAAATGAAATTTAAACTCAGAATGGATGTCAGATTTGTGAAGTTTTAAGGTTATCATCACCACCCTGGTAATACAGCTTAAGTGACAGGGCAACATATAGGAATACTTCAGTTTCTGTTTCTGAGCTGTGGCTACCACATCTGAGGGGAAGGGGAGGTTATATTACGTTGGATGCCTCCAAATGTATTTTCACAATAAGCAAAGATAATGAAAAGCTATCAGAAGATCATTGCCTGCATGCGTTTGCTTCAGCAGAAGGAAGCAGATAACACTTAATAGCGAGTGTATTCATTGGCATCATAGACTGTTCAATGGTTTTCTTTTAAAAATCATGGCCAGCACTGATAACATTGGGCATACACAGATTGCATTTAATGCCATGTTGTGGCTGAGGCCATTCACCATTCTTACACCTTTGAGTTAGGAAGCCAGGAGACGCTGTGGGGATTTATCCAATATCCCATACTTCAAAATTTCTCATCGTATTTGAATTAGAGGATGAGTTTAGTGCAAAAGCATCAATATAGTTCATAAGAGTGAGAAAGTTCTTTAATTATGATGTGACACCCACCCCCTGAAGTTGTCCTGTGTCTTATATCTTACACAGAAAGTGCTGAAGAAATTGATTTTATTCTGTTATCTTTATTAATGAAAATGACATATAACTCTCTAGCCAAGTTCTTGAAGCAGAATATGTGTCCTGCATTATCATCATTGTTTTCTGAAGACATTGTAGTCTTGAGAATACACAGTAAGATAGTGCCAATTTGGAGGCTGCCACCTGTTTATCAAAATATAAGGGCATAACCCTAACCAAAAGAAAAACTGCTATCGCAAGCGAGTGCCAAAGTACAGAACGTTTCTACCAAAACTAAGAATATCTCTATTAGACCAGTCAATCTTTCTAAATGATTCTCCTCTTGGTTTGCTCTTACCTGAGTTCAGGCAAGACATGCCTCTCTCCCTAATTGCCAGCTCTATTCCTTCCTTTCAGGCGACAGAGAACAAAAATATTACGTGTTACTAGTGTTAACTTTCACACTTTTGGAATATGTAAAGTTTGAAAAATAGACATGTAAATGACAATTCTTTTTGCATATCAGCTAGATGGCAAATAGAGGTAATTATCTGCTAAAATGAATGTATTTTTTTCCTCTATTGAAATAAAGCCACCTTCATTTTCTATTTTTCAGAGCCACTGTATTCTACAAGTAGTATTCAATTCAACAAATCACTTGAATATATACTTACAGGTAAATTGACTTTCATGGGACTATATTTGATATTAGACACGTACTTACTTTACTGAATACTGATAATGTCACTCTATTACTTTGCTGGCCCATCTTCTGTACCTCCCAGGCATGTCACAATCACAGCTATAGTTACTTGAACACATATTAGTAATACAGCACTTGATACATAAGATATGTTCAATAAAGACAGTGTTATAACATATCATCTTAGAATGTTTGTTCTACTGGAAAAAATTTCTGCAGACACACATATTAGGACCAACCCAACACCCAATCCTCCACTGTTAAGAAACTGAGAGCATACATTTATCCTAGGCTATAGGAAAATTCAAGCGACTGGGGACAGCTAGGTGTCAAGTTTCCTATGTAGGAAACTCCGTGCTCTGAAGTCTTCAAAGGGCTTAAAGGCAAAGCAATTTCTATTTATAGAGATGCCAGCAAAACCACCACCACCACCAAAGCTTCAGATATCCAAAATCCACCTTCAGTAAAGTTTTCAATGTTATAAATCAGATGGCAATTCCAAGAAGGCATTCTGAAAACAATCAAGCACAGTGCCTAACTATCAGTAAGTATTGTTTGTTTTTAAACCTGAATATTGGAGAAAATAGGGTGGGGTGTTCTGGGGTTTGATTTTGTTCTTTTGTTGGGTTTTTTTTTTAAAGGAATTCAGCATTCTGCTCATTATACCTACTATTTCCCTTTCATTCTCTTAAATCATACTTCTTTGTTACACTGAGCTGCATTATGAAATTTTCATACTCGGTGCTCTTGTAAAAACGTAATATGCACATAGGAAGACAGTCTGCCTTTGAGTGCCTCTTCTGAATTAATCAGTCAATGGGTTTCTGCTCAAGTTTCAGCTCGCAATTCCAGTAAAATGATTATGGCAGGTTTTGTTTTGCCTCACTTTGCTCCTGCCAGCTGATAGTAGCAATTACCTAAAATAAGCCCTGAAAATTAGTAAAAGTTGAAACAGAAAAACAGAACTTCTAACAAAAACCCCTCACATTGATCCTTCTTCTCATCATCTTCAGTTGTAGCACCTACCCTTATGGTTTCCCCAGGGTTCATATTATTTAGATTTCTGCACGCAGAGCTCTAACTCTTTTCTTTTTCTTCTATGTAAAAAAGGCGTAATTAAGACTCAAAGAAAATATGTCAAGTATCCCATCTGAAATGACCGTTTCATCTTGTGAGTAGGAAGGATATAGCTTCAGAGGGAGTGTCTTTAGGGAAATGGGGTGTTACAGGTGGAAGAAAGGGTGTCTATTCTCCAGTGCATGGGGAACTGCAAAAATAAATAAGGCTGGATTAAAACCTTCACCTGAATAAATAATAATGGGCTCTGGTTATCTCATCTTTTTACATGCAACTTCCAGGGATGTAAAACTTTTTTCTCACTGTGGAGGAACAGTCCCCTGGGAAGATCCTGAGCCCCATGCAGTGAAAGCTGGTCTCAAGTGAAGACAGAGTGACAGAAGGTGGAGACAGGATGAAACCCACGCAGTTGTTCCTGTATGATACCACACGATAGCACTTGCAACCAGTTCCTTCTTATTCTTCTCTAAGTGTAATCCCACCGTCAAAGTAGAAACATTTGGAGAAAAACTTTATCTCTTTTCCTTAAGATCTTGTCTATAGATTTTTCTTCTTTCAACAATTTACCTGACACTAACATGAGAATCACAATATTACAGTATTTTTGAACCTCCAGATCCTTTGAGGTTAGTTTTGTATTTTGTAGAATACCTAGGGTTCCCTTTTTTCAGGGGAAAATCTTACAATTTTTGAAGACTTAATAGGGAAGACTACCACTCTTATTGGTTTGTCTCCTAACCATCAAAAACTCTCTTTTGAGGCAGAAGAAACAGCAGATGATATTGGGTACAGAGGCAGGAGAGTCCCTACTACTCAGGCAATGAAGAAATCCTGGACTTTCTGGCTAGAGGCCCACGTAAGTTTTCCATAAGACTTGTTTAGTCTTTATCAATTGTGAAACACTAAGATCTTTGAGGAACAATTACAATGCTAACTATTATTTTATTATCAAACTCCTGCTGTATATGTTTAGACAATGGGCTTGTCTGCTGAACTGTAGATAACTATTCTTTATAGAAAGGGCATCTGAGATGTTACTTATTGGCCTTTGACACGGTCCCCTACAACATCCTTCTCTCTAAACTGGAGAGGTATGGATTTGATGGGTGGACTGTTCAGTGGATGAGGAATTCGTTGGATGGTCACATCCAGAGGGTAGTGGTCAATGGCTCAATGCCCAGATGGAGATCAGTGACAAGTAGTGACCCTCAGGGGTCCATATTGGAACCAGTACTGTTTAGTATCTTCATCAATGACCTAGGCAGTGGGATCGAGTGCACCCCCAGCAAGTTTGCAGGTGACACCAAGCTGAGTGGTGCGGTTGACACACCTGAGGGACGGGATGCCATCCAGAGGGACCTGGACAAGCTCGAGAAGTGGGCCCACGTGAAGCTCGTGAGGTTTAACAAGGCCAAGTGCAAGGTCCTGCACCTGGGTCGGGGCAACCCCCAGCATCAATACAGGCTGGGGGATGAAGGGATTGAGAGCAGCCCTGCCCAGAAGGACTTGGGGGTACTGGGGGATGAAAAGCAGGACATGAGCCAGCAATGGGCGCTCGCAGCCCAGAAGGCCAATCGTATCCTGGGCTGCATCCAAAGCAGCGTGGCCAGCAGGTCGAGGGAGGGGATTCTGCCCCTCTACTCCGCTCTGGTGAGACCCCACCTGGAGCACTGCGTCCAGCTCTGGAGCCCTCAGCACAAGACAGACATGGACCTGTTGGAGTGGGTCCAGAGGAGGGCCACAAAAACGATCAGGGGGATGGAACATCTCTCCTGTGAGGAAAGGCTGAGAGAGTTGGGGTTGTTCAGCCTGGAGAAGAGAAGGCTTCGGGGAGACCTTATTGCAGCCTATCAGTGCTTAAAGGGGGCTTATAAAAAAAGATGGCGGCAGACTTTTTAGCAGGGCCTGTTGCGACAGGACAAGGGGGAATGGCTTTAAACTAAAGGGGGGGTAGATTTAGACTAGATCTAAGGAAGAAATTTTTTCCGCTGAGGGTGGTGAAGCACTGGCACAGGTTGCCCAGGGAGGGCATTCAAGGTCAGGTTGGACAGGGCTCTGAGCAACCTGATCTAGTGGAAGATGTCCCTACCCATGGCAGGGGGGTTGGACTAGATGACCTTTAGAGGTCCCTTCCAATCCAAACTATTCTATGATACCATCTGCTCAGGCTCACATCAAGGAACTCTGATATTCCCTCTACTTTGGTTACATCTCTGTTGTGGGACCTGCTTTAATAGGGGGCTGTCACTGTTGCATATATTCATGTATGTTAAAATGAAGAATAATGAACAGGTTGATTACAGTTAAATCTATTTTACTTTGGCTTCGGCATATTCTGTGGATTCATCTGTGGTCTTGACCTTAGCAAAAGACATCTGAAAAGGCAATAGCTGACACCTTCCTGATGATTACAGTGCAATATCAAAATACCCAGCAGTTCAACTATTCAGTTTTCAATTCATTCTTTTTTTCTCAGCATATTTATCTTCTTAAAAATAGTGACTTGAAAACCCTAAAGCAATCTTTCAAATTTGTCATCGATAACTCCAGATATATATTTAATCCTCACAGTAAGGAGGAGTAGGTTGGTCAATATTGCAAGATCAGGCAAATAGATATTTGACCTGACCAGGAAGCCAGCATTGATTTTTACAGTGACAAAGTCAAACTGGTAAAACTGGGGTTAAAGAAAGAATGCAAACAAAAATGAATTATTTTGCACATAAAAGGTAGTTTCAAAGAGAGAATAATATATGAGGTATAATTTAATTGAAGTCACTAGACTATTCCCCCACATTATACCAAGTGTTCATACAATCACTTGTGCAAATAGGTAAAATTCAATAAAAATGAATAAAGTTTCCCAACAAAGTTTAATGCATTTATCTCTTTTACTATGAATCATATACAGAAGTTGCACAGGTCTCCAAAGTACCACATTTCCAAAAACTAATTACATCCATACCAGATAAAGGAATGCATTAAACACCGGTTTGTTCATCCATTCGCTTACAGGGAGAGTTCATTATGAAAAAAGGCACAGCAACTGGATTATGAGCCAAATCCCATTTCCATTCTTTTCTGCAGCAAAACCCCCATTCACTGGGACTGGTTTGTCCGTAGTATTTCATTTACAATAAAGCCAGAGACAAATTCAGGGGGAGGAGGGGAAGCGTGCCCCAACTTGAGCCAGAGAACTTTCAGGTCTTTATTAACAACCATATTCTCATACAAAAAGATAGTATTTTCTTCTTCCACAAATATTATTAATCCTATAGCACAGGAACAAGTAATCAAAGCACATATATAAGAAATATGGATCCTATGTTTAAGACAAAGATATCATGACCAAATTTGCACTAACATTCCTTCTACCCCAGCCTCAGCCAACTCAGTTTTGCAAGACCTCCAACTCCATTTGAGTACAGGGAGCTACAGGTAACGGACAATAAAAGTTTGCAAGACTCCATCAAGAAAAGAATAAATATGAGGATAATTACCTAGGCAAACATTCTAAGTGAACTGGTCACAAGTTATACCTACCTCTAGCCGTTACACAGTGAATGTATAAACCAGGGGCTATTGTATTCTGTTTAAAAAAAAAAAAGCAAGCATTGAAAATGCATCATTTTACAATTGTCAGCCTACACCTCCAGTTTTGCCTTATCAACAAAAGATAAATGCCAGTGACACAGGGACCGACTAGCGTGCAAATTATTTTTTTTTACAGTTTTATTTATAAAATTAAAACATTTCCTTTGAGACACTGCAGCAGAGAAATAGCAATGCATGGTGCATGAATCACGCAGTACTTTTAAGGGAAATATCTATGTGCCCCTATAGCATCATGTTGTTAAATTTGTTTTAGAATTTAGTGCTGGAGTGGACAAAGAAAAACATTATTGGACAATATGGTCAGCAGATTACAAGTGTGAGTTGTAAATTACATCAGCCCAATTATAAAGGAAACTGCTGGAAACGTTGTGTTATTGATGTGGCATAGATAGAATAAAGTGTTTTCTGGCACTAAAAGAAATACCATATTTTATGCAGATTCTCTGCTGTGCACATAGCACATCAGGGTTGCATCTAATAGGGTTCTGTATAAAAACCCTCATAATTATTTTTAGACGGAAACCATTTCTTACTTTTCCTATGAAACAAACATCCCTTTTCACCTCCCAGTTTACAGTACTAATTCATACCCCCCGTTTCCCAAGCCACAGCATCTACTGTAGTTCAAGGAGACGGTGAATCAAAGATAACATGTGGCTTCTGATTCAGGAATTGTTGTTTTTCAGTGGAGACTAACCTCATCTGCATGAATTAAAGTACTAATGAGCTAAACAGCACTGAGACAGACTAGGAAAAAGTGAAGTGTAGAGTAAATCAAAGGATCTCATTTATTAATATTTTATTGATTGTTACTTATAAATAGTAAAGAAAAACAGAAAATTCAGTGGACAGAGTGGGTGTAATAAAGCAATAAGCCGCATACTGCCTTAGCAAAAAATGAGCAAAAGTGAATCTTTAAGTAGTAAAAGACCCACTTTAAGAGCTCAGCTCTTTTTGAAGATGCCTAAAATGTCAAATCAGCTAGTTGCATGTCAGCCTTCACTGGATTAAAGAAAAAAAAAAGAAATGTTTATGAGGAGTGGGATGCATCAGCTGAGTCCCCGTCCGATAGCAGGACCCCTTCAACCCAAGCCGTCTGAGCAGGCTACCTGATAACGGGGAATGGCATCGTGACACTTCTGTGTAAGTGTAGCTTACACAAGAGTTTCAGATTCATTTTTAGCTCCTTTTTTTCCAGAGAGAGCTACCAGTTTAACTATATTTTCATCAATATGCAAAACAACTAAAAATCCCTATACACAAAAATTTAACATAAAAGAGTCGTCAGGCTTATCTTCTAGCCACTTTGCAGACAAGGCCCAGTTCCACTACCTTTGTTCTTTGAAGCCGGTGACAAATCTTGATATGTCCAACATGTCCTTGAAGTTAGAGTGAGCCAAGCATCTAAGCAAGTGGCCTCATTTTTCAAAACCTCACATTGCCTTTTTCACCTTAAGAATCCCCCTGCTATTACCACAGAGCAGATCCTGACAGACTCTTAGCTGATGCACAGGAGGCAGCATTTTAGAAAACCTTTCATGCTCCACGTATGGGTATGTCAGAATTGCAGTTCTAGGAGAGAAAGAATATGTCTCAGCAGGAGAGGGGGAGGCATTTTGAACCACCACAAAGGACCGCATCAAAACATGTCCTTTTCCTAGGCATCAAATTAATGCCATGGAAGGAAAAGGGAAGAAAGAGACCCTGCTTCTCTGAGAGAATGGAGAACTAATGGAGGACTATGGCAACAAATCGTAATTTGGTTGCATGCAAACCTTTGGGGAGAAGACATCGATCGTGAATCTAACAATAGGCTGCTGCAGAAACATTAATAAAGCATAGTGGCAGATTGCAAAGGTGCATGAACGTTGCCCCAATAAATCATTCACTAGTTTGCTGCACAATTGACATGCTGGCAAGAAGCTCTGAGACATAGTGTCACCTTTCTGTTGCTGCTAGGAACGTCCATGTCCCTATCCCTCCCCCTCATCCCAGTTACAACTGAACGTTACTTGCCAAAAAACAAGAGTATGCCAGAACCTCAAACACCACCAAGCCTCCAATGTCTCAGTATGTTGGCAAACCAGCTTTAAAAATACCCCTGACAGTTTCTGGATGCTGAAAATGTGGTAGAGATGCATAGCTAAGGACATACTTACTGGTTAGAAAATAAAGTTCATGGAATTTTTTACTTATCATTCATCTTGAATTACTTTACAATGAAGGAATAAAAACAACAACAAAAAAGGAAAATAACCCATTAACCTTACAATGTTTAAAATTTGAGGTGGAAGTTGATATCATAGTCGGGCTTACTTCTAAGCAATTTTCATGTAAAAGCACATAGTTTTAAGCATCCTTTTTTTGGGACCATTTGTCTGAGACTGTTTTCTTTCACAGCCACTCCTACACTGTTACCCCTCTTACTTCCAGGTTTAAATTTAATATGTTGCTCCTACATTGGAATGGTACCTATCTTGTTTTCACAGGCCTTCCGACATACTGGAAGAACTGTCACCGTAGGATACACAGAATAAAACCCCCAAACAAGACACACTTTTACAGGGGCTTTTAAGCTTTACTTGCCTCGGAGTTTAATGGAACAACAACAGAACTACTGACATGCATGAATAGTCACGAAGGCCAGAAAGCACTCGCAGACAGACTTCACACTATGTGGGTCATCACTGAGTTACTATTCTATGGACATATGACAAATATCCATTTGGTCAGGTAGTATGAAACCTAAATATCATATAACAAATATATGAATATCTAATGGAGATGACATATGAGTTTTATATGGTACTATTGCTAATTAGCAAAGCACAACATCTTTCAATCTGGTATGAATTTCTTGCAATTGTTTTAATCAACTGTGACAGGATATTTCTATTTATGTATTTATTTTACAGGTACACAGATTCAAAGGTAAAAAGAAATGGTTTTAATTTTGGATTATACTCTTGGTATAAATTCTATTGATTCTATAAATTTCACATAATTTATCCGGAAGTTTTCTTTTAACTGTTACCTTTTAACTTTTTTCTGTGCTGTGAGGAACCTCTAGAATCAGAGACTTCATGTGGACAAACACTGCCAGATCCAATGTAAATCTTAAACCTGCATTTCTGCCAAACCATTAGTTACGCGTTTGTCATCTTGTAAGTCACTCTTCAACAGTTTGCTACAGCTTTCTGCTCATGGAAACGTCTCCTTCCTCACTAACGGAAAAGCCCAGGGAACTGGTATTTTACCGTAATTCCTAACAAAAGACAGATGACATCAAGTACAGGAACAAGTTACTGTTCCTCTCCATTACCAATATGAAAAGAAAGTCTTCATTATCCTGAGAGGGTATCGGAACTGGACGGGACAGAGGGTCCTTTCACCACTCCCTGCGCCACTGGGGCAGTGGCAAGGAAATAATATGGGGGGAGAGGAAAATGAGTATATAATACTGAGGGGGTTTGGGGGAAGAATGAGGAGAATTGTCAGTTGTAAGACAAGGACATTTTCAAAACTCTTAACATTGTGGTGTTGAATCAAACCAGGAATTTATAGAAAGAGACACTCCAATTTGCTCTGAAATTTTCAAACTGCAAAGCCAGGTCTCTAGTTCCGTTCATAAAGCTCACACAAGGTAACTTTTAGCTTAACTAGAGGATTTATGATATAGAAAGAAACCATACTGATTTGCAGAATTTAGACGTAACATTTTTTTTTTTCAAATGTACTAGACTTTTCCCAGGTTAAGCCTATATAGCCAGACAGCCTATGCTCCTGCGAGGTTTAATGCCATATCTTGCAGATGCAGGGCAGACACAAGGCTTAAGCACCTGCCCATGTAGGCATGTACTCTCACAGCAATCCTCTACGATGAACTAATACCATATTCCTTTCCCTCTCTTTCTTGTAGTCATATAATTCCACTTTTGCTCTAGTGGGCACCAGAAATAAATATTGAGCAAAGCAGTAACACACACATACTTTTTCCTGAAAATATCTATTTCAAGTCCCAAATTACCTACCATTTTCTTACATTTACTGTTTAAAAAACCAAACAAACCAGAAAAAAAACCAAACCAAAAAGAAATGCAGAGGCAATAGAAATAATTTAAAAATTAGCGAGAATTCTTTTACAGAAACAGACTAGTCTTAATTTTAGCTATAGCTACTAAAAGAATACAACAAGTAGTCAGCTGCAGGAAAATTCTGTACTGGAGAACGGATCACAGGATTATGATCCCTTACTACTACAGCTTTTCTGAAAAATACAACTCTAACAAAAGAAACGCCAAAGGTTTCTGACAGGATTTTTTCAGGATTTTTGCTGAGGTGTCAGAAAAATTCCGCCTTAGTTAGTTTTTGCATCCATGAAAGTCCCCAACATCTGCTCCAGTAATACCTTTGATAGCCAGATAGGGGCTTGCATGGTCTTCCCCTCTAGCATGGCTGTGAATTTCAGAGTTTAAACCTGTGAGGACTGACAGGTCTGGCCTGGCATTCAAGGGTCAAAACAGAGGATATGAATCACAAGAAGATGACTGTTGTGATTCAAGGGTCAAAACAGAGGATATGAATCACAACAAGATCTACTTACTGCATCTTTGGCAAACTGGAAGAAAGCCAGGGAGGACAGTGAGAAAAATCCACTATTATTTTAACACTGGCTGGGTTCTTATCCCATACAGGACACAGTAGTAGAACTGGCTCTTTCCTCAAAAAATACCGTGTCTAGATAAATCAAAAAAGGGGTTCATGTGCTCAGTACATCAAGCTTCACATATTATGTAACTGAAGGTATAATAGATTAAAAAAAATAATTGTCATTTACTCTTGGCAGAAGAATAAGAGTCAACAAGGAGAAAACCCTTGACTGACCATCTGCTGAGCTCTAGTCCAGTCTCTCACCGAATCACAAGCTTGCCATTCATACTTCTATCCACAGAGCCGCACATTTTGTTTTCTTACTAGAAATAATAGCTAAAGAAAGAAGGAGGAGAACAGTATATAATCTGGGCTGACAACAGATAAATTTCCAAGAAATGCCAGTAGAGAAAAAATGAGGCAAAATAAAATTTGGATTTCACAATCTTGACAGCGTGACTTTTAGGTTTCGTGTTACAAAGGCATTCAAGATCACACACACGCTGTTAGAACAAAATAAATTCAAGATTTGCTATATGCAGACATTCGTGTGGAACATAACCTTCTGATCTATTGCGTAACTTTCAAATCTGTCCCTACAGGTAAAGATACAGCCCCCAATTACAGCATAATGAAATTTTTCACGTGAACCAGTTTAACATATGGATTGTGAAATACACTCTTATTATGCAAAAAATATTTTTTGTAGTTTAATAATAGTCTCTTACAAACCCTACAATGAAAGAAGCCAATGCTCTTAAAATTAGAGTTGTAAAAAGCATTTCTTAAGTAATGGACTGGCCTAACCCACTAAAATTTTGGGAGAGTAGTCTTCTATAATCTGTTTGCAACACTAATATACCAACTAAGTAGAGCATCCAGTATTATCAATCCCAGTATGCATAAGTTATATGCCAATTATCTTACAGATTCCTAAAAGTACACTTATAGTTCATGCAAACCGAAAAGACTCTTCAAAGAAAGCGAAATAGGTTGTAAATCAGGTTTCCAGGAGGTGCAATGTGTTAGACTGATAACTGCTAATTTCTGAAGATACTTCAGAATACTCCAGGAAGAATACTTTTGGAAAATTAATGTCTTCATAAAAATGTGTAGAAGCAATAACCCCCTGAGATTAGCAATAGAGCATCTGTTAAGTAGTTTATTGTTTATGTTAGAATAAAATCTGACAAAAAGGTCATGCAGAGTTAGTATGTATGTCACAAGTTACAATAAATTTATTTCTCTGTGAAGTATAAAATATTTATTGTACTATGTTGTCGATATTAAATAACTCTATCAAAGCCAAGACACATATAAGGTTTTGCTGATTTCCTGAGAAAATACCAGCATAAATCTTAGGTTTCTGTATAATTAGCTAAAACAGCCAATAGACCTCACATGGTTTCTTCAAGCCTCTGTTTCTTAGGGCAAAAAGAGAAATGGTGCTTCTTCAGGGAGAAATTCCTCAAATATATAGACATTAACACTCCAGCTTTCAACTCCACGTAACCTCATTAACTCTACTGCTATCCTGAACAAGGACCAAATGTTTTCTCAATTACATCAACCCAAACTGACTTTCAGGTAATAATGACAGTATAAATAGAAGAAAACAGCTCCTTTGTACTAAGTGAGCATGTACATATGACACTCTACCAGTCATAGCTTAAAGAAACTATTTCACATCAGGATGTAGCAGGAGCTATGGAAGAACCATCACTTGGACAGAGGCAAAGTCACCTCCCAGAGTTATCTAATAATACTATGGGAAGAAAGTATTCATGCTTGAGCCCCTAGGAATTTGTAAACTAAGGCATTTGCACTTACCTTTCAACAAGCTTATGCTACTTTGAACACCGTTCTTCACTAACCGTAACCAAAATATTATTTTGCTTAGATCTAAGTGCTCTTGTTTGTCTTCAAACACCAACGATTTGTAGTATAAATCTTTTATACTGTCAATGCAGCAGCTGTTTACTGCTACTTACTATTCCTAAAAAAGCAAGTAATACAGTCAATACTAAACAAATTTGAAATTCTTTCAGCCACGGTGTTCTACAAATGGTCACTTTCTTCTTTAGTGTCATTTTAAGACTAAAAATAATATTTTACTTCATAAAATTATCAGCCTAATATTCTTTGTGAAAGCACAATAGTGGGGAACATTGACATTTCATGTAATTATAGTGGTTATATTATGAAAAGCCTACTACTCCATTTTATTAGTTTCAAATATTGGTACTCCCATGAATGTTTCAGAAGCAAATGGAACTTTTCATTTCTGTGTACTTGTGGCCGATTATGCTGATCTAAAGACTACTATACAATCAATACCATTTAACATTCTCCTAAATTTACTACTTTACTACTACTATTCTAATTTAAGCTGCTTTAATAGCTAGGATAGACTGGTTTACAACCAACATCTTCAGTTAAAGATCAGATAAACCCAGTCCAACTAAAAATAAAAATAAAAAATAAAAAAGTAATACAGGCATACCCATCTTATCTGCTAAGAGTATTTGTGAACGTCACCTAACAAACTTCCCAGGTCTCAAATTTTATCAATTCAGATTTTTTCTCATCTTTACCATTAAAAAGAGACATGCCCTCTCCTAACACAATAGTCATCTACCATATAGCAAATGCATCTGGTCTGTCATGGGGGTTAAACGGTGGTGAGCCTTGGTCAAGCTCAGAAGTTCTTTTCAGAGCTGTGAAAACAATTATTTTCCAAAGTACAAAACGGAACAAAAATCCCAAAGTAATCATCAATAATATCAAATTCCAGAGTTACACTTACTCTTTCCAAAACTCTGGAGAACACTTACCTGCTCCTTCCAAATTGGTCTTCCCCTTTGACTTCTCTTGTTTGCTTTCAGGTAGTATTTGGGACAAACAATCTTTGCTCTCTGGGGCGCAATCAACCCCTCTGATCTTCCCCAAAGGAAATTAAAACAACTTTGACAAGAAAGATAGGACAAGATACTTCCTTCTTCACACATTCACTCATTCAAACGATGGACCAGGAGGAGCCAAGGCCAGTCTCGTTTCAAGTGGGTCTACTTCTCTTAAATAAGGACATTCAGTAAGTTGGCTAACCTTTTCAGAGTTTTCAGGATTTATTGTACTTGTAGTTTGTATTGGAAGAACAGAGGAGGAAAAGAAATTTTGCTAATAGCTCCAAACATGCGTCACTGCATACAATCATGTTCTGTCATAGAAATATTTTCCTAGTTCTATAACCCATTCAATATTAATGTCAGTTTTTCCTTCCTACTTTCACATGCTCAAAAACTTTTAAAGGGCCAAAAAAGAACGACTTTTTTTTTTAAAGTGAGTTTGAAATGCTTTAGATGCACTTTGACTGACATGGTTAAATGTGTACTGCTTCAGCACACAGTTTAGTTATTTTGATAACGGGACCACAGAAAATACTGCATTCATCTTTGTCAGATATAGAAGATCTTTACCAAGTTGATCAGGCCTTAAGTGGTTAGCAGGAAGACAAGAAATGCAATAAACAAGCACAGATTGAGGGATTGTTCACAAGGACTAGGATCAATCCCTTCAGCTGCTTGAACGATCAAACCGTATCCTCAGGCAGCTTGAGACAACTTACTAAAATAATTGTTTCAGCATGAACTAGTCTATTCAACAATAGCAGGAGACAACACAGGAATTTCATTAAAGGACACTTACAATATTCAGTTATAATTCAGATTAGAAATGAAAGCAAACAGTTCCCAGAGAGCCTCGCACCACTGCAGTCAATGTAATCTACACATACTTAGTTTCCAATATCTAACAAAAGTTGTGATTAATTACAGTCTAACTATAAGATATAATAACCAGGAGATGAAAGGGATGAAGAGACCAGGCATCAAAGAATAAAGTTGGTGGAATTTTGTGACCTGTCCTTTTGTTATTGCTCATTCAAAGCAAATCTCTCTTGCCCCAAACATTAAGGACCTTTTGCTCTCCAGCAAGACAGGCATATTACGTACGTATGTCCTGGGTTGAGAAGCCACTACAGAAATAAAATCTTATAAATGAGAACTTCACCCTCAATTCTAGCTACTTTGTCTAGTATAAAGGGACACAAAACCTCTGATTCTGGTTCATCAGAAGCCTTCAATGCAGTCACTATTAAAGACTGCCAGCAAGCTGCCTTTTGAGCATCTCATTACAAGCTCTGACAAAGGGATGAAGCCCAGAACCCAGCAGTATAAAGTTTCTGAATAACACTGTGGCTACATGACCACATAGAGAATCTTCTTAACTTGGAGAACTCCCATCTTCGCCTCTTCCCAACACTCCCACAGGCTTTGCTAAGAGTGGATTTATGCGGGCAGGTGCAAACAGTGAGTAGGTCTACAGAAGCAGAGGCACCCCAGAATCACCTTGTTCCCCCAACAAAGACTGCAAGTTTTGTGCTGCTTCTCTAGGCAGGTATACCATCGCAGAGATTTTGAGACCTTGTATTACAGGAGGAACACAAATATCTACACAGCCCAACTCAAGGAGAAAGTATCAAATTTGTTTAGGAGTTGTGCCGCAGTTCTGCTGTGCATCTTGACCATCTCCACTTGCCATACACTGGCTAAGTTTACAGAGTGGATTGCCCTATGCAAACTCTTTATCTTTAGGAAAATGAACTGGGAGTGCCATGCAAGGATGCATAAATGTGCTCCAATCTCTAAGGCAGATATAAGGGTCCGAAGCAATGAGTTGTCTTTCGGACAGCTTCAAAGGCACCTGGTGGAAATGATTAATCTCAGGGGCCAGACTAAACCTCGTCCAAAGTAACACTGCTGAAACAAATATAGCACAGGTATAGGGGTCTCAGCATCAACTGTTTTGATCTAGTGAACATTACAGATTACAGTGAATTACTTGCTAACGTAGGCTGTTATCCTGTCTCCTTCTTTTAAAGAATTCAGAGCTTGGACAATAATAAAATAAGCTATGAGGTAAGAAATCAAACACAAAACTCATGATATATTTATTACACTTTCGCCTTATGATTTTTCTCCACAATTCTGTCAAAAAAAAAAATCAAGGTGTATTTTGCAATCTAGTCCAGCACCTGCCTTCCAAAAATGTGCTCACCCCTGAGAAGACAGTAATTCACAACTAGCCTAGATTTTATTGAAGGACAAAGTTTGCTAAAGACAAATATTATACCCTCTATGGTGGCTCCAGTTTTATATCTACAGACAATTCAAGTCCGAACAAACTCACTAGTGGTCTCACGATTCACAGCTTATCAGATTTAAAGGCACAGCAAGAGACTTCATTGTACAATTTAATAACTTGGAGCGCTGAGACCAAACGTGAATGTAGTTTATAGGGAGTAAAAATGGAAAGTTAGGCCCTAATTATCAACGGCCTACAGAAAGGGACCTGTCAAAAATTTCTAACAGCTGTTAAAAAAGAAATCATTTTTACAGGTCAAAAATCAAAGGTCTATTGCATGAGAAACCCGCTATGTCATGGGGCTGTGCTGATTTTTGGGTTTACAATGAATTGTTATTCCCCACATGAATCAAAGGAAGGGGCTGCTCCCCGCAGAGCTCGTAAGGCAATACACTGGTTTCTCCCGTGGGCAGAGTCCTGCTGCGGTGGAAGCATGGCAAAACGCCTATTACACATGCAACGCATTTGGGAGCACTTTGAGGTTTGAACATGGCTGAATTCCCCCCCAAGTTTTAAGCTTCCCTCATTAATCTTTTGGTCTCATTCTTGTGTAGTAACTGCAGATAGAAAAAACAGAATAGCAAGGCCTGAGCCCAGCCAGCCATAAAAAAAAAGAATTGAAATTGCTGACAATTAAAGAAACTTTTTCTAAGCTGTGTAAGGAGAATGGGAAAACTAAAGACCACACCCATGCAAAAGGAAAAAGAGTCATTCCCTGGATGCACCAAGTCCTTCTCTATGCAATGACATTTCCAAGCACCACCTCCTGAACTCCTAATTAATTAAAATCCTGAATAGGAATAATTTCAAACGTCATCATTTTTACAGTCATCTTATTCTGCAGCAAAAGGTCTTCAAATTCTGAATGGCTCATCATCAGAGAAAAGCAGAGCTGCGGCACGATCCTCAGTTACGCCAAAGGTCACACGATTTATATTGAATGCCACAATCCAACCGGATGGCGCTGGTCGTGCTGCTCGTGCAATACTGTGCTACAAATACCAAGCAATTGGTGGTAAACGATGGCTTGACTATGCTAGTATTTTTATGATGAACTTGGGGGGGGGGAGGCAGGAAGAAAAAAAAGACATTCTTGGGTATCAGGAAGGGGCAGAGCAAAACACTAACAAAAAGGGAATAGATGCACACATACTCACACATGCAGAAGATTTATAAACAGGAGTCCTATGTTAAAATAAAGCTATTTACAAAATCCAGAATAAAACTGATTTGATTTACATCTCCCAAATAGCTACCATGATTGCATGGTAGCAATTAAATTATTTTTTTTAAAACTGTCATTTAAATTATGCATCTAGGATAACAGCATTTGCAAAAATTTAATCTGGTTCTTACACATACTTGTTTAACTACATCTTAAAGTACATTTTTGTACTGCCCAATCTGATGCAACTGCAGTCTAACACCCAATATTTTAAAAAAATAACTCTGAGGTCCAAAATGAAGCAAAACTTATTTCAGTTACTAAGCACAGATATCTATGTTAAGCACTTGTGATCAAAATTACTACCTACTTCAGTGTCATATTTTGGGTGCCCGTGCCCAGGTGCTGGCAGCAGGGCTGCAGTGGCCTCTCTGAGGAGAGCTGAGGGGCTGCCCCGTGACAGTCACAGCCAGTTCCACAGCAGCCCCACTGCTGGGCCCAGCTGAGACCCTCAGCGAGGCTGGTGGCACCTCTGGGAAAGCATATTTAGGAAAGGGCAAAACACTGCCGGGCGGTGAGGGGAAAAATGTGGGGGAGCTGGTTCCCTGACAGGAGCTACAGCAATGGAGGACCCACACTGGAGCAGGGGAACACGTGAGGAGGAAAAGGTGGCAGGGAGGAACCGTTACGGACTGACCACAGCCTCCCACCCTCTGCGCCGCTCAGGGATGGGGGAGGTAGATGGGTGGGGAGCGAAGGAGTGAAGTCGAGCCTGGGAAGAAGCGTGGGGTGGGAGGAAGCTGCTCTAGTTTTCATCTGCATTTCTCACCATCCAAGTCTATTTTTAACTGGCAATACATTAATTTGCCCCAAGTCAAGTCTGTTTTGCCCATTACAGTAATTGATAAATGATCTCCCTGTCTTTACCTCAACCCAAGAGCTTTTTCATCTTATTTTCTCCTCCTGTCCTTGCTGAGGAGGGAGAGTGAGCAAGCAGCTGGGTGGGCATCTGGCAGCCAGCCAAGGTCAACCCACCACACATGGACAGGGAAGATATGGGCTGATGACCTTATCATTAGATTCTTGACTTTGCATGTCTGTTCATGATCTGTGTATCTATTGCCAAGTGTCAAACCCTGTTTTTGTTTGTTTCATTCTTTCCAAGGTCAATATATACATAAAAATGTTTGTGCCATATGAAGTCATTCAAATGGGGATGCCTCCAACAGAAACTTCGTAGACACATCTACAGTACAATGCTTCATCAGCATCCTTACCATTTGTTCAATCCTAGCTGATAAAACAGTAAAATCAATTTAAACAATCATAACAGTTAATGCACTTCACTGGCTATTAGCAAGCATACAAGAGTCTTGTACACTGGAAATTAAAACAGGCTTGCTGCCTAGGACAGAGGGACTGAAACATAGTATTTTAAGAATCTCATACTCCTCAGCTAATGAGCTTTTAAAATTTAATTTATACCAATTCTGTTTTTCCAAATGTGTCCATATTTAATTTTTTTTTTTTATTTTTTAATAATATGCTCATTGACCTAGGAACTATTTACTTTTATCTACCTTCTTATTGCCAGTAGAAGTGACTGCAACTGGGACATGGAACCACAATAATGCCGTAATGAAAAATGTGAACCTATTTTCAAAGTCTCTTCACACCTGTTTCCCAGCTAGCATTTATTTTCATACCTTCCCAGATCGTGCTTTTACCTTCACAGCATCATGTATTTATTACAGTTAAGTAATCAGTGTCTTTATTTTCTAATCTACTGGGTTGTAGTGTTTTAGTCTGTATACAAAGTGAAAAGACTATCAAGTTAAAATCAGATTATTAGAGTACATTAGATATTCTACATAATTACAGGCCCAGTGGAAGGCTAAGAAGGATAATACATTACAAGCCTCATTTACTAGGAGTTATTTTTTATTACATAAATGAAGCTTTCCTTATCTTAAATCGTGTCTTACTAGAATTCTTGCTGAGCTCGAGAACTGTTGGCCCCTTTGTTTAAAATGAATCTTGTTGCACTTTGTGTGTCAGCAAAAGAGTTCTGAAATGTAAGGACTCTCTGGAAAAAAATAGCAACAAGACCTTCGCAACTAAGGACCTGATGCTTTATTACTTGTCAAAAAACATCAAAGCAAAATAAATAAATTAAAATGATGCACCACTTTCGTGAGAATGACAGCCTGTCATATAAATCTAATCCCAAGGATTTAAACTGGTGTTCTACAGTAGCATTAGAAAGAGGGAGAATCCAATTAAAACCATGCTGGATTCCAAGGACATTGCGATATTCGTTCTGCTTCTGTCATGTAAAATAAATTTAGACCTGATTCAGTGCTGACTGCAAGGAATTAGATTCTGTAATGATCTATTTCCTCAGGTGTTTTGTAGCACTACCTTAAAAATACTGTAAAACAGTCAACAAGTTAGCTGAGCCAGGAGATGTAGGCATATTTATAAAGCAAATCATTTTCAGACCCAGATTTCAGTCCCCAAATACACGCACAAAAGTGAGTCTTAACCAGTTTTCAGTAGGTGGGACAGAAAAAAAAAAACCCAAAAACTACAGGGTATAAACAAAGTATTGCACATTTTATTTTAAAAAAGACAGTTGGACAACAGGAGGAAAATCTGTCCATTTACTTCATCCTGGCTTCCACATTCAAGTTTGCTCTGACCCAAAATGTAGAAGGCTTCTCCTTCACTGGGCCCAGCTGGGCATACACAGCAAGAGCCCATCCCAGGGCACTGGGGCAGGGAGAGAAGGCAGAAATGGGGCAAAAACAGTTGGTTGCAACATGAGCGCACCCAGGGAGATGGCCATCCAACAGGTCTCTATAGTGGGGAGTAAGCCCAAAGCCAGCCTCGGGAAGAGATGAAAAGAAAAAAAGTGAAGGAAATCCCCTCGAGTTGCTAGGCTTGAGGAAAGGCCGTCTACATCTATAACCCGCCACGCTATGGTGGACAGGGTGGATTTGCTGACAAGCTCTG
This sequence comes from Aptenodytes patagonicus, assembly GCF_965638725.1. Classification (NCBI taxonomy): domain Eukaryota; kingdom Metazoa; phylum Chordata; class Aves; order Sphenisciformes; family Spheniscidae; genus Aptenodytes; species Aptenodytes patagonicus. The sequence continues at coordinate 19,278,436 of NC_134957.1, forward strand.
TTATGCCATCTTACTCTGTAGTTTGGAGTTTCTGCTATTTACAGAGTTATCTTGTCTTAGTTTCTAATTTTGTGTTCCCGTAAAGAACAACTCTAAATATTGAAAGCTTTTAGTATCATCTATCATGTTCCTGTCAAGAAATTTGTCATCCTGAAGGTTTTGCAGCTCAGTTTATTCCCATTGGTCAACTCATTTCACAGCCCAGCGACACCATCACTGGGAGTGAAGTTCACTTAAAGAAGTTTTCCCCAAAAGCCTTATCCTACATTGACTTAATTTCTTCCCCTTTAGCTCCTTCATCACACTATTAATATAGCTGTAGGTAGGTCAGATGCTGGGGTAGCACCCAAAGGCACTGCACAAGAGTGCCTATCTTCCACAGCTGAAGTTTTCCAGGAACAAAATATCAGCTCTACCTGCTGCCACCTCCAGAATGAGCAGCAGAGACCAGAGCTTCACTCCTCTGCACTCGCAGTATTAGAAATGGCAACAACTACTGAAAAAGACATGATGCATAAAATAACAGGAGATTTGGGGTGGGGCAGGGAGTTCACATGCAAGCAATTTCTAAGTTTAACCCCACGCCAGAATTGCAGCAAGAGAAAGCTGCTGTAAAAATTGCAAGACGACAGGTTACGACGGAAGCCTGACTGCCCAAACCCCACCAGCACAACCACCAAACTCCAGCTATGACACCACTGCATCGACAATTTAACACAGAAGTAGTACTCAGTATGGAAATAAGAGCCAGATACCTATATGGATGCAGGTGTACCGTCACAGGAGGCTATACAGCGGTGCCTCCTGTGATGCGACATGGGAGAAAGCAGACTTACGTCACCATAAGCCACAGGTGATGCCACATCCCCAGGCACAACCTCATTTGTGCAGGATTTGAGCAAACCCAGATTCAGTTTTCACGAGTGGGTTAATTGGCTGGTTGGTTGGTTCATTGGCTCAGTCACACGAGCTGGCTTTGAATGAGCTATCACAAGCCTGGTAGCTATTTAGTTGCATTTAAATAGAACTATACACTGCTTTTGGAGTCTAGGCTGGTATATGCCTGGATTTGCATGGGGTGGACTTACTGGCCTTAGTTTTCGGAATTTCTGGCTCTAGAGTCATTATTGCTGTCTGTTTTCCTTTTTGCCCTATAAGACGTAGTTCCAGCCTCTTTTGTATAGCAAGCTCAATTTGTGCTTTTGTTTCAGTCTCCTTGAACTCCAGTGGTTTCCAGTGTAGCTCTCCTCATGTGACTAACGGCACTAACCTTTACTAATTTGTGACCTGACATGATAATTATGCTTTTTTTTTATAAATAGATTATTTCTTAACATCAGTCTCTCTTATGAAAAACACCATTAAAATATAAGCACAACCTCAATTACAGGAAAAATTATCCTAATAACTTGTAGAAACTTCATTTAAAATGAGCTGTGAAGATTACTTTCTTTGCATGCATTTTGGTCAAAAATCATGAAATACATAAAGCACCAGCTGCAGGTAAGTGTTACTTCAGTGACTATATACTTTGCTTGACAATTAAGAATTCACATATAATACCCATTATGGTATTATTGCACCATAAACCAGTCTTCACCAACAGCCACAGTGTTTTGCTGCTTTGTGTAAGAATAATTCAATACTCTTGTGCCATAAAAAAAAAAAAATAATCTGTACCTTGTGAGTACCTCTATGCATCTCTTAGAAGCAATGAAATAAATACACTTTAATTGTTTCCTATACATAGATCCTATTAGAAGTCTGTCTTCACAAACTGCAGTATCTCTAGCGCTGTGGTATTTTAATTAGGTCACAAAAGCAGGAAAAAAAAATCTACAGAGACTGTTTTAATCTCAAGTAATGCAAGAAACACGCTTTCAATAGAAATTCTATTTTCAGATATGATTGCTTATTTATTTTTTAAGTCTTGGCCAACAAACATAGTATACTTACATTCCATACACATATTCACTTAATGAAGTGGATTATGTATAATAACAAATGGTACCAAAAATGTTTTAGCACAACCAGCAGTGGAACGTCTCTCAAACAAGAAATTGAGATACAGAAACAATGTATTTCAATAGCACTTTCATTACCAAAAATGAATATTTCCCCTAGTAGGTGATTAATTTAGTTGTTGCTGAAAAATTAAATTCTAATAATTGCTTTTCAATACAAATGTTTTACAATCAGTTCTGAAGGCAAGTCCTTACGTAGCACACCACTGAATTCAAATACAACATCATTTCTTCGATTTATTAACACCACTATGGTGACAAAATTCAATTATAAAAATGCTACTTATGCAGCGACTTTGAAGGAAAAATACATGTTCTATATCTTCATTTCAGCATAAGGAAGATTCTAGTTTTTATCATGCCAATCTATTACTGCTGAAGTGAAAAACCTCTTTTTTTGAAGTAAGTCTTTTTCTTTTATCCTCAATGACCTTTTTGGAAGTCTCAGGTCACAAATGACGTAGCCTGGTGACCTGAGATTAGTGATCAGCAAAAAATAGGCTACATATCTATGCTGCCACCAGTGAGTAGAGATTTGACAAAGAAGTGCTTAATAGAATCTCCAGGTAAAATGACAAAAGTTTTCCTTCCTGTGTGGGGAGGAGGGGAAGTCCACCTTGCGTGGCTTAGACTTAGCCAGTTTCTGAGCAACAGAAATCTCTCAGGATCACGGAAAATCCAGACTGTGTTCATTTTTAGTAACACCATAAAAAAAATTACACATTTTAAATTTTTAAACATATTTTTTTACACATATTTAAATTTTGTTTACACACTTTTTAAAGCAAAATTAAGTGTATAGATATAGACAGTGAACAAAAAAATCATGAGAAACTATTCAGAGGCAGTGTCAATTTTGTGCATCATCATGCTAAAACATGTTGTCAGACATACACTAGTTTATACTATCTGAAGAAATGATGTTTGCAAAGACTTAAAAACACAAACCCAATGACTGAAAATCTATAGTGATTTCCAAATTTGAAATGTGATCAATTTGATTCTGACATTATTTTTAAGAAATTACACATTTTATTTAAGATAAAATAGTAAACTACAGGAATAATTGTGAAAGCCCTATTGCATCTCAAGCAATTGTTCTGGATATCTTTTCTGAACAGGTGGTCCATTACTTGGTCACTGGATCTTATACCAGAACCAAAAGAAAACCAGAAGAATGCTACAGTCTTATAATCTACTCGTAATCATTCAAGAATCTGTTCAGACTCAGATTTGAAGTTTAAGTAGCTCCAGAAATTTGAGCACCCACAGCAAAATGTATCCCTGACTTCCGAAGGGTTTTCACCAGCTTCCTAATTATTACTTCCATTCACTTTTTTCCGCAACGTACAAATAAGACAGTAATTGCAGAGAGTAAGTGACGTGGTATATTCATATTCCCATTGTCTACTCCGAAAACAATCTTAGCTAAGCATGGCAGACAGCGTGTTGCTATTGATTTCCTTTTTCTGTTTACTGTTGTGAGATATTCAGCATGTTCTACAGTGATTTGAGGGTTGGGAAAACCTTAGTTAGGGATCACATTTAATAAGGATAATTTCTAATTTGATGTGAAGAAATCAGACTAGATACTTTTTATGCCAGTCCCAGGCTTTTGCAAAACTTTCTTTGGCATAGTTTGTAATATGATCACGTTTTACACAAATACAGTGTTCCAAACATTATCCTCCTCCCCTGGAACAGATAAAGACTTTATCTAAAAGTTTTTATAATCTACGAAACTCTCCAATATCTCTCTGAAACAACTTCAGTATTAGGTCACCATGTCAGACCAAAACTGCTAACAGGAGGCACGTGGCAGAGTGGAACATTTTTAAGCATCAGGAGGTCAGATCAATTGACTCTAACAAGAATCCACAGAGTTCAACGATTTTGGAGCTACATAAAGCTACATAAAGCTGTATTTTGGAACTGCATAAAGATAACTGAAACATGCAATTATACATATTAATGTCATTGAGAGACCATTATAATGAGTATAACACTGTTCCCCTCACATGGTCAAGATATACAAGAGATATCAGAGGGCCATTCAGATTTATATACCAACACCTTCCTTTCCCACTACTTGTCCAAGTAAATTACAAAGGATGAATAAAAAAAAAACCAAACAACCCGCAGTCGATGAATCGGGTGCAACCCCACAAGGCCAGAATAAGAACAAGATGCAGCTTTTGCATCTGTTGAGCTGTTCCTTAAAAACCATGCATTATTTCTGCTTATGAGGAAAATCCAAGGAGCGCTCGGGCATCTCAACATTTGACACCTAACTCACGTTGTTAATTGCGTGCATTATTTGTGGATGTAAATTTGCTTCTAGAATGATTATAATACTAAATTATATTTCCTTTTAAGAAGTGCTATTGCTTGCTCTCCTGCTGAAAATTACCCAGTTAAATAAATCATATCAATGCCCGCCTATGCAAATGAAAATAGTATGAGCATTTTACCTGTGGGCTGGCAAATACCACAAAGTTCATTGCTACATCAGTTTCTGTTGAACCATAAAACACATCAACATTTACTACATGGATTCCAATTTTTAAACCTTTAATAATACATTAGCCACGTCCATTTTGAGGAAGCCAAATGAATATAAATGTAAAGACGTGAAAGAGAATTTCAAATAACGATTGCATGGCTAAGTACTGTAACGTGCAAGATTCATATTTTATACTTAGTCACTTTTTTCCAAGTCAGAAAACATGTTTTATAATTTAAAAGTGTAGCCCTATTCTCAAAATACTGTGGTCTTGCATTATAAATCTGACACAAACACTTTCTTTTTAAAACATAAGTTCTTGTACACATTAAAGTCAGACAAAGTCTGACTTCAGTGTACACAATGGATAATTATGAACATATTATAATTATGAAAGTATGCTGTAATAATGTAGAAGTAAAAAACCAGAATTAAGGACACTTGGCAGCATAGATACTTAAGTTACAGTATTGCACTGCAATGATTTCTTTATGACAATATTTAGCTAGAGAATTGTTCTTGCATTGCACAAACAACTGTAAAAGGAGTCTGCCAGATCAGCGTGTTTCTGAAAAGTGAGGTGCTCCTCTTTCCTAATTGGGCGGTTTAGTCTGTAATGCTACAATAGAGCTACCTTTCAACTGAAATTACTAGAAGTCCTTTCGTGGTGTATATCTCATTTGAAAAGATTGCCAGACGGTAATTCTGATGAGTAACCTTGCTAGTGTTTCTTCCTTTATAATGAATTCTAACATTATAGCTCTGGTTTTCCAGAGCTGCCTTCCACCTCATTAAGATACCTGCAAAGTCAAGCACTAGACAACTACCCCTGAACTCAACCCATCTCACCAGACTCAGCACAATTTCATTAGCCAGCATCTCACTCTTTCCCACTCCTGTTTCCTGGCACATTCCTGTTCCTCAGCCCAGCACCAAAGCTGGAGAGAGACAGCAACACTGCAGAGCAGCCAGGGGACACGCATCTATCTGCCAGAGGTCCCACGCTCAAGTAAGCCACACGAGAAAGCTCAGTGGGCCCAGCTGCAGCTTAATCCCATGGCCCGATATGCAACAAGCTACAGGAATTGCACTGACCTTCACATGTCCCGTCAGGAAAAAGCCAAAAGGTTGCTTCTGTTAGCAGTAAGGTAACCTTACGTGTAAGGTACCACAAAACATAGGAGGGAAAGAAGAGATAAAGAGATTCTATAGAGAGGTAAGGGAGTTGGAAGAGGTTCTACAGAGAGCTAACTCATTCTTCCTCCAAATATTTGGACCACAGGGACCCAAATCCACTTTTGAAAGATACAAATAACTCCCTGCATATTTCCAGAATTACTTGGTTCCTCCACAGAACAAAAAGTGCCTCTCAGGAAGAAAAAGGGAGGCAGGCTCTCACCCAGCCAGTCTTCCTCCAATAAGATCTTTCATTGCAGAAGATGATGCTTCAAGGACAAAGCAAGCAGTCACCGAGTCTCACAGAAACCATCTTTTTCTTGCTTTCTCAACTTTTGGGGGTTCATTGTTCAGTGACTAGACAATATAAGTAAAGCAAGGCCTGAGAACTAATCCTTTGGTTTGCTCTGCTGGGAAAAGTTAGGAAAGAGGTCAAAAAGTGGCATCCTATTCATCTAGTATGCCTATTAGTTTAATTTCCTGAACATAAATGAAATAGGCTTCTCAATTTCCACGGTGATCCAAGAGGAGAGTCACGTTCATAAGACTTTTATCTGTAACGCTTTGTTTTCTCATCTGTGACGATAATAGCCTGATAAACTCTTAACTTGCTCTATGCCACTGAAGCCTTATGACAGGAAACATGTTTTCAGAAAAGTGCATATTTGAGCAACGTTAATAGATTTGAAGACAACTTATTTTTCAAAGCACCAAAGACAGCTCAGCAATTATCTTGTTGAAAACCAAAGTCTGACGACAATTAAACGGAACACCAGATGTACAAAATGACATTCTACTCTGAAAGTCATTCAACAGCACAGTCAGGTTTAGATACTTTCCATAAGGAAACCGTACAAGAACTGTGAAGAACGTACAGAACTTTGACATTTAGCGGTACAAAATTCTTGAATGACTTGCGCCGTGTGGAGGGTCAAATTTTAAAATGCAGAGTTACTGAACACCAGGGCAGAATCTATTAACACCACAAACATCAAGAGGCTTCCCAAATGCGTTTCAGCAACTGTTCAAAGCTATAAATTCCACATCACAGCGGAGTGTTCAAAGGAAGAACGAACAGCCTTTAAGATGTGATCACCTCTGGTTCTTTAGTGTTCACCATATAAGCTCACACCATCGCTCTATTTAAATAGCTGCACATTTTGTCTCTGCAAACCTCGGTAGCATTTATATGGCACTACCAGACTTCCAACTCCGTAAACAAAGACTGCATTGAATGCTGACTAAATTGTATCAATTTAGTGAAATTGAAACCAATCTCCCTCTTTCCCCCCTCCCCAAACCTTAAGGGCAAACTACAGTGAGAAATGAGGTATCTCTAGCAGCATGACGAGTGGTGCATCTCAAGCACTCCTGCTAAAATGAGGTTACGTGTTTGTATCAGACTTAGGGAGGGACCAAGTCATTCGACCACATTGGATTATTATTGAGAGAGATACTTTCTGCCTGCTTTGCTGCTGCTGCTGGAAAGAGAAAATTATTTTTATTCTAACAGAAGGAGCACGATACCGTATTCTAGATTGTAGATCTGCCAATATTGCCAAGTTATGAGGTCAGGTCACAATGAAGGCAGTAAGATAGGCTTACTAAAATTGAGAATTTCTAAAGTCTTGACCTTCTGAGAAACCACAATTCTTTTGCACTACTCACATATTGCATTTTCAAGAAGATTTTTAGCATAACGAGGGAGATTAGCTTGTCATAGCAGTGTTATTTACTAGGTTTTAAGTTCAAAAAGATACAGGCGTGTTCACAGTACTTCAGGAGATGAGGCTTTAAGGAAAAAGAGGGGGGGGGGGAAGATGCCATGAATTCCCAATACAACTGTGAGCTGGCAACCTGGATCCTGAGACAAAACAACTGGGTATGTTGGCAGCTACAACTATCTCCAAAATTCTGTTGCTCTTGGATCCGTTTCTGTTACAATACACCACTTTATGGTGGGTACCACTCTAGTTTCCCCTGTCTAATTTTTCTTTAGCCACTTTCCTTTGAAGTAATTAAAAAAGCTGCTGACATCACTTTTACTGTGATTCACACGTGCAATGAACTTGCAAAACACTGCAATTCTCTTGTAAATTGTCACATCTGGGCTTAAGACCTGTTCCCATACACGTGTCGGCTGTTGCTTTTTTTTCTTTGTGGGGTGGGGGGTTGGGCAGGGAACATTCAAAGCTGGTTTTCTTCTGGTATGATTGTGTACAGAAAGATCTGCCTTTCCTTCTTAGTCTCCTTCAAACAACCAAGAACAATTTCTTCAGTCTTAGTTTTCACCTCTGGAATTACTTCATAAAAATTAGGCAAGAAAATATTTTAATAGAAATAGCAAACAAGTCCCACTGAACGGTACGAGAGGACTCAGAAGACTTCTCTGGGAGCCCAAGTCTATTTGTCCATTGCAATGGCTCATTTGGTAATGAACTGGTAAACACTGATAATTCATCCTAAAGGCAGAATTGTAATAAAGCTATTACAGAACTTTATCATTTGCTACTTTTCAGCCATAAGTAAATAAAATACTTTTCCTCCATGAAATGTCCTTATCTGAGGAAGTACAGAGAACTAATCCTCTCTTTGATCTCTGACAGATGCCACTACCAGAAAAAAATCTGAAGCGGGATGTACATGAAAGAAAAATCCCTCTTGGGAAAAATGTTATAACTAGTCCAAACAAGCATGCCAGGTGCAGAAGACCATTGTAGAAACATGAAAAATTAATGTTAAGAAATGGATGTAAGGAAGGCAACGTTAGCAACCTTACCATGGATGACCCCTTCAAGAATTTACAGGAAACAACAGGTTGTTTTTTTTTCTTCTAACACAAAAGAGAAGACCTTCAGTAAGTGAAGAAGGATCCACACATTCAGACGTACCTCCAGAAATGAGTGTATCAAAATGTGATCTTCCTCTTCAGATCAGCAACTAAAGGTTACTCTCATTATTCTTAATAGCTAGCCCCAATATCTTTATCTCTCTATGGAACATATTCTAAGATCTGGGGAAACTGATTATAGGATTCAATAAATATGTGAAGAAGATGTATAATATGGGAGTGAAACCATATGCAAGGAAAAAGGAGATTTTTTCAAAGAAAATATGGGCAAGAACTCTTTTTCATATATTATACTTCCCTTTTGAAAATGCAGTCTAATTTTACCAAGATCTTGAAATAAGCAACTATTAAACATGAGTTTGAGTAGTTATTCTCATTCAAAACATTATGCTGAGTACTCTTGCCTAAATAGACACACCAAAATAGAGCATTAAATACAGAAGAGCAGTAGCCCACATCAGTTCTCATTCTTTCTAATTGACATGTATTTTTTTGCCATTAAAATAAGTTAGATCTGATATGAATTAAGATGATTATCAGCAATCTGAGACAGTTGAAAGGCTAAAAAAAAAAAAAACAACACAACACTGCTAAAATTTAAGAGTCCCAAGAACAGTGACCAACCAATATTTGCTGCAATTGTGATTTAGAAACCAACTTAGTCTTTAAGTCAATTTAGAGTGCAATATTTCTCAACTGCAAACCTCTGCTGGCTCCCAGGAATGGAAAATGCTACAGAAAGCACAGAAATGGTGACACGAGCATCTAGAGGAAGCTCAGCACCCTCAGACAACAAACTGTAATTGTTTAGTGGACTTCATCCTTGAGATAGATCATTCCAGATGAGGATAGAGATTTGGGGAAACATATTCTCATCATGGTACATTTAGTCAGTGTTTCTAGAAAAGACTTCTGTGAATGCTAAATTCACTTACAAGAAACAAAATAACAACACCTCCCCCCCCCCCCCCCAAAAAACCCACAACAAAACCAAACCAAAACCCAAAACAACAAACAACCAAATGCCAAAAGACAACCTCATTCTCCAAGACAACCTTATTCTGGACTATGAAAAAATGATATTAATAATTAAAAAAAAAAATCATGTAATATATCACTTTTTTTTGTACATTATTTCTAAATAGACAACATTGCAGTGATGCTTCACTTTCATGAGTGCAAGAACAGATTAATACAGGGTTGGGTTGTTTGCTTTTATTGCTAGCCCTCTTCTACACAGCACCAAATCCAAAAATCTTCTCTAGAATTTTCTTGGAACTAATTTTTTTCAGGGCTCTTTCAGACTTTGTCTGATTTACTGTGATGTGTCTGCGATAAGCTCCCATGTTCACAGTCTCTTCCACTTGCACATCTAGTCAATCGCCTTTCTGAGCTTACTCATATTAAAAAGCCTGTCTTCGTTTTTGGATGGCGAAGTATACCTGAGCTTGGGAGTAAAGCCAACACCAATTCATAAAAGAAGCATAGCTGTCTTTTGCATGTGTTTTTAGAAGAAAGCAGTGGTTACATTAACTTCAATGGCATTTCGTCAAAATCATACCACCACAAATGAAATACAATATTCTTGAATTTTAAGTCCTCAGGAGATTCATGTGAAGCTTAGAGAACAGTATATTAGCATAGTTATGAAGCAGATGCCAATTCAACACTTAATGTTTAATTTAATGTACTGTAACTTCCAGCAAATATTATACAGCCTTAAATGCATAAACCAATCTACATTATGGCAAAATTTCATATATTTCTTAATTACTTTTGAAACATGTATGCATTATGTTACATATTGAGGATCTGATCCTTTTTAACTTTGCTCAGCTCATGTACTGCTACTCTCTCTGTAATTGCTTTTGTTTTTTCAGCTGAGCATATCTGGGAATAAATTATTAGATGATTAAATGAATGACCATACTGAGATAGACCAAAGTCCATCTAGTCTAGTATCTCAAATCCAACAGCAGCCAACAACTTATGTCTGGGAAAGAAGTTAAGAATAAAATAACTATATAATGACTCTTTTCAGGTATAATCTCCCAGGCTCCAGTGCAGCTCAGGAACCTCCTAAGCCAGAGGTGGTATCATTTTGTTGCAGTGAAACTACATGTGCCAGAATCTAGCCCAAAGCTAAGTCCTGCAGTTAATAATCTAAAGATCAGAGAAACTCGAAACTGATAAAGAAACACACTTGTACGTGTGTTAGAGAACAGAATAAAAAATAACAGTTGTATTAAAAAAAAAAAATCTTCTTCCATAGAAGTATTTTAATAAAAATCTTTGGAGAGTTTCAAGGTAGGCACTTTTATTTTTCTTAATCTTAAAGCGTAAAACCACAACTCAGTCCTGCTCCCATGTATGTATGTGTATACACTCCCTCAACTCCACTGGTATACGTGCAAGTCTTGTATATATAAAAATATTTATCCCCGTCCCTGTTAAAAAAAACAACCCACAAACCAAAAAACACTGATAGATGCTGTTTAGCTCTCCACATTTGTTGTGGAGAGCTGTCTTTGTAAAAACAGCTATTGTTTACTTAACTGCTTATAAGAAAAATCATTCTTTAACTGTTAAACATTATGTTTTCTAAGATACATTATACAATTGACATATTATCCATGTTGGTTCAATGCATTATTCCTTATCAATGCTTATAGCCACAGAAGTGCTGTTAGGACCCCGTATTTTACTTCTTTTTAGCCGATACCACACTTCTTCAGGATTTGTGCACTTCAAGCCATCAACTGCTCCTAGATTGCCATCTTCTCAACCATTGTTGCTCAATTCTACCTTTCAATGTTGCAAATTCTCCTTCACTGCTGCTTTTTCTTGAGCATTTGTAGGTAGCGTCCCATCTTGAACTACGTGGGTGAAATACACGTTTGGTAACATTATTTTAATGCTGTTATGTTAACAACACTTTGTTGAAATCAGGGGGCTGTCAGAAAGTCATCTGGTAAGGTTTTAGTCAGGGATTACATCCAGAGGTTGTTCTGACTTAACAACTACTGGAAATCTTTCTTTGACAACTCTTTTTATTGCTCAGTTTAGTGATGAAAAAAAGAACTAAAAGGGAACTCAATTTTTACTTATCATTAGAACTGTAACAATTGATGCCTTACTATCATTATTGTCAGCTCAATAATGTTGTTTTGAGCAGCAGATAGTTCTGATTAACAAAGTGATATCAGGAATCACTCCAGAGCAAACTGAGATCAGTGAAACCTGTAGGATGCTTCCCAAAAGATTATGAAATGGACCACATAAACACTGAAAAAGGTCAAGCGGAGTTGCAGTTGTTGGCAGCATCATGGTTACTTAAGGCTATTACACAGTTACTTAAGGACATCACATCAGAGAGGCAGGACGAAAGCACAGCACTCATCTAGAAAGACTTGGAAAAGAGCAAAAGTTGGTGTTAAAGGTAGGAAATAATCTTTCAGAAAGCTGAAGCCACGAAAAAACCAGACAGAATCAAAATCCGGCCAGTTCAATATAAAAGTATAGACAGGCCAAAAAATGCTTAAAGCTCGTCTTTAGGTCCAGTGTCAGGTGTAAGAGAAGCACTTAAAGAAGATAAGGTGGTAGCATGAAACGCTAGAATATGTCTAGCAAGCGTTTCTATAAGCTTAGTTCAGAGCAGTCAGGCACGAGCTCAAGTTGTTAGATGCTTTGGCACCGAGAACTGCATGTTTGAACCTCATCAGTAATTACAGCGTCTATATGCATATTAAAGACTTATTACCTACCAGTATAACTGCTAAAAATACGGGTTTTTTTAATTTCATCTTTAATAAAATTCCATCTTTTCTCTCCCTTTTTCTTTCTTCCAAAGGAAAAACAAAGAAGCTCAAACATTTTACCTAAGTTTTTTTCCCTTCCAAAATAATAGAATGAAAGACATTAGCAGCCAAGAGAATCTGACAACACTGGAACTTTCTGAAATGAGGTTTTGCATATCTCACTTGGCAGCTGGCAGCAGAATGTGACAAATGAGAATTCTCACTCCAAGCTGCTGGCTGCCAGTCAGGAGTTATCTTATTCCTTGCAGTGAGAGCAGACCACAGAAAAATAGGCAAGCAAATTGGCCAGAGATACAGGGAGAAGACTGGAGAAAACTTAAAAAAACAAACAAACAAAAAACCCACCCAAAACCAAACGAAACCCACAAACTAACCAACCAACCAAAAACAACCAACCAACCAACGAAACCACTCAGATGATGAATGCAGTGGTACTTGTACTCTTGATGCTTTATTTAGCATTGAGAATTCTTGTGTCACATTATCATAGGTTCTAATGATGGTTATACAAACTTAAAAACGTGGTCCTTGCTATGGGCACGTTTTAAGTTGTTCTTCAGTTCATCTGAAGTGTGTCAACTTTTATTTGTTCCTTTAGAGGAGGAACTCATGACTAACCGAAACTGCTTATTATAACGCAAGGCCTATAGCTAAGCCTGCGTGGCACCCATCAGACTGTCTTCTAGTTGTGATATTACTGACTCCAGATTATATCCTGGGCCAAATAAACACTTTTTCAAACTGAACCATGAACAAAGCTCCCCTTCTCCCTCAAAGGAAGAATTCAAGTGAGGAACAATGTCTCTTTCTCATTTTCTCCTGTGCTCAACTGTTTTTACTCCGATACGTTTTCTGCATTGTAACTTACCTACTGTGAAGTTGATTCCCCCCCCACCAAAGGCCTCCTCTTTACCAGTCTTTTAACCATTCACAGACCATTGATTTGTTCTTAGAATTTAAGCATTCACTGCACACGCACACACAAAACCTACTATCCCCACCTCAAACTGGCAACTGGTAACCAAGGGAGAGGCCAGATGACAAGGCAGCGTTTTCAGAAGACCATTTCCTCAATGGAAAACATTGCAACAACAACTGAAAACAGAGGGAGCTGCTTTCTAAGCAGCCTGGAGAGCTAGACGGATAGTATTTTCTGTATCTTCCTCCAGCACCGTAACACCGTTCATCCTTTCACAGGGCCTGCATTTCCTCTTGCAGCCGTGGTACCTGCAGAAAGCAGGCTGCCAGGGGCCAAGGGTTCCTTGCTGCAGCTTTGAAGCAGTTGGGGTTAATGCTCAAAAGGAGGGGTGCCAACGGAGCAGACCGTTTGTGGCTTTTCTTAGGTGCCTGCATTCCTCCCCACCTGCCTCTTAGCCGAGGCAGAGTCAGTCTGGCTCCAAGTGCCTCAAATCACCTATGCTTAATATTTTTATGCTAGAAATACGTAGATATTTTCATGGTTAGTTCCACTGAAGTTTGAAGAAGCAACAGATAAAGAAACAGCTAGCACCACCACCTATTGGTGAAAACGGGTAATTTTAAGTTATTAATTTGTATTATATTATGTAAATTTATATTTTTTTAATAGTTCAGGGTTTAGGGCAGATACTGTTTATTCAAAAAGCTAGGTGAGTATGCTTAAGACTAAATAAAGTCCTGAAAATGATAGGTGGCTTTAAAAAAAAAAATATATATATAAAAAATATTAAGGGAATTAAGTACTAAAGCTTTCTATAATCTTTTTGTGCAACAGTAATGAAAGCTGGGAGCAGGATACCACATACATGTGGTTTCTTAGGCTTTTATTTTATTATTTGGATTTACTTAAAGTTTAGAAAGACTTAAAAAAAGGTTACTTATTGCCAGAGACTACCGCAATTACAATCCCTGAAAGGGCTTTATGACTTTTCAGGCGTTTTATGACAATATACAGGAACTTCTCAGAATAATATGAGATTTTAGAAAGCAGACAAAAAAAATAGATGACATCTAGTATCTTCTTAATATCTTGCAGTTGTGAGGATTCTACTAAGATTTACTCCAATATAATTTAAAAAAGAAAAAAAGAATCTTGCGGCTGATTACTTTTGCCTTCTTAGACTATGGAGCTAGGATAGTCTTACTGAGTATTAGCCCCTGACATACATAAACATTTTTTTCAGGATTAAAAGAGTATGAGATTTTTTTTTTTCAGTGACACGATTATCTCCTGCTTATCTGTCTTTCTCCTTACCTATCAATGCCTTTAAGAGCAGAAACTCTGCAGATTAAGAAACACCCCAGGACTGTGTTGATCACTTCAGACAGTACATGCCACAGGATAATATGCTGTTTAGTTAAATCCTAAATTTTGCTAAATGCTATTTATTGAAAACAGGGATTCCTCTGGTATTTCCTAACAGCATGAAATATAAGTAAAGAACCTCAACATTTTCAAATAGGAATGCAAAAAGCTGATTCTGCTCTGGACTGACATCTGAGGTATAATATTTAAAGACATTCCTTAATAAGATGGAATAAGATGTCTTGGAAATGGATCCTTCCAGTAAGAGGAATAATAAAACCTGAGATAGCACACTTACCTAGACATGCACTAGGTCAGCAGTGTAGTAAGTGAAGAGATGCTTATAAGTATTGTTTTGAAAGATTAGTTCATTTTCTCCATCATTAATAAATAACAGCTTCTTTTGAAGCACTTGAAGAAAGAAATTTTAACTGATGAGACTTGCCTAGGATCCAACTGCTTAGAACAAAAAAAATGCTGCTGCTGATTAAAGCCTTGCTGATGTGTAGTGAAGCCTCTGTATGTTTTCCCACATAGATAATGCCTGAGAAAATCTTGGATAAAGAAACAGAACAAATACTGGAGCTACTTATGTTCACTGGTAGTAAAAGAGAGGAAGCTTTAAGGCATGTTCCTTGGATAACTTTTTCCACAGTAGATCAGTTTCCTTTAGAAGAAAGCTATTTCAAAGAGACGGAGCAAGACATCGGATATGAAAAGTTTCCAGAAGTTACCAAAATGAATCAATGTATGAAAAGCAGGCAAGAGCAAAGTCATGCTTTAAATGAAAAGAGATCTTGCTTGGTCCTTGAAAGAGCAAGGGACTTAACACCCTACTACCTTCAGCAGCGGATGGAAAGCCACGTGACCATTCCCAATCACATTCTTTCCCATCATGTGTTTGAATACAGACAATTGTAGCTCATTGAAAAATGTTAAGATCCCAGGATTACGTGAGCACACGGTTGCATCTATTAACTGTGGTATTGGCGCGGTTTAAAACAGCCATTACAGAACGTTCACATTTTCTTGGACATCATCCATTTAAAAACACCCAGAAGACACAAGCACAGTCTGATGGTCATTATGCATGCAGAAGCTGATTTCTGATGACAGCTCAGCCACCTATCTTGGGAGCTTTTGTCCACTGAAAGAGAGAGGCTCTTACAAAAGGCAGTACAGATCGCCTGGTTTTGGAGCCCTCCTCTCTCACCTTACCATTTTCATGAAACTATCGCTGTTCCTTGGTTCCGAGTGATCATAGTCAGTTTAAAGCACACCATTCTACAGGCAAAGTTAAGGATTTTTCCACACGCATGTCATTTTACATATATCTACAGCAAAATTCATTTGTTGTTTTGTCGTTCAGTCTCATGTCCTGTCAATCTCAATAGGAATATGCAGAAAATTTGATTTCACTGACGTGGTATCACCACTATCACAACTAATTGCCCCCTCAAAGAAACCTGCTCTTATGTCTGCATACAGATAATATTTTCAGAAACAGAAACCTCAGCATCCGCTGCCTCCCCTTCACAGACTGCACAAACACAACCACACAATTATGCCTCACATGCAGGTTTATATATCCTAATCAATCAGGCTGATTTTAATTAGTCCTAATTGTCCTATTAAGGTTCCTGGCTAACAACAACACAGCAAAAAGGATTCCCTAAGCAGCCTAATTGACTTAATCAGCTCCTTAATAATCCTTCTTCAGGCCTTTAAAATGAACTAACCTCTAGTTCATTTTAATAAGCATATTGAAGGGGAAGATAAAGCTAACTTCTTGATTCTAGGAGTCAGATTTCATCACTGCAATGAAGAGCACGGCAGGCAATAGACACTTCTCTATCCATAGATAGAGAAGGACTGCATTAGAAAGGTGTGACCAGCTTTCCTCCAGGCATGTATAAGCAACGGAGGAAGTTTAAAGAGCTCTAGCTGCATTTTCCTGCAGGGAAACACGGGATTGTAATCTTAAACTACAATTACAGTTGTTGATGAGTCTTCAAAGGCTAATTGAAGGTACTGTAGGTATTAATATAGTCATGAATTAAAACCCCTATGAATTAAAAATATCCAAGTTAAACTAACGTGAAAAACTAGCAAGCAACTTTTACAGTATTTTTAGTGCTGAACTTCTGGCAGTATATACATTTAAGCTGTGCATAGAGATTTACAAGGTGGTGGGGGGAAGCAAGCTAACTGCACACGATTTGGTTCTGACAGTGATTTGTACCCTACTTCGCACGAATGAAAAAGCTCCCATTTTCAATATTTGTGTGCGCTAAAGTCACGTCAGCTTTCAAGAACTCTACCTGTGCATCTTATTCATCACGCATTTTCCCTCGTTACTCCTATTTGTCAAGCAGTAGGAGTATTCCTGGCACTTTACAGACAAATGACATGATATCTTCCTGACCTAAGAATTTTGTCAGCTGGGGCTTTAGGTCAAGACTTTTCATAACCATTAAGTGTTTAAAAATGCATATGAAACTCAACAGGATTTTCAGAATTGCCTGTATGTTTTGGGTTTGGGGGTTTTGTTTGGGGTTTGTTTTTTTTTTTTTAAAATAAGTTTTATAAAGCACATAAGTACATGTAGATATATGCCCTCCTTTGGCTCTATCTTCGCATATAATACATGTAAATAGGACTTTATATTCACTCATCATTTCACTGAAGACAGCAGGATCAGCACAGGGTTAGTATGCGTGAATCAAAATGAAGGCTCTTAATCAGGATTATGGTGGCACAAAGTTTTGCTTCTGATCCTAGTAAATATTTATTCATATAAGTAGTCATTAGTCCCTCAAGGGCTTGCACATTAGCTACATGTTGGAGGTCTACAAGTGCAAGCCAAAGTAATGAAAGGTCAATTGCAAAAGCAATGCGTATTACTTTCTTCTGGCCTTCTGATTTATTAAACATTTTAAATTATATGAACTAGGTAGCATGAAATGAAGTAACAAAACAAATTAAGTGCTTTTCTTAAAGTTATTAATCCTAAAAGATCAGAGCATCTTGACAAAACCAAGTTTGGCCCAACTCAGATCATGCAGAGGGATGCCTTTCCTAAAGGCTGTTCAAAGTGCTCTCTGCAAAGATTTATATGAAAGCCAAATGCATCCTGAGAAAGCAGAATTTGTAACTAAAAAAAAAATACCAAATCACTTTACATCCAGCGTGCTTCTATCCAGACTACCCTCAGCTGACCTTAGCTTCTCCTCTTTCTCAATGAGAGCAAGAAGAGGCTTGAGCTACCAACAGACACTACTGCCAATTCCAAAATGGGCCAAGTGGGCGGCTCACCCAAGACTCCCCGTGCAATCCTCAGAACCAACAATATGCTCGCTCAGGGTGCATGGATATACATCTCAGCAGGAGTCATAATGGTAAATAGATGGCAACATACCATTCATAAGAGTCCCTAGTTACACAAGGGGCTTATTCTCCTACTTGGAAATCCCTGATTTTAGAAGGTGATGCGATTCCGTCCTCTTCATGACATTTTATTCCCCAAAATGAAAGCTAGAGGATGTGTGAGGTATTATAAAGATACTCCAGTCAGTTAAATTCAATAGACAGCAGCTCCCTTTAGAATAGAATACAGGCTTCAAGACCGAAAGTGCTGATCATTCAAAAGTTAGAAAACTAACAGTTTTATCATAAGTCAGTTGAGGTATTTGTTTCAGTGACTTAATCTAGGATTACTATGAGCATCACAAATTAAGAAGTTCTAGTAGATGGCAGGAAACCTCTTCTTTACCTTGATTATCACACTCAAGGAATATGCAAGAGTGTAAGAAATGCTCTGAGCCAGAGAAATTGTCTACCTAGCCAGGGGTCTGTCTTGGATACAAACAATAGAAGCGGAACAGCAGGAATAATTCTGCCCAGTCCCTTTAGTATGCATTTATAAATGTTGTCCATAAACCTAGCTTGTTTTTTGAACCTGCTGATGCTGTCTGCCTCCACAGCCTCCTGGAACAGCAAATTCCAGAAGGCAGAACCACTAACCCTACCTATCGCTGAAGAAATCTTCCCCTGCCATCTGCTTTAAGCTGTTCTCCTACTAGCATCATTGAGCGTCTGGAGTTGTTCTGTTGCAGAAGTCAACAACTGTTCTGTATTCAGCTTACCTCTGTGATTTTGTAGATCTCTACCCTATAGCGCTCTCAGCTTTTCTTCCCTCCAAAGTGAAGAGTTCAGACTTTTTAGTCTTTCCCTGTAAGGCGGCTGACCTGCTCTGTACTGCTCTGCTGTCACCACGTCCAGGAAGACCAGAACAGTACTCAAGATGTCAGTGCAACAAGGCTTTATTTTTTATTCTGAATACCACTGCTGTATCAGCATTCATGCAATATTTCATTTTCACTAATTTATTTTGACATCAGATTCAAGTGTGTGATAATTCTTGAAAGGCCTTTCTGTTCATAGTGGAAGCGCCTATGTCACCTTGAACAAGAATATTAGATAAGGACTTCTTACATATTTAAGACTTTTCTTTTTCCCCTGTAACTTAAGAGAAAACCTTTTCTCGAGTTGTGTGTAAAACAGATTATGCAAAAATAAACCTGCCTGGCTATCATTACAAAGTGGAACTAACAGAAAGGAAAACCTTTCAATTTCTAGGCTGTAGAGAAACACAGAGAGAAGTTTTCTGGATCCATCTCCAAATCAGTCTTTGTCAACAGTACCTGGATTAAACAGTCTTTCTCAGGAAGCCCTACTACACCTTAAGTACATGGAAGGGAGATGAGCAGCTGGATACACAGGTAAAAGCTACATTTTAAAACATTTAATCAGAGAAACAGATTTTGAAGATGTGCTGAAGTTTCATGGTACTGCTAGAACTTCAAAAGCACAAAAGCCAGCCAGGCTAAATGATGTATTTCCTCAACTAAAGAATACCATATGTTATTATTTTTTTTATCCATAAAGGTAACCAGGTAAAATGTGAGAATTTTTTTCAGGCAGTGAACAAAAGTACTGACAGAAATGGAGATCAAATCACTCAAAGATTATCACACTCACACATAAGTATTAAAGATATTGAAAAATGGAAGTAATTCAGCTGTTAACAAGTATGTACTATGTTACTGGAGTTATCACAAATGAAAAGTGGTTCCACAGAAGACCTCAGAACAGTACATCAAATAAAGAGCTGAGAAAAGCATGGGATTTCTTCCATGACCAGTTGAGTTCTCTATGGATGACAGACATCTTCTGTAAAGTGGAACTGATGGAAAGAATCGGATCTTGGATATTTCCATTTGGAATTAGAACAGTTTGTTTTAAAGCCAGGGGAGGGGTAGATAACTGGATTTGATTCCTCACTTCGGAAAAAACAAAACCAAAAAAAACCCCAAGAAAATCCATATTTCAATTATTTGCCCAAATGACAAATTTCTTTTGGGTCTTACAAACAGAAGAAATAATGTTTTCTTTGTGCCCAAAATCAATTAGAGAACAAAAGCTACTTTTTCAATAGAAACAACATTATAGAAGGGAAAAAAAAGGACAAAAAAAACCCAACCCCAACAAAACCAAACAACAGAAAAACTTAGATCGCGGTCCCTGTGCAGTCTATTCTAGCAGACTGTGCTGGGCAACACCAGTCAGATTTCAGAAGAATTCCAACTAGTGTCCACAAACAGTGCAACATTCAAATTAAAATATTATGGTGTTCTTGTTGTTGCAATGGTTTTTCTTCAGAGGGGAACCTAACTTTATGTTATACCTTAAAATAAAGGGTAGTCTATTAGCTCCCAAGTCAACAATAAAATTCCAGTTGATTTCAGGAAAAACAGAGTTGTCAAAGCTATTGAAACCCTTAAAGCCATGTATTATAGGGGTATTTGAACAAAGTAACAAGAAAAAACCCCAAACACCAACCCAAACCGTACAAATGGTTTCTGTATCTGTCTCCTTACACCTCACAACCACATTCTTGACACTTTGATCAAGGAAACTACAGAGATCTTGATATTCGCCTAGGTACTAGCATCCTGAACTAGCAATAGCTACTTAAAACTAGCCTCATACTGGGAATAACAGCTTTACTATGTTTCAAACCTACATTACAAAGGACCCAGTGAA
The DNA here is from genome assembly GCF_965638725.1 of Aptenodytes patagonicus. Lineage (NCBI taxonomy): Eukaryota > Metazoa > Chordata > Aves > Sphenisciformes > Spheniscidae > Aptenodytes > Aptenodytes patagonicus. The sequence continues at coordinate 19,299,197 of NC_134957.1, forward strand.
ATTCAAATATTATTTGTCCTTCTGCTGTACATTTGAGAAAAACATCTCAGTTGAAGCATTTTGAAAGTATTTAATCTCAGTCTTTCAAGCTCACTGATAATTCTTTCTAACTGATACGACAGTATGATGAATTCCTCTATAAGAGGCAGAAAAAAATGACACAGTGTGTTTAGACATTGCATACACATACAAATTCTCAAACTGCTGATTAACATAAAGATTTTGGATGTGGTAACAGCTAATTTGCATATGTACCCCTTCTAATATTTTTTTAAAAGTTGACATTTCACATTTAATTAGGAGCAAGATCATCAAAATAGAATTCAGAAATCTGAAGCTGATTGCTTTTTAAACCCTCTATTCTGTAGTTTTGCAGGACTTATTTAATGGAAATATTACATTCCAGGCTTAGGATGAATTTCAGTGTGCTTACTGTACATTAATAGCCCAAAGAAATTCAACATTAGGTTGCTGTTGAAATGAAACTCCTGTAAGTGTACTACCATTCTTCCATTCAATAAAGGTCAAGCTGTTAGTTGACTGTCACTAGGCATAGTCTCTTGGCTGCTTAAAGGTTATATAAATATTAAAAGTTTATGAAGTCGTCTAGGAAACTTTCTTTTCAAACATCTTGCCACATTATTTTTATCTTTCCCCAGAAACAATTATACATCATTCAAGAGGGCGATGTGCTTTTCTTTTGAGACAAATAACTGCTTTTCCATAGATAATGGCTTTTTCCAAAATCACATCGAGCAAATAAAAGGATAAAAATCTTAGCTAAAAGTGATGATTCGTATGCTTATTAAAAAAACCCCAAAGCCACCCTATAACTTTATTTCATTTATCTAGACTCTGAAGAGTGTGGCTTTCTTTATTAGGTTACAATAGATCAAGATTTATGTTCACACTAACTTTGCCCTCATTTCCATTTATATTAAACTGGTATTTGTTTTTTAAAGGAGGCACATGAATGAACAGAAACTTGCCCAATCTCTGTTTGTTCAGCTTGTAACTTGCACAATAGCAAATTCAATCTTGTTAAGAGGTTTATTCTTCCATTGTAGAAGCTGCCTGAATTGCAAGAAAGTTTGAATCTGCATAGGCTACATGTTTATGTCAAAGGAAAAAGCAAATTAGGGAAAGGGAGTTTTGACTTGCACTAATAAATTACATATAACTGGTTCATTTCAAATATCCTTTGCCCATTTTACTACAGAGCTAGGAGAAATGCCTTCATTTGACAATAGCAAAGGGAAGTTCCTCTGACAACACCGTAGCAATAACAATGAAATCGCCCCCCCCCCCCCCCCCCCCCCCCCCAATTGCTAGAGCAGTTTGTCACCTGCACATCTGTCCTTGCCCACTGGTCAGGGAAGTAAGTAGAAGCCAGCACTCCTGGTGCAATACTCTGGCCACAAGCAGTTAATGAAAAGGCTATCACTGATCTTAATTGTTCACCTGAATTATATTCCTAGCCTGGCTACTCACTGGCTCTATATTGTGCTCAGTAAGCTCTCTGTTTTCAACTTCCCAGTTTGCAAAGTGAGAGAAACAAGGTAGATCTACCTCGTAAGGATACAGGGAGTCTCATTTCTGCAAGATTTCTAAGCCTAAACTTTCAGTAACATTACCTGAACAAAGTCATGGGAGTAAAATACCTGCTGAAACAAGTTCAGTATCTTGCAAACCACACTGATCTTCTTGAACTAAGCTTCCAGGGGTAAAAATCCAAGCTTCTGTTTATTTGTTCTATTTTCCTCAGTAACAAAGGGAAAAAAAAAAAAGTTCTTCGGTGCTGCTCACTTATTTCAGAGCAAAACAAAAAGGAGCATTCAGACATGTGACTAACCCGAACGTGCTATTATTGGATGTGTCAGATGCCATTTTTTCCTTTTTCTTTAACAAGTCCTTAAAAATATTGAATAAAAGTATCGTTCAAGCTTCTGGTCACTTCCCGTGTTCTATGTTTTGGGTTGTTTTTTTTTTTTTCTGAAAACATATATTAGCTCTGTTTATAATTTTTGTTATTGAATCTCTTATTCACACAAATAAGAAATCTCTTCAATTTCTTTACATTTTAAATTGTTTTATAATCAATTCTTCACAGCCATATTTGCTTCTCTACCTCCTACATAAACTCCCTAATAGTCCCCCCATCCCCCCAAAAAAAACAGAAAATACAAAAACGTGGGGGTTTGTTTGGAATAAAAAGTGATATTTTTCAGAAGTAAATATAAGGAAAGACTAAACTGCCAAACAGAATATAATAGCGAACAGCTAGAGAAAGCAAACAAGTAAATATTTCTGACATTATTTTAGTTTTTTATCATTTTTTAAATTATGGATGCTATTCTCTCACTGAAGGGCATATATGCTATCAATAACTGTCAGTTACATATTCCTCAACAAGTTGAGAACAGTCATTTTCTAATTAAATAAGGAGTATTTAGACTGTCCCAGTGAGGCTAAAAATGAGTTATCTTACGCTAAAGCAAAAGTAAATACATAAATGCTTTCCTGTGCCCAAGAGCACCATTGAGAATTGAGTGCTAGATCATTAATTTCTGTGAATAAAGATTATTCTAAATGTTTCTCTAAAGAAGTTTTATAAAGATTCAGGGGTCATTAAGATAGAAAGTTATCTTTTCCTCCTAGAAAGCTGACACTTTGGAACTTCTATGAAAATGACTATCTGAAGAAAGATATGAACAGATGTAAAAATAAAGTGTTTGCTTAACCATTAACTGTATCTTGCAGGCAACTCGCAGAATGATGAAACTTCCTCTTGCTCTCTTATGCAAATATTCCAATATAAATATACAGGAATTACAATTCACTGCGATATCAAAGTCACATTACACATCAGCTAAGATCTCTGCAGTTTAACCTTCTAAGCTAACATTGAAGAATGGGTGAAGTAAAACACGTCCAGCTGAAGTCCTGATCTACAAGATGTCACTTAGGGACATGGTTTAGTGGGCATGGTGGTGTTGGGTTGATGGTTGGACTCGATGATCTTAGAGGTCTTTTCCAACCTTAAGGATTCTATGATTCTATGTTGCAGAGAATGTTTGCCCTCCTAGTTTGGTTTTCACTTCCGAGATGAGCATCAATCTATGATTACGTCTTCCAAAAATTAGTTCATATTACAAAATTCATGAGGAACAACAGAGCTTAAGCACATTCTGTATCTTCTGCCTCATAGCCATCGTCAATGGCCTTTTCTGAGGATTTGTATTTACAGGCACAGACAGAAAATAATATGGTAAAGGCAAGTGGCGGATCAACCATCAAGAAGCTTAACAATATATTGGAAGGGCTTTTTCCAGCAAGGCTTATTAATGTTCTTCCATGCTGAGATACTACCAATAGTTATTTTATAATTAGACTTTTAAGGTCCATGAATAAAAAAGAAATTGTGGTGCCTCTGAACTACAATTTTCTTAAGCTTTTGAAAACAGAGGGGGATAGAGCATGCTTGAGATCAAGGGTAGCAGGGAAAGCACCTTCCTAGAGTAATTGAGAAGGTATCAACTTGGTATAGCTTATTTCCATTAACAGAAATAGTCTGATCACAATAATTAGGTACAGTTACTACTGAAGGGCATTCACTATTTCACATTATAACCATAAGACATTTTAGGAAATGCCAGACTATTGGTTTTACCCAGATCTTACTATTTTACATCCAAAGAAAATATTGCTCTCTATTTAGATGACAAAGCCTCTACTAGATTTCCCCTGGTTTCAGTGTGTCATGAGGAAATGCACCAATCCCATTACTTAACTGAATTTTATTCAATTTTCTTGTATTTTGTTAACAACTCAACCCCAACTCCCAAAACATATTTTTGCATCCGATATCGATTTCAATCACAGCAGCTGCTCCTAATATTTCCCTTCCCTCACAGCCCAAATAGTTTTAGATAATTAATACTTCCCTCATTGCAATATTTAATCATCTTTGTTTCTAGAGCTAGCAAGTAACTGCATGGAGGTAGGCCAAACTTAGTATTTAGTGCTATGTTCGATGTTAAATATTTATTTCTTATTATTATTATTATGCTATTTAGCATTTACACCATACACTTTCATTAATTATGTGAGCAAAGCTAGGAACATACCAAAATCCTCTTGTCCAGTTATGGAAAACTGGCCTTTTATTTAAGATCCCTCAGGACCACTAGCAAAAAAAAAAGCGCCAGTCAGCTGTAAGATTGCAAACATAGACTGCAATAAAAAGCAATTGAACTGCAATCCTTAAACAGCACTTTTAATATACTGCCAAACACTGGGTTAATTATCAAAGTTATTATGTGCCACACACCTTTCAGAGCTACAAAAGTAATTGAATTTTCCTGTGGAAATATCAACTCCAAAGAATATCATCACTAGATTTTGAGAAAGAAAATTAATTAAGTATTTAAATGCACAAGACTAACAGACATGGTCAGACAGACAACAAAAAGAGTTTAGTGAAAAAAACATTATAGTATTTTGGTGTTTCATTTTTAAGGCTACTATACTTAATAAGAAAAATCTATTGCGAGATATAGGCTGTGAAGCAAGGTAATAAATTCATGGCTATATAATGGGCCTGAAGGGGGAAACAGAAGGGGTAACAACATTTTAAGCAGCAGCAAGATGCCATGAAACCTTTCCCAAATACGTGAGCTCACTGCAAGGAAGAAACTCTCATACAGTACAGTTAACTTGTGATCTGAAGCGATCACGGTGACTAAAACCAATTGAAATAAAATTTAGATTCCAAGTCTTTATTCATGCTTAATCTTTTCAGTGTAACTTTTCTAACCGCAGTAACAGATTTTTGTTTGCTTCCCAGTTTTGTATTATTTTTTTATGCTCTAGTTATGGCAAAAATTCATTCTAACAATGGATAATCCCTTTCAGATAAAAGACATTGATCTTTCACAAGCCAAATATTTACATTAATAATTTACTGCATCAATGTTACAGACTATATTAGGTTGAAGGACCAGAAGAAAGGATTCCACAAACTTGCATTTCCATTAAGTTGTCATTGTTTTGGGAGCAATACAAACACAAACCTTTTTCCAAGCTCAGGAGCTGTTTGTCTATATAAATCTGCTGGATTAACGTGGTGGTATATTTCCCATCACTGGTTTTTGCTTGTTGACTTTAGGGGTTTTTTTGTTTGTTTATTTTCCTGTTACTGGTGTTTGCATTGATTGATGTTAGGCTATTTGAAATAATGAATTGAAGTACAAGAAAAGTTAAACTGTACATAATATAGCTAGAGCTAATCCTGGATCTATAACCTGCACCTTCAAAAGGTACACAGATACCTCAGTTCTATTATGGAGAAATCATAACCACGCATGTTTAGAGTTTATATAATTTCTGAGTCTGGAAGATTTCATTGACTCCTGATGGCATTTAATGGCGTATTAATGTATCTTAATCTTGTCAGTCTGCACTATCTCCTCCAAAATTAATCACCTGTGTATTAGAACAATACTTAAGAGGCAGGGAAAGAATCCCAAACTTTTTAATATTGAACTTTCTAGAAGTACACCACCATCTTAAAGAATAAAACCTTTACACAAACATTTGGATCAATATAGTCTTTGGACATTTCCATCTCTCAGAGGAGACAGAATAGCTTAGTAGAAATATGTTCTGATGGCTGAAAGCTCATAGGGAGAGTTTTTTTTTCTAAGGACTATTTGGTAGACTAAGTGTGTATCTACCATGTATTTAGTACTCCTGCTAAGTTCCCATGTGAACACTCCTAGTGCCTAAAAGGAAAGTCTTTATAGGTGATAACTAATCAGCTTCAGATGTTTTCACATAGCAAATTAATGTGGGTAGTTAACACACCATAAATTCAACATTGCTTATTAACACCATTTATAGATAAACCCTAACTAAATGCTGCCACTGTAGTTATTTTATGCTGTGAAGTACCTGGCATGTTGAAATGGGTGCAAAAATTACCGTTAATTCACAATTGTCATCTCCAAGATATTCAGACCATATTTGCTCAGTTTGTAGTAAAAGGATTTTTATTCTCAAAGTTGTCAGAACTACAAATTCAAGTAAAAACATGAAAGTTAATCTCGCAGCTTTATTGCTTGTTTTCACTTGTCCAACATGAAAGTAGAATTGAGCCTTTAACTGGAACCTTTATTAGCAAAAATGCCCAAAGAGAACCCAGCTCAAACGCACACAGTGCTGATGTCCCTGCTGCGGGACTATCACAATTAAAAACTAGCAGCTACTTGTTTCTTATCGAAATGCACACTTAGAACTCAACTACATGCTGGCAGCAGTAAAAATTTGCCAGCTTTAAGTGCAATTTTCCTCCTAAAAGCAAAAGTTTAGAAATTTTTCCTACCACATTTCCAAAAGCATAACTCTAATGGAAGAATATAACACTTGTTATAGTAACATTCCTGAATAAAAAAGAATTTCTGCAGTCAGTGATTTATTTGGCGATAGAGATTAAAAAGTTTTAGAACTCATTTAGTGTACTGCAGGTGATATGATTGAATATTACTGTAGAACCACAGCTCCCAGAAGGTTTAATCAATACATTTTTATGTTTTCCTATCATATCTGCCTTGCTTTATTTTCTCTGAACACGCTCTGAACATAGAAGGGGTAGATGTTTTATATTCAAGCAAATATGGAGAACTGGTAAACCCAATTACTCTGATTCTCATCATTTAATTTGTCATCTATGATGCAAAGCACATTGTAACAAATTATATTAAGGAAACTATTAACAATAGCCACCTGTATTCCCTTCCAAAAGGATTTTTTTTTTTTTTTTTTAAATAGCTTTTCCCTAGAGAGTCTGGAGTATTTTTTTATGGTACAGAAGTGTAAAAGTCTATCTGAAAGGCTTACTTGCAAAAAACCCAAACCAAACCACCACCCCACCCCCCAAACCAACAAAACACCACAACCCACAAAAAGCAAAGAAAACAAAAAAACCACCTCCAAACACCTGACGGGGGGGGGAGGAAGGGGGCATGGGGGAAATCACAGGTCTAACCCAGCAATACTGCAAGTTATTTTTGCCATTGTTTAAAAATATCTATTTTGATTTAATTAAATACACTGAAATGTCATTTAAATTAAATGCAATTTAACTGAAAAATTAACAAAGATTACTTTGAAGATCAGTTGGAAATAATGCGTTGATATAAAAGAATTTATGACAAAGCAATACTTATTACAAGTTATGTTATTGTCTTGCTTTCTAAAAATAATTTATACTTCTATGACATTTGTGATAGTATTTTTTATTTTCATGCATTTTTACTATTAATTTTTATCCACAAAATGTTGCAATTTAAAGATTTTATAACAACCTTTAAGTTTTATTTGTATTGAAGAAGAAGAATACAGGCGAGGCTACGTTCTTAAGTTATAAGGTCAGTGGTAGAATGGAATTTTTTACCAAACTCACTAAAACTTCCAAATCGAAAATGTAAAATTAAACACAAGCACTGCATTAATCTTTAAAACACTAAGATTTAGCAGGACTGTGTTGTAGACAATCAATTCCAAAAAGTTACATGAGCAGACCAATAAGACCAACATTTTCCAATGACCCATCCAGTGTTACAAAAACATTTTTAAGGAGCAAATGGATTTGGGACATAATTGTGGTGAATAAGCATGTTCACCACTTATGCAACTGAAGGATAATTCCAAGTACAAACTATCCATATTTCCCCCTCTGTCTTCCAATTCTTTTCCCCAGGAATAACAGCGTTCATACGTAATCAGTAACTTGACATAAGGGTCAAATTCAAAAGAAAAGTTTATTTTCACACCTGCAATTTCTCTAAAGTTGAAGTGAACACTTTACAAATCTACTTTATCATAGATTTGAGCGATCCCTAATTGTGACTATAGATTTGAAGACTGTAACTACATAAACTAAAAGTTAGCCTAGCAAAATAAACATTTCTTAAGGATGAGTTTCTGCCCGTTTAAATCACTGGCTGTAGGACCTGACCACTTGTATTGTTTTAGCATGAAGACTGGTCATCTTATCTACAGGTGTATTCAGGAGGACTTTAAACATTTCATGATTACATTTTGGTGAACTGCAAGAGAGCAATCTTTTTAACCTTTTGTAGGAAAAGACTAAAATGTGTGTACACTAATAGCAGGAACTGAGAAGGACACATAAGGAAAATGGGGAAATAATAAGTTAAATGACAAGGGATTTTTGTTGTTGCTGTTGACAGTCACTTTGATAACAGTTTCTGTATGTAGTAAAAGCAATATATTAAGTCTGTTTGCAACAGAAAATGAATAGAAACACTTTATTTCCCTCCACACACAATAAACAGCAGCAAAAAAAAAAAGGGTTTCTCCCACTTACGTATTTTGATGTCAAGTTTTATAGTGTTATAATCCAACTGCTGATTCTACTACCCTTGTCTTGAATTATCTTGCAGTCATCGAGTCAAACAAACATAAGATGCCAACTTCTTTTACCCTATTGATACTGAAGCAAAAAGGACCAAAAAATTCTTGTAGCATACACAGTAAGGAAGTTGGCAACATGACTGTAAAATGTTCTTTATACAGAGCGAGCACTGCAAATTTCTGTATTACCAGCAAGTTGAAAACAGGTGTAGTCCTTAGTTATGAGGTTCACATTTTATAGCTTTTCAGTTTTTTTCCACCAGATGGCAGGTGAAAGTTTTGATTTCCATATACAAATCTGTTATAGCAAGTTATACTAGTACTACAGTTCTTATAAGTGGCACCTTGAGTCATTTACACTAAGTGTTTTGATTCACTCAGAGACAGGTCACTGTAAGGTTTTGACTTCTCGATTAGTGGTAACTTAAATTTCAAAATTAAAAATGTATCAACTAAAAGCTTGAATATGCTGAACCATTCAGATTACATTGTCTTGGAAAAATAAGACTGAGGAGGAAAACAATACATACCAGGAAGTGATGTATTCCTGCGCTGAACAATTTAAAATACAGCCAAGATGATAAGAACACACTGTGATTCTTTTCCTCTGTTATATTTACTCACTTCTGAGATTGAATCAACTCCCTCAAGCTCATTCTCCTTTTTTCTAGTTGTTCTACATCTCTAATACAATTATTAACCTTAGGAACAAAGCCATCACAGGGAAATGCTCTGAAAAGACCTATCCCTCCTGGTTTAAATGGAATTAGAAATTCAATAAGACAAACCAGAAAAATTGTTTTTGCAAAACCTTAAGTCCAGGGCCTCAACCCTGTAAAAATCAGTTTTCTCTGTCCACGTGAAATGTCATGGAAGAAAAAAGGGGTTCAACTTCTCTCTCTTCAGGATAGAAAGACCTTCTGGATGGTGTAGGATCAAATAGCTCAAATACTTTTCTTACAGCACATCAACATCAGCATTTAATTTTGGATCTCCCAGTTGCCCCCACTTACCATGCTGTAATTCATCCCACGGAGCAGACTCAGGGCACAAGAGCTGTACACTTCTCAGATGAAACTACACCAGGAATGCATCTGACATGCTCCTACCACCACCAGGCAGCCAGCCTAGAGCCCGCATGAAGTAAAACTCCCAAAACCACTTGTAGGGTGAATGTTGGCTCGTCAGTACCAGCTGCTTCACTCAACAGCTCTGCCTCACTTGTGCACAGCCCTAAGCAATTAACTTCTAGAGACTGAAGTCAGCCACAGGTTTTGTGATTTAGCAGTCGTTACTAATTGTGCTGCCCACAGTCAAGTAGCCTAAAAAAAAATAAAAAATGTCTATACTCAGTCTTCCCAAAGAAAGAATAAATGTTCATAACAAAAATGTCAGGGTTATGCTGAAATAAAGAGCGTTCCTTGCAGTGGGGCATCTAAATTATGGTAGCTTGGTCACTTTTACTGAACTTTATCTCAGTTCTCTACAGCTTTTCAATATTTGGCCTTTATCTCCCCTATTCTACTACTTGAGTATTTTAAAAAGAGAACTTACAAAAAACAGGACATAGAATGGAAAATTACCAGACTGCTGAACCCTCAATCAAGTTCAGCAAGCTGTATTTATTAGATTCTAGACGTGAAACATTATCTGGAAACTGAATGATTGTATTTATTAGAATTAAACATATTTGTAAAACAGATCTAACCGATATCTAATATGGCTTAATTATAGTAATCCACACAGTATATTTTTATCTCAATAAGAATGAATGGAATTACATTCAGAAATCCCTGTGCAACAGGACTCAAAAATACCTGTTAGTTTTTTATGCTGTTTTATAATGTAAGCTATGTATTTGACAGTTTTATACATGTTATTATGTTCCTGACTACATCTCTCTTCCTAGAGCTCTGCCTGGAACTTCTGCAAAAGAGTAACCTTACTTTAAAGGCAGTCTTCATCTGGCTAGGGTGAACTAAACTATTAACATTTAAGACCAGCTTATCTTTGAAATCATGTTTTATCATGACATAGTATTTACATGAGCTATATAAAGTACCTTTACAAATATGTTATAGGGTAAATACATAACAGGATACTTCATAATTTCAAGACAGATAATAATGTTTTGACTTATAAGTTTTGGAATTGTAAGAAAATATTGCTGACCCTCATTTGTTTCCTCTCTTAAACAAAATCAGCAGAACCTGACATATGTTATTTAAAGGTCTTCCTTTCAGCTGGAGCTTGGACTGAATTAGTCTGACTAAGCTGCTATACAATAGGCATCTTTTTCTATAAAACAAGGCAACCATCGTTTTTTTCATTGTCACTGCTCCTGTTTCAAAAAGATATATTTTTACAGGTCAGATTCTGTGAAAAAAACAACACTAAAAGCATTAAAAAAACCCAAACAAAACCCAAAAACCTAATTTACCCTTAGAGAAGGGTATGCATGTCGACATACACAGATGATATTACAGTGGTGAATGTGCATATAATGGAGAGCTCCATTTCTGATGTGAGCAGACAACACTAGTGATATCGAATGGCACATTTAAGCATAGACCAAATTGGACAGTTTCACATCACCCATTGGTGATCTGGTCAAAACAAAACTTCTGTTACCACAGTTTTTAAACTCCAGCTGGTCTAAAACATCTCACTATCCTTCCTTACTAACACTGACTGGGAAAAACACACAAAACTTTTCCATCTAAAGTAGTTTCTCACAGAATATTCAGCTAAGGTTGAGGTCCTAGTCCTTACTAACAGTACCCGTGGCTTGGGCTCAGGGCATTTGATGACCATAAGGTCGGGACAAAGCCTAGTGACAAGTTTGCTTCTCCTACACAACGGGATTTCCTTTAGGGTTAAACATCTCTCCTCTGTGCGGGAGGCAAAGTACTCTCAGGGTGCTCCGGGACCGAGGAACTCAATCTCAGCCTGGGGAGACAAATCTTATTGCCTTTCGTTCCAAGAACAGAGCACATCCATTCATATCGACTTCCGTAACAAACATACAGGCACAATGTTCTCTAGAAACAAATAAACTCTACCGTAGTCATTGTATCTCTCTGCGAAAGAATGACAAAACAAAGTTCTGTCTGATTGTCACTTTGCTTAATACACTCCTATCAGGTGTAGTGTTGAGCAGAGTGAAGAAAGAATGCATACACCATGGTATAACCTATCATCCGTATGCAATTCACTTGTGAGGAAAAAATGCTTTTAAAACGGTACCAAATACGCCAAAACAAATTCATCTTTGATAATGTCTGCACTCCCCCTTCTGCCCACATACACAAGCTATCCCACAAACTAACATTAACATTTAAGACAGCTATTTTGCAGAGTCTGAAGGGGCCCATTCAATTATCCACTTTGCCAAACATTGCAAACACCTGCCTATCTCACATTTGGTCAAATAGTTAAAACAATGGCTGAAAGCCTAACAATGGGGTGCAGATCTTATTTACCAGTGCAAGTAGCTCCCTAGTACTCAGTTTGATCCATCACTGACCAAACTATTTGAGTAACAACAAGTGAATGAGCAGTTCAGACTAAGAAAAAGCATCTTGCTTACCTCCTGAAGGACGAAAGCGTGTAAGTAGCTAGAAGAAATGGGAGGTGAACAGTAGGCAACAGAGCAGTGCAACTTTTCATTGCATCTTACAGAAAACTTCTACATATTTAGCACTCTGTCGATGCCTATCATAGTGATCTTTCCCTGAAGCCTTGTTTACCCCCTAAATCTAATCTAAATCTGTATGGCTCTATAATCAAAAGAATAAAGAATAAGCACAAAATTACTGAAAAGCAAAAGGGTGTCTTTCCTAAAACACCACAGTTGCATACCTCAGTGGCCAAATGGTCAATTCTGCGCCTGTTGAATACGTGGACTAAACTGCTGCTTTGATAGCTCTCATTTCCAAATCAGAATGATTAAGGAATCTGTATCACTAAGCGTTAATGCTCTGGTAACAGCGTGAGTCACGATCCCTCCTTCTCCATGTAGGAAGAAAAAGTAAAAAGTCACGCTACTTCAATATTAAATAAATAGAGGAATGACCCCACTTGCTACTCTTTTTATGGAAAAAAAAAAAAGACAACATATTCCGCTAATTCTTTTAACGTCTCATTTCGCACTCATAAAGTAACCCCAATCTAGGCTGACCTAGAGTAACTAAAAAAAAAAAAAAAGTTCTATTATGTCCTGTTGAAGTCTTTCAATTCTCTGGCTAAATAATGAAACACCTTGAAAAGAGAACACAGTTTGAATTGCATTAATTTATTTCATATGTAATTGGCACCTTCAAACACAAACCTCATCCCTGCTACAAAAAGTTTACCATCTGAGCTAGGCTTCAAAAGCTGCCAAATGAGACGGTCCAATCTCAAAATGAAGCAAATGTATCAATAACTGCACTTACTGTAATCAAACTTACATCTGACTGGTGAAATAAAGCCGAAGAAGGAACTGGCAGAAAGGCATGACTGGTCTCGTGCCAGGCCACATTCCCAGCAAAGTCAAAAGCGAGAGAAAGCGGTCAGGAAGATGGACTACTGCAATGAAATAGCAGCAGCAAGAAGAAATGGGAGCTGAGGGGCAAGGAAGGCAGAATGTTACAATTTTAAGATAAGGACAAACAGATTGATTTCAAACCAAAAGGGAACAAGCATCGAGGTCTGAAAATTTTGATTGGAACGGAACAGCTCCCCTGAACTGCTGTTTTCCTGCTTTACATCTGCGGCTTAATATCTGCCATTTCTGTGCAGCTGTGCAGTGCAAAGGGTGAACGTAATACGCTTTTCGCTAACGCAGAGGGGACCAAGGTCCTTCTGCTACTCAGCTCCAGAATATAGCGATAGCTCTGGCTCAGATGGGTAGGGAAGCACGGATGCAGCCCCTAAGGGAGCCCACACGGGTGGCCGTGTGTGGTTCTGGTACCTGAGTTCCTGCTCGGTAGCTGTTATCTGGGGCTATGCGATGCAGCTGGCTTTTTAACACGTGTGCAACAAATTTAAAAATTATGGTTCAGCTTTTTTGTTTAAGAGAAAGCCACATTCCTAATAAAGGAATCAGTCACATAGGAAGCTCTGGTAGGATTAGAGTTAAGGTAATAATGGAAATAGAATTAAAAACTGTAGTGTTACGATGATACTTTGTTAAGTGTGGAAAGCAGACCTGTTTGAATCAAAGAGAATATATTTTATTTAAAGAAACTTTCTTACGGAGTTTTCAAAGGAGCTGAAAGAAAACAGGTTTCTCTTTCAATTTTAAATAATGCACTTGAGGAGACAGGCATTTTTTATCAAAAAGAATAAAAATTTCATTTTGACAGGAGAAGCATTTAGAAATTATTTCTGTAAACAGCTCACTACAGATTGAAACCAAATCTGATGAAAACGTTTGCCAGGTCCAGCAACAGCCGGAGTACTTTTTATATTGATCAGATCTGGAATTTAATGCCTTTAATCATTGTTCCAGAAAAAGCTGTCAGCACACAAACTGCCTGCACAGTTTCCACTTTTTATTAGCCAGCTTCGTACTCTTTAGTCTTAAAAAACTAATTACAGCAAGTATAACATTTGTATTTGCTCTGGCTAAAGACAAGGTTTTGTTTGGCTGCAGTGAACAAGTGTGAAGGAAGGTAACATTTAATACCAGTTGCATGGTCTACGTGTTAAGCCACAGAGATTAAGTCCAGGCATTTTGACACAATATCACTGCTCTGTCTGCCAAAACCAAATCAACCTCATTCTGTGGAAGTGCGCAAGAAGCAGCAGACTGCAACCTCAAAATGACACGGTAGGGAAGGTTCACCAGCATGCTGAAGAGATTCTGAGAATTGCACCCTGAAAATTCAGCTTTAAGTCAGTAATACGTACCAGCTGTATCAGCTGTGGTAAGAAAAACAAACGTATACTTCGTGGTGAAACATCTGACTTTTTCAAACTAGATATTTCACATCTCTGAGAAGTACTTGATGAGACAGCAATGTTGAAAAGTACAAATTAAGAAAGTCAGGTGTCTCCCTCATCTGGATCTACAGAAGACAAAAAAACATTTAGTAATGAATAAGTTGTATTGTTCACTGGTTTGAAATAGAAATTTGCTAGTGTAGCAGAGAGAATGCAAGAGTTAACTTCATTTTTGAAGTCTGCAAAGAACTGAAAACAAGGACCTGAGCGGGAAAATAAACACTGCTGAATAAGTTAAAGACAGAAAAACCTACTTTTCCAAGTGTTTTTCTAAACCATCTAAAGTAGAAGACTCCGTTGCTTGATTTCTGTATCACTCATAATTATAGGCACTTTCACCCCATACAAATTAAAAAGATACTCTCGTAAACTAATACTAGAGGCCAAGAAGAAAACATGAAGTGGGAGAGACAAAATATTTCCTCAGTGATACTGATGGCAAGCAAGATACTCTCCTGGACATGTAGTATATACTACAGAAAGTTACAGTGCCTTTTTTCTGTCCGTATAATACAGAACAATTACTCTGGTAATAATCCATAAAAATAAAACCACCATAGCTAGCTGATCACTAAAGTTAACTTAGGTCTAATAATAGTATTGTAAATCTTAAGGAACAGAATGGACATACACGACTGTCTCTCTTAAATGGTACAAGCACAGTTCAAAAGAGAAAGAAAACCAAAACACATGAAGCTTATTCTTTTGCAGGCTTTTGGTACAAGTTTTTGATCCAAAATCAGTATTTGGGCATCTCTTTTCTGAATCGTAACCAAATGACAATGATCATAAATCAGAGGGAGGTGTTGCTTTGAAAGAATCTGCCTTACGTTAAGATTTTATATTTAAAAATAATACACTGTACTCTTCTCTGTACAACCAGAGCCAATATTCATTGAGTTTCACTAGGCTGAAACTTAACCTCGTATGGACTGAAACAAAATACATAACATTAAATTTTATTTTGGAATACAGAAAAGTACTAAGGAAAATTTATGAGTAATCAGAAAGCCAAAGGGATGACATTAATAAGAATAAATGTGAAACATCCCATAATTTATCTCGTAACAATTGAATGCATTGTTAATCAGTGACTTTTGTTACAAGGACAAAGGAAAATGAGAGCATCCTCCCAAACTAAGACCTCTATTCAGAATGCAGACAACCCAGTTCTTAAAAGCTGCCTGAATCTGTGAATTTGATTTCAGTACTCTCTAGAAAAGCACACTGTACAATCTGTTATGCCTCACAGTCCTGGCAAATGTAGTGCATTTTTGTCTATGTTACGGAAAATTACTGCCATAAAGATATCAGAGAAGGTAATGAAATACATACATATACTTTAAGACATTGGTATGACTAGCTTAAACTAAAAATTATTCTTTGGGTGACTCAGAATTCCCTGTGTCCTCAGAGGGCACGTTCATTTTAACAGATTAAAGGAGCTCATTTGCACAGCTAATTCGAGATGTTTTATTTGGTTGTTTTAAACGATGGATCTGGAATTCTTCCCATATTACATTTCTGCTCCTCCAATATACAGCTTAGTAGAATTTATAAACAATTGGAGGGACGTGAAGATTGTCCATGGTAAATATGGAAGTCACTGGAATTTCAGCTGCTTATACCAACTCTTCATTGCTCTACAGTTTTGTGCATTAGAGATTGCTGGGTGAGGCACCCGAAAAAAGCTGGCTAGATCAGCTCCTTGTGACCCACTTTTCGTTTACCCATCTGCTACCATACTGTATGTTACACGATGACATCACTGCATTTGTTTTAGAAAGGATAAATTTATATTATATTAAAATGCATTTTCTTACTGCTTTCCCATTTTCTCAGAACCTTCATTAGCATTCCTCCTTCAAGCTACTAGTGTGTCATTTAAGATGAACGGAGCCGTACTTGGTCCAACACTCAGTTGTTGTTGTAAAGTAATTAGACCCCAAATGCACCCAAATAGTTTCCAGGCTACCAGCTGGATAAAACGTTCATTGCTTCTTTTGTAGATATTTGGACTCTGATTTAACTCTTTTCTCTCTTAAAAATCAAAAGAGAGAACATAGTAGCAGAGGAGAAGAGAGGAAGAGACCAAGTAATTCAGTGTGATGTAGACCTCATGGTAACTCAAACTTATAATTACATATGAAATGGAAGAGTTAGTGCAGCATATCTGTCAGGCTCTGTAACACAGGTGGGTTTGCTTCCTCAAGATTTTTCTCTTTCTCTTTTTTTTTTTTCTTTCTTCATCAGCATATTAATGCTCTTCATCATCATTCTTTGGAAGTGCGACACATATCACATTTCCCATCCTTCTGAGCATATGGTCTGGAACTATTCAATAGCTGCAATATGATGATTCCGGGCTGCTGAGCGCAACTGATTGGCACATTAGACTGCTGGGAGACTCTTATCTGGGGCAGACAGGATTCTTTCCAGTGAAGTCCTAAGGGGCCCTCAGTAATGAAAAATAGTAATTCTAAGTCTTTTCCACCTGTCTGTTGCCAGGCATTTTAAAATGGAGTTTCAATAGTTTTTATTTCCCCATAACCCTTATTAAAGCAAATCAAGTGTAAGCCAGAAGAACCTGGAGAGTTTCACTAGAGACCCTGCAGTTATCAATTAAAGAATAGGTTTTTCAAAGCTTATTTAGCCTTGCTTTTAACACTGCAAAGCAACCTAGTGTACAAAAAATGTTAATACAGATAGGTATCAAATTAACTAAATAAATACAGCAGTATGATGTTTGGTTTATAATAAAAAAATCTCTTATTTTAAAAGAGATTTTTCCCTTTATTATTGAATCAATAAAGAGTAAAGTAATTTCTTTTGCATATAAGCAAGAGTAGGGAAGTCAAAATCTAATTGAAGATATAAAATTTACCAGATATAAAGAGATTCCTTCAGCTACTGCAGCCTCCTCTTAACTGTGATTATAGTGATAAGCACACATTCTCTTGTCGGGAACAACAATGAATCCAGCATTTGCTTCCCATCCCCATTTCTTCAGCTAAAGGGAAAAAATCAGCTTCCAGACTCCTGACTCTTTACAAAATAAGGGAAGGATTTTCTGGGAACAGTGATTGCCTGAAGATTTACTGTAGGAATTGGATACCGGTACCATGATCTAAGGACAGAGCTTTTGTGGTTGACATAGTGGCAATTTAAATGGTTTACATGTATTGCCTTTTAACGCAGTAAGATAATGCTTCACTTTCTTTCATCTATAAAAATAGAAAAACTGATTCTTTTCACCTCAGTGTAAGTTTTATTATGTTTAGATCCTTAAACAGTGGCTGTGCTGTTCCCTTCCAGGAGATAATGTTAAATCCTGAACAGATAGAAGGATGTACAGGACTTTGGAGCAGATATACCTTCTGCAGTAGTGCCCAAAACTAGGTAAATGGAGCATCACGAAGAAGTCTTGGAAATATTCTCAATTGCTTTAAATTTTTTATGTACACAGTTTTCTTACTTATGTTTTAAACTTCGGTAACCTTTCTTGCACTGGATGCTTCACATCTCTCAAATCTAAATAATAGTTTCTGGAAGTTTATGAATTTGCCACTCTCTGTCATGGTCTTGCAGCTTAGAAAAAATGGATACAGAAAGGATTTTATTCCATAGGAGTCAGCCATTCATACTACACAAAGCGTTGGAAATTAGAGTTCTTTTGAGATTGCAAAAATATTCCAGAGAGAATTCCATACACAGGTCCTCTTCACAAGTATTGCCAAAATTTGCAATTACTGCCCATTTGCAGGGATTAGCTATTATCATTTTTGTTTGAAAAACTTCTTGAAGGAGAAGCAATCACTTTATTTTAAGGCTGCTAGGAAGAAATCACAGCAAAACTACTTATTTTCACATAAAGAGTAATATTTAAATGATACATATGTCTTTATGCCTCACATAAAAACTACGTTCACATTTGCATTCTTCATGGACTAACGATTTTTTGAATTAGGTTCCAATGTTTATGTGTTAAAAATCTTATTTTCCTCCAGCATCACTGTACAGGGAGGTTCTGGCAATGTTATTTGCGTTCAGATTGGTAAAACTGAATTCTTTTCAATGATGATATATTAAAGCAGTTGGATGCACTAACATTTGTACAACTCTCCTGATGGAGATTTGCAAGACCCCTTATTTTCATGTTTATCTATAAAAGATAAATCGCTTATTTGGAGAACTTTATGAGTGGATTCTTGCAGAGCGATCTGCTGTGAGAGACAGAGCTGTGGATCTCGGAAGGACAACAGCCTGACAAGGAATATCTTAGATACACAGTTGTATGTAAAAAAATTTTTACCCATTTTACATTTGTCCATGTTTCTTCTACACATGCGTCTCTGCAATATAAGAAAGAGTCAAGAAGGAGTTACCAGCGGCGCAGCAGTGGGCAGTAAGTACGATAATAATTTGAAGTGGACCGAAGGGAAGCTTTCACATATCGGGCACAAACTGTACTTTTTTGGGGCTCTTGGGGAAGAAGCAACAGTTATGTAATTCTATTAGACATGTTCTACTACTGTTAGACACGTAGTACTGCTGTAACTCGGTAGGCAAGCCGTAGTCAGCTATGTATAAATTAAATTAACAGTTTACCGAATTTATAACATGCCTCTCACGTTTAGCCAGCTATTGTGTCCTACTCTAAATTTAGAGAAAACAGTAGTACAGGTCAGAATTTTAGGGTGTTTTGTTTCTTCTGCACAAGGGCAGATGTCACATCACCAGTAAGATGTATTTTTTTCAAACATAATACTACAAAATTAGGAGTGGCTATGGTAAACCCAAGTGTTCAAGACTTGGAATATCTGGTATGTACTAAATTTTTCAAGCAGCCTAAGCTGAGTGCCTTCTCTCCTGACTGACTCTTGAGGGTTCCTGAATTGCATTTAAAAGTAAATAAAAGACCTGTTTTATTAAAAAGTTTTGCTGTCAGAGTTGTAAAATTAACATTATTGATTTTGATACATTTAATAAAATGATGCTATCGAAAATCAGCAGCAAAACACAAAACATTGTCTCTTTTCTTCTGTGTGTTGAGGAATACACTTTCATGAAGAAAGTTGTACATTATGAACATCTTTATTTAATGAATCAAATGTTTAATTAATTATAAGATATATTGTAATTAGGGGAGATACTTAAAGAAAAGGAGAGCATGATGAAGGAAAAGTCCTCATGTTTTTTGGCTTCTTCCCACTCAAATCTTGAGAGATGTGCTCCTTTTCCCACCTTGACTAGGTATCATGTTCCCTGAATGATAGTCTGTCATTAGCACAAAGTAATCCTTACTATAATGGTCTTTAATTGCCTTTAATTATTTTATATCTGAATTACCGTACACTGCAGGACATTTAAAGCCATAATAATAAAATATCTTATTACAGTGGCTTATTGAAGTACTACTGGGCTTTGACTTCTGGGAATCATTCTCAAGTCCAACAGTGATTGTAAATCATTCTGATCTCTACCGTGTAAGTCAAGGAGGATATTGCATAAGAAACCGAACTTGTAAACTTTAAAGCATTAATTCCTACTAGAAGCAAAGACACTAAATTCCTTCACTCATCCTACTTGGGTTAGGCTAAAGCTCCAAAAGCAAGGCAAACATCAGCTATGGCACAAAATCAATGCTTTCTTTTCTCCTAAATATACAGTATTTGTGACCCATAAAATCCCTGAAGCTAGCCCAGTAAGACAAACACTGCTGTATAGTTATTAATGCTGCTTATACGCATGCCATATCCTGAAATCACCACTTAAAATCCGTGCTTTCAATCTGGGAAAGTTTCAGGGCAAGGTTATTTCTTGAAAGGCAAAGATAAAAGGCAGCCTATCCTCAGCAAGATCTGAGATAGCAAAATGGTCATTAGAAAAGATGTTTAACATGTTTGCTAAAAGCAAGTAAGTTCTTTTTAAAAAGAAGTCAACTATATCAGCAGCAGAGGAGGATTTTAAAAGTATTCAATACTAACATCAGTAAAGCAGTTAGACAAACTCTGAACAATGACAGTATTTTCTAAGGGACTGTGAGCAAGATGCACAGGAGACACAGGACTGCCATCACGCAGACATGGTTTTGCTATACAGTCAGCACCTCATCAATATATTCTTAACACTCCTATTAGTCTGCTGTACAACCTTGTGCATGCCTCCTCTCTGTGCCAAAATGTCAACACCTAAAAAACGCAGGCAGCAGTGCTTCAGCTACACGTGGGTATGACTGGCCTATGGTTATCTGGTATCCGGACTCAGAAACGAGGATTATCTTCAAAGGACACAAAGTAATCAAACCATGAGATGCTGTTATTATCTGTTTATTGTGCAGTACATACAGCACCTTGTGTTCCCAAGGTCCGGGTGTGCTGAACACCGTGTAACTATATACAGGAGAAAGCTATAGCCCAAGACTTGGACTACCCCAGCCTAGCTGTAACACAACAACAGCAGAGATGGGGAAAACAGTTCTAGATTTGTGTCACAGGTAGCTGCCAGATTGCCCATGTGCGCTGTTTTGTTAAGCCATCGTTAAGGCTTTGAATCCGTACAGACTTAAGCAACCCACTCTCACCGGGGCAGCAGGACTAGGAAATAGGCAGCACTATCACATCACAAAGCTAAAGACAGCACCACCGCTACCCTCACCACCCCACTGCCCCCCTCCCCTTTTTTTTTTTCCATTTTTTGTTAACAAGCTTACACATTGCAAGACACATTGCACTTCCAAATGACACATCACAACTACTTTTAACCGGAAGAAAGTCAAAGTGGTCTCCCATAAGGTAACAAATTGAATAAAGTACAGCAAAATCTAAAGTTGGTGTTTTACAGGAACTTCGCTGGAAAGCAAGACAGGCATGGGAATCTCAAGACAGAGTACTAGACATAATATCAAATAACTGACCAGCAGTTTCAGATCTTCAGATGGTATTTGTACTGACACTACAGAAAATAAATCAAAAAAACATTCTGATTTCAAAGCATTTTTATGCATCTTGAAGGAGTTTACGAAACCTTTGTCTTACTCATCCTTGTGATCATTCTTTTCCTGTCATCAAGTACCTAAGGCAGTTGTCAAACAACTGCAACCCTCTCCATCACAGACTAATTTTACCATCAAATCTTTTCTGTTCATATGTAAAACAGGCATTCTGTCAATATTGTGTCACAAAATGTGCCCTCAGCAAGCCCAGTCTTTTCATTTTATTGTATTTTATTTTGCCTTTCATTAATAGCGTGTGTTAGAAATCACTTATGGAGAAGACAAGCAAACATAGACTTTGCTCTTTGGAAGAAGAAATGTTTGTTAAATTTGTTGGTGTATGCCTACCAAACCAGGACAGCTGAGAATGATAAATAGGAATTCGATTAGCATTCAAATTATAACTTGTCCATTCCTCTTCATAATGACAGCTTGACTGAGATTATGTTTGTCCATTTTCAGAGATGAATAACTCTGGCATTTAGTAAAGAAGTGAGAAAACCATGTTTGGTTTTTAATTTGCTTTAATGACTTTCTTGGCCATGGTTATTTCATGAAGAGTCTAGCTAGCTGTCTTTATTTCCCCTTCTGTCAGATTATGATCTCTTTCAAAACGATACTTGAAAATGGCTCAACTGAACAAAATTCAGAAAGTGCTACAGAGCAGCTGACTAGAAAAACAAAAGAAATTGTGCCAGTATCACTAAGCTAAATTCAAGGTGTGTGAGCAAAGTAGTTTCAGCAGAATGATTTATGGTAAAAACCCGGAGAAAATAATTTGTCCTCAATCTTCCTTATAAATAATTTGATTTATTTTCAAACACATTATAGCACTAGGTTCTTCTTTTTCTCTGTCCTGAGGCATGATGCATGCAGTGTTGTTAGACACATTTTCAAGAACGTGTTGCATTATGCATACACAATCCACAAGTAAAGATAAGGGAACTGCTTTATGCTGTAATTTAGAGATGTACCCTGCATACCTGCACAAGCATACATGTGAGTCGCATGTGAACTTGACTGCTATGTGACTATCAGTTCTGAAATGCAGGGCAGAAAGTATGTTTCTTAAAAGTGTGCTGCATATTAACCATTCTGTAATGAACATACTTTTTTTAGAGCACTGCAGTAAGGTGGTATGCCATCCATGCTGGCTTGCTTACACCATTCTGTCCGTGTTCTTCTTCGTCACAACGAAGCAGTATTTCCACAAGACCCATTCCCTCACTTTCCACAGGACACAGGGCACTCTAACAGTTATTCCCATATTCTTACTCCATCTGGTGAAGAAGTAGGAGGAGGAGTATTTTATGAATAAAGAACGCTGTCAAGTGGTAAGACACAAAAAGATGAATTGACCAAAAATGAGTAAGAGAATGTGCAACAGATCTTAGACTAAGTATGCTAAGCGGAATAAAAATCACCTGTCCCCAGTTTTGCTAGTCTTTATGAGATGTTTCAGGCAATTTGTTAGTTATCACCAAAATCACTAATCAGAGAGTATTTCAACACTGTTTCTCAGTGTCCTTCTCCCTTCCACAAACTTCCATGCTTTATTGATTTAATTATACAGTATGGATTTTTACTCATCTATGTTACATATTCAAATAGTACACGCTAACATAATTCAAGTTAAATTTCTCAAATGCACTTAAAAATTAACCCATTTAAAGATATTTAACTAGTTTGTCAGAAAAAAAAAGAAGCAGAAATTACTCAGAAGATTATTCAGAAACTGAGCTGATAGATTCAATTCACTCTTTTCTTTCGCATTACAATCATTCCCAGTTTTAGGGATGTCAAGTTTATATGGAGATGGACTTTCAGCTAAATGGGAAACTGCCCAAACTGCATACTACCAACAAGCTATTCGAATATCCTGAATGCCAGTTTGATGTTTGACAAGAAGTCAGTCTAACTTGAAGAAATGCAGAGGAACGTGTGATGAAGAATACATGTTGCATGGTAAAAGTCACAAAGCTAAGAATCTAAGAACAGTGTCTGAGAACATTAAAGCAGCATGGACTAAGAAAAATAACCTCAAACAGGAGAACAGTTGAGTCTACAGTATTTCACTATGGGATGAAAAGTAAATAAAGCCAAAAATTATTCTTTGGCAAGCTATTTATGTATTCACATTTTTTAACTATCTAAATGTGCAGTCATACCTGATAACTGCATTATAGACATAGTCTGATATCCATGACTGTGTGCTGGTTTTGGCTGGGGTAGAGTTAATGTTCTTCACAGTAGCTGGCATGGGGCTGTGTTTTGGATTTGTGCTGGAAACAGGGCTGATAACACAGGGGTGTTTTCATTGTTGCTGAGCAGTGCTGACACAGAGTCAAGGCCTTTTCTGCCTCTCACCCCACCACCAGCGAGCAGGCTGGGGGGGCACGAGAAGCTGGGAGGGGACACAGCCGGGACAGCTGACCCCAACTGACCCAAGGGATATTCCACACCACATGACGTCATGCTCAGCACATAAAGCTGGGGGAGGAAGGGGGGGACGTTCGGAGTGATGGCGTTTGTCTTCCCAAGTCACCGTTACACGTGATGGAGCCCTGCTTTTCTGGAGATGGCTGAACATCTGCCTGCCCATGGGAAGGAGTGAATGAATGCCTTGTTTTGCTTTGCTTGCGTGCGCGGCTTTTGCTTTCCCTATTAAACTGTCTTTATCTCAACCCACAGGTTTTCTCACTTTTACCCTTCTGATTCTCTCCCCATCCCACTGGGGGGGAATGAGCGAGTGGCGGGGTGGGGCTGAGTTGCCGGCTGGGGTTAAACCAGCAAAAAAACCTTAGCTGGGCATACTGGCAAAATTACTTATTGCAGCTTCAAATCCTCTCCATGCTGCACAAATGGCTTACTTGAAGTGCTGCATTCTACAGTATGATATTTAAAAGTGGACTGAAATGGTGTAATAAAGGAAGGTCAAAGAGGTGAGGCCAAAAATCTCATCAAGTATCTCAAGATGTTGTCTCTGTTCATTACACAGAGTAGTAAGTCAGTGCATCATGCAAATTAAAGTTTATATAAGCATTACGCTATCCAAAGACCATGCTTAAAGGCATAAGGTAGTGGCCATCTAATTAATTGTAATGGTCCTCTTGTACAGTTATATAAAATCCTATCGCAGTAAAAATTCCAAGATTGAGCAAAATATTTGTGAGTTCCTGGGCACCTGACAATTTCTTCTTACTGAAGATCTGGGAATGCATCTCTGTGCCGAGTTACAAAAATTTCTCAAGTATGATAATTAATTGAAATAAAGAACTCCCGTGTGGAACCAGATTCATATTGGATTAGAATGAGCAAACAGGTTTCCTAGTCAATGGAGTATTTGTTTCACATTCATGTAAAATGTATACATAACAAAGTAGTTCAGATAGTTCAAAAAGCACCTACTTTACACAATTTTAACCTTTGTAATGTAAATCAAAATACCCTGCCTATTAAAAATACAAAGCCAAGAACTTCTGCTATTCTAAAAAAAAACCCCAAACCCCACATCTTTTAAAGTAGCAGAGGTTTCTGCTTAGATTGAATACTGCCTGGTTTTACACAAATTCCTGGCTTAGTAGGGGCCTCTAACGTTAGAATACATCTGGTGTGATTGGTGTTAACGTGCCAAAATTCAGTACATGTTCAGAGGCCCATTCATTGTGTGGCTTTGCAATATGTGGGAAGTATTATATCCACAAGCAAGCATCCTCTATGCATACAGTGCAACCTCATAGAAAGAGTTCCGGACTGATTTTTTTAATTACCTTTATTTAATAAAAGTGAAAGCTTTATAATCAATAAGTTCTGGAGATTTTGAGAGGATGGGTGATTTCAAAAGAACTTGCTTCCAGATTTCATCTTACTATTGAACTTCATATGTCCATGCGTGCACACAGAAACAAAACTGTTTTACAGCTGTGTGACATTTGAATATATCAGCCTAGAATATTTATTATTTGGACATGTACTGTGTTCAAGTGAATTGTCCATTTCTTCTTTTTACATCTTTTTGACATATTCACACTTCATTAGTATTCTCTCTCTTTCCGCAATCGTGACAGGATTGGCTGCAAATTAATACTCTGAATAGTTTCCTGAATTCTCTTTCCTTCTGTGAGCTACAACTAATTTTGTATGCATTTTGTTAATGCCTTCATAATTATCTTATCTCACCAACTGCTGTAGCACAGCAATAATGGCTTACTGCTACTGGTGAGGATGAGGCACTTTTTCCCCTTCGAAAGCAGAAGGTACGGAATACTTGCTGCTCCCAGCAGGCTTCCCGGGTACAGCTAGAGATCCCTTGCATATCTGCACATGCTCTCACATGGCAAAAACTTTTCTACAAACTGTGACAAATCTGGAAACGATGAATACATGATGAGAATGTCACGGTGGTAGATAAGAGTCATAGTGAAGACATTAAAATAGCAGCTGTCAACTGTTCTCTTAACCTATCCTTGCTCTCCTGACTTAAAATTTCACAATGGAAGGGAAGGGCAGGCTTTAACAGTGCACCTCAGAGCAGAAGAAACAATAGCCCCTTGTACTCAGATGAAGTAACAAGACGAGCTGGAGTCAGCATTCAGACACACAGCGAAACTCCTGTCACCCTCCTCAGGTGGCCGTGCTGGACGTGTTGCGTTGTGAGCGGGCGTTGTGTGAGTTACTATCCGGTCTGTTCTGCAGCACCCAGGTTTGGGGATTCCAACAGCACCTGCTTAGGCGCAGCTGAAGTTCTACAAGCTCAGCTCAGCTGTTAAACACAGCTCAACAGTTCTGTTAGTACAGATTTCAGGAGGGGCTGTTGCTGAATTTTAAATATGGCTTTTCCTTGAAAAATGTGGTAAAGACAAAAAGTGCTTTCCCTGATATACAAGATGCAATGCATTTACTGCAGGTGCTCTGCTTGTAATCACACTTTGCCCATTCTGATGGAAAATCATTACGCTTGATGATTTTTTTGGCATTTCTGTCCATGCTTCAAAGAAGTGGTGCGGCAGGACTTAATGAGAGACACTGAAACTGTGTGCCCTGGACAGACTCAGAAAGCATCAATCTTTCTTAATTAAAAAAAAAAATATCTGCAAAATATATATGTAATATCAAAAACTATAAGGATGACTACTTTTAGTGCATATATTTGCACTAATGCCTATATTTGTATAATTCAACATGTATTCACAGCTGCCCTATATTACTGAATTTAATATCACTTGGTTTACAAAACAGATTCTCAGCTGATAAAAATACTGATAGTTGTATTGATTTCCTAGAGCTATGTTTATTTAAACCAGTCCAGAAATATAGTTCCACAGATATCACTGTAAACTCATCTGTTGGGCCTAAATGTGCAGCAGTGCAAAAATCACAAGTACCTACCCTCTATTTTTACATATTTCCTCTTGCCTTGGAGAACTTAAGAAACAGAAGCTGCAGTTTCACATGTCATGTTTTGAAAGAGAACATCAGAGTGAGTCAAGAAAAAGCATTTTTCTGATCCAGAGCCTGACACTTCGCAGCTGCAGAATGTAAAGATGTCCTAGTGTTGCTGCTGAGCTGTCTGCACTCATCAGACATATTGAATTGCCTTGTGCCCTCTTCTGCAGAGTCAGTTTACCAAGGGGATTCAAAATGAGAGTGAGAGAAAAGGAGAAAAGAGAGAGAAGGAGGAATTGAAGCACAGCTTCATACCACCTCTGTCATTAAAACGGCCCAATAACTCTAGTATTATTAAAACGTGAATGCGGAGCACCAAGCAATGATGTAGGATTCCGACGCCATCTGATCCAAGATCCAACACTGCCATAGCAGTATATCCATGCAGCTCACACAGTCGATCACAAACTGGACGTCATGTATACAGTATAAAAAAAAAAAATCACTTGCTGAAAACTGAGACAGGATAACTTTCTATCTACTTTCTTCAAGATTCACCCTTCTTTGCTCTCTTCTTACAAACTCTTAAAATTTTCCTCTGCTTTTGAGAAAGATGAATTTTATCTGAAGCCACTAATAAATAAAAATATACATATAAATTGCATCAGATACTCAGAGACATAAGCGCACCTTGACATGAATTTATTAGCAATACAGAACTCTCATCACACCAGTTACAATTCCATTTTCACCTGCCTAAGGGGGTACTGGCATTAATGTTACTTACTGCTTATAAGCATCCCCAGGCTATAGGTAATCCTTCTTATTATTTCAACTCTTTGGATCTGATCCTACTTGATACCAAGACTTTCTGAAATGTGCTATGTCTTCAATTCACATGGACTTTGATAGAAACTGGGGACAGCTGAACTAGGACCATCTTCTACCCATATTTTTTTAATGCATATTAACTTTTTTAACCCATAATTTTATGCACTTGCTGGTGTAGCTGACCAAACATAAGAAATCATAATTCACTTCATAATCTCTAAAATGGCTGTATCTGTTAAAAAAAACCCAACATTTTTCATCCAAGTATTGTAAAGTCCTTTTACAAAAGCCTAATCATCCAAATTTCACAATTGGAGAAGGAGCGATAAAGATAGGTTAATTTGCTGTTAAGTACATGGAATAGTTGACACTAAACATTTTGACTTTGTTTTGTTCTGCAAGATCAGAATGACCTTCCCTGTTCTAGAAGTAGTCCTCCATGTACTATTTTTTGGCACAAAAGATTTCAAATAAGACATCCTGGAGAAGCAGTATCCTTCTGGCACCACTAAAATCTTTATTGTCTTCCTTTATCTTAGGTTAGACATCATTCAAAATTCCTTTTATTTTATTTTCACTTCTAATGTATTTATTAGTTTCTTGCCCTGGTTCTGTCTTGGTTACGCTTAAATCCTTACAACTCCCAGTGGTAGGGATGGAATTGTCTAATTACACCACAGTTTATTGGGTTTTACATTTAAATATAATCCAAGTACCTCTATGTTTGTTTCCACTGCAGTGAGATAACGAACTTCAACACCTGGAAAGTAATTTTCATTTAGAAATGAGCTCACTGCAGTTGATGATCCAGTTCAAAAAAGTGTTTGTTGAGGGGTAGGAGAGCCAGAACAGAATGCATCGTTATCTTATTAATGAGAAAGAAACTAAGCAGGTGTTGAATACTCACTGGCCTTAAAAAGGGAAATGTAGCGAGCAGCCACCAGGTGTAAAATTCTACTTTGCAGCACCAACTTTATCTACCCCAAAAGGTAAAAGACAAACTCCAGAAAGGTATCATTAGAAACCAATATTTTAAAGGCATGTGATTGATAAGAAGGAAAGGTGGATGAATATTAAAGCCTAATTCAAATGGGTTAGAAAGTGATACCTGATAATGTTTAAAGGATACCAATCATCTATGTAACTTTTTTAAGTTCAGTTCTCAGTATGAAATTTGAGTGACAGAAAAATAAAGACATATAACCATCTCCTCTAGTTCTTCTGAGAGGAAAACAACTATTGAGAACCTCATACTAATTATATATCAAGAGTTCAGACACTGCTATCTTTGGAACAGTCTTTAAGAAACCGTTAAGTGAAGTAACCACGTTTCTAAATGCCTTCCTCTTCAACTTGATTTGCAAAAGATACAGCAGGTGAGGAGGAGACTGTTAACAATAGTTTCTATTCATGTGCATTTTGCATTTCAGTACAAAACAAAAGGGCAGAAAAGCACATGAAAGCTTAGCAGTGACACATCTGTCCCGACAAGCCCATAATGTAGCACCACAGACCCATCTGGCCAGTGGAGCCCTTCAGTGTCAACCAGGCTTCAGAATCAGAAGCAGCCTTGTTAATAAGGCAAAAGACTAGGAGATGACTCTTAGGATTACTCCACGTGCCAGGGATCGGAGTTTTTAAGGCTCTTCATTCTTTGTGAAAGAGATTGTGAAGTTCATCAAGAGAATTAAAAACATTTCTTCTTTACCTTGTCAGGTCACCTCTTCTCTCGATTATAGAAAAGATAATCCAGGAACACCAATCTGCTGCATTCCAATTAGAATAAAGGTTTACTTATTTTTCACTGCCTTAGAAGAAGAGCGAGACAAGGTTCCCTCATATAGCACTTCTCTTAGTGGCACCTCTATCATACGCCCTATGAGCACTTCACATCTGGTACTCCCTTTTGCCTACCCGCTCTCTTTCTGGCTGTGGCTATTGGGAATTTACACTTGGAAATAGCAGTGAGTTTAGGACAATAAGCACCCTTGTGTATACAAGTAATAGTTTAACAGGATAAGCTAGGTAACTTTACTGAAGTAAAGGAAGGCAATGGGAAGACCGTCAGGTCCCCGGTGAGGGGACATGCAGGGATACCATCAGGGAGGAGGAATGTCCTTTTGTTCAGAAAAGAAATGCAGGATTTTCTTTGTTACATATGAGGCCTCACCTGTCATTCCTTATACCTTCTAAGGCTTGGCGTTTAACTTTAAAGTGAAAGAAAGCCGCAAATCCTTTCTAGTGATCATAAGATATTAAGACAGTTTGTATGCAAAGAGTGCCTTTGCCTTAGTGCTTTTTCAGAGAGCCAGAGCACTCAGTTTCCATCTGTCAGGAACGAGGGGTGCACATAGGTGCCAGTTTCAGGGGAATTCAGGATTCAGCAGAATTCATCTTAGAAACAGGTGGCATTGTTAGGCCGTGGGGCTGTTTGCTAATTTAAGAGACCCATAACTAGCTAGAGCTCATTAGATTCCAACAGCGATGATCAGGGTCCTCTGGGCTTATATGTGGGCTTAGCCTTCCAAATAGAGTAAAGGAAAAAAACTAAGCTCAGAGCTTGCACTGGAGCTCGAGTTATCTAATACCATCAGTAGCATTTTATAGGGAAAGGGGAGCGGCAGTGCTAATGTGCAGTCATAAAATATGATTTCATTTTGAATTTTTGCCATGTTTGAGTGAAATTTTCACTCTCACTTCAGCATGTAAAAAACAATTTATTTTGTCATGATGAAACTAACATTGCTCCAAGTAAAAAAGGATTTAACAAAAAAAGGATTAGCAAGTAGTTTTTGTTCTCGAGTTTTCTTCCTGTATTTAATAAAATATGTGCATAGCACCAGAAATGTTGTTTGTCTGTTGTCAATAAAATACAGTAACAAGGCAAACATTAAAAAGGATTAATGATCCAAAAGTGTCATAGTTTCACAAGCTAATAATTTGTGACAAGTATAATGTATTGACCAGTAAAAATGCCCCAAGGTTTCATATTCAATCCAATGTTTAATATATTTATTAATGGCAGTGGGGATGAACAATGAGGCAGCAGTATTTGCAAATAACAGATCCAATTCAGGGAAAGCTGTGAAGAATTCTCGGGGAATTTTGCCACGCTGGGTGATTAGGCAATGGATGAAGAAGTGCAAAGGGAAGGAAAGAATTTAAACTATTTGCACTCCTTATCGGTTTGGACCTGTCTGTTGTAACATAGGAAGCCCAGTGAGAGCCTCTGTTCACACTGTTATCACATTAAGATGCATTAGGTATGAATGGAAAATGATGTGCAATACATTCTAATTCAGCCTTCTCTGGAATGCTATATGCCGTACTAAAGAAGGACAATAAAAATAATACAAGCATAGAGAAACTCTCACACAAAGAGAGACTGTAAGACTTAGACAGTTTATCTTGGAAAAGAGAAAAATAACAAAGGACGTGAAAAGGGCATATTCAAAAACAAAACGACACAGAAGATAGATCTGACATTACCATTCCACACACATCATAAAGCAAGAGTAAAAGGAAAGCTAATGAAAATGAAAGATGGTGGACTTGAAATCACTGAATAAATGCTTTCACTGTGCACAATTAGACTATGAAACTCCCTGCCACTAGGTACTATGGATGCAAAAATGTGCATATAGGAATCTATCCTATTTCAGCTGGGATTGGACATTTATACATGTATAGTAAGGATATCCTGAATTACAGCAATAGAAAAGAATACTGAAAAGAAAATGTAATCTCCTTCTCTAGGGTTAAGTTGATCTCTAAGTAGGGCAATTTAAAATCTGACCTCAGGGAAGAAGGATGATATGAAAACATTATTTTACATGTATCTGTTTTGCAGTTTCCAAAGTATCTGCTACAAGCCACTCTCAGAAGGCAAATTCTGAGTAAGG
The DNA here is from genome assembly GCF_965638725.1 of Aptenodytes patagonicus. NCBI lineage: Eukaryota > Metazoa > Chordata > Aves > Sphenisciformes > Spheniscidae > Aptenodytes > Aptenodytes patagonicus. Next base: position 19,330,733 of record NC_134957.1, read on the forward strand.
TGGACCACATTTAGTACAGCAATTCATGCCTGTTAATGATTAGCTTTCCCAAACAAATTATGATTTTATACATTTTTAAACACCATGTTGTTCAGTCGCTCCTCCAGCAGACACTTTCTGTATCAGAAATGACTCCAGAGAGGAGCCAGAATGTCTGACTCCTCAGACATGGGGACCCGCCAGCCTCAGAAGGCAAAACAGGGAGGCTTCGCTGCTTATGATTTTGCATATCTGTTTAGGCCAGCATACGTATGTTTATCCTAGTGTCTATCTGGGCTGTCTAAAAACTGTCTTAACACATACTCTGATCCTTCTGCAAATAGGTACATAGTGTAACACTAGCAGGCAGAGGTCCGAAGCTAGAAAACTGAAAGATGCCAAAGTGTGAAGATTTGCACTATAATTATAAATTACACATGCCAAAAACCATAATCATGTGTATCAAGCAACCTTAGAGTTACTCATTAAAAAAAGGAACCAGTTCTACTTACTGCTTCTGATTGTTTCCCTTGGCTACCAAATTTAAATCAATAGGACTGAAAGGAATTTGCTGTTGCTGTTTTGATCCATTAAAAAAAAAATACACAAAACACCATTCCCCTTAAGCAGTCTCAAAAACAAGAACATACAAACTTCCAGTATCTTTTATGTTTCCACAGTTTGCTTGCTATGGTGCAAGAATACTTTCTTTTTTCTTTTTTTTTTTTTTTAAGAACACTTTGTTTCCACTGTGGTATAATACAGAGAAAAATGTGATTGCAGAAAAAAGTCTAATAACCCCAGTGCCTGATGCCTGAAATTACTCTCCAAGAGAAAAGGCTCTCACTGGAAACACATCATTTCAAATTCCTTCTTCTTCAATGACTCTGAGAACACCTCTTTCTCAAAGGAACTGTGGCTAAGATGTACACAACAATAATGCTATCATCTTTACCTACAAGATTCTGGATATTCATGTGTTGCCAACTACTTTCCATTGCAGCAAAAGGCAACAGGAAAAAGAAAGAAAAAACAAGCCCAAAAAACCGAAAACCCCCAAGCCCCTCAATCTTCTTTGCCAGGTTCAAAGATGACCCAGTCTAACGATAACTTCTGTAAAGGTGTTTTGTAGTGTTTAGGGAGCAGTGAGAGTATGCTCTTCCCCTTTCATAGAGGCCACAGAGCCATCAAAAATGGGTGGGACCACCTTTTTCATTTGCGCACAGACCGGCGTAATATCCTGCACTTTTAGGGAATAACTAAACCCAGCCTGTTGCTTCTAAAGAACTCCAAAACGAATCCTGCCTACTGAAAAAAATCTTCTTCCTGCTTTCCCAGTACAATATGACTTAGCTCTCACCTGGCCCTTGCAAGAAGGTTTAATCAGGAGAAAAATAGCTCTCCAATAAAAGCAATATTTTCAAATGGTCCACAAATTCATACTGAATTAGGGTTTTCATGATGGAAAAGCTGAATTCATAATTTTCAATTAATTTCACTTTCATAAAAATGAAAGTGACTACAGAGGTGAATTATCACACAGCATAATCAAAATATAGCTTGGCATCTTAGTTGATACAGCTTCAGTTTACTAGAGTAGCAACTAAACTTCAAACAGCAGCACATTTGGGATGGATAGTCATCATTATCTATTCAACTGGACACAAAATAATTTGTTACAGCCACTTGGTTTTACCATTACTTGATATTGAAAACTGACAAGCATCATAACTCACTGGCATTTTGAAATCTCTTAATATTTTGATCCTTCAGAAAATTTGTTTTCATTAGGTAATCTAGGTCTGGCCTGCTAGGCTTATAGTAATTAGTTTCATAAGTGTATATACTACCCCAATGTGTCTTATGGCAAGCATGAAAATGATGAAAAGGCCCTGTCATGGTTCAAACTAATAGTTTCTCCAACCTCTTTGTGAATTCTCCAAGCGTATCCTCCTCAGCTGCTACACTTCAAGTCTTTTATCTCAGGTAAATCACATGAAGCTTTCAGACCAGAAAATGTCCTACTGATTAACTGTTCTTATCAAGAGGGCAGTTCTCTAACCTTATTTATTTTTTCTACCATCTATTGCCTCCTCTGCATGCTATATTCTGCTCTCCCTCATTACTGGTACAGTATTCCTCAACCTGCGAGTCCCTGATTCCCTCCGTCCCTGGGCTCTGGGGCTGCCAAAGCCCTCTCTGTCCCCCAGCCCTCTCTCTGCCTCTCCTAGCCACCCACTCCTGTCTCCTCTCCCTCTGCTGTGAGAGCTGCTGTCCTGTGATCTGGCCCCAGTCTGATTTGACTTCTTTAGTGTACCTGCAGGCTTAAACACTTCTACCCCTCACTGCTCATTCCTGCCCTGGTGCTGTCTCTCATAGTCTGCTGGCACATCTCTCTTGTGGGACCAAGCTGGCACACTTCGCTTGTGGGACCAAGTGAGGGACTGAATATGGGAACTGTTCCAGCAAGAAACTGGAAACTCTTTTTTTCCAAGCTGGATCAGCTCCTTGATGCAACACACCAGACAGTTACATGAACAGGAAAGCTGACAACACAAGCTGGTGCTGCTTAGGGTGGATGAAACAGTGCTGTTGCCAAATGAGATACCACAGCCCTGGTGTCCTTTCATCTCAGCATTCAAAACAAGAGACCCGACAAAACAAGGCCTGACAAACATGCTTTGGTTCCGATTCCTGGAGGACCTAATTTTTAAGCTATGTCCTTTGTCCTCTGTATCCACTTAATTGGGCTTTCAAATTGCCAAATTTACACAAAAAAACACAGAAGACTAAGGAGAGTATTATTTTGTGAGTGCTGGTAAATGGACAGCTACCTGGCTCCTTTCCCCTTCCAGAGTCACTAGAATTACTCTAGAGTCACCTTACATTCAGTAAACATCTTCTGAGCATTCACATAAGTGGATAAAGTTTACAGTATTCATAACTTCACTTAAAATTCATCACATACAGATTAACATCTAAAGACAACACAGAACATATTGTCACATTAGAACTTATACTTTTCTTCCATTTTGAATTCAAGCAGCTGTGAAAATCCAAAGTTCACTTGCCATACTGCCAGGAAGATTCCCAAAAGTTTGTGATATGTTCTGTATTGGATGCTACTTCCCTCTAGTGTGCCGTCCCTGTAAAACCCCAGTGATACCAAACCTCATAATCCTTAAAATTTACTCCAAAACAAAACCAGCTGCAAAGCTGTTAAGTCTTTAAAGCACACCATCTTGCAAAATCATCTGATTTCTTTTCAGACTGCAAACAGAATTTAGTTCTAGCATCTTTTCTATCTTCCGAGTACAGCCAGCATACCTAAATATGATAGAGCAGCCATGAAGCTCAGGCAGAAACTTAACAGTGCAAGTTATTCTCATGACTACAGAAAACTCAGACTAATCTATCATCTAGGACTTGTATGAGAAGGTGATCAGTAATAGGTAACTGATTACTCCTTAGATACGGTAATCAGACATTTGTAATAGAGTACTTTGTCAAAGGAAATTTAAGAGGCATGTCAGAATTTGTTAAAGTCTCACTCAAAAGAGGTGATTGTTTTGAGTGAATTTTTCACCAACCTATAGTTAATTTACAAGTCTGCAGTAAACTAGCGCAATCATTTTGAGCATTATTTGAATCAATGTAACACATTTATCTTGCTGTCAATCTGACTTTTGCCTAAATTGTAGATAACTGAGAATAAGCACTCGAGGAGAGACCTGTTTCTGTCAATTCAAAGAATAATTGGGCTTCTGCCCTTCCTCTGAATATTATGGGTATTATGGGATACACTTTCAGAACTAGCTATTTAAACTGAGCATTCAAGACCTACATTCACATGCAAAAAATGAACATTAAACTTTCCTCTTAGACAATCTTTCAAAATTGTCTTAGAAAAAAGACTTTTTTTTCTCTCAAGTTTCAAAACCAACTGTTAACGCACAATATCAACCTGCCATTGGGCCATGGGAGAGGGGAGAGTCATGGAATCCTTGACTGCATAGCCAAAATTAATGGTCCCTGCTTTTCCCCATCCTCAAGTACTTCCCTAAGTAGAGGAGTCATTCTCTTAAAGTATGTTATCAATTACCCATAAAGACTGACTGTCTAGTAGCTAAATAGATACAGATTAATTCCTTCTTTTTCTCAGTCTGCTTTCACAGGCAACTCGCACATTCCCTGAAGAGAAGTCCCATGACTTCCCTTTAGCTCCTCTTCCACTAACATGCCTGTCAACCAGCTGCATCTGCCACAGCCACTCTTGGAGCAGGAGAGGAGCTGTGCAGCTGTACAGTTTTGTAGCCTGGAGAGAATCAAACAAATTTAAGTAAACAAGTTTGATAACAACCATCAACATTGCAGCAACTAGACAGATGCTAAAATGTTAATAGCAAGTAGGTAGAAAGGAACTGTACATGTACACACGTGTATTCTTTTATTATTGCTATGTAACGTGAATTTCCATGGTCCCTGAAAAATCTGGGAACCCAAAAGTATGGATGTATGCATTAACAAGAATGTATTAAGGCGATCTTGAACCATTCTGGGAAAACATCAGTAAGATACTGTATTCTAAATGAATGTTAATCTGTATCTGAAGAAAAATATACCCTGATGGTATCCTGAGAACTGTTGATTCTCAAGATGAACAGGTTATCTAAGAAATAATACATTGATGGATAGGCTGCCTTCACTGAGAAAACCACTTAAACTCTTATAAGAATCATATAATTTAACCACGTAGGGAATCGCGAAAGCTGATCAAACCAAATAGCATAAGCAGAGTCATCTCTGTGATGACTATAAGAGTGCATCGAACTCCAACGAGTTGCACAGGCACTTCCTTTTTTTCCAAATAGGGTATGCAGAATTGTACTTCTGCAAACTACAATTGTACTTCTGTATTGCTACTTGTGTAAGTATTGCTTCATTATTATTACAGGCCAGGCTGTTATTCAGATGTAAAAACAGCAGTAGAAGAGTGTGCGCACCCACACACCCCTCAGGTGCAGGCTCACAGGACATGACTGTGGCAATACCTATGCATATTACCCTATTCAGACATTTAGTATCATAGTATCTGGTTAATATTGATGAGGAAAATTACACTCCATGTTCTGCAGTTCATATGTTGGCATCAAGGAACTGAATTCACGTTCACCCAGACACCTTTGGGAGTTTTTGATTTTGAACACTCTTCTATTAAGGAAGCCATTATCCTCTTTCTTCCACTCCCTCAAAACATCTTTTCTGCTCTCTCAGCTGCCGGATCAGGAGGAAAAGCAAGTATAACAGAGTACCTTTCAAATAATTTAGGACACACCCCACACAAGTAAAAAATCTTCATACCTTATCAAAATATTCATAAGCTGGGGGAGGACGAAGGCTGTTTTTTCCCCTCTTTCTAGTTCTCTGTCCACTAGTCTAGTATGTGGGTTTAACAGCCCTATTTCTAGATTCATTACTAGTACAACCTTCTGTACAACAGAGACAGGTGGAATCACTTTATCTTTTCAGACCACTTTTCCCTACTCAACATTTTGGGCGTAGTTAAGCCAGCTCTGCTAGCTTAGCACATAAATTCAGTTCCTACTCCTTTCCATTTTGGCCACTTACTCTCACTTCTGAGCTGAAGTTCACTGCCCCCTAACTTTACTGAAATGATCTGAGTTAAAAATAAACCTTTAAAAACAACAGCAGAAAGGGGGGGGGGAAAGAATCAAAAGGGGAAAAAATGCACGGTTACATGGTGAGTGTTCAGGGAAAGGGGTGAGAAATTTTTCAGTCAATTTTATTGCTGAAGTCAAATACACCTGATACATATGATAGTTCTTTCAGGTAGTGACAACACTTGTTTAAACAATGCCTGGTATAATGTGGCCTCAGTCACCCATGGGAGTCCTAGGTATTGTAATACAAATAATTACAAACTAAAAACAAATACACGATTTAAATCTTCAGGGTTTCTTTCCTGTGAGGTTCCTTTTACTTCAGTTGTTTCACTGGCAAGAACCTAGGATTATTGAACACCTAAGTTATTTTTAACAAGGTACCAGAAATTTTAAATGCTTATCATACATTAAATACTGAAAATACTGATTTATAGAATCTAACCCATAACACAGTAGACCATATTTGAACAGCTGTATCAAATTCAGCCTTGATTTTGAAACAAAAAAAACTTCCCCCCCCCCCCCCTAAAGCCCAGAGGTCTGTTAGGGTCATGGCTGCAGATACGTAGTTTATAAAACTACTAACTCTATAATGACAGGAACTCTTCAAAAATCATTATACTTTACTTCACGTGCCTGTATTTAAAATCCTATGGTATCCCCACAATCGTATTTTCATGTATTCTTTACATCAGTTTCTAATAAAGAACCATGCTCAGGCTTGTAATGGCAATGAGCTTATAGATGCCCATCTGTCTCATTTTTTATCCATTCAAAGTGTTTTCAGCCTGTGGCTGCGCCTGAGGCAAAGTTATATCATCTTGACACAAAGAAATACGAAGTCTTGCCTCAGAGATTTCCCTTGCTTGAAAGCAGCAGTACTATAAAAGCTCCAGGGTGTTATAATTAAAAATGTATCAATTAGTTATACAGTCAACTAAAAGAAAATGACCGTTAAGAATTATTTTCATCCACATAGCAGGCCTTTCATTATTCAACTGTGTTCGTACTTTTAAATTACTGATTAAAATGCTGTGTTCCTTGCAGAAAAAGCATACCAAGTGTGTCTTAAATGCCCCCAAGGATTACTAATCTATGAACCCTATGTACTATTTGTTATGTATATATTTAACATACATTTGAAAAGACATCAATTAAGACACAAATTTTCTGACCACTGCTTTGGGCAGCTGAAAATAATGTCTCTCTCTAGAAATGCTAATATCATTTTAATAACAGACATGAAATTGAAATTTTAATTAAAGAATCCTTCTTTTTTATTATTTGATCCTTTTTGGTATGTATACAAATGCGGAATATAATTAAAAACATTGTAATTAAAGAAATAATTAGGCACTGCAGGCTGGTATCACAAACATTTAGGGCAATTTCAAGCTTTTACCACCATGTCACATTAGCAAATTCCCTCCCTCATGCAAAGTTTACTAAACAAAATCACCAGCTCTTTAGCCATTTAAAATGAATAAGATACATTAACAAGAAAATGAACATTCTATCTTGTTGGGAAGGGGAATAAAATGATTCCTGCATAAATTAAAACCCAGAAATCAGTTCTATTTGGACGAATGTGTGCAAAAAAGTTCCTTTTCATGGACAGCTTTATTTTATTCTAATTAAATGACAGACTCAACCCACTGCAAATAATTGTGGTGTTAATCTCACTACATTAATTTGAACAGAAACTGAGGAAAAACTGGTCAATGTTAGTCAAGTGCCTTGGAGGAAGAGAGTACTTTTTGACAGACTTGCATAATGGATGAAGCACAAAATGAGATAATTGGGAGATGTTTGTTCTAGAGGGTGCAAAGTTTGTAATTACGCATAAAAAGTTTCATTATACCCTTACGTTAACTCCTTCGCATGCATGAACAATGTATGCTCATAGAAAAACTCAGCAAAGGAGGGGTTTGGTAGTTGTGTCAGCTATTTAAACCTGTGCTTACTTTATTATGCTAATGAAGGCCTTAGTCAACAGACTTTCACCTTAGGCAATCTTCTGTAAACTAAATTAATAAAACATTAGAAGAATACTTAAAATTTGCCATGTACTTACTTTGCTTATAATATATATACAAAGTACGTAAATTGAAATGATGATTGTTTAAACCTAACTTAGAAAACTCTAAACCACAATATTTACTTTTTCCTTTACTATGACCCCTATCATTTATAAAACCTGAGAGCACACTGTAGAAAACACCAATATAGAGACAGTATTTTCACAGGAAAGTAAATTACTTGGATTACCCGGTGGACGATACAGTCTGACATTATCAGAAGCAAGGAAGTAGAAAATCTAGAGATGGTCTAAAGACCCAGCCTTAGAAGAAAAATTTTCACCAGAAGGAGAGTAAGAGAGTCTTTCTCCTGTCATTAAGAGGTTTTGATCATACTCCTCAGACACAGATTCTGGGAAACACTGGGGTGTTTGCTTTATTTTCACCTTCTCTATTAATTGGACTAGATAAGCACTAGAAAACCTTAGAATGTTATATTATTTCACATATAATTATAACATGGATTTGGAACAATTTTCCTAATACAAAATCAGAATGCACTCTTCCTTTAAATTGTCATATTTTGTTTTCCAATAACTTATGTTATAAGCTTAAAATCTTTTAGAAAAATGATACCTAAATCATAACAGCAAACGTGCCAGGGGAAGCCTGCATTTCTTATCAAGCACTGAAATGTGAGCCCCAACTATATAAAACTGGAATTAATGTAGTGAAAAGCAGCATGTCAAAGTGCAGCTCTTGTTCCAACCACAGATTTGACTCAGTAAATTGAATTATTTTGCAGAAGCTGCACAGCACCTGGTTAAATTTTAGAAGTCATCTTTAAAAACAAAATTAAAAAAAGCAAAACAAATGAAGCTGAAGAAATATATCTCTATGTCCAGGTCTGAATTAATTTTCAAGGATTCAGGAAAGCAGTTTTGGATAACATTTTAAACTTTTAACTGATGTAAATTCACCCCTTGCTCATCTAATAGCAAGTAGTTCATATCGTAAGACAAGACTGTAACATCTGAGGGATTCAGCAAGGCTCGCAATGGGAGAATTTAACAAATTTTGCAAAAATTTTGCAAAAATCAAATCTATGGCACGTTATGAGGAATATAATCAACATAATAAACTAATAACTTTCTACCAATGACACTTTCATCTGTGAGGAGCAACAGAGTTTGCTAATTTGTATCTGACTTTTAACAGCACAGCAAAGTAGGCCACATACTTCATCCCAGTGCTACACTTTTTCCTCACTTTTGGACTATTTTTTCACCCTTTTTCATGGTTTTCTGCCCATCTATGAAGGTACACATCTGTTGCCATCAACACCTAAATTGCACATCAGTGTTTCTGATGAAAATAAAAAATGTCATGGCAATAAGAGAATGTTTTGAAAACAAGCCAGTTTGTCAGTAAATTATAAGCTTTATTATCATAAAACTCTAACAAATTGAACCCACATCTCATTAACTGAAAGCACAATATGACTGCAGCAATATTCATCTCCCAGAAGAGTGCTTATCTTTTGCTGAGAGGTGCCACTAACGATAACATTAACTTTATTTATTAAAGAATGCCTAAACATTTCTGAAAAAAAAAAAAATTTCCATCTTCAACTATGCTGTTCTGATTAAGTAAAATACTGTACTAATGAATTTTACGAATTTTAACTTTTTTTACCGCAGAACTGCACTTTAATTTAAAGACAGAAAAATGTTTTATCTTGGGTTTTATTTTCATTGGCTTGCAACTTTTCCATCCCTCCCAAAAGAATAATCTGTAAATTGAACTCTCTCATGACCTGCTCTACACTTTGGGCATATTCATAAGGAATATTGATGACAAACTACCCAGCAGTTATTGTGCTTGCCAGGCTTAGCTTTTATTTCTAAAGACATTGCTTGTGTTTCTATAGACTGTTGGAGACTTAATTATAGAAACCACAGAGAAAAGTCTGCTCTGCAATACATGAAATAAAGCATTATAGCGATAGTATTAATTAATGAAAGCAAATATTACATTAGGATTTCCAATCACTTCACCCTTCTTATGAAAGCAATCATTTGGTGCTCTCAACCAATATCCTAAACTCATACTGCTACCAAGTGAGTTCCCTTAGTTGTTCGATAAAAAGTACACTGCCCAGCGTGAAAGGACGCAACCACAGCTCTCACCAGATTCTGAAAACCAATGTCTTGCCACAGAACATCTGTATGCATGCTGCTTTAAGATAGCAGTAGAAAAGATGATCTTAACTCTCTGACAGCCTTCCTCCTGGCCCTCCTCTATATCTGGTGAGGTTTTTAGTGAATGTGTATTGCCAAAAGTCTGATTAATTTGCTTTGTTCTGGGTATCACTCTCAAACTCTCCAATTTGGGTACATATTAAACTCTCAAGAGAAACTATAAGTCTTCAACCATCAGTAAATTCACATAAACCATGCAAACATGTATCCCTGGAATCTTAAAAATCACACTTTTTCCAGCTGAAATACATCTCATTTTGTACAGGAACTGCATGCATTGGAATGAAATTCATCTTGTAGCATACAGAATAGGTGGAAGGTGGAATTCTAAGGTGATAGTATGACATGATTTGGTTTTGAAAGCATGCCTATAATAGAAAAATTTACAGACAAAATGTTAATATGAATTATCCTGCTGGGAGTCCGTTATAGACCACCCAACCAGGATGAAGGGGTGGATGAAGCGTTCTACAAGCGGCTGGCAGAAGTCTCTCAATCGCTAGCCCTTGTTCTCGTGGGGGACTTCAACTTCCCGGACGTCTGCTGGAAATGCAACACGGCAGAGAGGAAGCAGTCTAGGAGGTTCCTGGAGTGTGTGGAAGACAACTTCCTGACACAGCTGGTAAGTGAGCCTACCAGGGGAGGTGCCTCGCTCGACCTGCTGTTTACAAACAGAGAAGGACTGGTGGGAGATGTGGTGGTCGGAGGCCGTCTTGGGCTTAGCGACCATGAAATGGTAGAATTCTCGATTCTTGGTGAAGTAAGGAGGGGGGGCAGCAAAACCGCAACCATGGATTTCCAGAGGGCGGACTTTGGCCTGTTCAGGACGCTGGTTGAGAGAGTCCCTTGGGAGACAGTCCTGAAGGGCAAAGGGGTCCAGGAAGGCTGGATGATCTTCAAGAAGGAAGTCCTAAAGGCACAGGAGCAGGCTGTCGCTGTACGCCATAAGAAGAACGGGCAGGGAAGACGACCGGCCTGGCTGAACGGGGAGCTCTTGCTGGGACTCAGGAAAAAAAGGAGACTTTACCGCTTGTGGAAGAAGGGGCAGGTGACTCAAGAAGAGTACAGGGATCTCATTAGGTCATGCAGAGAGGAAATGAGAAAGGCAAAAGCCCAGCTAGAATGCAATCTGGCCGCTGTCGTTAGAGGCAACAAAAAATGTTTTTACAAATATATTAATGACAAGAAGAGAGCCAAGGAGAATCTCCATCCTTTATTGGATGCGGGGTGGGGGGAACATTGCCACCGAGGATGAGGAAAAGGCTGAGGTACTTAATGCCTTCTTTGCCTCAGTCTTTAACAGGCAGACCAGTTATCCTCAGGGTACTCGGCCCCCTGAGCTGGAAGACAGGGACGGCGAGCAGGATGAACCCCCCATACTCCAAGAGGAAGCAGTCAATGACCTGCTACGCCACCTGGATGCTCACAAGTCTATGGGGCCGGATGGGATCCACCCGAGAGTGCTGAGGGAGCTGGCAGAGGAGCTCGCCAAGCCACTCTCCATCATTTATCAGCAGTCCTGGTTAACAGGGGAGGTCCCGGGCAACTGGAAGCTTGCCAATGGGACGCCCATCTACCAGAAGGGCCGGAAGGAGGATCCGGGGAACTACAGGCCTGTCAGCCTGACCTTGGTGCCAGGGAAGATTATGGAGCGGTTCATCTTGAGGGTGCTCACAAGGCATGTGCAGGACAACCAGGGGATCAGGCCCAGCCAGCACGGGTTCATGAGAGGCAGGTCCTGCTTGACCAACCTGATCTCCTTCTGTGACCAGGTGACCCGCCTAGTGGATGAGGGAAAGGCTGTGGATGTGGTCTACCTGGACTTCAGTAAGGCCTTTGACACCGTCTCCCACAGCATTCTCCTAGAGAAGCTGGCGGCTCACAGCTTAGACAGGTGTACTCTGCACTGGGTAAAAAACTGGCTGGATGGCCGGGCCCAGAGAGTTGTGGTGAATGGAGTTACATCCAGTTGGCGGCCGGTCATGAGCGGTGTTCCCCAGGGCTCAGTTTTGGGGCTGGTCTTGTTCAATATCTTTATCAATGATCTGGATGAGGGGATCGAGTGCACCCTCAGTAAGTTTGCAGACGACACCGAGTTGGGCGGGAGTGTTGATCTGCTCGAGGGTAGGAAGGCTCTGCAGAGGGACCTGGACAGGCTGGATCGATGGGCCCAGGCCAATTGTATGAGATTCAACAAGGCCAAGTGCCGGGTCCTGCACTTCGGCCACAACAACCCCATGCAGCGCTACAGGCTTGGGGAAGAGTGGCTGGAAAGCTGCCTGTCGGAAAAGGACCTGGGGGTGCTGGTCGACAGCCGGCTGAACATGAGCCGGCAGTGTGCCCAGGCGGCCAAGAAGGCCAATGGCATCCTGGCCTGTATCAGAAAGAGTGTGGCCAGCAGGAGGAGGGAAGTGATCGTGCCCCTGTACTCGGCACTGGTGAGGCCGCACCTCGAATACTGTGTTCAGTTTTGGGCCCCTCACTACAAGAAGGACGTCGAGGGGCTGGAGCGTGTCCAGAGAAGGGCAACGAGGTTGGTGAGGGGTCTGGAGAACAAGTCTGATGAGGAGCGGCTGAGGGAACTGGGGTTGTTTAGCCTGGAGAAAAGGAGGCTGAGGGGAGACCTCATCGCTCTCTACAACTACCTGAAAGGAGGTTGTAGCGAGGTGGGTGTTGGTCTCTTCTCCCAAGTAACAAGCGATAGGACGAGAGGAAATGGCCTCAAGTTGCGCCAGGGGAGGTTTAGATTGGACATGAGGAAAAATTTCTTTACTGAAAGAGTGGTGAAACATTGGAACAGGCTGCCCAGGGAAGTGGTTGAGTCCCCACCCCTGGAGGTATGTAAAAGACGTGTAGATGAGGCGCTTAGGGACATGGTTTAGTGGGCATGGTGGTCTTGGGTCGACGGTTGGACTCGATGATCTTAGAGGTCTTTTCCAACCTTAATGGTTCTATGATTCTATCTTACAAAAAATTACTAGCTGTGAAACTCAAATAGCTCTTCTTCCTTTATTCAGTAATGAGGTTAGCCTGTTTGATTTTCTCCTGTGATGATAATATATATTTTTAAAAAAAAGAAAAACAATTTTGCAATTCTCTTTAAATATAATGTCAGTGAAATCTTATTTTAATATTGTTTACTTTCCAAAAGTATTTTAGACCTTGATATTGGACTCTAGCTTACAAAAACAACCATAAAAGACAATTCTGAAACTCAGATAACAAAGTAAATGTTATATAATAATTATTTATTCTGAAGGGAAAATATCAACTCCATGTAGAGAAATCAACTCTGGCTTGTTTCTAAATGATATTAGACAACTTAAATTGGCAAATATATATGCATTCTATGAAATCTAAGACCTTTGAAATGATTTAATATCAGGTGTTGTTTACTAAACACGTGAAACTAGGGAGACAGCAAAAATATTTTATGTAAGTGTTGATGGTCAAAGAGGGTAATAAGAAATACAACTAAAGCAAAATTGTCTGTCTGCAAAAGGTTAATGAACCCTTGACTGATGTAAATCAGAGCAAAATTAAATCCCTACACTAACAGATTCTTTCCTATCTGGTGGTTCTCTTCAGACCCCCTGGAATTGCCTCTACACCTGATGCTGTGGCTGTTATTCATGCAAAGTCACATTGCACCATGCAGCTGCTTGCTAAATAAGCTTGGTTTGATGAACAGCTAAAATAACAGGCTACTTTCTTATTTTGAAAAGTGTCTCTGAAAATGTAAAACTAAGAGAAAACAGTCTTAATTCCTAGGTCATTTTAAGCATTGTGAAAAGCATGGATTCTGCTAGGACTGATGCATTTAGCCTCTTGTGAGGCTCTCAGCAAATCAGGTCATCTTGCATATCTGTTTCATTTCCTACAGCTTATCTCTTGCATTTGTTATTCTGTATGTACTACTGCAAAGATACCAGCCCTTGCTTCTGTTATTATTGTTACCTGTAGATTCATAAGTGAAGAAGGTAGAAAGATTATTTTCAAATGTATTTTCTCAATCTAAATTTTACTAAACTTTAACCCCCAAATTCTGGAAGGCCCTATATCCTAACAGTGTCTAGAAGCTCTTCTTTTCTTTTCCTTTCTTTTTTTTTTTCACTCTGATGTCAGAATTCTCCTTCATTCTAAATATTTTTAGAAGGTTTATACTAATTGTAACACATGATAAATATGGTTCACAATTTCCCCAATACAATGACAACATGAGGAAAAGGTTTGTTTGTGATGAGATTCAGAGAATTATTACCAGTTGGTTTTTTTTTCTAGGTATTTAAAACTGCAGCTATAAAAGATATTCTTCTGGTAGAAGATCTTCCCTTTCTTTGTTTCTAAATTATCTAAATATTTGGACAGCAAACTGGGAATTGCCAAGGAACAGAAAGTGATAGAATCAGCTTCATGGCACACAACAACACTTATGTCAATTTTGTAGCTCTTCTTACACAGATACATCCATCCTGAGGAAGGCTAGAAGCCGTAATTGAGGCTGTGAGCTGGGCTTACGCACAGTGGATGGACTGGGGTCAGCATGTACACCTAAACAAAATCTCTCCCAGACCAGTTCTTTACTACACTGCAATCAACACAAAATTAGTTTGAACTCATATTACTGCAAGGGGAAGCCATTACCTATGCCATCTTCGGCTTATCAGAATTATAATGGCTGGACAATACTGATAAAGAAAGGTAATTCAGATTTTTTTGAGGCTCTGATTCTATATTACTGCAAACAATTTCAAATAATGTGCTCAGTAAAAAGACTTGAGCTGGAAGGTGGGCTGAGGCAAATATATTTAAAAGCTTATTAAAAATAAAAGCTTATTAAACATTAAGGCCAATCCACAGTATTGATATTTACGAAATACCCGTTCAAATAACTTTTTCATTCTTGCTTCTACAGCTGTGTTCACACCATTATTCCTGCAACTCAAACAGATTTTTCTGTTGGATGAGTGGCAAAGTTTCAGCTTGACTACCTACCTTCTTCACAGCAGCTCTCGCAACTCGTCCTTGCAGACAAGGACATAAAAAGTGAGAAATATGGCAGCAAACTGCTCCTGTTCTTATGCAAGGATACTCTCCTGGCAATAAAGCTATGTGTGTGGCCCAGATATCCACAAACAAAGACTCTGGCCAAAGAGGATCATGCCCCACTTGGTCTTTCATTTTGGTCCCTGTCTGCCCCTGAGATATTATCCCAAATATGTGTCCAAAACAAGAGGGCTGATTCGTGGCACACTATGGCACAGAAAGTACAGGCTGGTTGGGACATGGTGTGAATGCACGGTGGGATGTGAGAGGGCAAGAAGCCTTTTGGGATGGCCTTGGAAGACAGTTTTGAGCAAAGGAGCCAAATCTTATGTAGATTATGTTTGTTCAAACTGGCCACAGAAACTGTTTCCTGGTCTGAACTATTCTGTGGTCTGTGCCCAAGTTTTTCTGCCTTGAGTCTCTTTGGAAATGAAAAAAAAAAAAAATCATACTTGGAGCAGAAAAATAAAAGACCAAGAATCCAGAAGAGTGTGCCCAAATAAAAGAGGCCGCCCTTCCAGAGATCCATCAAAGACCTCTGTCCTTGGCAGCTGTACTTTCTTGGGAGTCTGATACAAGCACTGGCTTAATATGTGTGATCTGAAACCATAGCCTGACATGCAAAGTCTAAATATTAACAGACTTTTCACGTCATTGAATTACTTACTAAAAATTTAGAACCCCATCCTAAAATAACTAAGCCCTTATTTTAGTAGAAAGTCACCACACTTCTAATACTTCATAATCTGTGTTACATGGGTAATTGCTCTCAGGATGGCATGTCAAATTTAGATTTCATTAAATTATTGTATTAAATCTGAACAACATTCATGAACAACCTTTCATGGTTTTATGCTCAAAAGGGATTAGTTTGTACCAAAAAAATTTCCCAAACATTCCAGAATATTTCTATTTGTCTTCGGAAGACTTTACAAGTCAAAATCTAGCCCATAGCCCCAGCAAGCTGTGTATTACAATGAATAATAAATACATTACATTGGCACTTCTAAACTTTCCTACAAATAAGCCAAAACACATATCTGCATTTTAGCTAGGCTAAACAAATATAATTAGTTTTTGCTGCATAAAGTTATTATTTGTTTAAATGTTGTAATCCTTATGATAAATATAAGACAAAATTTAATTTTGTGGCACCAGGAAATATTTCAAAGCAGTTTCATCAAAGCTACCTAACATAGTTTTTCTTTTTCTCTCCTGATGACTATTTTACATTTACATAATTAGAACTCTTTATGATTTCCCCTGCTGTTTCCTACAGATTGGTTAATAGATCTTTCATGAAGAAAAAAGAAAAGAGAAAAAAAAAAAGAAAAAAAAAGGAGCAGGACTTCTACTAATCTGTAAAAGATACGCTGATTTCTTGGTGTGTATACATTAGATTTATATGCAGATGTGATACAGTGAAGAGGAAAACCAGATCACACACCTGAGATTTCTGGCATTCAGTTCAGATGTTTCAAAACACCCATGTCATCCCTGGGAGATGGTTTAACCACAATCTCATTGGCTCAGGTCTATTCCACGCTTAAATCCTGGGCATTTTTAAGTTCCACCCACGATCTATTATGGTAAAAGCTGTAGTACTTAACTGATGCAGAAACAGGGTTTGATTCAGCACATGCGTAGGAAATCCCACAGTCTGGAGTATTATTTTATAGCTGTCATACCACTAAACGTTAGGTACCCTTACCTTCTCAGTATGTTTAAATACATCTGTTACATGAAGTGAATGCACTAGGTATCTTCATATTTCTGAGCTGCAGTGCCTCAACTTTAAGCACCTCCGCTACAGTCAAATCACACCGTCGGATAGGAGAGAGAATGAAAAGACAAAGATGTGTCTGAAAGGGCAAAAGCAATTCACTTTCACAACTTTTGAACACTTCTGACACGTTACACAGAGATCCCAGCCATGAATCGTGACCAATCCAGTTTCAGCAGGAGGCAAACAAGAAATTTGAGCCGCGCTGAATCTTCTGTCTTTGGATACTATTCATTAACATCTGGGTTTTTTGAGAGCCAATTCTTTTTAGCATTTACTAACTGCGCAGGGGAAAAAAAATCCTTAACTGGGGATAACGAACATTTGCACATCATCACTGAGGGTATGAGAACCACCTGATTTAAATGCCAATCAACATGTATCCAGGCTAGATGATCAGACTAGCACACGGCACATTTATACAAATACACGTGTGCGCGTGTGTGTGTATATATATGTCCTGAAAGATATATGGAACGTGTGAAAAGCAGAAGGTAAAAATATATCTGGTCTTCGGCTCCTAATTCCGTCAGGCTCTTTCCAAATATCCAATTCTAGATTTGCTTGTATTCAGATCTCACTAGCTGAAGGGATGTCTCACTGCTGAGCTCTAACAATGCAAACAGTCCCTCTCCCAAACACTTAGAAAGTAAACAAAAATAGAAATGGGAAAGGTAAGACTAAACTAAAGAGGAATTCACCTTTTCTGCATCTCAGCCTACCAATGCGTCTGCTCAGACACACTGCCTTTTTTGCCCTTTCTGAGATCTATTTCACTGAGCAATTGGTTGATTTTGAATAAGCGCTTCCGAACTTTTCTGTTTCCAAGGGATGAAGACTGTCATATTTAAGCCTTCTCCTGACAATTTTGCCCATATTTTCAGTGGAACAGCAATCCCATCTCAAGAGTGCAGAAGGCAGACCTCTTTGCCGATTCGGTTATTAAGGTATGGTTTTCTGCTCATTGGAATCCATCTTACACTTCATTTATTTGTTTTAATAGGTTTCATTGTTAAGAGCAAGATCATATTTATGTTTCTATTATGCTGTAATTTATTTATTAACTTTGAATAATGTACTAAAGTGCACAGCACTGACTGGGAAGAGGCATTTATGAAATATAAGGGAAAATTATTGTTCCTTCAGAAGAACGCGATGTCCCTCATCAAAGGCCCTGAAGTCAGAGAGGAAACACTAATTCTTATCTAATTTCTTTAAATAAGATCTGGTGAATCTCAATCCCTCCAAATTACAAAACACTTATAAAATGGGCTGCAGCTGACTGTAGCAAGGTGAAAAACAATTAAATCTGTCACCACATTTTTAACTCATTAATATGAATTTACACAGTGCTGCTAATACAGGAAGGCAATGTCTCCCTGTTTCAAACAGACCTGGCAATTTGCAAACTGCAAGTATCTGCAACCTTTAGTTCCAGCTACACATAGAAAAAGTTCTGCAGTTAAAGAGGGTTTTCATGCTTTTCAGTTGGCAGTCAGGCATGTAATTAATCAATTTCTAAATGCTGATGCAAATGCTGGGTTTTGCATGTGCATATTTAACATCTTCAAACACTATTTCAAAATTTGGACCACTCGAGTAAATCATCTATAAACTGCTTCTTGTCTGTTGGTTTATGTCTCTTTCACAGCAGTTTAAATTTTACATGCTGGTTTGTACTGAATGTTTTGTTTCTTTGCATAAATAAATAAAGTGCACAAAAATAACAACAATCTATTTCCATATAATAGCAAACAATTTCAAAGCAAAACAGCTGCCTTCAGCTGACATTGGACCTACATTGGCACTTCAGAACGGAGGAAATATTTCTGTGTTGTGCAGCTAAATGCACATCTAATAAATGCATTTTCTTCAAAAACAATATAAAGAAATCAATTTAATATCAAAAGACAAGATAAACACACATTGAGGGGCAGCATGACGTATCCTATAGTCCTTCACAAATAAGGAAATAGACCTTTTGTCAGTAATGATTAAAAGGCAGTTTTTCCAAACACAAGTGACAGCAACACAGTAACACTGTGTAATTTAACAAAGAATTAGGACTGCTTCTTCTGGGTGGACTTCTATCATTATTTTAATTTTGGGCCTCATCAGCATATTTTCTTGCATCTTGAATTACAGGCAGTATATTATGCTTCATCTTGCAAGCTGTTTATTTGACCATGTAAGAAAAAAATTATTACTGAAATTCTTTAATGTATTAAAATCACTTAGTCGATCAAATAAACATTAAAGGAACAGGAAACAGCTATCATGGTTCCTGACTCATTTAACCAATCATCTGAACGCTTGCAGTTGTTTTCTTCTGTTAAACTCTAAACCTAAGCCAATTCTTGAAAGGTGAAATGCTGATTACAATTTGCAGTCACAAAAAGGGGAGTGCCATGTTACAGAAAAGAAAGACGCAAATGCTTCCAGCCTCCTGCCTGTATGGTAGGACATTACACATGTCACTAAATGGAAAGAAATGAAAGAGTTCTTACGTCTGGGTGATATGTTTTACTATTTTCTTAAGCTCTCTAACAAGGAAAATGACAGCAGCCAGTTACACAGGGCTTGAGACTTAAAAAAGCTATTTCGTTGCTGAGGTTTGAGA
This sequence comes from Aptenodytes patagonicus, assembly GCF_965638725.1. Classification (NCBI taxonomy): domain Eukaryota; kingdom Metazoa; phylum Chordata; class Aves; order Sphenisciformes; family Spheniscidae; genus Aptenodytes; species Aptenodytes patagonicus. The sequence goes on from NC_134957.1 coordinate 19,350,124, forward strand.
GTATTAAGCATCAGAAATGTGGTCACAAGTCTTTAGAAGGAAAAACATGTCTTGGCAAGACTACTTTATACTTAATGCAGTGAACAATGAACAGATGAACCTCAGTCAATATTTCTGCTTTAACTAATTTTCATTTTAATATAGCTCTGTTTGCCTTTTTTGGAACTGAAATTCTATCCAGGCATTTCATACTAGTCAGAATGGCGATATTCTATTTTGCAACACGACCTGTATTCATTTAAGATACTAGAAAAAGTCCTGTGTACTTAAATGGTTGAAAACCAAATCCTTCTTACTGTGGGCCCCAGCACTCTTAATGGTGTGGCAGAAAATCACTCCAACCCTACCGCTTGGTGTTCTTCTGTAAGTCACTTCACTTTTCTCTTTCTTTCTAAAGCTTCTCCACCTGCTAAGTGGATATAATAATAACCCCCCTCAGTGATCTTTTACATCTACCTGACGCAATGAATATGCCAAATATAGTACGTTATGTGTAGGATGTTCTCCCTAAACCTTTACATGCTACCTCTCGTCAGTCTGTTTTCCTCCAGTTCCAAACAAACCATACATATCATAGTAAGAGCAAGAAAGAAGCAGCTAACAAATACAATTAGCAATTTAAAGGGATGCCTGGAGCTATTTGGCCACTGAAGTAGTTGCTATTGATTTAACTAGAAACTTCTTACCCTTGACTCAGTCAGCTCAGTATAACAGAGTTCAATCTTTTTATTCTTTGACCTTCTAGGCCTAATTACAGAAGGGATTCATGTGAACACAGGATAGCTGCTGACTGACAGCAGTCTTTTACACAATCACAATTCCAATGCAACTATAACATGGACATTTTAACTTTTTTAAAGCATTTATTATTTACTAATTAGAAAATTCCAATCTTTCCAATCTCATCGTTTCTTAGCAACGCTTACAAATTGAAGCATGTGCACTGTCCCAAAGTAGCATACTTACAGCGTTAAGCCACATCGATTAGCAGATCTTTCATTTTTCAGACTTCATCTTACAGGAAGCACAATATTTTAGAGTTTGGTTTTTTTAAAAGCATTTTGAGACCTGCATTATGTACAAAGTAAAACAGAAAAATTTTAAATGCCCCTTTCTCTGTTCTACATAAAGCTCATTGCAAGAAAAGTGTATAGTTTTGGTAATAATGTAAATTTTTAACTGCTTCACTATTATTAAGAAAGAGTAAATATGCACATGTAAGATTCCCAGCTGGAATTTCAACACAAACCTCAAAACAGTTCAGCAACCCAGGAGTAATCTTTGAAGTCTTTTCAGTTGAGAGGCCATTGATAACAACTATGGGTTGAATACTCAGCTGCTTTTTAGGCAAGTTCTCAATTTCTGCTATCCATCCAGCACTCCCCAAGCTAGATATTTTGTTCTCTAGTTGTCTGTATTTCTCCCCCTTTGTCAGGGTTTAGAAATAACATCAAACTACCCACATACTACTTCCTTCCTTTCCCACACCAAAGTGACCGAAGTCCCACATCACCCACATGGCTAGGGACTGAGATGGAGAAATGAGTCCAACTCGCTGTCAGGCTCCTTGCAGGAGGTAGATTTAAATGACATCAGAGTACATAACATGAGGGAGCTTATAATAAGGACAGTGAAAACCTGAAATAATTAAGAATGATTTCGAAGATCCAGGAAGAAAACACCGAGTGATCTCAGCAATCCTTTCTGATGCCAAATAGAGGCTGCAGGAAGAATCTGATATACAAAACCAATCTGCAAGAGCATCAATGGTGTAAAGAGAATTGATTTAGATTAGTATAGTTTTGTTTATTGGATTCTATGACAGGCCCGTGAGGAAAATAAGTAGAGTTATAATCTCATTACAGAAAGGTAAGCATGGTCTCAGATACATCTAAAATGCAATTGGAGATGTGAAGACAGTAGTGGTGGTATAAAGCCGATTTGATCCTCCACCTGTAGACTGATCAGAATTTTACAAGAAAAGAGGCTTCTGATTTTTGATCTTCAAATACTGTGGTAGCACTACCATGATTCCACCACTGAGACATTATTTAAGTATGTAAAGTTATTTTTGATCTCTTTGGCAGTTAAACAAATAAAAAGTATTTTGCTAGTGCCTCCTGGATTTACTTCCACCTGAAGGAATTCCTTCTGGTCTGACATCATTATGTTTTGGTTTCATGCATATAATTAACCAGGTTTCATGTATATAATTCACCAAAATATTCAAAATTCAACACTTTATACCAACTGTAAAACCTAAATGTGAATCTCAATTCAGTCTTGGTAACAGCTTAATGAAAATAAGCAGGCTTTCTTGGGAGAACTAATAGACAAATCAGTGGTTAAAGGATGGTGAGCTGAAGTTTTGACAATTTGTCTTGATTTCCTGACAGTTTTCAGTAACTTGATCAGAAGATTCCTCAAGATGAATATTTTTCTCTTTAACAAGCTATTCCTTTTTAGTTCTATCAATCTCACAAATAGCAGAAAGAGATTTTGAAAGGGCATCTGGATATTGCAGGTGAACTTCCTATTGTACTGTGCAGACTGTGAAGTTGGAAGTTATTCCAAAAAATGACAGTGGCTTGAACCGATACATTCAGCAAACCAGGTCACAGCTCCTAGCTGTAAGGAGACTTAGCCCCAGTGTCATAAACACTTCCTGTATTTTCAGACCTCAGAGCAAAGAAGTTGGGAATCATTATGAACATCAAAAATATTTTCTGTACTACCTGCAGTTGTAAAACCTAAGCCAGATACAGACAATGTGTCGATAACATCTTTCTAACTAGTTGGGTCTGTAGATATTTTTATAAAGGGGTGGTAATGACTTTATTTCAGGTCTACAAACCTTCACACAATCTTATTTTTATTCATGTTATTGGTAATTATCTATTCACATTTATCCACAAATGCCTTTCATGCAAGTAACGTTACATTCTAGAAGAGATTGTCCACGAAAGCTAGCACATTTGAATCTCCATCTTCCTTGCTGGATTCAATTATACTTTAAAATCCCCTTTTTCATTCTTACAATTGCAGATGCTTACAACACACACATCCAAGGAGAGGTCTTATTAGTACAGTGAGAATGGGTTAAGGATTTTCTCCCTCTTATGCTTGTTACAATCATTATCACAAGAAGAGATTCATGTTGTGCTGTTTATTATTTATAGTTCTCATTATACTCTTTGTCACAAGACTGCAGCATCAGAATTTTAATGCCTCATATATTCTGTGGAAGATAATAGTAAAGTGTACTACTTCGACCTTTTCAGTGTCCCGTAGTTTGATTCATTAGCCATTCCTATTGTCTCCTATTAACAGCATCAGTAACCTGGGAAGAAGAGGTAGATCAGGCAACCAATCAAAAAGCAGAATATTGAAAAGGTTAAAATCTAGATTTATAAATCTATTCAAAGTTTATAGTCCTTTCCAAACTATGCTTGGTATGAAAATTATATCTCAGTCTTCTGGCAAAGATTGTCGCTGGAATACAACTAATGTAAATAAACTACTTACATTAACTTTTGAGATTGAAAACCTTTGCTCTTTAGAAAAAGTCAAAGGTGAATGAGCTCATTATATAGTCTACTTGTCACATACCGTGTCTATCAATTTATGTCCAGGTTATAGATACAGTTTGAGGAAATACTGTAACCATTGCATTGTCATGCAATAATTATAAGTGCCAGTGAGAAGTGCTGCTTGTAAGACGTAAGAAAAATACATTGAATAACACACTTGTATTTCATTTCACAATAAAGAAGATTTCAAGTAGGAAAGCCAAAGTGGCTTATACACAAGTATTTCATGACCAGCAAGAATTCTCAAATGATTTCTTAGACAGTGTTCAACTGCACAATACGACTAGACTCTTGAGCACAATATAAAGACATTCCTATTACAACAAAGATAATGATGCTAACAGCAAATGAAAAAAATATGGCTGTATAGAGGAGAAATAAGAAATGCATTCGTATCACCATTCCATTTTACTACTGCACAGTCACAATTTAAAAGCAGAATTATTTTAAATTTCTTTGAAAGTTAAACAAGTGGTAAAATGGCAATAAAGCCATATCCTTTATATGCCTTTGCTTAGCTTAAAATGTATCACACTATATACTATTGTGCTATTGACTGTAGCATATAGAAGATGCTACAGCTCAATAATTCCCTAAACTAATAAGAATTTTATAAAAATTTGGTTATGCTAAATCTCCCAGAACTGTTATATTTCTCAGCACAATATAGCATTCTAAATGGAAACTATAAATAAACAAATTCTGTAAACTCAGAATTTCATTACCTGATTCCTATTAAAATTACGTTTTACTATGTATCCATAAATAAATGAAAAGAAGCATGAGACATCATCATTGAAATTAGCTTTGTTACAGCAATAGGCCCATGGAGGATTTACTTTCTGCTTCAAACTTTGCCATAACAGACATTGATGACTTTAGAAAAAAAGAACTATGCAATCTTTTTTCCTTTTTGGTTATCTGAGAGCTTATTGTTTCCCTTTTTCACATTCTCAGCCATTGTGTAATTGAACAATTTGCAGAGGTGAAGCTAGGAGGGATATACCTGTTTTTATTCAATGCAGTCTTCATCAAGCAGCCAATAAATGTGTTTTATTGCTCTTCCCATAGTAGGCATTATTGCCTCCCCTATATAAAAAAGGCCATATATTTTGAGTTCTTATAGTCACTCAATAGCTAATCAGGAACTCATACCATTATAAATGTGCTGAAGACAATGCATAATGTCACAGCCTGAGTGCTGATTATTCCTTAAAAAAGAAACTCCTATTAGTAATAGTTCACTTGTGCAGTATCACGGCTAACTCTAAGAATAAATTATTTTTTAAAGCCAAATATATTTATATAGTAGGTAATCTTTAAAGATCACCAATAGAACATAATATCTTTACACAAATTACAGGATAAAAATGCTTTCCTGGCACTAGTTTCATCCCTTCCTTTTTCATTACTTGGACCAGTGCATAAACTGTATATTGCTGTCTCTACAATCTCAACACAAACGCATCTTGTGTTTGCAGAGGTTTCTGTATTAAATTGGTTTTCTTTATTAATAAGTGATAACATTACCACATAATGCATTAAACACCTGTATTCTTATGCAGAGTACTGTGAAGCCTTTTAGTAGTTTCATAACGGCACTAGCATTTTACCTCATCTGAGCTGTCTTCATCACGCTTGCACTACACTTGGCTTTGCCAGATGCAAGAGAATTTGCGGTTTATCTCAAGGCGCTGGTGTCCCTGCCTGCCTGCCCTTCTGCGCCTGGCGCTGGGCTTACACAGCTGGTGCCCCTCACAGGGACCCCTCAGTAAGTGCTGGCCCAAGAAGCTGTGCAGAATTTTCCACGCTCCAATCCAGCTCACTACAATAATTCCCGAATAGCTCAGTAACAAGTTAGAAACAAAGCCGTCTAAATAACAAAGTTACCTGACGAACTAGCCTGATAACACAGTATTTAACCTGAAAACAATGAATTGTAACAACACACCTGTCTAGAGATATTACACTCTTCCTGCCCACCCATAAATTTTGAATTAGGGGAGGTTTCAAGGGCCTTTACTCTCCAGTGCTTCCATGATATCCAGGCTCCATAGGGATGTTTCCATTCTCCAAAAGCAACCCACTCTTCAAAAAGACGTGGGTGAGATGTGTGATGAAGTTTTCCTGGAGCTTCTTTAATTTAGAAAGTCAGAATCAGAAAGGCATGTGTCCAAACGCTCACATATTTATGTACGCTCCTGTATTTTCTATTACTTTCCCTCCACAGTACTACAGAGGTCTTCCTCCTATGTTTGGTCAAGAGGATATTTTAAAACAAAATCACATAAGAAGATGAGCCATTCTATGATATCCCTAACACTAAATTTTATTCAGATTTCCTCCTCACCATAGCAATTATTTAACTAGATTAGAAAAAACTCTACAGAGAATAACATTTAGCTTATGTCGTATCTTTGCGAAAAGATAACATTAACTTGCTTTTGAATTATAGATGTAAGGTTTAACACAGTATTAATTTCTCAACTGCATTCATTCAGTATATATGTTTAGAATAAGGACCAAGTGCAAGAGCATTTTTAAATTTCATATTTTATCCTAGAAAGGAGAAAGAAGGTAGATTCATAGTAGAAAAACAGAAAAATGTGAATTAATTTTTCCCCCCAAGGCTTCAATTATCACCATGTCATTTCTGCAGACTCTTTCATGTTCCACCTGTCCCTAAGACACAAGAGACAGATGTCAGCAGAGATGCAAAGTCAAACACCTCAGAAATATCCACAGCCAGTGTGACATAGGGGGGTATATTTCAAGTATACTTTCTGGAGGAAAAAAATACCATCATTATGGTGTTAAAAAATTAAAGCCCTAAAATAACAATTAACATATAATTGCAGTGTCATACTATGCTACATACTGACATTTCAGGGAAAGTGCAATTAAGAATGAAGCCCTTTCCTCTTCCTGAGGTAGTAGCAATCACAAATACGTTAATAATGTACTTTCTGTGAACTAAATAAGTTTCTTCGTAGTACTCCTTTGTTTGCCACACTTTCAAAGGCATTATGTGGCACACAACTCCTTAAATGTAAATCCATCAAGCACTGCAGATCTATTCACATTTCAAGTGAAGCAACTTATTTAACAATTTCTTAGGCAATGTCTCTTGGGTTTAGCTGTAGGCAGGAAATGAAGTATAATTAGCACTTTTATGTGGCATTAACAAACAATCTTGTTAGTTCATTACTTTTTAATATTTGCACCAGTCTTCTGAAAGCAGATTAAGACCAACTGTAATTTCCATATGTGAGATTCAGTGACTATAAAGCTAAAAGAATGTTCACTTTAATCAAAACGACTATGATGTCTTCAATTAATTTTTTTCCCCAAGATCTTTTTGCAAACTTGGTTTTATGTGAGTGAAGTGCTAATCTGAAATGTTTATTCACTTGATTCTGATTTTTCAGCTCACGGACATGGCCAGGATCATAAAGAAAGGCTGTGCATACCAGCAGAGAGCTGAATCCATTTTTTTATGGAAAAAATACAATAATGTTAACTAAAGTGCTGAAATGGGGAAAAAAACCAGATATTCTGAACTAAAGATAGGTCTGACCAGGGCAGTTAAATAATCAATCAGGGCTTCTCAGCCCTCTACCTATAGGAATACTTGAATCCTTGAGTTTTATTTAGTATTACAGTAATTGATACTGTTGGACAGTTTAGATCCTGGTATGTGGATTCTGAGGAACACTTTCCCAAAACACTTAGCATATGTGTCTTTGTTGTTAGGTAAAAGCCAACTATAATTAGGTTTACTACACATGCTGTAAATGAAAATGTAGTGAATCAAGTGGTCTAACACTCAGATTGCACAAATATGCATAGTTCCCTAAAACATGCAACAGAGAAGGAATTTCGAAAAGTTCTTCAAAAATTTAGCCCCACATTGGTGCTAAATAAAAGCTTTCCTTTTCAATTGTTTATGCTGCAAAACAAGATTGGCAGCTCAGGGCTTGCATTCAAATTGAAAGTGGCAAAAGGGTATTAAAATCTTTGTAATCCATGGTTTCTTTAGACTGGCCATTAGGAAGCATTTCTTTACCAAGAGGGTGGTCAAACACTGGAACAGAGGATTCCCGGAGAGGTGGCCGATGCCCCAAGCCTGTCACTGTTTAAGAGGCATTTGGACAATGTCGTTAATACCGTGCTTTAACTTTTGGTCAGCCCTGAAGTGGTCAGGCAGTTGGACTAGATGATCGTTGTAGGTCCCTTCCAACTGAAATAGTCTATTCTATTCAGTAGCTTTGATCATAACTTCAAATTACAGAAGGTATTCTTTTAGGACATACTGTATCTCTGTAGCCACAGAGAACCCAAAAGAAGCCAATTTTTTGATTTTCAGGACTGCCCTTTAGGCTCAGGTTTTACACTGAATCAAGGATTTTATGTTCATGACATTTATTAATTAAGGACAATATGTCATTATAGGAAACTTACTTTTTATGGCCAAAATCTACCTTTTCAGTTAGTTCCTTTTTCTTTTGAGTCACTTTGCCCCCTGCTGTACAGAGAGTTAAATACTACAACTAGCATACAGATGTGTCATGCAGATGTTATAACAGGCATCTCTGTATTTCATTTAAAATACCTGTTTTCAGAAGCAAACAGTTCCGGTTTCACAATCGTTAGAATTAATGTTGTAATTGTGCATTCCAGTCTTGGTCACAGCCTAGGCCTTCACTGTGCTACGTGCTGTTGAAGTACACAGAAACACAGACTAATAGAAGACGAAAAGGAAACAAGTCACAGCACCTTTTGTCAGCAGGACTGGAAGTAACCTTAGTGAATAAGGAATTTAGCCACTATCATAAGTTTATAAGTCTCCAGGCAAAAATGTTGAGGTAGAATGTGAAGGTGCATGAAGAATTATCTTAACTGATACTTAGTGGATTTTTTTCGAGATGTGAGCAGCACTGGGGGAGAAGAGTACTTGTTTTCAAGTTTTGCAGGTAAGAAAAGCAGACTTAACAGTATCTAATCATAGTTGAGAGTCAATTTACCATTCCTGAGTGAGAAACATTACGTAGAGCCTTGTAAGATTTGGAAACAAAGACATTTATTCTTTGTTGTATGAGCTAGAACCCAAAAACCAATGCCACCAATGCGAGGCATGGCCTGATCATAGGAAACTTTCTAATCAAAGTTAGGTTGTTTTTGTTTGAATAGTGCACTTCTGTTGATGCAGTCATTTCTTTGTCCAAAATACACCGGGTTCAGTTTACTTTCATCTCATCCAAAGCAGGACTGTCTACATCCTTTTATACATTCTTAGCAGGTTTTGCCTGTGACCAGAGGCAAATTTTATCAAGGAGGTCTGCTCTTGAAAACTACTTGGGAAAAATGTGGTACCCGCAAAACCAACAAAGCAGCATGGTTCAGACGTATATATACACATACACACACATGTATATATACTTACACACTTTACTTTAAAAAGAAAGAAAATTGCAACAAAATAAAAGAAAAAGAAAAAGAAATCTTAGGTCCAGAAACCTAGCTCCCCCAACACTTCTAGTTGCTTAGCTAAAACAATGAGCAAGAAAAATCTGAGACATCACTCTCAACAGATAGGAGAGGGAAAGAATCGTACTTATCAACCAGAGAAAATGAAGGCACAATAATCAAGATGTGATGACAAAAGCCTATATGACAGATTCAGTTATTCAATAATTCAAACACTAATAGATTTGCTGTTTGTTAGGCATCCAAGGCTGTATCTCAGCAATCACAACTGCATGCAAAATACAGTTGCTGGACTGTAAGTAGTACCCACCACATTCTGTTTAGAGTGAGCTGTTTATGAAGGGTGACACAACACAAAAGTAAATTGTAGTGAGTTAGAGTTACAGTATTGGCTTGAAACAGTTAACATTGGTCAGTCTAGCTTGAAAATTCCCTGTACTATGGATTTTAGCCAGATCCTTAATGGCACTTGAACTTTTTTATTGTGGTAGCATTATGTACTAGCATATTAAACATTTACTACAGGCGCTTTCTGGATGTGAGGTGAAAGACTTGAAATACTTCTCAACATCTCTGAAGTACTATGAAAAGAAATACATAAAGACTGGATATATCATGACATTTCTAAATCCAACCTACATGACAAATGAATGTAAATTGTATTACAAAAATATTTGCATTTCTTACTTTCATTTAAAACACACCACCCTGTTTGAATATCACTTTTCATTTTATGTTTTACACATATAGAGGTTGGCAAAAGAAGACAATGACTTTCACAATGTCCGTAATCAATACAGTAGCAATTTAATTGATTAGTTAGGCTACGTTCTCCAGATTGTCAAAATACGGTGGGCAGCATATATTGAACTCTTGAAAATTTGGCAACCGGTGTCGTAATGAGAGGTGTAGCTGGCACTCTCTCTAGTGCCAGCTAGTAGTCTAGCCACTACTCAGGCACTTAAATATAAAGCTGATCTCTCGATCCTAACTGCAGATGGCAAACTTTTGAAAATGCGGCATTGCATTAACTTTTGAGCAGTGGTTCGGTTTTTATACTTACAAATGCTAAGTTATGGCAATGGAAAAGGATTTACGTGTTTCAGTGCCTACTGTATATTATAAGAACAAATAATAACATGGCACAGTCTTCAAACCAAATGAAAACACAAAATAAACTAAAGCCTCATACTGTATATCCTGTCTTCTTAAAATATTTGAAATGTGCATATTTTAGAGTACAGTATGATCTATTTAAAACCTATTTCATACATCATCTTGCTCTTACCTAATATCAGCAGATAAGCAGATTTTATAATCAGAGGGGCTGTCAGCTCGTCGCATTCTGCAGTTCAAAATGTCAGATGCACTGTAAACAGGCTCAGAGTAAGCCAGGCACTTCAGAACAGAGAGACTGCATGCTGAGCTTGGATGTAGAGGACAGATGAACCCTCTTTATATTACACAGAATAATACATGAGCCAATAGTTGTTATAAGGACAAATTTCCTTTGAGGGATTATGATGAACAGGATAACTGTGGGCACTGGAGCACCTATCAATAGAGCCCTAGCAACCTCATTCTTTTTCTCCCTGAATTCTCCTTTAGAGACATGTATGCTGTACCAGGATAAACACTCTAAAATATCTGCTTATTTCAGTTTCTTTCCTATCAATTTTGTGGGTGTTCTCTCTTTCTTTCTCCCTCAGCCCCCAAACTGTTTAACTGACACATAAATGATAGGGTTGGCTGTGAGTAAACATTTGAAGGAGATTAACATCTATACAGCCATGAGTGCGAAGAACTATGAAGTCTTGTATGTTTTTGGAGGAATCAGGAAGAATCTAAGTCCAGGTAGAATATAATTTCTTGAAACATAGTCATTTCCATTTTTTTCAATTTCTGTTTAGTTGGAAAGAATCGCTGACCTCTTTTTCATTATATATCTGCCTAAAAGCTACCTAAAAATGTGGATTTCACTAGAAAAAACTAGCATTTAATTGACAAGCCAATGTGAATACATCAAAGGAAAACCTTTTTCTAAAGCAAAGAAGTTTGAATTAACCAAAGCTTGTTAGAATGAGGATAATATTGGCAGCAGGGCACTATTTCTATGCTGACAGTGCTGGCAGACAAATATTTGTCTAAAATAACTTTTTTTTTTTTAAAGAAACAGACTAAGTTATTATCATAGCTGTAATAAACCCAAAACATTTTAATCATACTTTCCTCTGGGACCAGACAGTGAAATAACGAAAGCCCAACAACTTTGCTTTTGGTATGTAAAAGAGAAGACGTCTCAACTAACCCTGGAGTCTTTCCACTAGCAATTTTATCAATGGACAATGGGCACCACACTTCAGACACAGTGAGCTTGCTAATTCTCCCACAGGAGAATTCTCTTTCTCAGCAGAGAAGCTCAACTGCCACTCCTTCAAGCACCTTTTAATCTACACCAGCAATTGTGAAGAAAGTAGGATGGAGTCCATGAAGGACTTAAGATACCAAAGTCACTCCCTCTGAACTGTATCATTCATGAGCTGAAATGGTGGGGAAGGCTATAAAGACACACAGACACACATAAGCAGGTCATAAAGACAGGATGCTTCTCATCTGCATCACACAAAGGCCAATCTACATTTCACCAGTAGGCCAACATACTTTACAGCATACAGCACTCAAGTCTTCACTCAAAAAACTTGCTGTGAGCAATCTCAGCAGCCAATCTGTATCGAGACCACTTTTAACAAGGTAAGATAAATTTTAAGTAGGAAAATTTTATTGATCACCTCTGGCAGTGTGTTCTTTTTGCCATGTCTTTCTCAATCCCTGTAACCTTGCTCTAAAAGCATTAGCATTGATATCAAACATTTTTATTCTTCTGGTCAAAATATATTTCTGCTAATACCAGCAGGTGCCACTGACTAATGCATTAACCGAGCATTGCTCCCCACTCTTGGCCAAGCCCTGAAGGATTGCAGTCAAATGTTTTCTCCCCATAAAGAATTTACAAGAAAGATCATTCTCACTGTTTTTGTCAGTTCCTGATTTAAAACCAAAGATCTGTCAAGATTCTGGTCAATATTTAGTCATGGGAAGGTGGGGAGGAGAAGGAGTGATCAAAGTGTTGCATAATCTGATTGGATATTTCTTTCCATTATACATATATATTTTTTATTATTTGTAAAACTCCCATATCATTGCTGTTTTTGCCAAATTTCAAAAGACTTTTATTCATTTAACTTTTGTTTTACAAAACATTTGGTGTCATTGTGATACCTTGATCATTTCCATTCTGAAAACACTAAACCACAATTCACATTATCATAATTTCTTCTTGAAGGCAGTATACTTAAATGTGCTTACAAAAGGATAATCTCAAATTAATATAGACATTTTTTGTGATCAACCTATGCTTAGTAGGTGCACCTGAACTATTCCCTAAATGACTGTTATCTACAAATCTATCTCAACTTGATACAACGTGTTATGCTGTGAAGGGTAAAACATCAGATTTCCATTGCTTGTGTTATTTTAGTCTCCTCTTACACTGTTTTAGAGGAACTCAAGATGAAGGATAACTGACAGTGCTAGGTCATACAAAACAGCAGTGGAGAGGTGGGGGGGGTTGTCTCACAGGCATACAAGAATCTACCATTAAGAAAAGACAGAGTATAAGATGAAGGTAGTGTTAGTCAACGAGATTTAACGCACGTAATAAATACCAGAAGATGAAGGCTGATCCATTCGGTCAAGGAGCTACCTACGCAGGATGGTTCAGGACCGTTAATGATGGCGACACACAGTAACAGTTCTGAAAGACGTGCTACATGTTGAAAGACTGTAGTGGAAAATACAGGCAGAGTGAAACCATGATGCTTGATTCAGGCTTGTACCTGAACAGTATCCAACTGTAAAAAAAGAGGTATTTAATATGTGGCTACAAATATAGTAATATTTTACTCTGCAAAGAAAATGCAAAAGGAATACAGAAAGAAAGATTTCTAAACATAATAATCAGATCCTATGCATTCATAAGGTACTAAGGTACTTGGTAAATTCTCTGTAAGTGCAATAATGTCTGCGGACTGGGAAAACTAGTTGCCCTTAAATCACTACTTCTGCACTGGTGCAAATCTGGTGGAAGGGGGACAACAATGAAACCTCTGTTAATTGTTGCCTAACAACATAATACCACTCTCCTTTAGCATTAATACTCAAAATTTTACTGATACTTACACTGGATTTTTTTTTGTTCTCTTTGAAAATATTGCAATATCCAGTTGGGTTGCCATGATTAATTAATCCATCAGCTGGTTAATGAAGAACGGTAGCCGTATGTCACAGAATTTCAAGGATAACTTCAACTTCTCAAGGTTCTCAAGCTGAAATTTTTCTGCTGACAAGTGGTCTAATTGAATTTCAATGAGCTGAAAATCAAGTCTCTTTAGACTTCTTAATTTTTATAAGTAGCTTTCTTTGTGACAATCCTAGTATAATTACATATAGTTCAAATCGTTCTACATCACATATGCCCCAAATACAAGTAGTCTTCCCAAATCCATTACCTTAACTTTGAAAACATATTACTTAATCTCTATTTTTGATTGACTCCTTAATGCTTTTTTTTTTTTAAGTACATCTACAGTGGGAAACTTGGAAGTACTTCCAAGCGTCTACGGCCTCAAGTTGCGCCAGGGGAGGTTTAGATTGGACGTGAGGAAAAATTTCTTTACTGAAAAAGTGTTTAAACATTGGAACAGGCTGCCCAGGGAAGTGGTTGAGTCCCCATCCCTGGAGGTATTTAAAGGACGAGTAGATGAGGCACTTAGGGACATGGTTTAGTGGGTGGTGGTGTTGGGTCAATGGTTGGACTCGATGATCTTAGTGGTCTTTTCCGACCTCAGTGATTCTATGATTCTACAGAATGGCTTTGCTTCTGAGCCATTTTTAACCCCACATGTGGAGTGAATATTGAGACTGCCTTCTAATCTCTCTCCCACCCAGTGTCCAGAAGAAAGAAACCTGAGTGCCCGGGAGGGAGTTGCAGCACAATCCCCAGCTTGGATTAAACAAACAACAGGATTCCTGTGTGCCCTATGATACATATCACCTACTCATTTTAGATGAAGTCTCTGCCTACTGGAATATTTCATGATAGGTAGTTACACCAGTATATCCTAAACTAAACTCAAAAGGCATCGAAATAACTTGATTCTTTCCATGATGACAATGGCAATACGTATAACTAATATAACTGATAGTAGCTGTTAACACTAGAGTTTATTTATAAGCATGCGTTCTTCAAAATAAAGAGCTTACTTATCCCGTAAGTTAGCAATAGCAAGATTATTCTCAAAGACATCATATCTGAAGTACATTGCAGTACATCCAGCACTGTGCGGTACAGTCTGCACTCCAGTCAAATACAAGCTTTGTGGTGCTGCATCAGATCAAATATTCCCTAGGGCTACAGCCTGCTGACTGTACATGGAGAGAAGAAAAAATGTTTCTCCTACATTTCTGTGTTCCTTGGACATCTCTCCAGTTGTAGGTAATATAGTATTGCCACCCACTATGAGCTGAGTAGGAGCAACTTTCCTGATGGAATGATGCATTATTCACAAGGAGAGGAACAGAGCGAGCTGGCTCTGGGTTGCTGCGTTGTTTTGTTCCCTTTCTGAGAACAGCACTTCAGCTTAACAACTCCATTGCTTCAAGTTTTATCTCCTGGGCCTTCTAACTGGCCCTCTCCAGTCTCTTAAATTACAAGAAAAACAAAAAAAAGCTCAAAACCAAAAACCAACCAACCAACCAAGTTAAAAGAGGCAGTATATGGCAAGAAGAGTCTTGGCTAAGCGTGTCCATCTTGGGAAGGATGGTGTCAGTTGGAGGGGAAGCAGTGGTCACTGCTGAGAGCAGATCAGAGTCAGCATCAATTCAAATTGAGGACAGCTGGGGAAGAATCTGCTTTCAGTCATGTTATGTTGAAACTAGCTGATTGCATGTGCAAACAGCACTGGAAATGCAGTTCTCTGAATAAAGGACAGGACTGAGTTCAAAGCAAGGCTATGCTGTTAATTAGCTATGAGATATTGAAAAGCTTAGTCAGCACAAACTTTCAGAATAAGCATCCCACTGATTTTGGGAATATTCAGAGCTCCTAATTTTAGAAACATGCAGACACTAAAATACATTTTACTCTTCTTAATGCTTTAACTTCAAATTCTCTAAGATCTGGCTTATTAATTTGCAAAACAAGGACAGTAATTTTATTAACGCTGAACCATCTAACAACTCAAGCAGTGTCAAATTAGTCCTCTCAGTTAAGTGTACATAACTCCCACTGAAGTAAACTGAAACTGCTTTTTGAAAACCTTGTGTTTAAATCTTTAGAGTATCTTAGACACCTTTTCAAGATAATTTCTTTAGTTTTTCAACTATTTTAAAGGTAACAGTTTTCTTATTTGGTATTGGCAGCTGGACAAACACAAAGATATTCAAAGCAGGGAGAAACACTAAGATTCTGCTCATTTAGGAATTCTTCACTGGAGTTTAGTTACAACCACTAAAAATAATTCATTATTTAATTGCCTAATAAAACTTCTCAAATACATCAAATGCCTACTCAATGGACACAGCCTGCTTACTCGTAAAAAATGTCACTCCTGAATACAGTTACAGAAAAAACTAACTTTATCATTGGATTAACCAGGGTGAAAAGAATATGTGAAGTTGTATTCCAAACTTGGGGGTTCGTGCCAACCATTTTGCTGCTTCCTCTCTAAAAAAACCCCAGTCATGATGTACCTATTGTAAGGAAAGGGGATTCAAACCTAAATCCACATTTTGTAAATTGCATTCTCTGCAGTGTCCAAGTCAGAATTCATCATCCTAAACACCTCAGGACTTGAAAGTGGAGAGGAAGAGAGTTCTATTTTTGTATCAATAATCATGCTTTGCATATCAAGTCTAAAGTAGATTATTTTTGGGGTTTTTTATGGCTGGGGTGGGATGTGGAATGAAGTGTGTGGAAAGGCTTTTTATTCCTGCAAATCCATCACAATCATTTAATCAGTGTAAAATCTCTATCTGCTGGCAGAAATGGCTACACTATAAATGAAAGTGTATTCACAAAGGTTAAAGAATGATTGTGAATCATAGAATCATAGAATAGTTTGGGTTGGAAGGGACCTCTAAAGGTCATCTAGTCCAACCCCCCTACCGTGGGCAGGGACATCTTCAACTAGATCAGGTTGCTCAGAGCCCCGTCCAACCTGACCTCGAATGTTTCCAGGGATGGGGCATCCACCACCTCCCTGGGCAACCTGTGCCAGTGCTTCACCACCCTCAGCGTAAAAAATATCTTCTTAGATCTACTCTGAATCTACCCTCTTTTAGTTTAAAGCTATTCCCCCTTATCCTGTCACAACAGGCCCTGCTAAAAAGTCTGCCCCCATCTTTCTTATAAGCGCCCTTTAAATACTGGAAGGCTGCAATAAGGTCTCCCCAGAGCCTTCTCTTCTCCAGGCTGAACAACCCCAACTCTCTCAGCTTTTCCTCACAGGAGAGGTGTTCCATCCCTCTGAACATTTTTGTGGCCCTCCTCTGAACCCGCTCTACCAGGTTATGCAGCCCAGGATACAGTTGGCTTTCTGGGCTGCGAGAGCACATTGCCGGCTCATGTCCAGCTTTTCATCCACCAGTACCCCCAAGTCCTTCTGGGCAGGGCTGCTCTCAATCCCTTCATCCCCCAGCCTGTATTGATACCGGGGGTTGCCCCGACCCAGGTACAGGACCTTGCACATGGCCTTGTTGAACCTCATGAGGTTCACACGGGCCACTTCTCAAGCTTGTCCAGGTCCCTCTGGATGGCATCCCGTCCCTCTGGCATGTTGACCACACCATTCAGCTTGGTGTCATCCGCAAACTTGCTGGGGGTGCACTCGATCCCACTGTCTAGGTCACTGATGAAGATATTAAAGAGTACCAGTCCCAATACAGACCCCTGCGGGATGCCACTCATCACCAATCTCCATCTGGACATTGATCCATTGACCACTACCCTCTGGATGCGACCATCTAACCAATTCCTCATCCACCAGACAGTCCACCCATCAAATCCACACCTCTCCAATTTAGAGAGAAGGATGTTGTAGGGGACTGTGTCAAAGGCCTTACAGAGGTCCAGATAGACAACATCCACAGCTCTTCCCGTGTCCACTGATGTAGTCACTCCATCATAGAAGGCCACTAGGTTGGTCAGGCAGGACTTGCCCTTGGTGAAGCCACGCTGGCTATCTCAAATCACCTCCCTGTCCTCCATGTGCCTTTAGCATAGCTTCCAGGAGGATCTGTTCCATGATCTTCCCAGTCACAGAGATGAGGATGACAGGTCGGTAGTTCCCAGGGTCCTCCTTTCTACCCTTTTTAAAAATGGTTGCAATGTTTCCCCTTTTCCAGTCACCGGGGACTTCACCTGACTGCCATGACTTTTCAAATGTCCTTAAATACGCATACACAATAAAAATCTAAGGTTTTGATGAGCCATTTAAGATGAAAGTAGGATTAAGCAAAGCAGCAAATGAAACTCTCTGAAATTCAATTATTTAAATAACCATCCAGCTCTTCTCTGTGTTTCTAAAGTTCTGTATCTTCTGATTCTGTACGATAAGACGACAGCTGTGCCTAGTGACTGCAGGTGCCAGCTCATGGAACCCCCACTGCCTCACTGTTCTGGTAGTAATTTGGTTTATTATTTTGGCAAGTTGTTTAACCTACTGTGCTTCAGTGACCTGATCTGTTAATGAAGAAAATGATGGTTTGTGATTATATTGAAATCTATGGTTGAAAAGAGTTATACGAGAGTAAGGTATCACCTAAAAAAGGAGGAAAAGGAAAAAAAGACTAATCATTCTTCTGATATATCTTGTATAAACATAAAGAAATAATTATATAGGAAAAGGAAAATGTCTCTCTGAACCCAGTCCTTCATACAGCAGTGAACTATTGTAAATGATCTGCCTGATAAGTATTTGCAAGACTGGGGTCCAATTCAACAAACCAAGATAGCTTAGCTGAAAATGATGAAAGTTCATTACATCACAGCTACTACAAGATCCTACTAAATGATCCGTACAGCTGTTGTCTTAAACTATACACAAGTTTTCAAAATCTTGGAGAAAAAGCATGTGGTAACACCATTCTACCTAATATCCTGACAGGCAAAATATATTTAAAAGTAGTTACCTGTTTACAATCTGGTACATCAAGATAAAAATAAGAAGTAAAAACTGCAAGCTCCAGGTGGCATCATGAATACAGCAGATGTGAACACTTGTCTCTATCTTGCAGCACATGATTTGTGAAGAGGACAGAAATCAGGGAAGGATGGGGCAGGACTGAGAATGGGTATGCAAGTTCCCCATCCTGCTTCAGGACAGATAAATTTTTCCAGCATCCTATTGTTTGCAGGTAGTATTCTAGACAAATGTCTCTTGTTATAATACATAGCACTCTTGCAAGGTTTACCAGGTTTGGAGAGAGGTGCTGTGTCATTTCGGTTAGGAACAGATTGCTATGCTCCAGTGAAAAATTAATATAGAGAATCCTGAGAGAGACCTTTGCAGTTTCTCTACACTTAATCTCTCAGATTTTTTTTTTTTTTTACACTTTCACTTAATACAAAGTGCGTGGCAATCAACCGCTAGTACTTAATCTAACTTAAAAGCTGAAAAGCAGTATCTTATAAAATTGATATACTTATTTAATAATAAATACTTTTTTCTAGAGAAAAGTATTCAGCAATTTACAGAGAGATCTATACCTAAAGTCATGATTCTAACCTTGAGGTTTTGCATCAAAAATGTATTTCTTTATAAAAGAAAATAGATGGAGTGACCTCCCAGAGGATCCTTTTCCTCTTGGGAATAGATACTGGTAATTAACTTAACGGACCACTGGATGCAATCTTTTCTTCATATACATGGAGCTGATATAGCACTTATCAGAAAGAAAAGAATTCTAAAGGAGCATAACCCAAAAATGACATTTGCAAGTAGTTTTTCACAGCCTGCATTGCTGGTAAAATCGAATATATTTTAATCCTCACAAATTGACAGTTTCCCATAATAAAAAATCAAGTAACCACTAAAAATGTCATTAAAAATTAGAGCAGATTTCAGAAAAGCCAAATGGATACACCCCAGTGTATCCCACTTCATTTACTGCAAACTAGTTCTCAAGACAAGAAATAAAAGGCAGGTTTAAAAGTCTAACAGAGTTCCAGAAGAAGAAAAAAGTTTATAACAGGAATTGAGTATGGCACATTTGATATACTCTTATTCTATTCATGCACTACATTTTTTTGTAGCTTCCAATATTTACGTGTTCCTTTCTATGTTTTCTGAAATGAAAAATTAGATGAAAAGCAATGCAATGTCCATTTATATCTAATATTACTACTGAACTAAAGATGTTCACATTAAGTACCAGGAATTTTAAACCTCACAGAGGCAATTTTGGGGCTTGAAAGGTGCCTTTTCATAACCTTTGAATCTATTTAGATCTTGTGAAGTTATCAGTATTTTATAATACGATAAAAAATAAACGTTTTGTAGCTAAGTTCACCGAGCATGGATACAAACACACATACCAACACACCACAAAATGGCTAAGTACGAAATTCTATTTCATGCTGCAGCATATGTTAAAAAAAGTAATGTAACTTCATGGCTTTCACTTAAATAATTCTGAAAATAAACAGAAAATCACATTTAAAAAAAATAAATACATGGTCTTCCTTACATTTGCTGTTAACTAGAAATATGGGAAGAGCCTGCTAATCCCCAATACAGAAAAAAAAATGAAGGCAAACATTTGCTATTGATGTGGTGATATGCTCTAAGGCAATATGGAGAAATCCTTCTTGAAAACGAACAGTGAAACTGATCCCTGTCCAGAGGAGCAGTGAAACGTGACCAAGGAGATCTTATCCTACAGACAGATTTCTCCAAACACAAATAAAATCAATGGAATACCCCATTTAAGCCTTTACAGGCAAATCCACCTCTTGCTTCCTCTATAACAAGGTTGTTTTTGGAAAGAAACCCTTCTGCCTCTCAGTCAGGGAGCGATACAGAGTGCTTGCCCCCAAGGCTGAAGAACTGAAGTCATCCCAGGTACTAGTAATGGAGAGGATCCAGAAAGAGGATTCTTCCCCCGAGTCCTTTCTTACAGAAATACACTTTTTTCCTTTTTATGACAAGTAGTTCCAGGGATTTCTTGCACAGACCTGGCTTCCATTACATTACTTTAGACTTTGGAAGGCTCTCCATAAGGGGGGAATATTCACCTACAACTTCTGTAACTCCAAACGCTGAATGTATCAAATTGACAAAATATAGGAGTCACACATCTGATGCAGTCCTAATGCTTCACTGGTAACAGGGACCCCATAGCTCACAGTCATTAGAAACATAATTTCTTTAGGAATTAGGAGAATTTATTTTATTTTGGAAAAACACATTAATTCAGATGGCACAATTAACTTACGTTGCTACTGTGGGTAGCTATTTAAAACATATTCAAGTAGTTGACCGCATCCTTTTGTTCAGGAGTGGAAAACAGCAGATTTCCTGGAGGCACAGAAAACGCGCGTTCAATCCATTTCCCTCCGTTTTATCATCATCAATTACGAATGGTTTTAAAACTTTAGCTAAGTTTTACTCACCTACATTGCCCTCTGGAAGTACCGTATTTCTTTGTTTTTAAGATAGGCCTGCTCAGTCCCTTGGGTGTTTTTCTGGAGTACAGACAAGTTTGGCTGGTTGCTTGGTTTTGTTTGATGATCAACAGCTACCACATTTGTAATCATTGCAAAGCAGATGGAAATCATTCTTTTACTAAAAGATCATGCAACTTTAAAAAGAAACTTAACCCCATAACTAATTTTTAAGGAGTAACAGCAGATTGGGACAAGACCACAGATGACAAAAAATGTCTCTCAGGTTACATTTAACCTGATTAAATAAGAACTGTTTGTCTTTACCCACTCCCAAATGCCTTTTTGGAGCTAAGACAACAGATGTTTGTCACTACAGCTAGTCACATGTTGCAATTTTGCTCTGGTGAACATATTTTGGAAACCAGCTAATGAGGTGATCTGCAAGAAACATGTTTGGTCCCCTTTGGCTAATATTTCATTACTGATGTCATTTACCGTTCATCATTAGGCAGAAACAACTTGTAATTACTTTATCCTCTAAAAAGAAATAAAAAATTATAATAGCATATTTTATAGAAATGTGTCTAAAAAGTCAAATTTGCACAAGCATCTGTTGTTCTCCATGAAGACAAAATTGAGAAATCAGATGTTCATAAATGGAATGTTCCCATAAAAAATTTGAAGTACTTTTCTTTGTATATTTTGCTACATTGTAATATGATTTCTTCCCACTTCTCTCTCAGATTCTCTCCTCTGCACTATGCTTTCTAGAGTGTACCTTTTACCAAGTTTACCTATCAATCTCTGTAAAAGTTACAGCAATATATCCAAAGTTTTGTGCCAGAAGAGCTTTTGACAGATTTGGACTTTTCACTGAGAAGTGGAAATTTTCCAAGGATAAAGACTCCTTTTCCAATTATTTCTAGTCATTACATAAAAAAGTAAATTCTTTCATTGTGTTGTTTGCTGTCTTCAGGATCTAAAATAAATTTTAATTGCATCATTGAAGACACATGACATTTTGCATTTACTAGCCCAAACTAAACTCTTTCGCTTCTCTATAAGCCTCAAGACTGAAAAATCACCTGAAATTCCTAAGAACTCCTGGCACAGTGGAGGCCTTAAAGCTTTAGGGAGTACAGCATTACATACAATCTTTAACATATATTAGTCACGGTAAGATCCTGTTAAGAAATAAAACCAAAATAGCCTTTATCTGTGGTAAATATTATTACATTAGCTACGAGAATTCTAACAACATTACAGATTGTGTGGAAATGCATCCTGGAAACTTCACACAGTTTCAGCTTTAATTAGGCCGTTCATTTCTGTACTCATCATGACAAGAAAGACAAAGAAAAACAAGAACATAAGAAACAACGGGAGGAGTAAGTGAATCTGGATTCTGCTGCTTTTTTTGCTAACGACTTACGGTGCTTTTCTTTAATGAGGCATTTTCACATACACATCTAGTCAGTGAAAAAGAGAATTAAAAGTAGTTTCAAACACTACATCTGCCCTTGACTCCTTCTGCCAGATTTTGTCATTTTACAAACACATTTCTTTCCAAACATTTCCCTCTCCGTAGTTGCTGTGTGAAGCAATCAGACATAAACCAGACAAACTGAAAAAAAGTCTTTCATTTATGATATTGCTGTCATTTGTAACAATGGTAGGGTAAAGACTTATTGGACAGAAATATAATGCTTATGCAGAAGCATTAACTTTAAGTTGGATATCAAATTATTTTCCATTTATCTGCAATGGGGTTGGAGAACACTCTCGAAAGCAGAATAAAAAATTAATCTGACTGGGACAGTAACTGTGACACTATTGAGTGTGATGAGCCGAGCTGCAGTTTTAAAAGTGATCAAACAAAAACAGATTAGCATTCAGTTAGCTTCACTTACATTCTGTACGACTTTTGTCTAGTGAGATCAGACAAAGCAAATTTGCAAAGTCTGTGGGACAAGACATGAGAGACAGGTGACGGCAGTACCACTGCATCCAGAGACTATATGAGTTACGTAGTAAATCAAACACTTCCCAGGCATATCTGTGGCGCATCAGCCTTTAGAAGACAACAGAATGGCTGAACAAAAAGGCAAAGCACAAAACCACCACTAGAAAGATTTGGGCCTTTCATCATTTCCCATTATTCATGTTTTTCCTCAACATTTTTAATTTTTTACTTGAGTTTTGAGTTTAATGTGATATAAAACTAACACTTTTAAGAATGGTACAGGCAAAAGGTTTCTCTGTTTGGAACTGGCAGCTCTACTGGTAACTGAAGAACTGAAGATTTACAAAACATCACAGAATCAGTTTTCGTGTTTAGAAACAAAGTATGTAAAAATCACCCTCAGTCACTCTCACATGGCAACATCCAAAGACGTGACTCAAAAATTTCACAGTCATGACTCAGCAAACTCCAGTTTGTGACACAGCAATTTGGTATAGTCACAACTCTGGAAATCACAAGATGGTAGGTTACGCTCCGACCCTTAAAATCTGCCCTGGACTAAGCAGTCGTGAAAGGAAATAAAGAGTCACTAATGCGCAATTGCTTTTTCAGAGATCCTCGCGGTCTGATGGCAACTGCATTATGGAGTTCTAAAATATTTAGATTCTCTCTTACTTCCTCTGTATATAGAGTTTGATGTGTTTATCTATCCTGTGCGTTGGTTTCATTTTGTGCTATGCAGCAGTAGGGAACATGAACAAATGGCTTCCAGTTAATGAAATTAGTTGTTTAAACTAAAGCAGATGACTACGTAATACGAAATAAGTGGGATAGATGGTTTGATTGATTTATTGAGGAAACTGTGAGGTATTAACTGCTTATACTATGAAGACAGTTTAACACGGTCGATAAGATTGCAAATTAAAAATACATTTGCAAAGAAAAAGAAACGGAACAAGAATAGAGTACCTACTGAAAAATGAAATTAATCAAGCAAAATTTAAATCGATTAACAATTAGTAATACTCTCAGGACTTAATAAACTTCTGCTTAGGATGATGGAAATAGTCAACACAGTTTCCATGAATTTAAGTTCAGGCCTTGGGCAGGCACCTTAAAGTGAATGAGATTTTACAAGTCACCTAATCTTATCATATCTAAAACTACATCTGTACCCTCCCATCAAAGATTCAATAGACCGTGTGGAACAGCTAAGAAAGTAACATGTGAATTCATAATAAATGGTTCAAGTCAGGTTAGATTTAGATATGTCTAATATGCAAGAATGAAAATAACCTCAATTAAATTTCATTAACCTATGAAGTCCTAAAATATATCTTTAAGGCTTTTTAAGTTTTCAACTTCTAAAGCTAAATAAAAGGGCTGGAGTTCTTTTTAATCATAAAGTTTTAGTTCATCTTCTAATGTCATTATTAAAAGGTGTATATTTTAAAATATTTCAAGTTTAACAAAGTCATCCAGTTTGATATTAAATGAAATAAGGTCTTCAAATTTATTAATGTCAGTAATGGTTGGAAAATTATTTTTCAGTCTGTTTTTCACTTTTTTCCTAATTCATTCCAAACCTTTTCACATGATAATATTTCTGTCCCTCATCTTCGTTCACTTCTACACGCATATGAAATTCCTATCTTTGATAATTCATTCCCTTTGAACATTAGTATCATTAAATACATAATAAAGTCAATGATAAACAAACTCTTAACTGCAGGCGCTTCTCATCTTTGCTGTTTTTCTAACACAGTATGAGTTCTAGTAAATATTTCTTGCATCCTTTTCACATTTTGGATCAGGTCTAGAGGGAACTAAGTCTTGGTGACAACTGAGGAAATACATGCATAGTAAAGACACAGGTGGGCATGTAAGATTGCTTTCTTGATTTACAGGACATCATTCTATCCTTTTTACAGTAGCTTATGGAGTTTACTCTTTTCTTACAAAGACTGGATTGAGTAGGGTTAAACAACAAAACAAAAAATTCTGGTTTAGGTACCTCATCATAGAAGTTTTTGCAAAACAAGCAAGGGACAGAATAGGCAGGTGTGGAAGGAGCACAAGTAATTATGCAGCTATTTGTATTCAAAATGGTGGGAATTAAACACCCATGCTTAAGAAGCTGGCTAATATTAGATGCCTGACAAATCTCTCACCATGGGGATACTCAGTGTTTTTATCTGTAGTGACTTACATAGAGTTTACCAGAAATAAAATGGCACTATTATTAACCAGGTCTATTAATGTTTACTAACCGGTCACATTCAGTTTGTAGTTGAGAAAGTAAATAGGGCCGAGACGAGAAACCTCAGCTCTACAGATCTAGGAATCAAGGTGTACAAGTCTATTTTCAATTGGTTCAAAAGTTTTCAACAATGTCTTCCTGGAGGAAATGGCTCTTTCATAGACCAGATCTAATACTGCCGCTGACGGGCACAGCCTTTGCTCAGCTCCAGTCCCAGTCAGACATTGGGCTGGTAAATGTGGCACGTAACCTTCTGGTCTCTGGCTGCCATGAGATTAAAGCCATACTCCTGCTATAGCAAGATGTTTACACCCTCTGGCAACTTCCGTTTTAGTCGCTGAATTTTCTGAATAACTGCATATATAAACCATGCACTTTACTCATTTGTAGTCTCATATTTAATGATATAGTGTGGACGTAACTTTTGAAATGATGATGTATGATGTTTTAAATTACTATTCTTGCTTATTTCCATTATATATGTACTTGACAGAATCAGGTAAAGTGATATTATTTCATATATATTCAGAAATAATATGTTTTTTCAAAAAAATGCAAGCTGAAAAAAATAGTCCTATATAAATTATTCCAAAAGTCATCTTAATTAAATTTTTAACTGCAAATGATATAATAATCAAACCATCACATGCAGGTAAATTATATTTATTTTGTCCTATGTTGAAATGTTTGGGATCGTAACTGTAACATTTCAGATGACAGAACCAAAATATGTGTTCCAGAAGCGTATCAATCTTCAAGATAAATAAAAATATGAATTAAGCCATGAAGAAGGAGTTGATAGCTTTCATTTGCAGTAAGTAATTCAGAAATTGAGTCATTTCCATCAAGTGTTTTTATTAGGCTCAGCTGAAGGTAGAAGAACCCTGATGATGGGTTCTGGATGACACAGGACGTATTCAGTACTTTAAAGAACTGATTCTCCTATTACAAAATTGGTTCTTATTATATATAACTTTACATATTTTCAATCTTATCCTAGTATCCTCCAGAACTTTAGATTTGTTGAGTTAAGCAGGGTCTGCTTGTGTGAAGAAGGTGCATTTCTCTCACATACTTCATTCAATACACAAGGCTTGGAAAATTGGCTACTTAACCTTAAGTTTCCTGGTGGTGGCCAGTGCTACAGGTGGGAACCTGAGTATTCATTTATATGAACAAATCTGTAATGAACTTGACAGTGTGATGGTTCATTGCAAAATTCATTGCAGGAAAAGTTTGAAAAATAATCAACTGGAAAAATAAACTAAGCTGATTCTTTTCAAACACACAAGTGAAACTTTGCCAGTCTTGCATTCTGTGAGATCAGAAATGCTTGATAAAATTTCATGTTAAAATTATTTACATAATAAAAACTGGTGCTCTGAATTCATATCATGTTTTCTAAGTAAAATGTAAGCACTAATTAAGCAAAAGACTACAACTGAGGATTCCATTCACATTCTTTCACTTAATTTGCCAGAAGTTCACTTGAAAGTTTGAAGATTTTGCAACAGAAGTTTATTTTGCTACAGTCAGTAAATTTGCAGCATCGTAGTACTTTGAAGTCCCTTTATGGAAGGCTGTGCATCAGTCTTATTTCTAGCAAAAAGCATAATTTAAAAAGGCCTTTTTTTAAATTTAAGAAAAAGTACAGTGATTTTATGCAACAGTAATAAAAAAAGTCCTAGTGGAAATAAATGTTGATTTTCAAGGACTTTGGAGACTATAAATAAAAGCTGTAATAAATTGCCCTTCTTACTAATGCCTCGGAAATAGAAGAATGATCATAAGAGATTGTAAAATAATTTATAATTTAATTTTCTTAAAAATGTATTTGATTTTTTAACTTCTTTCATCACGTACAGATTGCTTATGTTTCTATCTGTTTTTAGAGAAGACTGTTGTAGAAATAAACATTTATGTTTTACTTGATGCAGAGCAGCTTAAAAGGAGGAGCCTGTTCAGCAGAAAAAAATATATATATATAGCAGATAGCCCAAACAGACATATTTTAGTGAGTGACTGTCAGTGACAATTAGGGATTTAGAGACTCCCAGACGGTATCTGCATCAACTGTTCTACATAACTATTTCTCCATCCTATGTTCACATAGCTGAGATGACAGAGACGGGCAACTATCCGTGAACACCCAGTGTGGAATGGGAGAAGGGTCACAGCTCTCAAACATTTTGCACACTGGCATTTACTCATAAAACGTTACTAATCCAAGGGGGCTGTGTGAGCAGAAAGCTACAATTTATATTAGCAGGAAAAAGAGCTTGCAACTTTTCTAATGGTCACTGCAAGTCATCTGAAAGTTATGCTTGTTTTGATGAGAGATTGGCTTCAAGAATCCCAGGGGTTTTAACCTCTGAGTACATAAAACATGGTGCACCTAGCTAGGGCTGGGTAAATAGTGCTGAAAACAGGCAGGAAGAAGATAAATACAAAATAGAGTTTGAGATAAATCCATATAGTATACACTACTCTGGTTGGATGTTTAAGAAAGAGAACTGATTTGATTGACCAAAAATCAATATATTTATCTCTAGCACAAGGCTTTGTTGCATATTTCTGTAATCTAATGCTACTTAAAATGTTTTTAATTTAAACAGTTTTTTAAAATGCTTCTTTCAAACAAAAAGTAAAAAAAGATCCATTTAAAAACTGTTGAAACAAAACATTGCAGCCTTTCTGAAAAAAAAAGTTTCATTTTTAAAGGAAAAATTAAATACTTTGATATTTTGCATTCTTTTCCCTCCCCTTTTGATTGAAACAGTTTACAAATTTAACATGGATTTGTATTTTCAGTTCCTCTACAGGGTTTGGGGTTTTTTTTGTAAGTTCAACAGTAGTTGAAACAACCTTTTCTAGCACTATATAACTCATCTTTGATGCAGGCCAACCAACCCTAGGTATAAAACTAGGTCATCCTGCAAGGGCTGCCCCAATCCTTGACTGCTTTACTTAGGCAACCAGCTTGGATGACATCAAGGCTGACCGTAACATTTTGATACAAAGACAATTAAAAAAAAAAAAAAATCCAATCAAGCAGTTATTAATTGATCTTTTCAGTTACTACATAGCTGCCTGATGCAAATTTCAGTTTTTACATAGGCAAGTATCTCTTTTTTCTTTTGTTAAACATTCATTATTGGAGTTTAGAAAAGGATATAGGAAAAGTTTTAATAACAGGAAAAAAACATATCTTTTAATTATTGATCTAAACTATCATAAATTAAATGCTAAATAATCCAGAAATGCTAATTTAAACCTACTTTCACTTCTGTGCAGACTGCATTGTAATGAAAAAGTAACAGACGATCCTCCACAGAGCAATATACTCTATCACAAATCTTGAGCCATATTTCCTCCCTTATTTTTTGTCCAAAATGTGATTCCAAAAAGATATTATTAAGTTATAACACCTTAGTCATTTTCAAGCTCCAGGCACTTAAGGTGCTGAATTTTAGATTGCTTTTTTATATTCTGCCTGTGCCTAGCTTCCGTACTCTATGTTAAGTTATTAAAGCTGTCTGCTCCAATTTCCTCTCTGCTTAGGAAGATATGACAGAAAGATGAAAAAGACTACCTTTAATCTTGAAAAGCTAAACAAAGCATAAAAAATGAAACAGTGGAAACTATAAGGAAACAGTGGAAACTAATAGTGATTTACCAAGGTAGTTTACATCGTGTGGTCACCGAAAATGTACTAAACGAAGAGTGTGTGACATAACACAAGTCTGGCTCCATTTCTTCTAGAAATACTACAACTGCTATTCCTTATATGATGAGCTTCCATTAGAAGGCCCTAACATAAAAGAAATTCCATGAAATTAGTCTTATTATCACAATTAAAAAAAAAAAATTGAAAGGTTATTCAGTATAGTAAGAGCACCAATTTTTAAATTTCACTTTCTACTTACATGAAAAAGGTTAACTTTGAGGGAGAAGGTTTCAAAATACTGATTAATGACTAAAAATTTAGTCTGGATCGCTCTCTGTTCTCATAGCTTTCAATGCTTGAATGGAATTGTATCCTGGCAATACTTTTATGTGCAACCCTTGCTGTCTTGGAAAAATAAGGAAGAATCAGGTATGGATCTCTATGACTAAAGTACTAGAGGGTATATTTCTATTTGTAGGTGGAATTTGAGGTTGCAGCATGTAATCTTAGCAACTGTTCCACAATAGATGGCATAATTTAGAAGAAAAAAAAATAAAAACAGTTTTTGCATACATCTATTCAACTAAGAGCCATCAGGTGCAATTATGTTTTGCTTGTTCCACATTAACATATATCAAACATATAATAAATCTCTTCAGATAAATTTCAGTGGAGGGAAAAAAAAAAAGGATTTGGTCACAAACTCATCTGGGGAGAACACTACAAACTTTTATGTTTATACGTATATACAGGAAACTAGTTTCCAGCCACTTTGATACAAGTGACATTTGCCCTACCACGAGCCAGTAATAGTACTATACGTCTTAAGTCTTTTAGCTTAACCAGGAAATTGCAAATAGGAAGCCATGAAAGCAAACTTCCAAGCCATCAGTTTGTTCATACCTAATAGGCTGATTTTGCTCACTCTCATAATACTTCAGAAGAAATATTCTGAGCCATTAATAACACCAAAGGTAAATAAAATTGATTATTTCAGAACAGAAAAAAATGCACTTGAAAAGGCTCATTAAACCAAACACTAAATGAGTTGGCATGCCAGCCTGTATCAGCCTGAACAGGTTCCACACGGAAATAGTCGAAAGCCCAGGTAATGGAGTGCCATTCAGTTTGATTGGTATCATGGAGTCAGGCCTCATGTCGATAAATGCAGCATTAGTCTAACATCACACACTGTGATATACTGAGCTGCATTACCAAACAGTTGTACCATGCAAAGGTAAGCGCTGAGTTCCTCTAAGAGCTTAAAAAGTAGTTTTATGGTTCTTCCTCAGAGCATTTGTCGTTAATGGTTAACGGAGCCTGTTCCCCTTTGGCTGCTCAGCGAAGCCTTTGAAAGGCATGATGGCAGCAGGCTGCTTTAGGCCAAGGGGAGCCTCTTGCTGTTTCTGGAGTGCTGGTGACAGGAGCACAGCTGATTTTATGTGAGATATTTGCATTCCTTTTATGCTAACAGCTTACTTGTTAATGTTAGGGAAATCAAACGTTGCCAGACAGAATAATAAAGCCACATTTTCCTAAGTAAGGGACCACAGTTAATTACCCTTCTCCACAGAGGTGAAAACAGCGGTACCTCAGATACCTCCATAAAACAAAGGACGTTAAGCAATAATTTGAAACAAGTGACTACTTCGAATAGACTTATTTTACATGTCCACTAGTGGTAAATTTACTATATAATTGGTGGGGTGTTTTTTCAGACTGAGAAGATTATTACTTAACAACTCCGTGAAGCGGTTCTCCTGTATTGATAATATGGGGGGGGGGGGGGGGGGGGGGAAGTTTTGCTTAGTAAACTTGTAACGTATTCCTACAAGCTGTCTTTGACCCCCTGTCAGTGCTGACGGCAATATGTTCCAGAATTTTCTCCCAAATAACATGGAACAATCAAGGCAAATTATTCTTCTGCACTACAAAATCAAAATTGAAGATGTCAGCTCCTGTTTGTATCCCACAAGCAGCTCATCTGGAAGATCTGATAGGAAGAATTTCCTTTTAATTACTTAGAGAGAAATGCTCATATGAATATGCTGTAATTACATAGGATAAAAATCTACCCGTCCCATGCTGTACAATGAGAGAGAGATATATATATTCAGTCTACTCTGAGAGTCAGCTTAAAAGGCAAATGATTCTAATAAAGACTAATATGGTCTCCGTGCCATATAAAGGAAAACATATAGCAGAAGGAGGAGCAAAAATGAGTACAGTAATCAATGTGATTACATATACATCTGTTTTGCATTCAACCTTTTTTTCTGCCGTATAATGCATCCACTTGCTCATGCTGTCTTCCTATGCTACACCCCCATTTCAGAAAAATAATAAAAAGAGTATGAAGAATAATCAAGGACTTTAACTTGCAGACGTAGTACAAACCCTTGCCATGTAAAAAGAGAGAGAAACTGATTAAATCCATCTATTGATAAAATAGGACTTCATCAAGTGTTCAGGCAGCAGGTTTTTGAAGCAGCAGAGAAATTAGATGTCTGTATATTGCTCTAATTGAGGTATGCTAACAAACCCACACTTATTTCATAAAACTGGACATTCAGTATTGTTTCTAGATAAACTGTTAGGTAAACAGTAATTTCAGTAGAAAAAAAGAAATAAACGTGCTACAAAAGGGAAGTGTATCTAGTCTTAATGTTTCCATTTCAGTTTGAATGGTTTTGTTGATGGTTAGTTGCATGTTACCTGCATTGACTTGAAGGAGTTATTCTGGATGGAAACCTTTAATAGCCCAAATAGGGCTATTAAAAACATGCTCCAGCAAAAAACTCCTCTGCTTAACAATCTGTCTAGCTTCTAAAAGGAGACAGAGTAGTTGTGCTATGATTACATTCTTGCAGACATCTCTAATAACAGGTATCTCCTTAACCACTGGGATCAAAACTACCAACATTGGTTTGAATTTCTAGTGTGAACGTACCTACCACTCTAGATACCTAGTGAATGAAATGCCCAATGAGATAAGATCCAGGTCACAGCTAAATACCAACAGAAGTCAAACAGCAAGCTTAGCTGCATCTTATTCACTGGTTTCTATTAAAACAACCCAAAGCAAGCTGGATATTTTCCAGTCAGCTATAATAACCAGAATTGCATTATTTTGTTATTTTAGTGTTTTGAAAATCTAAATAGAACAATTAGGGGATGAACACAACCTCTGCTTTCATAATGTTCTTCAAATCCCACTTATGAAAGAGTAAATTTTCACACAGTAAAATCCATCAAATAGTCAGATTGTGTAAACATCAACAATTCATTAGCTCCTGTATACTGCTCTTGTAAGGATTTTACATCCATCCTCTGCTGAGCACTCAACAGACGTAACAGAATATATATGATAAGATAAATATATAGTAAAAGGGAAAAATTCAAATATCTCAGTGTTAGGTAACACAAATTTGGTGGAGCTTGCAAGGAATAGAAGTGGAAACAACTGAATTATCATGATTATGAGCGTATGATAAAAACATACAATGTGTGGATAGATGAAAAGAAAAAAGAAAAGAAAATATTGACCTTATCTCAAATGATTCTGAGGGGGAGTGACATATTACCACTAGAAAAACAGCCATGGATTTGCAATAACAACAAACAAAAAAATCTCTTATATCAATGGGAAAATAATAGACCAAAGACAAATAGAATTTTTATTCTTGTTTTTATATAGCTTGACTATCCATTTTCAATGTCACCTGATGACTTTCTGATCTCTGGGACATGGCATTCGGTATTTTGTAGTGCATGCCTGGATTTGGGTGAGCATGTTATGCATAAAATCTTCTAAGACGACTATGGAAACACATTTGTGTTCCCTGTATTTAACTTCTTTTGGAAATGGAAGCTCCTCACAGTGTTCTCCATTAGATAAACTCCAATGGA
Organism: Aptenodytes patagonicus; assembly: GCF_965638725.1. Taxonomy (NCBI): domain Eukaryota; kingdom Metazoa; phylum Chordata; class Aves; order Sphenisciformes; family Spheniscidae; genus Aptenodytes; species Aptenodytes patagonicus. The sequence goes on from NC_134957.1 coordinate 19,382,725, forward strand.
AGACTTTCAGGAAACCTTAAGAAACACCTCTGCGTTATAGCAATGTCCTTCTTGCGGTTTCTTAAGAATTTTGGAAGATGTCAGCCTGATGAATGTAGGAACTTTCTTGGCAACAGGTCTAAGTATGAAGAGTTTATTACCAGAAAAAGCAGATACAGAAATTATGGCCAATAGTGATTTTCATCAACACAGCTTGAAAGATGTTCTCATTTTGCACTAATGGACCGCAGCTACTACACATAAACGAAGGCAAGAATCCAACCATGACAAGCAACAGAATTTCTGTGCAAATCATAAAACAAAGTTTGAAATCTGTGAAGTGATTAAGAAATAAAAATTGTTTCCTGTGTGACAGAGGTGCATGTATCATATGAACACTGCTTTAAGTATGCAGAAGGAAGAACAGTAGCACTTGAAGGGAAGAGAACACCATGACAAGAATACGATTACTATCTACGTAGTATATTTTCACTGTCTCTTTCAACTAGTCTTTTGTCATCCAGTAGAAGCAAGGCATAATCTACAGATGGATCATGCAGCTGTGCATATTTGGCTCAAAGGTGTGTCAGCTCGTATTTGTTAGCAAGTCAGCCAGCAGGCACATGTCACAGAAGCACGGGATGGGATCGATACAGACGTATGTTAAAAAGAGCAAGTCAATCTGTGTGGGGGCAATTTGTGTCTGTGTACAGCTCTGTGTATGCAGCGTGCCTACAGGAACTATGGTCTGCGCACTGCTGTTTCTCTGGTTTACTGTCTTAAAAGTGTTGCTCTAAGAGTCAATGTGCCTATATCCCAATTTTTAAAAATAATTCAGACCCCATTTTTACATTAAGACTGGGTTCACTGAAACTCTAGGACAGTAGGACAAGGTAAGAGAAAACAGTTATTTTGGATGATTCCTCTTCAGCAAAGATAGCACGTTTTTGTTTTTAAAAATTATTTACAACTAAATTGTTTTTATCCATCAACTATGTAAAATATTAAATCATGTTTCAGCTTTTAGTTGTCCTGGCTATGCACACATAATTAAAGAAATCAGAATAAAAAGCAAAAAAGGATAACCTACCCAGAGAGTTTACTGTTTTAGGATGTAGGAAACGTTTATGTGATCCTTTCTATAGCACCAAAGACCAATAAAGGAATATATTTGAATCTTTCTAGATATTTTTGTTACATATTTCAGCTTCAAATATTTGAAAATTGTGCTGATTTTACTTTATTTATTTTTCATTCTCTAATATTTCAAAATTATGTCAGTTTCCAATTTAAATTATTTTTGTACATTTGAGCACTTTACTTCCTTCAGTACATACCATAATGAATATCAACAATTTTTTCTTTGTGAGCCTGTGGAAGCAGGGGGCAATGATCCTCACTTCCCCCCCACCCCCCTTCCTGTAGCTTACTCATACTGCAGTGCTCCACAATTATGAAATTTAAGGTTGTCTCAGGGTTATTTTTCAGCGTGTATGGTAGCTAGTGATGTTGTTTTGAAATTGTGTTGTTCCACAGAGATTCTTGTCCTCATGTACATAAAGATGACAGATCTCGTCATCTTCCTTGCAAGTCTCATATCATTTATCTTAAATCTCACTCCTGGAGTGACCAACTGATAATCTCATATTTGATTTTGATTTTAAACAGTAATTTCATGATTGCAAAACTTTGGGGAAAATTTGAAAATGAAAACCTGCGTTTAACCAAAACTTCAAAGAATATTCAAGTATTCAGACTGAATATTTTTGAATAACAGTTCTGATTCAAAGGCCATCTCATAGCTTTTAAGATTAAATTCTTTTTTTTTAATTCTTACAGTACAAAATATCTTATCTAGATATACACGAATATGAACCCCACAACAGAAAAATATGGTCTGGATTTAGTTGTTTGGCCTAAGACTACTTTTGCAGCTAAAATTACAAAGCAATATTTATTTTACAAAAAAGATGTATAGATATCAGAGCCCACACTTTACTAGATTCCTTATCAGGTTATCATATATACATATTTCCTGTATGCCACATCCCCCACACCCGTTCACTTCTCATCTATCCTTCTTAGGTATATTTCTTGATACACATGTTTCATCTAGACTTCTCGTTTGTTCCTCAAAACATAATTGCAAAACTGAGGAAAAGAAATAAAAAATAATAGCAAAGCTCCATATGCAGCGTTTCAATGCCTAGCAACCTGTGATAAACTGAAGGAAAAAATCACAAATTATCTGCAAGAGGCAGTTGGAACAAGGGCTTGGGGTAAACAGACACACAAACAACATGTCAGCCATGATAAAGAGTGTAAATTTGAACAGATGTCACTTCCAGAGCAGCAGCAGGCAGATTAAACAGAATTGGCTTTGGATGAAATCCAAGGAAGAGCAAGAAAATATGATGCTTTCGCCCTGAGCTCTCACAGAAATCTAGTCTCCAGAACCTCTTTTCTTTAGTAATCATAATTGAGCAGGGCTAAAAATAGGAAGAGACTTTAAGAAAGCCAGTTTAAAAGAAATACATTTATTACACATACATATTGTTCTGTAAATACTTCATTTTCAGGCAAAAAGAAGAAAAAACCCTATCTGCTATGAAAAAAATTGCTAAATAAGTAGCCTTCAAGTTATAATAATTTATGGTAGTATTGGTTTCATCAACATGCTACTAGTGTTTAATTAATCTAGGCCAAGCCTGTGAAACAAAAAATAATGTTGCAACTCTCCAAATTAAATAATAGTCATTACAAATTTTTGCTGTACCTGTTGTTTCTTGAATAATTCTGATTACCAGGTTTTTTGCGCATGTATATTTTAAATCACTGTTTCTTCTTACTTGCATATATCAGTTTTTGTCATATATGAAGTACCTCAACAGAAAAAGGGTTGAGAAAAGAGAAAAAATGGTACATTTTTAATTTTCAGAGAAAGAGAGTATACAGAACAAATGAAAACCTGAGTCAAGGAATAACAGACCTATCTATTTGGATTTCCCCTAAAAACTTTCTAAATAAACTTTACTCCCTAATTCTGTTCAGTTACATCATTATTATACTTTGCAAATCCCTAAAGACTGACCAATTATATCTCTGTCTGTAGCACATAGATTTGCGTGTTGGTTTTTGTTTTGTTTTTTTCCAAGACTGCAACGTCTCCTTGGCTTTGAATGCCAAACAATGAAACAAAACTTTATTCCAGTGGCCGTAAGTTTAATGAAGACATCACCAGAAGGTTCTCATATATTCCCTTCATAAGTGTACAATTATTCTATTAATTTCAAGTCATAGCAATAGCAGAAATAAATGACAACAAATTGTCAGCTGTCCATGTTTCCACACTCTAGAACTAAAAGAATTATATCTAAAACCCATTAATAAGCCTGAATTAATCCATCATCATCACCATTATTACCTTTAACTGTTAGACACAAATAAAGGAGGAAAACAAAGTTTTGAGAAGTTGTAAAATAAAGAAATAAATCACAGAGGTAGACTATCAAACCAACCGAATTTTCAATTATTATTACTGAAATTAACTCCACCATATGACTCAGGATTACGCCTTTGGTTCCTTAAAGAGACCTGTTTTCAGTATGGCCCACAGAATAGCATAACTCTTTGTTTGATATGTACAACAGATGCCATTCCCACACATCTGAATAGCGTTTTCATATTTGTCAGTCAGTATTTCAATCTGAAACATCTCAGAGTTTTTCTAAGTCAATAATACAAGCCTACAAAATTAAAATGCACTACTTGTGTCAAACCCAACAAAATCATTGTTTGTTTATTTTTAAGGTGATAATAAAAAAGATTAATGATACTGCTGGATAATGAAACAATCTGCCACAAGGCAAGCTGCGGAATATAGAGTGAAGCTATAGAGTGAAGCTCTAGCAACAATCCTAAGAAAAACCAGCTTTCTCCCAAACACATTAAGAAGTCCCTTTTATTACCAGGTGACATTTTTGCATTTAAAAGAGAGTTGATTTTCATGTGGTGTTTAAAGGTCAAAGAGTTAATCTACCTCTGTAAGGAGAGTGTTTTCCTCTGAAGAGATTTCTAGAGGACATCAAATCAATAAGAGTCATCAGACTCAACAAGAATAAAACCCTTCACTGTTCTCAAAGCAAAAGCTTATACCAGTCCCAAAGAAATTGGATCCAGCTCATGAAAAAAATTCGGACAGCATGCAGCACTAAAAAGTATCAACCTTTGTAGCTGAACACAGATGTAAAAGATTTTTATATCATTAATTCAGAAGAAAAATCTTATTCAGTGTGGAACCTGGAAAAGTATCAGTTTCATCATCTGTATTCACTATGCCTTTTCATTTCTAAGTGGTAAAAACAATGGTAAGTGAGTAAAAAGTTGAACTTACCACAACATGATATACTGGAATTTTCACTAGTGTGCTCTTCAGCTCTCAGGTGATGTGATATAAACCCCTCCACGTTCCTGCTGGAGGTGAGAGAGAGAAAAAGGGATCCCCAATGAGAAAAGGATAGATCTAGCTGTACACTCATCTTTGCTCAGTTTATTCAACATAATAAACCCATTTCTTATCTTCCTGAGGAAACTGCCACTTGCCCTTCATACAGTGGCTTAAGAAGTTAATTGGGGGCACCTCAAATGAAAGTAAAATACTGAATTCTGGTAACTAGAGAAAAGAAATTTCAAAAAGGTGTTTGGATTTGAAAGTCATTGGCCTGAAAGAAGGCTACTCGTGAGTGTACTGTTTTAGAATGAGATTCAAAAGAATTGGTCTTCTGTTCCTAGCTCTGACACAACCTTGTACAAGAGTTTTTTGTATCCATTTCCCATTTATAACATGAGGGTAATAATACCCTTTTTTTAGTCTTTTCCATAGACCGGGAACTCTTCAAGATAGTGACTGTGTAAAGATAGGAACTGCATATATAAATATATACACACATGTATAAAAACCCCCTCATCTTAATATCCTAATCTCACTTAAAGCCACCAGGCATCTCTATAGCACAAATGGAAGGACTGCAAAAAATAAAATAAAAGGATAATCAGAACTCAGGTTTTGACCTTCATTATTTGGGCAAAACTCTTATGTGCTTGAAAGGAAAGGAGGGTTGAGAATTACATAGGAGTGTTGAATCTTCTATGAGGACTGCTGTTTGGTATCTTTCTGCATGTATAGAATAGCACTCTTTATGATGGTTTTGCTTCTGAAGAAAATAAAAAAAAGACAGTACAAGGAAAACAGACTGAAAGAATGAAAAAGTTAGGGAAAGTTAAGAAAGTGAGAATAAAATAAAAATCCAGTGAAATACAGAACTAAAAGACTGCATTATACAGACAGTACTAGAGTATAATTATTTAATTTGTCGGAAAATAATTATTCAAGCCATAGCAAAACAATATGGCTGCCTGGTCCGTGTCGTGCCTTGAGGAATTCACCTTGACAGTGACATCGCGATTTCTATCCGAGTTTTATATTGAAGTTATGGTACAAACATTTTTAATTTTCAGTCCCGTTTCAGCTAATCTAGGATAAATCTCAATCATTACTCTGCCTAGCTTGCTTTCAACTCCAGGAATAAAAAATCCATAGTGTATAGGCTTTGATGCTTTTTGTTTATATGATAACTGCTTTTAATTACCATTTTGTTTGCCAGGTCTCTCCAATGAAATTTAAAATGTAATTATTTTCCACTCAAATACACACTAATTTGAACGACTTATAGTTTGATGTAATTAAGGTAAAACTAATCATGGTATTAAAACATTTTTTAACATTTCCTGACAAAATATTATTTATTTTTGAATTCTCATTTCATTCATCATTCATTTTGAAACGATTCCCAGAGCTTTTATTGCATCTAATGACTGATTTTACAGTTATTAGATGTAAAATTGTTAGAAGAATGTTTCCTAAACCAACCTATCTTTCCAATTACTTTAAACTACCTGGAGCAGATTTTTTTTCCTCTTCTAATTAATGTCTTTTGTTTCTATACACAGTCATCTTTGTCTTAAATTTTCATTTAAATAAATTAGACTCCTTTGGAGAGGAACCAAAAATCCAGATCCAGGTCAGAGGGAGAACACAGATTGGAGGAAAACTGTGTTTTCCTTTCTGTGTCCTCCCCATACATCGACCCGTCAACATACATACCATTACATTCAAGTAACTGCATTACACCTCAATCCTGCTGCAGACTAAGCCCCGAAGCAGTTACCAGGTTTACAGATATCTGAAACCTGAGCTAACAAAGGACTGTGAAAAAGGCACGAAAGAAAGATATCCCAACTTCCAGACATTTGGAGAGACGGAAGTTTTGGATATGACCTTGTTCACAACAGAAGAGTGAATACACAGTCTTCAATAGAATTCAGCATGGTAAAAAAAGTCCATCATGCACACAATACAGTTTTTTAATTCTAAAATCTTCCAGAAAATGATTTTTCACTACTGTCAACTTACTTGCATTCTAACCTGTCTTCTCCACAAGTGCATTTTGCAATGCAAAAGACTAGAAGTTCATACCACAAAAAACACTTTCCCTTCTCCTAAGTTTAGTCAAGAGAGGTATTCCAACCCCAAAATTTGATCATTTTAAGATCTGCCCTTTGGGAAACTTACAGAGCTAAAATTTGTGACTGAAAGCACTTGTGGATTTAAACTAAATCAAGCTGACACAGCCTTTTCCGTTTCCTCATATTTTGAGCAATCCAGTCCCAGGGTGAGATTAAGGTTGCAGTTCCACAAGAATGTAAATAAATCTAAATTTTGGGCTCTCTCAGTCCTCCCTTCCTCTCCACTCCTCATCTTCTCTCAGTTATGTGCTTTTTGCTCAGTAAGCTTCCTGAACTGGCTCACCACTGGATCGCTAAGATGAGTTGAAGCTGTTTTTCCCTCCTGCCTACCTGCACTGCAAGTTCCTCCTCCCTCCCTTTCAGCCAACACTAGCAGTCATGAGACCTGCAGACGAGCCAGACAGAGGAGCGGATTCAGCTGAAAATCCCATTAAAAATATCCCAACCTCCAGATCAGTTTTCAGCCATTCCATCTTGTGAAGAATTGGGTATGGATAATGAAACAAGATCGTCTAAAAGCATAACACTAAAACAGAAAAAACCCCCATCCCTTTTAAACAACAGAAATTAAAATTGTAACAGGATCCTCATTATATAAATGAGGATTTATATGTCTTTGCAGGCCCACAAAGAAAGTGAAAACAAATTTCTCAGTTAATGGACTCTTCGGTGAATACCTAGATGTAAATATTAGGCTTTGTGAGCAATGCAATATAACCAATATCAAGTCATCCTTTCTTGTCAGGAAGTTAATAGGTATTAATAGTCCGCTGTTCAGTGAAATTTTACTGATGGAAAATAGACAGTACAAGGACTAATATGCCTCTGATTACAGTATTTTTCCTGATGAAAGTAGCAGAGAAAATCCACAACATAGAAGTCTATATCCTCTGTAAGAGGAAACTTGGGTAGAATAATATAGGGTTAATGAAGACATTTCCTTTTGAATATACAACAAATAGGGACAGAGACTATCGGATGAAAGGACACAGAAGCAGAATGAGAGTATACCATAGTTTCCGTGATGGTTTATTCCCATAATGAAGGAAAAAAAGCTAAATTAGTTACATCATCTGAAATGAAAACTGTTGTACAAATGTTTTGAACAGGCTTCCCAGGGGACACAGTGGTCTCCTTAAAATCATTAGTGCCCTAAAAATGTAAGCTAAAATGTTAAAGCCATATACTGCAGAGAGTATATTCTCCTGCTTCCTTATGGTCAAACACTCATAGGGTAGTTATGTCTAAAAAGCTAGTCTTATTTACTTAAAATTTTGCTAAATCAACTGCTCGGTTTTAGCTGTCTGTCTAACTACTAAGGACTACTTCTAAGAGCGCATACCTGCAGCTGAATGAATCAATAAGACTCTCCTCTGCAGCACAGTTTCTTTGCATCTGCTAGCACAATTCCGTTGCACTAAAATTTCCTGGAGTTTTGGAGGCCCTTTCTACACTATCCCATAATCTAGCACAGCCCAGTCCTGCAGCCTGCCCAGGCGCAGGGCTGCAGGCAGACCGAATGCAGCCCATAAAGCAGAGGCGCATTGGTAATGCCTTCCTGGTGATGCCAGCTGGCAGAGGACACGTGTGATGGTAAAACAGTCCCTGCGAGAGCTGCCTCCCTTCCGACCTGCCAAAAGCCACAACAGCAGCTGTAAAGCTTATAGGGTTACCCTCCCAAAGGCCATCTGACTGCTGTGGGTACATCAGAGCAGCACACCCTGGCTTACATCCCTCTGCCCCCAGCTTCTCCAGGTCAGTCCCAGCATGAAGAGGGTTGGACCATTGTGACTCTAATGAAATAGAAAACAAGCTGGGAAACAGTGATGCTGAACAGGTAAGTAATCTGGAACAAGTGACTTCCCCTTCATCTGCTTCGATTGTGATGTTTGGGGCTCAAATATTCTCTCTCATTTTATATTTATATAGGGCTTACATCATAAAAGGAAAGAAGCAACAGCAGATGTTTGAGATTTTTAATACTAGCAATAATTTACAAAATGATTAGAGATGACACAGGACATGAGTAGCACACTATGAAAAAAAGAATGACATCTCAGCCAACAAAGCCTGATGGTCAAAACTTTTCCAACAGGGGGGTTAAGTTATGCTCATTACACAGAGGAGGGGGGACCAACATATTATGGGAATTCCATATACAGGTTTGGATTATGAAGACTTAGTACAGAGTATAGATCTTTTTGTAATGGTTCAGAAGGGTAAATGTGACTCGGTAAGAGAAAAAGGGAGGCAGCTCAATCATATCATACATTTTTACGGGGTAAATTTAATAATTATTTGAACCTATTGGCTGACCAAACACTGAACTGGATATAGCCAAGGTATACTGAGACTTTCCCATCTTGCTAACTAGTCAGCCAGTGGACAACTGAAAGCAAGTTTTAAAAGGCATGCTCTCTCAGATAATCTTCCATAGATCATAAAGTTGCTTCCCAGACCCAAAAAGCAATGAGCGCGACATGCGTTGTAACTGCCTAAATCTGTCCTTACTCTAATTTCAAGAGGAAATTGAGGAAACCTTTTACCTGGTGCAGAAAAATCATGCAAGTCCTTCCAATGGATGAAGAAAAGCCAATACACATAAACTTTCATCTTTAAAGCAGTAAATTATAACAGAAGAATGAGGCTTACAGTAGGATTTCATTCTGACCTAATTTAGAAATTAGGCTACTCACATGGCATCAGTGGAACTGCCCAAAAGACTACAATCTGAATGTTTACCTTACCAGTTTAAAATGGCATGTGCCATGGCCTGCATTCAGCTTTAAAGGCAACTTTACTAAGGAGACAGAAAACTGCCTTTTTATTGAAGGAGATAAGGAATGTCTGACTGAAAACCAAATCTTGCTCTGACAGCCCAAAAGTCTCTTCTATTACTTGTATAGAGCCATAATTGTTGTCATTTTCATATGAAAAGCAGAGTATAGTTAAAAGTATGTGCGTGCAACACAAAGAGGACATGGAATGAAAATTTCGTTCCTATGCCCAAAAGGATTCCTGCACCAGATGACATTCAACCATTTCCTGAGTATTCCATTGCTCTAAAAAACACAAAAAACCTTAAAGGTTTCATGCAAGAAACTTTAAAAACATTTTGCCAATTTTTTTTTCAAATTTGCATGCACAAATTAATATCAAATACATTTCAGCTATCACCCCCTCCAATACCTCCCAGCAATAATTTTAGTGTGTTCGCTTAAGATGTTTCTTTGAGTTTTAAAGGTCATCAGGGTTTAAGAGGTACATTCTATACTTAAAAAGTTCCCTCGAGTTTTAGAGTTATTACTAGATCTCATTATATTTTCCATATATGAGTACATCTCTTAAAGTTTACATTAAATTTTAAATAACTAGAATTTTGAAAGGTCAAATAAATAATGAGGTATCTCACTGCAACAGGAAATATATTCACTATTTTGCCACAAGGTTTTTTAATTCAGTTACTTCTGGAAGAAAATCCTTTGCTGTATTGACTTGTTGCATTAAATTCTCATCATGCTTATCGTTACAGAATAGACAGTATAAACCCCTGTTAGACAGAAGCATAATAAAATCTGTAGCAATGCTTTAGCCATGATAACCTCTTCTCAGAAATGAAAATGTGCTTAAATATTTAAGACTAGTACTTTACCACCACCAGAATGAGACCTACAGCATCATATAGTCCCTTTATTGTTGCTTGCTAATTGGTGACAACAGTGGAGACTGAAGTCTAAGTTCCCTGCCTAAGATTCTAGAGGGTACTAAATTTTTCTGTGTAGGACCACATTGCCCAGAAAAAGATACTATCCTCATTTAAAAGGTACTGGTTTCTCTTCCCAGCATCCTCCTCTTCCCCAGCCATTGCTGACACACCAGGTACACTGACACACACCTGGTGCTCCACTCCACTGGTGACAGGTAGGAAACCAACTGAACCAGAAAAGCCACTTAAATTTTTGATCCAGACAAGTAGCACAGCATCATGGTGTTGCATATTCATTGGTTTGATTCCTTCTTCACTATATTATATATTCTCCTATCAGCCAGTAACTTTTTCATATTTGTTATACAGTTCATAATTGGTTAGTAACTTTACTAACTGGAAAATTGTCCTGGTTTCATCAGGGATAGAGTTAATTTCCTTTCTAGTAGCTGGTACAGTGTTTTGGATTTAGGATGAGAACAAAGTTGATAACGCACCGATGTTTTAGTTGTTGCTAGGTAGTGCTTACACTAGCCAAGGACTTTTCAGCTTCCCATGTTCTACTGACTGAGAAGGCTGGAGGTGCACAAGAAGCTGGGAGGGGGCACAGCCAAACTGGCCACAGGGACATTCCATACCATGGGACGTCATGCTCAGTACATAAACTGGGGAAAGCTGGCCGGGGGGGCCGCTGCTCGGGGACTGGCTGGGCATCGGTCGGCGGGTGGTGAGCAATTGTACTGTGCATCACTTGCTTTGTGTATTATTATTATTATCATATTATTATTATTATCATTTTATTTCAATTATTAAACTGTTTTTTATCTCAACCCACGAGTTTTTCTCACTTGTGCTCTTCCAATTCTCTCCCCCATCCCACCGGGGGCACGGGGAGTGAGCGAGCGGCTGCGTGGTGCTTAGTTGCCGACTGAAATTAAACCACGACACTTGAGGGGAATTTGTTATCAGCAGCATCTGTTTTGTTTTGTGCATTAAGCCATATAACTTAAGAAGCTATCTGAAGTACTCCTAGGTTGCACAACGTCATCATTGTATAATATCTTTTTGTACCAAGTATCTGTCAGACCACAAATAAATGGTCAGGTCTAGACATTTGTCAGTCTTTTGTTAATTTGCCTCTCTTGAGGAAATCAGCCTTTCCCAGGTACAGCTGCATTTCTCTTATACAATGAAAGAGTTGAGTCTCCCATTTCACATGCTCACGTAGTGTTGCGTTAGCTTGCAGCACTGTAGTCTGAAGCTCAAGAGCCTTACCCTAAGCTGAATCCCTAAGTAGCCCAAAATTAGGATGCTATGAGTAGGTGAAGGAATGCTTTGACACTGAGGTCTAATAATTTAAATCAAGCTTGGAGAAGCCCGCGTCCAAAATGATTTATGTAAGAATAAATGGATGTCTGAATATCTGTAGTAGGGACTTGAAACTTTACTCTCTCACTCCCCAGGCCTAGAGTTAGCAGGTTGGGTATTCTGGGGGAACGTTTCTCAGACTCCCTTGTGCGCTGCTTTATTATTTTGGACAAGTAATCTGAACTCACAGTTTAGTAATTCTAGATTACAGACTTGATTTTTTCTGTTCAGTGGAACCTTCATTTAAAAAAAAAATTCTCACCGGTCCCATCTGAATACTCTAATCACTGGGCTAATTAAATATTCTGAGGACCTCTCTGTCTTTTTTTGTAATACAAAAACCAGGCAAGCAAGTACATAGACTCTTAGGTGAGTCAAATGTTCAACTCCACAAATGGTTTCACAATGCAGGAAGCTAAGTACCTGTTTGACCAGACTGGTGCAACTCATCCTTTCTCTTTTCTTTTTTTTTTTCTTAAACCTTCTCCAGAAGCAACTCCCTGCACAATTCAATCGGCACCTCTTAGTAATTGATCAGTAAGAGACTGAGGATTGCATTTGATTGCAAGATATCTGTAAGTCCGTAAGCATTTCAATGCTTATTTCTGAGAAAGTACTGCTTTGAATATTAATATATATCTCCAGGAAAAAAATGCCTTGTGATTAACAAAATATCCATTAGATAACTACTCTTACTTATGAAGCACCATAACCAAAATATTAAGGTGGTTCTTAACTGAACATCCAGAGAGAGGCTTGAGCAGTAGAAACTAGAGTTAAATCCGAACCTAAACCTTTTCCAAGTTTGTGGTTGTTTGGAATGAAAGGCAAAGCCCTTCAGTTAGAATTTTCAACTCTAACTTTTAAGAGTGTTTAGATATCCTGAACTTGGCAGTCTCATAAGCCGAATATACATTAGCTTTTACTATCTATTACTTTTAGTACACAGCTTTACATTTTTATACTTTCAGTGTGGCTGTCTAAACAGTTTAACTTTCATAAAACCTTCTACTTGCTAAAGCTCTCTGTTAGATTTAAAGTTGGATAACATAAATTTAACTCAGCTTTCTGTTCTATTTTAATTTTTTGAATAATTCTCCACAGGAAAATTCTTTTATGTTTTGTTTCTTTGCCATAATTGTGTAGAAGAGCCTTGAGGCAAATTAGAAATGTAATAATCAATAACTGAGTTTTATTAAGAGATTGAATTTAGATAGACATGCAAACTGAACATTAATGTACCGATTTATTCTGCTACTCAACGTTCTATGTAAGATTTATTCAGAAAGATGCTGAGTGAGACAAAAAAAAGTTCATATTAGTGAACAACAGTTTTTCTACTTTGGTGCTATTTGTAACTTTTTTTTTTTTTTGACTCAGCTACAATATTGCAGAGGTTACACTTTTAGCCAATTCTGTTAGATTTTCTATGATCACAAGAGTGGCTATCCAAAAATCTTGTCACTTAGCAACTTCTGAGAAGCAACAACACTTATGTGAATAACCAATATGCTGCCACTTACTAAATTATTTTGGGGATAATGTAGAAGGAAAGGCAGGAGAGAGATCCAGTAAAAAATCCACCTCTGTTCTTCTACATAGCTAACTTTAGTGAATTTGGAAGCAGAAAAACATAATCTAATTATTTAAGTGACTGAGCAGAAATAAGAGATAGTGAAACACTTTTTGGCATTGTCATAAGTACGATAAATATCAGTATACTTAAATATTTTGGTCTAATTAGCCTGAAAAAGAAGAATAACACAACTGAAGGCTCAATTTCTGCTCTTGTGAAGTTACTACAGTACAGTCTAGATGCATGAGGAGGGCCTCAGCAAGGTCGTATGAAGCTAAAAATCCCATACTTGTAACAGAGCACGGCAACTTGCACTGTGAGGGACTGGTTAAGGCTCAGCCTTAAACCAGCACCACTCTTTGCCTCCAACATAGCATGAAGAGTCCCCAAAAGAGGTACCAGACCCCTGATGAGATCAGATTAGCTGGACTGATGTGAGGACATTAGGAAAAGGAGGAGATGCAGAGAAAGGCTCTTTCAGCCAGGGGACCGCACAGCCATACCCATCGTGGCTTCCAGAAATCTTGCTGATTCTTTTTCATCCCTCCAGCCTCTCCAGAACCTGCTCTGCCACTACTATAAAACTTTGCCTGTGAGTCATTCTGCTTTGTTGAGGCCACCCTCCTATATCTAGACAGTACTATAGTAATTTCACAACAGCAAAGAACTGAGCCTTCAATCAGGCTATCACTCACTGACATAACACATTTAATCACAGGAAAGTTAAAAGAAAATATGCAAAGAGGTATTGCCTTTCCTCCTCTTTCAAGTCTCAAATAAACATGAGCAAACTGTCTCACACTATGCCAGACCTGTCTAAATTGATCTGTATCTCTGGAAGAAAGCACTGATGCAAAACAGGAAAGACATAAAGGGAAACAGATAAATAATGCCCCAGAGAGTGTTGATTTTATTTTATAACCAAAGTGATCAAATATTTCCAAGAAATTCAATCAAAAGAAAAGCGTGGTTTGAGCTAACATTTCTTTGACCTTTAAGAGTCTGTGATTAACAAATAATTCATTAAAAAGTAGAATCAATACCTGAATGCTTAAGAGGAGTTTCTAGGCTATCATATTTTAAAGTTTTAAACTAATGTAATACAAACTAATGGTGAATACATGCTATAGAACTTTCCCTCCAAACACACTCAAACCATAGAAAATTTTCTTTTCATTCTGGGAATCTCTAGGTCAGTCTTTTCATATCATCACTATGCCAGATAAGATGGTAGTTACAAAAATAACAGCTCATACTGTCTAGATAAGGGTGAAATAGGAAAGTTTCAAGAAAGCATATGTAATTATATTCTCATTAAGATCTTAGAGTGACATTTCTTTCTGCTGCTGTTCCAATTGAGTTATTTTACCTACTTAACATCATCGTATCAGGCAAATACATCCATTCAAGTGTGATCACTGTGAATATTTGAAATCCTTTGTTTCAGCTGAGGAAAACCATTACAACTCAATCTTAGCACAGATCTTGAAGTAGAGTCATGGGATGGAAGAGTAGAGCTATCTGACATTATCTTGTTTGATATATACTAAAGGTAACAGTTTAACTGAATTTTTGTAACAAATTCTATGATATATTGAACAGTTCCATTAGTAACCATAAGGCAATGCTAATTTTTTGTGAGGTCTTGAATGTATTACCTGAATATAAGAATTACTCATCGCTTTTCTCTATTTCCTTTATGTGTTTTTCATAAATAATGTTTCAGTTCCATCTTCAGTGTTCCATCTTTAAGGCACTGTTATGGTATACAATCTGCTGTTTTCAATTCATTTTGTCCAATTTTTCACTTCCAGCCTAGAAAATTCAAAGCCAGAGCTCTGACGCATCAGTCACACAACCAGCTAAATTAGACTAATCCAGTTGGTTTAACTGGCAACTTTCAAGCATGCAAAACAAAGCAGCAAGGTTTTAATGGTTTAAAGCCTCCAAAGTGGATCATAATACAAAATGTATTGCTCATCAGCTGGCATAGAAGGCAAGGAATGCCATATGCTTTCAGTTTCATTTGTGGTGTTTATCTTTAATACTAAACCCTAATGCAATACACTTTCTATTACTCTGCCATGTCAATCTTTTTTATGTGTAAGGGGGTCAGGAAAACAAGACAATATTGGTTTCAACAGTCACAAGCCAATACAGGCTCTACTAATTCCAGGGCAGCTGAGAGCTATGGAGTAGTAAATTACATTTTTTCATGCATGAATTAGAAAGCACATAGTTAACAATACAGTCAAAATACTTGTTTGGATGGCTAGCTATTTGCTTGAAGTTAATGTTTAGGCAAATTTGAAAACAAAACAGCAATAGCTCAAAAATATGGATGAGCAACTCAAGTTTTGAAGCATCGATGCAATAGTTAAGTCCTACCTATGTAACTACAGGTTAACTAGAAGGTGGAGAAGGGAGTTTCCTGCTAGAGAGCACTGCATTCATGGATGTAGGAGAACACATTTTCACTTACAATAGGGGGGGAATGACAGTGCCTTGGTGACAGTGACTCCCCACATTGCAAAGCAAGAAGTCAGTACTTATTAAAAGCCAGACTCCATCTGATCCTACTCAAACGTTCCCCATATCCCTACCGGGTTGCTAGTGCCTTCTTTAATCATGCTCAACACACACACAGACAAACATCAGCGCAGAGAAAGGCAGCAATGAGCATCTCTGAGATTAAATTTTAAAAGGCAAAGTATATCATTCCAACCACATTATGGATTAATAAATCTACTCTCGTCTTTGAAGTCAACAAAGGTGAAGACACAAACACATTCAGGCAGCTTCCTGAGGATCTCTTCACCCTCAAATTATCCTTTCAGTCACCAACTTTTTCCTCTTCTTAACTCAGATGGTGGAGGTTACTTCCTGATGACAAAATGTTTTCATAAGTACGTATGCTAGAGTCACCTTACAGAAGGTGTTATATTGCTGCTTTGCTCCCCTTACTATTTGTGTAGAATTTGAAACACTATTCTTGATTCTATTGCAATCTCTTTTAGTCCTCTATCTTTCTCTGGACCTGAACTACCAATTGTGAACAAGAAAGATGCTGCAATATGACATGATAAGAGCTTAGAGTAGGCAGTTTGCCAGCTGGCCGCTGTCCTGAAAACTCTCTGGGAGAAAGACAGAAGGCAGCAAGCTGACTTGCTAAAAAGAATCATGGGGGAAGACGGAAAATGCAGCTTAATAGAGATGCTGTAAAACTAAAGCAGGAAACAGAGTGAATTGGACAAATTTGACGATCACTGGTGAAATGGTCATCTAAAACTGCACTCAAACTCCAGACCTAAGAAATTCATCTTGAATCAGGAAAACAATTGTCTGGTAAGGAAATTGGAAGAGACTGTTGAGCACATCAAGTTCTGTGTGTTTGGATGATGGAAAACTGGCAGATATGCAGCTGAATTAGGAGAAAAAGAGTTAAAAAGTAAAGCAGATTTTGCTGAAGAGGAGCACGTTAATTATCTTCCAGAGAGAATTAAGTCCCTGCAGTCTTAAAACACTTTGAACAGTTTCACTGGGATAAAGTCAGAGAAGCAACTGCTTTGTTCTCAGTTAAAACATAAAATAAAATAAAACTAAACAAAAAAAAAAAACACAAAACAAACCAAAACCCTCCCAGAAAAACCCCAGAGAACTATGTATTTTCTAAATTGTCTGTTTTCTTTTAGAAAAAGCAATTAGGAAAAAAAAATTAAAATGCAATTAAAATACAAAGCCCAACCCTCCTTCATGTATCTGTGAAGTATTCATCAACTCAAGAATTATATTTCTCAAGTATTGCTTAATATTTACTAAATAAAAAGAAGACCACAATCTAAAAGTTTCTTCTTGATAAGGGGACACATCTGCAGACAAAGATGACTTTTAGAGAAATTACTAGAGGTGTCCCCAACAGTTAGAGCCTCCTAGTAAGAAGTCTTTGCTTTAATGATTTTAAATAAAACACTGGTCTTACTCTAGGAGCTTATGACACAACATTTTCTGCCGGTCTTACAATCTTCTCTACTGCTAGCTTTAAGAGCATTACCTAAGAAAGATTTCACTACATGTAAATGTGCTAAGACATAGATTAAAATTTAATTAACCAGATTAATGTTTTTCAGTGTCATCCATGCAGGGACAGCCTATATAATTGTAGATAAAAATATTTATATAATTTTAAAATTAAATTTCAAATAGTGCAGCAGGAATATAATTCTTTCTAAAAAGGTATTTTATTCTAATCTTAAGGTGACAACATTCAATCCTACCTAGCTGAGAAGTCTTGAAAGGTTTTGACTTGCATAAAAGAAGTCCAATATCTATGTTTGAACTGAAGTTCACTTTTTGGGAAAACATTTAATTCTTGGTGTAAAATTTTCACAGCTGTACAATTTATCAAGACCCTTTGCAAATATTTAACAATTAATTGCCTTCACTTAAAAATTTACTTATGGTCTGAATTTATATAAATTCAATTTCTGTCCAAGGGGCCATATTATCCAAGAATCACAGAACAGCTGAGGTCTGCAGGGACCTCTGGAGTTCACCTACTTCATCCAGTCAGCTATAGCAGGTTGCCCAGGACTGTATCGCATTAGGTTTTGAATATCGCCAAGGATGGCAACTCAGCAACCTCTCTGAGCAACCTGTGCCAGTGTCCAACCCCCATCACAGTAAAAAAAAAGTTGTTTCCATTTGTTTAAATGGAATTTCCCTTATTTCAATTTGTGCCAGTTGATTCTTGTCCTGTCACTGAGCACCACTGTGAAAAGCCTGCCTCCATACTTTACTATCTCCCATTAGGTATGTAGACACATTGATAAGATCCCCCTGAGCTTTTCCTACTCCAGGTTAACTAATCCCAGCTCTCAGCCTCTTCCAGTATGTCAGATGCTCCACTCCCTCAGTCATCTTCCTGGCCTTTTGCTGGACCTGTCCAGTATGTCCGTGTCTCTCTCAAACTGGGGAGCCCAGAACTGGACACAATGCTCCAGTTGTAGTCTCACCAGCGTATTCACATAGTGCATATGTATGTTTTTATACATATATAGCCAGAACAATGATCTTAAGAATGTTTTATCCAGTGGTATTCATAGAGCTTCAACCTAAGCGCTCTCTCTTCTGCATTTATCTAATGCAGTTACAAAAGAGCTTTTGTCTCTGCTACTCTCAACTGCTCAGCTGAGCTGAAAAATTTTGTTGTCTGTTGTTTTTAGATGGCACATTTAAATCTCAATTTCTTCTCTAAGACCCCTTTTTTATATGTTTGAGAGATTAGTTTCTATTATGCATGAATTCTGCTTTGCTGACTGGCTTCAAGAGCTGTATTCTTTGAAGTGAGATTTTTAGCCCTGGATGGGCACAGACGTTGTCTCTACTGTTCTGGCAAAAAGCACAAGCACTAGCAGGTGCTCCATTTGTTTGGTCTTTAAAACAAGAGCCAAGAGGGATCAGCATCTCTAGGATTTTAAAATTACCAAATATTCTAGCTCTTTGGTAATCTGCAGCTCTAGTATGCCCAAAGTTTCAAATCTGCCACCCTTCTGAAAGAGAAAAGAGACTGGATAAAGAATTCGCATGCTTCCAAGGAAATTCTCCGTTTTGCAAACCTATCCTCATTACCACATTTATATAAAAGACTGAGCATTCAGGAGCCATCTGTTCTTCAGTCTGCTCCCTGCATTTTGGTGCCATGGACTTACCAGAGCAGCCATCACCCAACTCCGTCCTGAACATAGGGGTCTTGTACTTACTACTCAGATCTCTGCAACCAGTTACCGCCTCACCTGAACTGCTCTGGCAGTTTGAAATGCAACTAGTTTCTAGGAGTAGAAACCAATACTGTTTCAGAACTCCCTTCTCCAGGGAAGGGAAAGAAAAAAGCCTGACATTAAAGATCTTCCATAATTCAAGTTTTGATTATATATTGCCATGCATCTGTGTCTGAGTGACCTGGATATCACCGTGAGCAAATTCTCAAGAGGAAGCTGAAGCAAGCTTTAGAAATTTCTTTCTTCATATTACCAAAGTACTAGGAGTAAAAGTAAAATTATACCTATTTATTCACTGATGCAGTTTCTACTTTCTGTAAACCCACAGAAGGTGTGGTAGGTTACTATTACTCTCATGAAAGTCCATTCCTCCTGCTAGCTTTTCATTTTCTGACTCACAGAATGTATACTTATGTCCACTCAAATTAAATACCAGAGCAAATCCTCCCTAGTATTGCCATAATTTTCTGATATTTTGGAATATTTTCTCAGGATAGTTTAGACTATCCCAGGCACCACTATTCTTGAATATGTTCAGTTAGAGAATGAATATAGACAACTCTTAGAAATTTTAGAATTCTTTAGAAGAATCTTCTGGTTTTGTTGGTTTTTTTTAATACGGCTATTTTTTGTTTGTTTATGCAATCTAATCTAATTCTTTCCTAAAAGCTATGGCAGCCACGGAACAGACAAACTGAATCTCTCATGATAAATGAATATAAACATATTAAATCCTTTAATAAAAGATTTATTTTTCAATCTCAGTAGAATTGGGAATTTCTAGCATCCCTTGATACTTCTGACAGAGTGGCTAGTTCACTTACAGTAGGATCTCGGGGCATTTTACATGCTAGCCACCAAGAGAAGGTCCTCTGGCTGTTTGTACTTTTGTCCATGTTAGATCTCATTAGTCAGACAAAAACATCTCCTGAAGTGAGAAGCCTAGAAACCATAAGACCACTCTAGCTTTCAGTGCACCTTTGGATCCTGTGCTTTAGCACTGCAGCTCTCAGCACCAAGCCAGCTTTCTAACAATATGCTAGAGAGCATCAAAAGGATCCTTCTTTTCCATTAAAGTCACTAACTACTCCTGTTTCTGGGGAGAGAAACTGTGAAACTCTTTACCAGGCTTTGCAATTTACAATGTCTGATACATGGATTTCAGCTGCTGTTTCATGATGTTACCACCTCCCATCGCTCTCTGTCTTTTCAAGGACTTCAATTTGCTTTACTAGGAGAAAAAAATTGTATTGAAGAGACAAAAAAATATTAGTATGTCACCATATAAATATGTGATGAGCCTGCATCTTGAATGCTGCATGCAGCTCTGGTCCGTCCAACTCAGCAAAATCATAAAAAATAATTAAAAAAAAGTAAATAATGCTGATGAATGATGCAGAACTGCTTCCAAACAAGAAACCAACTAAACAGACTAGAATTCCTCAGCATAAACAACAGATGCACAAGACGTGTTTGCCATATGTACACTCACAATACTGTATTTCATTTCTAAACCAGGTTATATAGTATAGCACAGTATATCTTTTTAAAATTATATCTAACAAATTCTACAAGATATTTCCTTGAGGGACTTGAGTGCCACACAGAGTTCTGAAAACATTTCAGAAAACTTGGCGCTTTGTATTTAAAATGCTCACAGTAATAAGAACATACCATTTAATGAGCACTTATTCACATAAACTATTATTTTGTCATAGAATCAATTCATGTAATTTAATATTAATTTCAGTTTACTACAGGTCTTATAGAATTTCTTAGTTTTCTAACATCTTTCTATTCTCACCAGTTCATCTTTCTAATGAAGTCACTTAGAATTTCTTTGTAAAAGGTTTAAATTAAGAAAATCAGCTTTTGTCCTGGCTCGGTATACAAACAGTGTTATAGTGAGAGCTGAGAACTCACTGAATATTAATGAAACTTTTCATAATCTACTGTGATCTCCTTTAGAAAAAAAAAAAATGACCTTTAGATGAATACAATCCTTAGATTGTTTTATTTTACGTTTCCATGAATGTGTATATTACTTTGCATCAAAGTATTTCTGAAAATTAAAGGGTATTTACTGAGGAAGATATGAGTAGCCTGGAGGTAAAAACATACAATGAATTAGTAAGAGTAGTTTGTGAACTGATCTAGTTTAATGGATTTATCATCTCATCATTTATCATTTTTTCCAAGCTCATTAAGAAAGAATCCAGCAAAGTGCAAATATCTGAAATAATTTTAATGGGCACTGACTAAGCTTAATAGAGATTGTTTTAATTGCTTTGAGATAGGGCTAAGTTATAACTTTACGTGTCTCCCTATTTTGGAGGAATAAAGTGGTAGCTTCACAGAATAACTAAATAAAGCAATCTACATAAATCATCATTACTATATTCAGAAGGAAGGGATTTTCAGCCCAAATATCTTGAAATCAGTGCAGATAGCTGGCCATTTACTAAATACTGTATTACCAGTTTAAAAATACAGCTGCTGACTCAGATAGAACAGGTGGTAATAAACAAACCCATCTGCCATCATACACTGCAGGTAAAATTCACTTATATTTGAGTCTGGGAATTATTACAATCAATAGAAATATTTTTAAAGATTTTTTTTCCCCTTAACACAATATTTAATTTATAAAATGTAACCTTTCATGAGACCAAAAGAGAGGGCAAGTGAACAAGAAGACTATTTGGTGCTGGAAGATCCTGAGTGCACCACATAAATCATCTAACCACAACCTTTGCAGCGGCTAGCTAAGCAAAGACAAGGGCCTGCCAGGAGCAGCTTGGCGGCAGCTTCATTTCATTCTTGAAGATTTCATTCTTGTCATAGACACCTGAAATAAGATTAATCCCTTCTGATTCAGAATCATCACAAATCATCTGTCTTTCCTGCCTAGAAACTCACTACTATGATCCCACTTACTTTTTACTTTTTTTCCCCCCTAAAAAAGAGGTAGCAATGTATAACACAAGACAATTGTAATACTATTTTTAGTCACTGTTTGTTATTTGAACTATATAGAGGCTTGTGATTTTGACAATGAAGTAATGTATTTGCAATATTATAAGCACAAAATATAAATTTTACTATCAAAAGACCCTTTTTCGCCTTCATGGTTACATAGAGACACAGGTATGGACATTTTGTCTAAATTTTCAAACAAAAGTATATATTCCTTTTCTCTGCTTCAGTACCTTTGAGCTATGCGGTGTCGGAAGACTTACTACAGCAAGCTGCTAATGTTGTATGAAATTAAAAATTCCTATTCAATGCATAGACACGCTATTCTGTGCATTCACTATGGCAATATTTGTTCTAAAACTTAACTTAAATATAGTAAAAAAAAAGTGTACGAAGTTTCTCTACGCCACTGTTAAAGGAATCAGAAAGACCAGGGGAAGAGTTCATAAAATCAAGGAGAGCATACTGAAAACCAGACTACCGTCTATATCCTGTATTTCTTATTATCAATCTTATTATCAAGCACAGCTGCTGACCAGGCAACACAAGTGCCTCAAAACAACATTAACTGATGTGGAAATGTATCAACATTTAAAAATATTTGAAAAATCATATTTTACTGTTGACTCATTGGGTGCTGCAGATATCTATTAAATAAGATCCTATAAAACAGATGACCTGATATTGTAACGTGATCCAGATAGGCACTCCTGCAGTAGCTTTCTGTGTCTGGCTGGATAAGTTGCAATACTGAGATTCAAAGATTTTTAAGATACCTTATGCCTTGGTTATGTGTTCATATATGTAACAAAACAAAACAAACAAACCCCAAACCAACAAAAAACCAAAACCACATAGAGCTCAACTTGATGGAAAGCATTATTCCTTACCGCTGGAAGCATCATTAATCATAGAATAGTTTGGGTTGGAAGGGACCTGTAAAGGTCATCTAGTCCAACCCCCCTGCCGTGGGCAGGGACATCTTCCACTAGATCAGGTTGCTCAGAGCCCCGTCCAACCTGACCTCGAATGTTTCCAGGGATGGGGCATCCACCACCTCTCTGGGCAACCTGGGCCAGTGCTTCACCACCCTCAGCGTAAAAAATTTCTTCCTTAGATCTAGTCTAAATCTACCCCCCTTTAGTTTAAAGCCATTCCCCCTTGTCCTGTCGCAACAGGCCCTGCTAAAAAGTCTGCCCCCATCTTTCCTATAAGTGCCCTTTAAGCACTGATAGGCTGCAAGGAGGTCTCCCCAAAGCCTTCTCTTCTCCAGGCTGAACAACCCCAACTCTCTCAGCCTTTCCTCACAGGAGAGATGTTCCATCCCTCTGATCATTTTTGTGGCCCTCCTCTGGACCCACTCCAACAGGTCCATGTCTGTCTTGTGCTGAGGGCTCCAGAGCTGGACGCAGTACTCCAGGTGGGGTCTCACCAGAGCGGAGTAGAGGGGCAGAATCCCCTCCCTCGCCCTGCTGGCCGCGCTGCTTTTGAGGCAGCCCAGGATACGATTGGCTTTCTGGGCTGCGAGCGCCCATTGCTGGCTCATGTCCTGCTTTTCATCCACCAGTACCCCCAAGTCCTTCTGGGCAGGGCTGCTCTCAATCCCTTCATCCCCCAGCCTGTATTGATACTGGGGGTTGCCCTGACCCAGGTGCAGGACCTTGCACTTGGCCTTGTTGAACCTCATGGCTTCACACGAGCCACTTCTCGAGCTTGTCCAGGTCCCTCTGGATGGCATCCTGTCCCTCTGGCATGTCGACCACACCATTCAGCTTGGTGTCATCTGCAAACTTGCGGGGGGTGCACTCGATCCCACTGTCTAGGTCACTGATGAAGATATTAAAGAGTAGCAGTCCCAATACAGACCCCTGCGGGATGCCACTTGTCACCAATCTCCATCTGGACATTGAGCTGTTGACCACTACCCTCTGGATGCGACCATCTAACCAATTCCTCACCCACCGGACAGTCCACCCATCAAATCCATATCTCTCCAGTTTAGAGAGAAGGATGTTGTGGGGGACCGTGTCAAAGGCCTTACAGAGGTCCAGACAGGCAACATCTGTAGCCCTTCCCGTGTTCACTGATGTGGTCACTCCATCATAGAAGGCCACTAGGTTGGCCAGGCAGGACTTGCCCTTGGTGAAGCCATGCTGGCTGTCTCAAGTCACCTCCCTGTCCTCCATGTGCCTTAGCATAGCTTCTAGGAGGATCTGTTCCATGATCTTCCCAGGCACAGAGGTGAGACTGACTGGCCTGTAGTTCCCCGGGTCTTCCTTTTTTCCCTTTTAAAAATGGGGGTTATGTTTCCCCTTTTCCAGTCAGTGGGAACTTCACCAGACTGCTACGACTTCTCAAATACGATGGATAGTGGCTTAGCAACTTCATCTGACAGTTCCTTCAGGACCCGTGGATGGATCTCATTGGGTCCTGTGGACTTGTGCACCTTCAGGTGCCTTAGATGGTCTCGAACCTGATGTTCTCCCACAGTGGGCGGCTCTTCATTCTCCCAGTCCCCGCCTCTGCCTTCTGTGGCTTGGGCGGTGAGGCTTGAGCACTTGCCGGTGAAGACCGAGGCAAAAAAGTCACCTTTGAGTACCTCCGCCTTCTCCGTATCCCAGGTAACCAGGTCTCCCGTTACGTTCCAGAGAGGGCCCACATTTTCCCTCGTCTTCCTTTTATCCCCGACGTACCTATAGAATCTTTTCTTGTTACCCTTGACGTCCCTGGCCAGGTTTAATTCTGTTGGGGCTTTAGCTTTCCTAACCTGATCCCTGGCTGCTTGGACAATTTCTCTGTGTTCCTCCCAGGCTCCCTGTCCTTGCTTCCACCCTCTGTAGGCTTCCTTTTTGGGTTTGAGTTTGTCCAGGAGCTCCTTGTTCATCCATGCAGGCCTCCTGGTGTTTTTGCCCGACTTCCTCTTTGTTGGGATGCATCGCTCCTGAGCTTGGAGGAGGTGATCCTTGAACATTACCCAGCTTTCTTGGGCCCCTCTTCCCTCCAGGGCTTTGTCCCATGGCACTCTACCAAGCAGATCCCTGAAGAGGCCAAAGCCTGTGCTCCTGAAGTCCAGGGTAGTGAGCTCGCTGTGCGCCCTTCTTGGTGCCCTAAGGATCTTGAACTCCACCGTTTCGTGGTCACTGCAGCCCAGGCTGCCCTTGAGCTTCACATTCCCCACCAGCCCCTCCTTGTTGCTGAGAACAAGGTCCAGCATAGCACCTCTCCTCATTGGCTCCTCTACCACTCAGAGAAGGAAGTTATCATCAATGCATTCCAGGAACCTCCTGGATTGCTTATGCCCTGCTGTGTTGTCCCTCCAACAGATGTCGGGGTGGTTGAAGTCCCCCATGAGGACCAGGGCTTGTGAGCGTGAGGCTGCTCTTATCTGTCTATAGAGGGCCTCATCTGCTTGGTCTTCCTGGTCAGGTGGCCTGTAGCAGACCCCCACCATAATGTCACCTGTCCCTGCCTTCCCTTTAATTCTGACCCATAAGCTGTTGGTCGGCTCCTCATCCATCCCCAGGCAGAGCTGCATGCACTTCAGCTGGTCATTGACATAGAGGGTGACACCACCTCCTCATCTCCCCTGCCTGTCCTTCTTAAAGAGCCTGTATCCCTCCATCCCAACACTCCAATCGCAGGAGCCATCCCACCACGTCTCCGTGATGCCAATAAGGTTGTAGCCCTGCAGGCGTGCACACATCTCTAACTCCTCTTGTTTATTCCCCATGCTACGTGCATTTGCATAGAAGCATTTGAGTTGGGCCGCTGATGAAGCTGACTTACTGGCTGGAGTTTTTTTGTGCTGCTCTTTGGGTGCTCTCCTGCTGACCTGTGTTCCTTCTTCAGGCTCTAGGCATCTGTTGCCTAGATGCCATCTAGGCCCTGGCATCAAACTGGTAGGAGTGGGATGGATTGAGGTTCCCCTCCACCGGCATCTCTACTTTAAAGCCCTCTTCACCAGCTTGGCAAGCCTATGACCCAAGATGCTCTTCCCCTTCTCTGACAGATGGACCCCGTCAGCGCCCAGTAGACCACGTTTTTCAAAGCAAGTCCCATGGTCTAAGTAGCCGAACCCCTGGCTGCGGCACCAGTCCCGTAACCATTTGTTGACTTGCCAGATTCGACTGGCCCTTTCAAACCCCTTCCCTTTGACCGGCAGGATTGATGAAAAAACTACCTGCGCTCCTGAGTCCCTTACCGGGGCTCCCAGGGCTCTGTAGTCCTTCTTGGTAGTCCTCAGACTGCTCCTGGCTGTGTCACTGGTGCCCACGTGAAACAGCAGCAGTGGACAATAGTCAGTGGACTGTACAAGGCTTGGTAGCCTCTCGGTGACATCCCTGATGCGAGCCCCCGGTAAGCAGCACACCTCTCTAGAGAGTGCCTCCGATCGGCAAATGGGTGCCTCCGTACCTCTCAGAAGAAGAGCGGTACATTAGCGTACCTGGATGATATTTTTTCAAGCCCAAAGATTTAATCCACCAGAACATGAGTTTAGTACAATCAGACAGATTTTACAGTGAACATGCTTAAACTGGCACCAAATCTTAAATAACTTTAAATTTCTTCAGTAATTAATGACCTCAATCATACCAAATGTTTTTGTTATACTACACAAGTCCTTCACATAATTATAAAAATGCACTTAGGAAAATGCATACAACTACTTCAGAAAAATTCCTTGGTGTTCCAGTGCCTCTCTGACATAAGAGTAACTTTATATGAAAGCTTTACAAATTTAAATATTTAATTTAACGCTATTAAACATTTTCCAGCATCCGACCAGCTATTTCTTCCTTCATCTCACAAGTGCTTTTTTTCTTGAAATCTGACCCTGGACACTAATCGATTGTACATATGGAGCTGCCTTGCGCAGGATTCCTTACTCTCCTGTTTCTTTTATCATCTATCGGATTCAACCTTTCTACCCAATCCTTCAGACATGGCTGAGAATGTCCCACATGAATATTAAAGAAACCGCAAGATCTGACTGCAGTAGCCCAACAAGTACTATTATGTCAGATTATTAGTAAAGGAACTGTACATGGCACAGGACATAGAACTTCAGACATACCATAGAATAGACCAGGCATATTAATGATGTCACCTAGACACCAATTTTATGAAAAATTGATAGTTTGAAAATTCAAAGAATACTAAGTTATTTATCATGTCCCCTAATTTAAGAAAATATCATAATTCAATTCTAGGCAAATTTAGCCTTTTCCAAAATACTTTATGTTACTAGCAAATAGTTACTAATTAACATTAAGAGCTCTATGGTCTTGCTTGTTATTATTATGCCATGTTCTTTTTTGTCACTCGCAAGCCAGAACTCAGGAGCCGGAGCTTTCCAAGCGATACGTAGAGGGTCTGTCATCTCTCATCCTAACTACATGTCCCACCCTCTGACAATGGTGACATTTCACTGCAGTTAGCAGATTTACATCTTCCCACAATCCTCTGTCAGACATTCCTTCCTCATATCATGCCCTCCCACCGCCTTTCCATTGCCCCAGTACTTTATTTTCAAAAGTGTTTTCCAAAATTGCTTCCTTTTTAGCAACAGTCCATGCCTAAAAAATATAATGTTTCTAGATATATAAAGAACAGTTGTCATCTTTAACTGTTCAAATCTAGATATCACCTGTAGAAGTCAAGTATTCTTTTTAATTTCCTCCTGTTAATTCTGAGAGAAATATTTTAGTTATTTAAACTCAATAAGCTGCTGACTGTTAGACCGAGTCAAGACCTTTCCGTTATTTTAGCATCTGCTTTGTCTCAGCTAATACCAAAACGCATTTTTCCTCCGGTTTCCTCTCCAATGATCCTTTGTACAATATCTCAGTCTCTTCCATGAAAGCCAACTCACCAACAAAGCTTACTGAAAGGAATACTAATATCAACGAAAGAAACACAACATAAAAACGTAAAAACTTTCTGTACGATCTATGGGTTTTAAGGAGATTTCCACTTAGTTGAAATTCAGTTGATACACAAAGCAAGCTGAATGAATCCCTAAATAAGTGAAGACAAGAAAATAACGTACAAATAGAAGGTATGGAATTATTACTGTGTTCTCAAAAAAGTAATAGCATTCATCAGACTCATTTTAGTCCTCTGGAGAAGCATTGGTATGGATAGTAGATAAAAATGAACTTGATAAAGGAAATGAATAGAATCTTTGGGAAATAACCACAGCCTTTCAGGGCTATGCATTTTGAACACAGGGGGATGAAAATGACATGCCTGACCTTAAATGTAACACTTTTCTTTATAGATTGGGTTGTTTATGTTAGAATTGTCAATCAAATATGGCATGAATATATTTCAGCAGCTGTGAAATTTGATCAAAACTTAATGTAGTCTTTCTTAAAGTCTGAATACATTTAGACGGTCCACTACCTGTGAAATTGTGATTTTGCTTGTTAATTGTTCGTTATTTTTATTGTTAGGGAAACCTATTCTTGCTTTGCTTTTAACTGAAGGGCAGTTACAACAGCCCTTTGATATGAACACTTTCATATCATAAGGCAATTTTTAAGGTTCCTTTTACAGTAAGGATCCTGACTGCATGCACTGATAAACTTTATGCTTAATACTCTGGAAAAAAAAAATCTTAAAATACTTGCATTATACGTTATGAGAAACTAATGCTTTGCAACTTTGAAAATCCAATTCTGCTTAACTGGACTTCTTCCTCATGCAGCTTAAAAACCTGGGTTGTCTATCAAAAAATGAGAGAAAGGCTGAATTATTTTGTCAATATGAATGATAAAGGTCTACCAAACAGTCATCTAGCAGGACAGTTACTAATTATTATTACTTTTATATAGAAAATGATTCACTGCTCTGAAAATACTTATTTAGCAACCGCTCTTTAAATATTAGGTAAATTGTCTAAACGTCAGAAAGACATGATTTTTATTCATTTGCCGTAGCTTAGAAAAATTAAGTTATAACAAAGATAATTCTATCTCTTTGCAGCAATAAGAAAGCTCTAGGGTTTTGAGTCCTGATTTTCAGCTTTCCTCCAATCCCTAAAAAGAACAGTTTCAAAGGTGCAAATAGAAGTGAAGGCATTTTATGATGAATTGCGTTTCATGATTCTGATCTCAGCTAGACAGGTCTGTCTAATTGTGTCCATAT
Organism: Aptenodytes patagonicus; assembly: GCF_965638725.1. Taxonomy (NCBI): domain Eukaryota; kingdom Metazoa; phylum Chordata; class Aves; order Sphenisciformes; family Spheniscidae; genus Aptenodytes; species Aptenodytes patagonicus. The sequence goes on from NC_134957.1 coordinate 19,411,841, forward strand.
TTCAGATGCAGTATTTTTATGACTAAATGACATCAATTGCACTCATATTATCTGCAGTTCCAGATGAGGAAGACTGGATTTAAAATTCTTTTGCTACTTATACCTCTTTAAAGTAATTTCAATAATTATTATATTCTTTTTATCATAGCCTTCAGGGTGTACAGAAAAAAAGATATCCAATCATTCTTTCATAGAAGATTTTTAATAGCAGCATGCAGTTATTTTACTGTATTTATAGAGAGAATGTTACAGTTGGCTGAAAGAAATATAATATATGGTGTGCATATTAGGTGATATGCACGCACCATATCTACATATGTAACCAAATTTGTTTGAAGCTGCATAACCTGTTTTCCCTCCCTCCTGAAGTCAGCAGTTTGAGAGGCTGCATTTCTTTATTCCTCACAATTAAACAAAACTGTTGAAATCTTAATTTTAATTCCAATATTCTCACCTAAATTAGAGATGTTCCGTGTTTTTTAAAGTTGTTAGTACAACATACAGCCTACTCCTCAAATTACAGATAAATTGTATGTCTGCAATACTCCACCATTTTGGTCTCAAAAATCTAATTTTTCTGTCTGTCTTTATAATTTTTAAGATGTTAGAGCATTTTTAGAAATATTACATATAAGGCTATGCAACCTTCCAGAACTAGTGTTGAAAATTATCTTTACTTCCCAGGAAGCAATTTTCTCTGTGCTTAGAAAAAAAGTGGAAATATTCCCAAAACTCCATTTTAGAGTTAATTGTATCCTTTCTTCTATCCTTTCAGAAGATCACAAGTGTTTTTAGGAGCAGTCAGCTATTTGGCCAATATTGTAATACAGAGAGAAGACTTAGACTACTATGCCATTTCATGACTGATACTTTAACCTGTACCAGGATTTCAGCATAAAGAGTTATAAATTTTGGCCTCTGATTTCAACAATTTGTGTCTCACTGAATACAATGGATTGCACTGCTTTTTCTTCAGGGTTATTTGGAGACCTGTTCCTATACAAGATCTCGTTTTCAATTGCTCGTAGCAGCATTGAATCTCAGCGCTGCACACCGGTGCTTTCCAGGCACCAGGACACTTTGGAAGATGTGTGGACAGCAAGGCCAAAACGAGGGGACGGCGTACTGCCTGCGGAGCCCGGGGCTGGGCTGGACCCAGGCATTACTTGTCTGACTATTTCTCTGCTATCAGTAGACACCTAAAATTCACGGCCAAGGCTTTAACCCTTTTCGCTACCACAGGTCCATGTAAAACATATTTTACTGCTTTGTTAATGGTTACCTGAGCAGTTACAGCAGCAGAGATGTGGGGTGATTTAAAGACTCTTGCCACGCCAGAGCGCCTCGAGATGCGACGCGCTGCACTGGGTGCCCGTGCCCAGGCGCTGGCAGCGGGGTTGCAGGGTCCCCTCTGAGGAGAGCTGAGGGGCTGCCCCCCCAGTTCCAGCCGGTTCCAGCGGCCCCACTGCAGGGCACAGCTGAGCCCCTCAGCGGGGCTGGTGGTGCCTTTGGCAAAGTGTATTTAGGAAAGAGCAAAACGCTGCTGGGCAATGAGGAGTGAGGGGAAAAGCGTGAGAAACAGCCCTGCGACACCGAGGGCTGGGCAGGAAGAGGAGGCAGCGCTCCAGAGAGGGTAGAGAAGTTTGGAATGAAAGGGGAGGGGGGGGGCGGGTAGGAAGGTGTTTTCAGTTTTTGTCTTTGTTTCTAACCAGCCAAATTTATTTTAATAAGCAATAAATTAAATTAACTTTCCTCAAGTCGAATCTGTTTTGCCCATGATGGTAACTGGTAAGCAATCTCCCTGTCTTTATCTCAACACACTAGCTTTTTCATCTTAATTTCTTCCCCTGTCCTTTTGAGGAGGGAAAGTGAGCGAGCGGCTGGGTGGGCGTCTGGCAGCTGGCCACTGTTAACCCACCACACACACACAACTGTTTCCTGGTTTCACAGCTGTTTTCTTGAAGTCTAGGAAATGACTAAAGGTTGTGCTAGAGAAATAACGTGATCATAAACTGCAGCTGAACCGGGAACCCTTAAATCTAAAATAACTCAAACCAACCACTGGTTAAGGTAGTGGATCAGCTGTAACTGCTTGAAGACAGTGACATACTAAAGGTTTTACGTAGTGGCCTGTTCACTAGCAAAAAATATCAACTCATATTACCTTAGACTGGGTAATATCCAGAAAAATTTAAGACAAATGGAAAAACAAAAAATCAGTTCCTTAAAACTATAACAAAGAACAACAGACCCCAAATCCTTCAGGCATGCTGACCACATTAATTATGGAAAACCAGGTTAGCAAAAAAATTGGAAATATGTTAATTCTCTCAACCCACTAACATGTGTCTAGTCCAGTAACCCGTGTTAAAGTCATTCCTTTAGTAAAAATGAAAGAGCTATACGTAGTTTGAAAAGTTCAAGTGTTATATTGATAAGAAGTCAAATATGCACAATACATTTTCAGATTACCTTCTGTATTAGGAACAGACAAACTGTCTAATGTCAGTAGCTATGCATGTGGCATTCAGCTCTCTAACTCCCTTACTAACGTCCAGCAATAACAGCAACTATTGCCTATCCCCAGCCTATTCCCCTTGAATTATCTATCTCCCCATCAGTAGTCACTGAAGATTTTCTTTTTGTTTGTCTGCCTTGAGTTTCATCCGCCTTAGATGCAGTAGAGAAATTGAGCTAAATCAGGAGGCACATTATTTTTTTAAAACCAGAGACACTAAGCATCCATGTACCGGAATGGTAAACGACCTTATGCAGAACTCCACGGCACTGCACGTGTGTCAAGGCCAACTCAGATGTCACTCGTATGGCACTAGATTGTGCCATGCAAACACAGACTTAACTTGAGTCGATGATATGGGTCTCAAAGCCTGAACCCAAGATGCATGATTATTCACAGTTCCTGCTGAAGTAATAAATGCAGTCACTCACTCAAGCTCTGAAGCTTAAACTGGCAAAACGGGAACCTTAAAACAAACAAACAAAACTCCACCTTTACAACTTTTAAAGTCAGAGATTTATGCACTAATATAGAGGTACGCCCACAGGCAGATAACTGCAGTTTCAAGGCCTTAGTCAGAGAACTCACAAGCATAAAGAATAATTTATAGGTCAAAATGGAGAACTTTAATAGGTTTACTCTTCACAAACACTCCTGTAGTATTTGTTAGCCATGGATCAGGTGGAGTTCTCTAAGCATTCACTGCTCTCATGTTCCAAGTTATTTTTATAAAGCGGAGTCAGACGTGCCTTTTATGAACGCAACACTGTTACAAGGACAAAACCACCAAATATTAGTACCACTTTTAATAGAAATATCATTCATTCAGTCAACAATATATAACAGTTAGGCTATTATACAGATCATAAACATCTTCTTAGTTTAGCAGCTGACAGTGCATTTTAGTGCATTCCCTGTGCTCTCTACTTCCTTTTAATTGTTTAATGAAGGAACATCACAGATTCCACCACTAAAAACTATTTTCTATTTCCCTTAGATCACATAATAACATATGAAAGATGTTAATATTCCTATCCATTAGTCATGACTTGATAGAGGAGGATGAATATGTTATCACACTTAAAATAGAAAGATGGCTCAGGTTGTCAGTGGGAACTTGATTAGTTTGCAAAAGAAACTTGCTCAATTTGTATGCTTATGAGACACAATGTCAAAGTTCTGTAAGATTAAAGACAGATGCCCCATTGGAGTACACAGGCGAAGATAATGTACACATAAATGTACCATCAATCCAGATAGATTCACAGTTTTCAAAGAGCACAATCTAATTCAGGAAGGTCTGAATGCTCTTCAGCAAAGTGTAGTAACAGTTTGAGTGCTTAGTATTACCACCAGAGAGATTTCTCATGTGAGTTTTAGATTGACTGACATCCTGAAATATTCTTTTTACTCTTTGAGCTGAAACAAGCTAAACTTTTCTTATTCTGAATGTGATAAAAGGTACACAAAAGTTATTCTGGATGAGGAAATGTTTGTTCCAAAGGTTGGGAAACAAAATGAAACTGCAATGAAGTATGCTATTTCACATCCACATACTCTCTCTCATTTATTACAGCACTCTAAGATAGCTATAATAATAACTCAAGCAAGGCTTATTATGGACAAACCTCCACTCTTCATCGTGACCTCTGCAGAACCTGCTAAAGTCATGGCTGTGGTGACTTATGCATCAGAAAAAATACTTCTGATTGATTCATTCTGATTAAGCACAGGGACAAACACAGTGGTAATGTGTATCGTGGTAGAAAGTTACACATCAGTGAATGTAATGTCAGATATCGGGCAGTCTTAATCTAAGGCAACCGTGCTAGTATAATTTATGTGCCAAGATGCTGGAAGAAAGTGCTTTATTTGAAGTAGAAATATGCGATATTAATATATACTTTAAGTTGTTCTTCTTCCTAAACCCAGTTGCCCTGGCATGTAAATAAACACCAGCCCAGGCTTCTCATGTTTCTGTTAATTCAGAAGTGATCTGGACAAATCAATAAGCCCTGCATCAGCAAGTGAGAATAAGTCCAAGCAAGTGTAAGCTTGTCAAGTAAAAAGTGTTGAAGGAAAAGTGCAAGTTACAACCAATTTCTCTTGAATCACCTTTGAAATTCGTCTTTAATATCCTGAACTGAGTAAGGGCAGACAAGGTTCATAAAACATGGTAGTATTAAGTACCCAACAGGGAAAGTAAACACCTAGAAATTTCTTTGCATATCTCAGTGAACCTTCTTTTATTCTAATCAACTAGTTGGACTGTATGTACTTGCAGCCAATTTATACTCCTTCCCAATTCAGTGAAACCTTTGGAAAATACACTAGCAACACAACTAAAATACAGTAGGGATGTTTAAGAACAAATTAAGTAAATCACAATCAATTACCTTCTTACTCCTGGAATGCATGTCAATTTCTAGAAACAATTGCTCTAGTTTAATTACTAATAGTTTAGATTTTATGAATTCTCAATATTATGCTTCCAACAAACTCTTCCAATGTTTTACAGTAATAGAACCCAATTATTTTAAACAATTTTGGGGAAGTGTCAAACTATTCAAGACTGCAACAACTGTTTTGGCTGATTCTTACGTGAATGAAAATAGAGATATTTGGTGGACTACTTATCATTGCCCATAAAAAGAGAATCGCTCCATTCATTTCTCTTAGTTGTACACAGAAAAGGAATCATCTCATCATGTGTGAGATATGTTAATCCTGCACAGCAATACAACAGATTTTGACTTGCTGCACATGTGAAACACACAAGCTGTGATCACGTAAAAATTGCTCTGCCACTATAGTTCGTAAGTTACACATTATACTGTGTAGGTATTGCTCATTAATAAAACTACCACTAACATTCAGACAACACTAGGATAGTCAAGAATTTCTATCGTGGAGGATAATGAGCTTAGAAGTAAGCATTGCTACTCATTTTGGCACCCAGAAGCAGATGGAACTGTCTTGCCATCTCATGAGATATTAGAATATCCACACCCCAAAGCCTGTTAATAACATCTGTTAATCTAACTACAAAGAATGTGCATCTGTAATAAATGAATTTCTAAGTCAACTAGCTTCCAGCACATCTCTTATGACTGTTGATTTGAAAGGCTGACAAATTATTTTTTTCAGAGAAGAAAAAAAACCCAAACAACAGAACACCCCCACCTGCCAGACATTTAAAAGCCTCAACGGATCAAACAGCTATCGTTTTGTTAGGATACAAATTTTCAGCTTGTGCATATATGACACCAAATATAAGGATATGTACAAAAGTCTTCTTAAAATTAATATTCAGACTTCAAGATATTTGGACTCCGTTTAAGAGCCTTGTTACTGATTTCTCTATTTTCTTTTCTAAACTGGCTCTCAGCTGAGTTTTGCAGTTGTTACTAATGATTTGCATGGGTGTGAGAAGATAAATGGGCATGGTTAATTATGCAGTATCTGGTGAGAATAATGTTGTATCTGTATTATCCACATGTATCACTGAGAAAGACAATTTTATACACAAGACTAGGCAATTGATTAAGATGAATCATCAGATCACTGAAGCTCATTTTACCACAGTCATTTCAACAGGCGCTCTCTGACAATTTCAGCACTTTGGGTTAACATGAACCTCTTTCCTCAAGCTGTTTTGAGGGAATAATTCAAGAGCAGAAAGGCTAGATCTTTACTCTCAAATGGATGATGTTACGGGGGGAAATTATCACCACATACTATCTGTAGTGTGTAAGGGTTACCTTTCATTTTACAACATTTCTTTTGGGGCAAAACAATTAAATGTCTCCACGCTAAAGCAGGTAAGACTCTCACCTCCTGGCTAAATACAGTCATACGGTTAAATTAATCTAGGTTTATAGAAGATTCATCAATACAGTGAAAAAAACCTGGCAAACTTGCGCTATTAGATTTACTACATCTGAGCTATTGCAGTGACTTTCATTCTAAATGAATGGTTTAATTGTACTGTCTCCAACACTGCCAACAAGCCTTACAATTCTCTCTTTTTAAAACAAACACTCAAAGGCATTCAGCGGTATTCACTTTGGAAGCTACAAATCCAGGACAGGTGAATTTTTGCCATTGCCCTCATACTTCTGTGTTGTTGACTATTCAGTGTCGACCCCTATGTTTGCCAACAGGGATGAAGAAACAGCCTTTTTTTTTTTTTTTTTTAACAGACTGCTACAATTTGAGAGTGACAGTGACTGCACTTACTACATCTGATGTATGTTTAAAAATGGACCCAACTGGGGGTCCTGAACATCTTCCACAATTACAGCAGGCAGACTTAATAGCATCTTTATTGCCCACAGGACAAAATGTTTGGATTAGATTTTTATTTCTAGATTGAAATTATTTTGCACTCATTGGACATTGAGTTTGCATTAAGAAAAAGCAAGACTGAAGAAGCACATCTTGCATCTGGAGTGGAAGCTTTGTAATGACACTCAGCTCTTGTGGGAATTTGTCCCACAGTCTAGCACTATTCCCAGGGAAGGTCTGTTTGCTGAATAAGTGGGTTTAACTCTTTCTGGAGAACATTCCATGTGCTTCATCCTAGAAATCACTATCACCTAAGTGATATTGGAGTATGCTGAATGCCTAAAAAAGAGCCTGAAAGTTTAGACTTGGTTGTATATCATGGGCACAGCAAGAATTCAACACAGGAAGAAAGTTAAGGGACTTGTTGATGTAACTTGCCTGACCTAGGTATAATGGTGAAATCAACCCAGAGTGACATTCTAAATATCTATAATATGTTTCTGTTTGAAGGAGTTTTCCAAATTTATTTAAAATAAAAAAAAGGACAAGGGAAAAAAGAAGAGAGAGATGCTTAGAAGACCAATATAATAAAAATTAGGCTACATTAAAAACATTTTTGGAAGTGTTAATGCTTTTTATGTAGCAAATTGTATGCAATATTATAAAATCTTACGGTACATGAAGCATGATTTACAATATCCCTTAAAGAGTAATATAAGCAGATGGATGATGTTTTAGTGGCAATCTCTTCTATGTGCATTTCCAATTAAATAAAGAAATGAAACCTTTCCTGTCCTGTGATGTTAGGTTGATATAGATAACTGAACTATGCTGTGACACAACCATTTAATAAAACTTCCTATGAATTGTACTTTTAAAATTTAGGGGAACGCCTCCATCTAATACTTAGGAAGATATCATTCACAATTCAGATAACTAAAGCATAAGAGAGTAAATCATTACTTGGAACATTTTCTCTGAGGTACTTTTGTATAGACGCAAGAGAGAACATAAAGAAAAAACAATATCCAGAGAAAGCATAACGAAATGCCATTTTTCTGTGGACTTAGCCTATGATCAAGCTATGATATCTCTCACAAACCCCAAAGGGTTTTTCAGCACCTGAAGGTCTTCAGGCCATCACATTTCCAAGGTCCCAACATGTTCTGGCTAACTAAATTCTCCCAGAAGACGCCTCCGCTTCTCCTAGTTCTCTGCTGCTCTCTTGGTTGCAATGCTCTCTCTACTGGTGCTCTGCTACTCCTTGACAAGGCAAAACAAAATCCCAAACCCCGGGCATCAGCAGAGGCAACAAGCTGCCAATCACTCTTGAGCCAATTCATCAACACCCAGCATAAATATCCTTTACGATCACATTTGCAGTATGAGTGGGTGACTCAACAGCATCAGCCCAGAAAGTAAGGTCCAGTGCAGAAGCAGGACTTCTGAAAATGAGGCACGGAAACCCAATTAGTGTAGAAGGCTTCTGGTAGTCCAGGCTTTCTCCTTAGAGATAAATGTCTGTTTGGAAGGGAATATGACAGCTTTTTTCTAAGATTTACCCAGTAAGAATACGCCAACCTTTTAAGTTCAAAATTTCTTCATATAAAACTGTTCTGTTCACTTTTTAAAATTATATGGGTAGTTTATGTTTATAGTCATAATAATTTCATTGTCACATTCCCACTACAAGCTCTCTCGGAAATACATATTTATCTATTTCTATATATTAATAGAGATACTATAAATATAGTATAAACATTTCTATATATATAGAATAGCCTATATTTCTATTGTATATTTCTATAAATTATACAGAATATATAACTAAAGATTTATATCTATACACACATGAAAGTTAGTGAAACTGAAAAGCTAATATACTTCATAAACCCAACAGTAGGCAGATTAAACTGACACTTATCTTACCTTTTCTGAAAAAAAGAAAAGAAAAAAGAAAAAAAAACAACAACAAAAACACACACACACACACACACACACACCCCCAAACATTAAAATACAAGCAGAGTAATTTAGTATCTGTAAGGTCTACTGCATGGTGGGGACATCAGTTCACAGTTGCAGATAATCTACTTTGGTAGATAAACTGTCCTTTTGTCATTTGAAATTGATAATTAAATGCTCTTTTTGCTTACTGGCCATGCAGGATGCTGTAACTCTTCTGACACCTTACATACTGACTTTTTAGTGAAGAATCCGGCAAAGACTGCTCTCAGTGCTTCACACAGTACGAGTGAAAAAACTTGTGATTTTGGTTCTGCTACTGGCTTGCTCAGTAAGTTCCCCAAGTAGCATCTTTTTCTTAGTTTCTACACTCAGTTTTGGGGGTTATTTTCTCATTTTATCTCATGAAAATGTCATAAGGTTTAATGAAATAAGAATTGTAAAATGTTTGAAGATTGTTGGATGAAAAACTCTACACAACCATAAACACCACGTGCATAGAAAAGCTGAGTATTGGCATGTGAGACTCCCCTCGTTAGCATCTGCTATGTTGAAGAAAGACCAGCAGTACTCCCACTATTGCTACACTCCTCTCTCGCTTCAAGGATCGTACTTTTTTTCTATACCAGTTGAGAGTTTCATGAGTATTTTTGAGTTCCTCTTTCTTTTCATGTACAATGCAACAATGGTAATACTCTAAAATACTGATAGTCTAAAATAGGGTAAGCATCTCAAAAAGTTCAGGACTCGTTTATAGTCATCTGCTCTGAGATAACATGATTCAGAATTATGTAAATCTAGTGCCTGTGGAGAGACAGATAGCCCTCTAATCCTGCACTGGGGAAAAAAAAACAACAACAACAAAAAAGAAACAAAAAACATTATTGACATTAATGAGATCAGAAGCAAATTCATATGTTGCTCATGATTTGAACATTTGAAGACCAGACTGGTGACAGCTCAGAGAAACCAATGACTTCCTTTCATTTCTCTCTGACATTTCCTATTGAATTACATGTGCTGCTTCATGTTACAAGAAACAGTGGTCACCTAGCCTGATAACGCTTCCTTGTCCTTGCAGATTACACTGATAAATCAGTGTAATCTTTACACAGCCTAAAAAGGAAGACATGAGAACACTAAAATACTTTTTAAATGACATTTTATCCTTTTCTGTAAATATAGTCCTTTGACTACGTATATCCTAAAACATTAAATACATTTGTAGAATCCAAAGTAGTGTTCAGTATAATATTTTTTAACAGAAAAATAAAGGAGAAAAGCAGAACACTACTACTCAAATATTTTGAATTGTCAGACATCACCGAAGATGGAAATATTTTTTCACTCATTTTTTAAAGTATCAGACTATGCTTTTATTTTTTCTTGTATGGCTGATAAAATGCTAAGTGCTGCATCTCATATATCTCTCTGCATTTAGTTACAGAACGGCTGTCAAAGGCTCTATGCAGCTCTGAAAAAGTGATGAAATTCCACTTTTTGAAATGACCATTTGTTGCAAAAGACAATTCAACATCTTCTATCCTTTCCTGTATATGAAAGTCATTGTTGAGATGCCAGATATAAACAGACTTTGCTTTGTACACTAGGTGCTTTTCTCTCATCCTTTCTTCTTCCCTGTGATTCTGCCCACTGAATAAGCACTTTGCTGAAGCAATTCAAGAAGTGCAGTGAAATCAAACATTCTCCTGTCTCTCCACTTCTTTTAAAAATAATGAGGGCTGGCTACAATTCCATCTACTGTGATAAGCCAGCAATTTATTTTTTTTTTTAATATTTTCCTGTGTTACAGCTGATTGCCTTGATTTTGGAGGTTTCAAGTGGGACTTTGAGGAGTAGGGTTGCTTTATTATTCTTTTATTCCTCTAAAAGACAGTTAATGTTAAAATTACGTTTTTTATTTAAAAAAAAAAAAATCTCAGTAGACATTCAGGTAGTGAAAAATGTCATCCTAACAGGCCAGGCCCCATTTGAATGGTTTTTCAGTCCGATAAAAAGGCTCATAATCTCCTGAGATCACATCTGACCCTAGTGTTTTTTCATTCCTTCACAAAAATAAAAAAATCATTCAATAAATAAAAATCATCATTCTGTGGACAAGATAGTGTCAAAACATGGAGAAAAGAGGTAAGTCAAGTCACAATGGTACAGGTAAACAAAAGGTAAAGTCTTCCACTCACCCTGAAAACAGTGGAACTCAAAATAAGTTAGAGAGATGCGCTGCTACACTAACCTTCCACCAAAGAGGACTGAAGACAGCAAGTCACCACTCACACACACAGTTATGTCCTCTAAAATTTTAAAAGCTTAAGCTAAATATCTGCATTGAGAGAACATCACTGTTTAGACTATTCATGGTTCTGATAAAGTTATTTAAAGAGCTTCCCCAGTAGGAAGACATAAAAACATATGACAGCTCCTGATACATTGCTGGCTGTAAAAGAACTTTGATTACAATTCCTGGTATGTTTCCCACATAATGCAATTTGGAAAACTGATACGCAAACTTAACCTAGTACACATTTACATCATTGAATATTTAATGCTAAAAACTAGGAGAGGCAAATCTTAGATAACAAAATTCACATGACATTAAACACTATTAGACAAAAAGTGAATTTTATACCTGATAGTTGTTTTTTTCTAGTTCTGTTACTATAGATATTAAAGGCACACCACTACAACATGAATACATAAAAATTCAGTGTAAGTGAAGTTTAAGATCAGAGTAAACATCGGAAGATTTTTTTTTCCAAAAGTAATTATATTTTAGAAATAAATTTTCTTTTCTTTTCACATTTACTAGAAGATTAGAATGTTCTTGCCTTCTGTGGTTGAGACTTCCCTACCTCCACAAGCAGTTGATATCCATTCTCTTGCTCATTTCTACCTAACTATAGTATGATACGGAGAAGTAAAACTCCCAGAATACATCTTTTGTTTTGGCAGTACAAGCTATGTTTTATGCACATGAAAACTGTATAAAGAGATCTCTTATGGTCATACACTCCTGTGCCCTCAATTAGGCTGCATCCTCTTCCTAAGAGTTAGCCTAGATATCTGCCTACTGGACCCCTTTCATGCTGGGGTATTGGGAACAGAGATGTAGCATCTAAATGCATTTATGCGACAATGCCGCCTCCTCTTGTAAATTCTTTTTTCCAGTACATGTATGCCCAGCCTCTGTGTTTTTCCAAATTTCTTCCTATAGCCCACTTAATTCTTCTTACTTATGACATTCTTACACAATTTCTACTACCACTGAACTTAAAATATATTTGCTAGCTGCATCCTTTTCATATTCCTCATTTTATGTCACACACAAACAATTTTGTTCCCACTAAGTTGAACAGAAAGTTTATTGTTGTTTCAGTAAGATCACCCAGATATTAGGCAAATCTTTTGGAAGACAAATTCTGCTGGTTCTTGTAGACTTTACAGAAATGTACATATTTTATGAATGCATGTAGGTGTAACAACACTTTAGTCTTTTCTAAGTTACATTCTTAACTTTCTGGGATTCATTTTCAGACTATGAAAATTGTTGCATTTACAGCAGTAAATAAACCATGCTGATTTATATAAGCTGATGAACCAGCTTATATCATCTCCTCAGTGGAGTCTTCATCACTGTTGCAAAGATGCTATTACTAATAGACTTTCCCATAAAAGAGTTTTTAGTTTGTTCTGTAAAAAAAAATTAATAATGCTATTATGCTCAGTATGAGAATATAAAACAATCTAATATTCAGCATTTCTTAGCTTCTATATGGAGCTAGATGTTAACATTAACAAAGAAAATGTCTTCCAAAAATATATAAAATGCATCCTACATGTCAGATTTTAGCCAAGACTTAGAAAAGGGAGAATGGATTCATTGTTTTGATTTTTTTTTCCCCCTTGAATTTTTTGGATGCTGGCCAAAACACTGAAAGAGCAACTCTTGGGTCTCTCAGCCATGTTAAAAGTTGTTCAGCATAAATTTCTGGAACTAGGATCAATGTTTGAAACAGCCAACACTGCTAGCAGCACTGTGAATAGGTTGAAAACATGACATTCTGGGTTTTGAAAATATGTTTTTTTACACCAGAGACATGTATATTGTGGTATATTTATATACTCCTGTCTGATGTCATATTGGGATCTCAAAGCAAGACCTACTATGTCTGCATTTTCTAGAGATGAAAAAATGAAATCAAAATGGAAGCATGATGTGGGTGAGTGCAGCCATATTACAAGAAACTCAAAGTTACATTTCAGCTGTTGAGATCGGAAGCGAAGGTACTCATGTTCCGATGCTCAGCTCCACACCGAGGAATAAGCTTCATGTTTAAAAAAAAGAAAACAAAACAAAAAAGCAGTCAGATATATATCTAGGCTAACTCTCAGTACAAGAATATATTTTAAACAGCAAATTTGATGCTATTCTTCATTATACTTATGCCATTTAAACTAAAAAGCCGAAAAAGCAGATCATTCACTCCAGGGTAACCACACTTCACAAGTGAACCTATTATTTTTCAGGAATAATTGTGCTTGCTCTCTTCTGCCCCCTTCACCCCATTCCACTATGTCTCCTATGACCACTCAGTTTGAAAATGCTACATTCTGGTATATTATCTGAGGAACAAAAATACTTTATCTGGGCTTACTGCTTTTATTCAACACCCAGAACAATCTATGTCTATTCCTTTAAGCTCCTTTGGATGTGAAAAAATATGGTTACATAAATCTTTGTAATCCTGAGGGGAGGATAGCATATAAAGGGTTTACTGGCATTAGGATTAAGTCTAGTGTATTACAGCAATCTTTAATCTCCTAAAATCTACCTCACCATTCCAAGCTGTTTTGTGCTAGTAGATGAAGCCTTGGAAATAGGACACAGCTGGCAACAGTGATAGAAAGAGACACTTAAAAAAGAAAAGAAAATACAAAGAAAAGGAAAGAAAAGAAACAATCGGTAAAACTGCTGATGAGCTGATTTAACACAGTGACTTGCACACTAGTTTTTTTATTAATTTAGAAATGACAGAAATTGGAAGAAGTCCTTGTGACAGAAATTAGGAGGAAAGAAAAAAAATCACTGAAGTTTGAAACCGAGGAAGCTGCAAGTGTGGACCAAAACCAGTCTAAAAATATCATACAGGATGTAAGAGTCTCGCTTGGTTTTGAGATTCATTGATCCAAATGAATATAACAAATGTGTCTAACCAAGAAAAAATGACAAACATGCTGAAACAGACTTTCTGTTCTCTTTTGATAAAACTGTATGGAATGAAAACACTGCTGAAGCCATGTATTACTTGAGAGAAAAATGTAGAAAAAGGTTGTTATTATTAGGCATATTTCTACAGAATGCCACAGTTCTACTATCTGGACTTGTGATTTCCCAGTCAAACAGTTTTCCATTGGGCTACGTATGGCATCTGCCGAGTTTAAAGGTTCAAAAGGCCAAAAGCAGTATAGCTCAGCAACTAATGCGCAGGCCTGACTGGGAGAGATACTGGAGCGCTGATTCCTAGCTCTGCAGCCTTGGCTGAATCGTTTCACCTGCATAAGTCTCAGTTTTCTTTGGCACTGCTGTGCATTCAGGAAAGCACATGTACTTACAACAAAATGTTAACATTTGTTTAAGGGCTATTGTGACCAATGGTATTTAAATATGTGATTAAATGATAACCTAATTAGGGCCTTAGATAGTAAATACAGATTACATGCTCATGCTGCATCTGGAAAAGAGAGTTCCCTTGCTCCTCTTCTGTGGCCAAAATCCTTAGCACTGGAGCATCACACACTGAAACAAAAAATAATGAAGTAAATTCTTCCCCTTCTGCTCTGAAGTGGTACTTAAATTTTGAACCCGAAACCACTGTTTTGAAAAGTTATAAGTCTGAGCACAATAAATTGTTAGACATCAGCACAAACTTCTGTATCTGACAGTGTCCCAGGTAATGTGATTTATTTTTTTTAGTTTTCCTTTTTTAAAAAAAAAAAAGGAAATGCATACTTTTCCACATTTGGGATTGTTCCATCTGCCTTTGTCAAGCTTTAAATATACTAGAGCTTGTTAAGAGCTAAATATGAGCCGTAATACACAGAATTATGTTTATCTGATAAAGTTATGCAAATAATTCTGCACTTAACTGATACTCATCAGTATTTCAACTGTTAGGTAAGTTAAGTTTTAAGCATTTCCAGCACTGAAGAGAAATATTAGCAGAAATCAATCATGGTACTGCAGAATCTAGAAGATAGTAAAATAATAGCATTTCTTTCTTGTTTAGTAGTTTGTATTTCCAAAGCACGACACAATCGTGAACAAATTAATCTAAGGCTTACACTGAATTTTACCGATAAGGACATTAAAAGCCTTTAGCAAATGTTTAATTGAAATAACTGCCGCACATTAATTCCAAGAAACTTGTTTTAGTGTCATAGAGATTTAGCAAACACCAAATGAGAATGAACTCAATATGCCCCAGTGCAGAGAATCCTGTGTGTGCTTTTCTTGAGAATCAGCTAGCAAGAAACTGCTTTGAAATGACATCTTAACAGCAAATGAGGGGCACATCAAGAATAGAAAGAACCTAATGATACGCTATCCCATGGAGCATGAGCAGAAACCATAGTCTTTAAGGCTGTCTTTTAGCTGATATCACAGTTTTCCATGGAGAAAAAATTTTCACTTTGTCCTTTCAGTAGTTCTGAATTTGACTCCCACATCCAAAGGTTTCCCCTTTCTAAAGCAAGAGTAACTGTCACCTATTTTTCCCCTCCAGGATAGTAAGTTAATTCTAATAACTCAGTAAAACCTGGCAGAGGATGCACTGTGTTGAACACAAAGGTTTTCTCAGAAAACTATGTTTCAAGGAAAAACACCGCTGCTTCCTCTTCTGCATTCTGCTGTCAGGAATCGGAATCCTTCCGGTTCCCCACTAAACACCACTGTCATAAAAGAAATGTTTATTTTGATCTTCTGTTCTTCTTGCGCATTCATTTTTGAACAAAGCGTCTGGCACTTAACCAATTCATCTTTTTCCCCAGTAAAGGTCATACATAAGAAAAAGGGTGTGATTCTTCACATCCAATTACCCACATCTCAAGTCATTTTTATATTGGAAGATTTTTGGCTCATCTCAACCATTAGGACACTCCTTTTCCCAGCACAGTACAAAACTGATGTGTTTCTGAAATCAGTATCACTATGGGTATGTCAATAGAAAAGACGGGAAGGAAAAAAAAAATTAAATATACCAAGAAAAATGGCCATTAAAATTTCCCTGTAACACACATATTCCATTTGGATCATGTATGGGCATAGGGTTTGCAGCCCAACTGTATGGCTACCCAGCCTGAAGCATGGCACCTGGTTGCATTATAACGGATGACTTTTTAAGAGATCATAGAGTCACAGAATACCAGGTTGGAAGGGACCTCAAGGATCGTCTGGTCCAACCTTTCTTGGCAGAAGCACGGTCTAGACAAGACGGCCCGGTACCCTGTCCAGCCGAATCTTAAAAGCGTCCAACGCTGGGGAATCCACCACTTCCCCGGGGAGATTATTCCAATGGCTGATTGTTCTCACCGTGGAAAATTTTCCTCTTGTGTCCACTCGGAATCTCCCCAGGAGTAACTTGTACCCATTACCCCCCATCTTTTCCATGTGACTCCTTGTAAAAAGGGAGTCTCCATCTTCCGTGTAGCCACCCTTTAAATACTGGAACATGGTGATAAGGTCTCCCCTAAGCCACCTTTTCTCAAGGCTGAGCAAACCCAGTTCTCTCAGCCTTTCCTCATATGGCCGGCTTCCCAGTCCTTTGATCATCTTTGTGGCCTTTCTCTGGACCCTCTCCAGCCTGTCCACATCTTTTTTGCATAGCAGGGACCAAAACTGAACACAGTATTCCAGGTGTGGCCTGACAAGCGCTGAGTAGAGTGGGATAATGACTTCTTTATCTCTGCTGGTGATGCCCTTGTTGATGCAACCTTGTTGATGCAATCCTGTTGGCTTTCTTTGCCGCAGCAGCACACTGTTCACTCATACTGAGCTTGTTGTCCACCAGGACCCCCAGGTCCCTTTCCACAGAGCTGCTCCCCAGCCGGGTAGATCCCAGCCTGTGCTGCACTCCTGGATTATGTTTTCCCAGGTGCAAGACCTTACACTTGTCCTTGTTGAACTTCATAAGGTTCTTGTTAGCCCACTCTTCCATCCTATCCAGGTCTTCCTGAAGGGTGGCTCTCCCAAAGTGTCTACTTCCCCACTCGGTTTGGTATCATTAGCAAACTTCATCAGGGTACATTTGATCCCATCTTCCAGATCACTTATGAAGATATTAAACAGTATTGGGCCCAGTATCGATCCCTGGGGGGCCCCACTTGTGACAGGTTCCCATTCTGAAAAGGGGCTATTTACCACCACCCTCTGGGTGCGGCCTGTCAGCCAGTTCCCCACCGCTGAACTGGGGTTCCCCACCCACTGCATGGACCACTATGTCTAGACCGTAACACATCACTTTCTCTAGGAGGAGACTGTGGGAAACCGTATCAAAAGCCTTGGAGAAATCCAGGTAGACAATGTCCACCGCTTGCCCCACATCAACTGAGCAGGTTACTTCGTCGTAGAAGGCAATCAGGTTTGTCAAGCACAATTTGCCCTTGGTGAATCCGTGCTGGCTTTTCCCAGTCACCTGCTCCATTTGACTTGTGATAGCCCCCGGGAGGATTTGTTCCGTAACTTTCCCAGGGACTGAAGTAAGACTGATGGGCTTATAATTTCCTGGATCCTCCTTTAAGCCCTTCTTGTAGATGGGAGTGACGTTAGCCTTCTTTCAGTCTTCTGGGACATCCCCCGATTTCCATGACTACTCAAAGATTATGGAGAGCGGCCTCGCAACAACGTCAGCCAGCTCTCTTAACGCCCTCAGGTGGATAACATCAGGGCCCATCGATTTGTGGGGTTCAAGCTCCTGTAATAGTTCACATACCAACTCTTCTTTCATTGACAGTGGGTGTCTCTTAACTGTGATGGCCTATGACCTTTGGCTTCCTCTGCAAGACAAGGTTAGGTCTCAGAAGTGCATAGCTCCGTTGCTGTGTTTTAGACTACTTGCTTACCCAGTTTTGGGGGACAGTCAGAAATAGAGGATCTGGGAAATTTTGAGAGGGGAAGAAAAGGGAAGGCAGATGGCAGAGTAATGGGTAGGGAGTGGAGAGCAGGAGAGTGATTGACCACTTTTATGGAAAGAGGGTAGGATGGAAGACTATTATATTACCAGTGGAGGACGTCCTGCTGTTGTAAACTTGAAGTGCTTTTGAGATCCACCCATCTAAGTTTAGCCTACCTGAGCAATATTTTTCTGAATCTTTACCACATCCTCTAAACTATGTTTTTGCCTATCTCTCTTCAGGGTAACATCTTCACTTTCATATTAAAAAAAAAAAAAAAAATATTTCAACAAGGGATTTTTATATATGTAGGTAACATACTGAATTTCAATCTAACATCAATTCTCCTTGAATAAATGTACAGAAACAATGACTATGCTAAGAAGAGAAATAAAAAGTGAAACTGCTTAGACAGTAAGTATGTGGTAGTCCATAAAGAAATAAAGCTAGATGTGGACTAGCTTATTCCAATATACCTACCTTTAATATTTGATAATTTTTTGTTATAAATTAATTTGATGAGTGTCATTTTACTCATTTACTAAATAAAGCTATACACGCTATGCATATCAGTCTGTGCTCAGACAATCTATCAACGAAAATATAGACATACAGCCAAATGTACTCACTTAAGGGCTTACAGGAAAAAGAAAAAAAGTATACAGTGGTCAGTTAGAGTCTGCAGGCCATCCTAAGTCCTTTCCAATTTCCGCAAAATCAGAACATACGTACTTACTCTCATGACCTCGCAAAATAAAAATGATACCTAACATAACAGCAGAACTTACTAGGCAGATATGAAGTGGATTAATTCCTCTCAGTAGATATACAAATGCAAATGTTTGCCTTAGTTCTAGACACATGAACATTTAAGTTACACTGCCTTGCATTATATTAATAATTTCTATCCTAAATGAAGTCAGAGAAAGTATTTGTCACCAACTCCAATGGGACTCCAATTTCTTTAATATATTTAGCATCTATGAAATTGAGTTCTTAAATCCATAATGAGTAATTTTATTTTCAACATTTTTATGAAAGGGGAAAAAGGAAAAAAACTCATCATGTGTATGCATATTCATAAAACACTACCACAAGAGAATTAAAACTGCATAAATTGTGAACAAATGTTGAATTGTGGGGTGGGGTTAAAGCAACTTCACATTAGTGAAATATCCTATGGTGGCTTTCATTATTGATTCTCTGTCAACATCATGTTAGTTCTTTTTTAAATTAGTTCTATGGCTTGAACTTGAAAAGATCGTGAGGCAGAGTCCACAGTTTCATTCTAATTGCTGTTTTTCCTGGTGGACTGCACCACGCCAACCTGTCACTCATCAAGATGATTTGTCTGTGAACAGACTTAATTAAACACCTCAAATCCAATTTCTTTGATCCTTTCACTATGAAAAAAACCACACACACTACATCAGCTATGAAGAGTTTTCTAAAGAAAACACTCCTTAACATACTCATTGGCAGTATTCTCTACTGTTGAAGAAACGGAAAATTCAAAACCAAGAAGATTAATTAGGAAGGGAAAATAAAATAGTTCTAGAGACAACAAAGAATTTTTTAACTCCTAAATATTCAGTAGAAGATTAAAGAATGGTTCACAGCACCTACACATCTCTTCCTTTTTTTTCCTCTCCTTCAAATAAAATCTTCAATACGCAGTGCAGGCTTGACTTGAATATAAATTTTAAGTTATCTTCCTTTAGATTTAAACAGGTAATAGCATTATTTTTTGTGAAAGAGGTAAGCATTTTCAGCATCCTTTTTCATGACTTAAATATCTGGCACATTGGTAGAAATGGTTAAAGTGAAAACACTCAAAATATAAATGTGCAGTTTCATGAGAATGATTCACAAGGTGTTTTTGCTTTCTATTCTTAACAAATATTCTTGCAATTTAAACTTGATTTATTAAATTGTTTTCAAATGGCATTCATTCATGTCTAGTCTTATAATTGCATTTGCAAAGTCTTTTGCATTTTAAAGAAGATCAAATCTCACAGCTTTGTAACACAGATTATTCTGCATTTGATGGGTATTCACTGCACCACCACCAAGTACAGTCTTCAATGTAGATTGCTGAGAGTTATAATTTCAAAGCATTTCTTGAAAATTAATTTATTAATAATGAATATCTCCTACACTGGGAAATAAGTTATTTGTATTTTAGAAAATGCTGTTTCTGTAAGTGCTTTTATGAAAGAAGATTATTGGTTATAGTTGGTTTTATTATTGCAAGGTCTTTAATGACTGGTGAGCTAATTCTCTCTTTTTGCTCAGTTATGTATTTTCCAGAGTTTTATGGTTGCACAAAGAAGACCTGGCCTCTGCAGCCACGTCAAGAGAAGTTCCTACGTAACAGATACTCAACTGGCTAAGCAGTATTTTACTACTTTAAGTAAGGCTGCACTAACATGCACTAAATAAATATTCAGCCCAACCTCTAAATTTGGACTGTACTATGAAAACATCTGTGGATTCATACCCTTCCCAAGAATAGCGATAAATAATTTTGCTTAGCTTGTTATTTTATTGTTTCATGCGCTTGGAGTTTGGGAATACAAAGTTTATATCATAAGGACATTTAAAGAAGAAATGCACTGAGGCTTCAGAATTACTCTGAGCTTCTAAAGTAGTGTTCAAATATTGCCACAATGGGTTCTGTCATTGGAATTTAGATCCTTCATGTTGCAAAAAACCTAAAGGCTTATTTTCATGTTTGGTGCAGCAAATAATGTAAGCTACCTTAAAATACAAATGTAACCAGTCTAGAAAAGACAAACATATCCAAACCAGTGAGTGCATCTAATCTGTGTAATGCCATGCTTGGTACTTCTCTCCCATCGTATCACCTTCAAGAAATATAAAGTAGCATGACAGTGTCAAAAAAAGAAAACTAATGTAACATGGTTGATCTCTAGCGTCAGGACAGCCAGACTCATCCTTGTGTCATTTCTAGGGCCAGATGAGAGACATCTTTAACGCTCAATAACATATTGTATCTCTATAGCTGCCATAGCATCTGCCTCATACAAATGCATACATTAGCTTTTTATAATACTGTTAAATCTTTCTGCATACAAAAGTTTTATTAACCCTACATGCCACTGAGATTGGAAAAAAAAAAAAAAAAAGACTAAGTAAATTGGTTCTTCTCAATACAATCTTTTATATGAATGGAAGACACTCCCTGGAATAAAGGAGCAGATGTGCCTGAATTAGTCAAGATTCAAAGTACTGTTGTAGGTGATGGTTTTGCTGTACACATGCAACACAGTTTATCTGGTACTGAGAGAGAGTGGACATTCACATGTTTCAGATATGCTCTCTTGGCAGAAAGACAGATTTGTGAATTTCAGGACTAAAAACACCTATGCTGAAAGTATCAGTCTGTTCGCTCTTGTGGTGACTATCACTTTTATTATTAATTTCTCCCATTCTTTAAATTCTGCTTTACATCATACCAATGTACATCTGAGCAGCATCACTGATATAAATGGAGTTACTCAAGTATTCAGCATGATACGCTTGGCAACAGTATTTTATTTTTCTAGCTGTTCTGGTTTATTAGGCTTCCAAACATCCGTTCTCATTTTGGGGGAAGTAAAATAAGGAGAAAGCAGAATCTTAAAAATTTTATCTGCTTGATAGACTCTAACTTACAAACCAAGTATGTATGATGACAGTGCTGCCATCCCACATAATAATAATAATATAAAAAAATGCCCTGAGTCAGACCAGTGGTCCATCTGGCCCACTACTCTGTCTCTGACATGTTCAATGGCTGAAGCTCTTTACAGGCAGCACCGGAGCCTGGCCGCTTCCCGTGGTCCACTCCCCTTTATACTTCCCCAGTAATCTGCAGCTGTAGTACTAGGGATGTTAGTGGGTACAGCCTGCCGCAGCGCTTTCAGCACGCTTTTATACACCTGTTGTTCGCGAATTTGTCCAAACCCTTTCTGGACCTGCTGATACTGTCCGCATTCACAATCTTCAGTGGCAGCAAATTCTGGAAGCTCCCTACCCCCTGTATCTTCTGCTGAGGGATCTGGTGAACAGCTCTTCCACCATATTCAGCTTATCTACTGCCTTCACAATTTTGTAAACTTTAGCTCATTACCTCCCCCATCCTAGCAGGAGCTAAGTATTTCAAGCATCTGACCCAATACACTCCTGCCTTCAAACACATGCTTAACTACTCTGAGTTGGAACATGGGGGTCAGAGCATTGAAAAAGAGTGTTTATAAATATAAAGGCCAACAACTAGAATTAAGCCTCATGACGAATTATATTCAGGGATAAAACCCCAACTTTTAAAAAACAGCAAAACAGCCAGAGACTTTATTGGTCTATTATTTGTACTCGTTATGCCTCTCGTTATGCCAGTGTTAGTGCTTTACAGACAGGCAGAGACATCCTGTCTTGCAAACAGAGGACGCTTCCACATCACAGTCCAAATGGTGCTATTGCAATTTGATTAGATACGCCCAAACTCTGAAGTAGATAATTTGTAACAAGAAGGATGTGGGTGACAACCCACCTCACGAACATTGTGAAAAGGCTCAGGTAATTAGCATGTACTGAACTCCAGTGATGCCTGGCAGTAGAAATGGCAGCTAGTTTAGAGGCAGCCAAACAAAAACTATGCTTTCAAGAGAAGATTTACTAATGCGATATTTTTTGTCCTCACACATTGCTGCTACAGTTGGTGCTCAGCAATTACCACCTTTACCTTATAATTTCATACCTTTTAAGCTCATCTTGACTCAAAAGATTTATAGCTCCTGTTTCAGACTTAGCATTAATAACAAAAAAGCAGTATAATTTTTGAACATATCAAAACAGCAAAGACGGGAGGGAAAAATCAATTTATAGATAAATTAAGATCAATTCAGTAAGTGGGTGGTCTCAAGCCTGCCAATCTGGTAATAAGTTCCAGTTCAGGATCTTTTGTTCTGTAATTGCACTTGGAAACTTCTTCTGACTACCCAAGCAGACACCAATGTGTACAACAAGCACAAATTAAATGCCATAGTTTATGGTTTTAACAGGAGCAATAATTCCCACATTTAAACTTTTTTGTCCACCAGAATAAGGACTGAGAGGTCAAGTTTCCTAAATTGCTATTTTTTCCTATGCTACCCCTTGGGAAGACTTCAGAGTTGGCTTTTTCGGTAATGGTAAGGATGATTAGAAATAGGTAAAAGCCGTTCATTAAAACTTCATTCCTATTAACTTTACACATATATTTGTATATAAAATATTTAGTTTTCTCTTGAATTTGAGTCTGCTTCTCCTATTAACAATCCATTGTGGAAACTATGTACAAATGTAATTGAAGTAGAAATCTCTTTAGAGTACATTATACTTTATTGTTCACTAAGCTTTTAAGTATCTTTAGACAATGAAATTTTTATGTGAAGAATGTAATAATTTCATATAGTCTTTTTGGAAGCATTTTTGTTTCTTCGCACAATTAAAAAAAAATCAAATTTATTTTAGGGTTTACTTTTCCTAAATTCCTAATGCATATGACAGAGATTTTTAGAGTAGAAAATCGCAGAGTTGATTTAATTACTATTCCAGTCTCTATACAGAACACAAGGTACATTTGAAAGTTTGAGGGATTGTAATATAAAACTTATCATGATCAAAGCTGAAAAGTGCCATTAGATTTGATTCAATAAACCAATGTTAAAAGAAGGTAGAGAGAGCCCTGAGCAATACTGTAGATTCCACGTAGTCTCAAAACATTCCCATTTCAGATTGCAATGATACTCACGTGTGTTATCTGTCATTATAAGAGCTACACAAACAGCACAGCCAGACATTGCTGTATTTTATTCTAATTGAGTATTACCAAATTACCAACCCAGATTGTTCCCTGTAAGTATACAGCAGCAAATTGCGTATATTTTTTTCAAAATGTCAGGCTTTTAGTCCTTTATCCTCAAAAGGAACATGAGGACAAGGGTCTTTATGTTTGTTAGGTGTCCTATCAGTAAGTCTCCATGTTACTGCAAGGCATAATCACACACACGGAGTTTCAGAAGATAGGACATTCTTGTGACAGATATTTCCAACACTAGAAAGTGAAGTGCAGCAACTTCTACTACTTCACAAGTTATCAGAAAAATTAGTGACAAATTGTGTTGTTCAAGCACAAACTACAACTTTGTGTTAAAAACATTTTTAAATGATTGTAAATACATTTTTCTTTGTACATTGAAGTGGTGCATTTATATGGTTAAACTGCTATTTACAAATTGTCACACCATTCTTAATCCCCCTGTCTTCAAAGTATCAGGATTTGATCTGTACTGCAAATAGTACAGGTCAAATTTTTCTTCAGAATATGGCTACAAACAGTTTGAGGTTATGTGCTAAGACCCAGAATGCCCGTTTTGCTCTGTTTCCAAAAAGTGTGAATTGACATCATTCTACTGGATACCAAGGCGGTATCATCAGTACTTAAGTGTTACAAGAGTCAAATGTGGTTAAATTCAGAAAAGACTCTCATCTGTCATTTCTCAATATCCCAGGCAAGTCCTATATATAGTCTATCATTAGAAGGTACTTACCAAAAAAGTATCAAACACACATAGCATGTCTCTTGAATCAAAGCATCGTAAATAACTTTTTTCAAGATGTCATGGTTTAACCTCAGCCGGCAACTGAGCACCACACAGCTGCTCGCTCACTCTCCCCCCCTCCCGGTGGGATGGGGGAGAGAACTGGAAGAGTAAAAGTGAGAAAACTCATGGGTTGAGATAAGAACAGTTTAATAATTGAAATATAATAATAATAATAATAATAATAATAATAGAATATACAACACAAATTATGCACACTGCAATTGCTCATCACCTGCCGACTCCCCAAGCAGCGGCCCCCCCGGCCAGCTTTCCCCTAGTTTATATGCTGAGCATGACGTCCCATGGTATGGAATGTCCCTGTGGCCAGTTGGGGTCAGCTGTCCTGGCTGTGCCCCCTCCCAGCTTCTTGTGCACCTCCAGCCTTCTCAGTCGGTAGAGCTTGGGAAGCTGAAAAGTCCTTGACTAGCACGTAAGCACTACCTAGCAACAACTAAAACATCGGTGTGTTAACAACATTATTCTCATCCTAAATCCAAAACACAGCACTGTACCAGCTACTAGGAAGGAAATTAACTCTGTCCCAGCCGAAACCAGGACAAAGACAAACTAAGCAAACTTGCAGTTAAATAGACTGTTGGTCTGACCTCTTTATCAAGCAGTGACTGTACTTCAAAACAGAATCAATATGACTTCTTTTTCTTTTTTTTGTAAACAGTCTTACCCCACAATCCGCTAGAATTTTCTGTCAAAAATCACTGAAAATAAACTGAGTGAGAACAGGGGAGAGGTGCCTAACACAGCCAGCTCCAACTGCCATGAAGTATTCAACTAGGTCCGGTCACCAAAGGGTCTTAAATTAAGCTGACATAAGGTAAGAGAGGGAAGGTCCTCACAGGGATAACTAACTAAAAGAACGGAAACAAAGAGCTGCAATAAATGGTCAATTTTCTCAGTGAAGGGAAGGCACCAGTGGAATCCCACAGGGATCTTTGCTGGGGTCTCAGCTGCTCAACATATTCAGGAATGATCAGGAAAAGAGAATGGAGAGGAGATTAAGTTTGCTATTGCTGATAAGTTTTTCAGGGGAAGAAAAACAAAAATTGACTGCAAAAAAGAGTTGCAGAAAGAATCTGTGGCACTGAGTGACTTAGGATAAAATGGCAGATGATGTTCAAACTAGGCAAATGTAAAGTAATGAACTTGGCAAAAAAAAACAGTTCTCACTTTAGGCACCCAGTGATTGATTCTGAATCAGCTACTACCAAAACCGAAAGCGATCTTATGTTAAAATAATAACCTTATGAACGTATCAGTTCAGTAGCTTAGGAATTATTATTAAACAAAGGAAAACCTCAGAAAATGTAATGCTATTGGGTAAAGTCAGTGTTGTGCCCACATCATGATTGTTATGTGGAATTCTGGCTCTTTCACCTGAGAAAAAGCATGTAGTAGAATTTAAAAAAAGTTTGACAAAAATTATCAAAGGTTACAAAATAACTTGCACAGAAGGACAATATTTACAGGCTAGGACTCCCAGTATAGAAAAGCGTCAACCAAGAGCCAGCTAAAAATCATGACAGGCATGGAGGAGGTAAAAGAAAAATCCACTAGCTGCCTATTCCACTACACTAACAAGAAAGCATCAAATACAAATTAGCAGGTGGAGGTTCAAAATTAAAAGCCAGGCAGGCACTTCTCCACTCAATGCAAAGATGAACTGTGGAACTCCCTGACACAAGATATTGCGAATGCTGAACACACACATGGATTCACAAACTTTGGGAAATATTAATAAAAGAAAAATCTGCCAGGCCATTAAAAACAAAAAGGCTATCCCCGATTCAAGTGGTCCCTTTTCCTCAGAAGCCAGGAGAACGTTCATCAGACTTACCACGCGGTATCTCCTCCTCATATGCATTCATTTTTAGCCCATGCCTGAGCTGGGATACTGACCTAGGTGGGGCATTAGTCTAACCTGTTATGAATATTTTTATGGGCTCTACAGACAGGATGCCAGTAGCCAGAACAGTCACCATATTCATAAAGTATTGCAGTGCCAGAATCCCAAGGGTACCAATTTCAAAATCCTGTCTCAATAGGACTAATTCTGAGTGTGCAATATTAACCAGGCAGTCTGTCTATCTTCAGCAATTCTCCTCAGCTTTTGTTTTAAAAAGACATTTCTAAAAACAAACATATTCATTTTAGAGGACAGATTTCCGTTCTGGTGGCAAAAAGAATTTAAAATGAGAAGCAAATAATAATATGCATATTAATAATTTCACTGTCATCAGTAGGTTCAAAAGTCCTTTATAAAGGAAAGGAAGATTAATAATCTGTTCTGCAGATGAGAGGAATAAATGGCAGAGCAAGCTGTACATAAAACCCCATATGCTGGTTCAGTGTTCTGTACATTGAGCACTGCAGTCTCCTAGGACACACAGGAAAACTTCAGTGAGAATTAGAACAGGGATTTTATTCCATACATTATAATAAAAGGCTTTTTTTCTCCATTCAAAATGATTTATCCTTCAGTCTTACAGCTAGTCTGAACTGCAAGAAACGTGTCATAAAAGTCTGAAACATGTTAAAAAAAATAGAGGAAAAAAAAGAAAGCTGCATCTCAGTTCAATAATGAATTCAAGAGTTTTTAATAATAATTTCTGGTAAATTTGAAGTTCCTGTTTACAAAGAGTGGGGTGGTTTTTATCCTTACCTCATGAACCGTACTTAAAACATTTATCTGTATTGTAATTCTAGGAACAGAAAACAAAGACTACAGTCTTACAAAATAAGGGTCTGTTTGATCTTGAAGATCGATCGAGCTACACTTTCCATATACAGTTTTTAAAATCCCAGCAAATGTATTTCATTTTTAGAAGTGCTGCTTTGAACCACTATGCATGACCTGTAACTAAAATCTGTAAAACAGTTAACAGGATTTATTTATTTTAATTCAAGACAAAACCACATAATTGAACTTAATGGTTTTAGGTTTTTTATCCTAATGTTGAGAATTTGATGATCTGTCAAACTATATCTTATACAGCCTGTTCTCTTTACTGAAAAAGTTTACTGCTGTGAGAAACAGAAATACAGGAAAAATTTGGTCATCCATCTGCATGCTGATCGGCTAAGACAGCTTCACAGCATAAGCAATTGTTGGTTGTGAGAATCCAAAACTAACAACTGAAGTTGAACATTTTGAGCAATGGGTGAATGTACCTCAGCAAATATTGAGAGTTATTTCCCCTCACCTCCCATTGCAAGATTTAAATAAAAAAAATTATCCATAACCTCTGAAAAATTAGATGTGGCATTTAAATGCTACGGTTTGCTAAAAAGGGCTGATAATGTTCTTCCTCTTTGGCTTAATGGTATTTTTTAAAGGGGCCAAAAAAGTCCAGCATAGTTCAGAACAGGAAAAAATCTCCCCATCAGTCTATGAGTTGTAACTCATTCTGTTCTGCATATCATCAAACATTCAGATTCTTGATTTTAGGCTCCAGGCAATAGCTATTCTACTGTTTGTAGTAACATTTCTAACTTCGGCTCCACTGATTTTACAACAGCATAATCAACAACTAGTATACTAAAAGTCCTGAAGAAAAACATCACACATTTTGCATCAAAGCCATGTTAGGGCCAACATAAAAGTAATGGAATATATAATGAGAAATGAGCTGAATTTCAGGTATTTAACACCCAAATGCCTTTGGCTACCCAATGCACACCCCAACACAACAAGCTTGTAGGAATAGCAGGATAATAGGCAATGAAATTCTAATGTTGTAAGACCAGCATCTCCAAAGCAACAGCAAAAAGCTAACTTTGGGAGGTAAGCACAAACAAGAATAAACTAAGATGCCATAGCATTTCCTTAACTTTGTAAACAGCCTAAAAGGAAACTATCAGGTAATCCTAACATGTAGGCTCATTAACGCGCAGACTGTGCATAGATCAGTCAAACCCCTCTAAGGCTTGGCCACTGATCATCTCTGAGTTGTGATGGTTCATTTTAAAGACCAAAGTGAACAGCCGCTTGAAGGAGCTCCAACTAAGTCCATTAACATTCCTCCCTCTGAGAATCTTTTTTTTGTACAAAGCTCAAAATGCAGCCAAAAGGATCATGCATTCAGATGATCAACAGGTTAGGAATATATATGGCACTGAGATAACTGTTTAGGGGTTACAAAGATAGGTAAGGAAGGAAACGTATACTGCTTTCATATTAACACATATAATATCAGAGAAAGATTCCGAACAGTTTGAAAACAGATGGTTATACCAAAATTTTGCAGAGTAAGAAGAATTTATTGCATTGCTAACAGAAGTTTAAATTTTACATGCAAATCCTCATGACAATTGATTCATAAGTGTACTCTACCTTTCTGTTGTGGCGTTGCCCTCATTGGCATTAATTTGCGTTTTCCCCTGATATCTGAGACTAAAAACTGACTGCAGGTAAAAGATTAGAAGGGACAGAATTAGAGCTCCTTTACTGGCATTAACCCTGCCCTCATTTATTTATGGATGAAGCTTTGTGGTTTAACAAACACAGGCATTAGCAGGTTAATGAGTAGATAATCAAAATTTTCTTGTGCGCTCTGAAATTTACTGTACAAAATTCAAATTGTGAGCTGAAGATGTAATAATTAATTTTGTCATAGGTTTTTCTAGAGCACTCATCACTGTGGTATTTAAGTTATTCACAAAAAAATTAATTAATCTTCACGACGTTCCTTAAGGACAAGTAGGGCCAAAATTCTCAAAGTAGTGAGTATTATATTATGATACAGCTATAATGATATATGAAATACAAGTTTCTGATTATTTTTTTTTTCCCACCACTGGATTCTAGATTTCCGTGGGGGGCTTTATTTTTTAAGGAAATTGAAAATTTAGATTCACTTCATGATCATCTGCCTCTTGATTACAGAGTTAACTGACAGAAGTATTGTCTTTTTAAAATTTTCCTAGTCAAATTAGCAATAAAGACTCACTCATTTTGACTGTGAACTATTTTACTTTTCAAAGTAAGGAACATGGCACTTATTGAAAAAGAATATGATATTAATGAGAGTACTTTAACTTATGAAAGTAAAAATCTGTAGGATTTAAGTAATGTAGCCAGCTGATTTGAGAGACCATCCAACATCTGAATTAATATTGGTGATAAATTATTTCACAGTAAAATTATTCATACACAGTAGGAAATTAAATTGTCATAACATGATAAAGTGTTAAAGAAACAGTATCTCTTATCTACACCTACATATATTGTATGAAATCCCTGAGTAATCATTTTTCATAGTGTTATCTCTAACATATTCCACTCTATACATGGAATAAAGTCATGTTGCTTATTTAGTACAAGATACTGACTTCATTAACTTTGTATTAAAGTCCTAACCCCCTCAATAAGTGAACAGTGAAGGAGTGCTAGAACAGCTGCTCAGTGATAGCGTTATTACAGAACACAGTCAAAGTAACTCTCTCTACCAAGATTCAATTTTATAATTATATAGATTAATTCATTTAAGATTTAAGTGATTGTATAGTACAAACTAAGTATGAGTTCTCCATTTTCTGGCTTAATCAGGGGTTTGGGGAACATATTATATAGAAATATATGTTGGTCAGGAAGGTCAGATGCATTAGTTACACCTTGACACAACATGGCAACATCAAATATAAATACAACCGAAAGCGAGGGATATGTGGGGTTTTTATCTCGGCTTGATATTATGTTGTATAAATAATGTAGAAGGTTCAGAACCCAATCCAGTTTTATCAGATAAGCATATCTAAAGTGAATTGCCTATGGCATTGTGTATTACCGTCTTACAGAAATGAACCACAGTAGAGATATCCAAGATGTTTAGATGTGTCAGTCCAGATTTTCATATACAATGGTTGCAGAACATCGTTTACCACTTACCACCTGAAGTATTTTCTTGTTGTTAGGAAGATGGAGGTATTTCAGATACTTGCAGAATAAAAAGGGTTGATAAATATATCTTCTAGTGATTATTACTATACCTGCTGTATAACTTATTTTTTCTGCCAAATTCATGAAGAACTTTGCCTCAGTTGGATATCCAGTAAACTAACTAAAAGTACACTTAACTAAGTAACTACAGTCCTTCAAGTCTTAGCATGAAGCATGAGCATAAATGGAGACAAAAATCTCTTGGTGTTTCACAAACAGGTCCATCATCACTAACAGGCAGATAATCCTCCTTTTCCAGGAGGACAGAAAAACCAAGCAGGTCTTAGAGACTTCACCAGCATTAAGATACTGAGATAGATATTCAAGCATGTTACATGAGAGACATTCACCTGGCCAAAATTAATTGCCTGCCCCCAAATTATCAGAACTTTAACCTGTATAAACAATTCATTGTTTTTCTTTAGAGGCCTGTAAATAAATTAGAGAAAATGTGAGCAATGTCAGAACATTTTCTGCTCAACTCAGGGAGACACGAACCCAAACAACTGGTAATTGATTTCAAAGATAAAGTCCGGCTTTCACAAATTGCCAGGAAAAATAATGCCATATTCTGTCCTGTGCAAGTCTATATCCTAATTAAAAAATCTTGTCTGTGTACCTGAAATGAACGAACTTGCTCTGTACAAAATTGTCATTAAATGTATCTATAATGTAACTTTTTCTTAAGTATAATTTTGCTAAAGAAACAAATGCATTCAAAGGCAAAACTCACAAAGTACTGAAGACAACGATGTGGGAGTTTTTCTTGTGTTTCATAATTTAGGTGTTTGGTTAATGGCATTTTCCTACTGAAGAAATAAGTAGAATTAAACTGGGATTTGGAAGAGGTGCGGAATAAAATTTTGTTTTAAAGGCCTGTTTTCCAGTCTTTGTTATAACAATTTAACATGGTCTTAATCTTGTTATTTTCTTCCTAATAACTAAAGCACTCACTGAAAATGTGAAAGAGCATGAAGGACTTTTAGCTTAAGGCATCTGTTAGTCAATCAGTTTTACTTTATTAGGTAAACAACAGTCTCAATTAAAAAAAAAAAAAAGGTTTATTTTTATGTTATAAACACCTCTTGAGAGACCAAAGTCATCACTACAATTACATTTGACCTTTACTGCTTGAACTCCAGGGAAAATAATCACAATTCATAGAGTTAATTAAAAATACAGTGCTGCAGAAAATTGAAAACTGTTTGAAAATAAAGAGAGAAATTTTTATTTGGTAAGTAAAGCTGTTTCTCAGACAAATAAAAAATTTTTTAAAATCCCTGTTGTTATAATTATGGTAATAGTTATTATTCTGCAATTTCCCAAATTTTCCAGTCTCTTGAATACTACTGCATAATCATACTGTTAAAATTACATCTGTTGATAAACCAGTTGTTCCATAGATTGGCCTAAGTGTAAGCTGATATTTTGCAGATCTGATAGTTTTTTCCTGATATTAAAATATGTGTATGTACACACACACATAAAGATATATAGTTTGTATATGTCCACCTTGCAACGTAACTATTAGGTCTAATGTAGACCCCAATGCAACACTAAAATAGCTGATTTGATTTCTCTTAAAAGATTTAAAATATATTAATAGAATTATCTATTTGCCCATTTGGGGAGGCTTCTGATTCTTTTATAACATTGTTACTTTAGCATTCATTGCTTCTAATAGACAGACAGAAGAGCTACGGCCAAAGGCTTAGTCAGAATTGGGATCTCAATAATGCTATTCACTAAATAAACCAGAGACAGCACCTGTCAACGAAATTTATAACTGCATGTTGTGTGCATTATATCAAAGCGCAGCATACTCATAGGACTCTAATGAGGAAGTAAACAACACTGAGGGTCAGATCAGAGGGCTGCAACATTCTGCTCTCTACAGGGAAAACAAGGGTTGAATTAAATCCTCTTATTGGTAGCACTGCCACAGGTAGGGATGTATTTTACTCTTTAGACATATAAGCTGTTCTGGAAACCCATTTCCCAGCTTATTGTCACAGAGGTCTTCTATTGATCACAGCAAAACAACACTGTGATTGATCCTTCTTGTCTGTAGTATTTCCAATATGCTCATAAACTAAAAGTCTAGGTACCATTTATGTGGAAGTTAATGGGAGAGTATGCTTGAGCCTAGGTTACTCAATATATGTACAATTTTATAGAACAGAGTCCAACCTCTTTACGCCTACTGGTTTTACGGCAAAGGATCAGCAGACTACTTAAACAGTATTACGCATAAAAATATTGCTTGATAAACCTATCACAATATATACACATCTCCATTGAATCATACTGATTTTATGTTTTTCCATCCTGGCCTTAGGAGTATAGTAGCTGTCACATTTATCACCTCAGTGTTAAATGCCATCTTCTGTTATTTCAAGTCTTACCTCCTTTTCTATCAGGCTGTGTTCCAGGTCCTATATTTATGCTTGCCCTTGAGCTTTGCAGCGACAACTGGGAGGCCTTTATTACTCTTAAGAATTTAGCTCTCCTGTTGACACATGTTCTATGAAAACATGCAATCTTTTCTCTAAATAAAATTAGTCTTTGCCTGACAGAGCTTACCACATTAGCATGTAACTCAACAAGTGGATATTTAGCAAGGAAAGGAGGACAGAAAAAAACAACAGTAAAACTGGTGCTTGCCAAGACAACAGAACAAAGTTTGTACGCTATGTAGTCAGCACCAAAGCAACCGCTTTACTCTTGTACATCTTGTGAAATCTGTACTTAGTTCTCTGAAACTGATGTACAGACACTTCTCTGTCTTTCTGCTACCATGAACCATTTTATTGAGAAAGTCAAACTTCCTGATAGGGCTGCCACATCAAATGTTGCTAGTAGATAGGACAAACCAACTCCATCAGAAGTGTAAGGCTGACCTCTTGCTCAGAACCTCCGCTTTTTGTGATACCTTGGGCAACAAGGTTAAGAAAATAAATTTCACAATGAAAAGCCATCTTCTTGCTAAGTGAAAGGAAGGAATACAGGAAAAAAGGAATAAAAATTAGCTAATATTTGCCAACATTAACAATGAAGAGGACACAGAAACTTAAGGGAAGTAGTTATGCAAGTAGCATTATCTAGAATTGGTTCTGAAGGAATGACAACGTATTTTTCTTTATGTTGCCGATGACCCACTCGTTGGATGTGTGTAGTGCGCTCATGCCTCTACCTGCATTAATGCACACCTGAAGCATGAAAAAGCAACGTCTAATACAAACCATAGGTACAGCACAGCTTTGATTTGAACGGGAAGGGACAAGGCAGCCATAACGTCATATAAGTTATGCAAAATTATATATGGCTTCAGGCACTACCAATTAGCCAGTGAATGAGAGGCCCTTTAATTTCTTTCACTCTATTCCTCAGAAATCCACCCTTGTAAACACACTTGAAGCAAAGAGAGTGTAGAAAATTAAGCTAAAGGGGGGAAAGGTGAACTGTGCCTAAGAATAACACTGAAGTCAATATGGAGCAGAATTGTCTACAATTTTACCATAAGTTAATGTTTTTCATTGAATGAAGCACACCCTGTAATTTGAGGTCTGTTATTCCAACCATATACCAACTCTTGAAGAAGTTACAGAAATTACAGGAATTATGGTCGTACTCAATTCTCCCCTGAAGCAAACTCCTTCACTTTTAAAAGCTAAATCTAGAGGCAAAAAACCCACTTCTCTGCAGCACTACTTTCTTTTTTTTTTGTTCATTTATTTCACTATGTGATTTTTTTTTTTCAGTAAAATCATATCTGTTCTAAAATAAAATTAAATAAAACTCAAATACTGTCACAATCTGTTTCTTACAAACTGGATATGATGAGGACCCCAAATATTCCTGTTACCCAAGAATAAACTCTGGAAATTGGAAAACAGTCTAAGATTTTCTCTGCAGCATTAAGTCAATTTGCAGAGATATCCAACTGTATTCTGTGGCACTGATGAACTTGTCAGAGAAAGTAATATAAGTGTTTTCAGTATGTGTGTTTTTCATGTAAAATAGAAATAGCAGTCAATTCACCAAGCACAAACTATGATTCTCATGACAGAGGGCTGTCCCGGTCCAAAATGGATTGCAGGGGTGGACAGACAGAAAGGACAGAACATCTAATGTGAAGAATTCTCTCCCAAGGACCGATGAGCAATGCATAGATGTGAATGTGCTATTACTAAAATGGCTGGAAGAAACACCAATTGTAGAACTGACTAACATTGGGTCAGAAAACAATCCTTTTATGGTACCTTCGCTGTTTGGAAAACAATATTTGGAGTTTAGAATAAAATCAAAATATGTATACTTTATCAGCAATGAATCTTGAGCAGACTTCCAAACAGTGTAAGCAAAGAAATGATTCTATGAATGTTCAGTTAAAGTCCTGAATCTGAATTTCAGTTTGACTGTCTTCACACTGCTCAATTTCTAATACACTTCTGGTTAAGAAGTCAGTTAAGAGGAATTCTATAGCATTGGTGAATGTAAATATATATGTATGTGCATATATCTGGAAAGTGAATCTTCAGTTAATAATTTTGCTTGTATTACAAACTTGGTTCTGAAAGAACAGTCATTCCTTTGATGTAGGGAAACTTACTTGTTGACCTACAAGACCAATCCAGTTTACTCGCAACAAATTTTGAGCAGATAGTCTTTGCTCATAATGAGCTGTATGCATACCCATAATCTGCATATTAAGTATTATTCAGAAGTAACTTTTAAAAATATAAGTTCTATACAAAACAGCCTACAAGGAATAAAATATTGATTAAATACTTATTTCTAATAATTCACTGGGATTTTTTTATTAGTCGTTACCCACATTTTTCCCAGAATTTAATCTGATACCATACCTGTGACAAAGGGATTCATAGCAAAATGTTGCTGCAGTTGCTTCTTTTAAACTCACCTAATTATTAGTTCCAAATTTCTTCCCTTTCTGAAGGCTCAAGGAAACCTCTCTTCATCTCCTGCAAGCTCAGCCAAAGAGTGTGACAGAGCTATGCTGCTGGAAAGAAGACGACAGATAAAGACAATTTTATTCAGATCTGAAAAACTAAGTTGGACTTGCAACAGAGCTCAAACATACAACAGATATGTTCAAAGCAGTCATTTTAAAAGTAAATGCAAGTCACTGTTCTGATACAATCACTTCAACATTAAACAGCATTGTTTAATCAGAGCATTAATGATATTTGTGACCTTCCAGATTCTGCAGTAACTTCCACTTCTGGATTGGTTTTCATGTTAAAAATACTTGCTTTTAATAACAACGAAATATAACAAATATTTAGTAAGAATAGAGAAGCAATGTATAAAAGCGAGGCACACTATAAATAAAGATTCTATAGCAGAAATTTTTTTTTCACTGAGAAAATATCAAGGAAAAAAAACAATATCTGTTCTATGTTCTACCAGGCTAAATATTATAACTCCATGTGATTTACACCAGTGCAACTGCAACATCAAAGTCCCCTTCTCTACTACTTCATAACATGGACCATGCCCATTAACGAATAGGTTTGGACTTGGACTTAAGAAACATCAGTTTATGCAAATTTTGAAGGCCAATATATTGTCTGGAAAGGGATTCTCTTGTATTAATATATTTATACAACACAGATTAACTAGGCTGCAAGATATTGAAAAATGAATAAAGGTAGTTATTAACACATACTGCTTGTCTAGGAACTGTGGATCAGGCTACTTTGCAATTCCCTTCTACACAGAATAAAATCAAGCTTTGTTTATATTTGCACAATTGTATAATTTTTTTTCCATATGCATTAGAATACTCTATTTTTCATGCTGTGAAAAATAAATATATTCAGAACAGCTGCAAAACATTGCAAATAATTATCGTCTTAAAGCTGGCAATGATTTCAAGCAGATAGAATCATAGAATAGTGTGGGTAGGAAGAGACCTCTAAAGGTCATCTAGTCCAACCCCCCTGCTGTGGGCAGGGACATCTTCAACTAGGTCAGGTTGCTCAGAGCCCCGTCCAACCTGACCTGGAATGTTTCCAGGGATGGGGCATCCACCACCTCCCTGGGCAACCTGTGCCGGTGCTTCACCACCCTCAGCGTAAAAAATTTCTTCCTTAGATCTAGTCTAAATCTACCCCCCTTTAGTTGCCCTTGGTGAAGCCACGCTGGCTGTCTCAAGTCACCTCCCTGTCCTCCATGTGCCTTAGCATAGCTTCCAGGAGGATCTGTTCCATGATCTTCCCAGGCACAGAGGTGAGACTGACTGGCCTGTAGTTCCCCAGGTCTTCCTTTTCCCCCTTTTTAAAAATGGGGGTTATGTTTCCCCTTTTCCAGGCAGTGGGAACTTCACCAGATTGCCATGACTTCTCAAATACGATGGATAGTGGCTTAGCAACTTCATCTGACAGTTCCTTCAGGACCCGTGGATGGATCTCATTGGGTCCTGTGGACTTGTGCACCTTCAGGTGCCTTAGATGGTCTCGAACCTGATGTTCTCCCACAGTGGGCGGCTCTTCATTCTCCCAGTCCCCGCCTCTGCCTTCTGTGGCTTGGGCGGTGAGGCTTGAGCACTTGCCGGTGAAGACCGAGGCAAAAAAGTCACCTTTGAGTACCTCTGCCTTCTCCGTATCCCAGGTAACCAGGTCTCCCGTTACGTTCCAGAGAGGGCCCACATTTTCCCTCGTCTTCCTTTTATCCCCGACGTACCTATAGAATCTTTTCTTGTTGCCCTTGACGTCCCTGGCCAGGTTTAATTCTATTGGGGCTTTAGCTTTCCTAACCTGATCCCTGGCTGCTCAGACAACTTCTCTGTGTTCCTCCCAGGCTCCCTGTCCTTGCTTCCACCCTCTGTAGGCTTCCTTTTTGGGTTTGGGCTTGTCCACGTGCAAACATTCATTATGTCCAGGAGACAGAACATTCCTTATTTCATCTAACAACCAGCATAGCTAAGGATCAGTAAAAAAACAACCAGATAAACATTCCAAATGCGTTACTTTATTTCAGCACCCCATTTTGGTGAAAAAATAGCATATAGGTTCATCTACATCAGAAAGCATACGTAGTGATATGTAGGGAAAATTAATTCAATAAACAGAATGTGGAAACTGTCTATTTTGGTCATCTTAGCTTAGATAAGCTTATTAGGCAGGCAAAAAAAATATGAAGCTTTCACTAAGATGTCAAGTTGTAGCATGTGCTCTGCTGGTAACACCTGGAATACATCAGGTGTGTGGACTGGCTTTTCCTCTCCTTAATTTCAGTCAGTCCCACAAAGACAAAAATACTGTCTACTTGTTTTGCCAAATGATACTTGTCCTCTTGCCATTGAACAATAATTAAATTTCATTCACAGAAATAACATTTGGGTTGCTGCCCAATATAGATTGCTTCTTCCCGGATATGTTTTCATAAAACCATATTAAAGAAGCTGTGGGCTTTGTATCTGTTCCCTATTGACATTGTAGGACAGACCTTTAGACAATACCAGAGATGTTAAAAGAAAACAAAGACTGAAAGACATTTACACCACAATTGCCTTTGGCAACCTAAATCTGACCCCTGTTTGAGTAGGTCTTGAGATCTTGCTTCCATTACAGGTCTTAAGAGTTCCAGAAAATACAGAATTAAAATAGCTTTTACCCCAGCCAAGGAAATCTGTTAACATCACCTCTTACAAAAAGCTGGGACAGAGGTGGCAAAAGAATCATAGAATCATAGAATAATTTGGGTTGGAAGGGACCTCTAAAGGTCATCTAGTCCAACCCCCCTGCTGTGGGCAGGGACATCTTCCACTAGATCAGGTTGCTCACAGCCCCGTCCAACCTGACCTGGAATGTTTCCAGGGATGGGGCATCCACCACCTCTCTGGGCAACCTGTGCCGGTGCTTCACCACCCTCAGTGTAAAAAATTTCTTCCTTAGATCTAGTCTAAATCTACCCCCCTTTAGTTTAAAGCCATTCCCCCTTGTCCTGTCGCAACAGGCCCTGCTAAAAAGTCTGTCCCCATATTTTTTTATAAGCCCCCTTTAAGCACTGATAGGCTGCAAGAAGGTGTCCCCAAAGCCTTCTCTATGCTGAACAACCCCAACTCTCTCAGCCTTTCTTCACAGGAGAGGTGTTTCATCCCTCTGATCATTTTTGTGGCCCTCCTCTGGACCCACTCCAACAGGTCCGTGTCTTTCTTATGCTGAGGGCTCCAGAGCTGGACACAGTACTCCAGGTGGGGTCTCACCAGAGCAGAGTAGAGGGGCAGAATCCTCTCCCTCGACCTGCTGGCCACGCTGCTTTGGATGCAGCCCAGGATACGATTGGCCTTCTGGGCTGCGAGCGCACATTGCTGGCTCATGTCCTGCTTTTCATCCCCCAGTACCCCCAAGTCCTTCTGGGCAGGGCTGCTCTCAATCCCTTCATCCCCCAGCCTGTATTGATACTGGGGGTTGCCCTGACCCAGGTGCAGGACCTTGCACATGGGCTTGTTGAACCTCATGAGCTTCACACGGGCCCACTTCTCGAGCTTGTCCACGTCCTTCCAGATGGCATCCTGTCCCTCTGGCATGTCAACCACACCACTCAGCTTGGTGTCATCTGCAAACTTGCTGAGGGTGCACTCGATCCCACTGTCTAGGTCATTGATGAAGATATTAAAGAGTACCAGTCCCACTATGGACCCCTGCTGGACACCACTTGTCACTGATCTCCATCTGGACATTGAGCTGTTGACCACTACCCTCTGGATGTGACCATCCAACTGGTTCCTCGTCCACTGGACAGTCCACCCATCATACCCATATCTCTCCAGTTTAGAGAGAAGGATGTTGTGGGGGACCGTGTCAAAGGCCTTACAGAGGTCCAGACAGACGACATCTGTAGCCCTTCCCGTGTCCACTGATGTAGTCACTCCATCGTAGAAGGTCACTGGGTTGGTCAGGCAGGACTTGCCCTTGGTGAAGCCATGCTGGCTGTCTCAAGTCACCTCCCTGTCCTCCATGTGCCTTAGCATAGCTTCCAGGAGGATCTGTTCCATGATCTTCCCAGGTGCAAAGGTGAAGTTGACAGGTCGGTAGTTCCCAGGGCCTTCCATTCTACCCTTTTTAAGAACAACTTTATGACTTTATAAATGAAAGGCTTCTCTTAAGAACTTTCATAATATCTTGCTTAAACTATTTCCATAAAGCACGTCTTAATTTTAACTTGAACTGGAATTTCATTTAAAAAATAATGGAAAAGGTCAAATTAACAAATTTGAAAATTAATTTTTAGGTCAAATTCCATAATTCTGAAGTGATACATTAGCGATTATTTGTAAATCTTTTCTGTTTCAAACCTCCAAGCACCTCCATTTAACCACCACCCCCCAATCAACTTTTCCACTCAGGTCTATTTCCAATGCAATTTCCTAGAGGTCAGCTTAGACATATATGGAATATACATCATTTTGACCTGAGCAACAAACTATAAGATATGAAACTGCTAGTGGAGCTAGTAATTTCTCTCTACAATTGACCTTTCAGTCCTCCATCTATTTCATATTTCTGTTTAATCACATAGCCAGGGTTATTATCACTCAACTACTTTCTACATATTTTACAGTTTTTATCAAATTTTTACCATAGTTCTTTTCAAATCAAGTCTGACAAAGTTCACTTATAAAAATATTCTTGAATTTTTCATCAGATTTAAAAATTACAAGATCCCACCATGTTCAGAAGTGATATATTCTTTGCTATACTATAGTCAGTTTTAAGCTAATTGGACTATAGTTTCAAAAACAACACAGAAATGGAAGGAATGAAACTGATCGCTGCTGAGTTGGCCATTATTTCTCCATAAAAACCAATAAAGGAATGATAGTTTTAATATGAATGTTTAAGAAGTCATTCAAAATAAAATTTGAAGTATTTTTGCTTGTGGTAAGAGAAAACTGTTTTGCACCTATTAGGAAACATTATCACAGGTCACACGGGAGGAAACACAATCCAAACATAGCTTAACTCCACCACAAAGAAGTTGACCAACACTGCCTTTTTATCCTCCATCAGAAATGCTATTTTTGAGCACAACTCTTTAAACATAGAAGATTGAAAGTTAAATTAGAGAACCTATTAGAACATATTTTATAAATCTGCCAAGTATGGATGCCAAGTATGGATTACCACTGATTAAAGTGGTAGCTTACACTAAATATGACATTGTATAGTCACAAGCACAGTTATATAATTTTTCTTAGATATAATTGCACACCTCAATCTCATCACTTGCCCTCAGTCAGGAAGTAAAATACCTTTTATGAAAGGAGAAGATCAAATTCAGCTTCGCTGACTGTGCAAAGATGAAAGTAATTTTTAGAGAAGTAATCAAGAAAGACGATAGCTGTTTGCCTCCAGGTTTTCCTTGGCCTTCTACCAGCATGACCATTTCTCCTGTATAATTTGTACCCTGGTATCAGAATGTATCAATGTTTGTCCCGCACTTGTCAAGAATATGTCCATTGTGTCAACACCCTAATTTTAAAATAGGTGTATTTATTAATAACTTATTTTTATTATACTAAGGCTGTCTTATAGCCACAACACCAATAGACTCATATATACAAATTGGAAATGACCTGATACCATGTAGCACCCCGGGTGAACTGGCAGCAGTTCAGGGATCCACAATAGAAAAGTAATATTTAAATATGACTCAATCGTAGGGCTCCTGCCCTGGACTGTAATTAGGAAACCCAGTTCCTGGTTCCAGCTCAAGTCAGTCTGTATCTATATGTAAAAGCAATCCTCTATGTGCATTTAAAGGCCAATCACAATATTTTTTAAAGTTTATTTTTTAAAAAAATCTATACATTATCAGAAAATGGTCCTGTTTGGTACTACCGGTTCTCTTTCCAGAAAAAGCCACATTTTCATTGAAACAAAACAACAAAACAATCAACCTGAAATCCCAATGGTTGAAAACTTCTTGCGAATGATGAAAAGCAGTAATTTTCTATAGAAAATACTTATTTTCACATTAAGTGTTTTTTATCCAAAGCTCAAGTATCTTTCAAAACAAGACAGAAGGATGATTTAGCCAGCACTACTGAGGATGCTTTTTTTTATAGACACAAATATAGGTTCACAGCAACGAGAGAAGAAATGAGCCCTATGTCCACAGGTCACTCAAAGGAGGACTTCTCAGTAACTTCTGATTCAGGCGCTGTCAAGCTTTGTTAGTCCATAGTATAGAAAACTATCCAAACCAAAGCTCACAGTGTAAACAATTCCCCTTTTAACTTTCTACCTTTAAACTAGTAATTCTTCATTTATAACTTTGGTAGTTTACTAGGTAAGGTGTCTTATTTTTACGGTAACTTTCATGATTTTCCAATATATACTGTAAAGCAATTTGATTAACATTTTTGAGGGGGGAAATCTGAATTTGAAGAGTTATTGTTCTGGAAATCCTGAGGTTTCTTGGAGCAGCACGATATTTCTACCGTATATTTTGCTTCCTTTGCTGCAAGCAGGGACCAGGTTGCTGTGGCAACTGAGTTACAGGATGACTACAGAGCCGTGTTTGCTGACACCATGCAGCCGGATTACTGTCCTCCTTGAAGGAAGAGCACCATATATTACATCTCGGTTGTTTAGAAAAGGGTTCATTTTGACTTGGCAGTTAAGTCGTCATCTTGCTTGTATTTACACCTTCTTAAAGGTCTGAAAAAGTCTCAGGAGCCAGCTGTCATGATAACACCCTGGCGGTGGAGTCAATTAGATATTTGTTCCTGACTGTAAGCGGGACTATAAAATTAAGGTAAATGAGGTCCTACCCTAGGAGAAAGGTTTGCTCTATAGTGCAGATCTGATAAAACTGGCTTCATACTTTTATTTTTATTTTATTTTATTGTACTTCTGCAGGTCCCAGTTTAAAGGACAAAGTGGGGTCATAGGCTGGACACTCAATAGCCTTACAAATACTATGGCATAAAGGAAATAATGTAGAAATTTCAGCAGCCTTTCAGTAGCCTCAGTCTGCTACCTGGTGGGTCACCTGACAAATCAAAAATTAAACAGAGGGATACACCCACAAAAATCCCATTTAGCATTACCCAAGGATATTTCCACTTTATTCTTTAGGAAGGACTAGCAATTAAAACTGTTCCTACAGACAAAACAGACCAAGAGAATCAAAGTGAAAATGATATATAGATTTGTGTCTGCTCTTCTGAAAATTTCCATTCGTAGGCCATGAACATGAAAAAGTGCATCAGTTATCTCAGATGGGAGACCTCCTGAGCTGCCTCTAGGCATGACCTGGGCTGGACACTACTAGCCTTCAGACACTGATTACGAGCCAAAGAGATCTTGGCTCTTGGTAGATCTTCAATACCCTATTACATCAACAGCTTTTCAGTTACAGTGCATAAGGAAGATAAGTAGGAAGAGTCTCACATAAGGTTTTGAAGAAAACATGGCTTTCCACTGTACCGATGACCTGCACCTCCTTGTGAAGTCAACATTTAGAAGCCGCAAGTTAGTCAGTTGGTATCCAGGCAATTTGGTAACTGCCATCCACTAGTGAGTTCCCCAAACAGAGCAAGTTTCAGGCTAACCTGACTGTTCAATCATATATGTGCTTGATAAAGCACACAAAAATAAAAGAACTAAACTTAAGAAGAAAGATAGAAAATACCCTCCAATTTAGGATGGTTGTTTAACTTTCTTGTGCTATGTCAGGAAAGGAAGTTCACTTTTCTTTCTGTTTCCAGGTTTCTCTTTAACAGCTCTCAAAGTCCTTCCTTCATCATATTACCTTCATTTTATATATGCTGCCCAACAACATATCACATATTTATATGAAGCTTCAGGGCAAAATCCTAACCTCTCTGAAGTTAATAAGTGTTTTATCACTCAGCTTCCTAGGGCCATAATTTAATTGCTGGAAAAGGTACGACCAGTCTAGAGAATATCACAGAATAATAGAATAGCTTAGGTTGGAAGGGATCTTTAAAGGTCACCTAGTCCAACCCCCCTGCCGTGGGCAGGGACATGATATGCAGGTGCCATCACTGTAACTCATGTACTTTCCAAGGTAAACAAAATCCTGAAAATAACTTATTATTAACACTGTTAATGTAACATTCCTTTAGCTCAAAAAAGGGCTTGTCTTCATTAAAATTGCATCCAAATATCACTTATCAAATTGGCAGATCTCATTAGTTAGGTTTCGCCTTTAAAATCTAATCAGTATCTTAGTCCCAAATCATTTTTATGCTCCTTCCTCATTACAAAAACTGCTATTTTCAACTTAATCAGTTTTACTACTTAGTTATATTTCATTAGACACAAAAAAGCTGTGAGAGTGGGGTAGTCTATTAAAGAAAACATTAAACCTAGAGCTTGGTTTCTGAGAAATAAAGTGCTCTACAGGACTCCTAAGAGAAGAGACTGAAGGAAACATCATCCTAACAGAAATCTAGGAATTATACCTTGCAATATGTTATCAGACTTAAAGTGCACTATGTTTAAAAGAACTCTCAAAGTCATTCAAGTGGAATTATTGCCAGTGTATAATTAGAGTCACACCTATTTTTCCTGTGTGCAAACCTTCTAAATCAGCAAGAGTAACATTCAAACCTCAGGTATGCATTCACACCAAAGGTTGGTCATTTATCAACTCTACTGGGTTGGGGGGGGCAGGGAGGGAGGGAAGGAGCAAACCACAAACCCAAAATACTTTCAAGATTTTTTGGAGGTGACACCCATGACAGACAGCAGTGAGCAAAATCCCACTGTTCTCATGTTTGTTTGAAGGTTATGAGGTTGCTGAGCCAAGCCGAAATTCCCCTGAAAATCCAATGAAACAAATTTTGTAGGACCTTATAGAAGAGATATGTAACTGCATTACAAAGCAAATCTCTATTACCATGTTTCGGTGTTCCTCTGATTGTATGATACATACCAAAAGCTGACCACAATATTTTTGTTTCACAGCAAAAAGAAATTGATTTATCTTTTGTTCAGGTTTAAGTCATGGTTCAGTTCAATTCACCTTGTGTAAGAGAAATGAAATCAAACCACAGAGATGATCAATGCAAAAACTGAAACCTCACAATGATACTGTGAAGAAGACATTATTCAAATTCAAGTCGGTCTGAGCTAAGAGTGATACTAGGTCCATCAAGCTCAAGGCCAAGATTTTAGACAATAATAAGGAGAGATGCCAAATACTCAAGTTGCAATTTCTTAAAAAGACTGGTTTTCAAAAAACACCAAGGGTTAGGTGAATAAAATCGGGGTCTACAAGTTGCTTTCAGTTCATCAGATTGAAGCACTCTACATCAGTTCTTTCATTTAAACCACGGCTTACGTGTCCAGCTGTCTGAGCTGGACTCAGTAGC
Source organism: Aptenodytes patagonicus (assembly GCF_965638725.1). Classification (NCBI taxonomy): domain Eukaryota; kingdom Metazoa; phylum Chordata; class Aves; order Sphenisciformes; family Spheniscidae; genus Aptenodytes; species Aptenodytes patagonicus. Next base: position 19,456,777 of record NC_134957.1, read on the forward strand.
AGTGATAGGAACGCTGCATTTGAACTGAACACCAAAACTCAGGTCCTGGCTTCTAATATGTTAAGGAGAAAGTCATACACCATTAAACCTAAACTAGGACTAAGGCTGAGCCCTAATGCACCATCCATCCACACTGCAACGCCCTGGGTCCTCTTGGTCTCTGATCATTTCTCAAAGCTCTTTCTGAGCACTGGTGCAGCAGAAGCTAGACACTCAGAATCTGCGCTCAGAGCTTGTCCTAAGTGAGGATTAAAATGAGGGGTGTCTTTAGTCCATCTGATAGCTTAAATGATCACTGAGTGCTAGCTTGGGTCAACTTGTTTGATTTTCCTCTGAAACAGACTAAAAGCATTCAAAATAGTCCCCATGCCACAGCTGAAGGTGGTGACCAAAGGCCATGAGTACAGGAAACTACCCAAGGCTACTCTCATATAGTTACTGTCTCCAAAACATACACTGCAGGACAAGAAATTTAGGAACCAAATTACCAGGAGTCAGGGTATGTGGTACCAAAGTCTTCTGTTTAGCTACTACAGCTACTTAACATCAGGCTCCACTTAACTGCTTGTACTGTGTCAGTGTGCATTCAGCGAGCCCACGCTGCTATTTTGAACATAACAGCAGTGGTTCAGGACATTTGTCCAGCCCAGGAATAGATCTGCAAGTTCGTATCAACAAGACTGCTAATGTCTCATCTTTGGCAACTGCCTTCTCCAACCATATCTTTTATTTTCTAGAAAGTAATACATTTTCCTCAATATCACTGTACAGAAACCAGGAAAAAACTAGCATTAAAATATCACTTCCAAAGGGTAAAACAAACTAGGCCACAGTACTGCTTGAATACAGGTGAAAATGTGCACGATATAATATTTAGATACATAAGAGATACAGCTGATGTGTCTGCTGCTCAGAGAAAATTTACAGCACAAATGTTGTATGAATCAGTGTGATGGCTGCTGTCAGTTACAAGTATCATCTGCGTATTACGCACCTACCACATGCAAAATACTCCCACAATAATCTTATTAAGGAGGCTGTGCCATACATCAAAATAACGTTATACCTACAGCAGCCCGTTGGTACTAAAATATGCCCTTCCTGCTTATTTTGTACACAGTGAAAAATGACACACTTGTGGGTAAACTTGCTCATTAATTCTGACAGATAATTCAGAATACATGCTTGATACTACAACTTAAGTATCTGAAAGCTGTAGAAATAGAAATGTTCTAAATGTTAGTGAAAAAGAAAGAGAGAAAGGGAGAGGAACAGAGATAACAATTATTTGAGCTACACGGAATTTTAGATGGGTAATAACTTGGTGGTGAGTAGCTGAGATGAGTGATAGAAAAATCTCACAAGCTTTTTGAGTAGTATCTAAAAATATCTGGGTCTGAAACAGAAGAGAAACTTTTTCAACAATTACTTCCGAGTTTCCTTCTTCCATCCTTTGTGGGAGAACCAACTTCTCTTATTTACTTTAATATCTAAAAAGCAAGAGAAACTCTGCACATAAACATGCAAGAATTGAGGACTAACTTGTACTTGTTCATGGCCTTGAGTAGATCAGCGTTCATTAAGATGGGATAAAACTGAAGAGAGGAATTCCAAAAAGTTGTCTCAAAAAGACACAATTAATCCCAGAGCCACCTTATATGGCTGAGATCATTCTTACCTCAGTACCTTCTAGCAACATGGATATTCCTCTCCATTTGTAGCTAAGGTCCTATGCATAGCACAGAGCACGGCTTAATTTCCTGGACAGGGTATAGCACACCCTTTGAATATCAACATATTAGCATAGCTCTCTGAATATCAACCAGCTGCAAGAGTAGCTTTGGCAGGACTGCTTCTTCATTCCTTACTCAGAATTAAAGACAACCAAGTCAGAAGCTGAAAGGAGAAGGAAGAAGCCCCCATCCCACCATGCATGGGCAATATGGGTCCCAGAAGAGACAACAGCAGCAACAGAAAAAAAAAAAGAAAACAAACCAGGAGATGAGTTTTAACTTGCATGTCAGAAACCAGCTGTGATTTCACCAAGTGCTGCGATCAGACAGAATCAAAGCATTTCTTAGAACAGCTTTCTGTCGAGAGCTGAACCAGCTCCTCAGGAACCAAGTGGATTCCTCTCCTCCACTTTTCCTCTGCTGTATAAAAGCTATGCATAATCTACCCTGTTCCATATTTTTTAAGCAGGACCAATTATATTGTTCATTCAAAGGTCAGGCCAACATATATGACATGCAATTCAGAATAGTAAACGTGAAAACATTTGTCATTAATTATTACAGCCCCCAAGCAAAAAGTAAACATAAATAGTTACCTATAAAGAATATTTCATTTTCTATAAAAGGAGGTGGCAGTGGATGCTCACTAGCAGTGACTTGTAACCAGTACAATAATTTGAAAATTTATATACACAGTTGGTGCTCCAGCCAGCAAATAATGTACGCAATTACTGCTACTGTTAATGTGCCTGCATGCCTAATTTCTAGAGCAGCATGCCGAATGCTTTCCCCTTAAGGTGGCTTGAGCAACTGGTCTGTATTTTAATGGAGAGAACCATATGTAATGAAAGCAGATCTTTCAGGAGGCAAGCCACGCTTTCAACTTGTTCTTGCTGCCAGAGTAGTAATTGCAGTGAAATAGAAAAAAACAAGCACACACCTACTATAAACAGATGGCTAATAAAAATTTGGGGAGCTCTTTCAATACAGAAATTGAGTACTCTAAAAAGACACCTACATAACAAATGCTTGGACATGTTGTCTCCTTTTATAGACTACTTAAACATGTGCCCTTTAGTTCAGCAGCTGAACTGTTTGTTCCTTTATTGCCGATCATATGCAGAAGTTTCAGAATACATGTATACCAAATATTTAACCTTTATAATAGAGTGTATCAAATGTACTCACGCAACACAGGCAGTAGGTATTAACTACTAATGTGACATACCCGAATACGGTAATGATTTTTTATGTTACAGATCACAGCGTTCTGGTCTACCATCTTTAGATAAAGAGTAGTCTTGATGAAATTAGGAGGTTACAATATACAGTGAAAACGCATCTTGGTCCACTGAGCTTTACTCATGCCTGCAAACATCTGCTCTTGTTTTGTACTTCCATTTGAAGACAAGAACAAATATTTCCATTTGCTCAAAAATGTTGACAGGTGAATCAGTGTTTCAACACTAAAGTAGGTCAGCCCATGTTGCATTATTCAGTGTAGCAACATGACACTTCTAAATGATAAAATATTGCCTAATACAAATTTGAAGTGATACAAGCATATATCTGCTTTCTGCAGAAGAAAAGCTCCTTTAATTTGAAATTGTCCCTCCTCCATCTGTAAGAAAAATGCGAAGTATTACAAATCAATTCTTTTTGCCTGCCTATCTACTTCATCCCAGTCAATAGCCGGGCAAACACATGAAATAAGGACAAGTGCACGTCTGTTCCCAGGCAGCATAAGTGACAGCAGATTTAAATGGACATCATCAGCTTCAAACATAGTCAAGTAAAAGCAAAGAGAAGAATAAAACCTATTTCAGGTACTTCGAACTTTCAGGAGTCTCCCCTACCAATTTAGGGAGGCATAACCAAGCCATTTTCTGTTTCTTAGAATGTTTTCCCTCCCCTGTTTGTGTTTGAAAACTCATGCCCCTAAGGAAAACGCAGTCTCAATGTTCTACATTATCTGTACACAGAAATACTTGTCAGTGGGAAAAGTAAACAAAGCAAGGTTGGCACCTCTCACCTGCCTCATTTGCAATAATTCTATGTAGCACTTTTAGTAATAGGAAGCTGGACATTTTCAGGAAGTGTTTATCAAACAAATACGTGCCCCTGAAAACATTAAAGAGAAATCAAAATTGTATTTCTACCAAGAAATCAATAACGTGATTTACACCAAAAAAATACCACTGTGTTCTCTTTTTAGAATATGTTACTCTGTCACAGATTGGTAACACCATATATCTACTACAGAGTTTCCTCCATGGAAAGAAAATAAATTTTTAAGACTGCAGACACAGACCTTGAGTACTTAGCTCAAGTAGTAAGGTGTGCTTTTTTGGAACAAGAGTAGCCAAATTCTTTTTCAAGAAAAACTAAGCAAATTCAGTATTTAATTAAAATACGATGTTGTAATTTTCAAAAAAGAAAAAAGAAAGAACCCTCTAGTGTCCTATGTATAATCTAAGTAACTGTTTATGAATTAGATAATTGAAGAAGGTATTTATACACAGTCTCAAGCATTAACTTATGGAGTAAACAGCCTGAAATGCCATTTTTTGGCATTGTGGAGAATAGGCTTCACAACTTTAAGTATGTTCATTCATCTTTACATGCAAGCAATCTGGTTATTTAGCAAAGACTACACATATGCTTAAAGCTAAATATACCTGAAAATATCCTTGCAGATGGAACAGCCCATAACCATAGTTGCAGTGGATATGATGGAAGAAAAACCCTACAACCTCTTAAAGCAATATTAGCAGAGGAAACTGATGTGGATTTATCCAAGAGTGGAGAAAAAGCAGTGTCTCTTATTATATATTATATTATATTACCTCCCCATTAGCAGCATGTTCCTGTGTGGTGGTTTTATTTGCCTCTGACCCTTAACAGATGTGATACAATAGATTCAGCCCTTCTCTGCCACACTTCATAAAGCCTCCAAAACGACAAATGGATCAGAACTGACTGGAGAGAAGAGGGAGGGCTGAGCCTCTAAATGTAAAACAATGGTCACAGAAGCCCACACTTCTGTAAATTGATTTCTCTATTAAAAAAAAAGTAACTGAATACAACAAGGTCTTTTTCTATTTTTAGAATGTTTCAGAGTAACAAAAAAAACCCTCAGAAACCCTTCAAACGTGCTTAAGACAAAACACCAACAACTCTGATCTACCTATGTGTACACATAAGAGCTCCACCTTGACACTTTCTGTAGAAAAGGAAAAAAGAAAAAAGGCAGTGACTATTCTTGGCAGCATTAAAATTTTGGCCAAATGTGTGGGCGGGAGGCTCGGTTCCGGCTACTGACACTAGTTTTCCAACTCACAGAAATTAAGGGGAAGAAGGAGTCTAGCTGAAGCAATAGTGAATAAAATCACTGACATTCTTTCTCTCAGTCTTTCCCCAAATCACAGATCCTCTCTCTTCCAAATGCTCATTTACAGCACATGCCAAATAACCCAAAGCACAATATTACAGCATGTGTGCTCCCACATGCTGTTGATAACACATGGGTAAACACAATAGCCAGCTATTTTGATGGCATGAATTTCTATGGGTCTGTCTTCTTGAACATGAACTCTTGCATAAAGCTCCACAGTAAAGCTAGAGAATAAAGATGTCCTAAAATTTCAGATATAAGAACCAAGCCTGTGCCTTCTGTCTTTAAATACATTTTCTTCCAACCAACACTCCTATCAAATACTTATCTACGTGAAATCACCAAGATGTTTTAACTCCAATCACATTTAAGTTTAGCCACACCGAGATCATTCTTTTAAAGTTTCTGGTCAACCACATCTTACTAGATTTAACATATGAACAGGCTTCATTGCTCTATCTGTTCCAGTCACTGTATTTATCAAAGAGTTGCTCTTATTAATTTTTTTTAGCAGCCTCTTGTTTCTCTCTTTCCTTTAGGTCATTTATCACAGTAATTTAGAGACTCAAAATGTTGTATATGATCATCACGTTGTCACACAGCACCAGAGTGTGAGCATTTAAAATGCCCTTGACAGCTCTCACTTCCATCCAGGTGATTCTAATTATGTTGCAGAGACAGATTTCTTCAATATTTACAAATTGATATACACTATCATCTAAAAGCATGGATGAACGAACAGGTTCAGAAGCAGTTTTTCCAAGCAGGGTTGGCAGTGCCTGCACTGGAAAATAATGATAGTGTTTGTTTGAGGTTTTTTGCTCAGGTTTTGCTAGTCTTCCCCCTCCACCCCTTCTCCTTCACTAACGGCAGTGGAACGTATGGCATAGAACAAGCACCTCCTTGCTGAAAGCAAACTTATGATAAGGTGACACATCAGTTACTAATTTTAATTCATTTGTTTTTATTACGTCTTGAGAACACCAAAAAAGATTGTTTTTCCTATTAAAGCGTGATTCTCCATAGAAAACTGACTAAACAGTGACACCATTGGGTGCCTTGCCTGTTCATGCTAATTAATTTTCACCTAAAATTACATAGCATGTTAAGCATTTCAGCTGCTACCCCTGTGTAATCAATCAGAAAAAAAAGTGCCTTTTTCACCTGCCACATGACTAAACACTAAAGATTATTTAATAATTACATTCTAATTGTGATGCCAGTCAAACAACACAGCCCATGTGCTCTTCCACAGGTGTACTGGACTGTCATGGGCAAGACCATAAACAACAACCCGTAGTGGATCTGGATCCCAGGGTTTATCTAAGAACCAAAGAGATTAGAGCTGTTGCCCTGGGTTAGATAGATGAGAATGAAGAATACTCAGGCTGGTGCTGAGTAAGCAGCTACCCTATTACAGCATCACGTGCTCAAATTGTAGCTTGTTTTAAGCAGAAGTGCTTTACCTTCTGTCAGCAATTATTCAAATGTTTTCATGATTGTGGCCCTTACTGCAGCCTCTCTGTGTTATCTGGCTGGCACAAAGCAGAATACTAAATTGGCTTCCAGGGCTATTTCCAGTGGGTGATGGGTAGCCAGAATAGCAGCTCCTATGCTACCCTGAATTAGGAGATACAGCTACGAGACTGGGAAACCATGTGTGCTGGTTTTGGCTGGGGTAGAGTTAATGTTCTTCACAGTAGCTGGTATGGGGCTGTGTTTTGGATTTGTGCTGGCAACAGCGCTGATAACACAGGGGTGTTTTCGTTGTGGCTGAGCAGTGCTGACACAGAGTCAAGGCCTTTTCTGCCTCTCACCCCACCCCACCAGCGAGCAGGCTGGGGGGGCACGAGAAGCTGGGAGGGGACACGGCCGGGACAGCTGACCCCAACTGACCCAAGGGATATTCCACACCATATGGCGTCATGCTCAGCACATAAAGCTGGGGGAGGAAGGGGGGGACGTTTGGAGTGATGGCGTCTGTCTTCCCAAGTCACCGTTACACATGATGGAGCCCTGCTTTCCTGGGGATGGCTGAACACCTGCCTGCCGATGGGAAGCAGTGAATGAATGCCTTGTTTTGCTTTGCTTGCGTGCGTGGCTTTTGCTTTCCCTGTTGAACTGTCTTTATCTCAACCCACGAGTTTTCTCACTTTTTCTCTTCTGATTCCCTCCCCCATCCCACCGCGGGGGAGGGAGTGAGCGAGCGGCTGGGTGGGGCTGAGTTGCCAGCTGGGGTTAAACCACAACACCATGTCTGGCCAGTTGCCAGTCACTGTGACAGACCAATACCTCTCAGGTTAGTGTCGCTCGATATGAATGACAGCTCTGATCTCCTCTATTTGCAAACTGTTCTTCACGTAAGCTTTGTAATTGCCCTATTTTTCACTATTGTTATTGTTAGGAGATACCAACCCCTAAATAGGAACTTTTCTTTCAAGAGTTCAGCTTACTTCTCAGAGTTATAACCTTTGATCATGCCATTACTGTCCAGGTGCAAGGTTAAAGAGTTCAAGCACAGTTGAAATGAAGACTGAGGATCCTATTGTAGAAAATCCCGCTCCCCAGGCCCCAGGCTGAAAGCTGGCCCTGCTTTAGGCACACATGCAGCAAACCAGTACCCTTGAGACCAAGTAGCCATCAGTTTTGACACACTCGACTTCAAATTACCGCTATTACAAATGGGATAGCCCCCTCCAGAAGGATTAAACAGAAGCATATATTATATACACCAGGCAATGACACCTTTATAATGACTTAATATTTTTGCTGAGGTATCAGTGGGTCCCTGTACTGGACAACTCCATGCTCACATTCTTACATTTTCCACAGACATTGTATAAAAACTGTTCTATTGCTTTCTCAACAAAGAATTCCCAAAAAAGCAAAATAATGCTGAATGCAAATTAAGCTGAGGAAGCTGAAATGGATCTAACTTCAGAGATAGCAAAGTCGTAAAGTGATCATTAAAATGCTGGTGACAGATATGCAAACAGAGACACATTTGTTTTCCTGTATATTTTCTTTTTTTTTTTTAAAGCACAAATTATTTGCATTCATTTTCACTTTTAGGGGAAAAAAAAAAATCAAGTTAGAAATGCAGTTTTAAAAACAGACATGAAAAGTTACTTCTGGAGATGGAGACAGAAGTACAGATTAAGTTCTATATTTTTAAAACATTTTTGGTAGCCACATTTATGTCCAACCCATTATTTTAAAGGTCTGTTATAATTACAGCTTTGCCTGTAAGCTTGATGATGTCTCTGATAGAATTTATGAGTCCAGAACTAAATTAATATTTATTATTTTGATTTTAGTCATATGGACGAATCCCAAATCAACACTTAGGGCCACACTGTACTTGGTATTGTACAGACTAGCATGACCTAAACTCTCTTACTAATGCACATCTAAGCATGCTTAAAACAATAAAATCAGCAAGAGATAAAGTCAAATATAAAAAAAAGCAGACTACACAGCAAACTGTTTCTCTCATTATTCCTGATCCGTATTTTTTCCATTTCAATGGAATTTTCAGTTGTCACTTGCTTAGGTGATAAAAATGAGGTGTTTTCACAGCCTCAAGATACTTCAAGTGGTATGTCTTATACAATTCTCACTTTAACAAGCTGGACAACTTTCTTCAAACAACTTCAAGTTCAGTCAGTACCTAAAGCGCGCTCCACACATCTGACCTTGCCCTGCTGAAGTAAATGGGAAGTTTGGTACTGACTTCAGTGGACCTCAGATTTCATATGCTGTTCTAGAGGTCAGGAAAGCTGAAGCTGAACCTTGGATCACTAAATTCAAATAAACTTGGGAAATGATCAGGTCCAGTTGAGCACTTCAAATCTGGACTCTGCCTCTAATGATAAGAAAAATTATCGCTGCTGTGACTACACATCAAGAAGCATGAATCCAAGTTTCGTTTGCAACTGAGCCATTTCAACTGCAGCAGCTAAACTGTGAGAATAGTAAAATACATTCATAAATGCCATCAATGAACACACCCAACGTGGAAAGAAACCACGACACTGATGCTACACAGTACCTTCCAGATTTCCATGCATTTCAAATATACTCCCTTGTGGCTAGTTGTTTTGACAATCTCAACTTTTGAGAGCCAAATACGAGACATCTCACATCAGCTCCTTGAAACCAGATGCATTCAGGGGGTCACAAGCTGGGTATCCCAAAAAGGGAGGCACTCAGAATAACTTTTTGAAATGTACATCATGGTGCTTTAGATGGGGAACAGAAAGAGAAATTACTATTGCAGAAAGTTGTGTTAACTCTTTTATAAATGAGGTTCATTCAAGTGGGCTGAAAAAAACATTATCTGCCTTAAGGAAATGAATTTAGCACACTGGTCTTGTTCTGTCCAGAACCACGCACTTGTTTTGGGTGCACATCTCTAGACACAATGCCCTGGGTTATTATTTGTTTTCTAAAACAACCCTTAACTGTGTTTTTCTGAAACCTGTGTCTCTTTAGATTTCTCAGGGTGACACGGTACTGTGAGAGACATCATGTCTGATTACATCAGTCAGACTGCATTAAGCTGTGTCAGTAATGACTGCCAATGTGACTGATGTAACTGGGTGTGACACACCATCGCACTGTTTCCTCGTCTGTGAAATATGAGATGGATTTGGGGGCAAGGAGAAGAGGAAAAAGAAAAATCACCAAAAATTCATACCAATAGAAAATGAATTTAAAGAAACCTGTTCCTGTGCTCCCTTTCAAAACCAAAATTGATTGAAAATCTTTTATTATGTTAGGGACTAAAATAACAGTAGTGAGGTATAAGATATCTCTGCAGTCAGCTGTGCAGATGTCTGTGTTGTACTGAGCACATCTTTTTAGAGAAAAAGTAGGAAAACTGCAGGATGGAACCTAAAGAGTTTTGCATGTAAGGAAGTACTGCTTATTCGAAAACCTGCATGGCCACCCCTTTGACACTTCTAGAAGAATGCTCTCTTCTTTAGTAATTCTGTATATGTGAACACAGCAGGTAAAACAAAGCAGTCTAATACTTGAACACTTCTGGAAAACCGTAAAAATTTGGTGGACCCTAAAGGCTTCTGGTTACTGTTTTATGATTAAGTATTTTAACGTTATTAACATGCCAGTCACTAACAAATTTCTAAGAACTCTTCCTGTGACCATCTGATTCTTTTGGCATTGGCTCAGGACTGCCAAAGGCATTTACTTCCCTTGGCGACTGACAGGGGATTATGATCCGAGTGTGCCCAGGCTGCAGAGCAGGGGCCAGGAAAGTCTGCAGTAACAGATCTTTAAAAGCCTCAGTCTTTCAGTACTGATGTAGCTTAAATCTCGTCTGTGAGCCTATCTTCAGCAATGCCAATATTACAGAAGCCAGCATATTACTTTCCATGGATGCATCCTCCCTAACCCTCAAAAAACTAGGCAGTCATGAGAATCCAAAACAAATCAAAGCCTGGAAAGCAGATAGAACAGTAAGACTTTCATATGGTACACAACAGAAAAAAACAGCCTCTTTCAAAGCAGATCACTTTCTAAAATCCCACACGAAACTAAGGCACAAAAATTACGAGTAGTAACAAGCACATAAGGGCCATTTATCCTTATAACTTCCTACTATATCTTTTTTTTTTTTCCTGGCCAGCTGGAGAATTCTCACAGCCAAATCCTCACAAAAGCTAGCTGTATATGAGCTGCCACACTGCTATTTCCAATATAAAGCACTCAACTTGAATTGGCAGAGTCACGTCTTGAGCAACAAGATGAATCAGCGGCTCTTCATCTTCCATCTTCGCCTCTCTGCTGAAATTACATGAGGCATGTTAAAGTCCTTTGTACCACCAACACTAGAAACTGGAGTTACCAAACATTTTGTATAAGCTGACACCCACCTGTTCATAAGAATTAACCAGTGCCATACTTTTGTAGCAAAAGAAATCACACATAATCAAATGGCTACACTAAATGCAACTTTACAGTAGCGAGGGTTCAGAGGAAGAGTAGCCTTTTTGTAGGCAGCAGCTGACATAAGAACCCCAAGTATTACATATTGTTATGTATTGAATATACATAGATCTAGCTTTGCCTTGTACTTTTTACTTTTAAAAAAAAAAAAAAAAAAAAAGACCCAGCAAAGCACCTCTGGGTTTAATACTACCCAGTGCATGGCAAACAGAGTGCAGCACTGCCAGGTAAATTAACTCCTATTAATTAAATCTATTACAAGCAGAGTGAATTACATCCCATGTAATTCTGGGGAAATATAGTCTTTGTTGTTGTTGTTGTTTTTCAGTTGCCTCAGCAGTTCAGAACACTGTGACCTACCAAAACAACATAGCAGCCACGCAGCAGGATAGAGGAAATATGCCTTGCAGGGGCTGGAGGAAAACAGTGTCACACATGCAGCAAACACACACACAGAGAAATGCATGACATGTTCAAAGCCAACATATTGATCCTTGGTAACCAATCCTACAGCATGCTCTCTGCCAAGTGTTCAATCCTGTATTAGTTTTAGCTAATGGCCCAGCTGCAGGGGTAGATATGCCTGCCAGTAAACCCATAAGCTCATATGGCAGTGCAATTTTTAGGGAGGGGGAGATGATTGTTTGAGTAAAACAGATCTTTGCTCTGTTTACAGCAAAACAGCCGACAAGATTTTTGCCCTGTATACAAATGACTGTGTCTTTAAAGCCAGTTTTGTGGTTCAGTAGGAACTTGACCATACATAACTAACAGACATTATTAAATTTAATAATTTAATTAACTCAAAAGGTTTTGCTTGCTGTGGAAATAGACTGAAATATGTTTTTATGAGTCCTTTTAAAAAAAAAAGATTCATTTATATTAAAGCATTCACTTTTTTTTAAAAAGTTTTCACAATTACACACGTGGAAACATCTATTCCAGACTACACACACAAAGGTATTTTAAATACTACACACACAAAGGTATTTTAAGTACCTTGATCACTCTGAGCTTTCACCTCAAAGCCTAGTATATGACAAACAGAAGAAAAATAATTGGCCAGGTAATGTTTCGAGTCACACAGGTACATTTGAAGGTCCATCCCTGTCCTTAAACTCCATTTCTAAATGCATCCAAGTGTTCTGATAAAAATCAGCCCTCAATGTGAAATAGGAAGTGAATGCATTTTTGCTTCATTTCAGCCTTATCTCTGAAGGTCATCTCTCCCCCCAACACATTCTGCTTACAACAGAAAAGAGACTATATTTTCCATGATGTTGCCTCAGTAAATTGCATGAGTCAAATTAATTTCTGTGTCCATTTTCCACAAAAAGTTCTCTGAAGCCTAGAGCTCTGTACAAGAGCGTATGTAAAAATTAATTGTCTTCAGAAGGAAATTATGCGAATATTGAAACTGGGAAGTCTGTATGCAAACTTTAGCATTAAAGAGCTGAACAGAATGCAGAGCATAAGCCTACAGGTGGAAGTATAATTTACTACAAATGGCTTTGTATCTCATGCAGAAAAGTTGCATTTGCCACTTCTCCAACTTACACTGCTGAATAGAAATGGAATTACAGGATATTGCTCATTCGACTTGTGGTAGGGAAGAAATTAGTGATATTTCTAACTTTAATTGATCAAACTTTAATTCTAATTTCTAATTCAAATTCTGCTTTCCAATTTTACTACCAACCTTAGAGAAACAGAGTTTTTAAGTCTGTTTTAATATCTAGTTCCAGTAACACTCATCAAACACCATTTCTAGGACATAGCAATCCTTGTGGCTTTCAAGAGCTTTTTCCTGTCCAGAACAGTCACAAGGCTACACAAAATAGTGCCATGTACCAACACATTAGACAATGATAAGGTCATGAAGTCAAGAATTTATTTGCTACATCTTCTTATCCAGCGTCATTCAGGAATCAGCCTATGTTAGCCATGTTTTCAAAATACTTCTCCACAATTTTAAAAGAAACAGCAAAGCTACAAAGGAATGAAGAAAAATCATCTCCTTTGGACAAATGCAATAGAGTCAGGTTCTTTTCCAGGGCCCTGAGCAAACTCATAGTTTACTTTGGTATCCTTTGCTCAACCACCAATGAAAGTTTGAAACAAGTTCTTGAGTAAGGAAACTCCTTTCTCTTGGGAAACTAATCTGTAATCAAGACATGGTGTATCTTCAAGGTAAGGCAGGGTGAAACAGAGTAAACAAACGGAGTTCTTTCGTCTAGTTCACCCTACTCCTTCACCCAAAGGCATCTCACCCGGTTTCAAGCAGAGGCTGCTATATCAAAGAGCACATATACACGTTACCAAACATAAACCTACAGCAATTATTGGAGCAACAGAAGGAAGACACAAGACTGTGATTCACAGTCTCCTTTCTGGTGATGTGTTAGCTGAGCCAGCCATGTTTTGTTCCAGGTACTCTCTATTTCCAAACACTGAATTAGATTTCAAACACTTCCAACAGCAGTCAAGTAAGATATGCTGATGAGACGTTTCTATGAGCATCCCTAATTTGCTACGGACTTAGAGTGTTCTTGACCACATGCAGAGCACAAAAGAAGCTATCAACCCTGTCCAGAGCACATGATGACCTAAAGAGAGCTTTAAACATGTTAAACAGTAGACCAGAACTTACCCCCTAGAAAGGCACATAATAGAAAGCAAATTCCTTGCCATTAACATGTATACTATAAATGAAATTGTGAAAAGATAACCAGTCCAATGACACCTTGATGCCCAACTACAAGCAATGAACACCAACATAGCTGAGATGTCTGCCTGGAAGCTATCTTCTAACCCAGATGACAGCAACAGAAAAAATGCATTCAAGAGCTTGGCATCGGAGTCTTGCAGCTGTCAGAGCACAGAGTGGCCACAGGTGTTACTTCCAACCATGAAATCCACTAGGGAGGGAGAAGGCAAATGAGAGTACGAATGCTACCAGCAAAACAGAGTACAGGGCAGACATAAAAACCCTTCAACTGCCAATATAGCGGCATAGATGTCTTCTGACTGTATTTACATTGTGACATAGAAATGGCAATCAAATTGGTAATCTTAACCTGTTGAGCACGTGCCTTTAATGCAGGCAAGTCAGCACCTGCCAAAGAGTCTTAAAAATAAGAGCGGGGGGTGGTGGGGTGGGGTGTAAATATATATATATTTTTTTTATATATATATATATATACACACACACACACACACTCAGAGCATTAAATGACTGAGGGGAGAACACACAGCAGTTTGCTTCCTTCCTCAGTGATTGCTCAGTGATATGGAGATGTACCCATTTCTATCCATTTTTCCTCTTGTTCTGTTTAGGCCTTTCATCCCTGTGGTCAGCTGTCATTTCTCATTATATGAGCCATCCATGCAGGATGCTACTTCTCCGAGTGTCACCCTTACAACTGTACTCATGTCCTCTACAGTGCTATGTAAACAGCTACATGAAAAATATTAGAGGTGACTCTGTGAAATGGCCAAGGAATTCATGTCAACTTTCTGTAGTTACAAAATTAGGGTAATGGATCATTTGCAGCATTCATAACAGAAGAAAGGTCACTTCCAGTGAACCCAAGTAAAGTCATTCCCTCCTTTTTCCTTTCCTCCCTCCAAAATACACCTATGCATAAGGTGGAAAGTTTCAGCAGCAGAATACTGGGAAAATTGTTACAACGGTGCAGTTCTACAACACACAGAAATAAATCAGACAGACTCGCTACTGCAGCCAAAGGAAGATGCAGGTCTCAGCTACCCTCCTATAAGCTGGTTATTCACTCCAGGAATGGAATCCACCATTATCTCATCTCTATGCATATTTTAATTCCCCCCTTTTAAAAACAGAAATTAACATAAGAGAGCAGTAAAAGACAATATTCCTCATGAAAAACACCTTAATAGCAATAGAAAGCATTACTTCCATCTCATGGAATTTCCATTACAAAAAATTCCTTGCTTTTCCTACAATATACTAAATATGGATTTTTTTAATGTTTTATCAAATCCAAATGTTTTGATAGCCACCTTTTTTCCCCCCTTTCCATTTGTTCCCTTTATTTATAAAGATAACTGTAATAATCAAGTATATACACAATACTAACAGACTTGATTCCTTAATCCACACAAATTCTGAAAAAATAGCTAAATCCCTTCCTGTTATTTCTTATCCAGCTTAAAACAAAACAAACAAACAAGACACATTTGCCCCAAACAAAACAGCTGGACCTAAATTCTTCCATGTAGTCTTTTGAAAATGCAAGAAATCAGTTGCTGTATAACCACAAGGGTTAGATCATAGATAGTCCTTTACATATATATACCCTAGACTTCAGGAGAGCAGGCTTTGGCCTCTTCAGGGATCTGCTTGGTAGAGCGCCATGGGACAAAGCCCCGGAGGGAAGAGGGGCCCCAGAAAGCTGGGTAATATTCAAGGATGACCTCCTGCAAGCTCAGGAGCGAGGCATCCCAACAAAGAGGAAGTCGGGCAAAAACACCAGGAGGCCTGCATGGATGAACAAGGAGCTCCTGGACAAACTCAAACCCAAAAAGGAAGCCTACGGAGGGTGGAAGCAAGGACAGGGAGCCTGGGAGGAACACAGAGAAATTGTCCGAGCAGCCAGGGATCAGGTTAGGAAAGCTAAAGCCCCAATAGAATTAAACCTGGCCAGGGACGTCAAGGGCAACAAGAAAAGATTCTATAGGTACGTCGGGGATAAAAGGAAGACGAGGGAAAATGTGGGCCCTCTCTGGAACGTAACGGGAGACCTGGTTACCTGGGATACGGAGAAGGCGGAGGTACTCAAAGGTGACTTTTTTGCCTCGGTCTTCACCGGCAAGTGCTCAAGCCTCACCGCCCAAGCCACAGAAGGCAGAGGCGGGGACTGGGAGAATGAAGAGCCGCCCACTATGGGAGAACATCAGGTTCGAGACCATCTAAGGCACCTGAAGGTGCACAAGTCCACAGGACCCAATGAGATCCATCCACGGGTCCTGAAGGAACTGTCAGATGAAGTTACTAAGCCACTATCCATCGTATTTGAGAAGTCGTGGCAGTCCGGTGAAGTTCCCACTGCCTGGAAAAGGGGAAACATAACCCCCATTTTTAAAAGGGAAAAAAGGAAGACCCTTTTTTAGAGGAACTACAGGCCAGTCAGTCTCACCTCTGTGCCTGGGAAGATCATGGAACAGATCCTCCTGGAAGCTATGCTAAGGCACATGGAGAACAGGGAGGTGACTTGAGACAGCCAGCATGGCTTCACCAAGGGCAAGTCCTGCCTGACTAACCTGGTGGCCTTCTATGATGGAGTGACTACATCAGTGGACACGGGAAGAGCTGCGGATGTTGTCTATCTGGACCTCTGTAAGGCCTTTGACACGGTCCCCCACAACATCCTTCTCTCTAAACTGGAGAGATATGGGTATGATGGGTGGACTGTCCGGTGGGTAATGAATTGGTTAGATGGTCGCATCCAGAGGGTAGTGGTCAACAGCTCAATGCCCAGATGGAGACTGGTGATGAGTGGCATCCCACAGGGGTCCGTATTGGGACTGGTACTCTTTAATATCCTCATCGATGCCATAGACAGTGGGATCGAGTGCACCCTCAGCAAGTTTGCGGATGACACCAAGCTGAATGGTGTGGTCAACATGCCAGAGGGATGGGATGCCATCCAAAGCAGCGTGGCCAGCAGGTCGAGGGAGGGGATTCTGCCCCTCTACTCCGCTCTGGTGAGACCCCACCTGGAGTACTGCGTCCAGCTCTGGAGCCCTCAGCACAAGACAGACAAGGACCTGTTGGAGCGGGTCCAGAGGAGGGCCGCAAAAATGATCAGAGGGATGAAACACCTCTCCTATGAGGAAAGGCTGAGAGAGTTGGGGTTGTTCAGCATAGAGAAGAGAAGGCTTCAGGGAGACCTTCTTGCAGCCTATCAGTGCTTAAAGGGGGCTTATAAAAAAAGATGGGGACAGACTTTTTAGCAGGGCCTGTTTTGACAGGACAAGGGGGAATGGCTTTAAACTAAAGGGGGGGAGATTTAGACTAGATCTAAGGAAGAAATTTTTTACGCTGAGGGTGGTGAAGCACCGGCACAGGTTGCCCAGGGAGGTGGTGGATGCCCCATCCCTGGAAACATTCCAGGTCAGGTTGGACGGGGCTCTGAGCAACCTGATCTAGTGGAAGATGTCCCTGCCCATGGCAGGGGGGTTGAACTAGATGACTCTTAAAGATCACTTCCTACCCAAACTATTCTATGATTCTATGGTTCTATGTATGAAACAGGACATGGTTTAAGTGCCTTAGTTTTTAACTATGGCATGTTCAAACTATTAAGGTGGGCGATAGATCTATGTGAGCCCTTACAAGTGTAAAAGTAAACTATGGATTAATCTTGTGCAGAATTTTCTACAGCTACATAAAAAAAAAAATAGATTAATTCCCTTAACAGCCTTTACATTACAACTGGTCTCCATGCCCATTTATTCCAAAGCTTTTCCATTTAATAATTGCACTTTGCAACTTAAAGTCTGGGAGCATGAGTACCTAGATGATTTACTCAAACTGAAAATCTGATGCTGATGTTTAGCACACAGTTATTATCTAGGTACTTGTTAGATGATTTACCAGGGTGATGCCTACTTAATGTGCTGGTATGCACAGGGTCCACATTGCCATAGCTGCCAATAACACAGAAGTTCAAATACCAGCCCAAGAACCCACGGCTGTGAATTTCACTAGGTATTGAAAAGGTCTGTAGCAACTAATGATTAAAAATATTTTCATGGCACTGCTAGTACTTATGATTCTATACCTCTAGCAGAGCAAGTACTAGTACTTCAGAAGATACAGATGTCTGTAGCATCTAAGAGGTTTACAAGCACTAAATTAAATACCAATGGAATTTACACATTCAACTCATTTAGGCATTTTGTTATCTAACCTGTCACCAATTTGCAGCTAACAGTGCCTAAATACCTTAATAATAAATTGACTTTATCAATTTGCATCACACAGCCCAGTTTCACTTTAGGGAGAAACTATTTTCATGGTACTAGGTTACATTTATTATTACATGGGCTTCTGAAAGTATGATGAACTGAAAGAGACTTGCAACATTAAAGAAAACCATTTACAGCTTTCACAACAGAAGGGAAAAAAAAAAACAAAAAACAAAAAAACAGGTATTGTTGTTGGCTTCATTAATGCCCATCTTGGGATAACAGACTGGCTTTCATTAAAGCCACAAAAGTCTATTACTGCTTTCCTGTCTTCATTCCCGCAACCCCAAGTTCCCATTACAGACTACAGCACAAGTTTTTCCCAATCTGATGCCTGACAATGAAATGGAGAGACTATTAAAGAATCGTATCCAATCATCATCCCAACTCTCATTACAAGTTAGATATAACCTACAACTTGGAAAGCCTCCTATTTTCAATTACTATGAACAATGGACTAAATGGGGTACATTATCAACTTATATTACCAACCTTTTCCAAAGCTATAATATATTCTGCCTTGTCCAACATCTTTTCAGTGACATAAACAGAGAGAACTGAACTATGCAGGCATCAGGCTTTGCAAAAGTCAGATGGGCAATTCAGAAAAATGGGGAATGCTGGAAAATGTCAAGGTAGGGCTGTTCTAGGGAGGATATGACTCATAAATCTAAGGATTTCCAAACATTTGCTACCATTATTCATGACCATCTAAAAATGTAAATGGTAAAATATGGAGGTCCCTTTACAACCTATTAAGTTCCATCGTAGCGCAAAGAATATTTCTTCCAGAACAAACCATATGTATTTGAAAGTAACGTCAGGTGTTTTTCTTCCTATCCCAATGCCACATAGTTGCATTGAAATGAACAAGCTTCTCAGCCTCTCTGTGATGGGACCTCAAGCTGGCAATTACCTTGAAATGAAGCTGCCCCAGTCCTTCTTGAGAGTGCATCTGCCAAAGGACATATGATATTTATATTCTGTTTCCCCCATCTCTGCCTTGTCTTTATCACAATGGGGGGGACTCTGTTACCTATCACTGTTAGAGATGCCCTAGGGCATCTGATACGTGTGCATGGGATCAGATATGAATGTTATCCTAGGAGTTAGTAGCTATACCCAGGAATGCAGGGTTAGGAAAACCAATATCAAATCACCATTATCTAAATAAACGCCCTGATACAGTAGGGTTTCTTGCAGAAAATTCATCATTTATGTGACTGACTTTTAATTGTATTTTAAAGATTGTTATGTTCATGAATAGTAACTAACCTAATGTGGATTTCTTATCATAAACGTTTTAAAATGTGGAGATTTTCTAGGAAATGTACCTTCTGTTTCATAAAGCTAACTAGCTTAGATATAACTCTATTAATTCATTAATATGTAACTAAGACTTCAGCGAAACATTACCATGTTAATTATTAGGTACTTCAAGGTGCCAAGTCCCTTCGATGGAACAGTGTTCATCAAATTCCAAAAGAGCAAAATATCTTTGTTGTCTCACTGTAACATTCATATGGGAAGCCTTTCAGAAAGTAATCACGAATTATGTCTCAGGAAAGAAGGGATGCTGCCAGCAAGAAGTCAGAACACACTAGTTTATAAGGATAAGAACCAATAGAAATAAAATTTGAACCCAATAATAAAAGTAGGAATTAAACTTAAAATAAAGCTTGTTTGGAAACCTTATATTCTTGATCAGATAGGATTAATGCTTTTCCTCTTCAGTGTCTGGATTAAACAAACACAAAACTCAAACAGATCTCAGTCAAGCTAAGATTTGACGTGCTACTAAAATAGCACTTAAGCAGCCACCTGTCCTACCTGAAATATATTGAAGGGCTTCATGTAAGCAAAAATCTCTACTCTAACAAGAAAAAAATAGTACAACATTAATGTTGTGATTTATAGGATACCTGACTGCTGCTATATGGCAACATGTGATGCCGCACATTTCAAAAACAGTTAAAAATATTATGCAATCAGTCTAGATGCCAACGTTTAATTTTTTTCCCTCCATTTGTTTTTATGATGGGACATATAGATCATAAAATATGGGTGAAATTCACAACTGAGGTTAATGCAGCTGTTTAGTTTTACACTTGCCTGACAGAAAGGAACATGTTTCAGATAAAGAATTATGAAAGGTGTAAATTGAATTGAATTGTAAAAAATGCTTAGATACGATATTTTAAATAATCTATTATTTTAAAAAGCAGGAGCATTGTTGTAAGTTGTTGTACAGGTGAGTAGTTCATGCAACCTAAAGATTACAATAATTGAGAAACAGTCCTACCCCTTAAAGAAAAGTGGAATGCTGAACTACTAGCTTTTATAAAACGTGCTCTGTTTGTTTTCAAACAGAAGTAATAAAAGCACTACACTTAAAAAAAAAGATTATAAGTGTACAATACAGATAATTGTTTTCATTTGGGTAACCTTTGGTAAGATCTAATCTAGTTAAGTGACACAAATGGGTTTTTTGTTCACTCGTGTGTAGGTAATTATTCTTCCATGTAGCCATTTATTTTAATGGATGCTACACAAGCCAGCCACTCCTGAAGTTTCTCTCTCTCTAAAAACTTTCAGTTGTATTTCTGACAGAAAGTAACCTTAAGTAACAAAGTTTAATTTCCTTGATGACGTGCACTCAGTTAAGATCTATGTTATTAAATAGGATGGGTATCTGAATATAATATAAAAAAAAAAAGTTATTAAACCACTTTACAGTGAAACTAACAACAACTGCATAATTTTTCCATATCATGGAACTCGATTAAATACCAGTTATGGTCAGATACTGAATTTACTCAAGTTGGATGGGAGCTTTGTTACTTGACTTCAGAAGATCAGGACACCACCTTGAATGCTATTTAAATCTTAAAGATAAAATTCTGTGCTCATTTAAAAGGCCGTTTACTGCTGTGCTCAAGTTTTTTAGGAATCTGAAAATGTGCCCAGTGTTTTGAAGCTGTAGAGGAGCCTCTTCTCACTTCAAGCTTGGGTAGCTGTTTTAGATTTTGTGTATGCCTGCTGTATTTGCTGAAGATAAACAACTCTCTAGTCAGACTTTGTCTTTATGAGCCATGACTAAACACTTTGCTCAGTTTCAATTTACCAGACGAAGGCCCTAAAAATGCATTTTTCAAATTAGTTTTTTCCTTGTTAGCATTTCCGTTTGTATTCTGGTGTGAGTGAAATTCATCAACCAGAAGACTTCTAAACTATGTAAGCCCAGGTAATGAGGCACATAGTAAGGGGGGAAAAAAAAGATGAACTGTAGGCAAAAGAACGTGTTAGCTACCATACAGTGTCCGGGAGAGCGGTCAGGTGCTCTCTGTGTTCAAGGACCTACTGGGATGTAGCGAGACTTCAGCATGACACAGTGCGGTCAGATTGCAAAATCTATTCCGTTCTGTTGTCAGAAACTGAGGCCACTGAAATTCTTAAAATGAAGACCAAAGGCTGCCACAAGGTTTGCGATTACCAATTAACCACCAGTTTCCAGCCTGCAAATCAAGAACATTTCACTAGGTGAAATCCAATTGTATCACGGCTGGTCTAATTGCTAACTCTCGATGCCTGTAGGTTTCATTACAAAACTTGCAATTAACTAAAGCTGTGTCCACTATTGCTCTTTTTCGTTTGTTTGTTTGTTTGCCATTCACTATAAATGACACAATATTTAGTTTGGAACAACCTAAATCTGTGATGTTTCAGTTTTTCCTCACACAAGACCAGGGAAAAAATATTTACATTTGATATGAAATGTTCCACTTGATCAAATGTAAAATATAAGGACAGCTTTGAATGTAATCATCTGGATGAAGGAAACTGTTATACACAATATCATAGAAGTATATTATTTCTGATCATTTCTCCTCTCTAAACATCTGCTAAACATTTAACAATGTGACAAGCATCTGCTTTGCTATATACAGAAACAGTTTCCAAGCAATCTCTTGGCTTCTCTGAAGAGAAGCCTTGAAAGAGCTCGTAAGCCCCAGACTTCGCCTCAGGCATCGGAAATTATCAGGAAACCTATAGCTATTCACTACCCCTACAGACACTGCAGGCATCACAGTCATGACTTGGGCTATGGAAGGATTTTGAATTTACTGAAGGCAAAAAAAGGTTCTATTTTGTATCTGCTCTTTCCAAACTATAGAACCTTCTCCACGTTAATCAATATCTCAAATTCACCATGTTTTGATGAACCCATAATACACTGACACACAAAGTATACTGACACATATACTGACACACAAAGTCCAAGCTCTTTTAAATAATTACTAACTTCATAGATGTCAAAATCGCTTCACATGAAATGCAAAAGACAGTGAAAAGGCAGTTACTTTTGAGGTGAGACTCAGTAACAAGACTACACAGGAAAACTAGTTAAAAAACAAACAAAAAAAATGTTTCCAGTCATGGGAAAGTTCTTATAAGGTTCTTTTGGCCAAATCCAAAAGCATTACACCTGTACCTTTCCCTTATGATCTCTCCTGCACCCCACACTTCTTCCCCTCTCAAGTACTCTGCTGCCTTTACTCTCCCGTTCTCTGTCTTTGCTCCCAAGTATCTGCCCTTTATTACCTCTTGATCCTTACTCAATTTCTTATTTCTCACCAGCTATCATCTCTACAGAAGTCTTTCCTTCACCAGACAAGCTCTGCAATTCGTAGCTCCATAAACCATGTTTCTCCAGCACCTCTTTTGGGAAAACCTGCCTACATCTTAAACTAAACACAGAGAAACTGAAATTTTATTTATGTAACCTGCAATGGGGATTATTATAATACTATATAATACTATGCCTGCTTTTTACTTCTTATAACATAGTTCCACCAAAGCAAACCCAGAAAAGAGAAATTAAGTAAGATTTTCCTATAAACTAGAGCTTGAAAATGCGAGAAATATCCTTGTCTGAATCAACCAGGACAGTGGTTTTGCTCGGCTCACAAATTCCCATGCTCCCACATAGACACGTACAAGTTTCCATTTAGCATTCGCCACAGGCACAAAGGACAGTGTGCTGGACTCTTTGCAGGACCAGGGCCAAACTCCATTATAAATGACTAGAGTTCTGCAATACGGAAAACACCTGTACGAAGATCTGAAATCCCCAGGACCTAGACAATTAACACATACGATTAATATTAACATAGGCATTTGTACATCCTCTGAAGTAGTATTTGTTTCTTTTTATACTGAATTTCAAGGAGAGACTTAATATTTGATCGTTTACCCGTAGAGGATTCTCTAAGTATAGTATCTCCTATGTGCAAATTTGTTTACCATGAGGAACTCATTTATTTCAGGGCAGAATTGTTGATAGCTTCCAAAAACAAATAGAATTTCTGACTTAATAAAGAGATTATGTATCTATCAGATTTATGAGGCTATAGAAAATATTAAACCCATGAGAACTTAACTTCCAGTGGTTCATAAGTGTTATTTCCAACTGCTAAGTTAATGTCTTATGGTATCATTATGCAACTTTCTCAATCCCATTGGAGAATTTCATCTATTCTCACTTCTTGAATAAATAGCCTGAAACGATGTACTCCCAAACTGTTCTGGCTGAAAATCTTATGACATCCTGTGGAGAATCATAGTTAGATTATTATATCTTGCAAATACAAATATTTGCTTCCCAGAACATCCAAGGATGCCACATTACTGAACACTTATTTCTTATTCATCTTTCAGCTATCTTATTAAACCTTTAAAAAGTTATTTTCGAAAGATAGACAACTGAAAATGTAGTATTACCAGCCATCTTATTGTTAAGCTTAAACTTTATGAAAAGCACAGGGACGATTAGCTGGTCTTCACTTAGAATGTGACTGACAGCTTTTCAGTATTTGTGTCATGTCATAGTGAGCGAATGCAATGAGGATTTCCACGTACAGGAGGTGCCCTCTTACGGCAGTGCCACTGGTCACGTTCCCAACTCTTTACCTTGCTGCACCAGGAAATGCTTCATTTTGGAAAGATGCACACAATTAAAAAGAACAAAATAAAATAAATTAAAACCAGCTAAAACTCTGACTCAGTTTGGAGAGGGACCTTCAATCAGCAGAAGAGTTTTCTTTCTTTTAAGTGCTGACAGCATTTCTGCCTCCCAGAATAGATGCTAACAAATTAGCGGAAGGTTACACTTCCTTAAAAATGGATCACTCTTTCTGCTGGACCCTTCAAAATTTGAGGACTTCTGTGACTATAACACCCAGCTTGAATCTAGTCTCAACACCGGTGAATCCATGGGTGGGAATCTTGGTATCTCAAGTACTGAACCCAAGTGTCAGAGGTTGAGAAACTATCATTGCAAGGGAACCAAAAGTAAACTCAGCATCTGTTGTAATAGCGTATCAACAGCTTTAAATGACTGAAGGTTTTGGTGCAAAAATCTTAGCCTGAATGTCCAGCAATGCGAAGTAATTTTTGCTACTCAAGCTTATGCACTGAGGCATTTTTTGAGGAAAGAGTCGAGTTCCTAATCAGAACAGAATATTAATATTATTGGATCACAGAATAATCTTAGTCGGAGATGACTTCAGGAGGACTTCTAGTTCAACTCCCTGCTCAGAGCAGCATCATTGAGATCACTGTTCAGGCCTTGTCCGGTCAAATTATGACTATCTCCAAGGATGGAGATACTACAAAAAGCTCAAGGTAGCCCGCTCTGTTTGACCGCCCTCATGGTTTTCCCATCTAACTAGAATTTCCTGTGTTCTATCTTGTGTCCGTTCCCTCTCATTCTTTCACTGTGCACCTCTGAGGAGAGTATGTCTGTCTTCTCCACACCTTCCTATTAGGTTGCTGTAGACGGCAGTAAGAGCTCCCCTTCACTTTCTCTTTTCCAGGCTGAACAGACCCAGTTCCCTCACACTTTCATATACCATGTGCTCCAGCCTCCCACAGACTTGGTGGTCCGCTATTGGGCTCACTCCGTTATGCCAACATCTCTCGTACTCAGGGGCCCCAAACTGGACACTCCCATCTGGTTTGAGATCACTCAACACGTCATCTTGAAGTGCCAGACAGAGGGGAAGAATCACTATTCTCAGTCTGCTGGCTACACTCTTGCTATACAGTCTGGGCTAATGCGGCCAGGGATATCGCTGGCACTCTTTGCTGCAAGGGCACATTGCAACAAATGATACCCTGTTCATCAGGACTCTCAGGTCTTCTGCAAATGTATTCTCTACTCAGTCACAAGTCTCTATTGCTGCATGTGTTTTTTTCATCCTAGACAGAGGTTCTGAAGCAAGTGCTCTAAAACAGATCACAGCACCAAACCCATCATCACCCCCCGATCGGCCTCCTTACTTTTCCTCTTACTGAGCATACATTTACACTGGCTTCAGTCATGGAGAGCGCTGAAACAACTAGAGTGAACAAAAGGACACAGAGAAAAGACTTAGCAAGATATAAATAACAAAGCAGAATCATTTGCACAGGTGTTAGCTTGGTATTATTTAACTCTTCTGTATTTTAAATTGTGAGATTTTTAACTCAGGCATGGTTTCTTTGTAGCTTTGTATTGCATCCATGAAGACCATGCTGTCATTGCCCCTATAGCCTTTGGCTATTTTTATGGCATAAATCAATTGAAGATAAACACTGAATGTAATAGGTCCTTGTTTGAGAAAGTTTTCTGCTGTTTTGGCATTCAATCACTCCTGTTAAAGGCACATACTGTGTTTCCTCTCCTAGCAAACTTCCCACATTGGGCAACACTGAAAGACATACACAGAGCACCACTTGTTAGTCCAAATCTAACAAAAAGCTAATTTGGTGCATTAACCTCTGGAGTAATAAAACGTTCATTGTATATGTGGCAAATGAATTTTTAGCACTACTAAGTCAGTGGGATGTTGAAGCTGACTTCTGATGAAGTAAAATTTTCATCCAGTACCTTATCCATCACCACTTACTGAGAAAGCTGTCTGCAGTTCCGTGTCATGTCCCTGCTAGAAAACTGTATGCTCAGTTCCAGTTGGGACAAAGTTTATAAAATACCAAGAAAATTTTAACTGAAACTAACTTTTTTTCTTGTAATTGCTGAAGTAAATGTCTGTTGAAGATCAAATACATTGAAAAAATCATCTTCCTGATAAAAGCATCATGTTTATATCTAGAATATTCATGTTACAATGCAAGAGCAGTTTAATCTCTATAAAAATATGCCCTTGTCAATCTGTTGTCCTTGAAGACTTTTGTGTATCTTATCCAAGAAAAATTTCCACTGAGAAAACAGAATGCATTAGCTTCTCACTAGAAAAACTTTCCTACTAATTCAGCTTTCTACATGTTCATTTAAAGGCAAATACTTCTACTTTCTTCTGGTAAACTTCCCATACTGTGCAGCATTTTACAAAAGATGAACAGGGCATCACTCCAGTTCAAATTAGACAGAAAACTAATACAGTGGATTCTTCCTTTAACCTTCTTTTTTAAATTGCACTATATTAGAACTTTAAATGGAGTCTATAATGTTGAGAAAAAAAGTGTTTCCAAATGACAGCTTATTTAGATAAAGATGCAGACATAGCTTAAACAGGTAACAGGCAAATAAAAAATATGATAGTAGAAAATTGGGTTCTAACTACTTTATTGTTATCTGAATCAATGTTTAGCACAAGATGCTATGAAGCACACAAAAGTAAGCTGCCAGTGAAAAACATTTGTTCTCTCTTATGTACAAGTGAAAGCCAGCAGTATCCATTAATATGTTCAAAGAATATGACACAACAGTGTTCATGTAAATACTAACAAAATTGCATCATTGGTCCATCTACCACTGACAGTAAGCTTCATTTCTTTTTCATAGCAGGAAGCAAATCCTAAAATACAAAAAAACATGCCTACTTAATTTGGACCACCTTGTAACATTTAGTATAATATTTTCAAAAGTGGTACTGACATCTTTTTAAAGCTCTTATTACATAATAAGCATTAACTGAAGTTCCTTATTTTTGTTAAGAACTTCTCTCCCCCTCTACAATCCCGTTTTCCTTTTTCCACCCAGGAAAATCATCCTAAAGGAAGAGGAATTTTGACCACATAACTAATGAATACAAGAGCACTCTGGCACATGAGCTCTCAAGCACACATGGATACAAACACACAGTGGCAACCTATTCCAGCGTAGGATCACCCTGCTTAAGATGAGTTGCAAAGCTTAGCAATAAAACCGATCATCCTAAATTTCTGGTGAAAAAATATAGTTCTGAAAAAAGTTACATTTTTAAGACAGAAATAAAAAAATTGAAGTCAAAAACAGATTTCACCCAGAGAATTTATGCTTAATTTGAGTTAAAAGTTCGGCTTAGAAAGTTGCATCCATTTATGTACCTGCAGGCATATTCTTTTCTTATAAGCTTCAAATAGCTTATAAGGGAAAACCCTTATAAGGGTTTCACTGAGAAAGGACAACAAATAATAGTGTAAAGGTGTAGAAATACATTCACTATGGTAAAACAGAATCTAAAAGATTTTTAAATTCTTGCAGAAGATGTGATGTGAGGTTTTTCTTCCCTGAAAAATTGTGGTTTTGAAAAAAGAATTGTGCTAAGTAAAGCTTCTCAGCTATCAATCAGTCAGTATTTGCAGGTTCCTGGTTCCCAAAATAATAATTTAGAGAATATTTAAATCAAGGAATATATGTAATTCCAGAACAAGTGCAAGAAATCATACATTTCACTTCATGTTGTAAAATCAAACTCAAATCTCATAGATCAAATTCAGATTTCATCACTCAGGAAAATTTGGGGGTTTAGCTCATTTCTACTGTAAAAAAAAAAAAGTCATTTCCTGCAAACTGTTTTAAACTAAATGTTGAAAATCATATCATTGAACAACTACAGTTGGGAAGGAAAAGTATAGAAGTTTTTCCATAAAATAATTTTTCACCTGAGTAATAAATCTTAATTAAATGAATTAAATAAATATAAGCAGATATATAAGCAAACTATCTAAGCCTTGACGGGTCTTTAAAATATTGTGATACAGATTTCCTACAACCTGGTTATCTGTGAAGTATGGCTATTGCTTGAGAGAAGGAGAGGCCTGAACAATGATTACTTGAAACAAGCACAACGAGCATTGAAGGGTTTTCAAATGAAGATGTGGAAGATTTTTGCTTCTCCTGGTCCCTTCCACCCCATACACACACAAACTGCTGGGCAGAAAATACTTCAGAAACACTTTTGTTTCCTACTGTATGATGTTTAATCCAAATAGATTTTTAACAACATTCTTAAATTCAACAACTGCAAACTCTTTAGGCTGTTGTTTGGATAAAAGACTTAGTTTAAAACATCACTGACATTGGAATTATCACGTAATTCCTATCAGTATAAATGGCAAACAATAGAACTGTACACAGCTTGTAAAACTGCAACAGCCGTATACTCCTAATATTAAAGCGTCGAGTAATTTACATTACAGAACAACTCTTCCTAAAAAGTTTTTTACGTCTGGAAAATGCTGATTATATGTATTAATAGCCTCAAAATACTTTACACTGCTTTGAAGTGACATCTTATTTAAAGTTTCAATTTTAAATTTTGAATATTTTCTTTCAACTTTTGCTATATAAGTCACCAGCTATATCTATGGTTTATTGCTTTGGGAAAGAGAAAGGCAGAATACATGAAGAATACATTGGGAAGCTGGTTTTGGGGTTTGTGTCATACGTTTCTTTAACTTTATATTTGTAAACCAGCAACAATAGTCTGAATATACAGGAGCAATGCAAAATTAATTTTAAGAATCTATACAGGGAAAGAGAGTTCTAAAAACTTACACCTATTTAGCCTAGTATAAAAATAAAAAATGACTATGACAATCTGGGCCAATACAATACTGTATAGAAGGCAGACTGATACAGAAGACTCAGCAGCTCAGCTCCAAGTCTTCTGAAGCCAAGAGGATCCAGGCAGAGGTTAGTCATCTTCCTAGCAATACTCACGGGCTCTCAGGTGCATACTCCCGAGCTTTTATCTGAGCCCTTATGTTATTTTGCAGTTTAGACATCACTGACTATGAAAACCAGTGTGAGACTGAGACATGCATGCGACTTCTAACAGCTCAGGAGAGTTTCCATATGGTGATGCAGCAATTCACAAAGTCCTCTACTCCACGGGGAGCCTTGGAAAACTCTGCAAAGTAAATGGTTCCACCTTGTTCTGCCATGTTTTGAGTTTTTTATTTGGTTTTCTGGGTTTCAATTGTATCTATTGATTTATTTTTGTGGTAATGCTCTGATGTAAGTAACATTTTCCAGGGCTGTTCAGGCATTTGGACAGAACTGAGGAACCTTTCTTAAATTAGGAGATGTACTTAATTCAGGATCGAGTGAGAAAGGCATTATCTCATTCAGTCAGAATGATATTTCATGTTTGGAAGTGAAAGTTAGATCAACATTATAAAAGAATCATTTTTATGTGAGCTAATACAGAAAAAACTTAAAAAGAGATGCAGAAATTCCTCATTAAAGGTAATTAAGAAAGATACTCTAAGATTGAGATAGAAATAACTTGATAAAGGTCACTAGTCTGTAGTTTGCAAAGAATCACTCTGGAGCATTTTAGCAATCTCTATGATAATTTAAAAAAAAAATAAAAATTAAAAAAATCAGTCAACAAATACTGGCAAACCCTAATGGAGGTCCATCCCAGAGATGGTAACTGTTGCAACAGTTTATTGCGAAATAGAAACCACAACATGTTTCCCTTAAGTACAACGCCCAGTCCTGCTACGACTGAAGTAAAGGGGATTTAGGTCATTGTTTTCAATGAAAACAACTTTTGTTCTCTTATATAGTCTATCTGAGTAATACTAACAACAAGCATTGGATTCTTCTTGCAGCAACTGGTAAGAAAAAATACAAAGTCCCATACTTTCTGCCTTTGTGTTTGGTTTTTTTTTCCCCAAAAAAAAATATTATTCAAGAGGTGTTTTTTTTTTTTTCTTGTGGGTTTGTTTGGGTTTTTTTCCCCCACATTCCCTGGAAAAAAGTGTCATTATTTATAAACTGCAAACTTCATTCCTGCTAAAATTGATCTAGTCATTATTTTTTAGTTACACCGTGAAAAGCCTCCATTGCAGATGACTTTCAGGAACACAGTAATTTCCTTCTCTGAAGCTAACAAGGTTACATGCCGCTGTTACTTCAAGATGATATAAATCATAATAGTAATTTTTTTCAAATTATTTCATATTTCAAAGTTTCCTAATAATTTCTCCCAGCCATGGGAAAAATTACTGCTAGGAAGCAGATTTTCTATGCCAGTTTTTTTCCACCTATGTCCATATGTCTGATTCCATTTTGAAGATGCTTAATTATATTTCTAAATTAACTTTAGGTTTTAGCTAATTGATTGTATTCTACAGGCAAGCAATGCAGTTTATGAACTGTTTACATTTTAAATCTGTTGCCCCTCTATGTTTTAAAAGAAGGCATAAAATTTCTTTTCTCTTATAGTCCTGAAGGGGTCTTGACATTTGCTTTGTAATCTATCTGTACACTAAGTAAATATATGCATCATCTTTAAGCCTTTTACATCATTTCAGCATTGTGCAAAGATGATGTATTTTAAGTAGTAGCCACATATTCCATCACCTTCAGTTTTGATTTATACTGTTATTTCCTACTTTAAAAGATTTTGAGCTTGTAAACATGATGCCAAACTCTGAGATATTATGTTCGTGCAAACAAATAATCAGCTGAAAGAATCAAGTTTAAAATGCTCTCTGATTTGATGGAGAATTGACAGAGATTGAGATAAATTGGGGAAAAAAAGGAGTTTGCGCTAGGCTGCAAAAAAGAGATTACAACTTTACGGGGGGGGTGCGGGAGGGAACAGAACAGGTAAATGTGAGAAGCTTATGAAAAAACAAAACAAATTCACAGAACTTCGTCTGCTAAAGGTCAAGTCAATGAGAAACAGCCTGACTCCAGGCCCATACTTAATATGTAACTTTTACAGAAAACTCAGAAACCAACTTTCTTTAGAATAAACATGTCATCCTAAATTTAATTCATTCACTTCTGATCATAAAACTGAAAAATATAAAAATACCTGAAAAATATGGCAGGAAACAGAGGACTGAGCACAAACTTAATAAAAACTTCCAGGAAAGCACGCCAGTGCAGTCACCAGTAAGCTGTCCAGTTACAACCACGCAGCTGACTACTGCCCCGCTGGTTTTTACACAAAACACGTTGCTTATCAGTAGAAAACATTAGGGCTGGATATTACGTTTGTTTGTAATGCAGAAACACATGGCTACCACAAAGCACTGGGCTACATGTACAGAGGAAGAGTTACAAATACACAGATCTACTGGAGAGAAAGAAAAGAGAACAATACTGCATTCATTGATCCCCACTTGGCAGCGTGGGGTCAGAGACTCAAACATTTTGTTTTATGAACTGATTACAGCACTTGTGCTTTTAATTTTTTGGCATTAAAATTTCATAAGAACTTTAATGTTGACTCACTGCACATTTACAATAGCCACACTGATCCAATCGACCATGATGACTCTAACTGCCTTTTAACAAACTATATAGACTATAAACTAGCCTTGACAAAGAAGCCTTTAGAGACTTTCCAGTGTAGTAATGTATGCTTTAATAAGGTTTGTTGTTAATTTTTTTACAACAGTCTGAAATTCCATCAGCTGTTTCTTTTTGCTAAACCTTGCTAAACTTCAGAGTTAGTAAAAAGCTGTGTGAACAGGGTAAGGCGTGGCCTTTTGCGGTCAGCTTTGAAACATCTCATAGATGCTTTAGCTCATATCACCTCAGTTTCAGTTGAATTTCCAGCTGTATATCTTTCAGGATATACAATGACAAGCCAGAAAACAATAAAATACTCTATTCACACTCCTTAATAACTATGCATATTTTTTTTCTCAATTTTTGCCTCTATCCATAAACAACCAATTTGTGAGCTGCGTCTGATTTTCTTGAGCGACTTCATACCTCATCTTTCTTCACAGCTTATAACTTAATTGCAAGAAATTTTTATTTTGAGTTTAACTACTCAAAATTCATAGTAAGAGAGTTCATTCTAATTGGAGATTCAGCTCACATCGTATTATTTCTCCTCCCAAGCTGGATTAATGTAATTCTTGAATTCAATGTGTAAATACGTACATGTAACACAGGCAATTTCAACTTTTTTAATATTTGCCTAAAATTTGCTACAGTTTATTTTTCTTCAACTTTTATACTTGCTTTCCACACACGTGGTCTCACGAAGAGGAAAAAGTCTTTCTTTTTTTCTTATTTTACAATGTAAACAATATACACAGATTAAAACTAGTGGTAGTAATAGCAATCTTAACTCATTTCTGTAATTTGCATTTTGACAAAAAGATTTCTTAAAAAGACGTCACAAACCAAGTATGATACATTTCAGATTTTGTTATCAATATATATGGAGTAGTCTAGGCAATCCTCAAGGAAACTAAAAAGGAGGACTGAAAAAAGGCAAGTGTATTTTAAAACACCCTTAATACCCAATACCCAGTCACCAAACAAGGAGGCTGACACATTAATCAAAACAGCTCAAAACTGCTCCATGTAAACGCATGAGCCAATAAAAAATGGACAGTCCCACCACTTCGTTCAGGGCGTATAGGCTTCATCATAATTCATGACATGATCCTTGAATTCCCCGGTCCACTTCAGTCAGTCTACGTCACCTTCATCAGCCTGAAGGTTAAGACTGTTTACACGAACCCTGCCCATGGTAAACTACTGTCAGAGAACTGGTTTCACCCAGATAATTCATACCACTTTAACAAATGCAAAATGCTATCTCGGCAAAACCTTTCTTTGGCAAGATAAATAATGGAACAGAAACAAAGAGCACCCCTCTTTGTGTTTGCTACCACCCTACAGACCATCACAATTCACACAGAATTCCCGCATGTAGATATTATAAATACAATATAGTAATATTACAAAAATATAGTATAAGAAATAAGCCAGTGTACTTTAGCTTTCAGACAAAAATATAGTATCCTAGTTTTCTCTAAAATTGACGAAGAGGATACCTCTCCCCCCAAATCATAATCATTCTCTTCATCCATCTACTTTTTTTCTTTTAAAAAAGGTATTTGTCATTAACTATCCCACAGCATAAGAAATGTACTAGCAACATTACAAGTAGCAAATTTGTTTGCGTAAATGGGATTGGGAAAGGCAACTCAAAGACAAGTGGAAAGGTGAAGAGTTGAAATATCTGCTGGAGTCTTGTTTGTTTAGATTAGCAACTGATTACCACTTGCCCACATCAATTGCAATCAACAGTATTTATATTTATCCTTGGCATTTCCTTCTGAGCTATCAATCAAAGCATTTCTTTCTGGTTTTCATGTTAATGCCCGCTTCTAATCTCCAAGATATGTGCACTTAGTCCCTAATTCAACAACACTTAAACATGTATTTTTAAAAACAAGAAATAGTGAAATAATTTAGTGAGTATGGGTGAATTTCTGTTCCTGACAAAAAGCTGATCCTTTCCTTTAGGGTTTAACTGAACTGATGCTTTATTAAGGTCCAAAATGCTCCAAACATTTGAAAATTTACTTTTCCAATAAGGACTAATATTGATAGACTATTGTTCTGTATATAGCAGTATATTATTAAAGAAACCCCCAGTTCTTTCATTTCCTTAAAATAATTTTTTAACTAATAAAGCTGGAGCTGTAGTTCCATCAGCTCTTCATGCCAAGTTAAAAATGGTCCACCTTTATGACCATCCTTTAAAAGTGAAAAAAAAAAAAAACTAATAGAGATTATTAGTTCCTATTTACTATAAAGATTTAAATACACACTCAACACTTGATTCATTTCCACTTTCTGGAAGATTTCTGGGGTTTTGGTTGTCTGTTTTGTTTTTTAAATTCCACTAGTCTATTTCTGTAAGTACTCACAACTGTTGTCCAAATATGAGCACACCAGAACCTCCCATAGTCAAAGATGGCAAAAACTGCTAGTGTGTTTCCCAAATAACAAGACATTCCACTTTTCGGGAGAGCTGCAGCAGTAGCTGTAATAAAAAAGAACTGATGCAGTATGGGGTAGACAGCAAATCTTTCTGAATGTTTACAACTTTGGGGCCTGTTCTTGCAGTTCTTGCACCATCAAGCCTCCATGAGGTACTGTAATGTCGAGAATGCTCTAGATGAGGAAGGTAACTAAGTGAGCATTCCTTCTCTGTTTAAGAAAGCTGGATTTCCATTCCTCATATTTGGCTATTAAGAATGCCTGAGCATAAACTATCTTGTCCTTTGGCTTACTCACAGATGTTCATCGAGAAGATTATATTCAAAACTCAAGCTGTTCATTGTACATAAAGGCACATGGCATGCTTCTGCACCATACGCACTACAGAAAACTCACTATGGCAAGGTTTCCATGTAAAAACTCCTCATTATAAATTCACTCTTTCTACCTTTAAATCTGTATATTTACAGAAAGTATGGCGCTTTAGTGAATATTGAGTCTAAGTGATATAAAGGCATCCACAAAATGTGGATTCTTTTGCATACTTACTTCATGTCTCTGGGTACACAGGTATACCACCTTTGACCAGTTCTTCCAAGTGAGTTGGAACACACAAAGAAATTTCATTCTGGTATTGTCAGAATTGTCCTAGAGCTCCTAATTTGTATGACATTCAGCTCCTGATAGTGCACTGAATTATTATTTTAAATACAAGTATACAGAACTTTCAAACTGATAGAACCCTATGAATGACTTCTGAAAAACTTAAAAGCCAGGCAAAGACTTTGCATTTAAATTTATTTTTTTGAAGGGTTTCCCAAAAAGGCCTATTTTCATGACCATACTTAGTGATATCTAGCAGGATACCATAAAGCATGGGTAGCCTAGAAGAGAATGACATTCATTTACATACAAATGAGCTCATTACTATTGAATTTTTTACCAGCTGTTGATTCAAAATTTGAAAGATGTTTTATGAATCTACATAAAATATTAAGTGACGGCCATTCTATTATCAGTGTCCTTATTAATTCTTTGTACTAGTTTTTATCTGCATTTTGGTAACTGTCATTCCATATGTTGATTTTAACCAAAACCATCACACGCCCAAATTTTAATCTACGTTAGGAAGCATTTCCAAGTGTAAAGCACACTGCATTGCCTAGTCATGAGAAGTTTAAGCTATGACATGACAAGCTAACAAAATATACACTCATATTTTAATGGAACCAATATGCTACGCTTCCTTTCAAGGAAATATGTATTCTACCCATCGCTTAAAGCAACATCAAATTTATGAGCAATCTCTGCAGAAACTTTCTTGAATAAACATTCACTTCAAAAGGATTAACGTGCATTTTTTCAGAAGCCAGCTCTTAATCAATACTCTGGTTGTCTTGTTTTGAAGCAGCAGGAACACTTATTCTTCATCTACTCTATAGCAGATAATATGCTAGACCCCCTTCCAAAACCCTCACCTGGGCAACTCCAGAGAAGATTTAATTTAGATACACACAGAGGAATCTTTATCTAGTCATTAAGAATGACTTATGTACAGAATGACTTTGACTAGATTCATGTTATATTTCATGCGTTCCCTTACATGGTAATAGCATGAGCAGACCCAAGGGACATGCCCTGGCTTAGTAGAAGAACTACTAAACAATAACTGCCAGAAGAATATTGCACACCTTCAGTGGTGCTGTCAACGCTTCCCTCTGCAGATGGGAAATAATAATTAAAGCAGTTTATTGATCATTTAACATGAAAAACTTAAAAATTATCCAGAAAGAAAAAGAGATTCTATCTTAATGCAGTAGCACAAGTTTTGAATCATATGCAATAAGCAACCATAGTGTTGAAAACTATCCCTAAAGAAGTAAGGTGCTCCTAAGCAGCGGTGGTCTAACTGAACTAGGACTATGATGCCTCAAACAGCAAAAAGATGATGCCATGAACATAACAAGAGGTAAAGGGAGACAAATGTCTATCCCTGCTCCCAAATTAGTGCCCTTAATCAGAAGCACCCAGTGATGACCAGTAGCTCTTCATGCCAGAGAGTTTCTTACATCCCAGAGGTTAGCTAGATTTTGTTGCTCTACCATCTCAGAAAGCCCAACTCCTCCCCTTGTCATACTCAGACCTATCCCTCATCTCGCTCATTGGCAGGCATCTTCACATTGCCACTTTCAACCTTGACAAAAGACAGACTGCAGCCTTTCACCACTATGAGGCACAATTTGTTTAAGCAGTAATTAGGCACACTCAGAATCAAAAGATGAACAATGCAGGAGAAAAGAAAACAGAAAAGGCTTGGAGCTTGCCAAACGATGACTAGAAAATAGCCGTATTTGAGGGCCCAACCACAAAATTTCAGAGGAATTTCAAAAGGTGGTTTAGACACTGACGCTATTTTTGCGTGCCAGATTTTGATTCTCATAAAGCTGCAGCAGTGTATCGTCCTATTCGGATATCCTTTGGACTATAAAATTCCCCATCACTGAACATGAATTAATAATTTCTGAAGTGGTGGATTTTAGTTTAAACGTTGCAGCACATTACTGTTAACATTATAGCCTCTGAAACTGCAGATTGTGTACTATTGTTCATGAGTTTCCTTCCTGCAGAGTTTTTGGAGGAAACAAGCATTCATGAACAAAGCTTTGCTAATTAGCTGGGAGCCTGCCTGTCTGAAGGGGCCATCAGTAATGAAAAATGAGAAGCAATCAGTGAGAGACTTCAAAACACAAGAAACTGGCAAGAAGAGCACAGCAAACCAAAACATAACTGTATTCTAAATATTGCATCAGCTCTGAAATTAAAAGTATATAAATATAGGAAAATTCTTTAACAGAGACGATAAGCATAATGGGAAGGTATATAGAGTTGATTAACACATTCAGAAAAAAACTTTATATTTTGAATATATTATTCTTATCATGTACTGGCGGGTACGTATCTAGTTTAATTTCAACACTTTTCATGAACAGCCAAGCTAGAAAACCATTGAGGGCATCAGCAAAAACTCACTTGAGATTCCATCTTACGCACTTAAAACGTAGTTTATGCAAACTCTGTTTGTCATTGAGAAGATCTTCTCATACGCATCAAAATGTAACATTACACCAACAACAGAGGTTGGTGCAGTGTTAAATGGAACATTCCAGAGGAGATGCAAAAAGATTCATCCCTGAAAAGCCACCACACACAAACACGATAAAAGATGTCATCCCGATATCACACTGAAATACTGATGCATCTTCACACCAACATAACTCCAAACTGACAAATTAAGAAAGGTAGATCAAAAATCCAGCTGTATAATCTGATTAATAATGACATAATAGAAGAACTGGCTCTATTTCAGGAATTAATCAATGAAGTGATTACAAACTTAGAGTACTGCGGAAGCAAAACATGTAACAGTGATCCAGCATATCATATGGCCCTAATATACATGCAATCATTCAGCTATAACCTGAATTGTTTCCGAGAAGCTGTTTATATTTACACAAAAAGCTAGGGTTATCCAGACACTTTCTACACATACAGATTTTTCTATGCTGTCTTTTTTTTTTTCTGTGCTAAGTTTCTCAGTAAAATTCAAAAACCAAACAGAAGTATCTCCATCAGAAGATATTTGCTTATTTTATGCTCAAACTATTCCCTTAAGAGATAAGTGTTGTCAGAGGTTCAGCACTGGAAATTAAAATATTTCCACTACATTTAACTTCCAAAAACCATTCTGTTTGAGCCAGGATCGTTGCCCCTGATGAATAAGACAGCTAAGAATTGGACTAGGCTTTGAGAGAAGACATTATTTCACCGTATCTTACACTTTAGTAATGTCTATACTCATTCCATGTAAATAGGCTGCGTCAAACCAGATATCCAAAATACTCAAGGAAACCATTGCTTTAAATTTTGAAGTTCCAAGGAGAGAGAAAATAGATATTAATTAAAATTTGGATTCTTCAGAGAAGAGTTCACGTGCAGATACTATTTTTCAAGTATTTGTCCAAAGCTTAACTGAGTCTTTAAACCTGTCGAAGTTTGACTGTGACTAATTGTCTGCCTGTGAGATTGCTGATAATTTTCTAGAAGTTATCAAGGTCTATTGCATAAACTTCTTCATGCAGTTGGAAAATCTATATTATTAGCATGAAAGAACATAAAAATCTTTTAAATATAAATGGTTTGGGAATAGATAGAAGAGGGAAGTATTTACAATCCATGCACCTATTTAACACAGAAAATGGCTAATAATGTAGAAACTACTATGAGAATGGAGGGATTCCCCCTCCCCCCCACCCCAAAATGTTATGGGAGAAAGGAAATTCAGAGCAAATTGTGTACTATAAAGTTTATGCACCACATGCATTTTTATATTTACAACTGTTTGGCTTCTGTCATCTTTTATTTCAGAGACATTGTGTCAGTTCTCCTGAAGGGCACAAGTGTTGGCTTGCCCTTCCTATAGTGCTAGCACAAAACAGCAGTCCCCAGGCTCCAGGATCTGTTTTCAGAAATATCACAAAATAACATTTATGTACCGCATATACACAAATACAGATGTGTATCATGTATAAGCACCTCAGATAATGGGTCATTAAGTTGGATAGAAGTGACAGAAACCAAAGAGAGAAATAAAATAGATTCTACAATCCTGTATTATTTTCTTCATGTAATTGAAAAATACTACAGATCATTTCTGAAACAGTGAACACTCATAAAAAACGGAACGTTGAAACCTTTACTGAGTTCAATGGATTACTCATGTGAATAACCAGTTACAATATCAGTAATTTTTAAGATAAGAAGGCCAGTAAGAAACAGAGCATATTCAACTGAAAAACTATTTTCTTCCTTTTTTAACAGGCATTCCCAATAATCAGTCAGACATCCATGTAACCTAAAATGCAGCATTTTATTCCAGTTTTTAAAATTTGAATTCCCACAGAAATACAGCTTTCCTCCTCAGAAATAAATATATATAACAATAAACTCTGCGTACTGGCAATTATATGTTCAATTGAAAGGCATAAAATGCTTTTAAAATATTTTTCTAGATTGTAAGAAATTGTAGTTTTACAGAAACCTGCCCATGTAGGGATCCAGGAACAGCTATTATTAAATAACTATGCCCAGTCTAATCTATGCTCTGTTTGCCTTTATAAAATACTTTATAAGCCAAAGTACGTATTTTCCACACACAAAACAACTACTCTAACTGCAGGTGAATGAAAATGCAACAAACACACCAAACTTTTTGATAGGACAACTTCTCCATTTTTACTTATAGATGTGAGTGAGAAGCAAAGAACCAGGAGGGAGGTAAAACTGCACACAATATTGGTGTCAGTTGGCCAGGCTCTGAGGAATCCCCCACGCTACATACACTACTCATCCTAGTTAAGACATTATCCTAACAGACACATATGTAACATCCTGAAACACATATTCACATGTTTTAGCATCCAATGCTTAGATGCGTAAGAAAAACTAACACGGTTCTCTAAAAGAAAGCTGAGCTTCTCTTATGTCTACAGAAATTCTTACGCATTACCAAAAGAAAAGAAATCAGCTCAAAGAGTTTATTTACGGAGCAAGAAGGTACATCACAATGCGCTGTTAAGGAAACTACTTGCAAGATTTAAGGCAAAATCTAACTACTATTTGACTGATTCAAACCAGAATGCACCACGGGATAAAATGATTGATTTTTTTTTTTAAGACTAAACTTGAAATTGCAGGGAGTGCATGTTACTGTGTATACAGTTTGTAGGGCAACAGAAACCGTCTTTAACTGAGCTGAATTTCTGGACACTAAGAGTGCATATTAATTAACAGCTTGATTTAAAATACAGCAACCATTTTATCATGGGATGATCTCAGTAATAAAAATTAAATAATTAAAATGCTAAGAACGTAAATCAACATTTTTCAGGGGAAGAATAGGCATTTTGCTGATGAATTTACGCTCTTCTTTATATAGCCAGATTATCTGACAGACTATTTTAGAGCGATCCATGTCAGAGGCAACATACCAGATTCAACAGACCACTGCTCTATTTCATTACAGAAACTCAAGGATTTCTAGAGGATCTTTATTCCAATTGTTAAAGTAGAAACCTTTATTGTTGTCCCACAGGGCCCAAAATAACTTTGAATGTTTTGTCAAGATATTAGGATATAAACAACTTCTAGCTTTTAAGAAAAATGGTATTTCTCATACTGGTATCAGTAGGACACTTTCAATTTTTTTTTTTTTTTCCAAATGAGAAAAGATGTATTTTTATTTATCATTGAAAGAACTTGTACAATTGCAAAGGATACACATGGGAAATAATGATGGAAAACCTTTGCCGATAGTAACATTTTTACTAATTGCTTCAATCCACAGGAACAGGAAAATATCCAAAAGTTGTTGGCTTTAATCCCCTTCTTACATCAACTTTTTGATAATTAGCTATGAAGTAACCCCTTATACCTTATGCTTGCATGATCCTCTGATATTCTTGCTGTAATTCCATTCACACGTAGGTTGTGTGTTTTATCACAGAATCACAAAATGGTTGAGGTTGGAAGGAACCTTTGGTGGTCATCTGGTCCAAACACCCTGCTCAAGCAGGGCCACCTACAGCTGGTTGCCCAGGACCACGTCCATACAACTTCTGAACATCTCCAAGGTGAGAGACTCCACAATCCCCCTGGGCAACCTGTTCCAGCAGGCTCTCCCAGTCACAGACAGAACAAAACACCGTCCACAGCAAAGAGGATTATGAAGAAGACGGCTGATCACTATGAAAATGTAAAGAAAGACGTGAAAGCAAAGCGATCTTTTCTTTGGCCCTCTGGCACTGTATTGGAAAAAGACACAAACAGCAAGTCTTAGCTTTGACATGGAACCTTGCTCCACCCCTGGATCTTGAGTAACTAGATGTGCCTCCCAGTATACTTTCTCCAGGGAGTTATTAAATTGGAAAGTCTTTGCAACTAAGCTTGAAGATTGTTCTTCTAGGGACAGATGGGAAAAACAGCACGTGTACAAATCTGCACCACCCCAACGAGAATAAATGCATGTAAACTCCGTGAAGGAATTCCTTGACATGATTTTCTTGAAGTACTTTGAGAGCTTTTAATACAAAAGCTTACTCTGTTTGGTTCAGTATTATCACAGTAAGAATAATAAGCACTTTACAGGCATCTGCTTAGTGCACAAGAAAAACTTCAAAATTAATTTTTAAGCTATTTTCTCTTTTTACTTGATTTACTTTTATTCCACAGCATTGAATGGAGGATGGAAAAGCCACCTGGTTTCCTTGACTTTGTGAATACATTTGATAAAGAGAGTCTGCCTTTGCTTTTTGGGACTCCAAAAGGATTTAACATATAAGATAAAAAAAGCCTTTTTGGTTATACTTTCAGATAACCCATCCAAATTTTGTTCCTAGTACCTTTCTCAAAATGAAAATTCTCTAAATAGCATCGGAATATCAGCAATGTTTTGAAAAGTTACAAATTATTGAACCCTAAGAGGTTCAGATGAGAGTTTAAAAATATATAGGATACTTTGTCTTATACTTCATATAATCTTATTGTAGCAATTAATTCCATGTAAAAAAATCTCAGTCATGATACTATATAATTAATGCTTGTGGACCTGATGCATTACAGTATTTCCAATTAGTGATTGAAAATATGATTAAACAATTACACAAATTGAAATTTTGTGAATAAAAAAAAAAATATTAAAAAAATCTCCATCAACTCCAAAGATGCTCTCTACAAATACCTGTGAGACCTGAGATGAAGTTCATGAAACATTTCTAAAAGTTTCCATATTTTCTGTTGAAAAGTTAGAAAAAAGTTAGGTGGTTGGTTGTTGGGGGTTTTTTAATGTAATCATGCTATTTATTTTTGAAACTACTCTGGCTTTCAGAGTTACGCCTCACTTGGGTCCAGGATTAGTAAAATTACAGTTCTAAAAACTAGTATTATTTCTCACACGAAAGACCACATGGGAGTCCTACCTGCATCATACAGTCTCCTACCCAAATCAATGAACTAGTGGCCACGTACAATCTTATTCAATAGAAGTGAGGGTGACAGGCTAAGCACACACAAATTAGCAATGGGAACTTCTGTAGCTCATTCATATAATCTTTAAATTGCAGCATTATAATGTTTGTTTCTTCTCTCTATGTGCTCAGTGCTTTGAACATATAAGCAGCTAGAAAAACAAATATCTATAAGTAATTATATTATATTAATAAAATAAGAATCAATATTCTACTTAGGATGAAAGAAAAATGATAAATATATTTAAAAAATATAATCCAGTGATTCAGTAAGTATTGCTTCTTTTGCTACTCTACGATGTCCACAAGCACTGTCATGATCTTATTTCTTGTTCTTTGTGGACCAAATTTTTCTACCTATACTCAACAAGATTAACTTTCCTATCAAGGATTGTTCAACATGAAATTAAGGAAAGCCAAAAATAGTTTTGTGTAACATTGTGTTTAGATTCTTCAGTAGGGTTGATCGCATACTACTGCTCTGCGTTTTCTTTGGAAAATCCATTTTGAGTCTTCAGGGAAGCAGGCAACTAATC
Source organism: Aptenodytes patagonicus (assembly GCF_965638725.1). Classification (NCBI taxonomy): domain Eukaryota; kingdom Metazoa; phylum Chordata; class Aves; order Sphenisciformes; family Spheniscidae; genus Aptenodytes; species Aptenodytes patagonicus. The sequence continues at coordinate 19,499,541 of NC_134957.1, forward strand.
AAGTGTGTGTATAGAATTACAGTTTCCAATAACACTCCTGAAACTTAAACTAAAGTGCTTAAATTCTACAAAGGGCTACGATTTTTGATAAGGATACTTACAGAAAATTTACAGGATTCTTATTCATTTTCTGAGCATTTAGATATATGGTTCTAAAGTTCACTTGTAGGTTAAGAGAGGTTGGTTTGCTTAATTGGCGATAAACCTAAAAGATCATTTCATAGAACATATTTTGACTCTAGTGAAAGGTCATCAAGAAGGCAAAATCTTAAATATGAAAGTGTTAGCAGGGAATAAGCTCTTTTTTCCCCTCTTAACTGAGATTTATCATCTTGAACTAGTACGTGTCCTTGGAACTGAAGACAGGGAATAAGCCTGTTCATATTTTTGTACTCCTAGGGCCTTTTCTTTGTGGAAAGAACCTAGCTACCCTTTTTGGCTGAAATACATTTCTGTTCCAATCTTCTCCATGCATTACCTCCAAAATCTGGCTGGAAGTAAAAGTAGTTCTCAAATATAGGACATAGTGACTCTTCACACTGATTTCCTGACCCCTCTTCATGTGTTATGACACTAGTTTATCGTAAACATGTTTTGAGTATATACACCTGCGTTATTACAAGTGCCCAATTATTTAATACAGTAACATAGTACTTCCACAGCCAACAGAGTCTTACTTTGATTTAAATGCACTGTAAAACAAGTATTAAGCAAGTATAGAGGATAGATTGTACTTCATGCAAATGTTAGATATCACTGTAAAGAAGAAATAGCCTAAAAATCATTAAAGATGAACAAACTAATTAAAACATTGCTTTCAAGAACTAAATAGTGAAAAACTTTTTCTTCTAAACTGAATAATTATCTTATTTCAATAAGTTATATTTTAAAAGTGTAGCTTTCAAGATTGATTAAAGAGGATGCACGTTTAAAGTGTTAGCTATAGCTTCATATATTTAAAAAATAAGCTATAGACGTTTACTATTGTTCAGGGCTTGAAATCTTGAATTTGGATTTTTTAAAAGTGCTAATTTTTTCTTTGAGCTTGCCAAATTTGCTAAAACATTAACAACTTTCTCAAGTCCAGAGAGAAGAGATTTAGAGTTAGTATTTGCAGCACTTTGTTTTTTTTGTTTGTTTGTTTTTCAACATTCCAACTATGTGCTTCGCATTTGATTTATGAAAGTACAAATAACTAATGGGGAAAAGGTCACATCGGGTAAGGACTGGAAACACACTGGAGTTTTATTCTGAGATGTGACAAAGCATAAAGCATTTACCTCCTCGCTCCTCAATACAAATCTTCATTTCTTCCTAAGTGGACTCTGGAGAATCATGACATAGAAGATAGCCGTAGAATCAAGCAAGTTTTCTCACTTTCTCTCTGATGATTTTCCCCCCACTTGTATCCCTTACATACCTACAACACACAACTCCTTGCTGATTTAATCAACTTGCATTAGGAGAAAAAACATTGTTCACAGAACACAAACTGATTGCATTTGTATAAAATGAGATTGTTCCTTTCAGGTTTCTCTCCATTTTCAATATTAGGTTCATGTTCAAGTTTCTTGCCTTTTTCATCATCTCATTCGTTTAATGAAAAGGATTTCTTTCTCTGTTTGAGCAACATACATCCCAGAGAAAGTAAAATAACACATAAAATTAGAGTCGCTAATACATTCTCACATAAGAGCCCTAACATTTCCTCTAAGGAATTTCAATTTCCATGTTAAGAAATCACAACAGGCATTCAACGTTGTAAGATGAAGTCCCACGGAGAATTCTTCACCCTTCTTTGTACTTCCAAGGCTAAAGTTATAATTATATGTCATCTGTGATTTGACAACTTTTGTTTCACTTGGGATGGGAAGAATATGCACATCCAGCATTTTACTCTAGTTTCTTCTATATTTATCATGTATAGCAAAAATACTTGACCAGAATGATTGAAATGGAAAGGCTGCATTAAGTAGGTTTTATTTTTAGGAATTGCAAGAAAAAGAAAGTGTTCAAACTATGACAAGCAAATTGCACTCAGAATACTTCCCAGGAGATGATGATTTTAGGATGAGAGGAAATGGCCTCAAGTTGCGCCAGGGGAGGTTTAGATTGGACGTGAGGAAAAATTTCTTTACTGAAAGAGTGGTTAAACATTGGAACAGGCTGCCCAGGGAAGTGGTGGAGTCACCACCCCTGGAGGTATTTAAAAGACGTGTAGATGAGGCGCTTAGGGACATGGTTTAGTGGACATGGTGGTGTTGGGTTGATGGTTGGACTCGATGATCTTAGAGGTCTCTTCCAACCTTAATGATTCTATGATTTAGAAGAGCCAAAGGAAGAGTGAGGGAATATTACTACCTGCAAGCTGGCTATACCACCTGCATCCTTACTACATGCTGCAGGCACCTAACAGCAAGACTGGGGTGTTGAATATTCTTATACCCTGACAGGACCTGGGGGATTTGGAGAATACACACAGAGCTGAATGGAACAGTTCATTTCATTTAAAACATCTTGTTTCACTTAAACTGGTTTGTTTCCTTCAGCTAAGACCCTACCATTGAGATGAAGAGTCTGTTCCTCTTAAAATGTCTTCCAAATAACTTGAAATTCACAGCATTACTCAGGTTTCCTTGATATTTGACCTATTTTATGAGGGTTGGATTTTAATATCAGACTTATGTAAGCCATTAATTCCTGAGATAGTATATCTAGCTTCTTAAAAACAAAATACATTTTAGGATGGGGTTCTACTGGGGACATGAGATGTTAAGCTTAACAAACCCCAACATAGCTCTTACTAGACTCAAAAGGGATTTAGTCAGAAAACTTTTGCCTCATCAAGTTCAAGCAATAAAAATTCCATTTATAGATTAACATTCAACAAGTTATTGAATAAGGAATAAATGCTGCAAATATGAGCAAACACCACTGCACAGAATGTGGTATGTTCTCTGCAGCAATACAGGTGATTTTCTCCCTGCTGTCACTAGAGAGCACTAATTTGGAGAGATTTCTATCTCCTCTACATGAGAAAATAGCTCTCAGATCCACACATGCAAATCCACGAGAAGATATGTTTTTAGGAAAGTTTTCCTGAAAGAAACATGCCTTTCATTCAGATACACACAATACTATTTGCAGCCAAAAGCGCAAGACTTTGTGGGCACTAATGGTTTCTAAAATGTTAATAGCTCAATTAAATGAGAAGAAGGGAGAACTGGATATGAGGAAAGGGGCCCATATTTTCCAGCTGCATGACTGAGACACCCAGTATAGTGTACATCAGTCTTTTCTCATGTGCTTAAAGGTTACTGTAACCACCGTGTAATAAAAATGCTAAGTTACTGGGACACTGAGTCCCAATATGGCGATTTCTTTCACCAGCCCCGTCAGCAGCTCTGAACACTTCAAACTATAACAGTGCATCTGATGATAGGAGAAGAAAAAAGACTCATTTCATAATATCTTTCAAAGAATGGCTTCACAGAAAATCTGGAAACTTCTGGGGAAAAATATCTTTTCCTTTTAAAAAATCCTGGAGAATTCAATAACAACAACATCAATGTGGAGTTATAGTTGCCAGGGAGGATCTTCATCCCTTCCAAAACATCAAGTTTACTCAAATTCAAGTCCAGTTTAGTGAGTGTATTTCTTAATTCTGTCTTAGGTTTCTGCTACCAAGTGACCCTAATGCACAGATAGAGTCACACATCTGCTTTTGAAAGGTACGGATTAAAATATCGTATCATCATCCTACTCCACAAATATAATTTAGCATTTGCCAAATTTTACAAGCCTATTATCCTTTTCTAAAACTCTTCACTTTTCAGCATATGACACTATCTCACCGTTCACTTTTAATCACCCAGAATCAAATCTCAGAGCTACACTCACATGGCAGTGTAACTGCTGACAACTGCCACGAAACCATCCTTACTGCTGACACAGCCTACCAAGAGCAGAGCTGAAATAAGGCCTGACGGGGCCATGCGTACCACCTCATTTTGAGGAGATGGAAGCAAGAAAACAGGACGTTGTCCACCAGTTTATACATACACAGTAACCACAACTCTGCCAACTTATTTCAGGTAATCCTTCAGTATTCGTACTATACAGTTACCGCCAAATACTCATTACTTATTACTTGTGCTGGCCAGTTCTGACACAGGGGAATTAACATTTTGTTTCTTGATATTTAAAATTTCACTTGTACCAGTTTTTTTATCAGGCAAGAGATATGCCCATATAAACCTAATTCTGTTAAAATGTTTGCCGTTGAATTTTAAATAACTGAAAACTGCTGATGGGTTTGTCATATTAAAACAGTAATATTATCTAAATGAAACTGACTTTTTATATACACAACGGTACTGCCCAATTCTTTATTTAAAGCATCATCTCTCTTGAATAATATAGATCTTACGCTTAGGCTAACCTGAATTAAAGTCTGAGCCAAAACCACAGTAAGATTTTCATACAAAGTAAGAACATAAAATTCATATAAATAAGAATGAGCAATACCTCCTCTCCTTACATTTCTCTGAAAGTTAAAACAAAGTTTACTTCCCAAGCCAAATTTAATACAGCTGGGATTTCTAAATTACCATTTCTTAGGTTTGACACATCTCCCAGAGGGAAGGAAAGAAAGTTGTCTAATGCATTTCAGCAATGAGTTTGCTTCCCTGCCCAGAAGAGAGAGTTAATTTTAAAGCTCTGCAGCTTTCTAAGTTTCTTTTCCTCAGTAAAAGTATTCATGCATACTGAGGTCATCTAATACAGGTGTTTATGTCTGCTTTCTGAAACAAAAGTCAACTGAAGTACATTTAAGCATATGTCATACACTTTAGGATTTTGTGCTTACTCTTTAATAAGCAGTACAGGCTGCCTAATAATCTGGTTGAGAAAGCTGACAAAATACACTCTTACATGTATCTATTTCTGTTTTAATAAAGTGTATATATATCAAAATATAGAGTTCATAGAAAAAGTAGAAGCCCTCCCAAGCAGGTAGCACCTGATCTCACATTCAAAATACCTCATCATTACAGATAAAAATCTTTAAAACGTTGACTCACTATAGAAAGGAAGATGAAATTATAGAAAACAAAGCAGAAACAAAAAAAAAAAAACCTCAGCTATTTATTTGAAGTACACATACATTCTAAGTCCTCATATAGCTATTGCAGCCAGTGAGGTCACCCACGACTGAGATTCGGCTCAGTGAAAACATTAGATCATAGCAAGAGACAATCCTGGGAGTAGAAGCGCCCAAACCATCTCAAAAAGATATCACTAGAAAGGGGGGAAAAAAAACCCAAACATGAACAAACAACCCCCAGCAGATGGAGGAAGTTTTAACGAGGTCTACAAAAGGCTTAATTAAAAAAAAAAAAAAAAAGGGAAAAATCACCAAACACAAATTGCCAGGTACTTGAACACAGTATAAAAACATCCCCCAGAACTGGAATTTTTTTTTTTTAAATCCCAACCCTGAAGAGATTAACTGCAGAACTAAGGTGAAAAAATACCATCATGAAGCAACTAGAGTATTCTGTGCAATCTAGCCATGTTGTCCCATCACATGCTTAAAAGAAATAGAGGTGAGACAGTGAATTACATGTAATTCAGAAGCACACGTAATGCAGTTAGCTTTACCTGTAAACCTCCAATTTCTCTAAATGGTGTAATGATATTTTTTTTTTTTTTTTTTAAGAAGGGAAATTCTCAACACTTCTCCTTTAGGGATTTGTAGAAAGGCTTATGTAGTTTTATAGTATGTCTCAAAGCAGTCGTTTTCAATTATTTATTCCCACTCTTTTCTAGTGAAACCTTACTTTAAAAAAAAAAAAAAGGAAAAATTCTTAGTTCTTTGGGTTTAGCTTTTTGCCCTCTTTGTTGTTCTCAGGATTGCCTTTCCTGAAGCTGTAGCTGAGCTGCTGCCACTTCTCATAATTTCTCTAGTTAAACTTAGTCCAGACAAGATCAATCAGCAGACTGAGCTAATAAAATCTGCTAGACCTCACTGACTGCACTCACTACTGCAAGGTACCTACACTTTGATTCCTAGTAACCCTAATTCTGGAAATGTGGTACAAAATCCCAAACTGACCCTGCATATACCCAAAAGAGATCTGGCAGTGTATTTTTGGCTTTAGTTCTGTCTTGCACATGATCTGTAATTGTCTCATGCCTTCTTAGGAGGTGTAGTCACCTAAAAAAACCACTGTTATATGTGTCAAAACTACATGTGTGATTGCGACATCTGTAACGTCACTCATGATAGCTTTATCATAACCATCTTGGCCACCTATTGTGGTGTGTAGCTATGGCTACACAAACCCACATGAACCCTGGCCCACAACAACACCCTCTGCAAGACAGTCAGATTGAAGATAGATTAAAGTTAAAACAACCAATAATCACACCTCCAATGAAGACACACTATAACTCTACTTATATTGGCATGAATACCACAGGCAAAAGAAGTCTGTATTTTTTATAGATTTGTATCTAATCGTGGACTGATTTGTATAATGAATTGCAAGAAGCCTGCAACATGAGTCTTTCACGAGAAGTCAGAGAAATAACACCTAGAAAAGAGAACTCTTCAAAGTTTGTGCCTTGCGGAACACTACGAAATCCCCTCCTCAGTTCAGGTTTCAGGGATTAGCTGTTGGCTGTTACGCTGCAAGCTCTGATCAAAGCCTTGATGTAGCTATGACACTGACAATGTTTGATGTGATTTTTTTAAAAATATTTTTAGTAAGAGAAATTTCACACTGTGTATTTCCCTGACTGCCCAGAGTTAGATTTAAAACAACAACAAAAAATCATCCCAAGTTGCCAAAGAAATCAAAGGCAACACCGAAGACGACAGATTTTTTTTTTTTTCTTCATTTTTTTCAGTGGGGAGTAAATCAGATCAGATTACCTCAGTTTTTGAAACCTCTTATTTTCCCTTTTCTCTGGATTTATATGCATACCTAAAGTCAAAAACATGAATTTATACTCCCCAAAGTCTTTGTCAAACTATTCAGATGCTTAATTTCGAAGGAAATCGAACTTTAGAAAGTTAAATGTATACGCTAGTGATAATAATTTAATTATTTTCCTATTGATCATTTTTATTGCCGCATTTTACACTTTACCTGATTATTTATTGGATATTTTAATGAAATTCCACTGCTTTATTGCATTATTTAGTAAACATGTAAAAAACTACAAAAGTACAGCAATAAAATTAAGGTGATTTAGCAATAAGGCTGAATTTTAATTAAGTTATGGGAAGATGGTGTTGAAGATGCTAAAGCAAGACAGTTTACTCCACAAAGGCAGAAAAGGCGGTTCCTTCCTGCGTGACAGAAATTAGGAAAGCGTTCTAGTAAGTTCTTCATCTGAAGTAAAAAGAGGAGGGGAAAAAGGGAAAGAAAAAGCAGATAGTATTTTTCCTCAGCAGAATGAATATGGATTACTGCATGTTATAATACAGTTCTGGGAAGAAAATGAAAATTAACATTCCAGCAGATTCCCTTGCCATCAGCATTTCTTCAAGCCTTTATTCCCCAAGAGAGACGTTCACAAAACCCACAAGTGATGATGAAAAACCCCTGAAACCCAAAATACGTAACCCCCATATGGTCTAAAAAAAGTAATGCATGTGTAACATTTATACAGCTTTCCATTTATGTACAGGTGAGCAGATTTTACAGCTTCACATTCCCTTTTTTAATACGCTTCATATCTGTAATATTAATACTGTATTTTACAAGACAGCTTTCCTGGATTCCCCATTACTTGGGAAAACTACATTACCATAGTGCTCCGAGTCGTGATTTTTTTTCTGAGCTCATGTGCTGCCTCAATTTCAGTGGCCTGTTGTTTCTTCACTAGACATGGTTTTTGTGCTTTTGCATTAGAACCTAATGCTCCCAGCTAGAGAATGGGATCATTCTCTGGACACAAATTTGCTTTCTGAAACTCCTGAAGAAGTCAGTAGGTGTTCCCTGGAAAGCTCTTTCTGTATCCTACCTAATTAATAAACTAATTTCTTCTCTTTAATTAAGACCTCAGCAATTTGATTTCCCTGCAACATATGTTCATGGTTTTGGTTCTCTTTGGAACATCTGAGCAAGCTGGAGAACAGACCAAGCAGACAGACTAGGCTCCTTCACTACAAGTATAAATACAGTCATATCCCAGAAGAGTAGCCCATAGCAATATAAGGCACGCGTATACTCTGTACAGAGCCAGGTGTCACTGTGCAAGCAGCATGCAAGTGTCTATAATATGCTGCTGTTACTCCTTGCTAAATATATAGCTGGTATTCAGCTGGCATATACTCAAAACAATTGAAGTTTTGACAGGTATGAACTAAGTTCTGATTAAAAAAATTCCACTATTTCAACCAACGTCAGGGTGTCTCCATTCTAAAAAACAATGCCCGCTGGTATGGCAAATTCTATGAAAACCCAACAATGTTAGACAGGTGTGGTTTTTTTTTTTTTAATACTTCTTTTCTCAGTGGTGTTTTATTCTCTCTCCAGCCCTCTCTATTATTCAAACAGATATTCCAGTTTATTTCAACTGTGGAATAAAATCCCTGTTTTTCGTGAATCTAATTTACCTTCATTCTAGATAATGGGAGCATGAGATTATTTTGGTTATTAGTATCGCCCTTTAACTTTCTGAAGATAGGAGTAAAAATTTAAATATGATGTTTCAGAAAGACCATATTCTCCTGACTACACCAAAATAACCCAATTAAATAGGAAGAACAAAGGCTTTTTCTTGCTAATGCAGTGACATTTTGTAGCTTTTATTCTCTTATGGAAGGAACATAAAGGGAAATAGAAATACAGCATACCTCACGGTCTAAGATAAAACAGATACTCTTCTTCCCTAAAAAGCATGCACCACTTGCAACAGGGTGTACATAGAGTAAATGTAATTTTTAGACATGGGTCTTTTTTTCCTTGGGACTAGTCTTCAGGTATGTTAACTTATATAATTCATGAATCTACATGTGAGATGAAGGACAGAAAAGTAGCAACACTGTGAGCCAATATAACACAAACTGAAATGACAAAGTGACAGTGATGACTGGGATGACAAATGACAACATTCATATTAATTAGCGCTAGATGACATTCAATCACTGTCCAGTCCTGGCTATAATGAAAGACAATACAATGTTTAGGCACAGCAGCAGAAGAGAGATGACAGTTTTTTAACACCTTCCACAACTTAAAAAGTCAGCAGGGAAGGGACAAGGTTACATACATGTGTAAAGAGCTCTTGTTGGAGTTCAGCAATACAGAAATTACTCAGAAAATCTATATGCAGTATTTTTAATTGACCTAGTTAGCTGCATTTTCGTTCTTGAATCCGTAAATTGGAAGTTCTCCCTTCACATACAAAAGGGATGAAAAAGAAATTGGTTCCTACCCTGAAATGGGGCATGAGAAATCTCTAGACTTTCTACATCACTCCTTCAATAGATTTTTTGCAGACTTGATCAATATACTTCGTGGACCAAATTGCTCAGCTGATCCCACTCTGGCTGCAGACCACGGGTTTCACAATAGGAACATTCAGATCCCCTTCTTCTCCTCGCTACCTCCCCCTGCCCTTGGTCCTTCCTCCAGGGAGCTACTGCATTTATTTCAGCCCCCACGCCAACAACAGCATGGCAAAATCCTGCCCTTTCTTCAAAGCGGGTGGCCTTTCCCACTCTGCCAGCTGGGAATAGACCCCACGCAATCCCTTGAACCATACCCTCATATAATGCTCCTCGGTGCAGGCCAAAACTGCGCCCAAGGAATATACTAACATAGATGAGCACTTACCAGTGTCTGGCGCCATTTACTGTTAGGGCACAGAGAGAGTCTGGTTGTCCCAAGCTTGGGAGGTGTCGTGGTTTAATTTCAGTCGGCAATTAAGCACCACGCAGCCGCTCGCTCACTCCCCCCCACCCGGTGGGATGGGGGAGAGAATCAGAAGGGTAAAAGTGAGAAAAACTCATGGGTTGAGATAAAGACAGTTCAATAGGGAAAGCAAAAGCCGCACACACAAGCAAAGCACAACAAGGAATTCATTCACTACTTCCCATCGGCAGGCAGGTGTTCAGCCATCTCCAGGAAAGCAGGGCTCCATCATGCGTAACGGTTACTTGGGAAGACAAACGCCATCACTCCAAACGTCCCCCCCTTCCTTCTTCTTCCCCCAGCTTTATATACTGAGCATGACGTCACATGGTATGGAATATCCCTTGGGCCAGTTTGGGTCAGCTGTCCTGGCTGTGCCCCCTCCCAGCTTCTTGTGCACCTCCAGCCTTCTCAGTCAATAGAGCATGGGAAGCTGAAAAGTCCTTGACTAGTGTAAACACTACCTAGCAACAACTAAAACATCGGTGTGTTACCAACATTGTTCCCACCCTAAATCCAAAACACAGCGCTGTACCAGCTACTAGGAAGGAAATTAACTCTATCCCTGCTGAAACTAGGACAGGAGGTCTTCGTGTGCTTTGTACGGACATATTACAACTGTGGCAGCAATACAACTCTCCATGCCCATATGAAATACATTTATGTCACACTGACATATTGATCTGCTAGGCACAAGCTGCGTTTTTATTTTCAGGGAGAGAACCACATTTCCAATGAAAGGCATCATATAAATGTAAAACTCTATGAAAACTCAATTAACAATATATACATAGTTAAATAACATTAAGGATCTGAAATTTGCCACAAACATCAATAAAATCAAACACCATACAGCTGCTCTGGTCGAAGTTTCCACTGACATTATATACACATACACACACACATTTTTCTCCAGTTAGCCTTAGTTTTTCAGTAATTATAAAACTTTGGATAAAACTTCTGGTATCGTATAGAGTATCATCAAGCAATTTTTGCATATGGCCACAGAAGCCAAATATTTACTGTTACTTGCCTTAGAAAAAGGTGTGTTACATATAGCACCCTTTATGCATGGATAAATATTATATATAAATTAGCTGGGAAATATCAAGAGGGAAGTACCATGTTTTTGCAAAGTAGAAAGGAACCATATGAAAGCAGCTTGTATTAACAAAGCAATAAGAGCTGTACATTTTTTCCAGCAAAAGCCAGAAAATACTTGTTGACAGCAACAGATTTGCTATTGTAGAAGAGAGAAAATCAAAAGAAAACATTGACTAAAAGAATAAACTGCAGTGTTCTGTTTGTTACTGCTGATGATGTTTACTACAGTTCTTTACCCAAGGAAATTATAATTTAGGAATTCTGAGGGACATACACCCAAAAATATTAAAGCAGCATATATTTCTGATACATGTAGCCCTGCGTTTTATCACGTTCCCCTGCAGAATTGTTCACAGGACATCAAGAGAATAGCTAGACACTTTCAGAAAGATGCTAGGAAAAAAAAAACAAAACCAAAAAATCTGTAAGTTACAGCCAGCATGACCTTGAAGGATCAGTGGCTATGCTTGAGGTCATGCTGGAGCACCTCAAAGCGTGTGGCCATGGATAAGCCCACGACAGAGCAGGTACACCCCTGGAGGGACTGCAGCCATGGGTAAGGCCATGTTGGAGCAGGTTTACTTCTGAGGGGACTGTGGCTGTGGGTAGCGCCATGCTGGAGCAGGTATATCTCTGAAGGCATTGCGGCCCATGGAGAAGGCCATGCTGGAACAGGTGCACCTCAAAGCAACTGTGGCTGTGGATAAGTCTATGCCACAGGAGGTATACCCCTGGAGAGACTGTGGCGCATAGACAAGGCTCCACTTGGAGCAGGTACACCCCTAAAGGACTGCAGTCTGTGGATAAATCCAAGCCGGAGCAGGGGCAAGGGGAAAGAGTTTATTGCAATGTTAAACCCCATAACCTGGCCCAAAGGGACCAGGGGTGGAGACTGTAATGGAAATACCTTTAAATTGTTGTAACCCATGATTTGAGTTGCATGTTATAGGAATTAGTATAGCAGGAACCATCTGAAACAATGGAGGACAAGCCTTACAAGAAGCATTGCAGGTGCAGCAGTGACCCAACCTGAACTGGCTTTGGTGCCCAGTAACTCCACACAACACATCACCTCTCCCATCCTGAGTGACCACCATAAGAGATGGAGACCAAAGTCATGGACTAAATGAACTCAGTGGACATTCTGTGGACATTTTGCAGACATTTCACAGGGGTGATCCATAGACTAAGGGAATGATATCTGTGTTTTATATCAAAGGATGGGAAGGGTGGTGGTAGGTAATGAGAATGTATTGGATAGTGTGGTACCTGAGCATGATGCAAATGCTATGGAATAAGGGGTGGAGAATGTCCTGGGTTTGGTTGTGATAGACTTAATGTTCTTCCTAGTAGCTGGTATAGTGCTGTGTTTCAGATTTAGGATGAGAATAGCGTTGATAACACACTGATGTTTTAGCTGTTGCTGAGCAGTACTTACACTAAGTCAAGGACTTTTCAGCTTCTCCTACTGCCCTGCCAGCAAGGAGGCTAGAAGTTTACAAGAAGTTGGGAGGGGACACAGCCAGGACAGCTGACCCCAACTGACCCCAGGGATATCCCACACCATATGGCGTCATGCTCAGCACATAAAGCTGGGGGAAGAAGGAGGAAGGGGGAGGATGTTTGGAGTGATGGCATTTGTCTTCCCAAGTCACCGTTACACGTGATGGAGCCCTGCTTTCCTGGGGATGGTTGAACACCTGCCTGCCGATGGGAAGCAGTGAATGAATGCCTTGTTTTGCTTTGCTTGCGTGTGTGGCTTCTGCTTTCCCTGTTAAACTGTCTTTATCTCAACCCTGAGTTTTCTCACTTTTACCCTTCTGATTCTCTCCCTCATCCCACCAGTAAGGAGTGAGCGAGCAGCTGTGTGAGGCTGAGTTGCTGGCTGGGATTAAACCACAACACACACATCTTTTTTTTTTTTTAAGGACCAAACTGACATAATGATCAAAAGAATGACGGGACTCTGGCTAAACAAGGCATTTACCTCACAGCTTCAATGAAGTACAGAAAACATTTTATATGCAGTCTGTGTAGCTAATATACAAGATGACAGTTTTGAGTCTTGGGAAATGCTTTGATCCTGCCTTTGAATTTGCGATGGTCTCTCCATTCTCAGAGCTTTGCTAAGAGGGATAAATCCCACTACCAACCGAGTGAAACACAGGACATTTGACAGTATAGGCAGAAGATTCTCGTACAATGCAGCAAAATCATAGAATCATAGAATCATTGAGGTTGGAAAAGACCTCTAAGATCATCAAGTCCAACCGTCAACCCAACACCACCATGTCCACTAAACCATGTCCCTAAGCGCCTCATCTACTCGTCTTTTAAATACCTCCAGGGATGGTGACTCCACCACTTCCCCGGGCAGTCTGTTCCAATGTTTCACCACTCTTTCAGTAAAGAAATTTTTCCTTACATCCAATCTAAACCTCCCCTGGCGCAAATGGCTCATAAAGACTGCAGAAAAGAGCATCCAATTGTCTATCTTTGGCCAAGTGGCCAATATGCTTAGATGCTGCACTGCACACAAGGGCTTTGCAGACACCCCTTGTGGCAGCCACTGCTCTGCTGGGTAAATGCAATTCTCACTGTACTGCAGGAGGTTTCTCTGCTGATCTGTATTTGGATCCTCTATTATAATGCATAGGCTTTATAGAACAAGGCAAATCAATGAGACATGCTGTCTTTAAATGAAGCTTTTTCCAACAAAATCTATGTGAAAGGAACCAGTCTAATGCCATCTAATTCCTTGTTGGCAGAAGAGAGTCCTCTACATACATCCACAACTCTTAAAACAACAAAAATGTATATGTATCTATGAAACATTGATGAATCAAGTCCTGCCATGTCTGAGTAAACATGTAATTTAGATTTAATGTAATGTTTTCTGAATATTCAACAATCAGTTGATTGTGGAAAACATTTAGAGTTAATAGCCATATTAAAATAAAATATACTTGACAGAAAATTACTTTAAAAAAAACAAACCAAAAACCCCACGAAACAACGAAAAGAGTCTCATGATATATCAGCAAGTATAAGGTTGCGGTTTCTTTCTGACTGTATTTGAGTTCTCTTCCTGAAAAAATGAATCATCTGTCCTTCAGTGGAGATCTTTCCTCCCTTTTCTTTTGTACTATACCAAAGCATGTTATATTGGATTAAAGACAAGAACAGCAGATTCATGAAATTATCAAAACAGCATTTGATTTTAACACAAACATTGGGGCCTAAGTTTGACATTAATTTATCATTTTGCTATCATATCGTTTCAAACTTTCTCAACCCAACAAAAACCTTTGCAACAGGGATATATCAGCACTGTCTGTGTTCTTTGCCAGACTTCACAGTTCTTCCAGCAGTCATGAGCCTTGCTGGCTACACAGATGAGGGGTTTCTTTCAAGATCGCTGCTTTTCCCATGACAGAAATCATTCCTTTCTACTGCCACTTTCCAATGCAGCTGTTTCTCTATTGCTTATTCCAATAACCTGTATCCCCCGTCCCTCTCTACCCACTGCTCCCATTTTGCTCAGGCTGCCATCTCCCAGAGCAGCTGGTTTAGTTGGCTGCTTGCTAAGAGGTGAAGAAGGTAATGAGGTCCTTCAATGTCACCTTCCAGATTGTTATTTGGAGTGGTTATATCCTGTAGTATATTTCTTTCCATCACACAGTATTTTTTATGCATTTTCCATTTTGGTTCTGCTAAGAACACTTTTCGCAAGACAGAGTAAAAGACTCAGAATCTACCAGATTCAGTGGAGTTGTACACTGGTGGTCCAATAAAATAAATGAAGCATTTCCAACAGAATAAAAATATCCTCACAGCTGAGAGAATTTTTAAGCCTTAAGAAAAACACATTAAAATAGAGACATGGAAAGATACAGGCTTCTGCTCCACAGGCTGTAGGACAGTGCAGCAAAAACTCGAAATCAGTTTCAGATGAGTGCATAATCAATGTTAGTCCATGGAGCTACAAAAGCCTTCCTCAGGGCTACCAGCTCAGCTGCTCTTCAGCCAAGCTCCTACTACCTCCCCAAGCTTATCTGCAGGCAGTCTCCACCTCTTCAGGAAGAGAAATCAAAAGAAATTGCTCTTCCTTACAAAAGGATAACAAAATAAAGATCTTTATCCTAAATTTCGTAAAGTGGTAGAGCACAGTTTAGCTTTCAGACGCTACACATTCCATTCATTCCTGAAACTATTTCTCATTCCAGCAAGCTATGTGTCTGGGAAAATGCTCTTGCAAAACAATGTTAACTATACATGTTGTCCATATATTAGGGATGAGGGGAGTTATCCATCATCTACCAAACTTTTCAATCTCTTTGTGGCATGAAAGCTATGAGAATTTTATTCTAGGCAGCTAGTATTATTGGGGGGGTGACGGTGGGGGAGTGGGGGGTGTGTGTGTATATATACAGATAAAACAAACAATCCTCCAACCCTGTTTCATAAATATGCTAACACTGATTTTACGAAATATATAGAAAATCCACTGGAAGTTAGGTGCAGAGATGCTCTACAGTCAGAGTATTAACTTAACTTTAATACTTTCATAAAGAAAGCAGCCTGCCGTAGGAAGAAACAAGTTGAATACTAATATACTATTTATATATTTATGTGTTATTTATATAATACTATTTGCAAACAAGATGCAATGGAATAGAGGATTCAGTGTTAATCTGAAATATAAATGATTTGTGTGGCGCGTTTTCATGTTTTGCAATTACAGAATACGCGACCGATACTCATTTCGACATATAGGGCAGAAATAACTACTGACCCCATATGCTCTGGATCTCCTTTTTTCAAAAAGTTGTTTGTCATTTGTGTGTGTGTGTGTATTTGCCACCAAGGGAAACAAAGCATGTTTACAAATGGAGTGCTTTAGCAATTAGTAACCATCATTAAAAATATTATATAGAAATTATTGAAGCCTTTTACATTCCCAATGACTCCAGGGTTTTAATACTGTGGAAAATATTCCAAGTCCTAGATGTAATCAGATTATACCAATATGCTGAAACAGAGAGTATAATACATATTCTAACAGGATCAAAATAGGGATTCTAACAAGATCAAAATAGGGAGAAAATGTTGAGCCACAAACCAGAGAAAAGATAATTTGTGTCTATATAGAGAAATTATGCAAACCACAGCCAATTATTCTAACTAAATTAATGAAATGGGAACAAAGGCTACAGCTTACTCTATGGAACAATTTAATATTTGGAGAGTTTCTAACCAAAAGTTAAAACCATAGAACTAACAAAGGAAATACCGAACGTACACTGACTACATCTACACGGACAGCTTAGCCATCCAACTTGAAAAAATTCCTTCATCTATTTTTGATCAAAAAAGTATAAGACCATGTTTCATTTAAAGAATTGATACTGAAACATGACCACCGCTTGCTAGGAATCTTAAAAGTCCTAACACACTACATGATGACTCATAAATGTACAAAGCAGCCAAAATTTCAACCCTGAGCAAAGCCAGCTCGTCGCATGCTCAGCCACCTGAAAACTACATACATGTAAACAAACTATTTCATCCACTCTGCCTTAAGAGTAGATCAAGTCAATGATGTTTCCCACCTGCTTTGTCTTTCCCAGGACTGCAATGCAGGGTATTCATGATCCAGAAGCTCGACTTTGTTCCAGAAGATTTGAGATCTGCCAATTTGTCAGACTCCTACCAGGTTTACCTCACTCAGCAATTCTTTGGTTTTCTTCTGCCTACCAGAGAAAAACCCTAATGACCAGCACCTGTGTGTTAATTTGCGTTACAGCGGCATATAAAATCACAGAGAAGATAGAAGCCTGTTGTCTTCATAAATTTCAGGAGTGCTACTCAAGCTGGTTAGGCACTGTGATAGTAGAACATTACCAGGAAGACCTCAGAATACAGTAAAAAAATAACCTAATACATGCAATGAAAAATACATGAAAAAAATTCATTTCACATAAATATAGTCAAAACATTGTCATGTCTAAGTGCTTGGAATGGTTAGGAAAGCTGATGAGGCAGAACAGCCACGGAAACATTTTTTTTTTTCCTGTTTTTTGGCAAAAGCAATGCAGATCGGGGTTTTATACCTAACTGATGAGTCCAGTGTGATACTAAATCCAGCCTGTTAGCACTAGAAAATAGCTTTTCATGTTGATGGGATGAATGTATGATAAGCTGCACGGGATGGCTGCAAGTTCAGCATGGCTTGAAAATGAAAAACTAGTTTGAGATGTACAGCACATCTGTCTAGACCCAGCCACAATACTCCTGTGAGATACTCAGTGATGGTTAAGGATGAATACAAACCACATAAGGAAGACCAACTTCCTACAGGAAAGGATGCAATATGTCTTTTCATACTCCACTGAACTGTGCAGGAAAAGTATGCAAAGCTTGTGTTGACATTTTATATTAAAATATAAATAATATAAATCCTTTATAATATCCTTTTAAATACCACTAATTTTCACTAAAACCACAGTGCATATTATCCATTACCACTGAAAAGCCTGCAGAAAATAGAAATATAAACTTGTTTTCTTGCTTGTTCTCCTTCATAGTTATCAGGCCACTTATTTACTCTTACTGCTCTCTTTGATTGAAGTCTCAAGTTCTATTACTAGGCTGATACCCCATTGAAACGTTTATAAACAGTTTCCTCTCAATGCTGGCTATGATCAGTCAAGAAGGCAATTAATTGTAAGCACAATTACTTCATTTAGGTCCTAATCACCTGATTGCAATAGTGCATCATGTATTTGTTTGTCTAAGTGTTGTCACTTTTATCTGTAACTGGTTTCATAGATAAAACCATAGGTACCAGATTACAGTCTAGGAGTTAAATCTTAAAAGCAAAAAAAAAAAAAAAAAAAATCACCAAAACACAACCAACCAACAAAACCTGTGAGGGATTTTCACTGTGAATGCGTTACTAGTCTTTGCTGGAGTTATTCAAAGACACGCTAATGTTTCCGACTCAAAAAAGGACTTGCAGCAGGTAGAATTGACTTTGCTTCCAGCCACTGGAGAGTTGGCATGGTTGGTTCTGGTCTGTTACGAGCCCTCGGTACTGGGGATTTAGGCAGCTGAATGGAGCAGTATAGAGTCCATTGCTATGAGTGACAGACCCTTAAAGATTCCTAAATTTTATCCAGATTACAACAGGATCCAGGAAAGCGCCTAAAGTCTAAAAATCTGACAGCTTTAAACTCATTATATGTTTAAGTAGATTAAACAATAACCAGTTCCTTTCAGTCAAGTCAACTTAGATGAGAGATTGGGGGGTGGGGGAAGATAACTGACATTCACCAGTGGCTTTGCACACACCGTTTCCAACACTAGCTTGCACTGCTGAAGAGTATCTTTAGCAGATTCTTCAGCTGTGTTGCAATGTGAGTTTCACAGCGCTAATACATGTTCTGAACCTTATGACGGAAAGCAAGGCAGTCCTGAGCATACATTGCAAAAAGATGTTCCTAAAGGCTGTTTTATTCTATTCTCTCTCCCCACCCCCACAATGGCTATCAATTAAGTGAATGACATTTGACCCAAAGGGGGAATTTCTACATTTCCTTCTCTACATTAAAAATCCATACCTAACACGTCAAAAGGATGACTTACGAAGGTCTTTTTCATAACTGTTGCCATATCAGTATGCTCTCTATCCTTTTTACTGAAGTGGCTTAATTCATTTTTTGTCCATTTATTTTTTCGAGTTGACAATCTATTTTCTGCTGAACAGTGAGGTATGTTCCTTAACGTTGTTCCACCAGAAGGTGAATCTGAACACTTCTCAAACATGCACCTACCACTACAGATATATGCCCAGACAAATCAGCTGAAGAAACAGATGTCGTTCCACAATTTGCTCCTCGTTCCTCCTTTCAGCTCTGTGATCCAAAACCTGCATTATCAGTATTTTTTTTTTTTCTAGATAACGAGCTACTCATCCAGGTTCTAATTTCTTCAAACATTATATATGACTAATTATTCAGCCAAGAAACACCATTCAGCAAAAGCTTAAAGAAAGAAAAGAATTCAGGTATAGGTAAACCAGAGGTTAGAAATTCTAGCTGATTGGAATACATCAGATTTTACTGATATAATTTCATTTTACAGTAAATTAACTTTACCATTTTGAGGAAAATAGGAGCTTGCTTATACAGCCTCCCCTTCATGAGGTAGAAGAGATTACAGTCTCCAGTGCAGCCTTATTTCTCATCCCTGTTTTTATCTGCTGGCTTGGTTGTTCTTAAGAGACCTTCTAGACGACCTGAGTTTGCATAGACATGCAAAGAGTGGCTGATTGGTAATCACTTTGAGTGAAATAGGCTGTGGGGTTCGCACATGAGCCTCTTCTACTGAATACCTGGCAGGGGGTTAATGATAAGCAGCAGAACAAGATGACACATCTGCAGAGAAATCAGTTTTCTAGCTAGCTTTGCTTATAAGACAACAAGAAGTCATTCTTATTTTGTGGGAGTGTCTTTTACAAACTATGTTCTCTTCTCAAGAAAGATATTATGAATGTTCCCTGTTTCATTCCTTCTCTCCTATTTTATTTTTTTTTTTCACTAGCATTTGTCTGGGAAAAACTTTAAACAGTAGATGGAAACAGTGAGTGCATTATATTCGGTGCTGGACAATATACTGAATGTAGCTGTTGAGTGATATTTTAACAGCGGTGTTACTTTGAAGATAAGTTGTACCTTTGTACTCTTCTATCTTTTCAGATAATACTGCTGCTGTCCAAAATATAATAAGCTGCAGTAATTAAAGCTATGGGTCATCTAAGTATGATTTACAGATAAGAACAAAAAAAAAACTGGCAAGATGAACAACGTGCAATTAAAAAACCCTAGGATGATACATGGCAACGTTCTTTATGGCCTAGTCATTATCTGATAGATTAAGGTATATTGGTTAAATAAGTCACTTCAGAAATAGAAAGAAAAAGGAATAAAAATATTACTACATTTGTGGCTACCTAGACATGCAAAAGAAGCGAGAAACAATGAAAATCCAAATCAAGTGAAGGAATAGCTATCAAAAGCAAACGGTTCACTGCCATTGATCTCATAAGCATGACAGGTTGGACGGGGCTCTGAGCAACCTGATCTAGTTGAAGATGTCCCTGCCCATGGCAGGGGGGCTGGACTAGATGACCTTTAGAGGTCCCTTCCAACCCAAACTATTCTAGGATTCTATGACAAGTGTTTCTGAGGTTTTGTTTATCCTGAAAGCATGAAATCCTATACTTTATTTAGTAAGTTATAGAATTATTTGTACAATCACAAATCCCTGCTCCTGCAGTGGACAGTGAGAGCGCGAGAACAAGCAAGAGAGAATGAAAGAAAAAAAAGTTATGTTCTTTTAAAAAAAGAAAAAAAGAGATCAGACTGAAAACGTGAAACCCTAAGTGGGGAAGGTGCTTGCCAAAAGCTAATCTGCAGACCTTTAGGTGAGTGAGAAAGAGAGCTCAGCATCCTGAACTCCAGCTTAGTACTTCATCCTCTCAGTCACACCATATCAAAAATGAACAATTTAATGTCTTCAGCTATTAAAGGTGAAACGTTAACAAATGGGACCTTTCATTTATTAAAAAGCTACTTGTAAAGGGTATATATATCCAAGATCGAACAATAACAAAGGGAGCTGAGAAATAGGAATACCATCATTTTTAAGACAGCACATGCCGTTGCATGAGAGACGTTATCACTCAGTATTTGCTGCAAGCAAACTACCAGGCTTTGTTTGTAACTCCTGTACTTAGTGCTGCTTGACCCCATAGACATTACTCAACTTCTCTGTCTCTCGATTTCTTCATCTATAAATTGCATAGTAAATGCAAAAGGATGTTGCTATAAAAATCAAGAAAATGCTCAGTTGAAAATAAGCATTTTTAACTTCTACAGCCAAATATGTCCCAGGTTTCTCCTTTTGCCATTTGTGTAAGTAAGCAAAAGAAGCTGCTTTTGTTTTTTATGGAAAATCTCTAGATGTTGCTTTCAGTAGAAGAGTCTAGGCAGTGCAATCACATAACAGCTGCATCTGCTGACAACGACAGCTGTATTAAGGGCTGAATAAAAAATCTTTTCCCATTTCAACATGCTGTAGTTTTCAAAAACTTTTTTCCTCAACTGATTGGAAAATCATTCCCACTCCCTTGCACAAATCATTACAAGTTAAATGTATTTAGTAATAGCTTGTTGGACACAGCTGAAAGAAAAATCACATATGAGGCTGAACAAACTATCATTTTATCAGAATATATGGCTTTCACTTGATGAGCTATATGCAAAGTAGTCATACGGGAATCCTCACTACACTGTTTTGGGATTAATGCTACTTCTCTGGAATTTTAAAAATGACTTTACATCTGTTTGATATCTTTTACAGTCAGTCTCCCTCAGCTGAGTATGATTCACAGCTGAATATGCCAGCAGTTATTAGCCAATTACATGTAGTTCATGCTTTCCTGTATATTCTTGCTTGTGTTATTTATTCTTGCTGCACTTCTAATGTGACCTGTAGACCACTCTAACACTTAGCTCCTAAATCATAGCCTAATTTTTCAGAAATGCTGAGCTTACAACTCCAAGGAAAATCTTCCACTACTTAATATTTGATTGTCAGCCTCTTACATTACCATGCAGTTACTGCAGATGTACTTTCAACAGCTTCAACAGAGCAATACATAAAGACCCTGATTTAAAATATCCTTTAAATACATGCCGCTAAGCATGTATAGGATTCTCCACGGTCTTCAGCTGAAACGTAAGCTTGTGATTAAATACTCTGCTAAAGAATACAACCAGGCTTATATTATCATTATTACTATTATTGTTACGGACCCCTGTAAATAAGAACTACATAGTTACTCCAGAGAGCTTTGTATTAGGACAACAGAAACACCAACATTTTCTTTATTACACTGTATTCTTTCAGTTATCACAAAGTATTTGTTTATCAATACAAAGCATGATAAATATTTTATCATTATGGTTTATTTTACAGTAGTCACATTTTTCAAAGTATTTCTATAAAGTAGTAAAATATATTTCCCAGGCATTAAAAAAGGGTGTTATAGCAGTACGCTGGTTGGGTGGTAGATGAAATCTTAATTTAATAATATATACATAAACATAAAATTAATAAACCTGGAGTACAAAATCTAATTGAAGGCATTTATAAAAAAAGTGTGTTTACACAATCCTTTAAAATTACTAATATTGATTTTGGTAACATACATTTTGAAATTACCTACTTTATAGCAAAACTAGAATGCTTCTTCACAAAGGTTCTTCTATGAAATATTTTGGCTAACTCTAAAATTTCTCTTTTAGCATTATGACTGTGTGGTAGCATTTCCTGGAGCAATCCCTGCCAGAAAACTGTGAAATTGGGTATTAATATGCAAAGTTTAGAACACCAAACACAGCCTCTAAATAATTAACAGCGATAGGAAGATTTTTAAGTCCCAAAGCTGAAGGGTGTCAAATCACCATGCAGAGTAGTTATGTTGGGATACGAACTTTAAAAGTAAAAATACTTTGTTTGGGTTTTTTATTACCGTTGCTTAAAAAAAAAAGGGGGGGGGGGGTAAACATGTTGTTAAAAACATCTTAGTTTGACTAGTTAGCAGTATTGAAGAAAGGCTGGCGGGTGACTAAAAAGTGATTTCTGTTTTCACATGTTTGGAATTACACAATAAAACTTGATTCAACCACTGCAACATTATTATTCCCCCCCCCATTTTGGCATGAATAATTCAGCCAGCAATATTATTGCAGCTGGTCAAGTAGTACACACCTTATTTGTGAGAGGTGTGTAATGGATACATCAAGAACATTGTGAGTTAAAAAAGGACAAAACACACAGATGAAAAATCAGTTCAGTTTATCATAACTTTCCCTTTGAAGTTGTAAGGACCTGAGTCTACCATTTTACCAGATAAAATAGAAACTCTTCCTTCTATTCTCCATTTCTAGTTTTCTATTAATGCTACTAGTTTTCTAGTTAATGTTACTACAGTGGAATCATCTGTTACAGCAATAATTTATAAATCACTGATGATTTTTTAGAGATGGTAATTTATTGTACCAGCTATTTCTGTGCCTGGTTGACAAAGAATATGACTATTACAGATCCTAATAGGAAGCTTGGTTTCAAGAGATGACAGTTCACGCCTTTAACTTCATACACATATATAAATCCAGGTTTTGGTGTCTTTTCTGTCAGCTAAGGTGATGGCCATTTTATCTATACGACGTAATCTCTGCCTCTCAGCACTGGTCCTCACCTAAACCTGCTGGATCTTGCAGGCATCTAACCCTATACTTAGTTTTCCTGTCCCTGGAGACTGAAATTCTAAGCCAAGAGCTGGTCACATCCTAAATGAAACCAGGAACTTCTAAATGATCTAAAACCAAGCCACTTACCCTTTTTCTTAACTGCATAAGACTTGTATGACTCAGCAATAAGCTTTCATCTTTGTCCCTAACAATACAAAATCCTTCACCCCCAGACAAGCCCAGAAAACCATACTTACCCAGAATTTACCATAACCCTTCACTGTTAACAATATTCTCCCTCACTGAAAACCAATAAGCCTTTCTGAGCCATGAGATTACCTGAGATTTACTCTAAATCTAATCCTAACCTGCTCTGAAACTGCTGATAAACTCTTCTTCCCTGCCGGCGTTTCACCCCAGCAAGATTTCCAGAATCCCAAACAAAAATTTGGATTTTTATAATCAAAATATATTCAGCAATATGTTACAGCCCTGACACTAGCTCAACACCTACATCAACTCAAGGCACCCTACAAAAGAATAAACTAACAGCATCAGCTCCTCCCTCCACCTCTAAAACTCTCTGGTCAGGCCCTGCAATCCTTGACAATAGCATTAGATACATACCTGAGGCTGACACTGGACTTGAACTAAGCCCCAGGGCATCTGGTTCTTTGCTCCAAATCCCAACCCTTGGTTCGCACCAAGGCAACGCATTCCAGCCACAAGGCATTATTCCAGGCTTGTGGACCTTGCAGGATGGAGTAATAAGACTTTTGCCCTGTAATTCAAAGCCCTAACCCCAGAGACCCTTTTTGGTCACCAGAACTAGTCAAGAACCACTAGTGGCATCAGCACCAGTTTTGATCTTAGCCCCAAGGTCTGTCACCATTACTCTAGTCCTTCACCTTTTCCATCCCAAACCCTAATGTCACTGCAAATATAAAACAAGCCTTTCCCCAACATCACCAGGTGACAAGGGTCTATTCATCTCTAATGTAACCAGCTGTAAGCCCAGTTGGCACATGCTACAAGCATTAATCCTAAAATGAATCTGAAGAATCCTAAGTTTTATTTAACCTTAGGGATCTTTACCCAACCGTGAACCATAAGTTTTCCATCAGTATCATCACTGGACTTCATCTTATTTCTGTCCTAAGATGTAGGCCAGAACAAGGATTACCTGATCTTCCCTTTCAAAGGATTCCACAAGGTATTCTTAGGACTAGGCTTTGATCTAAGGCTCAGGAAAGAAACAACAGAAGACCTTGATTTATTACTTGATCTTGCAAGGCTGCAGGACTAACATGGGCTGTATGGCAGCAGTAAAAAATACGTTGTTGTTATTTCTCAGAAGGCTGAGCAATGCTTATGGCTAGAGTTTGAAATAGGTTTGAATTCACTATGGAGGACACACATTTATTGCTGTATCTCAAAAGGCAGTCAGAATTAGAATGAATGCTGGTGTGAGGTGGGCCATCCAGTTTATGCTTAGCTTCAAGCAGACATATATCCACTGGACTGTGGTTACATCTAGAATTAAAGGTGATTTGGGAAACAGAGGCTGAGGATCTCAATTTACTGCATGTTTCTATACTTGTAAGTCTCCCGAAATCCAGGAATAAACTTAGCTCCTCAAACACTGCTTTCTCAAATAGCAGTCCCTATTATATCTTTAACTCTAAATGTACCCTAAAAATAAATTTTCTATTTCTTACCCTCTCCATAAGCCTTTCATTCCCACCTAAACCATCTTCTTCACATTAAATCCTACAAGATCCAGAAACAAATGTATCTGTTGTCACTCTATAGTCTCCAACCATAATCTTTAACACATCCCTAACCTTAATCTTAACGTCATAGCAAAGAGATTTTGCACATCCTGGAGCTAAGCACAATCCAATTATCCTACCATATATCAATTCTTATAACCTTGAGGACTTTGTTTGATTCAGAAAAAAATCGAGTTCTTCAGCCAGTTCCCCATACTGCTATTTTTATAGTTTTTAGAATTAATTTTTCTTTTGTGGTGTTTACGCATTTGTGCATAAATCTTGACAGGTCTGGCTAAAAAACCCTATCATTTCTATAGCAGACATAAGTGTATATAAAGCTGGAATGGTTCAACATTTAGCAAAATGATGGCATGTGTTTTCCAATGGCATATTTAAAATAATTAATAGTGTAGAGCATTAATTTGCTAGCTTGAAGTGTTTGTATCTGAGGTAACGAGGATATTTGAACTCCAAATGTTCTGAGAAGACATTTGTGGAGTCAGTCAGTGTTAAAGTTAGGGTTTTTAAGATGCTTCCAAGATGAAGTTCTTATAATGATGCATATGGCTTTATGCTGCTATTAATATCCACGTAATGTGAATGTAGTGCTAACTAACAGAATAAGGTTTCCTAAGCATATATTATCAGATAAGTGAGCATGTAATTGGAAGATATTAAGGGAGGAAAACACACGTTCAAGAGACCTGGTTTGAAAGGTCTTTTCTGAACATGAAATCCCTTTTAGTCATCAAAAGCCAAAGGACTGGTGAGCATATGAAACTGCTTTCTTTGAATATTTGTTTGATTCAACTCACAGAGCATGAAGTTGTATCTAGGTTGTTTTTACTGTGAAAACATTCAACATTATAACAAATTTAATTTTTTCATGTGCCTCGTCCAGATTTCAACCTGACCATGAATTATTTAACTAATTTATTTTTTGGCATTGCAGTCAATAGATAGCAGATATTTAGTCAACAGGCATTTATGTTTTCCTTTGCTTTATTTTTAACACAATGATACTACAGATATTTCAAATGTCCACATGCTCTCTGTAACTCGGTTCAAAGCTTAAAATTATCTCTTTAAATTCATTACACAGAACAAGGATCCACTAGTAGTTCAGTTCTGCAAAACAGTATACTAAAAACAACTGCTAACTGACCTACACATTATCATTCGCTCTTAGCATTTGGCTAGTCAATAATATTGCTGCTACCTGGTCTTCAAACAGCTACTCCTACTTAGGTAGGAATGAGAATAATTCAGGCAGGAATAAGGATATTCATCATTAATTATTTTTTACTGCCTTAAATTCCAGTTTTCCCATGCAGAAAATATACAGGACAGCAATTTTTAGACTCGGGAGAGGCATGAAGAAGGTGAGTTGGCAATGAAGAAGGCAGAAAGGGCTGCTCCAGCTTACAGCAAAGGAAGCAAATTCTCCACTAGTAGCACACAGCATAGCAGAAGGAATTCAGGTTGGTTGGAGTCAACCTTATGTATTTTTTGTGTATGGTTTGATTTGCTTATTCCCTTGTCTTCGTGTAGTGTATTTGGTGGGGCAGGGGGAAGACAGATATGGGGAAGCGAATATAAGGTTGCTGATTTTCTTTTTTCCTTCCAGGCTTCAACTTGATTAGCTAGCATACACTTCATTACAGCCTACCTCATCAATACCACATACTTCCTTCACCCTTTTTATTCATGTGAAGATGCTAACATTTTTTTAAAAAAATAAAAAACATTGTTTGTTAGTCAAGGCAAGCCCAAATAGTCTAAAATAATAGACACTGAAGACAGTGTAAATTACTTAAACTTACACATTGGTATGTCTTCTTATGAATTTGGGGGGGGGGGGGGGGGGCATGTAAGAACTTGTAATTATTCTTTACCACTACTGTCAGTCTGTTGGAGAAGTAATGAATCCACACAATAGAACTAGCAGAACAAACCATGTAATGTAGGACATTGGTCAACTGCGTTCCTTCAAATCAGTCAGGAAGGCTGTTTAAATTAAACTGCTGCTTTCCTCTAAAGCTGATGAAGACAGTTTATATAATGCTCCAAAATCCTAGCAGTAATTAGGTGGGGAAAGTCTCAGACTGCGGTAGCCAGTTCCTCAGTGAACTTCTGACCACAACCTCAGTGTTCCTCGTCCTTGACTCACAGTAGTTATCCATTGTGTCCTGCCTCACATTCATACAAGCTCATCCTACTCCTCACTGCAGATGCTAGTCAATGCATACAATAACAGATTCCAGCAAGACGGCACAAATATGCAATTACTACAAACTGTTACTCATGGACACAGTTATCACAAATTCATGCAACAGTACAGAACTTGCATCCAGATTCACAGAAGTACGTTCACAGACAGTAACTACTTTGAATGCATTTCTGAAACAAACTACATGGAAAAAATGAAATATGGAATTAAAATATGACAAAATCACCAGCTGAAGACCTACCATATACCAGACTATGTTCACTGAACAGTCATGTCAACCAAAGCTCTGTCCCAATAGTTTCTAATAGCATTTTGGCTTTTTAAAAAAAAGATCTTAGAGTTGTTTGAAATGACACAAAAAAATCCCTTATTCCTTTAATGTCAAAATTCCT
Organism: Aptenodytes patagonicus; assembly: GCF_965638725.1. Taxonomy (NCBI): domain Eukaryota; kingdom Metazoa; phylum Chordata; class Aves; order Sphenisciformes; family Spheniscidae; genus Aptenodytes; species Aptenodytes patagonicus. The sequence continues at coordinate 19,527,291 of NC_134957.1, forward strand.
TTAACTAAGTTAAATTGAAAAAATATCAAAAGTTTGAAGTCTCAAGAAAACAAGTACTTTTGATTGATACCTATGATTCCATGAGTACCCAAAAAAAGGATACCAGCAAGTATGTCACTGTAGTCATTCATTCAGAAATAAAAACCAAACCAAACCAAACCACAAAAACCCACACATTCTTAAAGATAAAAGCCACAGACAACATAAAAAAAAAAATTTCCGTTTTATCTTGGTTTCCTCTTTCATTCCAACTTTCTTTATTCCCTGTCTGAACATATTAGCCTTTTGCCAAGGACAGACACCATCTGAACAGACACCGTTGGAAAAAACCCCACAGGTTTTATGTCTTCTACAAGTTATACCCATCCAACTGCTCAGCATGACTACTGTGGATAAGGACAGTCCTTTCTTTTTCTTAACAAGACATAAGGAAGTCACCTCTGCAACATTATTTCCTTCCTGCTGGACTGAAATACTGAAAATGAAAAAGCATGCTTCCTGTATTTTATAGTAAACTACGCAAATACTGTTCCCAACTCTCTTGTTTTATATAACAAACAGGTTGCTCACATGCAAATGCCACAGTGTCACAGTCACCATTTTTCAATGCATTGCAGTTTAGTATTTTTTCACTCTTAAACACAAGAATGAAAAAGCATGTTTTACAAAATTAACGGAAATGTGGATTTCTGTATAAAAGAATAAATTTTTATCCATAATCTAAAAAGTCAAGATTTTTTTAAAAGGTACATGTAAAACCATTACAATAGACATCTTTAAAATGAGAAATCATTTTAACTTAAGAAAGCAAAATGTCTAAGCAGACTATATAAAATATAACTTTTTATATATTGCATATATAAACTATTTATATATATGCATATTTTATATGCATTTTTTAAACAATGTCTGACAAGATACGTCTTTGGGATGGCCAAATCTTCACTATTTTGCCCAGCTCTTTTAAAGGTGAGCTACTCAAAAGTACCTTTGGATTTCAGATCAATTCCAGTTCAATTTACTTTAAAATACGTCTTAACAACACAGTGCAAGGCTGGGTAGGTAGCCAAGCTAGCCCTAAATACAGGGCTATGGTAAATGTACACCACAACTGTGATAGCACAGCATTTCTCAGCAGAGTGAATTAGGTTAAGCAAAGCACTGCTCCTGTACTCCTAATCTGCCTGGGATACCTCTGAGCTACACTACACCGTCGTGTGCAGAAAATCCTCTAGGTACTTAAGTGACTTTCAGAAAGATTTAGATACTGATGATTAGGGGCCTAGGTGACTTTTGAAAATATAACTCAAAATTTGTTAAAGCACTGAAGTATGTCAAGTGTTTTAAAAACAAGAGCAGACTCCTAGCAAGTCATTAGATGCACATAAGGAAAAAGCTTTTCCCTATCCTGCAAACCCCTTTCAGACTTCTTTTGCCATTCTTGGAGTACCTGTTTATTATTTTCACACAGTATATTACTTCTCATTAACCAATGGTAGTATTTTGAAACCTCAAAAGCCTAATTAAAAAGCAGTTCTTCTGCATCTCACCTTTGGTAAACTTCATTACTCCCTCAAACTTGGAATAATCAGCAGATTCGCTGCTTTGTGTTTGGATTCCACTGCCTGAGCCTTCTATATAGGTTAGAAATAGGGCTAACAAGTAACTCCTACGAGAACACACTTAATTCTCTCTGCACTTAAACATACCGAATGACTCCATTCTCAAGTACTCTGTTCCTACTATTTTAAAATCCAATTCTTTATCTGTCTTCATACTCTGCACTCTGGCTTTAAAAAGTATATAATGTGTGTGGAAACCTGCCATGTGGAACACAGCTTTATATAAACCCTAATGGTGTATGTGTCACACTGGCTATTCTAATCTAAGGTCAAACTCTGCTCCCCTTACTTGCATATAGTTCTGTACGAGTCAACAAGGAGCAGTGTGAAGCAAACCTGCTTTTCTCTGCAGTCTTGAAGAACAATGAAAAGGATTCTGTTACACAATGAATGTCAAAAGAGGACTGCAGCAAGTGCATGCATAACAGAATATTTTTTGAAGAAAACCATCTACAAATGAGATGTATGACATAAAGCAAGTCACCAGCATATCGGAATTAAAAGGAACATCCTAGTATGATATATTAGCGCTATAAAATATCGCTGTGCAGGAGAGAAGGAAGCAAGTGTTGAGACTTTTCAATGAGCAACGTGTTTCAGAATGAGGCTCCGATACCTGTTCAAACAAGAGGTTTTCATTGTGTCATAAAATTTTTAATTTTTTGGAACAAAATTCTCTGACTTCTTAAAGAGATGTTTTAGAGTGAGTTGTAAGAAGGACAGTAAGAAAGTGACATCTCTGTAGATATATGCTTTAAATATCACAAGGGATAGACTCAATAGTATAAAGCAGTCACATAAAGCAGTAGCAAGAGACCAAATAAACCACTTATCCGCTGCATTGTATGTCCATATTTACTGTGGGATATTTCTCAGATTCACCTTTATTCAAGCTCTCAACTTGAATCTCTCTGCTAATTCAGGGACTTGCCCCTCCATTGTTTCTAAAAAAAGTGCAAAGAGCCATGAATTCAGTCCTTAATACAGCAGGCTTTGGAGAGTATCCAGCACAAAGGACTGCAAGTTGCTTCTTGCCTGAACAAGCTACTGTGAGATGTCAAGCCTAAAGTGATTCTCAAAGCTTCCTTAGGGGTATCACGTGTACATGTGCACAGCATCATCCTCCTACTGGAGGATTAACTATGACTGAATGAGTAGGAAAGAGAAAAAGATGATGATGGCACGCTAGTGCAACCACAGATACAGTTACTCCAACGAGCACTAACTGCTCTTGTTCTGTCTATGAAGGACGGGACTGTTTTAAGCCCCCATCACATTCAAGGTAATGAGGGTCAGGTAGCCTTTGCTGATTCTCCATTCTCCAAGGTCTGGTGGCATTAATAATACACTTCTACCACAGAACTCAGATGTGATGACCCAGCAGTGTTTCTCTGAAGCTATTCTCAAAAAAATAATGTTTTCTGTTATAACAACTTACTTAGCATGTCCTGCAAAGTTGCCTTCAGGCAGGTCCTGAGGACCACTGGGAAGTTTGTAGCAGAACACAATAATCATATTTTTAAGTGATTTTGAATGTTGATACTTAATATATGATTTAAACATGGTAACCACGGAATGCATGGTTTCAAATGCTGGCCATTATTAGTGTATTTTAAATGAGACGTTTTAAATGGAAGTAATAACAGTATTTAGAGAAAATTTTCTGAACAAACAAAGTTTCAGTTCCAGCAGACACAGAACTGCGATGTTTGCAGGCACACTGGTAGACTGTGAAATTTAGCTAAAGGAACAACTAAATGCCATATGATACTACTTTTCAATGCCATCCATACGTTTCTAAGTCTGCTTAAACTTGTTTGGTTTCTTTTAATATTCTTACAACTCTTCAACTAGCTGTTAAGTACTAATGCTTCCCATTGTTTTTTCAAGTCAGCAGCTCACAAAAGAACAGCTGTATTTACCTTCTTTTGTTCTTTTTAATCTGTGTTGATTACAGAGTAAGTGCCTAACATTTCACTCCTGTTTCTTTCTTCACAATTACTTTAAAAACATAACTGCATAATTACTCCAGTATCCTAACAATGTCAGAACGTAGCTACCATTTTAAATCGTGTTCTTATACCTCCTTCTGCCCTAGAAAACTCACATGGTATGGTTATTCCTGTAATGTAAAAATTGCTTTATAGGGGAAGATATTATGAAGTCAGTTCCAACACTACAATGTACAAAAACATCTTCAGGGCAGAAGTGACTGACAAAGAGGATCAGATGGCATGAATGGACAACATGTCTTTTGTAGTGGCAACACTTTCTACATGGGCATTGAGGCTTAGATCTCCTGAGAAACATGAGTGCCATGCTGTAGTGATTCTCAGACACAGCAAATGCACACAGATGTACAAATTTCTCATAACAAAATATATGTCAAAGACAAAGCATTCAAATAATCAGGCAGTTTCAGTTCACTGCAGATTTTACCGAGCAAAGGACCAAAAGTCAGCTACGCTATCATCAGTACAACTCCCGCTAGGATCTGCAAAGAAGAAAGGATGCCAACACCTGAGTTCTACCATGGAACAGCCATGCTCTGTGTGTGTTCATGGTTATTGACCTTCCTGTTGATGTACACAGGGAAAAAAACTAGAAAGATTAATTGAAGCCTATTCTGAAATTTAATCCTATGCATAATCAGGTATTTACATGAAAACTATTGTAAATATCAATTGGGCTTGAGAGGAAATAGAAATGGGTAAGCTTTAGGCTCAAATTTTATAAACAGGCAAAGTAAAACTGATGTAGTACCAGTAAGAAATTTGAGACAGGTAACATAAGAACCTGAGAGTACTCTCTTACATTTAACAAGCTAAATGAATGATTTTGATGTCGCTGAAAAGGCACACATGCACACAAATTTCCAGGCAGAGTTGGGATAATGACATGGATGGGTAAGAGCCTAGGAACAGCTATAGCCAAACATCCTCTTATTCTCCTGTGTTCCTGTAGAAGGGCTGGCCATAGTCTTAATCCTCGGGCTCTGCCAGGACATAGTCACATTCAAAGGCTCTGGACAAGATATTGACTCAACCTTTGTTCTTATCAAACAATAAAGACAAATAATTGGCGATAAAACCTGCATTATGTCCAGAGTGTAAAAACAAAAACCACCTTCTCTCTAAATACATCCTACATGTGGGAAAACTGGAATCAAGTCCTACTTTCAAAAGTAAAACAGGAAAGCATAATTGTACAAATGCTTTTGCAAGGTGTTGTGAAATAAACACACATCCATATAACACCTACTTTTAGCATCTCAGGTAATTTTCCTAGTGTGGAACTCCTCAGCTCTATTTCTAATTTTAAAGAGTTCTCAAAGTTCAAGACAGCTCAGAAAAATTCTAATTTCAAAAGTAAAATGTGTCTTAAAAGCAAAAAGACCAGATGAAGCTATAATTACTGTATATGCTGACTGTAGCAGCACTGAAGTCTGCATTTTATTGCTTTGACTCTGATCAAGTGCATGCAATCAATGCGAATTATTACAAAAGAGTTAGGAGATAATTTTGAAAATATGTCAAAAATGCAAAAATTTGAAAGTTAGATGAAGTTGAGATGGCTGTATTGATTTTGAAAAGGTTTGTAAATTACACAGAAATATCACCCTCTTTCAAAGTAGATCTCAAATCTTTTTAAGCAAGCTCTAATATTATACACAGTTCCCACTGCTGCATTTCCAGCTGTGAGCAGCCTTATTCTTAACTCTTAACCTGCCTACATGATTGCTTGTTTTTGAAAGTGGGAATGAGGTCCTGTGTTACTAATGCCAGCCAACTTGCTTTATGGCCATGCTCTTTTGGAAGCCTTCTAGACCAGTTTATTAAGAAATATAAACACAGCCTCAGTAGCTAGTTATCACCCAATATTGTTATTTCATTTCTCATGCATACTGACGTTGGAAAGAGGGTATTCTCCTAAACCTAGACTATGACTACCACAGCAATAGCCACCCAGTCTGCGACCTAACCAGTGTGTTATTGTATTTTGTTTTTCAAAGGTTCATGCCGACATTTTATTTTAGTTTCTCTCTACATGAACAAATTCTCTGTCTCAGGCTCAAATCTTACGCAAATCTAATTAAAAACATCAGTTTCATTCAGGTTCATACACAACCAAGCTTTAGGAAGTCTTGCAACAGATCAAATCTACATTTTGAATTTTCAGTGAGATCCAAAGAGAACCTAATATTATGTCTAGCTTTCAAAGGAAGCACTTAATAAACTCTATGTTAAAGATGTATGATAGTCACAGGAATTTTGAATCAGTAGAGCCAGAAATAGAATAAAACAGAAAATTTCCAACTATATCCATGCATAGATGTAATCTTACCAACATCCTTGTTTCTTTTGGCTATTATTGTAAAATACGCCATGGGTATGGCGTATGGTATTGACCTAGGCTGAAGAATGTAATTTTCTGTACTCTGATGTTCCCACCCCGAGCCCTCAACCTTTCACAGGAATCAGGGAGGTTCACTTGAAAGTGCTCTAAATGTTCCAAAATTTACCTAAACAGTGAAGAACTGTAGCAAGTCAAAAGTCATAGATACATTAAACAAATAAATATACAAAAATGCAATTATCCTCACAAGAAAAATGGCAATCTAGGCTTAATTGTAAGATAAAATTTATCTGACCTTGTTCCCAATTGTCCATGCCAGATCATTCAGAAATCAGTCATACTTTGTTTTTAAATAGATTGATAATAGACAATTTTAGGAAACAATTCCTCAATCTTCTCTCAGATAACCCTATTTCAGTAGTGATAACATCAAACAGAACATTGTGACTCTAGTACATTCATATAAAAAACTGCTATTTTGCCTTGTGACTAGGTGCTAATAAAGTATCTGGGAAAACTAAAAAGGCATGCAGTAGGACAAGCAGTATGTATTTACAGATGAAATCATCAAACTTCAAACTCTCTGGGGGTAGGGCATTTTCTTTCATTTGACAATAGATATTATATATTATGGTGATCTAAACACAGTAACACATTCTAATTAACAGAGTGAAATAGGATGAATGACACTGAGGCTGATTGGTATTTGCAAGGAGTGAAGTATTTTAGTTACCATATGACTGTGGTTGGCAATTTGGATAACGCTGATCCTCCTGGCTTCTGCAAGAAAATTTTCTCAGAGCAAGAGAGTTCTAGCTTTCTTCCCCCTCATACCTTTATGTTATACTAGAAGAAGAGCAACATTGTAAAGAATCGTTGTCATTTTCCATTTCACCTTCAACAATTGTCTGTGTCTTCCAAGAATTTTCCTAACTTGTAGGAGTTACCGGCTCATCAATTTCAGCCTATTTTCAGTACCTTTAAATTGCACGACTGAGATTCAAGAATCGAGGTCCAGAAGATCAGTAGTATAATACTTAACTCTTTGATGATTACATTGGCTCAGAGAATAAATTTGATCTGTTAGAAACATTTAAAACACACTGAAGCTATATAGGTAGAATGAACATAATTTTTCAAAAAGGTAAATATATTGCTAACATATTATTTGAAATCTGAATGTTTGAATATTACATTCCTTCCTTTTTTCAGTAAACAATCAGATTAGATTTCAATTATTATTAAAGGGAATTCAATTATGATTATTAAAAAATATTACAGGTAGAAAAGACATTAAATGTAAAGATGAACTCATCTTCAAAAGAATAACATTTTTCCTATGTGTTTAAACTATGCTTTTATTTCTATTAATGAGGTGCATAATAATGACTCTGGCCATTTGAAAAGCTAAAAGTCTGTAATCGAACAATTATTAGTGTCACACTGCCTAAGGGCACTATTTGTCAAGAGATTTATATGATGGGCAATTACATCCACTCAGCCTTGAAGGATAGATAATAGTACCTTCTGATGGAAACAAATTACCCTTTATGTTCAATTTTTAAAAAAATTTTAGAAGTTTAGCTTCTCTATTTTATTATTTAGACCTTCCATACTAGAGTCATTGAGAATACCTTTTTCCCCACTATAAAGCATTATCGATTTCACTAGGGTACAGTATGGAAAAATTGCCAGTGTCAATTCATTATGTTAATTACCCCACCAAAGGAAAAAAAAATAGGCTATTCCTTTAACTCATGTCTTTGGCCTATTACGCTTTGTTTAATTTTCATAATGTATACAATTGCATACATAATCGCTATCGAAAGACAGAATAAGCTTAATGAACGCACAAAAGTTCTTCAAACCTCTGCACATATTTAATTAAACTCATTTATTCTTTATTACTGAAATGAGTCTTTAACAGAACATCATGCTAAAAAAAAAAGCAACCATCCAAGTCCTTGATCATTCTTTCCTAACTGCTTTTCAAGTCCTCAAGAAGTGTAGAGATAATCCCCACCCCCTCCTCCATATGTAGCTTTATCTCCCATAAATTTAAAAAAAAAAGGGCAAAAAAAAAAAGGCAAAAAAGAAAGAAAAAAAAAAGAAAAGAAAAGCCTTATAATTGCCTCAAATAAGAAGGACTGTGGGTGGGCTCTCACAGCATTACACATTTTGTGAGGTCCAAATCCTAAAGCAGGTTAAAAAGAGCTTTAAAAATATAAATGTAATGATTTCTAAATGCAGAGGATTTTTCTTTTGTTTTTCTGTTGATTTTTCAACTGAGACTAACTAAACTCAAGGAACCTGATTAGACTGAGCAGGCCATGATTTGAAGGAGAAACACTTAAGTAAAGGAGCTTCAAACCCTGGCAGGACACTGATCCAGGGCCTGAAGGCTACTACAAAGTAACAAAGGCATATAGGTATATTTTTTTCCCCTATCTACCTAAAGTGAAGGGTGATTAGTTCTGAAACCATTCATTAAGCCTTCACATTGTGTGTTTTAACTACTGCCTGTCCCTGGAGAGGTGAACTGCAAACTGGCAATCTTGTAATATATTTTTAGATCAGAAAGGTCCATACGTCTCCTTAAAATATTTCCAACACAGGTAATCAACTTAGAACTTACATGGAAGGCCAAAACCCACAAATACAGTCTGCCACAATGACAGCAGAGAGATCTACAGCATTACAAACATCGTGTGTTTTACTGTCAAGAAAATAAAAATCACAATGTAATCAGCCCAGCCGTCCTTTTGTGGTAGATAGGGCAGTATACTAGCAGTGCACTGGCAAGTACTAACATTGTTTATTGTAATCATGAGCTAGATATAATTAGGAAATGAAATTAATTGTTACATCAAGACTACTATGACTGTGCACATTCACAAGAAGATAGGAAAATCACTAGCCCCATATTAAGAAGCAGGACTGAAGTCCCACTTCACACATAAAAAGAAATCTTTTCCAAGAAGGATCTGGGATCTGCCTCTCATTATCTTTGGCCACCAAAAAGAATTAAGAACCAAGGCTGCAAGTTCTGGTTTTGGAAGACTTACTCCACATGCTTCACTCACACATTGCTATTATCAAAGTCTGAAATGCTCTTCACTGTTATTATTTGTGTTAAATAAAACACAGTGGTAAACACTTCATTCTTTTCACAAATTCTGTTTCTGACAGCTCAACCATTATTGTTTTCTTCTTGTCAGTTTCAGCAAATAGCCTACTAAAAAGCGATCTGCAACTTAATTAAAATACACATTATTAATGTCATGTTTATATGGAAAATCTTTGGCAAAATAAGTAGCCTCTAGCTTTTGAAGCAATCGTAATTAAGTCTGTCAATATGTACTAGTTGCTGAAATACATGAAGAAAACAAGACTAAATGAAGCAATTTGACCTGCTTCAACCACCTCCGCATAAAATGGCATTTCACAGAACATTTGATCTAGAAAACTACCCATGGATCAATTATAAGAAAGTGTCAGTTGTGCAGCATAATGTATAACTGAAGGCGCTAGATAATTTAAAGCCACTTTTCTTTAAACAAAATGGGTGAAATCCTGTCTCAGTTTGGATACATGGGAACTTTACCACTAATTTCAATAAAACCGTAATTTCTTGGTAGTACAGAAGTTATCCTGATTCAACTACAGCATAAGCAGTGGCTGCTCCAAAAGCATCTAGCCAGATGAAAGCATCCCAAATTCCAAGGCTAATCTTTTGAAAGGTCTGTTGGTGTTGCAGGTGCAACACCACCGCCACCCCTCAATTTCATGACAGCTCTCTCCAGTTTGATCAGTAGAAAGCTCAGCCTTTTTCCCTGGCTGCCAAACATCACCACAGTTCTTATATGACCTTCTGCCTCTGAATCACCCTAAGGGGCTGTGAAAACTTCTATTGGATAAATTTTCCATTTCAGTAAGTTTACATCTTCAGGAGTACTCTACATATTATACAGAACTATCTTTATCTTTTTTTGCTAAAAAGTGAATTTTCCACTTACCATTAAATCACTTTTCATTTTGGCCATGAAAAAAAAAAAATCACGTTCTTTCCTTTCAAATATTTTAAACATATAGGTTTAGAGAAACAAGTATGAAATTGCCCAAAACCCCACATTAATTTGCAACTCTTTTAACTTCCTGTAGTTACCAGTAACAAATGTGAAACTTGATTGATAATCCTTGCTTGTTGTTGTTTCCTTACCAGAACACTTGGCAGCACACTGTGCCTAACATATATTTTTACTTCCCTTCACGTGGAACAGGAACCTTGGGGAGGTGAGATGGAGCAAAGGCTCAGGAGGGTTTCTTTCGATTTGGAATTCAGAAGCTGAGAGGCTATGCCACAGCACTGGGGAAGATACAGACAAGTGTGTGTGCTCAGGCAGCTGGTGTGGAACACATTCAAGAGGCAGATTCAAGTGGTGGACTTCTAAACATGTTTGATTTAGACAGGTGTTAGAGCTCTAAAAATCAGGGATCTTTTTCTTTTAGCTCAAAAATACCTCTGAAATATTACCCAATAGGAAATTTCTCTAATATAAATGTGCATTATACACATACACACACAAATATATAAAAGCATCAGCCTATCAGTATAAACATTATCAACATGAACAGGCCAATCAGTGCCACTCTTTTGGGGACTGTGCATCTCACACCAGTTCTGCCATTTGCAAGTTTGGCTCTTTCTTCTTTCCTCTAGCAAGACTAGAAGGTTTGATTCACTCAGTGCTACAATGAATGAGGTTAGGAATGAAAAAATCCTCAGAATATACTTCCCAACCCCCTACAAAGTGGGGTCACATACGAGGGACAGGTGCACATAGGCATACGTGATGGGAAATGACGAGAGAGAGAGGAAGAGAAGAGATGAGGTGGTAGTTAATAGACTATTAAAGGTCCCAGAGGATAGCACCGCCTGTAGCAAAGATGAGGTTTACCAGCCACATCTGAAGCAGAGGTTACCGTGAAAGGGGAAGGTTGCAGAACTATCCTGTAAGCTCATGAAATGTAAGTACAATGGCAAGGTAACATGAGCACAGTCAGATGTGCAGCAGTCCTGCTGAATGCGTGTATCTGACAGGTATGAAAAAGAACAGTTTTTCTTCATCCTCCGTCTTTGTGAGTGCCAACATCTAGCTTTATGTTTCTGAACTTCATAAAATAGTAACTGTTATGAAAAGTGTAATTATTATGCATTTTAGACTGAATAAAGTGTTAAACTACTGGCAGAAAGGCATTTAAATAGAACATTTTAGAAGCAGATCCAGTGTTTCAATTTTTTATAAAAGGTGTTTGAAACCTGGCATTTACTATTAAGCTTTTGTTATTTTGAATTCCCAGGCCGATCTGGGAGAAAACAAACACCAAAGCATCCGCTATTCTCTGGGATGGAAATCCCAACAGTTAATTGGCTCCTTTGTTAATACATATATATCATAATAACTGTACTGGGAAGAAATCTAGATTGCCTACTAAAATTTTACATTATTTAATATTTGTATCTCACTGTTACTCCACATATCTACCAATACAGGATGGAGAAGAGACCTATCACTCATAGTGACCAATTACACCATTACTCACTTACTTTTAATCCCTTTATTAAGAGATTAAAAAAAACCCATTTCTATTTAAGGCAATTCTCAATTCTTGAATAAAATAATAATTGTAGAAAATTTTTGTACCCTCAAATAAAAAACTTATTGCTATACAACATGTTTGAAGTTAATGCAAGATCAGAAGCAGACAACTGCATCCAACCTCACTGAATAGCCACATTAGCAGGATGTTTCCAATAATGATAATCAAAACTGCGAGCATTGAAACAGTGTTAAAAATAAGATGCAGAATTTTATATCCAGTGAATTGACTTGTGATTCCATTAGCACTCTTGTTGTAAATATTTTCAGACTCAAGCCCTGCCTACACTATAATTGCCATCAATGCTATCTGTGATGCACACCTGTGGCAATGTCAGGTCCCAGTTTTCCTGATATAGATATAGCCAGATGCAAAATGGTAATGACACTCCAGGTGTCTTCTATAACAACAGACATGCAGAAGTTTTGAGAAACTGTGAATGCAATGAAATGTGAGAAAACTTAGGAAAGTCATAATCTCTTCACGGTAACAACACGAGTTTGGATTTCCTTTTATGAATGCTCAGGAATGAGCAAAACATCCACAAAACCCTGCCTCATGAAACAAACCCAAAGAAGCTCAAAATATATGTTTTGACTCAATGTTTTCTTCAAGAACAAACTCTTGCAGCACATTAGATGAAATTCTAGACCCAGTGAATACGACATAACTTCTACTGATTTCAAGAGAGCCACAATTTCATCTCAGGGCCGCTCCCCTCACCATGGTCCCTGTCATGCGTTACATGAGCTACTAATAGTGCATATGACTGTTCAGAGGCATGAGGGATGTAAGATGAACCTTCAGAGAGCAAAAATGTGGAATAAGGCATTATTTACATCACAAAATGTAATTCAATTATGTTTTAAATACACTAATTTAATAAATGTTCAAGCACCATTTGATGATATGATACAATGCCCTATACTTGCAAATATGGATAGGATTCTGGGATTAGAAAAAGTAAATACCCCAGATGACTCTAAAATGGTAGAATTAGTGCTATATTAGTTCACAGTTATAATACTGTTCAATGCTCTTTGATAATATGAACACGACAGCAGGTGATTTTATAATGAAAAATGAGGTGATCCCTGCGAAAGAAGGGATGATTACAAAAAACAATTCTAAAATTTGCTGGTTGATATCCTTTACTTATGCTTTGTCTTTATACTCAGACATGGGAATAAGAATCACTTGGTAATGTGGAAATAAATGTATTTGCAAGGTGAGGGGGGACAAAACCCTCATGAATGTGGATAATACAAAAAATAAAGAGAGATTAAGGTAAATAAGAACAGAAAATTAATCCTATATTAACTGCAGATGATTAAGCTTAACAATGTAAGTCCTAAGATGTTACCAGAGAACAATCTCAAGCAGAAAGTAGACAAAGAACTAATGTCACGTTTTCCAACTTCTACTGGTTGAGCATAGGCCAATACTACTAAAATAACAGTAAATTAATTATGACAATTTCTCTAAATTTGAGCACTGTAAAATGTAAGACTTCAATCCACAAAATACATCTTGCTAGAGCCTATTTTTCACTAACAAAATGTTGGATCAACATTTCATTGCAAATAACTAAATGGCTATTTATATATGACAAAGCACAAAGAAAGGTTTCCCTCTCTATCCTCTGTTAGGAATTCCATTTAACTATGAGAGTCATTAAAAACACACCCCCAAATTATTGAAATTGCCTAGGTAAATAAAGTCATCGTAAATCAGAACAAAATGAAATATTCAAGCACACACTAAAATTATTATACAAGACCAATTCCAGCAAGCTGCCTCTGATTACTGTAGTATCCACTTAGGAAAAGTCTAGGTAAAATCAGAACTGCTGAGAATGAAAAGCTCCTTTGCCTGCAAAAGCTGGTATCGACCAAAGTGCTGCATTCCCCAAACACAAGTTCACTAGGAACTTGGAAAGAATCCTTAAAAACTGACTTCAGATCTCTCTCTCTCTTTTTTTTTTTTTTTTGTCAGATCGCCTGGTTACAGATTCCAATAGTAAAATACAAGTTACAACTTTAAAGTTCCATTTTCACTGGTAAGAAAAAGTAGAAAAGTTTCAGGAGAAATCAAGTATTTCACTGTTTTATTAAATGCTCTCTTCAAAGACACTTTCACAGGAAAGCAAATTCCAAACTGTTTTCATGCCTTGAAAAACCTGTATTAAACATTTTTCACTCTGCCAGAGGAGCAATGCAGATAATATATATCTTAAAGAATACCTGAATGGCCAGACATTCACATTTGCTGAAGTATGTACTATTGTCTATGGGAGCAAAATATACCTTTTTTCACATTCTGAAAATGTTTACATCGCCTCTCAATAATGAATTAGTGCAACAAATGCTTCTTACAGAATAAAATCTTAACATTTCCTAGAAGGAATACAGGAAAATGGTAGGCATACAATATTTCAGACCAAGGAATAATTTGACCAAAGTGATATTTGAGATGCGAAGACTGCCTCATGTCTCTGAGCTATGGGTCTACTTCTATTTTTGTGCTAAAGTTCTAAGCTATCAACAGTCATAAAGCCCATCTTAACACAAAGCTATGAAATTACACTGAGAAACTTTTCAGAAGTGCTAGTCTCACAATCCAATGAAAAAATGAACTAGAAACATTTTATAATGCTAAGTATGTAGAGCCCAAATGTAGGCAGATAAATTAGCCTATTCACATACACGCATACATAAAGTAGTATCTACCTCAGTGTCACTGTAACAATGAAAGCAAGAAGCGTCAAGTATAAAAAAAACCTCATTGCAGTAATAAGCATGCTGAAAAGAAAGGAAAAGCAGGGCTAAAACTGTAAAAAAAGCATTAAAAAAACCAAAAAAACCCACAAAACAAAAACCCCCGAACAAAAAAATACCCCCAGACCTCCCCACACACCCAGAAAACAGTCAGGCTTAATATGCCTGTATGATTTCTCAGGGTAGCTCAGTGTGCCAGGTGCTGTACAAAGCCCAACGAGACAATATCCCTGTTCGCCGAATTATCCTCACCACTCAGGAGGTAGAAGCTGCATTTTATTTGGTATGACAATGTTTCTCAAGTGAGAAGCCATAGAATGGCTGGTAAGCAGTTTCAGTGGGAATTGCAGCAAGTCTTTTGAATTAATATTTGGATTATGCTTCAACCTAAATCCACCAGTAATTTTTTACACCTTAAGATTCAAAAAGAAGTCAATGATAAGCTTTCAAGTATCCTTGAATAAACTCAATTTCTTCTTCATCTCAAATTTATCAGTCTGTTTTGGGTTCTTCACAAGATACTTTGTATCTTGTGTGATAATTTTATCTGGCCTATGCAAATTTAATGTATTCTCATGCTTCTGGAAGCATTTCACATCTCTTTTGCCCAATAAACAACTCAACAGGGCTAGGGCAGAATGGGGTCAAACATGTTGTGTGCTGACAGGCACGTAATTGTAATCTCTTGAAAAATTTGGTATTTATTGAATAAAGAACCTGAATTGTAACCCTTCCTTACAAGTGGAAAAGATTGAGCAAGGTTTGTTCTGCATTATCTGAGATGTATTTATAAGCCTCCAAGAGCATCTAAAATAGGGACAACCTGAAAACCTCGAGGCTCAAGAAAGGATACTCACATTATGGTGACTGACAAGAGAAACTGGGGCTATGAAGGGAGGCTTCAGGCTAGAGGAGACAAGCTGCAAGAGAAGAAAACTAAACTCAGATTAAGTTGATACACTGGACATCATTAACTAGTGAGATATTTTTCAAACTTCTTCATAAATAGGTGGTTATTCAAAAAAGGACAGAGCCGTCAGTGGAATTCCAAACATTCTAGATCATGCACTATATAAATGACACCTTTTATAATTCAGGATAGGCAGGGCTAAATCTGGATTGTTTTTCTATTTAACTCTCTGATGTGACTGACCTTTAGATTAAATCTGCTGGAATAGATTTCCCATTAATATTAAATGACACAAAAAAATTTACCTCTGAACTCCAGACTTAGATTTCCTTGGGCTCTTGGTTATTTCTGTGCTCCAATTATTTGCTTAGCCTACTATTATCAAGATACTCAAACCAATATCATGACCAGCCTACCAATTTCAAAACTGACTGAATTTGAATTACTTTAAACGTAACAGTACTCTGATACAGAGACAAAACACCTCATTCATTTCTCATCATTAGTTCAAATAATTTCCTGCCTGTTTTATCTGCAAATTATGGAGTGTGTTTTCTAATCCTGAAGAAGGTTCCTTTCCCTGTTACCAGAGGTAAACAAGTAGATATGTGAGCAGCAGAACTAATGAAGCCTGGTTTCCAAATCTCCATGTGAACTTTCTGATGTTTAATAAAAGGCAAACTAATTAGCTTTGGGGTTAATAAGTTAGGATATTAATGGGGTCTTTCTCCTCCACCCAGAAACCTGTACTCAGAACTTAACACTTTGATACTTCCAAGCCTCTGTCATATATAAAAAATTGGCCAACCAAAGAACCAAATACATACAGCGTGATTGAAAAGCCCTATTTTTTGGGAAGCAGTGATAAAAATAAAAAAATCTTATTTTCTTTCATAGCAGGAAAGAAAAAAGTATCTCATCAACTGCATAAATAATATTGAAGACAAAACACGGTATTGAATGTTCTCCAGTAAAACATTCACAGCCCTTGTCACATATTTCCTCTTAACAAATAAATATACATGACCAGTGTGATGGAGGACAGCACGATACTGCTTCAGAAGGAAGTCCTAACAGTGCAACCAGTTTTCGCTTAGACCTTTCATCCCACAGAAAGCAGCAGAGTGAGTGTACGGAAAGGAAGGATGCCAACAAAATGCTCATGAGTACATGTAGAGAAATCACTACAGCTGAAATAACTGCTTACAGGCATGCTGGGGAAGCATTCACATGGCCTGTCATTAACAGGAGGACAATGCTGGTGGAAGGACCAGCAGTGTATATTTGAAAGCTCTATTACTGGCCCAATCTGAGCACCCTGCCAGTAATGCTTGTATGCCAGTCTCTCTAGTACCCGAGAAACTTCCAGCCTCTGTGGCATTTTAACACGTATTTAGATGATACCCGCAGATTGAAATCCAGAACTTTACAGAAGTCAGGAGTCTGAATTTCGCAAATATGACATACAAAGCATATGCAAAAATGCACGCAAATAAAAGATTTTATACTGAATTTCCCAAAGAACATGCATTGGTTCGTTCTGATCTATAGAAATTAAAAGTTAAGCCTCCCAAACCTATGAGATATTTATCCTGGTCATTTTATTGAAAAGAAACATGAATTAAAGAACAGCTCAGCTCAGTTGCTCATCTTGACGGAAACTTTGGGTCAGGAAAAACTCTGGGTAGGGAAAAAAAGAATATAGCTCATCCACCATCTAATCAGTAGCCCCAAACTGACAGCCTAATTCCTTAAAAAAAATACAAGTACAGAATGCTGCATACTTATTTCAACAATACCTTTGTCTCAGTACTGATATATTAGCTTTAAAGTGGTATTTTAGAAATTATTTATACTGTCTTTTAAAAGAATAGGCTACACCTTATTACTTGCATACAGAAAGTGCTCTGCTTTGTATTTTCTGTACCTGGCAATAATCCTAGGACACAGAATTGTTCAAAAAATCCCTGGAAGCTAAATAGCTATGTTTGAATTATCATTGTGTTTAGGTTTCGGTTAAGCAAATGAATTTCATAAAAAATTTTAAACCAATTGATTTCCCCCCCTTAGAAATTGGTCAAAGAATGCATTTTTATGGTGGACCTTAGGCACTGAATCATGATTAGAGAATCAAGCAAGCATCAAAACGTTCATAGCACCACAAGCTATTTTCTTCTCTGCTTCTGATTCCTAGACAACTATTGTTTTTGACAAAGAATTACAGAGAAATATTCCTCTAGGTTTTTGAAAGGAAGGAGACATTCATTATTAATAGAACTTTTTACCTTGGTAAGAATGTTGTGTCAGAAAGTACCATTTGGGGAGCTTGGGAGGAGATGAGAGACAGGCGGACTGCTGGACTTCATGTATGTTGTATCAGAGGTTTTAAAGATCAGCCAGTTTTATTTTTTATAATTCATTATTTATTTCAACTTTTTTAAATTTTGTAGTGACTGCTGATGAACTTTACATATTTTCATTGCACAAATAATCTACAGAAATTGTTGGCTGAAAAACTTGCTCTGTCGTAGGCCCGTAAGCTTGTACCTTCACAGTGGAATACATATGTGCATAGACACTATTATACTTTTTTCTGTTTTGTAGCATGCTGCAGATAAAAAATAATTAAATTGAAATTTTGTAGATTATGTGCCAAATTATTTAATTATTTTTTGTCTTATTTTAATTTCTAATCTGTCTGAAAACTATAAGAGCTTAAGTATACAAATATATGTTTCAAGTATTTGGTAATATACTTTTTTTCCCTTACTATTCTTACCAAAGGTTAGTGGTAAAAAAAAAAAACAACCCACAACAAAGAATGAGAGACTTATCACTTCTACTGACTGCTATATGGACTAGTCCAAACACCTATTTCCCAAATGGCATTAAATTTAGTTGGTTCACTTAGATTATGCAACAATGGTTTTGATAGACGGGGCATGAGCCAGAACTAAGTAATCTGAGAAAACATCAGGTTCTTTTACAAGAATAAATTGTAGCCTGATACATAATACCTCAAGATTTGATGGTAAATTTTATTCACAATAAGTGTAGCTATTGGATCATTCACGTGACCGACACTGAAAAATGGAACCAACTGCACTTGTGATGAATGTATGAGAGTCTCATTCTAAATAGGCTAATGGACCTGTTCTTTGAAAGTTAGTTAATAACACTGTTGAAAAATCACACTCTAAATTCACAGTATTGTTTTCCAGCTGTTGCTGGTAAACAGTTTAGGAAAACTGTTTTACTTTATTTAAGTAGGTGTTTTCAGGTATAAAAAGAAAACATTAAAATAAAATGCCTTACATTTCTTACAGCCCTTACAAGGGCTTGGCTTCTTGTTTTTTTAATCTGGAGAAATTTCATGTTCATAACATAACAGGCACCTTCACATCACATTCTTGTTAGAAATAAGACTTTTATTTGATTCATGTGATTTCAAATCAGTGTACTCTTCCATGTAAGACAATGTTGGGATGGGTTTTCCTCTGCTAAATCCATTTCTGCGGTATGGGCTTTTACTATGCTCAGTTACACAAATCAGGAGCTTTGTACCACATATCAAAACAGTTTATGCAAAGAAATGAGAAATAATTTCTCAGGATTTTGAAAGCTACTTGTGGATGCACAAGGCTGTCAGATATCTCATCATAATGAATATGATTATGATTCTGCCTCTCTTTTTCCATCACTTCATGACAGAAAGAAACCGAATATCACAAATAAGGAGATGGCCTCAATATATTGAGTCTGTCATTTACAGGTATACAGATTTATGCAGTGATACCATAAAACTGAAACCCTTATTTTACCCTTGAAGTGTGCTTTGATTCATCATACTACATTTCAGAAAACAGTGAAACAACTGTTTAATCCAGTAGTTGTTCATATTACACTAAAGTGCAGGAACATTTAATGTGTACAGTAATGCTTATGATTGAGCACCACTTTACTAAATAAAGACAGAAGGAGCACAAAATAATGTAAAGAATACTAAACAAAAAAATAACCTTATATTTCCTTAGTCTGTTTTTGCGGGGGGGGGGAGTAAGGGTGGAAGGTCATTATAGATACATGGTCCAAAAATACAGTCAAAGCTTGATTTTTAGATTGACGTGATACTTTTTTATTAGACCAGCAGGTTGGGAAAAAGTAGACGAAATTTCTGGCGCACAAGTCCTTTTTCAGATATGAAACAAAAGGAGAAAATTGTAAAGCGAACTGTATTTAAGACATTAAGAACAATTGCTTGGGATTTCATTAGATATGTATTAGACCATCCAGGAGAAGAGGAAGGTGTACCTGGGGAGTCAAAGAGACTCAGTAAGGAGGAGAGGTGAGAGGTGGTTGCCTTCCAGGGGAAAGAGCTACATGTAATTTATAACTTGTGGAACACTGTGACATTAACGGGGGGCTGGGGGTGGAACAGGGCTTGCAGGTTATAATGGACCAGAAAAACAGACAACATAGTTTCTGGTATTTACTAAGTTATGAATGTGAGTTTCCAGACTCATCTTTCAAAAGTATTTTGTAGGTCATTCTTTAATTAAATCGGAGCAGTTGCTTCCAACTTGAATTTTGCTTTGAAGTTTCCTGCTTCTGTTTCAGACCTAAAGAACTGCTTATGTGCCCGAGAGCTTATCTGTTTTTTTCCAACTACACTTAGTCTAATTAAAGATGTTACCCCTACCTGTAAATCTTCCCTTAATTAGCAACTTCAGGGATTTGCTGATGGCAAGTGCAAGAGTGGATCACTCCTCTGCTATCAAACCGACAGGGAATTGAACTAAGCATGCTGAAATGTCATTTCCTCATTAAAAAAATGCAGTAACACCTTTTTCTCTCTAACAAAACTATGGCTGCAAAACACAGCCCTCCATGAACGGAAAGTTCCAGCTATCTCATGCTGTAGTGGTTGCTGAACAACAAAGTTGTGGTTAAAAAATCTCTTTTTAAGTTTCTCTGGTATGCAGATGTCACAAAGAAAAAGATGAGATAGAAGAACTGACACCTGAAACAGTTAAATCAAAGCTCAACTAATTGAAGAACAATACATTGTTAGTGAAATGGAATACGACATGAAATAGTAATGTTGTTGGAAGAGACAGAGGGAGAGTAAACGTTGAGTTGATTGGCATACTGTTGGAGAGGGTAGGTCTCCATGGTCAGTGCATATTCACTACAGAAGTTATATAGGAATGCCAATCAAAGAAAACATTTTCAGTCTCTGGGGATTTAAAAATTTCCATTGAAGTGTCTATCTGCTCTCCCTTTTAAAGTCAAAGCCAGAAGACTCAAAGGGCAAACTAAGCAGATGGGACATTGTGAGTGATGCAAGAAATAACTGAATTGTTTGTTGAATTATTGTACATACAATGATGTTTAAAAATTTATGCAGAATGTAAAGTGATGGAGAGACCATCGAGCTCACTTGAGAAATTCTGCCATGAAAGAGAACCTTCTCCACCTACCTCCCAAGGGAAAAGGGAGAGCGAATAAATCTATTTATTTCCTACAGACTCTCTCAAACTTTCAGTGCTAACATACCACTCTTGTTTTTACTACAAAGCAGGGGGAGAAACACACAGATGCCCTAAATCAGTTATGAAATTGCAAAATAACAGTGATATGAAACTTCATTAATATTTTGAAGCAGCACAATGTATCAAGGTTTTAGCTACTAGTTTTTGTGGGGGAAAAGAAAAACTGTTAAACAGTCAAACAATAAAAAGATAAATAAGCATATGTTCAAGGGCACAGAGTGCAGTCAGGCAGATAAAACACACTAAACTAAAACCCTTCTGCAAAATGAGCAAAATCGGTTTACACAAAGAAAGACATTACAGAGAAGACCAATAAAGCAGCTCACATTTCAGTGAAGACTGTCTCTTACAGTGTGGTCTATTAAATCCATCTGAATCCTTGCACACAGACCTCTTTCTCCCTGTTTCTAGAGCATGACTGCCATATACTCTGGAGTTCAACAAGTCAAGTATTCATTGCAGCAATCTGGAAAAGTTATTACAAACCCAATCTCAGGAGTCATGGGCTCTGAGGACTTACAAAAAACAGCCAATGTCCCTTTTTGGCACGGTGAGGAACAGCTTCCCTTGGCCACAGAGAGTGTGCTGTAGGATGGCTTCTGAACTCATCTATCACTATTGCTTCCTCTCCTTCTACCCAATATGCTGGTTTTTTATTTATCTAAAACATGATGATTAGACAGTCTGCGCACTAGTTCTTCATATTTTCAGATATTTTTAATCTCTTGCTGCCATATTTTATGGATCTAATCTTAAGCAACATTGCCCTTGCTGCCATTTCTTCTGCTAGTCTTTCTTCAATGAAGCTTTTAAAAAACGCTTCATTAACATGCAATTTGTGTATTATAGGGTCCACAAGAGCTCATTCCCAAACAAAAACTCTGGATCCCAATATGTTATAATTTCTCTAACATTCAGATTCAGACAGTACAGTCTGGATACAAACTTTCTTTCAATATTTATGGGGGTTCTGTAGGTTAATTTTCACTTAACAATAAACACATCGTAGTAAGCTTCTGAAATGGTTGAAGAGAATAGTGTGGCCAGCAGGAGTAGGGAAGTGATCGTGTCCCTGTACTCGGCACTGGTGAGGCCGCACCTCGAATACCGTGTTCAGTTTTGGGCCCCTCACTACAAGAAGGATGTTGAGGTGCTGGAGCGTGTCCAGAGAAGGGCAACGAGGTTGGTGAGGGGTCTGGAGAACAAGTCTTCTGAGGAGCGGCTGAGGGAACTGGGGTTGTTTAGCCTGGAGAAAAGGAGGCTGAGGGGAGACCTCATCGCTCTCTACAACTACCTGAAAGGAGGTTGTAGCGAGGTGGGGGTCGGTCTCTTCTCCCAAGTAACTAGTGATAGGATGAGAGGAAATGGCCTCAAGTTGCGCCAGGGGAGGTTTAGATTGGATATTAGGAAAAATTCCTTTACTGAAAGAGTGGTTAAACATTGGACCAGGCTGCCCAGGGAAGTGGTTGAGTCCCCATCCCTGGAGGTATTTAAAAGACGTGTAGATGAGGCACTTAGGGACATGGTTTAGTGGGCATGGTGGTGTTGGGTCGACGGTTGGACTCGATGATCTTAGAGGTCTTTTCCAACCTCAATGATTCTATGATTCTAAGAGATTTGTGTTGTAGACACCAGTGATTCCAGAATAAGAGCTGACAGTGTTGACCTAGAATAGTGTATGACAGTATCCTGTAAAAAGAGCAGGAAAAATAATATAGTATGATTGTAGTTCTTACTTGTCATATATTTATCATATAAAACAAATTAAACATCTTTGCCAGGTTAAACAAACAAACAAAAAGTATAACTACCTTCTCCACTCTGGCTTTCTATTAAAAATAACAACAAAACAAAAATCATGAAACTAAATACACAAGATATAAAATACTAAGAAGGTGATTGGATGAAGGCAGTGCAAATGATAAAAATGTGACTTATTAGCCTAATAAATTTAGTCTAATCTCTGGAGCTTCTCTGCCATTTTTCTTTCCTCCTTTGAGAATAATTGTTTAATATTTTATATTACAGGTCAAGTACAGTTTCAAAAGGAGGCAAATACAATTCAGCAAAAGGCTTCCTTAGATGAAATTCCCAAAACTGAAGTATAAATACAGTGTTATGGAAACCACCTTAAGATGGTACGCAGTAGAAACTTGATTTCCCAGTCTGTTTGCTGCAGATGCTGACAGGAGCAAGAAAAAGGATTCTGACTCTTATCTATGGATGAGCACTGACAAAAACATGGGATAAGTTCCAGCTGCTGCTTGGCCACACACTGAGATAAGAGCAGCCAGATGCAAAGTTCCCAACCTGCGTACACTAAAAGAAGCCAAAGCCAGATTAGCTAGTGATCTGTGCCCTTCTGAAGAAGGAGCTGGAGGCCAGCTGGGCCTACTAAAGACTTAAGAATAGGCAAGTGGATCCCACCCTCTGTTTTCTTTGTACAGTGACTCATGTCCTTTATATCTGGTACCAATACTCATTTGTGGTCTCTCTCCCTCCCCATGGTCCAGATTTGAAATGATTTTCCCACCTTTCTTGCTTGCATACCCACATTTCAACAAGCCACTTTGATCCGACCTGCATCTTAGACAACTTTATCCTAGTCTGCATGTCAATTATTTCTTTCTGGAGGAATCAGAGTCAATCTCAAGCTGCCTATGAAGTGACGTTTCTTGCCTGTTTTACACAGTTAATTTACCAGAATTTCTAGAACATATCAAATAAGAATTGACAGATAAAAAAATAATTTCTCACAGGGTTCTCTCAGGCACATCTGTCCTGCTATTTATTTTAGTCAGTGTTGCTCCTTACCTTCCTAGCGTAAAAAACTTCTGTTCCTTGCTCACAAGGGTCTCTGGTGCATGCTTTTAACAGATGTCTTCCCATAATTGTCATCTTCACGAAGCCCCAGCGAGAGGATAATCATCCCCACAGCTCTCAGTTTGCTCTAAGCATCTTCCCTTACTTAAAATTTCTTCTCTTCACAAAAATCAAACCCTTTCTAACAACAGAGCCCTTCTGTCAAGCACGTTCTCCTGATTTCAAATTTCATTCCTCTAATGAGTTCATAAATACATTAGCCAATATTTCTTTTGAAAAGACCAGTGTCTTTGATCCACACCTCTCTACTACAAGGCCCTTTTACTAACAATTGAAAAAGGCTAGTGACAAAAAAAAAGAGGAAAGAAGAAAAAAGCCATAGCCTCCAGTACAAGAGATGTTGTAATCTCTGGATGTTAGTTTATTGATCCCAGGATTACAATCCAAAGACCAAAATTATATCCTCCTGGGTTATATCCCTGGGGTGAGACATGGGAAACCCTGTATGCTGAGAACAGAGTATCCTTGAGCCACACTAAGGCACATGTGCTCACCCATCTCCAGAACTTAGGCTTCTATCTAGAGACTGCAAGAAATCATAGTGATGGCACTTTTTCTATCATAGCCTAATAACCGGAGTATTCACAAAAGAAGTTAGAGACCTTAGTTCAAATCCTTCCTAATAGCCCAAGGGGATTCAAATCCTTATCTCTTACCTTCCCAAGAATGTCATAACCATTAGACGGTGAGATTTTCTGGGGCTGCAGGTAACCACACACTGTTTACTTACAACTCCTATTAAGGTAATAACACTGAATCCAAAGGAATACCAGACTCAGTGCCAAAAGAGAACAAACAGATAGACTCCCCCCAGGACTAGGTAGGAAGAGGCCATCCCATGTTGTGGTCCCTCCTCTTCTAATTCATTGATCTACAACGCATTAAGAGTCCTGGGAACAAGAACTGGATCAGACTCCATCATGTGTTTCTCCCAGATGACAGGATGTCCCCAAAGGGATTCAAAGACTAAATTGCTCAGAATGGGTCTGGTGTGGGTGCATGCACAACACAACAACCTCAGGAGCTTCCAGGCCAAATCAAAAGTGCCTAGTAAATTTAGGCAATACACTGTGCATTGGGCATAGCTGAATGTGGACCGTTAAACTGCCATGTTGAATGCAAGTGCTGAGTCCGTCTTCATGTATAGACTGAACTTTCTACTTCAACGTTTCCACTGCTTCCTATTTCCAAGCTATTTCTCAAGCATCAGGTCCTAATTATGCTCTTCTCTCTCCATGTGCCCAAGCTGTGTGACTGGTTACCTCTGGAGAATTAGTTTAGACAGACACACTCTACCACTAGTTGCCTCTTTTCTTTTCATTATCTCACCATGAAAGAGAATTCATTTTGCTGATGGTCTTTGCCAAGTGTTTACCCATCTGATCATTGCCCTGAAACCACCTGAAAAAATTCATACATGGAAAGGTATGAATCAAGGTCAGGTTGGACAGGGCTCTGAGCAACCTGATCTAGTTGAAGATGTCCCTGCTCATTGCAGGGGTGTTGGACCTTTAAAGGTCCCTTCCAACCCAAACTATTCTGTGATTCTATGAAAGATCTTCAAGGAGCAGGAAACTGTTGAAGCATTCTATCTTTTTTTTATCATGAGTGATGTAAACACTTAAGCACATCTTTCCCATTCTCTTTATTTTCCAATATAAATGGCAGAGATGCTCACTTTCACAACTAGCCCAAGGTATGAGCTGTGCTTGACTAATGACACTGAAGCTAAACAACAACATTCAGGAAAAAACAACATATAGTACATTAGCATACCTACATGCTTATGTTTTAATTTCATGGAGTTTTAGTGATGTGTGTTTCTCACAGAAGATTCACTACGTAAAATTCAAGGTGTCTGGAAACAGTTTAAACATGCACACGCATACACAGAGTATGAAATCACTGAGGACTCTGCACAACAGAGGTAGCTTGCATTAATTCAGCCTGCAAAGATATGCTTACAGAGCTATAAAATAAAAGCAGCCCCACTAAAGCCGGCTGGAAAACCCACAAATGCATTTAATCACATATTTAGGTGTTTACTAGATTGGGGACTACTTCCCTATTGGAAATTAAAATGACCCCAGTGTGAAGACTGGTATTAAGTCAACTTCAATATAATAAATACATACAACATTTTGGATTATTAATCCTTACAGTAGTAAAGAAAATAGCATAAGATGTGATGTTGTACAAGACAGTAGAATACATCCAGTCACTTACATTATTGGAAAGAAGTTTCAGAAATATCCAGGCTAATCTTTTTGTATGTAAGGTCACGTACAGTGAAAAGAGGAAAGCAGCACATGCATTTAACTGTTGGCTGATACCTTAAACCAGCATAGAACTTCAAACAGGCCTTAGCCAATTACTAACATCAGCTTTATCACCTTAATAAATGACATGACACATTAAGTATCAACGCTTCCTTCAAGCTGGACACTTCAAAGAAAGTCATTACCTTCTTACTGCTCTTACCAAATACAGAGTCTATTTAATATTACATCATTGTCTCATCCAGATTTCTTACAGATGTGCAACCATCAGAAAATCCACAAAGGGACTAATTGCCTAGATTCTGGCCTAAATTCTCATCCCTTGGATTAATTCCTTTAGACCGCAAAGATAGATTATTATGAATATAATTTCTATAAATCTGTGGTAGTACATGTGGGGGGGGAGCTTAGCATAAAAACATGTCTGCAAACTTGCTTTTATTATTTCTCCTGCTAAAATATACATCAGTATTGCCAAATTTACAGACACTAGGACTAAATACTTCAAGTGACTTAGGAGTGCAAGTCTAATCAGCAAAGGTGACATTTATACTTGGGAAATGAGCCTTATTTAAAGTTAAGGGATTTAGAAGACTAAATCCATTTTGAAAACAAGACTTTGACTGCATCGACATGAATAGATAAACATAGAGCTGAGTGAGCCCTGCTTCTGTTTGGGCTGTGGAAGTGATGAATGTCAAAAAAGCGCCTTTTTTCTAGTCAGGCTCTAGCTGGGCCAGCCCACCATCTGGGTGCTGCAGTAGTGCAGGAAACCAGGTGAAGGGCCAGGAAGGACCTTTATATTGCTTTGTGACAAATACTACTCAAAAGACTGATCTGTGTACAGTACAAAAAATTAATCCCTACTATTTTTGTTGCTCTTTTCTTTGGGTTTATTCATCTCTTTGAGAATGGTCACAAAAAAGATTTCAAAGAATCTGATGTTCTCATGTGTCTTTCTTCATCATGGGAATGACCAATATAATATTTTAGTGCCTTTAACCCCTGTATTACCAGTCTTAATAATAACCAGGGATAAACCCTGTCTTTTTTACTAGTCCTGCCTGACAGTCTCTCCCTCTAAACAGAGCGCACTGTAGCCACCTTTATCGAGAAGGAAGCGAAGAGCCTCCATATCTGAAAAGAAGTGCAATGCCTACAGCTGAAGAATCAAGACTCAGTTATTAGGGATTACCCCTCCTTCACCGACAGATGATTGCCACACACTGCCATTAATGGGTTAAATTAGCAAACATACTGTGTAATGTATACCTATCTTTAATTGGGTTAGCTCTTTACTTCTTAGAGGGCAAACCACTGGCGATGGAGAGCTTTCTTTTACTTATCCTGTAGGGACTATTTTATTTTTAAAAGTGATGAAGTGTTCAGGATGCTATTTCAGACAAGCTGACATTTGGAGATTTCACTCTTAAGCTTCCCCATTATTTACCAAGGGACTTGTTAAAAATAAAAAGAAGAGAAGTTAGATTTTTGTTTCAGGTATTGAGCTTGTCCTATCCCCTTGTATCAGGATGCCTTTGTTACTGCCTTTGCCTGTTCCTGACATTACTCCATGTTCTCTACCAAGGGACATCAGTATCTGAAGTGATAACTGGCAAGAAACCTGGCACAGAGACAAAATCAATATCATTTTGAAAAATTAAATTGAGAGGTGGCTATCAAAGGAGCTCTGTATTTGGAGGTAGAAGGAAATATCTCCTTCCCCCCGTCCCAAAAAATAATATGTTTGTGAAAAACTTAAAAAAAAAAAAAAAAAAGTGTTTTTCTTTTAAATACAGGCCAAGCTAAGGAGCTAAGTTTTCAAATGAGTCAAAGAGGAAGCAAGCTGACTAAACAAATGCCAGCCATCTAGAGTTCAATAAACCCAGCTCAGCCTGTACCCTGGATTAGCTGTACTATAACATTAGCTCATCTAGTCAGGATAGCATGGCCTAGCTAGAATTCTACATCTTAGAATCATTCTTTACTCCTGGAGTCCTTTAGTTCATGTTTATTTTATTGCTGATAAATATTTCATAAAAGTTCTTCTATAAATCTAACTTCATTTTTAATATTCATTCAGTCTGAAATAAGTTACATCAGACACCTTCTAATTTTTCCGGTGAAGGATAAGTACTATTTTTGCTTGCTTTGATATAGCAGTAGAAATTCCTAGCCCTGATCAAGAGATTCATTGCAAAAGTCAGTGGTACACCAGCCATGAGTTCCAGCAAAGTTCTCCACCCTCTGCACATGCCCTTACACAATTCTGATGCAAACATAAGCTCTTAACTAGACTGGTATTGTGCCTTTGAAAGCAGAATCACTTCACAGGAGACAGATGATATCTGTGCTGACTATGGGTCATTGAGTTCTCTGCATGTTTTGAGATACCTAAAGCGACACAGTTATTTACTAGGTTTCACAGGCACAATATATAAGCTGTGTCTTCCTGAACTGAGCGGTTGCAAACTCACTCTCCATGGTAATTTGTTCTCCAAAATCATGACTTCACAAACTAATTAATCTTCTTCTGTCTTCTAACCAAGAGCTAATTATTTTTTCTTCACAGTGTTATGAACGAGGTTTAGCAGTTTACTTTGTTGCTTCAACTCTTCCGTTTATAGAAACTGTCTGTAAATAATAAAACCCCATATTTTTAAAGGCTGCTAGAAAGGCTATATACCAACAAAAACCAATGGTTTTGAAATAAAAGGTCCATTTTAAAACCCATACAAACAGAAAACAGACAGAGATCCTTAAATTCTTCTAATCAATCCGAAATGGCACTGCAAGGGAAGGTCACATTCACATCTATTTATGCTTTAACTTCCCCTTCATCACCATGAAAAAAATTAGCACCCTTACCAGTTCCACCCTTGGCCTCTTTTTTTTGAGACGCAAAAGATTTATAGAATCAAAGACATCACTTGTACTCCAGCTCAATAGATTTCACTCATGCTGCAGTAGAGAGAGTCATGTCCTTATAGATGACTCGGACATTGTTTTCTGAATCATAAAAATTCATCATCAGAACCCACGTTTCTGTTCAATATTCGCCTCGAGGCTGAATACCATACACAAATATGGAATGTAACAACTCTGAATGTAACCACTGCTAACTGAATCATGTGATTTGATAACAATTGCTTGTGTATTTTACAACAAGGTAGAAAACCTGTCATTTGATACACAGCAAAAAAACCCACTTATAACTGTGTTTTTGCTAATAAAAAAGATAGACTAAAATATTTCTAATATTTCTTTAAAACTGTTTGGAAGATGCATTAAAAAAAGTCATTAACGTTTACAAAAGATACTCATGAAAGCTATTATAAGCAGAATTTTATTATAAAATGCACTCTGTATCACACCTTACTGAACAGCCTTGCAACTCTTTCCACTGAAATCTTAATCTTTCACACAGAATAACACCACCTACTTTACAATCCCCTAATTATAACTGAACCAAGTGAACTTGTGAGATGACAGTGTCACTTCCAGTTCTAATTCAGGGAAACTATATAACTCGTTCTGAGTGGAAAAAAAGTATTACTCTGGTTGAAATGGTGCAATCACACCATGTAAAGAAAATGTGTTAAAACCAGACTCCAATGTGGCTCAGGAGCAAGACTTACGCATACCATAGTGACTTCAGCTAGCAGTGGTGTCATTTCAGCAAGCTCAAAATCGGAACTGAAAATCAGCATTGTTTTAATGCAATGGAAATTTCTATAGGAATGCAGTTATTTTCATTAATTCCAACAGAAGCTTGCCTCCTGCCTGGAAAGTTCCCTTTGCAGTTCAAGCACTCTGATATATTCAGTTCTGCAACAGTCTACCAGCAGCAATGCTTAGCAGTCTCAGGGTTCAAAAGCAGCATGGTCTAGCAAGTTCAGAGAGATTTAGGGCTATTTGAAGTAGCTTAAAATTAAACACAGTTTCAGTTTTCTCAAAATAAAGTCTCAAAATCCTTAATTTGCTGGGCTTAAAATAAACAATTGTTTAACTACAGTCTTTTTAATTATTATTATTATTATTTCATTACCTCTTGCAATATGCATGTTTCTGTTCCAGCCACTTCCAGGAGTCTTTTAGCATTTCAGAATTCATATTTTGCACTGAAATGATAGGCAAGTCTAACCTCACCTTTAGAAGAACCATAAAAGATCTCTAAGTAGTCATTAATCACAACTGCATACTCTCATAGAAAATTGTCCCGTTTAAAAACTCACATCTTGCAACCACTTGAACACAGGCAATTTTGCTCATGGGAATAAACCTACAGGACAAAGGGTGGTATATATAAAAGCAATGTTATTGCGTGTTCAAGGGTTCACTGAATCTTCACCTGGCCAGTACGTGAATGTATCTCTGGCTGTGCCCTGGCATTCCAGGTTGAAACTAAGCAGCCCACAGACTGTACCTACTGAGCTGTTTCATGGACACTCAGCAGATCTGAAGAACTGGACTTACATTTCTGAATAAACCAAGCCATAACAAGTTTGAGTATATCTATATAACAATCTCAGGTCCATATGCAGAGTGTCAGTCACTGGATCCACAGTGAGTATGAATGCAATGTACAGTTGCTCTGCACTTCCATGCAGTGTGCCCAGGGACATACAAGTATTGTACAAATTCAGCCATGGAAAGATAAAAGGAAATTAAATGTGTATTCAGAAGCTTGTGTTTGGGGAGGGTTAAAGATCACTATATGTTCTGCTGACTGTTTTGTAGGGAAGGAACAAACAGTGAAAATTCAACTGACGGATTGCAAGCTTTGTCTATGTTTGTTCATTTTCAAGTAGCAGAAAAAGAGTGGACCAATGTACCATGTCTCTGACACCTCTTTCTTAGCAATACAAGTATTTGTCCAATGAGAGGAGAAAGTCTGCATGAAAAGTGGATGAAAATTAATCGCATTTTTAGTAGGGTCATGGTCCATATGGCTCAACGAGCCAACCTGACTCAACAAGTAACCTCACAATTGTTTATGTAGGCAGCAAGAACACGTAGCTAGAGAAAATACCCAGCACAATCTTAGATTGGCATAAACTCATCACAAAACAGCACAATAACTTCTGCCTATTCTGATAGCACAGTTTGCTCCAGCTCTCTTTTAATCTATTATTCTCACTGAAGTTTTTGGGCTTATACAAGAAGTCTGTTCCTTATGTTACCAGATTCCCATGTAATTTAGTAGGAGAAAAGGCTAAATAGGACCTAGCCCAGCACTCAGAATGGCTGCAGCAGCTTTCAGAATATGTCTCATGGAGAAGGTTATATAAACCTAACTACGCAAAACTCAGGGTTCAGGAAGATGCTCTGTGTCCCCTTGCTCAAAGGCAACAGGAATTGCCAAGAACTGAACGTATTTGAAAGTCTGCATCCACTTTTTTTCCCCTATTAGTATTCATTATCAGACTGTTACGAAATAGAGACATAAGTATATAAATAAAACTCCTCTGGTAATGGTTTAGGAATTTAATCCTTCAACCTTTCATCTTTTGAGCTATCCTTATTCACGTAGGGATCTCTCAGCATGTGAGTTACAGCAGCTCAGGTCCAGGAGGAGTCAGCCCCTTTAAAATGCAGCACTTCACACTGAGAAATGACTTACTGGTTTTGGCTCTATTTTTTAATACCGGATATTGCAAGTCGCTGTACCTTCCAATCCCATTGATGTTAACGGGTAAAATTCTACGGTTACAATTTAGTCCTCCTTCAGCTCCCACTGAGATGAATGACAAAAACTTTGTACTGCTTTCAGTGAAACAGGATCGGGAGTTCAGTTTTACCTCAGGCCTGGCTCATGCAGGTTTTGCACTGAAGTCAACGGGACCTGGCTTGAACAAAGATTAAGGACCTCAAGATCCAGCCTAGTGTGATCTGAATCTCTCGGTAACTAACAGGATTAGGCCCATACACATTACTTTGAATGGAAAATGATGTTGAGAGAAAATGAAACATATTTCTATTTGACTGATTTGTTTGAGATTTGAAGAGACCTAGTATTTCAGAATTAGATAAGAAAGTACATTAAAATCCAGTGACATATGAGGACATATAGAAGAACTCTGTTCATCTGTATATTAATCAAAATAAAACTTGTTTGCAACTCATATGTCTATCAGCTGTAGCAGGCAAATAACTTTCAAGCTACAGCTATGGCATTACGAGCTCAAAGGCAGTAATATATTTCATCTATTTAATACAGCGGAGAAGGGCTTGTATACCTCTTCATTTATAAATTGAAATGCATTGTGAGGCTACATGAATAATGAATATTAAGAAAAGAAGACACCTGCTGCCAATAGGTCTGGGAAATCCAAACTTTAACACAAACAGGTTTAAAATGCATTTCTGAGCTTTTCCATTTTTCCCAACATGACAGCTTTTGGAAGGCTCTACTGAGCAAAATGGGTGCTGCTTCCTTTAAAGTTCACTATTTAATTTCCTCTGACATTTGGAAAATTTTCACTCCATTCTGCTCTTTCCCCTCTTTGTGTTATTTGTTAGACTCTTCTTTTCCTTTCTTGTCTTTTATGTCAGAAAATAGATGAAATGATTTGTCTCGTCACAATAAAAGAATAGCTCATACTGTTTTTCTTTCACTTCTGGTTCTCTATTACTTAACTGCAGGCCTGGCTGGTTCTTTGTATTATGGTTTCCATCTTGGGAATTAATAAATTAAACAGAACAAAAATTAAATTAGACTTGGCAGGCTTGCAATAGCTAGTGATTTAGGTGCTTCCTCACATCAAATTGAGAGGGAATGTTTCGGTATCCTAGGGGAGACCAAATGAGATGGATACCTTGACAGAGATTAAAATTTGTTAGGAAGACAGAAAGAACAGGGAGCAGCTTTGGAAAAAGATCTGAAGGGCAGCAATTTTATTTTTTCAGAATGTCTTTGAGAAAGAAGGAATCATTCGATCTAGTCAAAGACCCCTTCTGAAACTTGGCATGCTGAGAAATATCAAAATATCACATACTTTCTGACTAGCTGATATCACTTCAATCTGAAATTTTCATTTTTAACTCCAAGTAGGATAAAGAAAGCATCAATTTTATTGGTGATATACTAAAAGTGAAATCATCGCAGAATTAAAAGCATGGACTCTAAGTGATTTTGCGTGCTCTCAGTTTGTATGTCACATACACAACTGGGTCAGGGCAGTTCCCTGGAAAGATACGGAGACTGTCCTGAGCGAGATCAATCCATAGTCTTCCACATAGGGTCAGCAGAGAAATGAAAGGAGACAGTCACAGCAGGGCTAGGAAGCCTGCAAGTAGTATTCAAGCCTTAAAAGCGATGGAAATACCTCACTAAAGACGAGAGGGGATGAAGCAGAGTTTGCCACAACTCAGAAAGTTACCAAGTTCACAGAACTCAAACCTGGAACGAAGGACTGACCTGGAAAGACACAGCAGTTATGGGGAGAACAGTTCACGTTCCCTGTGCATTCTGAGCTGATCATTTTGTATCATCTCTGTTAAAACACTTTAAGTTTAAAAGCCTTTCAGTCTTTTGGGGGAGCGCGTTATCAGGAAAATGTCCAGGTGCAACAACCTCAATCTCATGACTGATTCAGCATTACCCCATGACATGTCAAGACACGGTTAGAACAGAACTGTGGATCACCAAGTCTGATTTTTCTTCCAAGAAAACAGTAGAGCATGCAACGACTTATTTTACTAGAAGCAAGCTTTGGGTCCACAAATTATAAGGAGGAAACTGCACTGAATAATTTATAACAAATAATTTCCTTTATTTTGCATTGCATTAATAAATAGCCGCTTTCTCAAAAAAATCTGTAATTTGAATCTGATAATTTTCTACTTCATTTTCATTTATTTCCTACTTTTTTACAGTCATACTAAAGATTTCAAGAATGTTTCTTACTCTCAACTGGTCATATCAAGTGGTATTATTTACTTTGCTGATAGTGCATATAACTGGCATTTCTGGGGGTTTAAAGAGCAGTCCCCCATGAAATCTCTGCAGGACTGCTGAACAGGATGTCTGTCCACAACTCAGCAGTCCCAAGTCACAGCCTGGCTTATTAGCTTAAAATGCCGATATAGGTGATTTTGCACTAGAGTATCAGGTCTATGAGTGACACGTGAGGCACACGATTTGTTTCGCATTCTTTATTAGGGAGGTAGTTACTGCCAAGAAGTGGCAGGTACTGAGAGTTAATAACATCCTAGGTGAACTGGGGCAGTTACCACAGCAAGATTTAGCAGAGGGGTCCTATCATGGCTCTGATGCATGAGCAGAAAGCATATCTTTAATCATAGTTTACATGTGCATGCAACAGTACTGACATTCTCAAGGAAAAAGCATATCCAGGCACGAGACTAAGGGAAAGGAGGAGCACAAAGTGCACTTAACAGGAACTGTTTTGTTTGACAAACCTGTTTTCACCTTGTCATGAATTACAAGTTGTTGTGTTAATCAAGTAAATGGGAGCCAACTCAACGTAAAACCAAAGATATTAAAAATATATATATTATCGATCCAACAGAAAAGCATGTCTTCACATTTTGACTGAAAAAGAAGTCTAGTTAAATTGCTAGTGTGAGACAATACTTGCAGTCAAATTGAGTAGTATGTTACTGCTCTGCTCCCTGGAATACAGCACAAATGCCTCAAGAACAAAATCCTAATTGGTTTAAGAAATATTAAAGTCTTTCTGTGCAATATACTGAGGGATTTTGTACCTGATGGCAGTATCTGAGAGATAAGAACATATAAAATGATACACACTATTCAATGGAAAGGACTGGTGAAAGGAAAGAAAAAAACCCACAGCCAACTCAAATATACAGAATTACATCTTGTCGCCTTTACCTACTAATTAAAATGAAGGAACTACTCTATCACCTTCTCTTCATGATTTTTTCCAGTTTTGAAAGCCTTTTCTGACTATTCCCACAAGCAGGCCTGTGTTCATTCTGTACAAAACATTTCCTCCTGAACTGACCTGTATTGTCTTATTTCTATAACTAACTGGAGGAAATACATCTGTTGTGATGGTCACACAAAACTAGCCCACTATTAGACGTGATGGCACAGCAATCAAGCAGGATTTATTACTACAATTCACTGTAAGTGGGAATATAATCATAGCCCTTCTTTCTCCACCAGAGCTAAGAAAACCATTAGGTGACTGGCTATTATTTTTTCAGTTTGCTTTGGGTTCTAAACAAATACACAGAACCATGCTGCTTTTCAGATCAGACATTTGCATTCAAGTATATTCAATTCTAAGTGAATGCAGCTACAAGCCAAATTGAACCATGCTATTTATTTGGCTTTGGGACTGGCCTGCTAGATAACGATCAAGATTTTTCATGGTAAATGTGACTAGTCAATGAGAAAAGTTAAATAAAGCTATCTCTGTTAACAAGCAAAATTGGAATAATACATTACAAAGCAGACTCAGCTTTTCAGACCCTTCATTATGGAACCTATCTAAGAGGTCATTTGATTAAAGCTGAACAGAAATATCTATACATCTCTGTTTAAAAAGCTCACCAAGTTTAATACATTTAATAACGTTAGTTACAGTTAGCTTCTGGAGCCAGATCTAATAAAAGAGTTTTAGCACTGAGACACCAAAGCTTCAGATTTCATGCCCTCTAGGACGAGTCTATATACCTGTTAGGTGCACAGGCATCCTATACAACACAAGAGAGCAGAGACCCTTCACAATAGAGACAAAGCTTCAGAGACGAGAGCTTCCTCTTACCAGAAGTCACTTTACTGAAGATAGGAATAAATCTTAAATTTGACCTATTAGATGTTTTACTGAGAGCTGCATTAGGACACTTCTGTCTGCTTGGCGATAGCTGCAACAGTTGAAAAGTGGTATCCATACCCTCTCTTTTGAAGAGCTGAACAGACTGGCACTTTTCTTTTAAAAGATTGCTATTAGTATTAAGGGTAGCCAGATAATAGTATTTATATAAGTCATATAATTAGATCATTTGCCCAGAGACAGCTCTACATGGGAAGATCTTAAGCAAAAAGGATAGGTAGCACGTTGAGTGGCAACTGAGTGGTGCTGTTAAGGTTTATAATTCTGGCCTCTACTTTTCACATAAATCCTATTTTATATCTAGCTCTTAAGGATATCAACTAGGTGAGAAAAAACATCAGAAAATCTTTTTAAAACCCTCTTTTATTTCCAGCCCAGTCACAGACATTAGTAGCTGAAATCCCTTTGCAACAACTGTCTAAACACTGAACTCAATTTTATTTCTTTGTTAATCAAAATGGTCATTTGAGAAATAGCGATCATCCTGAACACTCTCCAAAGACTACAGAGGAATTATCCTAAATTTAATGAGCGCTGGATAAGTCTACAGAGCATCTTCATTTTAATTTATGAAATTGGTATTTCATTTGTTGACCATTTGTACACGTTTTAAAAAAAGAAATCATTGTAGATATCCAGAGTTAATTGATGTGTTCATTAAAACTGTATGCCCATAGGTAAACCTGTATGCCCATAAACTTCAATGAAAAAGCCAACTTAAAACTCTCCCACTCGTTAAAAACATGTCAAGTTATTTATTGCAGTTCTACAAGACTGAAAATCAGTTGCCAAATGAACTTTGCAGTTTCCATAACATAATTTAGCTCAAATACTTAGACACTAATGCCCTTATGATTTTGCCAATTAATAGCTACCTAAGAATTTTCTAGGGGGAAAAAAAAAAAGAGTAATCTTTTCCACTTGACTCAACATGCTATTCTTTGCAATCTCAAGGGGAAAAACATAAACAATATTTACATTATGAAGAATAAAGTTATATGCTTTATATTCATAAATAATTGATCTACACATTTCTATCAATTTTCCTGCAAAATTTACTGGGGTGATCAGGCTACAGTTAAAGTACCTGTAAATGAACATGTGATACAAAGCTTCATCTTTTTCATTTGGAAAATAGAGAATTATTTTATATAAAGGTATAATGCCTTAGCTCTCATCACACTCTGTTTGTTTCTTCTGAAACTATTTTCTTTTTAATAAAGCATGAGCAAAATCATGGCCACACTGAAAAAAATAAAAAACAATTGCCCCTTTGATGATTCAGGTGCCTGAATTTCAACTGACATTTTCATATATATATTTTGTGATCAGAGAATTTTACTATCGCTAGCAAGTAACAGCATCCTTAAAAAACCCTCTGAAATAGGAAGGCATTACTATCTGCACGCTAACAAGCAGAAGCAAATGTGCAAACACTGACGTGAAACATTTCTAACATTCCTTTCCTCCTTTGACAGTCAAATGCTCCAAGGCCATTGGTTAAACTAGTCATCCCCTGGGGTTTTCTCCAAATTTACAGTTCTCCCCATAACAATTGAGATTCTCTCAAGCACCTTCTTCTTTTCACATACTGAAATTACATTCCACCCACTCCCACAACAAGGACTGTGAAATGATCCTTTGAAATCAACCCCTGAAGTTATGTATACAGTGCCTTCTTTTACCTATAGCATCAAGAAGAGGAAAATCATGCTGATGCCTGGTCTCCAGCACCTAATATACTATATAGCATCACTTCTGATCAGTACTTGCTGTCTGCAATGAATACATTCACCCACTTGGAAAGCAATGTGTCATATTGTGTGTTTCTAGGTGGTGAAATAAACTACAGACTTTCCAAATTTAGCAAGATTTTGAGATTAAACGAAAAGATGAAGCTAGACAAAGTACCTGGAGGCATTCTATGATAAATCAAAGGTATTAGCAAATATTCTTATGGTGATGATTTAAAGAGATGTAAATACCGGTCGTATACTTTGCACAAAAAGTTAAGTCCATTCTAAAACTCCCAGTGTTCACTCCCACATTGCATATTGCAGCCATACCTGCACTTCTTTCCTGTTAGAAGTGCGCTCGCTCTCTCTCAAGGGTCAAGTCTAACTCAAAAGTGGGAATTTCCCATTGACAAGTGGGAGCATGTTGCTTCTGACAAGGAAAAAAGGTGGAATATGAGTTATGAAGATCTAATACCATTTGAAACAACTCACATCTATCTCACTTAAAGGAGAGCCCAAAGGAAATTTGGTAAAGAACAACCCTTAAGTCAATCTGACATTTGCTGTCCTGTGTATGAAAAAGCATTCCTTGTAAATATTAGACTTTATAGCTATATGAGAACCCATAATCAAAATTAATATGAAGAAAAAGCTTTTTTTTTTAAAAAAAAAACAACAAACCACCACACCACACTGAACAGATTGATAACGGTGGTTCATCAAAACAGACAACCCTATCATTAACTCCAGAAAAGACATGGGATAGGAAGTAGTTATTATTTAGCTCTAAATCCCAAAGCATAAACAGGGTGCAACTCCTATCCATAGTGTCAGGACTTGCCTCTGCATTAATTACACTGCTACTACTGAAAGATCTCACAGAACCTTGTTTTCTTCTAAGTCCGTGAGGTCTAAGACTGCTGTGTTCATGTCAGCTTTCAGTAAAGACGGACCTAAGCCACAGAAATAGGTGCCAAATACAAAACTATTCCCAAGTCTTCCGTGTCTTCAGGCTTTTTGGTACTTTACTTCAATAGATTTTAGAGAAGGGGGCCAAATATAACACAGGAATTCAGAGATTTAAATCCTGGGTTCCTAACAAGTCCTTAGCATCATGAACGTTGAAAGCTTTTCAGAGACAATCAAGGGTAACACTGTCATAGCTTTTGCAAAGGATAAGATTTTCTCTTTGAATCTGTGCCACTTAATTCGATTGATTGTTAACTTTTGTTCAAATTCTAGTTTAGATGAGCATTATTGTCAGATGACATTCTCAGAAATGCAAGGTTAGGCATATCTGATAAATTAATTCCCTTTGGATGTTACAAACTCCCTTCTCTTGCAGGCCTCAGCTCTATTAATTACCAGTGTTTTGCTTTACGGTCTGATGCCTAAAGCTAGAACTCTGTTAGCTTTATTCACAAAAATTGTGAGACCCATGAACTGGTGAAGAGCTCACTGACTGTGCAAGGTAAATAGAGCAATGGAAAAAAGGAGGAAAAACACAGCAGACATTCCAAATATGATCCTCTGAGAGAAAAAGAGGACTGGGACAGAAAAGGAGCAATGGAGACCGAGTAACAGAAAAGCTCTTTAAACTATACATAAACAATAAAATTAAGAAAGATGTTGAAGACTGAAACATGGCACTAATTCACAGCTAGTGTGTTGCTGGAATACAGCGTGCTGTGTGGACAATATTGTGTCCAGGCAACTTTTATGTCAGAAAGCAGCCTATTATTTATAGAAAAGTGAAGGAGAGAAGATAAGCATGGAGAAGACGCTTTATAAGTAAACCAAGAGAAGTGATTAGTGACTTAGGAGAGGCCAATTTCTGTCTGGCTGAGGAGTGAGAACGCAGCATTAGACAGTGCAGAGAGACCTGCTAGCTGGTCCGAATAATAATGCTGTCTACAGATCCCACAAGGAAAAGTTCAGTTTTGTTCCCTGGATATTTATTTTCTGTGATTTCCTGTTTGCTAATGTGCGGACTTCTCTAGGGATTGAGAGAATATGAGCATTTCTTTTAAATAGATTAAATACTTGATGCAGGGGATGTAAAAACATACTGTGCTGTAAGTCTCCTAATTTCCGATGAATATTAATACATTTCAAACTTGCGATTACTTTGGTTATATGCAAGATTTTGAAAACACAAAGTTTTTATTTACAGGTATTATATTTTTACTGGGGTGAAACCACATTATTAAAACAGGCATTTTTAGACACCTATTAAAAACCAGTAATTTTCATAATCTAAAGTGGAAAAAAATTATGTGCTTTTTTAACATGACAAGATTTTCTGAAAAATCAAGTGTGTTTGCTCTCTTACTATACTAAAACTTTATTAACTCCTTTGGGAATGGCATTTAACACTAGCATCTGTTTTGTTGGGCCAGATAACCTGCCTCTGCCTCCCATCGGATACCTTCTCTAAGGGCCAGCAAAGTACCACGTGAATACTTCTGCAATTATTTCAAGGCTGCTGCCTTGTACAAAATGGAAGATTTATACGGGTCAGATTAACCAAAGGCTCTTACATCACTCCAAAGTGTCAAGCTGTGTAACTCTCTATGTCAAACAGTAAAGGAACCAAATACCAGCCAAATATTACTCGTCCTCCTGCCACGATAATGAGCTTGATTCTACTCTTTCTTAATACCAATTTTATGGAAGTTATCTTTACTACAATCTCTTCAGATCTTTGCTACTCTGAGAGAAAAGGGAATCAAGTACAAAGGTT
Source organism: Aptenodytes patagonicus (assembly GCF_965638725.1). NCBI lineage: Eukaryota > Metazoa > Chordata > Aves > Sphenisciformes > Spheniscidae > Aptenodytes > Aptenodytes patagonicus. The sequence goes on from NC_134957.1 coordinate 19,567,640, forward strand.
TCAGGAGTGATAGTCCTGTAAAGTAAACTGATTTCTTTATACTTTTTCCTGTCAAAATTGAAATTATAATGATAATGTATTATTAAAATCCAGGCAAAGCCTGCCCATATGGCATTTCTTACACAAGCATGATTGTATACAAAGAATTACTCTCCCGTTACAACACAGAAAATAGTTTGTGATTAGAACGTCAAAGTTTTCAAATAATCACTAAAAAATCACTACTGTGAATAACAGAGAGGTTCAGTAGAGCACTCCTTTCCTCTCCTCCATCACCTCAGACACACTGCCTATGGAAGGACAGAACAGAAAATATCCATCTAAGCAAATGGAAACAAAGCCAATTCACAGGACACAAGACTCCTCCCATTTACTCTCAACTACTTTCTACGTGTATCAGTTCAGACTGTAAACTCACCATGGGGAAGAAACCTGCAATACACCTGTCACACACTGAAGAGTTATCAAGCTTTCAGACTTGATAGTTAGGTACCTAAAATAGCCATAGCAGCACGGAGCTCCTCTTAGGCCAATTTACTTTGCTTCAAGAGTGGGGTCCTCAGTAAACTACCTTGGGGAGTTACAACCTGCTGCAGAGCTGTCGTCACACTGTTTGGAGAAAACCTAGCCTCATGGCAGCAACACGCAACTATTTCATAGCAAGTGCCTACTACTGGGAGGCCTAAAGATGTGTGCACGCTGCAGGTGTGAAGGGTGGTGCTGCTCCGGGTGACAGATGGGCGCCCGGATGGCCATTCCCCGCTGGCATGTCTTTTCCCGCTGCAAGTGGCAACCCCCGAGGAAAATCTGCGGTGCAGCTGAACTTCCCGTGTAACTTTGGATGAACTTTTCAAAGTTTCCCATATTTGATAGTGAAAATAGCCTATTCCTGCCATGAAATTTTCTTAAAACTTGTCCCTGTTGACTGGGCTTTAGTGAGAGCTGGGACTGCTTGCCACATTCAGGACATACGGACGCAGTCCTGGCTACTGGGAACAGGGCTGGATGGAGAAATGGGCTCACTTTTAAACTGTGCTTTAACAGTCAATTTACACTAGCATTTTTAATAAGTTATGGAAAGATTTCTTTCTCCTTTAAGAAAAAAAAAAGCTTTTTAAAATTATTTTGAGGTTTATCTTCCAGACACAAATGGGTTTTACGCCCAATTTTCATTTCTTTAATATTAGCTATTGCTGGCCAGTAGCATGAGATAAATCCTGCCTTCAATCCTGTGGTACGTTTGGGCATTCTGACTTACCAAAATTCTTTCGTACTTATTTAGCGTGAAACCACCGTTTATCCTGTCAGCTTTTGTTTTATTTTCCCTCCTGCCACTCATTTGCGTGCACACAAACAGCTCCCACACCTCCTCCCTCCGACCCCTCCTCGTCTCCTGCCGCTTCCCGCTGGACCCCTCGCGACCGCCCCGCCTGTCAGCAGCGGCGCCCCGCCCCGCCGATCCGCCCGCCCCCGCCCGCGTTCCGCCTTGTCGTCGCTGCCGCCGGCTCCTCGGGGACGCCATTTCGGCCCCATTTTTGAAACCACCGCGGCAGTGGCCATCGCCCCTCGCGGGTACTTGTGCCCTTCATTGTAGGCTTGGGAGCTCTCAGAGCCACCCCGCCGCAGGAAGCTGCGCAGAAGCCCTCACATAGTGTTGTTTCTGAGGAAGAGGGGGTTTCAGTCAGGTGTGGCAGTAATTATAAAAACTTGAATGGAAGACGCTTTAGAAAGGGAAAGAAAGAGAAAGACAGACGACTAGGAAAATGGCAGGGAGAGGCCTGCTGCCAGCTACAGCTGTTGCATGGTGTTGCTGTCTGGGCAGCGGACCACCATCTTGGCGTGTTCCCAGCTCATGGGCAGCAGTGCACATGCATTCCTCGGCTGTTCTGTGTTAGACTGTGATTTGCGTCCTAATTAGAGCTCTTCAGGAGTTTTGAAAACTGAATTTTAAAAAAAAAAGCAAACCCACCCAGACATTGTTGAAAAAATTAATTGGGGAAATGAATTGTTCCCCATAGTTTTGAGGCAGTGGCAGAAAGAGTGAGCTGGATTCTCCGGGCCAGTTGTCCCTTGTAAGGCCTCTTGCTTCCAGCAGGTGCATGTAACTCTCCTGTAAGGAAATACCCCACCTGCTTCAGTTTAAAAGTATTGTAGGAGTCGCTATTGACTTTACATTAAATTAAAATGTAATCTTTTCATAAAGCAAAGAAAACACAGAATTTTAAGTAAATTGGGGAGATGGGATAATTTTTGCTCTGAGCTAAGACACATCTCAATTTTTCTTTCTACTAGTGGTGGAAATGTGTATGTACATACCTCATTTTTACTGTGCAACAAGCTGTCTTCAACTCATATAGATAGAGCTTTTCTATCTGATATGGGGAAATGCAAATGCAGATACGTATAGTGACAACTAGTACATTTAACAAATTATATCACATCAGACAATTCTACTTTTGACACCAGATTGTATACAGTCTGCTCCACCAGCAAAGCCTCACTATGGTCTTGAGCCTGCAGGACACACAATGCTTTCTCCTTCCATTCGGATCAATGAAAGCTGACGACGCTCAGCGTCTGCAAGGAGCCACTTAATACTTCACAGAACTGTCTAAATCCACTCATTGCTGGAACTGAGGAATTATTGTCTACAATACAATGTGAAAGAAAGAGCCTTATTGATGAGCTGTGGTTATAGAAATGTTACTAACCCTCTCAAAGCGAGTCAGTCTCTAAGCCTCTAAGGACAAGAAAGGAAGTCAGAACAAAGAACATAAAAATAATTTTTACCATTAATATTTAATATTTTACCTTTTTCTCCCCCCTTTACACTGCTAAAACAGCTGGGATGAAAATGACTTTCATTGTTCTTTAGGGAGACAGCATTTTGTTATATTATATCTGTTCTTTAAACCCACGAACCCTGGAAGCCACAGAAGCAGATAAATCTCTCTGTCAAGAAGACATACTCAAGGTTCCAGGGACAAAACTGATCTTTGCCTCATGGGTTAATGGCATTAATAATTGCCATTTTGATAAGTCTAAATGTAAAAAGCCTGTTTAAACAAAAGAGTCAACACTTCAAAAATGACTATCCATGATAAATTTTCAAGAGCAATGAAAATTGTCACTCTGCCAGCTTGATAAATTGTAGCCCCAACTGGCAGAGCCATTTGCCTTGCAGTAAGCACAAAATGACAGATCTTTGCTGAATACAAACTATACGCTTGCACCTTTCACAGCTGGTTTAGCTTGTAAACGCAGCAAAAAAAAAGAGGCTTTAATAAAAACTGAAGGTTATGCACAAAAAATGGTTTCACATCTAACTGCTTCTCTCAGTTTAAAGACATTTCTTTCATATTGGAAAGTAGTCTTGAAAGAAACCCTTCAGCTGTCTATGGGATCATGCTCTAAAAATACATGTAGAACTACACTGTGGTGGTTTCTCAACTGAGATGATTCAACAGTGCAAGTGCAATCATTTCAAGGAGAGAAAAATCGTATGTTTAGTATCACCTCAGTATTTACCAGAACACACACACCCCTCATACGTGAAGAAGATAAAAATCCATGTACTGAACTGCGTATCATGATATAAATAAATTCAGCACCTACTCCAATTCCATTGTCTAACTGCTGATCTATCTCCCTGATGACACATTCTAATCTTCCAAGTCACAAAGCATCTTTAACATACTTTTTAAAAAAAAAAATTGCTTTGTCAGAGATATGTTTAATTCTTGTCAATAGATGGAATTCCTTCTAAAAAAATCACACTTGCCTGAAGCCACTTTTGCATAATATATACATTATGCAAACACTGTGACATTAGTATCTAATGGCACTGTGTTGCTACAAATGGATGCCTTATGCCTTCAAAAGGAGATTTCTACCTACTTGACACAAGCAGTCACTCCTAGTCCTAGCAAAACTTGATATTAAATATGTATGAATGTAAAGATGTGATACACACAAGGTATTTTAGGGCGTGTTTAAAGATTCTTAGCTCTTCTGAGCCATAGAGGACTCACTGATGCCTGACTAGGATACAGTTTGATGAGCAAGAACTGTACAAAGTCCTTCCAACTTCCTCAAAATTACCTGCCTGTAATAGATACTGCAATGGGCAAGAGAGGTTTATTTTAAAGTCTTCTTACTTGGTCTGTCCTGTCCAGAAGATCAGAGCATTTTTTCTCTTTAAAAAGCTACCTCTAACCAGCTTATTTTATGTTCCGGTAAAATACAGCTTCAAAGACCAGGAGCCTTCTGGTGTATTTTGACGTGTTCACTTCAAAGAAAGCTCTTGAAGCTCCACCTCAGGGCTCTGGATGGCGGGGTAGCTCCATCGTACCGCTATGGGCAAATATGCAGAGCATCTTGAAAGCAAAGGGTAGAACTGAGTGCACATATTAAACTGCAAATTCCAGATGTACCAGCAACTAGTATTCTTTAATTCCCTAATTTCTGACTCCTTAAACCTGCATCTTTGATTATGTTCTTTTAATAGAATTCATACCGTTTGGATCTCTCCACTTGTTTACCCCTCTCCGTACTCTTCCCCAACCCATCAAAAAAACACAAACCAACAAACATACATCAAAATAAACAAAACAAAACCCCAAAACCTGTAGAAAACAGAAAATCCCCTCATTAAACAAAAGCGGAGATGAAATATGGAAAAAAACTCAGAACAAACAGTAAATATCTTTGGAAATGATAAGCAGCTAAAAATCAGTCTCATATAACTTGGCAAGTTATATGGCTCAGGAAATCTCAACAATAGGTTCCACTGTTTGCTACATCTGTTAATGTATAGCTACAGACATCTAGGTTCTCTCACTACAGTGATTAATATGGGACAAATTTTGTCAATAAAACCTTATTGTCTTAGTTTTCTCACATCATGAAGTGTATTCTTGCCTCATCTTACAGATAGATGCCAGAGAACTTAACTGGCTTGTATGTGACAGCAGAGAAAGTCTGCATCAAGCTATCAACAGAACTGCTGGATCTCCTTGCAATCCTGTATTTGGATAACTAAATGATAAAGCTTACTATAACTCAGTATTTTAAGAGTTTGTCATATACATCGCATGCAAATATATACACACAGTACAAAAGGAAGGACAGAAAAAGAAACAATACCAGAAGGTGGAAAAAAAAATTGGTTAAACACTAATGATGATCCATAATTTCTTAGAAACATTTCACAACTCTTAAAAAATTTTGTCCTACAAATACATCAACTTTGCCTAAAAAGAGGAATAGTTTTGAAGAAGAAAAATGCATGCACTGATTGCTGAAGTACTTCATCCTTTGATAATATTTCAAAAAGTAGAAGAATGGCATTTTAGTCTTTATACTAAGGCTTGTAAGAAACCAGGTGGCATTAGGGGGATGTAGTGACAAAGTACAAAATCCGCAGGTAGGGAGCTACTTTGCCTTAATCATAAGTGCAGTTTTATTTACTGTGCAAAAACTGATGCATGTGAGTTGAGAGAAGACAAGAAAACGGCTTTTGAGAATCATACCGAGTCTGGGGGTTTATGCCAAGTTCCCTTGTCCCTGAGGGCGTTTTCCCAGGGGGTCCCATTGACTAACTCTTTGAACAGCTGGAAGTTTGCTTTCCTAAAATTCAGGGTCCTGACTTTACTCTTCACCTGACCCATATCCCTCAGGACTGCGAACTCCTCCAGTGCATGATCATTGCAGCCCAGGCTGCCTCCAATCTTGATGTCACCAATTAGCTCACTTGCGTTGGTAACCATCAGGTCCAGTATCACATCCCTTCTGGTAGGGCTGTCTATTACCTGGCTTAAGAAGTTATCCTCTATGCACTCCAGGAGCCTCCTGGATTGCCTGCAGCTCACCGTGCTACTTTTCCAGCATGTCGGAGTGGTTGAAATCTCCCGGCAGGATGAAAGCCTGTGAGTGTGACACCTCCTGTAGCTGGAGTAAGAAGCCTTCGTCAATAGGCTCCCCTTGATCGGGCAGCCTGTAGTAAACACTGGCCACAAGATTCCCTTTGTTGCCTTGGTCTCTAATTCTTACCCATAATCTTTCAACCTGCTCATGGCCATTCTTCAAAGAGACCTCTTCACAATCTATCCGCTTCTAGACATAGAAGGGCAACCCCTCGGCCCCTCCTTCCTCGCCTGTCCTATCTGACCATCGATAGCCGCACGCCAGTCATGGGATTTGTCCCACCAAGTTTCAGTAATGGCAACCAGGTCGTAGCTTTCTAGCAGCACGGTGGCTTCCAAATCCTCCTGTTTGTTGTCCGTGCTGTGTGCATTGGTGTAGAGGCATTGGGCTGTCGGCCGTGTCACCTTCACAGAGGAACACGCCTTAATTCCTTTGAGGTATTTCACCAGTGTTCCCCTGTTTGCTCCTATTACCTCAGGAGCCCCTGGCTCATCTCCATAAGACTTCAAGCGTGCTCCAGTGTACCCAGCAAGTCTCAGAGCAACAGGCTGAGGGCCCTCGTTAGCACCCCGTCCCTCTAACCTTGGCATGTGATCCCACAGCTTGTCACGGGCAAGACTGATGTTATCCCCCTCCCCCTTCAAGTCTAATCAATGAGCCCCGCTAGCTCGTGAGCAAAGACCCTCTTCCCCCTTTGAGAAAGGTGAATCCCATCCGATGCCAGCAGGCCTGGTGCCATGTAGGCCATCCCGTTATTGAAAAAAACAAAATTGTGGTGGTGACACCAGCCACGGAGCCATGTATTAACAGACTGGGTCTGTCTGTTTCTTCCAATGTCACTGCCCGCAACTGGAAGGATAGAGGAAAAAATTACCTGTGCTCTGGATTCCCTTACCAACCGTCCCAAGGCCCTGCAGTCTCTTTTGATTGCCCTTGGACTGCGCGTTGCGACTTCATTGCCACCCACATGGAAGAGCAATAATGGGTAATAGTCCGAGGGCTGTACCAGGCTAGGAAGTTTCCTAGTGATGTCCTTAACCCGGGCCCCAGGGAGGCGGCAGACTTCCCTAAGAGGAGGGTCTGTCCAGCATATTGGACTCTCTGTTCCCCTCAGAAGGGAGTCACCTACAACCATAACCCATCTTTTCTTCCTCGTGGAGGTGGTCGTGGTACAGGGGGGTAGGCCTTTCTGACCTTGGCAACACCTCTGGTGTAGATGGACCATCATCCACATCATCCATTGACTGGCCTTCCACATCCACAGCCTCATACCTGTTGTACAGAGGCACCTGGGAAGGCGAGGTGGGCAAGGAGGGGGTTCGCCTGCAGCCCCGAGCATGGACTTGCTTCCATTCACTCCTTTCCTTTAAGCTACTGCCCTCAGCCTGGCAGGGGGAGGATACAGGATCCCCTTGGTCCTGGGTTTTTTCTGGTGGCTGTTCCCGTTTCTGTCTCGGGGAGGGCAGAGCTTGGTTCCACCAGTCTCTCTCTTTCTCAGACTCCCTGATGCTCCTTACCCTTTCTACTTCTCTCATAGCTCGGCCACCAGGCTGAGCAGATCATCCACTTGGTCACCCCTCACACAGCTGTCCTCGCCACTGCCGTCCGTTACCCGTGATAGGCTCTGGCACGCCCTGCAGCCTGGGACCCGGACGGCTGCATGTTTTTGTGGGAGCTCTGTCTGGGTTGCCACATCCATTCTGGCAAGTGCAGAGGACGTGGCTCTCTGCCGGGTGGATACCATGGCTAAGCTCCTTCTGGGAGGGTGATGACCACCGACTGAACTCACCTCTTGAGCTGGTAGGGTGACGACACCCTTCCTGTGCACCTATTTTAGCTGTCTCTTTTTTAACTATGCAAACAGTGTGTAGATCTAAAGGGAAAGGGGTTTGCTGAGGCAGGCCATCCAATTAAATTATGCTCACGGATTAGTATATTCCTCAGTATTCCAGTCTGTTATCTTACTGACAAAATTCAACACATCATAAAGGAAAGTACCATAGTTCATGAGGACATTACTAATTATCACCTAACAGAGAATGTATAGTAATCAATGCTTTTGATCCACTCAGACTGAAGATCAATTAAAGGTTAAGCTCAAGAATGAGACATTGTGGGAAAAAAAATACTTTCTGAAAAAGAACATGTATTTTAACATGCATACAAAACATGTCATATAGAAAATAAGACAAAGATGGCACTGTAGTCAGTGGTCAAGGTGAAAATATGATAGAGCTGTTAGAAGATGGGCACTTGCAGCATGGTGGAAGCATACTTAGGTTAGGAAGAATGTCAGGAGATGCGTAACAATATCCTCTAAATAATGGCTTAACTTCAGATCTTTAGAAGTACAATGGAACTGTCATAGCTATCCAAAGGGACAGTTAATGGTTATAGTGGATTGGTTAACTGGGGTAGCATATGAAACGCTGTGGACAATTTTTGTTACTTGTCTAGGCAAAAATGGGCACAAATTACCATGGTTAGAGGAGGGCTAGAAAGATGGATCGGGGATGGAAGTGCCTGTACCAGAATACTTAGGTAACCTTTTTTAGCTTGTAGAACTGAGTGGAGATAGGATGGACTGCTCTCCTAGAGCACTCTCATCTGAAGTAAAGACCAGAACAAAAGAGGTATTTAAGCTAAAGGACAATTTTGGCACAAAAACAAATGGGTACCAAAAAAAATTTATCTAAGAAAAGAGTCTAAGCCCCACATTCAGGAGTTTGAATTAGCCCTCCAAAGGCGAGGTGAGCAAGGGAAAGACACGTAACTAATTCTAGAAGGGAAGATACATGATGCTGCTCTGAAATAATAGGAGACTGTGACTTAAAACCCGGAAAATCCTTTCACTTCATATGTTTATAGTGCTGCCAATAAATGCAAAAAGAACATGCAGTCAACAGAGAAAGAGAAAAATGGGGAAAGTGTCTAGATCCCTGACTGAATTGAAAGCATATATTGTATATGCTGTTAGGAAAAAAAAAGAAGATTCCTCTTTGCTGTTCCACCAGGGTAAAGATAAGGAGCTTTCTTTTTCCATTCTATGAAATGGATTTTATTCTATTTGGCCTAAGGCTTTTCTCTCCCTGCCCCCTCAATATTATAACAGGAATTTTTAATCTGAAAAAGTCAGATAACTGCAGGGTTACCACAAAGAAAATGTGTTCATAAGTGGAGGTCATTTTCCTGAGCAGAGAAAAGCGAGAGTGAACACAAGCAATGATCTACCTTGGTGATGCTTATTTTTTTAACTAATTGGAATATTTGTTGGCTGAGTACCAGCCATGCCTGGAGTGCCGAATGCTGCTTAGTTGCAATAACAGACTGATTGATGAAGATATCCAAATGACACGCTCCAGATTCTGTGTGTGCAAGTAACTCCATGGGCAATGTGACTTCCCGAGCAGGATACGTGAGTTGCGAAAATGCTTTTAAAGGTTTAATATAACAAAGTGGTTAGTTGGCTTGCCCCAAAGCAGATGACAGGAACCCAACCAACAGACTATTTTTGAAATCTCCATCTAGCAGAAATCAAATGGTAATTCTATTTCAACTGCAAAGAACACAAAGCTAATGAAGATAGCTTTTTCAGTCATGTACTGATTAAATACCCTGCATGAAGTACACAAGTACTTCACTGTTGTAGTAGACTAATCTAGGCCAAATTGTTATATTTACCAAAATGAGAGGTTTTCTTCCCACATTACTAGAGCTTCTCTTTCTTGTATTACTTGATCCAGCAGATGAGTTCCTTTAAATCATAGCTTTCTCAAATGAAGAATAAAACTTCGAAATGAGAATACAACTGTTCTACAGGGAATGTAAGCAATATTTCTGCATAATGTCTCCGCGGAAGTCAGGGAAAATATTATTTTTATGGTATCAGATAAAAAGTATATGAAAGAATCTAGGAAAGTTAAATGCCAGAAAAACAAACACACAACAAAAACGCTATTTGAACTTTTACAACATTCTACTGTAGTGGTTGGTATTTTCCTTAATGTATCTTACACATGCAAGCTTTGCCAAGGGTTTTCTTTGCATAATTTAAGGCAGAATCTTCTAGACAGCAGTATGTGTGTACTGAAAGAAAATACTTACAAGAAATTATAAAACCAAAGAGTCCATTATCATCATTTAACCGGTATTAATGTCCTCCCTACTTTTCTCATTTACTGTTTCCCTGATTTCTCCATAATATGTAAACAGAAGCAGAGATGATTTCATGTTTTATTCCAAGCCACAAATACTAAAATGTCAAATCATTCAGGGCCAAAAATACATACTTGTGAGACCTCATTAATCATACGCCTCTACTGATACCCATGTTTTCTGATCAGTTCAACATTTACTATCATTAGTTTGTATAATTCTAATGTCTCAGACAAAATACTTTACAGTATCAAGTCAAATATCTTATATGGTTCTACATATACTACACCTCTGCTACTAATTTAGACAGTAAAATTAGTGTCACAAAACCAGCAGGCTTCTATAAGATCAAAATTATAAGCTTGCTTATGTTGCCACTGTCAAGTTATTTATTTAATCAAGTCTGAGTTGTTCCATTATTGTGTTTAATGCCAGCACCAGTCTGGTATTCCCACTATTATCAGGGCTGTCTACCTTTAATCTTTATAAAATATTGTTGCAACATTTCTTCCATATTTCTGGCCTTCAGAATCTGCTACCTTACTAGAAGCTGATACTTTCTAAGCCAAATATTTCATATCAAGGAGAAAACTAATTTAGGCTCATGGTAGAGCACTCACTCCGGTCCTGACGTTCTTTCCCATTTGGATTGTCTCCAAAGAAGAATAAACTACAGAACATGATGTTCTTATGGCAAATAACTCTGTGCAACAAGAAAAGAAAAAGTACTTCCAAGAGCCATATTAAAGATTGTTTTTTCAGAGCTCTGCAGCAGATTGAATCATTAAAGTTTATTTTGTGTTAGTTTTGACTCCTTGGTGAAATACTTTTATGGACATTTAAACCTTCTGTAAATGACAATGTCCTGTATCTGTTAGAAGTGCCTCTATGTCAATAATGTAGATAGACTTTACAAAGAACTGAAAATTGCAGCACTGAAGAAGCCAGAAAGCTTTGTATTTGGAATTTTAAAACACTGTTGCCTTTGTTATCTAATATTTAATCAATGGTAGGGGGAAGTAAAACTATGAAGATAGTCCACCTTCAGTGGACAACAGAGAAGCATAAAAATAATACATTACTGCAGATGATAATCTTTCATTAATGACCATAGCTCACTGCAGATGATCAGGATATATCATTTAGATATCACAGCTGGCGATGGGGACTTAAAAATGGTCTAGGTTTTAAGTAGGGTTGAGAAAGGCGACACACACTGACGCAATTGCTCTCTATCAAATTACTCTTCCTCTCACTATATGTAGTCAATCCATTAAGACTATGTCAGATCAGAAAGTTTAATCAAAGATATCTGGTATTATAAAACTGGAACAGGAGGAGTTAATTATTTATAAAAACACTAATTTCAAAAGTAAATCTGAGACCTGCAAAACTGGACTGTGATGGTTCAGATGATAAACGTAGTTCAGATTATTCAGAAATACCGTTTTGTGAAGTATTTTATGCATATTAAGTAATTTAGTAAGAAGTAGGTTTATCTAGACTTCCATTAAACAGATAGCTAACAAGAAAGCAGAGTGCTGTTGTGTAATATTTTATAAACCACTAGTCAAGTTCTTGAATTCGTGGTTCAGCAGAACCTGACACAACTTCTGATTTCTGTATTTTCAGTTCTTTCTCAATACATTGGAATTGGAATACATTCATCTTACATAACGGTCTATATTTGCTGACACTTCAAAAAGTTATTTTCAGTTATCTTATAAAGTAAGTCTAGCAGTCATCTTAATTTCTTGATGAATTTATTAGATTTCATTAGGAAAAGCAATTTAATAAGGAAACTTGTTAATCCCATACCAGTAACTAACTGAACAATTCATCCTATTAAATTGATAGGCCTCCAACAGAAAAAGTCTTTCAATATGAAGTTGACTAAGGAAAGAATTTACCTTCAACATTTAAAGTGGATAACGGATTTAGAGAGAGTAATTGCTGTCTCACAAAATTAAAGCTGAGGTACTTAGCTAACATTCTGAAAACTGGATCGGATTATGATGGTTCACATGATCAAATTAATGTTTTCATATGTTTCACTTGCTATGCTCACCATCACATTTATGACACCATATGTGTCACACACTATTTATGATCTGGTCTTATAACTTAAGAAACTTGAGGTTCTTGCTGGTATTTGGATCTTACAAAGCTTATATGCAAACTAGAGTTTTCAGCTTTAAGAAGGCTCGAGTCATCGTCTGATGTTTGTGAGCACTTAGTGTTTTTCACTTCGGTCACATGCTAACCAGTAGTCTTCAGAGGAGCATCTTCAAAATACACTTGTATTTTTTCTCTTGGGTTGTTTTTTCTCCTTTGCATTTGTACATTAAATCATTCATGAAGATACTTTATATTCTACTAACAGCAGTGCTCCCAGTTTTCTCACCTCAGTTTATTATATTATTCTATAACTGGATGTTTTTTCTGTTAAGTGATTACAGTTGGTTCTGTTTTTTTCTTCTGGGTCTCTCATGTGAGTGAACACAGCCTGTTGGGTTACTCAACAGGTAACCCAAGTTTGTTGGGTTGTTTTTACTCTTAACTGTGAACTTTCGGGAGTTCTGTAAGCTGAAAATATTAACAGGGTTTTGGGTTTGGGTGTTCTTTTTTGTCATGGCCTATAGTCACTATTTAAATTCCTACAATACAGTTTCGCTTTTAGCTTTAGCTGAATCACAGAATGTCAGCCTGAATATGAATATGAAGAACATAATGAAAGACAGCCTAAGCCAGCTTAATAGAAGATCTATAACACTGATTAGCAGAAAACAGAGTTTAGGAGTCAAGCCCAAAGATGATACACAGCACTATATCAATATAGGTATATGCAGTTATGTATCATAATGAAAAAAAGGAGCCTGCTTTACTATCAATTTTTTATAGAGTTGCTTTCTTGTATCCTCCATAAATTATCCTGATTTAGATACCCTCATTTTATCCGATGGTATGACACCTAACCATTTATTTACGTTCCTGCTTGATCTAAAAGTCTCCAGACATGTTCAGAATCGAGCTGAGAAACTGGAGAAAAAAATGCCAAGCTTGACCCTGAAGTGGTTAAACGAAGACAGTGCTCTGGACAGAATCACAGGGAAAAACGTATAGCAAGTGGTCCTGGCTGAACTGTACTGCCAATGGCACATATGGCAGAGGAATTTCACTTCCTGGAAATTTGTGGAGTTCTTATTTAATTTTTAAAACCAAATCTTGAAGAATTATGGTTAGGAACTTAACTGATTATTTTCAAATCTTTTTGAAAATCAAAAATTGCTAATGCTCTGAGATTTTTAGTCAATGCCTTCATTTGGCTTGAAAACATCTTAGTACTGCTCTCATGACATTTCTCCTGGATAACAAGGTCCCAGCAATTTCATCCTTAGGCAAACAAACCTTCCACTGAAAGCAGTAGGAATTTTCTCTGTTTAAAAACATGCATATCACAACTGGGACCAAAGTTCCTTTTAATCCACACTTACCAACTTTGGAGTAGGGATTCGGACGTAAATTTGCTTGAGGAAAGGAACTCTGATAATTTTTTAATTTTTTTTTTTTTATAAATTCACTTCCTTCATTTTGGTAAATAACATTTTCATACTAAAACCACATTGCAGATAACAGTATATTGTCTATTTAATAAAGACGGCAGAACGCCTTGCATGGTTTTCACCCGTTATAGGACTTAAAACAACAACTATATTAATTTATTAACACAATTAATGCTGTGCACATAGCAGACTGCAGTTATCTTCAGGAACCACCACACTTTAAATGAGAAAGTTCTGCACTACAGGAATAGACTACCTTTACTATAATACTGGAAGAGTAGAGATAGCATGCTGCAGAAAAAGAGAAGTCCAAAATATTTTAGTTCAGTCTGAAAGTTATCTAAATCCAAGTTTTAAAATATTGTGCAATAATTTCAAAGCAAATTACTAAGAAATTTATGGAGTATTAATTTCAGTAAATGTATAATAATGTAATTATAACCAGCACATGTTCTACCTCATAATGAATTATAGTAAATATTTCAAATTTATAAAACATACTATGCTGAACACTTAGATGTGGACAAAATTTACTATATGTACACAGGATCATCAGTGCAGAAAGAATGAAGGGAAAGATAATTGTTCTAGATACGGATCCTATGGAGAATTAAGTAATGAAATCACGAAACTGGGCCAGCTTGCAATTTGGAGGTGCCTGTGTTCTGTTGTAATCCACAGAACTGAGGATTGAAAACAATCCCCCAAAACTGGGGAGGAGAAAACTTTAATAGAAAGTGCAAGGGTGGAAATCCAGTGCCTCACCTTATAGCCTAAGCATTGGCAGGTCTTCTAGTGACTCAAATGAAAAAAAAGATCGTCTACATTAGAAGCGTAGTGCCAATTTCCAGTATGGGATTTGCTATGATACCCGTCACCTTTGTTAACTTCTTACAATATGAAAAACCAGTAGGGATACAACCAACCAACCCTTCCCCTCCCCCCAAAAAAACCCCAAACCACCAGCTCATGCTTTCTAAAAGCTTTGTGGGTCTTTTGCAGGATTTAATTTATGTAAAGATATTCCACATTTCAATTTCATAATCTTACTGGGTTTCAAGACAGTTTGCATTTTTCTTAAAGTTCTAAGTGCTACCTACAATAATGAGAACCGTAGTTTTAGTAGGGCTCTAATGCTCATGACTGGGGGAAAAAAAAAAGAAAAAAAGACTAGAAATGAACCAAAGTCTTGGAAAACAGACTGTGACTAAAAAAAACCCTCCCCATCAGTTGGAGAGAGTCTTTTGAATGTGTGCATCATCTGACTTGGCTTTAAAATGCTGTCATTTAAAAATGTGAACCATGATAATTACGGAAATGTAAAAGCATTTCCTTCCTGACATCTTTTTCCCCCATTAAGAGGAGTAGCAGGCATACCTTGTTATTGAAAGAATGCTTGCAAATGTTGAATTGCTGGCAAAGAATTATCTATTCATCTACTTAAAAATGGCCCTGAAGGTTTAGTTTGGGGTATAAAAACACTTAAAGAAGCAAATGAACTCTACAAAAACAGATGACAGAAAAAGAAGATCCTTGGCAGCCGCCAGGCTAAACACTTGTGCTACAGTTTTCTGGACTGAATCCCTGGAGTTTTTCAAACAAAAGTAACAGGATAATCGACTTTCATGATCACTTAATACTTTGCTTTATCCTGCTGCTCCTATTACTCCTGCCATGTCCTAGGTCCATATCAACAAGAGGACACGGCCTCATAATTTAGCGGTTTTAAACACAGGGGAAAAAACAGGATGGTTTTGACCTCAGAAATAGCCCCGAATACCTGCCTATTTCTTTCATTTCATTTTGAAGCTGTCCATATTGTGGAAATGATGTGTGACAGCCACCTTTTCATGTAGCATCTTTTCTGCACCAATCCATGGAAGGTTATTGGCAGGTGAACAAGCTGTACAAAGCGCTTCCTTCCCCAGCGGTGAGATTCGATGGGTCTGAATGAACTGACAGTGACAGCAGAGGGGAGAGATGAGCCCTTGTGCGGGTATGCCCCATGCTAGCTTGCAGCCATCACAACTCGAGAGGCATATCCTTTGCTAAGGGGATTTCCTCAATCTGATTAAGATTAATTTGGCCAAGCAAAATTGTATAGATCATTGTATAGATACATACAGCAAATTGCACAGCTTGGTCATAAGGAGTGAAAATTTTTTCCAATGCAAAAATGCAAGGATGCATATTTTGCATAATACTATTTACATTCTGAAAAAAAATTATTACAACTATAAAATTACAACTTGATGAAGTCTGAACGATGCCTTTTAAATGGCCTCTGTGACCTTTCTCTGCTTTCTCTCACTGCAACACAGAGGGCTAGAACAACGGATGAGTTCAGTTCAATCCTATGCTTATGGTGCAGGGTTTGATCTTGTGCTCTTAACACAGCTCCCATTCTTCAGCCATAAGGATTACAGGTATCAACTGCTACATATAAAACTTTTTAGTTTCTCTTCAACTCAGCAGTATATATTTTTAAAGCCCATAAATAAGGAAATGGGGCAGTGGACCGACTGCCACTGTCATGATGAATGAGGTTTGCATTTACACCAAACACTGACACGTGAACTAAAGGAGCAATAATTGCTGTACAATTTACCCCCCCTCATTCTTAACACCTGGTGCTCAAGGGAGACAACGTAGCACAAGGACTGCAGTTTCATAGTGGAGCGTGAGAAGGCTCTCAGATCAGGGGAAACAACAGAATTTATTAGTACAAAAATTATGCAAATATATAAAACCAGATAATATTTCACATAAAAAGCTATTTTGGTCTATTTGCCACTGGTTTCTTGTATTGAAAAATTAATATAAGTCTCAGATTTGTATTCCTCCTAGAAGGCAATACTTTCTAGGCAAAATAGGCATTTTTGAAACTCGGTATTAGATCAGTCCTTTTCAGTAATAAGACAATTAAGTGACTAACATGCTGCTGTCTCTCTAAGAGAAATAAGCGTAGGCACTAGTGCTGGATACAGCTTGTGTAGGATCTCATTTCTTTACAAATAAAATACAAGAGGAACAGGAAAGAGTAGAGGGGAAAAAAGGAAAAAAACCCACAGGCAGAAAAGAAATACTGTTTCAGCGGATCCTGTGGTCTTGGGTAGCCTGGTAAGCTGTTTGTGGCTTGCTGGGGATGCATTCAGTTCTCCCCTCTGAAGGCCGCTTGCACACTGTCACCAATTAGTATTGTGGTCTGGAGCTCAGCGAGCTGCTAAGTGTCCTTTGAGCTACCCTTCTGTAACCTTTCCAAAACTGACCTTTTCATTATCATTTCGCATCACTCTGTGTGTGTGTGTATGAGAGAAGAATAGACTTTTTAATGTCATGGTTATTTCCACTGGCTTTTAAGCTTCTTGTCAAAACATACTGACTTATTGTACATTAAGTGAGAAAGAAAGAACTAATCTTTCAAATATATTCAAAACAAAGCAAAACATTTCATCCTCTTTTTCAGGATGAGTGTAACACCACATCATGTTCATCTCCACACAGTGCGTGGACGTTATTGCTAATAGCTGCAGCATACAAGGACCTCATATTCAGGTCTAGAAGTAAATGTTGGTTCCTCTCTGAGAGAATTGCAACAAGCCCCCTTCTCAAGTAGAGTTGGCTGGAAATCCCGGGTGCCTTCATGGGGGATTGTTTCTCATAATAGTTGTTGGCATTCTAAGGCATAGCTGCTGGTGGGCTATATAATTCCTTTACAAAGTGCATTGGGTTTCTTAAAATGCATCAGAAGCAATCTTGCAAAAATTCCCGTGGAATTGAGAGACAAGTGTTGGTAAAACAGCATACTAAGCAAAAGTTTCATATTAATTTCTGTTTCTCAATTCTCAAAGACAAATGCCTTTGTCAAAGTTCTTAAGATTGAAGCGAAAACAGTGGCTCCCTCTGCATGGTTCTGTAAAAAGTTGTGTCCAATGGATCCAGATAAATTGAGACTACTCGTTGGTTTCTGGTAGTTTTAGACTGCCAGATTATTTGAATTTGTCCATTCCTATTGCTGCAGAAGACTTTGAAAGTGAAAGACAGCTATTTGTGGAAATTTGAAAGTTGCATTGTATCCTGGTTTCGCCAGGGATAGAGTTGATTTCCTTTCTAGTAGCTGGTACAGTGTTTTGGATTTAGGATGAGAACAAAGTTGATAACGCACCGATGTTTTAGTTGTTGCTAGGTAATGCTTACACTAGCCAAGGACTTTTTGGTTTCCCATGCTCTACCGACTGAGAAGGCTGGAGGTGCACAAGAAGCTGGGAGGGGGCACAGCCAAACTGGCCAAAGGGACATTCCATACCATGGGACATCATGCTCAGTACATAAACTGGGGAAAGCTGGCCGGGGGATTAACATTAACAATGTTAATCCTAAACTGTCAAAAATGCTGCATTAGTACCTCTAGAATCTTGATAATGTCTCTAAAAAATGGCATAGCACCCTCCAGGCAGATAAACACAGACAAATATAACCTCCATTTTATCTTTTACAAAACGTGGAAAAAAACTCTATGATGCATTAAACTTCAAGATCCAAGCTTTGAAAGAGGGTATATACTAGCAAATCATGTACAAAGAAGCACACAAAAACCTCACAGCAAGTGCTAGTTTTCACACATACAACAGCTGTAGACAAGTGACCTTTTTAACCCATATTTTAGATATGATTTGGATGACCTTTTGTGTGTTGAATATTTATGTATTAGCATCATATCTATCCTGCACACAAAACTCTTAGGCGTAATCACAAATACTGAAATAAATGCCTAAATAAAAAAAAAAAAAACCAACACAGAAGCCTTACATTAATAATTACCCAAAAGTGCTGTAAATTGAAGAAAAGACAAAAACGACAGTTCCACCTAAACATCTTGCTATTGGCACACACAAATCACTACCCAGACCAAGGCCTGGATACATAGATTGGTTTGACACTTCACATTTCAGTGACAAACATAATCCCAAGAAGTAAACTCTGTACGAGTGAAGGACATGGGAGAATGAGCAGATAAGGGATATTATATAAAAAGATTCCATGGTTACTTAGATAGTCCTCATGAAATTAATTTCTTTGTAGGTATAAAACTTCTAAATACAAAACATTTCTTATAGCACAAGATCTTTCAACTACCAATCATTTTTAATACCTCTTGCCTTCTTAAAAGAGGTTCAGAAGACTTAATTAAAAATTATTTGAGCTTCCACCTTTCCCATCTTGGTGAAGTCACCATCCTTTCATAGCAGTGAGTCACTTACTTCAAAAGAGAGAGTGAGCAATCAGTGGATATCTCCTATCTCACCTTAGGGTCTTTCCATTTTTTAGGTTCATATTCCGCATATGCTCCTGGGATAGAGTCTACCCTCATGGTCCTAAATATGCTCTGATGACAAACCTGTCAAGTCTTAAGAAAGGGTTCCCCATCATAAAGTTGACCTCTTGCTGATCTGATTTTCCCTTCCCTCTCTTCTGCGCTCCCCCCCCCCCCCAATCTCTCAGAAGATCTTATTTCTCACAGACTTCTACAGACCATCTCCATTACCTCCTGGGCGTTGCGCTTTGGTGCTTGCGCTCTCTCTCCTCCATTCCCCTCCCCCCATTTCTTTGATTTCTAGAACTACTTGACTTCCATGTCAGCTGACCCAATTGCTTTTTATTTTTCCACGTCCTCTACTGAAATTGCCTTATCTTTTAACTCTGTATTTCCTTCACTTGCCTTTGCCACATGCTGAAGGCCATGTGCCTAGATAGGTCACACTGCTTGTCTAAAGATCTGCCTCTAGGTCCTCTTCCTAGGCATATGTCAAGAAATTGCTCGTTACCCATGAAATGTGGGGTTTTTCCCCTTTTCTCCCTCATATTCTCAAACTCTTGTCTAGTGTCTGCTTCCAACTACGTCTCTGGTCCTTGAATTTTCCTTTTACAGATTCCACAAGTTTTCAGGCAACACTTAACGTGTAAACAAATACTGTCAAGCACCTACTTGAGGGTAATACTAGTTCTTCACTTTCTCCACACATTTTTTTTTCATTATCTCCCCTACTATTAAGAACACCTCAAATCCTGCATCAATAGTCATCTGTTTAGAGAAAAAGATAACTTGGCTTCCATCAGCCTTCTCTTGCCTCCTCACTGCAACCAAAGAATAAAGTCACACATCCACTTAACTCCAAGAACAAGTTGACTCTGCCACTAAATCTAAACAATAGGTTAAAAAAATTTCTTTCTCCAGAATGAAGTTAAATCTTGGTGGATGAGCCTAAATAAAATACAAGTAGGTTGAAAAGTCCTGATTCATTCAGGTATGGTTTTGTATTTGGTTTAGATGAGAAAAAGATTCAGCAATTCTTTATAATCTTGAAATAATGACTATTCTCTGTGTATATCTACCAGGTAGTATTTACAGCCACCTGCAAAACAGAACAGCTTTATTTTACCCAGCAGGACAAAGAAAGCCTGATATTACCACCTCCTATTAGCTCTGCCCCCAGACCAGTCACAGTTAGAAATTGATTTGTTTCCAAGCCATCATCTTCTCTCTGACCCAATGGTCTCCTTCAATGAGAAAGACTCTTCAAAAGCTTAAAGACAAGAACACATTAATGCAGAGACAGATTTGTAGCATCCCTATTTGCCGTAGTCATTTCCTTTATGACAGTTTTGAAGCTGGGGAAGAAGGTAATTGCAGAGAATTCTACTAGAAACTTATGAATCAGAAATGATAGTCCAAGGTTTCGATGGCAATTATGATTTTATTTATTTACTGGGGAATCATCATGGGGTAACGATTGTTGGGGAAAAAAAAACAAAAACAGTATGGTTGCAAAAACAAGAATCAATTTTTTGATCTCACATTCCATTATAAACTGTTGTCTCAGTAGATTCCCCTTGTCCAGGATCATCTCATCCTTCCTGTTCAGACCTTTACATCTTTCAAGTTCCTCACACTGTTTCTTTTTCCTTGCCCCTCCACCTCCAGTCAGCAGCACGTAATCCCACTTTCTATGCTTAGCAGCCCATGCCATTGCTCTGTTGAATGCCAGGTGCCATCTATATACTCAAATATTTGATAGATACTCTTTAATTCAGAGTTTGTTTACTTTGGTGGCTTTTTGGGGTGGGGGAATAAGTAAAACAGCGGGGCAAAACATTAGGGTTTTAACAGAGTCACTGTTCTACTGTAGTAAGTTTTACTTTACACATCTCTTTGTCTTGCCTAAGGCTGCGCAATTTTAATCTACATGTGCATTAGTGCCCTTGAAGCATAAAGATACCTGGAGATGTTAAGCAGCAGGCTAAGGAAGTGAGACATCGAGTTGTTTGATATGCACCTCAAGTAAGGAGCGGTGAACCATCTGGGAGACAAGCTACAGATAGACAGACTTCTGCTCTTTATCATTACCTACGCGTCCAGATGCTAAAGTTGTTTAGTCTAATTCTACTTTGGCACCAGCAATTTCATTTTATACTCTGCTTCAGGCTATTAAAGCTTCAGAAGAACGTACTGATACTATGCACCTGGAATATCTAAATGGAAGTAGCAGGTTGTTTTTCTAGGAATATAGGAATTACATTGATTATAAGGCACTATGTGACTCCTGATCTGCTTCTGGGCAAGCACACCACCACCTCACCTTTTGGTCAACAGCAGAAGTAAACCCCACAGTTAAATCCTTAGACATATGGAATTACTGAAGAAGTTTCTGTGGAATTCATCATTAAAGACAGAATTTCATTCTCCCAGAAGTCAGTATAAATAGATACCATGGAAAACTTTACAATGTCTAGTTGTAAGAATGACTTTGACGGATTACTGAAAAGCAAGCAGTACTGGATATTTGGTAAAAGTACACTAGTGTAGGTTAAATGCACTTCTACATAGCTGAAACTCTGCTAACGATCTTTTGGTGGAAGTTTTCCTTCTAACAGTAATTAGGATAAACTTCATTTTACAGATTATGAAAACTACACATTTAACCCAGAACTGCTAAAGCTTCTGTTGTGAGCGGGGTGGGAAGATTTCTCCTTGTAGAAACATTTTTTTTCCACTGCAAAACTAAGTATCTACAACAACATGCACTCATACAGAGGATTTCTACTCTAATAGAACTCTAGTTGTGTATTGAGGTAGCTTCAGATGATGAGCTGCTGACAGATCCAGAATATAAAAACAGCCAATACTTTTTCCTCTATGGCTCACCAGATTCCTGCAGAAAGGAGCCCAGAACAGAGAACTGGAGTGAAGACACAGCGTAGACTGGAGTACCATGGAGTAGCTTACAATGGGCTGTTTTATAAAGGATGTAAGCTACTAAGTGCTACGCTCCTCAAGCAGGCGACTTACTCCCAAAATGAAGCAGTCGGCAAATGTGGTGACCATGGACGCTACACAGGACAGAGGAACAGATCACATATGTTCACAAATACCACTTACGACTTACTTTCAAGGGAATGTAAAGCTGGCTCTTGCTGCGATACTACAGGTCATTGAATTTAGAGATTAAAAATGAGAAAAATAATGCAAAGGATTTAGATTTCTTGACCTGAAGCAAATTCATAGCTATCTTCATGGTGCAGTTTATTCAGACATTCTATCATGACCACACATACCATTATTCATACAGAATTTAAAACTGTCTTAAAGCCCCTGATATTCCCATATATATGTTTTGTAGATACCGTCCCTTTTATCGATACACAGGAAAATGTTTACATTACAAAAAAAAATCTATATGCCACAACTGAAACATGCACGTACACACGTGCAAGGCTTGTAAGAACTATAAACACATCACATTAATAACAAGTCAGTATTAAATTCTGCATTTATTCTTGTGGAAAAAAAAGCAGATGGCATTTATTTGCAAGCTTGGATTAAAAGATTCCCCCCCTCAGTCACTGTCTTGCTCATCTATGGAGCTCTTTTTCTGGTGCGTGACAAAGATCCCAGAAAAGGGGTAGGAATACTTTCTGCTAAGGCTTCTGCAGAGCATAACACAACCAAGTATATTGCTCTGCTCTGCAGTCTCCTGAAAATCCCCAGTATTCTTATTAGCAGTATATGTTTTATGCTGACTTTCACAGTATCTTAATGAAAAGAATTTTATTAAAGCAAAACTTGTTAAACATGAAGAAGAGCTGTTCTCCAGCATTAAACAATTCCTGTTTGTTTGCTTAGCCCCTTTGCCACTTAAAACCTGTTACTTCATTTATGCCTCAGGAAAACTAAATATTAGATAATTTGTTTCTAAAAAAGAAAATACAGTTCTCCTAGTTATGAAGTATCAGATATATGCTCGTTTAAAAAAAAATTGGGGAGGCCTACTGTGAAAATTACAAATGGCTCTAGGACATACTGCATATTTCAATAGATTTCATTGTATAGATGTACTGTAGAAGAATGGATTTCTGAGTTCATGGGAGGTAAACTGTGGATACTGTAGTCAGGATCAACCCAAATACAGGGTCTGGGTTGAGACTCTGAGCTATTCACTGAGATCCAAGTGATAAATGTAGTTTCTCTGACAGAGAAGATGACTGTTCTTGCAGTTGTCCCTTTTGCAGGGCATCATGTGAAATTCTAGTTTCTGTACTTGCAAGTCGGACGGACTCAGCTGTTTTCAATAAGCATCTAAGGAAACCTTCTCATTTCAGTGGTTTGGTCATTAACAAATGAAATATGAGGTACTCCAAAAGAAATTCAGAAGAAATGCAACTATGAAAATACAGGCACAATTTACAGTATTAGCAAACTAGATCTGGACAACCAGATTTTGATGACAGAGAGACTCAATACAAGAGATGGACCTCAGTTTGTTCTGCTGATATCATTAAAATCACTTATTGTCAACTCCAAGTATATAATTTTGTGTAATCCAAAATACAATGAGCTTTTTTACTCCAAAGAGGTTTTTCTTTAGAAAGTGCTCAGTTTTGTCCTGACTCCAGCTAAGAGCATACAGCCCCCCCGGGAGAGAGGAAGGGAAAAAAAAGAAAAAAAAAAAGAATCTGAGCTAGTTTTTCTTGCCAGAGAGTCATAAAATAGAACTAAGATGGAAGAATTATTAGTTCCCACCCTGCTCTACTTGCTGCCTATGTGGAATTGTTCCCTATGGCACATTATGTCGTGTTTCATCCAGACTTATTTTAAGTGTTCAGCTCAATTTCAGCCATGAAACTGCAGCTAACGAATAATCTCCTTTGGTTTATTTTTATCACATTCTCAAGTATGCATTAAAATTAGCATAATTGATGGTGTAATTAAAGACATCAGCACAGCTCTGAATACAGGATTTGCTAGTTTACATGTGCTCCATGCTGGTTGGATCTTAGAATAGGATTTTTTCCTGAAAGCTTTCTGCCAACATGACTTTGTATTATTTTAAGGACACTTTCAATTCCTGAATTATTGTCCAGCAGGTTACAAGGTGTTTTAATAGCTTTTAGAGTTACATTCATAGTCTCCTGCATAATACAATTCAAAATGAAAACCAGGTAAGGACACAATTCAGCCTGTTCCCATTCCTTCTGTACATTTGTGTGTATAAAATTGATTCTAGTCATGAAGGTAGAGTCTCCCTATGCTGCTTTTGTAAAAATCCATCTGCACTAGCAAAATAAGAGCACAGCCACCCCAACAAGCACAACAATTTCCAATTGCCTACACAGGTGTCAAACCTTAAGCACCTGCCATTAAGAAAACATTTCTCTTTAACCTGTGGCATTAGCAGAGAAGGAAGAAAGGCATAGGCTCAATACAGCTCTAAACAGAGTGATAGTCTTCCACTTCCTTTTCACATACCCCTGTGTCATTAAGATTCTAGGGACCAGCGCTGAAATTCAGTTTGACCTGTTAAAATGACCAGGGGGAATGAAGTTAATGAAGAACACTGCTACGTGCCATGCCAGTGAGTTTGTATTCTTTCATTTATGACCTGATGGACCTGAAGTGACAATTACCCTGCTTCAAAGATGACACTAGTTACAATAATCTTCCTCAGAGCTTAATGTTTATTACATTAACAATATAATTAAGGTTAGTGCTCATTTTACAGTCAACTTTTGGACCATGCAAAGTCCATGGTTGAACCTAATTTCATGTATGGGATGTTCTTACACTCTCGTCCATTCAGTAAGAGGTATTCTTGTACTGTCCCCCTGTACTATCCAACAACAAACTGTTGCTGCCCTCAAACTAAGGTACCACATTCATGAAGCCAAGTACTAACTCGTATGTGAATGTTAAAGTGGTAGCATGCTTTTAAACCTATTGTAATTAGCACCTTTTTTGCTGCTAAAGCAGTAGTTCCCATTATACTCTTCCCTTTGTACCAGAAACTACACACAGGTGCTAGTCCTAACTCCACCAATCTGCTGCATTTCACAAGGCTCAAGGAATAAGTGGATTCTGAAAAAATGTTTTAGTGGAATGCTGCCTCAAATGTATTTTCTTTCAGATACTCTGCTGAGTATTATATAGTTATACAATAAATGGTCTGTTCCAAATTTATGAACAAGCCAACCTAACTTCTCACAGTTGTTAGTGAATTCAGTTATAGAAGTTTTCCTCTATCCTCAGGTTAAGTAGGAAGCAGATAGTAGCATGTCAGAATAAAGTATAAAACAATCTCTCTTTTTCCTAAAGAGCAAGCTAAAGCAAAGGTGGAGCTGGGAATAACTGAAAGGGCGAAGTGTATGTGTCTCCAGTTTGAAGGGTCATCAGTTATGAAATGAGCTCAGAACTATCCCTCATTTGGTATGCAGCAGAGCTGTAGGATCTCTGTATGCTTGAAGATAACTGCACTAACAGAAGATTTTAATCAGGGGTGATGTACAAGAACAGTGCAACGGCAAAGAAGAGATCTTGATTTCCATACTTGCATACAGACATTTTAGACAGTTATAATAGGTCTTATTGAGAATTAATGGAAGACTTCCATCTCTTTAAACTGTTTATTCAGTGAAAGATGGTCTGTAAGTCCAAAACTCTTGACTTGGATGAAGCAGAAAGGGAAGTTTTGTGTCTGTACAGGTCTTTATCAGGCATGTTTATGGCTCTATATTCAAAAGTCTTGAAGGAATTATTGGTAACTCAACATAATTTGTACAGATTTTAAAAATATATTTTTAAATATGGTACCTGATATTGATTTCTGATATGTAAACCAAGCAAAAGAATTTGTTTGTGCCTGTAATTTGGCACAATTCTATTATCATTTTCCATTTAATTCTTTCAAATGTTCCTCTGCTGCATTTCATCTACCTTATAGATCTTCTCTCCCTCAGCTTCCTTTTCAGGAATCCGTTACAAAAGACACTTTACCTGGTTTGTACTTCAAAATACCTTTGTTTCAAAGAGAGAAGATAAAAGAGGATAAAAAGCATCAGAAGCAAGCCTCGATAACAAGGCAGACTTTGAAGCTTTGATACAAATACAGCACAATGCTTTCTAACAGATTTTTAATTTAAACTCTCACATTAAGACAGAATAATTACTAGCCCCAGTGGCAATGCAGGAAGACACATGGCTTAAGTGCATCTCTACAGAATGCCTCCATGGTATTGGTTACTTCCCTGCTTCTTTTACTTCAGTAGCATTTCAGCTATATAATGGTTCTGGCAACTGCCACCTGTAAAAAGCTTTTTGAAAATGTAATCAGTCTGTACAAAATTGAATTGGTCAAGCAGTACAAGTTATATCAAGAAGTACACTTTGGAAAAAGATGTTGGAGCTGCATTTGAATATCGTTTACTCTAACAGGTATTTCTCAAATGTGTAAGTGAGAGATTTACCCTGAAGTTCTTAAAGATCAGGAAATTTAGTGCAAAAATACTCCCACTAGCATACCTTTATACAAAAGCAAAGCCCCTTTTGGCATCCATGTCCTCACCTGACAGTTAGCGATATAGAGTCTAAATATGATTTGCTGTCAGTAGTTATTAGGAAAACGTCACATCTCTCTTGGTAACAAGAATTAAGAGCATAGGTCATGGAGGTCATGAGTTTTTAATACAACTCAACAGTAATTATAAATTAAGTTACCTTGGATCACTTTAGAATTAAAGCATTAATTAATTCACATGTAAGGTAGTATTTTCAGATGAATTGCGATTATTTGGGTGGTAAAGTTGTTTGGCCAACAAAAAGAAATGGAAAACATCACATGAGAAGAATGGGAATGTAGTCCACAAGGAGCTTATGACATGCTGAATTGGAACCTCCACCGTGGTCCATAAACCTCAGTAAGCCAAATGACTGCATGTTTAAATTGACTCTGAATCAGGGAGACTTGAAATGCAGTGTAATTGATTAGGAATGAATAAATTATAACACCCAGTTAACCTGTAAGGAGCATCTTAGCTCTTTGGGAAACTGAGTCCTAAGAAGCTAGATCTAATTTCAACAAGCATGGGGTTAGTTCATCTTAGTTCACTGTATTTCTGATTCAGGAACTAGGTAAACGTCCTAGTTCATTTTAAAAATCAATTGTACTTATTTCTTACTACTTTTTAAAACCATGAATTTATTTTGAAATAGACATTCTCAAAAATCTGTATCACTAACATAATCAAATGAGATTTAGGCTTACAAGTGTAGCAATGCCAACACGTTTGAGTAGACAAGTGTGTAGGCGAATAAATAAAGAGTTTATTCCGTGTTAAATGAAAATAGGAAGTGTGAAATGAGCTGTATTAAGAGTCAAAGTGAAGTATACCCACTTCATCTACAATTTCTTTACAGTTATATATATAGTCAAAACTCTTAATTCACGTGTGCAATTATAGTTGGCAAATACTAGTCTAAGCCAATATTCTGTACAACTATCCTTCCATCTGCAATTCTGGATGTAAACTAGGAAAAATGCCTGAGAATAATACGTACAAGTTGGAGGTTACAGCACCAAATAACAAGAATGACAACGTGAAAGCACTGAAGATCTGATTGAGTGACAACCACTGACAAAACTTTGGAAGAAGAAGGGGATGCGGAAGCAAGGAGACAAGAAAAAACAAAAGTATTCCTAATCACTTCCACTATGTATAAACCGATATAATGCTTAAAAATAACCAGCACGCTGTCATGTCACACTTCCAAATACAACTTCTCAAAGCAGTCTCTAATGTGCGTTTCTGACAGCCATGAATCAAAGAGAACTGCTATTTGGCATAAAAATCTAGAAACCAAATTGTACACTG
Source organism: Aptenodytes patagonicus (assembly GCF_965638725.1). Lineage (NCBI taxonomy): Eukaryota > Metazoa > Chordata > Aves > Sphenisciformes > Spheniscidae > Aptenodytes > Aptenodytes patagonicus. Next base: position 19,595,482 of record NC_134957.1, read on the forward strand.
CCAGCATAAATGTACCAAAAGTAGTGAGAGTTTGAAGGCAATATGTCAAGCTGTCCACACAGTACTCTATACTGAATATTTTGTCAATATGTGTGTCGCATAGACAACAGGAAAATAGTTTAAAGGAATATAGCCCTTCTAGTGCAATACTTCGGTGTAATTACAAATCTGTTACCCATTGCTGTGGATTACCTAGTGGTCTAGCACACCTTCAGTGGACAGATTTTTCAACTTATTTTTTAACCTCCATAATAGGTCAGTGCCCTACCCATCAATTTTACTCTCCCTTCCAGATAAATGAGGCAATGACCCTATTAACTGTTTCCTTGAACAGCTATGTGATGGCACAGTGCTCACTTTGCAGAGCACGTTACAAATACAGTAATGATACGGCCTGACAAGCCACTTGACTGCATGTTATTTAATGCTCAGAGGGCCACTAAGTGTGCAGTGAAATTTGTGCTCATAAGATAAACTAGGCAGCGTTGACAATTGTTTCATTCAGTGGGTAGAATTCTCAGCGGAGGTTACCTAAATCACCTCTAAGCCGATGGCCCAGCAGTATGGGCAAAGGAGAAAAGGACAGAAGCAGGGAGGGCACATGGGATAAATGCAGGGACTCGGAGCAGTCCTGAGTCAGACATGTTAGATAAACTCTGAAATCTAACATATTTGAGGGAGGTGTTCTGGGGTGCTTCTAAAATTCTTGAGACGCAGGCAGGAAAAGTCTCAAAAAACAATTTTCACCACAGCTCTATCAAACTATTCTAAGTTTAGCCTAATGAGGATCACAGACCCAGCTCATCGCAGACAACACTGCAGGAATCAAAACTGGCAATATTTAGTATTAAAAATGCCATTACTATGCTTCAGTCAGCTTTCAGGTCAATTTAGAAGAGCTGGAGCACATTCAGCATATCTCCCTTGCAAAAAAAAATGAGATTATTGCTTTACAATGGTCATTTTTCCACCACATCACTACAGTCACAATTATACATACATACCGTAGGCACATATCAGTTAAATAGCTTGAGGTTGTTGATACAGAAGGCTGAAAGGAATGAGGCTGGCTTTTAATAGCATCTGCGAGAGCTTCGCAGTGTTGTCAGGAATAAAAGACATTAAATACCTGGCTGAAAAATACAGAGCCATTACGTGCATCATTTGGGTTTTTTACCTTTTCTTTTGCCATTCTGAGAAAAGATTTTTTTTTTTTAAAGAACAACTATGATGATCCTGAAAAAACAACAACAACAACAACAAGAATATGGCTAGCATATCTGGGACATTTGCCATAAATGAAGCAACAGCTGTGGAATACCCCAGGACTGGTTCCACTTGTTCTTTGATAACTGCTGTTTAGAGAAGTCAGAAAGAGCAGAAAATATGGATAACAGAAGAGTGAAGAACTGTTGCTCCCTAGTGCCTAAAAAAGTAATCCCTTGACAAAGAACAGAGCTTTACTGTAATGGAAAAACAATTAGGTGATCCATGTATCTCTAGCATTTAGCTTTAACTAACATGATGTGTTTCATGGTATTCTTAACATTTTGCTCCAAGATAAAGTATTTTCAGGAACATTGACCTATACAAAATAAAACCAGCTTCCTGGTTTTTTATCATGTTTCAACCATCTTGCAAATAATTCATAGGTAATAAAAAGTAATAAAGATGACTGTCAGAAGCTAGATTGCAGTATCTGTGTTGTGTGTTTGCATCACAATGTTTACCAAGAAGAATAGGTCATATTGCATTTGAATTTAGTATTTATATTATGAATAAATTATCATGGAATTTTAGTGCATGGACTGCTTTAAGTATACTTTCATTCATGTATCAGAGTGTACAAATGCACAAAATGGAACATTTATCCATTCTTGTGGCATTAAGAACATAATCTCCTTGCAACTGTAAGCTGTTTTGTTCTATTTTATTTATTATTTGACATAGTACTTCGGTTTTGTACATTGGGTTACACCATTTGCTGGCAGAAGTTGAACCTGACGTAATTTTAACTATTCTAGGCTTTTACTGCTGTTGTAAGTCAATGCTGCGTTTATTGTCCAAACTATGAAAATTACAATGCATCTTCAAGTAAAATTACGCTTTCTTTCTCAAAGCTGCTTAAGTGTTACTCTAAAATTATCCTATTTTAAACGTAGTGCTTCTGTAGTGTACTTCCAAAGTCCTTTTAAGATGTTAACTAATGAATCATTTAACATATCATCGAGCTATGTATTTCGTGTACTTTTATACATTTCGAACCAGGCCTTCCTTACTTGGCCACAGTAAACAGGACAGCGCCAGTCCTATTGCTATGCAGAACCGTATACCAAGACCAGGCTGAAACGGACTCCTGCATTTGTTTAATACTCTAAGGGTTTCACACAACTCTTCTCCCTTTCTAGCGCAGAGACCTCGCTCTTCAGCTGTTAACCCTGGTGGGCCTTGCTGTGGCCTGCCCACAGGAGTCAGGTCACGTCTAATGTCTCTGGCCTTCTCCCGAGGAGAGAGGCAGGCAAGGGTCCAAGGAGGACACTCAAGTCACACAAATTTGAGATTACCTACTTAGAGAAGAGAGCTGAACCGTGAAAAGGTCAACGTGCCCAGCCTCCGAAAGAGGGGGAAGAAAGGGAAGAAGCGTCAGCCTTGCTAGCACAACCTCCCCCTCCACAGAGATCATCTGGATCCCCAGTCAGGACAACGCTGGGAACGGACTGGCTCTTAAAAGTGCTCCCTCCAGTAGCTTTACACGCCTGCAAGTGTTCATTCATGTGAGAATTTGAAATGGTCTGCCGTACATGAGTGTGATTGCACTGCGTGGGGTTTTCTCACCCATACAAGGAAGCTAAAATACTAGGTAGTGTATTGTTTTTGACCTTGGCAGCGTTTGAAATAGTCTTCTGATACTAACAGTGAGTCCTGGTCTATTGTGTCCAGCAATAATGAGCACTACCTTAAAAGAGCACATATCGATTTTGCTGCCAGTTGTCAGCCCTTACTTATTCATTTCACAGCACTACAATAAGATCAACAGTGTTATAACCATGCCACCCTGATCACTGAAATATGTACTTATGCAGTGTGATATAATACAGAGACACACTTTGCATTTAAGCAATGGCCTAGCAAAAAAAAAAAATAATAAAAAAAAAAAATTCCTGATAGTGCAGAAACAATTTCTTCCCGTAAGATTGATGGCAATATCAAGTAGGAAAAGAATAATTGCTTTTGCTCTGGTTTTATGTGAAAGCATTATAAGCTTAAAATATTACCCATGCTGTTAATTCAAATGAATTCAGAAATTAAAAAGAATGATAATTTACCTATGTAAAAAATGAAAATATCAGCAAGATCATTAGAAACTTTAATTTTTACTTTATTATTTTCTCTGTAGAGCATGCATTGATCATATCTATGCACTATGGGTGGGTTTGACTCACTGTAATAATAGACCAATTATGAAAATCAAGGAGTATAAACAATCATGAACATATTAAAAATATTTTAAAAAACCCAAACAAAACCAACCGTGAAAGAGTGGTTTTCCAATTTCAGTACTTGTATTCTCCCTAATGCCATTAACCACTGCTCAATTTATATATAGGAATATCCAAAACTATTGATTTTTATAAAGACAAAAAAATCAGGACTATTTTCCTGTATTTAACTTCAAGATAGTAAAATTGTCCTTTTTTATATCAAACCATTAACAGCATTTCCTAAGCAATGCAATATTGCTGTCCGCAGGAAGTCTGGCCAAAAAGTGAAAAAAGCTTGAAAGAACTGAAAGTGTTTGGCGATAACTCCCTTGTATCTTTCTAGGTTTTAGCTTCAGGATTAAATTAACTCAGAGATTACACCTTTGGGTTTGATAGTCTTCAGCAGATTTGGGTTTTCTTGAAGTTCTTTGATCACCTTCTGAATCCATCTAAACTTTTGCATCTCACACATTAAATAGTACAGAGAACCAGAATTTTGAAATCTTGGTGAAAAAGGACTTCCTTTTGCTTGTTTAAATTTCGTTGCTTGGTGTTTTCATGCCACCATCCTGCAAGGAGTTCTTATCGTCTATGAAACAGTGGACAGTTATCCTCGACTCACTTGCTCTGTTACTCATAATTTTCCAGACAAGTCCTACATCTCCCGTTGTTGTCTCATTCCCAGGCTGCTCCGTATCTTTGATCTTTGCCCTTTTTACACCCATTCCAGCATTAGTGGGTTTTTGTTTTTTGATATACGTGAGGATAAGATGGTGAGGAAACGCACAACTAAAATATACATGGACATGAGAAAATAGGTCAGTACTGCTATCAGCGTCCAGCCTTCCCCCCCTCCCCCCCAGCCATCACATAAATCACATTGTCATTGAAGACTGACTTAGTTAAGTATCAATAGATTTTTCAGACAAAACTCTTACAAGGAACTGTCAGTTAATCCACAAGTAAAGACCAGAAGACTACCTATCGTCTCAGAGAGAGACAGTTATTTAAAAAGAAAATCCCTTAACTCCATGATCTAAGGATCACTTTATACCATATGCAAATACAAAAACTGTGTCTATTGTCACACCCTGGGTGACAGTGTGCTCACAAAAATGCATTTCCACGTGGATGTAATGCCACAAACGGGCTAGATAGAAGCACCAAATTAGACTACTTTTTGAATCCTAAAGTACAGCCGAAGAGTGTTCTGTATCAAATCATTGCCATCTTAAAATGAACATCTGAAACTGGAAACAAAACAAAGGCAAAACTACAGAATTAGAAGCAAGGGTGTTCATGTTGCCCAAGCTCAGGGCTTTAACCTCAGTGACTCACCTTCCCACGCCTCTCACAGACGATAGTGAAAGCCCAGCCATCCAAGAGACCAAGTCAGAGAACCTGGCTTTGAACTGTGACTGGCACAGAGGACGCACAAAGAGCAGCTCAGCGGAGACAGGGATGATGGAGCCGTTACCACACCCAAAGTGACATCTGAGTGGTAGATTCAGAAAGGCAAGGGTGACAGCTCCCCAGGACAGGCAAGTGGACTCTCTGGAATTAATCAAACACAGATCAGATCAACAGTGGCGCCTTTTGACACACTGGTCTTTTGCAGGTAGAGCATGTGAAGACCTCTTTCAAACGCAGACCTCTCCTGTGCAAATGTTGAGATTAACATCTCTAGAGCTGCCAAAAGCACAGACAGAGTAGGAGAAAATGAAGAGTCGTGAAGTTATCACACAGATTCATTAACCAACTGATTGGCGCTTTCCTATTGCTGCTGTCATGAAAAAGGACAGGAAGACAGATTCACATTTATCTTAAACACTTCATAGCAGCAATTCTCAGGGAAAGTACATCCCATCTCTGAAAGGTGTCTAGCACTAACGTATTTTGAAGATAGCGGGTGCTAACTGTGGAAGGAGCGACTTTTATTAAGTATAAACTTACTAAGAAAACTTGGCATTTGCCATGGGGTTTTTGTTGTTTCCATTCTTAGTATAATTACAAGTGCTGGAAGTGCAGCCACTGAAGATCTAGGTATTACAGGACCTAAAAACACAGATAAGTCCTTAAAAAAAAAAAAAAGGCACTTTTGTTTTAAAGTTAAAAAAAAAGTAATGTTGGCAAAGTAATATAAGACTAGGAGATTAAGTCATACTTTATATCATCTACTTGCTGACAAAAATCCTAATCATTAACAAAAACTAATTGTACCAGTGTTTTACACCAAAACTAAGATTACAAATCACTAACATAAAGATCAATCAGTAATGAACAATTCCTGAGGCTAAACTCAGTATTCTAAAATATTAGAGTATCGCTACAAAGACACAGCATTTACCAGTCAATCATAGATACAGTGTTCTGGACAAGAGCCTTCACATACGACATGCCTTTGTAGAGTATGCTTCAGGAAGGAAGCATTCCTGGTTTTGTCTTTTTACCTTCATAAAGCTTGACTTCTCTATACAGAATAGCCTAAAAATCTTCCCAATAGCACGAACGATGAGATTTTACAACTAGCACAAAAATTGGGGCATTGTTAAAATGTCAGCTACAGAGATACTACAGTTACACCGCTATCTACTGGTAGATTTCTTCTCTGTGGGTTGTAGGAATCCACACAGGCACGTTAAGAAAAGTGGTTATTGATAAGAACTAGGTTCCTTGCTGTGATTGTCCGCGAATAGAAAGTGCCATTTAAAAAAAAAAAGAAAAAACGAGTGCTATCAGTAATTATACTTTTTATATGGCAAGATTATTCAGAGCCTCCAATTAACTGCAGGGTTGCATCTTTCTGGATGCTGCGTGGAAGTACACACAAAGAAATGGCTCTTTCTGAGTAGCTTAAAATCTAAACAGACAGTTGACACACGAAGCAGGAAGAAAAGATGGAAAGAGTCTACTGTAGACAATTAAATATACACAGAAACATATGTGAAAATACTAAACGCATATGGAGAATGCTTACTAGAATTAACAAATGAGGAAAAGGGCTCAATGAGAAACAAAGAGAAATAAAGCTGAGAATCGCTGCTCTCCTCCCTGCCACTACCAACAGGCAATTCTGCTTCACTTTATCTCCAAGGTAAATGAGTCAGTGTGACAGGAGCAGATGCCACAAATGCTAGCATAGCAGGAACACTTGCTGCAACAAAGGAGAGGAGTAAACAAAGGGATTCAGCAGCAAACAGTACAACAGCAGTTTCTGCAGCAGGCATTACCCTTCTTTCCCCCTTTGGGGCAGGCCCAGAGCCCTTGGTTTTCCTGAGAGCACGAGAAAAACGGCCATAGATAACCTTAACCTCTGGGGCTACAGCTCGCTCTTTTTGCAACCCTGAGAGCACCCAAGTCTGATACAGCAATGAGAGCAGCACTCCAAGTTACAAATACGTAGCCTGATGTAGTGTTGCTGAACAGTTTACTTTTCATCTGTTAGATACTTTCAGTAATAAATAATGTGTTTCAAGAGCATCAAGGAAGGTTCTCTTTGAAAAGCCCAACAAACACCTTGACGGTTGTCACGACATTTGTTCTCTTTTTTTCCATTCATCTCCATTCTGCATTGTGTCCCCATTAACAAGTTCGCATATCTTAATAAAAAATGCAAGAAACTGGCTCCACTGAATGTATTTTTAATGTCTCTGAAAAGATTAAAAGTAATTATAAAGTATATTGGCATTTGGCTGCAATTCTAGTAATCTCCTGCTTTATCTCTTTGCCTGCAGTTCTGTAGCATGACTGTTTGGCACCAGCAGCTCGCAGTCTGGTGTGAACCCAACGCAGATGTTTTCCCGTAGTTAATCTGTGACTGTGACCAATGTCTCCCAACAGGAGTCTATTCTAGCACCAGTAACACTATCCCTGAAACTAATGTAAAGTCAGTCTGGCCCAGCTTCACAGCTTGGGATGCCCTCAACAATACTGCTGAACCTTGTCTTTGGGCTTAATTTTTTCCCCTGTTCACCATCATTGTGGCTTATAAAACTGTCACATTTTAACACAACTATGTATTCTTCACACCTGCAGCAAAAATAATTACTTCAAAAAGCACAGGTTAAGGCCCATGTCTCTCTGAAGTAAGACACTTTATCCTAAATCAATTCAAGCAATACTCTGTGAGATAAATTTATATGAAACTTTGTCAGCTGTGTGATTCAAGCTATAGATTCTTAAGAGAGAAGAACTGAAACTCTTTATGAGGCACAGGCAGAGGATTTTGAATGGTGTGAGAAGAGGTGACAGATACGGAGTCATTTCTATTCCTTCAGTCTTCTATAATCATGCATTTTTCTGATAGTGAACATGCTGGAAGTATATATCTCCTAATCAATCCGTTACAGCGCTTAGTTTTTCTACATGATACGGTCATTCTCTACATTATGCTATAAAAAAGTAGCATTTTCAAGCTTCAAGGAAGAATACTGGAATTTGAAGTTTTAAATTACTATCTTAGAGTTCTCCCAAAACCCAAGGCTCCCCTTACTTGCTACCTCTTCTTAAGTGTTCAAGCTGCCAACAAAATCAAGTCTCTCTTGGCAATAATTATATTTTGAGAACACACTTGGGGGGTTTAGGGGTTCTTTTCGGGTTTGTATCAGCCTTTGATTCTGCTGCAGAGATACATTATATTTATTTTTTGAGGACAATGAACAAGGTTACTTTCCACTTAAGCAGGAATTGTCTTCTTGTCACTGGAATTGACTGGCTTAGAAAGTATGCGCAGAAAATTATTCCTGCTCTGGCTTCCATTTTCAGAAGAACATGTGTGCGGTCAACATAAGAACCAATTTAAAAAAAGCAAAATGCAACAGCATTCTGAAATAAGACTATTTCTTGTGAAAAGTTACTTCATGATCACCCTCAATCACACACTCTAAAAGAAAACATCTTTGCTCCTCACCATTGCCTGCCTAAATGCTGTCCATTAACTAGGTACAACCAATAATTCAGCAGCAAAATCAAAGATAAACAAGTCTTGATACTGAAGATGAAGAAAATATAATCCAGTGAAAACTTAAGTTGCAGGGGGGGTAGGGGGAAAGTTCTGTACGTGGGCATGGTGGTTCTAAGAATTCCCTCCCAGCAATACTCTGTGACAAAAAACCTACAATTTGAGCCCACAATTACCATTTCACAGTATTTGAAGAACTTCAGTTATTATCTATTCTCAGAGCTACTCCAGTACCCTCAGGCATTATAGAATAAAAGGATAAATTTCTACTGCTGTCTCCTGGATGTATGCAGGCAGGGGGATCAGAGAGATGCTCTCTGCCGCAAGTATTCTACAAGTGAAAGAATAAAAGAGGTTCTCCCAAGGTTACTGAGCTTACATTGATGTGGATCCCAAAGTGAAACCTTGGGAAGGAATGAGATGATATTATAGTATAACACAAGAGCTAAGTGAAGTCAGAATATTTGGGTTTTGGGGCTCACTCATCTGTCAGCACTCCCGTGCACCTTTTCTCACTCTAGTAGCACAACACTCCTGTAAGAAACAGTATATCAGCTGTGGAAGAGTTCTCCTAACCTGGGAGAGTCTCCTGGCGAGATGGCTACTTCCAACCCAGAACACCCCTGGATGTGGAGGAATTGTGGAAAAACTGGAAATGGCTACAATAGGATCAAACATCTGAGCTGGCAAAACAGCCTGTGGAGACCAGGCTTCAGGCTGAAAGAGCTTCAGGCTGGGTTTAAAGATAGCCTTAAACATAGGAGTGTGTGATTTCAAGCTTCCTTCAATGTAGTGACAGCACCGGATACTTCCCAGGAGCAGGCTAGCATGCAGTTCTAGCTATATAATATTTAGCTCTACTACAAACTTTGCAGTAAAAATTAAAATTTATGTGGCTTTACTCTGTAGCACTTCTTTTCAGCCTAAATGAATATTTAAAAGGGGTGATTTGCCATATTTTTGTTGGTCTTGCTTTTACTAGTATTTCCCCCCGCTCTTTCCTGGTTTTTCCTTGTCAACCTTTTTGTCTTCATGCTTTTTCCGTCTTCATCCTTGTTTCTCCTTTGCATTTGTCACTCACAGTTTTCACTCTTTCACTTTTCTTCCCAACCAGCTCTCCCCTGCTATACTGAATGGACTGTTCAGACAACGCCATTCCTCCTGTTTCGTGCCTGCTGATTTCACACACGAGAGAAGAGATGCCATTTTCCAAAGTACCAGTTCAGCTCAGCAACAGGGAAGCGGCTAAACACTAAAAGCAGCAAGAAATTAGTGTCAGATCATTATGAGGAAAAAAACCAACCAAACCACCCAACACCTACAGAGCTAAAACTGCAGATCAGCAGGATGGGAGAGATCGCAATTTTATGGGAGTCTATTGATACATTAAGGCAAATTCTCAAGTAAAGAACTGTTTACATGACAGGAGTTCAAGCCTGTTTGCTCTATTTGTGATTAGCATGTGACCCACCTGGATCTAAGCCATGGGATTTGGGAAAATCAGATTAAAAGTAGATTGGCACCCAGTATTTTAGCTGAACAAATATCCAAGAAGATATTTGCAGGATGTGTCCTTACAGACAGAATAAAAAGAGAGTATGTCAGTGAGCATAAACTGCATTATCAATGCCATTACAACACTGCAACTCTTTCCAGTCTGACAAGGTTGTTCTAGCAGTTTATGATTTATGCTGATTTCTCCCACCTTCATTACAATTCAAGTAAATAGAGATTGAACCACACATGAACCTAGCAGTATCTGAATTACAGAACTGATTTCAATATTGGCCTTTCCTTTTAAATGCTTAGAAGAACTGGAAATGATTGCTCTTGAGGCTAGCTCCCTTCAATCATTGGCAGGGCAGGTTAGATTTTCTCCTTTAAGAAAAGGGGATTTCTCCAGCTCAAAGGCCGAGTAGTTTTTTTTGACCACCATTAAAATCGGCTCCAGAATACCACACTTCTGAGAGCCAGACACATTTATTTCCATCTTAAATATATTTATATCATCCTTTAACTTACTGCTTATCTTTTGATAAATTTATCTGGTTGGACTAAACACGACAAAGTCTCTTAGTCTCTCCTCTTATGAAAGACTTCTCATTCTCCTGAACATCCTAGTTACCTTTCTTTCCACCTGTTCCAGTTTGAATTCACCTCAATTAAAAGCAGGGAAAGAGAATTATTAAAAATATCCGAGTTTACGATTTCTGCAGGACCTCGTGCAGGTATTTGTTATTTCCTTTGCTAATGCAAATATCTCATCCAGCACAGCCTAAGATTGCATTTGCCTTTTTCACTGATGTGTTGCACTGGTAGCTTGCAGTCATCCTGTGACTTTCTCCTCCTCTGTCATTTCCAATTAACGAGCTCCTAGCTTATAACAGAAATGCATTGGTTTTGTGCATGATCTTGCACTTTGTCCTATTGAATTTCATTCCGCTACTATTACTGTAGTCCTCAAGGTCATTTTATTCTTCCTATATGGTATTCTAAACTCCCGGTGTGACAGGGCCCACAAACTTTGTGGGCGTCAGAAAAATTGCTTTTGCTAATTTCTCTTTTCAAGGGAATTACTGAAATTTTTAAAAAAGATACACCAGGAACAATTCTTGAGGGACATACATGTAGCCCCACTACAGTCCTCTTGGTGTAGTCTCAATTTGTCTCCAGCAGATTACAGTAATGGATATCATTACTGCGATGACTTTGAAGTACTTGAAGCAATATTCAAGAACATGTTGGTCTTTCTCTCTGAAAAACTACCAGAGTTTTCACAGACATCTGGCCATTTTACTTACCCAAGGTATCAGATGCTTTATATATTTCTTACATTTCTGATGATCTCCATACACAGTATTGTCTAAACCAAAGTAAACATACTTAAAACTTTACAGCAGCACAACTGTAAGCTGCAGAACTGACATGACATAGCCACACACAATGTGTAGCGTGAGTTCTTGCTTGGAGATGTAGCCAGGTATGATTTCACTGCAACACATTTACCAGATACAGACCAGCTTCTTCATTTATCATGAAGAAGTTACCCCAATGAAAACTGTATACCTCTAAAGACAAGTCTAACCTTTATCAATTTGTGGCACTTGAAACCTCCTCTTAACTAAGTTCAGAGAAAAATGCATGGTTATCCTAGCTCCAGGACACTGGAAAACTGAAATATAAATTTGAGTTATGAACAAACCAGTGCTAACCCCATGAAAATGAAGTCTTGGCCTATCCCTGATGACGAATCTTTCTGCATCACAAAGAAATCTATTTTTTAGGGTTTTTGCCTCTTGCTTTTAACTTTCCGGCTCAAAGGCTTGAATGATGACCTATCTTAAGAATAACTGTTTTCATAGTATTTTACAGGACAGCTTCGAAATATTTAGAAAATGATGCAATTGGTCCACATCAGACTTCAGAAACATTAGCCACACAACCAGCAATAATGAAAGCAAGAATGAAGAGTGGAGAAGGGTCCTTTTACTCCTTAACTGGGAGAATCAAAAGCACAGAAACTACTTGTCATTTTTGCCCTTGGGTTTACTTAAGCAGCCGTAAAACAGTGTTTTGAAATTCAGAAGTCCATTTCCATCCAGCAGGAAAATGTTAGTGAAACAGTCATTCTGCTGTTACACAGTACAAAAATAATGAACTTGGAAGCAGGTATTGCTCATGTGCTGCATAGCAAAACACCAGCAGCCTGTGAGAATCATTTCTTCTTGTCCCTTCTGCCTCTCAGCATCCTTCTTCCTTTAGAAATGCACGTGGAGGACACACAACCTTTTACCATGGACTTAGGTGTCCCCTTCGATACGCATTCTGACCACATGTCATTTTGGGAGGACAGAGGATGCATCTACACTGATCTTCCCCTGTAAACTGCTGTGTAGATTCACCCAGTAAACATACTTGCCAAGATACAAGTTATACACCACGCAGACCTATACACCAATTCTTAACACCTTTTTTCCTAAAATATTACAGAACCTTTAAGAATCTCAGTTCCTCAACACATGGCATTCACTGGACTCTATTCTCATATACTGTGTTAGTGCTCAAAATGTAAATATAGCTTCAAAACATTTCAAAATAACTACGCAAACTTCATGAACTTCAACTAAGAGAGCAATTAATTGATAGCAAAGTGGGAGAATTAGAGCTCTTCCAAGAGCCTCCCAGAAGATTCACCTGAGTCTAATAGCAAAACTCTTCCAGTATCACAACAAACTCCAAACATGCTGGTTCCAAAGACTGTAATATGAACACAGATTCTGAAAATGTAAATAGACTTAAAGGTAAACACAGACTTTTTCATAATTTTTTAATTTTTCCTCTGATTTTGTTACATTCTTCATACGCATAATTGGAAGCATTGCCTTCAAACAATTTTATGAGTGCTAAAAAATCCTCATTTTTATTTCTCTGCATAATACTATATATTTAGTTTCTGAATATTAAATATAACAGCTCCTTGTCAAATTGTCTAATATAATTTCAGAGAGGAAAGACACACATGAAGAAAGACTATTCAGACTTACTGCAGAAAGAGAGACAAACTCTCGGAGCGCGTGTCCTTTTGTAAATCTTAAAAATTGCCAAGAGTCATGGCAGTAAAAAATGTTTAATGACTTGGGCTACTCAAGCTAGTTCCTGTCAGCTCATTCTATAGGACACTTGTTTATAGGACACTTGTTTTTAAGCATGTGCTTAACGAAGAAAAAAAAAGAAGGAAAAAAATCAAACACAGGCATAAATGACAGGGACTTGGTATTCTCTACTCAATAACCACCAAAAAGAATAACTTGCAACTAACACATCTATCATTGCTCGTGCCCTAAAAGTTACTGTTCTTTCTTTTTCGCCTGAAGGCATCCTGGCACCTGCACCTGCTTTTTTCTTACTTTTTTAGTTTTGTTTTAAGTGTATGGTTCATCAAATGTCGATACAAACTGAGACATCTTTACATAATCCACATTCGCAAGAAAAGCATTGACTAGTAACCACTTGCATTAGACATGAAAGAAAACTTTGTGGGATGCGCCACTGTACACCAAGGCTAGAAGTACACAAACTATAGGCAAAAAAAAAAATATTCCATGCATCTGTTATTTCAGACATCTATTAACTTTGCTGTGACCCTTTTAATGATAAATTATATATAAAGTGAAATTCTGAAGGTAACTACTGAGAATTTCTTGGATGTATTTTTTAGTTAAGGGCTCACAAGGAATGAAGTGTACAAAAGAAAAAAATGGAATATGCTCAGAATTTCAGAGATACGTCTACCGATGTCTCAAACTCATTCTTTGGCCAGGTTTACAACATTCAAACATGGCTTCTCTCCCTCTCTCATAAGCTTAGCTAAGCCCTATTCACTCTTCTTTACCTCCTCATACCTAAACGAGCACCCCTGAGAAAGCCAGGTTTCATCACTAGCCCCACGACTCGCCAAAGTGCCAGACTTCCATGCGTACTAACATTGACTGGAAGCAAATTGCCACGTAGAGCAGCACTGTGGATAAACAGCTAAAGCTAGGACAGGACACTGGCTTATTTGCAAAGCAATGTGGGAAGGTCTTCTGTGGTATTATCATTGGTGCAGATGCCCAAATCCCTTTTGCGTGAATTGGGAAATTTCAGCATCGTACAAAATTGCTATGGGAGTGATGCAGCCACTAAGGAGAAGTAGAAACTGAGCGAACAGAGTGTCAGAGATGTCAGTGGTGTTGGCTTAAATGCAGGTAAAGAATTCCATCCTTTCCATAATATGTGCATTCATTTCATAAGGCAACAAATTACTGCCTAAGCTGCCAATACTGCAAACCCAACCGGACTCCAAGTCATCACACTCTCCCAAACCAGCAGTTTGCCACCAAGAGCAGCTTCTGCAAGTAAACTGACGATAACTGCATTTGATCTACATCATCCACTGTACGTTCCCGTGTATTAAGAGAGACGATGTTACTCAAGGACATAGCGTGCAAAGATGTCATTCTCACATTGCTGTTATTTATTGCTTACCTCCCACCTCGCACTGGTCTCTGTACGTTACCTGGAAAAGATGGCAGTCCCTTCTTTAAGTCTATAAATTCTAAACACAATATGTATTTCAAGGGCCATTTGCGGGGAAGAGTACAAATAGGTATTTTTTAAATAGTGTCCTAAAAGCATTTAGAGAGAATTCAGTGTCGTATGAATCTAGACAAATACTACAGCTGCGAGGATACCCCGGGAGGCTGGCATTACACCCCATGCCAGGAAAGAAACACAACACTGGCATGCTGTGTCTGGGGATAGGATGGGAAGATGGACCAGAGTTAGGAATATCTCATGTTGAGGCTACCTTATAAGTAGCTTTTTAGGAAACTCAACTAAATAGTTGGGCAATTTTCCTGGTTAGCAGGGAGAAAGATTCAAGCGCAGCTGTTCTTCTGTATGGCTGCAGAGGCACCCAATGGTGAATACTGGGTCAGAACCCCAACACAGCCAATAATTCAGCTCCAAGCAGTTGACCTTTGGTTTCTGGTGCAATAAAATCACACTGAACTGCTTGGGTTTCATGTCAGTGCAACATGTAATTCCTCTGATATTCTGCCTGAATTATGCTCACTTATGAAAAATGTTGATCCTAGATGATAGTTTGATATTAATATGCCAAAGAAAAATTAATTTCAAGTATTTGAGTACTTAAAGGTCACAATTCATTTGAAAGTCGGGTTCTGGTATCCTTACCTATATATGCTGAGTGGTCTATTCTCTCTAACTTCTAGAAGGTCTACAGATAAAGTATTAATAAAGCCAAATTAGTTTTGTCCTATGCAAACTATTTTTCTGTTTTAGTATCTTACACTAGTATTCTTTTTTCCCGGCAAGAGAAAACAGAAGCCTGTCATTCATTTCTGCAGACTTAAAGATCTCATTATGTTATGCTGTGGTTTGATGTTAAATCTGGCAGGTGTTTTGTAGGCAAATGTAAATAAAGTTACCAGCTGCTCCGGAACACTGGGGTATGCTTCGCGTTCAACAACCACTAATGTCAGTAGCTTGATGGATATATTTTATACTAGGAAAACCTATTTCATTTAAATAGCTGTCATTTTAAGAAAGAACATCACAAAATAAGGAAGTTTACTATAAGAACTTTTTTACCTTTACTGCTTCTCTTTAATGATGTTTATCTTCTCCGAGGGATTTGCACCAGTCTGATTGACACTGAAGCAAGGAACAAGCACAGAAGGAAAATACACCCGACAGCATGGCCACTTCACAAAAATCATTTCTTTCTCAGAATTTCAGATGCTTACTTTTGTTTCTTTACTGGTGACTTCAAATAGCTGTACATCTCGCTAGGTAGGGTGCTGAACAGAATGATCCTCCTTCTCTCCACGTCCCGTACTTTCAACAATAAGTTGGTTTATCCAAAGAGGTACTTCAGAGCAACATTTATTGTAGCAAACTAGTACACTATAATATAATAAAAATCGCTCTCCCATCTCTCCGCCTCCCTTGCAGCTCTCCAATAAGGAAGCTTAATCCTGACAAATTTTACCAGCCCTGGAAAAAACCATCAACTTTGACACTGCCTGGTTGCTTAAAATAAATATAAAAATAAGAGCTTGTGAACTGTACAAAGGGTGATTAATGTTTTCATAAAACACATACTAAAAGCTAACAAGTTTTGTGTTTTCAGTGTTTTTTAAGCCCCATATGGTACAAGTACTTCTGTGATATTACTTTTTTATTTGGAAAAACAGAATCATTTTCTGCACTAGGTAAGATTCATACTAAAGACATGTAAGCCAGTGTCTGGGTTGTTGTTTTTTTTATTCTAAATTACTCAGATTACATATTTAACTTTTGAGGTTTTTTTTTTTTTCCTGCCGACATTGTATGTGGGGCTCATTAGATACTGACCTAAATCCATCTCCCTTCATTTCATTGTAGCATGGCAGATTTTGTGATGGTTCTAATCAGCCTTAGTAGAGCCACCCACCTCAATTCCATTAACGAAAAGTCAACACATGCACACTTGCACCCTAAGCTATTGACGATTTCTGGATCAAGCAAGGAAAGCCCACAGAGATAAAACAGCTGTCGTACTTTAAAAGAAATAGTGTTATCTGGCTTGTTTCTTTCTCTTTTTTTTCTGGCCACTGAAAAGTAAAACAATGAAATAGAAAGACAACATTAAATAAACCTGGAACTTTAAATAAACTTATGAAAATAGCAGTTGTTCAGCTTCCAGTTTATTTTCTGGGTCTCTCACCATTCAGTTTTGCTTTCAATTTTGAACTCTGAACGAGGCTGAGGATAATGAGAAGGCCAAAACATCCCAAGATATTGTTTTCCAATTCTGCCTATCCTAAGAATGACCTATATCAGAAGAACTTCCTTGTGCTGCTACCAGGACTGATTGAACAAGACCAGGGATGAGTTTCTATCCAAAGATATAATTTCATTTAGAAAAAAAAAGTAAAAATAGTCAGAGGTAAGTCTTTTTATCAAGAAAATTATTATTTAAATAATAGTATTGCATCAGGTGTCTTAAAAAAGCAGCAATAAAGTTTCAGGGGAAAAAAATAACAACAAAATCCCCACATTTTGTCTAAACTATAGCCTCATAGGTATTACAAATCCAGCTCCAACATCACAGCCTTTCCAGATAGCATCAAAAGGCATTAACAGGGAAGAAATTATTTAATGAGTCCCTAGCTGCTAAAGAAGCGTAGGACAGATAAAGAAGTTCTATCACATGAAACACACAGTCTGACCAAATATCCACCTCAGAATTTGCTGTTGCTGTTACTTTAGTTAACAGTTTGTTAGAATATTAATGGTCCAACAACCAACAAACCAGCAGTTAATTGCAAGTAATGATTGGTTTCTCGGGGATTATTGCCTAAATAAATCTCAAAAGTTTTGTGCTGTTAAGTAACTTACTGTTTTCTTAAAGTTGGCAGTGAAGTCCAATGGTAGTCATGTTAGTGAATGTTAGCCAGCCTTACCATTAATCCTGATCCCTTGAGTTCAACCATTAATTCTAATCCCTTGCATACATAGAAAGCAATGTACAAAAGCCCCTGATTGTCTTCAAGTGTTCATTTGGAAAAATATTACTGAATATCTTGACAGTGAAAAAAGGAAAATCTAGTCTCATACTCTCGTTCGTGCTCACAGTAGAAGGAATACATGCCTGAGTGTGGACACGTCTGTTCAGTATAATTGTGCAGCCCTTGCCCCTCAAAAGCGTACCGTGAGGTTGTTTGGAAATCCTCATGTATAAATTTGCAGAGTCATCATACATTACTGGGACTGTGTGTTTAGTGTTTTGCTTCCAAAAACCAAGGAGCTTATTAAAATTAATTAAAGCTAGATCAAAAGATAATGGCCACTCTGGGGACCCATAATAATACGGAACTACATCAACACCTAGAATTTCATACATTGCATTTTGATAGTCCTTATATTAACAACATACTCTCCAGTCAGGCTAATTTCTTGATGCAGCAGTGTCAAAAAGCACCAAGAAACATCAATTACTTGTACTTTTACAGAGGGACCTTGTCTTTCATATGCAACAAATCTGAGTCTTCCTCATCTTATTTCCAATGGCACTAGGAGTCCCAGTTCTCCACTGCATGGATGCTGAAAGGACTATCACTGAGCAGGTCTGGGAATTAATGGAGAGGTAGGGAGCCTTGGTCAAAGCCACCGACATAAGGAGGTACCCACACATTGCAACATGACAAACAGGGATGTCAGCTACTAATTCCTCTGGTAGTCAGATTAGTCTATTTTTCTATTTAAAAAAACCTCAGCATAACTGATTGCACCATTTCTGCTGAGAAATCATAAGATTTATGGGACAGTAAGTCCAATCTATACTTTTAGATATGTAGACATCACAGATTTGCTAGCAGTGACTCTTGAGCTCCTGAGGGGTCTCGTTAAACGTAACGGGGTTCCCCAATGGGACAGGGCTATCCCACAAACCCCACTAAGCTATCTGCGGTAAAGGTAGTCTCTTCCAGGGTAGGGATGAAGCATAAATGGATTTTTGCTACCTGTTTTATAAATGAAAAATTATTTTTAGTCATGAAGAAAACAGTGTTTGTTCGGCAGGCTTTTAGTAGGGTGAGCAACAGGTAACATACCAAGAAAAATTATTAAAGTCAAATTCATGAGCTACAAGGTGAACTAGAGTCATAAAAAAGAAAATCTACACAAAGCACCACTAGTGTGAATGAGGTAATCTGGAAAAACTCAGATCTGCAATATGTTTCCAAATAGGCAGCTGCCAACACCTGTATTTACATATAAGTAAACTGAGGCATAGAAAGGTAGCTTGGTATTGCTTGCAGGTCGCTAAGAAACCTATATATCCCAATGCACAGTTCTCTGATGATTCCGTTCTTTCAGAGAGACCTACAAAGTGTGACAATGAATTAATAAATAATAAACCCTAAAGTGAAAGCCAAAATTTAAGGCCTGAGTCAATTCATAATTTTTTTTTTTTGAGAACGTTTGAGGATTTTACATATTCGTAGGGTGAGCATTTGGACTGGAGGTTTAAAAAAAAAAAAAACACAAAAAAACAAAATACAAAAAACCCCCACCAACCAGCTGTACTTTGCCTTAAAGTTCTCTGAAACCTGAACTTGATAAGAGTTTCTAGTGAAACGCATTGAAGTGTTCAACTTCCTACCCTTACTACCCCCTTTTTCTCTTTAAGGTAATAATTCACTTCAGTTTTACATCGAATGTATACCTGTTCAAAAAACCAGAAGGGCATGGGTATCATTTTCTTCATCTCATATTTCATATATCAAGAGAAATAAAAGGAGTCAAGACATCACTTTCCTATTCCAGTTTTCTTCCTATCTTAGTTGCTAATTGAATCAGTACTTTCTAAGTGTGAATTCTCTGAAGCATTGAATTTCTCAGAACAGATGAAACAGAGGGTAGAATTCTTCTCACCTGCTGCCAGGTCCTCTAACCAACCCTGGTCACTAACTAGATCTCACCTCTATTTCACAGCTATAATTTTCAAAGCTATTTCTTTTTTGCCTCCTTAGATTTTATTACTATCAGATATAATTCTCATTTGCTAAGAAATGTTTTTTTCATTATGCTCATCAGAAAAAAGACTATGGATTTAGACATCCTCAATGGTTTTTCCTACAGATAAGAGTCACAAGATATCTTTAAACAATATATATGGAGCTATTTCTGCATAGAGCAATTACATACCGGAAGAGATTGTGTGGTTACAGCCATCCAAGAGAGCTCTACTATTATCAGTATTTATTTTTTTATTACAGCAGTGGTGCCTAAGCTCTGACTGTTTTGAACACTGTTTTCAGGTTTTCTTGCAAGCAACTGAATCTTTAGACATGGTATACTTGCTCACACCACTGCTTACCCTTTAAAAATACATATATATTTTTACCCTTACGAATTCACTGTCGCTGGTCTGCTTTACAGAAGAGAATGTTAGAGCTTGCAAAAGTTTGCCTCAGACTCCCTTACTGCTCAGAAGACAGCAACTTAAATTGATCAAACAATGAAACTTTGAGAGTCTCACAGACATCACGGTGACCCTTGCAGGACTGAATCCTAAGCTCTGAACTTATTTCTTCGTTGCTTGCAAGTGCTACTCTTGCTTTTAGTAAACTTACTAAATCACATTATTGTCACAATACGAAAAGGTTGAATAGGTGTCACCTAACAGTTCATTCATGTGAACGAACACAAATACAAAACGCTAGGAAGAAAACACTGCACAACAGGATCACAAAGCCCAATTATAGATTTCTCCTCCACCTCACTTTCCCCTCTGTCCTTCTGTAGTACTAAGGCAGATAAAACGAGCATATGTGACCTAGGGCTCCATCCCACGCCAGCCCTCAAACATTGCAAGAGATGCCTGCATTCCTGCAGGCTCTCAGTAGGCAATACTGTAAATCAAATGTTGTAACCAGCTCACTACAATTATTACACTAATTATTTCTTAGCAGGAATATTAATCTGCCACGTAAGACATGGCTGCCTCAGGAAAGTTTAGAAAAGTCTTGGTAAAATACGCATAAGCGACTATGAAAATATAGTAGATAACTGTCAAAATAACTTCGAATACACTAAAGCATATCTGCTTACTTTCCAGCCCACAAAGAATTTATGGTAATAAGTTTTGGAAAGTAATACAGCTGTGTTGCTAAAAATGCAGAGCAGCTGCTTCGGTTGTTATAAAATGGCTAATTTTTACTCATTTGTGACATGGTTTCGTAGAGGGGTAACAGCTGCAGTTTCATCCAGCTGCATCCTGATGCTAAACGCACACCTCTAAGCAGTCAGACTAAAGTATAGATTGCTTCACTTTACAGCACTAAGTACCAGTGTCTTTCCAAGAAATACCCTGAAGGTCATTGGCAATTAAAGCTCCCCAAGGTCTCTTTCACTCGGGGAATGGTGGCTAGCAGACACAAGGTCTCCAGAAGTCAGCCACCATATAGTAACATAGCAAGTAGTAACTGAGCTGCATGAATTAAAGAGGATGTTGAAAGGGCTTCCTACCTGGTACAAGTTGCTACTCCCCCTCACAGCCTGGAACCCTAGATGCTGGCTCTTCTCCTTAATTGCTGAGGCAACACGAATTTCTCTAGTAAGAAGTGGGAAGAAAAAAAAAAAAAGAAAAAAAAAAAAGAAAGAAAGGTTCTATTGGCTGCTGCCTCCTTCTTAAAAAGGTTACTTCAAATGTCTCTCTCGCTCCCTATTTATTTTCTCTCCCTCCCAGAAGAGCAGTTTAGAGGGAGAGTAACGGAGTGTTTATCCTGGCTCTGAGGATGCACGCTTGTGCGATAACTGCCTGCTCCCTGCAGTATAGCCGGCATGATGTGATGTGCATACTAAAGCAGTTTGCATTAGGCAAAGCTTAGCAGAGCCAGCTTCCCAGTCTCCACCTTCTATACCACAGAACAAGCTTGCTTCCTCAGAAACAGTGGGGCTGTAATGACAAGACGATAGGGCTCTGGTTGTAGTATAAATACATTTTCTTTGCAGATAGTATTTAAGGGTAAGGTTATATTTATAGATCGCCTCACCTGTGAAAACACAGAAGCAGCTATAAGTGAAAACACAATACAGTCATACAAATGTGCAAAAATTCCCTATTATTTGCTGTCATATGACAGATGATACTAAAAGCAAAATCTAATGAGACATCCCCAGTTAGGAAACATTTATCTGCTGCCATCTATCAAACAAGCAAAGGCGTAAATAAATAAATAAAGCCCTGAAGAACACAGAGGCTTAAATGTCTACAGGCTCAAAAATAAATGCGTGATATTTATACACTATAGTCGCGACTGAACAACGGCTACATTATGAACAAGAATTAGCTCTAAAGTACTACATTTATCATAAATCTGAATAAATATTAGAGAAGGGCTCAAGCTGTAAAGCCCTGATTTGGATTTTGAACACTCTGCAGCTCTGAAGTGCCTGAATCTGGGGATTTGGCTCTGGCCTATCTGTCTGTATTAGCTACTCATGCACACACTCACGTAAGTACACAAAATAAATAAGACTATACATGATTATGTGAAAAAATCCCGTTGCTTGCCCAGGTGTAAGAGTACAGTAATGAGTGCTAGTATGCGAGCTGCTTATACTTTTTTGTTGTTTTTAAAATCAGTGATTCAGTTCATAGTGACAAAGCATTAAAAAAAATTGCTCATTTCTTGGCCACAGGGGAGGAGCTCAAGACCGATCAAAGCTTTGGGGCCCACTTTTTCCCTTATGAATAGTGTGGTAGCTGAATGCTTATATGGGTTTGCAGTGCTGATTGTTTATGCAATTTAACTTTATTATTCAGCACGTTCAGAACATGCTTCTTTCCTGCATTTTGTTTCTATTTTCTCAGGTTCGCTTCTTTCCTGTGGGGTAAAGGCAAGGTTCAGTCAATACCACTCTATTTCCACGGGCAGGTGACATTGCTGCCCACTTCTCGATAGCTTTCCAGTAAGCATAAACCCAGTTAATAATGAGAATAGCCATAAAAACATTGAACGCCTTGCATGAATCACTATCAGAAACACCATACAGAGTTATGTCTGAAGTTCCTTTAACGGATATATAAATAGATATATTTCTAATATATCTATACATTTTGCCTTTTTTTTTTTAAATGCAAGCAATGACTACATGGTCAAATGTCTGGCTTTCTGCTCTGGTAGACTTGGGGGACATTGGCTGATATGTCCATCTTCCTTTGTGGGAAAAGGAGTTCAAAATTTAACTCCTGTTTATAACACCTGTACTGGCCATCAGTTGCTCATTTCCCTCACCGAAGTAAATGCTCACCTGTTTAAACAAGAAAGAACAGCCTATGGGGTAGGACACCAAGTAAGGATTCTGAAATCTGATTTAAATTCCTGAATTCTCTGAGGAAAACTATAGGTAAACTATTAAATTTGTCCTCCACTGTAGTCCCTCAATTGTGAAATAGGAACAAATACTTAGCCCAGGAGTCTTGTGAGAACAGAAGAACAACATGTTCACTCATGATCCTGAGATGTTTAGGTGCAGCAATGTTGAAAAGCATATGGAAAAGCAGCGAGATAGAAAGGATTTCTATGCATTCATAGGACACTATAAAAAAAAAAAATCAGAATCCTTCACAGCAAGAACAAGCTTATACTAGAATAGAAAGAAAAAAATTTGCACACCACATGGCTCAGCACAAAGATACAACCTTCTCCATGCTTTAAAACAGCGATTTCAGAATGCTAACTTGAAACTTTGAAAGTGCACACCAGATCTGTTTACCAGCTGCTCCGATACGGGGTAAGCATGTTTCCCTCTTAGACATACCGATTTGGCGTTATTTCCAAAGTCCACATAAAGCCGGACTATTGTGCATCTTGCTAAACTATCTGGGCTCTTTCTCCTTTTTGGATGATGCTAAGCACTCTTAAGAGCACACAGCTGGAAGGAACGTCAAGAATAACCAGGAACACTTTGCTACCTTCCTGCTACTCAGGCCTGACTGCCCTAGTGGTTAGGAACCTCGCCCGAACTCTCAGTATGTTCAGAGTAATTTTATAGCCACATAGTCTTTGGCTCATATTCAACATTTCTTGAACTAATTTTTCTCCCTCTGTGCTGTTTACCCCCCTGGCATGTTTATGAAAGGATCTCAGCTTCGGATGACTGATTTAAGGGAGCCTACCTTAATTTTTTTCTCATGAGGAAGGCTCTGAGTTCCTGGCATGCCTGGCGGCCCTTCTCTTCTCCAAGTTCGGTATCAGGTGGTTTTTTTGGTTGGTTGGTTTTGGTTTTGTACTAAGCATGAGTGACCAGGACTGTGCATGGTGTTTCAACAGACAGCTGAAAACCACTTTGTGCAATTACAATATTAGCATACCTTCCTCTCTATTGGAAATAATTTGCAGCGCTTTGAAAGATTGCATTTGCCTTTTTATGGCTCTATCACTCAGGCAACCATAGTCATCTTATTATCAACTTGTATACCTAAAGCCTTCCCACTGGATGAGTTCTCACTGTGCAGAAGTTAGTGTTATGGTTTCTCGTATGCGTGGATCTACTTTTCATACAAGTAAATTTTATTTACTTTTATTCTCACAGTTCTTCTGTGTCTCTATTTTGTGTATGATATTCTAATACTCCTTTGTACTGACGATGCCTCTTATCTTTATGTGCAGCAGACTTCATCAGCATGACATCTATACAAGCATCATTCTTGAAAATATATTTTTAATTGATCCCAAGACTGATTCTTGATGAATTCCACTAGTAAATTTCTTCCAGTCTGTTACTTCCCTATATTATGCAAATGTTCTTCAAGCCTGGGAAAAGCATTTGGATATAGTTTAGATTCAGAAAAGCCTATTGCAAAATATCTCTGTTCAATAGTCTGCTCCACAGTGTCACATAGAATAATGACTAACTTTATACCTGGGCATCCACGTAATGAACTCCTCTTTCATTTGAATGTCTTGACTGAAATTTCTCATTAAAATTCTTGAAACTTCTTGTTAAAGCAAAACAAAACAAAAAAACCCCACACATTAATTAGTGCCCCTACTTGAGGATAGACTACAGCCCTGGTTTATAATTCTGTATTAAAAATCTGAAGGGTTTAGTTAGATAAAGTATTCATACCATCCATACATCGGGAATTATGCACAAATGTGTGCACACATAGGTCGGTGCACAATAATACATCTGTATTATTCACAATAGCAAGTACTGAAGCCTTACAACCTTCCAAGACAAAAGATGACAGAAGAAAAAAAAGTATTAATGGATTGTTTCTTCTCTTTTGCTATGTGTAGCTTTGATATCTATTAAAAGAAAATGTTTTTAGCACACTATCAATTATGAAGCTTGAGATCTCTATTCCAAGTATAGTCCAAATCGATTCAAATATTGTCACTGTGGATATTAATAATATGATAAGTCAGAAACTGGTGAAATTAATTGCAATGCTTGACCATTCCTTCACGCATTTTTGTTAAAGACCTAGCATATCACTTTGAAGATATCCATTAAAATAGCTATATCAAACATATATATGTGTGTATAAATATTTTTTTTTAATTGCCAGAAGATTTTCAGTAGGGCACTCCACTATCCACAGTCAGCTAAAGAAGGCTTGAAAATAACGTCTTTTATATATAATTGCTGCCAGGAGTTACTCAAAAGGCTAGCAACAGGAAAAAAATGAAACCGCCTGTAGCCAATTTTAATACAACCTGTTATTCTTCCTATCCCATGACAGACATGAGTTCTGAGTGAAATAGAAGTAACATTTGGCTGGCTAAAAAATCTTTACAGACAACTCTGCCAACAGACATTACACATTAACATTGACAATGTCTGATGTTCATTGTGCAAACATTCTCCTTGTGTTTCAAGTCGGAGCCAAAAGATATTTTATGGCTTACATAAAGTTTAGTGGCAACAGCAGAGGCATATTTTTATGGACAGTAGAGTAAAATTCCTCCTGTTCCTGAAAAGGCTGTTGGCAAACAGCTGGCAGTCACAACCTATTGAGAAGTACAGATATTGAAATAGAGCACAAAATATACCTGTCGCCCTCACACTTTCCAGGATGGACACAAAGCACTATGCACGATACAATTTTCTAAGCATTAATTATGTCTTCCAACAAAACATTAGCTTGCACTTTCGAAGTTGACTAATAGTTTTATGACATAATCAATTCCCACTGAAATAAAATGGAAATGGTTCTTTTCGTTGTTGTTTTTTGGGGGGCGGGGAGGAAGGGAAGGGGAAGAAACCATTCTAAAAATCCTGATTCTTTTGAAACACAAAGGTCAACTGCTCACCCAGACTATCTAAAGCTGAAAGCTATACAACTGTACAGGTCAACAGAAACAAAGATTTTTCAAAAGGCATTTTCTGCCTTACTAGAAAAAAGGAAGGAAAAGCACATATTCAAAATGAAAATAAAGTCATCCAAAAACAAGGCAAGAAAGGCTCTGTGCCTCTTGGTGTATAACTTTCGGAAGTCTTATTGCAGAACGGTAATGTCGCCATGGTGACAAACTTTGTTGACAATAATTTCAATGCGTGATAACCAGAAAAGCTTGACGTGTCATTATAAACCAAAAACTGGAAGTGGGGCAAGGACACGAAGCTGATCTCACTCCTCACTTGCTCAGAAGTATGAGATGTTTTCAACAAGGACACAACATACTGGCCCGCCAAATAAGTTTGAGCCTATTTCTATTTCAAGCCAATAACTTCTCTTCACATACAGTCCTCTCTCTTGCTCGCTCTATCTCAAAAAAAGCAGCAGCAGCAGCAGCAAGCCTTCAAAGACACACTAGAGAAGTCTGCTTAGCAATTGGCACACGACCAGCCTAAAGATTAAAGTGATTGCTATTCATGAATTGAAAAAAGAGATAGGAAAAATGCTGCTTTTTGTCTCTCATATTGAGTTTGCTTTTGCAATAGGCAAATTATTATGCATCTTCATTAAATACTGTCTATATTTGAAAAGAATGTTCCTGTTCATTACCTGACAGAGCTTAAGTGTAAAAAGGCTGAAGGCCAAAAAAAGTGCTTCATATGATTAGCTTTGATTTTCTGTTCTACATAAAGAACATCATTAAAATGAAATTATTATTCACTGTAACCAATATAATTCAGTCCAACTGTTAGAATTAGTGTTTTCTCAAACTCCGTTCTAGGAGAACGATCCAGTCTCCTCCAGATATGTATTTTCCCAGGGACGTAGAAGAGCAGGGCGCCCAACTCCCATAACCTTTGGACACAAGCCATTGGGAGATGGGTAGAAAACTTTGCACAGAGTACTAACTTCTTTGATCAAAAAGTTATTTAAACAGTGTCGTTTAGCATTTAAATATTCAAAATAGAAATTATCGTGCTGTGGATTAGAATAGGAGAGGAAGTTCTGCAAACTGTTTAGGAGAACAATGAGAAAGATCTAAAACATCAGAACAAGATAGCACTTTTTTTCTTCCCAGGAAAGCTAATCTATATTTAATAACAGAGCACCAGGAGAGGGGCACTCATAACAGGATGAGAAATATTATGGTGTTTCTCTTGTTAAGCAGTGAAATATAGCTATTAAATCGTTAAAACCTCTGTAGTGCTTAAATATGACAGAAGAAAATTGGTCCCAATGAGATGATAAGATCTTATTTCAGTCTTTTAGAATGGTGAATGTGGACAGCAAGATTGGGAACTACAGTATTTTTCAGTGAAATTTCAGGGCATAACCACAATTGTAGTGAATCAATTTTGACTTGCCAGAGAGATTTATGCAGAGATGTATAATACAGCACATTCATCCCTTCATGTGTCCCCAGAGGGGAAACACACTGCTTACTAAACAACTTTAAAAAAAAAAAAAAAAAAAAGTCTTTTCAGACATGTATTTGTTCTCCAAAACCAAAATTAACAATTTGGATAATAGCAGTATTTTTACTGAAATAAAAGTAACAACATCCCCATAGATGTAATGGTACAGCTACATATACTGTAACAAGAAGGGACTGCAGAGGCCAATCAGTTTGCCGTTCTGTGTCCGCCTCTGTGGGGCTCTGGGCATGAAGGGACAGATGTGGCCAGAACACCAGAAATGTTGCTTTAGAGACTCGCTCTTTGAGCCATGAACAGCTGGGCAAAATTTGAA
The DNA here is from genome assembly GCF_965638725.1 of Aptenodytes patagonicus. Lineage (NCBI taxonomy): Eukaryota > Metazoa > Chordata > Aves > Sphenisciformes > Spheniscidae > Aptenodytes > Aptenodytes patagonicus. Next base: position 19,623,137 of record NC_134957.1, read on the forward strand.
GCAGATCTAAAACTGTTCAATGCTGCTCTGGGACCAATGAGGCACAATCAGTCCCTCGATTCCCAAGGCAAAAGGGGTGGAGAAGAATAATGTTTTCAAATAATTCAGAAGCACAGAGTTTTCTGGGTTATTTGTTTGTTTTAAATTATTTATTTTTATACCAGTTTGCATCCTGAAAATTGAAATATCTTCCCAATATAAAAAAAAAAAACCACAGAAACACTGAATCCTGTAAGTGTTTTATTGCCCTCCGTATAAATCAGTGATGAGAAGATATGATAGTATATCTGTAACCTATGAAGCACGCAGATAGCGTGCCAACTTTCCTCTTGTGCATCTGCTCAGCCAAAGTACAGCCAAGAGATATTAGCAGACTTTTTTGAAGACAGTAACAGCAGCCGTGAAGTACCAGAATCATTGCAAAATGGTAACACAGCTAACTTTTGTCAGGTCATTAATAGGCAGTGTTTCTAAAATTTCAATTTTAATTACCTGCAGACTGTTTACACATATCAGAAACACTCGTCAGACAGTCTTATCATCACTTCTGCATTTTTCTCAAAAATACATCTTTATAGAAGCACTCACACTTCCTTACAAGTTACCAGAATCCTACAACTTTACACTCTATTTGGATTTCCTGTCCTCAGCCATTGAAAAGAAAACAAATGTCAACAAATACCATTTTCACTCTAATTTTATAGACCCTGACAGCCTTCAGCAGCTTACTGTCTGCTAATTCCTTTAATAACCTTATTTCTCAGTATCATATGTTATAGTTTATGACTTCCTTTTTAAATCAAGTTGTATCACCCCAGAGGAAACAAAGCATCTACTCCTAGCAGTGTAGTGAAAACAGCACAGCTGGAGAAAACTAGTATGTAATCATGAGGCATTATTACTTTTCCAGCAATTGTACCACCAGTGGCTCTACAGTGCTTTCCTAAAGCATCAGGCTCATTTTTTATTTTATTTTAATTAACTCAACTTTTATTTCATTTTTAATAAGTGCATCAAAAATAATATTTATGAAATTGATTACATTTTGGATCTAAGACTCTAGGACAAGCTCTGAAATCTTGATTTTTTTAATTTTTTTTTTTTTACTCTTTTTTTAAAAGGCAGAGGGCATGTTTCTGCATGTTTCGCATACACCATTTCCTATGCCATCATTGTGTCAAAGGTGTTTTTTCTTCACGGGCAATAGGCTGCAAACTCCAGGTTAGAAGACAGTGACTGTGTCAGGAAGACTTAAATGTTCAGCTTAAAGGAAAGTTCACTTTCGGTGCCCCATGCCAAAAATTGCATCCTGAAAACTCACAGTGGAACTGGTTCACGACTGAAGCACAGTGCATCACAGACTCGGGGAGGGGAAGAATTAAAGAATTCAAGGCTTGTAAAAGGACAGAGAGGAAGACCACCTGATGTTTTACTCATGTGGACGTGTGCTGTGTAAGTAATTGCAAGCAATTTCTAAACACTTTTCTGCATATTACACTACACATTGTGGTAGGAGGACCCATATTTTAATTTAGTGTTTGGGACAACATAGCTTATTCTTATTCTGAGCGCTTATTTCAGGTTCCTCCCCATGTAATATTAGGGTGCCCTTGTGAGAAAGTCCTGACTCAATGACCTTTGCAAAGATGAGAATTTATGACTCAGGTATTGTAGAACTCACTCAAAAATACCCATGTACCTTCTCTACATCCAGTAATGTCAAAGTAGGTCATAAAAATTAATAGAAGAAAGTGAAATTAAATTATACTTAGGACTTAATTGGATATCCCTGGTATCCCAAGTATTTTATTCTTATACTACTGGTCAATTTAAATTTTCCCTCTTTATCTCTTGTCTTTTCACCTTGGCTGCTAATTTGAACATAGAAATGCAGATATATAAGATCCAAGTAATGCAAAACTTTTCAGAGAAACTTTGCAAATAATAGAATTTTTTGGACTAAATTTTGTAAACTAAATATTTGTTCCTCACTCTAAATGAGGGGTGCTTATAGCTTTTCCGCTTGTGAAAAGATGCAAAAAGATATTTAGGGATTTAGCTAGTCCATTCTTCTGTAGAAATACAGTAACTCAGATACTCAGAAGATATTGTCTCCATATATTTAGGAATTAGTGGAATGGAGAAGTTTGTTTAAGCATACTGGATTTAACATTGTATCTTTTCATACTGTGTTTTCTCTTGTGGCACTCCTACATGAAGCCCTCAGTATCATCACAGAATTAATATTGTGAGAAAACTCTATTTGACTTTACTGAAGAAAAATAAATTTTAATCAATATAATCCAAATCAGTTCCTCTGCTCCTTGTTTTCATTTCAGAACAAAATGAAAACAAATTCTCATGGGTAAAGAATTATTATCTGTAGAGGAGAATCATATGAGATGATTCAACAGGAGCGAGACTGACAGTAGCAGACACCTCAAGTACTCTTTCAGAAACTCAACATAACTAAAGTAGTTAAAAAATATTTAAGAAATGAGCACAGCTTTTTGTTTGTTTGTTTTTAAGCAGAATTAAGATTATACATGTCTCAATACATGGAGAATAAGTCAATGAAGAGCTCACATGGGCTACTAATATTGGGGAAATAACAGCAAAATAGTCAATCTGCTTGACTAGCAAGATGATTCAACTCCTTTTCTTCACCACGGATATCAGTATTATTCACAGAAAAGTCTGGATAATAGGGCCTCAGTAGGGCCTGGTATCTGTCACCACCGGCTAGTGTCATCCATTAGAGGTATTCAAGTCAGCACTGCCGATATGAACGCTGCGCAGCTTGGATTGGCAACTTGCAATAACTCGCAAATAAGACATCACATACCTTAAATATACTCTCAGAAGCAGATCAAATTTAGTTACAGCTGAACTCCGCTTTTCCATTTTGTTAGATGATGGCCAGCCTCTTAGGGAAAAGAGCAAAGACCCAAAACTGTACTGCTTTGTGCACAAAAAGAAATAGTTCATCACACACTTCTGTATCATAACTGAAAAAGCACACATAATGACATGGGGGATAAAAATCCTTTTTAATGGTCTTTCTGCCCCCTGTGCAGACACAGAGGCAGCTACGTTTATAGCACAACAATACATGCATAGACCTAAAGCCAAGACCTATGAGGAAAGGTCCCCAAGAGTAATGGGAGAGTCTGTGCACCTTAGCAGTAGCAGGACCTCTAGGTACAAGACTTCTCCCCCCGCCTTCATTTCTGAGTTTAAGCACCACCTGACCCACTGCACCCTACTCCACACAGTTCTTGGGCCTTTCTTAACCAATGACACCATTAACGAGCCTATTTGTTATTCTGAGGTCAAGGTGGCAGGACAGGACTGGAATAACTACCTAGAGTCTCACCTCTTTCCAGAGGACCTATGCAACCCTGCTTCTTGTTGCAGTCAGTACATTTGTGATCTATACCAAAATGTTTGATTAATTTTGAATGCATATATATAGTTTCCACAGAGTCACCATCCCCAGAACAGTAAATACCCGTTCTTAAAAAGTCTGTAAACTTTCATTCAAACAGAGTGCTGAATTTACTTAGTATGTCTTGGTGGGCTTTTATGTTTGGTTTCTATAACCCTCTAGCAAATGAAGATGTTTGCAGAAAGTACTGAAACAGTAAACATAGATTCTTTAATGCAAAAAAACCCAAACCCACAACTGCATAGAAAGGAAGATAAAGGAAGCGTGTGTTCAGTCATAATGTAAAGCTATACGACCTGGTTAACCCCTCCCCCAAATTAAGGGAGAGGATATTTTCTCTTCATCAAAACAAAAACCAAAGAGATGAAAAGGAGAAAACTAGACAGATCAGCTAGCCCAACAGAAGACACGGGACCATAACGCTCCAGCTCTTTCGCTCTATACCATGAATGACAGCATCAGGCATTCTTTCAGACACCTTTCATCCTCTCCTCTGCCTCTGGCTACCACAGTATATTTTGTGATTTTCCCACATAGCAAGCAATAGCTCATACCTCAGAATCCCAACCAAGTTTTAAAAAATGCCCAGAAGGCACCTCTCAGGAGGTGGGAGGAAACAAAACAAGCTGCACAGGAGAAGTGTATTTCTCCCTGCTGCATAAAAGCGGGCTAGCGATGCCTGCCAATGAAAAGAAATCCTAAATGGCTTGGAATTAATGATTCTAATAATTTAATTTACACTTGCTGTTTCCGTTCCTAATTCTGCCTTTCAGTGAAACGGTGTTTATCCCTTCTTTACTGTTAGTATGCAAAAGCTGGCTCCATTGCCTCAAATAGCCATGTCACTGTTATACTGTAGGATACTGTACATTAATGCTAAATGAAGGTTTATGAACTAATGCAAAATAAACTGATCGGTGTCCTCAACCTAGCATGCCATGCTACAGGCCTCATGCACAACAAAGATTACACTGTCACTCTGACATTTTTCTATCATACCATAGCGGGGGCTTTTCTCACCTGACTTTGGAATATGTGAAATTCATGCGTAGGGAGAGAATTTACGGAAGGCAAACATTGATTTTGAAATCTGCCTGATTTTTATGCAAGTTGCATAGAAAAATGCTGCATAACTCTAAGCTGAGAGGCAGTCCCAAAGTAAACCTTTTGTCTGCAGCCTGAAATTGCGTGCATAAAAGACTGAGCAACAGCATAATGTGCAAACGAGAATCTACCATTAAAGGAAATTAGTGTGAAAGCCAGGTGTGCTTAGCAAATAGACTCAGAATTTTTTGTCCTTTCTTGCTAGATGTGAGGCAATCCCTGAGATACCAACAAATCTCCCTTTTTTCCATATCAACACACACACAGAAGACACAAAACCTCTATGTTATTATGCAGCAAACACAATATAAAGTATATTCCATTTGGATTCACTTTGATGAACTACATGTACTTCAGACCTGACTAACTAAAACATTCCCATCAGACTTTCAAAATTATACCAATACAACAAAATTGGTAGAAAAAAATTAGGCTTTTTAAATAATAGAATTTCACTAGATTTGTTCATTTAAGTGCTTATTTCCTTCCACATCTGACAACAGCTGTGCAGAAAATGTCTCTGATTTTGTCTGAGAGAGACTGCAAATGCTTTACAAGAGCTGCATCCTTCCTTCTTGAATATACACTGTACAAACTTATTTATTTGCACTTGAATAATGTGTAGAGCTACAGCCATGGGATCAGAAGCTGGCTGTCCCTGCTGTCGAATAAACCAGTAACAGCAACAAAAAAAGATAGCTTCTTTCCTCAAGAGAGCTCATACAACAGAAAACACGTGGAGACAGAGAAAACAAAGGGAGCACCAAAACCTCTGAGAACATACTTCTCAGCAGGGGAGGCAATACTGATACTAAATCACCCACTGCCTCCTTGTCAAGTTTTTGCAGCTTTTCTAGCACAGGAGATCTCAAAGGGGGCTCTGAAGCAGGATGCTTGCAGATGTTTGCAAAGAGCTCCTCTTGCATGAGCGAAGCAACAGAGGAAAAAATGTGACAGGCTTGTTTGGCAGCACGCACAGGCAAATGTAGGACTGCAGAATAAGCCTCTTTTTGTACGTCTGAGTTGGAGTTCACTGTTAATCAAGAGCAATAACTGTTCTTGGAATTCTTGTGTGTCAGAATGAAACTAAATAGATCTTTACTTGCACTGACAATTATCCGAATCGCAGTGGTTTTTATCGTAAAGGCCCTGTTTCTCCAGAGGGACAGAGAGACATGAAGCGAGAAGGAAAAGGATTTACCAAGTGACTATGTGATGAGCAGCTCTACTAATTCAGGGTAGAGCAAGTAGTATGTTCCTGCCAGTTTCCCCTGACCCAGATTTAGATGGCAAAATGCATTAGGAAAACAGAAGATTATCCATCAGCTATTACAAACCAAGAATCATAAGAGCTGGATTTGTGCGTATGTGCCAGGACGGGGGGAGAATGTGCCTGGTGAGAATAATCAATATTATTAAGGGTTGTGCTCATTCTGAGATTCATCCCCTTTATACCACCTAAGTGGCTCAAAGGGGCCTTAATCCAGCCACAAATTGCCAGTAGATAATGCCCTATGAATGAAAACCACTGCAGCGTTTGTGTTGGGCCTTGATCCCACAAACACCACAAGGTATGACACACACCAGTATGAGAGCTCTCTCCAGCCTTCTCCTGTCCATCTGAGCCATCGAGAACTACCTTTGAACTTTTACAGAGGGCACAGCAAGAAGACCTTAATGCCCTCAAGTCCTTGCACATCCTGGAAAGCCGGGTACTGCCTGCCCACCAGGGACAAGGCTGTCATAGCGGTGCCACCAGCACTGGAGCCTGAAACTAATTTTCAGTTGTTTCAAGCTGTGTGGAACCACATGCCTACATGATTTCATGATCTCTCCCTCTCCCCTCCACCTGCTTTTTTTTTTTTCTTTTTTCCCTGGGGAATTCCTAGCAGTTTAAGACCGTGCAAAACAGTGCTCTTGAGATGAAGAAATAGATCCTGCTACAAATCTTTGTAGTCTTTCTAAGGAGGAAAACAGGAAAATGGGAAATGCCTTGCCAAATCTGAGCAGTGGTCTGTTCTCAGCATCTAAACTCAGGCTGTGGTCACTGTGGCCAAAGGCCTCTCTCTCCTAACTGCAAGGAGTAAGTGCCCAGAAATGTGATGGCTTCTCTTGGTCACTACCTGATGCAAACATGGATGCTGCACACGTTATACACGTCCACAGTATTCACGCTGTTGGCCCAGTGCTAGTTTGTGCATTCACACCACGTTTCTGCAATAATGCAGCAACAATTTATGGCCAACTATGAAAAATGTGGCTAGCAGATTTCAGTGTCATTAGTCGGGTTTCCAACTTCATCGTTACGTGCCTTAGAGGTAGTTAAATGATAATAGCACTTTTTTCCCTTCAGTTCCAGACTTTTACCTTAACAGAAGATCAGTCCTCCTTTGATGGAAGATGGGGGGGAAGTATTAAAAAAAAAAAAAAAAAAAAAATCAGATAACAGAGGCCTTAGTAAAGTAAGAAACCAAGAACAGCACTACATTTATAGCTAGAGGACTCTATAATAAGCTCAAATTCTGGAGTAATAAAGAAACTAGTCAATGTTTCATTCTTTAGTTTCTTTAAAAGTTGTTTAGAACTGCTTTATACAAAATCTCAATTCTAACCCTGTGTGAAGATAATGCTGTTGACCCATAGCCAGGATTTACCTTGTCAGCTTTTGCTATACTACGTGCGTTCCGTGTGTATTACTTCCCCAAACCGCAAATACTTCTTTGCACTTAAGAAATGGCTCCTGGCAGTTGTCCAGTTTATTTCTATGTCTATGCACCATCAAAGCTCAATTACCCTGAAAACTTCAACAAATGTTACCAGGATCTCTGCCACAGTTCTTAGAGGACATGCAAGATGACTGTTTTTTAAGTAATATTATTGCAATGAGAAAAAGTAGCTACAAAATTGCGTATTTTCCAGGGAGAGGGTAAGCAAAAAAAGATCCAGGGTAGGAAAACATATTAAAAGTGGCATTTTAAGTGCATCTTACAATGAGAGTCATTGTTTTTCTACACGTATTCTCTGTACTGATTTCTGAAAGTACTTACTTTTTTGGGGTTGTTCACCAGCCGTATTATAAGTACTTTATAGTTCTGCAAACCATTTTCTGTCCTATGAATGTTTAAGCAGAAAAAGGCTGAATGTGATACTAGTGCAGTTTATTAAAAAAACAAAACAAAACAAAAAAAACAGGAAAGGAGAATAAGTACAAAATGGTAAAATGGAATAATATGGACCCAGCGAAAAGCGCTATACAAAGGTAGTTTTGCAGGGGAACATTAAATATTCGGCGAAGGTTAGTTTGGACTGCTAACACTGAAGGCATGGAAATGGATGTTTTTTTGCAAACACATCTGACCAAACCACAGCAATTTTGGAGACATCGCAATGAGCCTTCTAACACTCACATTTGGAGCGCAGAGTGGCAATGAAGGGTAGCTCTGAAGCACATAACATGGCAGGCTACCACAAATGAACAGCCGGTCTGTGAGAGATGTACAGTAAATATGAGAAAATCGAATTGAAAGGGACATGGCTGCTGGAAATCCCTAATGCATTCTTCCCAAAGCACAGCCACGCAACCAGTTATATACTTTGGTTGTAAAATTTAGAGATGAACATGTTTTTTTCCCTCTAGTTCTATTACAGACAAACTACAAGGGAGCAGCAGCTGTGAGGGAGCGGAGCAGAGAGTCTCTGCAGGAATAGCTGGGGCTCCACAAGAAGCACTTAGTGGTGCTGAGTCTTCATAAATGATAACAAATGCATTGTTCTCCAATTTTAGATACTGACAGAACCAGCTTTTTAATGACCAGACCAATATGAACAGTATCCCATGTGAATATGCGTTAAAACATTTTGTATTTTCAATTTTTCGCTGCTCAGTTATCACTAAGCTAATTACAGAAAAGCTTGTAAAGCTTCAAGCTAACTCTAAAGAGCCCGTATTTCTGCATCATCCAAAGTCTAGCAAAAATCTGTTTCCAAACAAAAATTCATGCGTAAAGAGTGCTATCATTGTAAAGCTTACTGACGCACCATAAAAACCAACTTATTTTCTACATGAAGTTAAGTATACAGTGTACGAGATCCTGAATCAAACCACCTGCTCCGATAACCTCATTTTAAGCTGTGAGAAAATTGTCATCCAAACGCAGACATTGATCCACAAACCAACAGGATTGCTCAGGGGTGTAAAACACCTTAGAAAATCGCCATATCCAGAACAAGATAATGTGCCTAGGGCTAACCATTAATTTGAACTATTAAGTACCATGACTGTGGCAGCTACAGGGGAACCTCTCATCTTGGATGAGGAATCTGCCCCTGAGGGTGTATTGGGTGCTGAAATCTGCACACACATACCTGTCCCCTCATCCTGTTCATATTTTGCATTTGTACATTTTTATGATTCAAAGAGGCCAAAAGTAAGTCCTAGTTTGGATAGGAAATTTATAAATAAATAATGGCTTAATATATGGGGTTTAAATTTTCTGGTCCAAAACATTTTTTCCTCTTTGAGAACAAATGTGGCCGTAAATCCTACAGAGGCTAATACTGCATATTCCACAGCTGAAGATTTCCACAAATCCCAAAGGCCATGACATCTGCCAGATTATAAAGAACAGGACATTTTGCAATAATGTGTGTTTTTAACAGTGCAGGACTGAAATCCACTGGGCACGTGTGCTGAACAGACTGGGGGTTTTCTGTTTGCTTTTTTAATCAGAAAGAAGCTGACTCTCCTGGCCTTTAAAATACAGATTTTAAGCTGTTCTTAATATTTGGTCTCCTAAAATTCAAGCATGTGAAAATCCTAAAATTCTGTCAAATGAGCCATCACAGCCCTGAGGGCACTTAATGGGTCTTAATGACCCTGACCAACCCCACCTGACACCCCCACCAAGTCCTGCTCAGGGGCCCATTTTGGCTCAGCCCAGGGCCCCCGGCCCTTGCCATGTCTGGGGCTGTTGCTGGACCTTGCTTGGCAGCACCTGGTTCTGCCACCCACCCACGGGGCCTCACCCCAGCTCATCCCTGCTGGGCAGCCCCCACGTTTGCTGCTCTCTGGCAAGGAAGAGACTGAGGGAAGTTTCAGGGTGAAGCTGAAGCGTGACTTCATGAGTTACCCAGGACAGAAGGACCCGCTTCACACCCCTTAAACTTGCCTGAGCGCTGGGCAGATGACCCAGCACCCAGTCAGTTGAGGACATCTTTGCAAGCTCAGTGCTAGAAGTTTAAATAGAACTTGAGTTGTGTGCTAAGCTCGAGCTTTTGTACAGCGTACTGTCCTCTGGTGCCCATCAAGTAGCAGGGACTCATTGCAGGAAAACAAGTTAATAAAAACGTTGGCGAGAAAGAACAGAAGACAGCAGGAAAACAAGTAAAAGTAGCTATGGAAAATATGAAAGATGAATACCAATAGCTGGAGATGCACAAAATTGACCTATAAAGCCAAGATAACTTTTACACACCCTTCACCACACCTGGGTTTCTACTCATAGGCTTGCTTTAGACAAAACTCTACTTAGGAACATATTTTGAGAGCTATCTTGAACATTTTGCACTGTGCTAGAGAAGCCCACAGCCACTGATCATTAGAAGTGTTGCAAAAGCCATTGTATTCTCAACTTCCATGTAGCAATGTGATCAACAAACTGGAAAAGCCAACCCCAGCTCTGGCCAGGCAGAGGGCTAGCAGCAGAAATTTGGCACTCTTGACCTCCCAAGTCCAGAGAAGGAGCAGAGGGGACAAGTCAGTGGTGCGCATGCAGCTGTGCTGGAGAAAGGCAAGTCCCAGGTGACTGTGAGAATCTCCCTTCTGCTTCTCTCCTCGCCCATGACTAACCCAGAAGTAGAAAAGAGACTGCTAAGAAAATTCTGCTTCATATGTAGCCAGTGTGATAGGGATGCATGTGGTCCCTGCTATAGGTGATGACACAGGGATGCCAACGCCAGGGTATCATCACATGTGGGTACCATCCTACCCAACGTGTGGGACAGCTCTGCATCAGCCCCGATCCTCTAGGGGATCTCCTTGCCAGCCCAAACAGACATGATCCTGATGGTAAACATGCAGATCCTGAGCCCCAGAGTGATACGTTACTCTGCTTTGTTCAGGTGTCATACAGACCAACTTCACCAAACACGTCCTTGCTGTACCCAATATCCTGTAGCTTTAAAGAAAAGGTCAGATGACTCACTTGCTCTAATTTGGTTGTATTTATACTGAGTTTTGTTTTTAATGATCCTGTTAAGAAACCTTGGGTACAGTTTCTCTTATTAATAAGTGTCCAAGCAAGCAGAGGAGCACAGTCCTTTGCATTTTCCTAAAAACTTAAACCTTATTTTAGCCTATATCTCCCCTCTGAGACCCAAACTGTCGCCTGCATTCTTCCTAGAGGAAGCATTCTGCTTAAGAGGACTTTCTCTAACTTTTCCCTATCAATAGGCAAATATTACAACTTCCAATAGTAAGGCTGGCGAACCGCAAAAATATTTGAAAATACAAATTGTGTGTTTGGTTTTGAGAGCATGAAAACAAACGTGGAAATACCGACTGTGATATTACTCTTTGTTATATTTCTCTGAAATATAACAGAGTATATTATTAAAAGAACCCAAAGGCTGCTGTAATTTATGGCAGCTGCCGTTACCCTCTGGGGAGCAATAGGGCAGCAGGACAACCCCAGCACATCGGGACAGCCTGGCTGCACTGCGCAGGTTAGCGAAGCACAACACGCTCAGCTCATCGCCTCCCTCTCACGCCATTCAACAGCCGTCCATGAGGAGCTTACAGACAAGAAGTGGTAAGAATGAAAGCGCTTCCGTCACATTACACACAGACACCGATTTAAAGGTAGATGTATCAGCAGATATGAAAAATATAGGAAGTCCAAGAGCTTCAGATTTCTGGACGCCACACGCTAAAACCATCAATTGATTTAAAAACATAATAAAATTCATAAAGGAATCTAATTATCTATAGAGCCTATTCAATTATAAAACAAGATGAAGAAAAAACGGATGAAATAAGACTGCTGTCTTGTATTTACTGATCTATTTAAGGTTGCTGGTTGTACGCACTAAATTAATATTTTCCTCATGAAGGTAGCTGGAAGATTTATTCAGGATCCCAAGAAATGCAATCATTATTTAAAAACAGTAGTGAAAACCTTGCCAGCATAGGAAGGTTTTATTAATTATCCACAAATTCTAAGTATATGTGCATATATACACCTACCCATTTAGTGTGTGTATGTATAAGCATATATGTTTATATATGTATATGCTTACATATCTGTTTATATATCTATGCTTACACAAACACGTGTGTGCGTATATATAAAAATGCAGTTTTGCTATGTTCTTGTGGTTTATCAAATATATAAGAGAAGTTAATTTGTGATTAGGAGAAGCCAGATAATCTTAAACTTTTCATACTGAGGTCATTATTAATGTTTATTTTCTGCAGTCCCAGAGGGGTGAAATACTAGGTTTCATCAGGGCTTTCAATAAATTGTTAATTAAAATGTACAGCTTTGGAAAGTTCTTTTCTGACTGAAAAAACAGTATCGGCAGCTCTATTCTCAGAGGCTTTTGGACTGTACCATTGCCAGATTCTGCCTCTTCCTTAAAAAACAATTTTCAAGAGTGCTGAGCTCCCACAGCTTCCATTAACTGCAACTGGAGCTGTGATTTCTCAGCACCATAAATAAATAAATAAATAAATAAATAAATCAAAATGTGTTTGGTTAGCTATTGATGAAGATTTAGATTGCTCTAGTTCATTAGATTTCTGTGAAAGAGAGTTTAAGGAAAGTTGATGCAAAGGCAAATGTAACCTCCAGCAGTTTCAATGATCTTCTTTGACTGGTCTTTTTTATTATTTGGACCTCGTCTATTCTTTAACCACACAGCAGAACCACATTAATTAACTTAAAATATCAAATGACCGTGTCTGGGAATACTAAAATTATATTAAAAATACCAAACTGTCTGAAGTATACATTACACCTTAGGTCATTCAGAAGTAAGTTTTCATATTTAGAAAGCACTAACAAGAATTCCAATTATTCTTAAGTACGGGAGGTTTTTTCCAAACAATTCTCCACCTAGAAGCTCACATACTACAATTCTCTACCTAGAAACTCACATTTTAGCTCTGTGTGAGGCATTTTGATGTCACTTATAGAAGTCAGCCAAATTTCTGAAGAAGATACTTTGCTAAGGAGCAAATCCTGTACGGAGGGGGAAATTAGCTGAGCGAAAATAAATATGCAGTAATCATTAACAAACTGCCACACAGATAACACCATGGCAATTTGAAGATGGAAGGAGATAGATTTATCACCTGCAAAGGCCACAAGTGTCGTTGAAGCCTGAAACTTATGAGCTGCAATCAGCACCTCACAGAACTTTCAGAAGTTTAGTCAGAAAAAGATCAGCTGGCATACGCAGTGTCTTTTCATAGTATCCAAGTTGCCAATGCCTGAAAAATTGGACAGGAAATCTCGTGGAAAAAAGTTTTCTTAGAAAAAAAATCTCAGCAAGGAAAACACGAAGACGGGATTTCCAGCAGTGTTTCAAGTACCGTTGGCTGAACTCTTGAAGTAAAGAGGCAAGAATGTGTAAACAAGGGAACAGTTCAAACTTCTGGAAACCTCATTAAAGTGAAACTGGGGTTCCTTCAGACAGTAGTGCCATTTGAATTACCTTCTCAATTACCTGAGACTTCTTGTCATGTTTTGCTGCTTCTCCGTGTTTAGGAACTCAAGGACAGTCTAATCTAACAATGCACAAAAGGAAAAAAGGCACCAGCATTTAGCTACCACATTCCCATATATTTTAAGTGGTAAATTAGAGTCAGTTATTTAATCCCCTTCCCTTTCTGGTTTTTTTTTTTGCTGCCTTATCTTCTACAAGACAAATATCAGTACTTTTCTACTTGGCTTGGGTATCGAGAGATTTAAATTCAAAGACAGGTTTCTTATGAAATGGTAAGAGATATCATTTGATCTCTAACTATAGCTATCTAATCTAATTCAATCACCCTAGAAAATAAAGATACGGTACTGTGCAGCTACCACAAAGAAACATCTAGTGTGATTTTAAAATGTGGGTACATTTGTTTTTTCTTGTTTTCTTTTTGACAGTACACTTTTTTCCATTTGCCTAAGTGTTAAAGCCACTTAATTGCTTCAAACAAAAATTAAAATTAACTTAGAAATCAGCAGCTTTTAGAATCATAGATTCATTGAGGTTGGAAAAGACCTCTAAGATCATCGAGTCCAACCGTCACCCCAACACCACCATGCCCACTAAACCATGTCCCTAAGCGCCTCATCTACTCGTCTTTTAAATACCTCCAGGGATGGGGACTCCACCACTTCCCTGGGCAGCCTCTTCCAATGTTTAACCACTCTTTCAGTAAAGGAATTTTTCCTTACATCCAATCTAAACCTCCCCTGGCGCAACTTGAGGCCATTTCCCCTCGTCCTATCGCTTGTTACTTCGGAGAAGAGACCGACCCCACCTCGCTACAACCTCCTTTCAGGGAGTTGTAGAGAGCGATGAGGTCTCCCCTCAGCCTCCTTTTCTCCAGGCTGAACAACCCCAGTTCCCTCAGCCGCTCCTCATCAGACTTGTTCTCCAGACCCCTCACCAACCTCGTTGCCCTTCTCTGGACACGCTCCAGCACCTCAACGTCCTTCTTGTAGTGAGGGGCCCAAAACTGAACACAGTATTCGAGGTGCGGCCTCACCAGTGCCGAGTACAGGGGCACGATCACTTCCCTACTCCTGCTGGCCACACTCTTTCTGATACAGGCCAGGATGCCATTGGCCTTCTCGGCCACCTGGGCACACTGCCGGCTCATGTTCAGCCGGCTGTCAGCCAGCACCCAAGGCTGTGAAGGGCCCATCTAAAAGTAAACCAAAGGAAAATGTTGCAAAACAGGAAATGATCCAAAATAAACAAAACAGCTCAATGTATGTGTGTGGTGAGTTAACCTTGGCTGGACACCGCGTGCCCACCAAGCTGCTCTATCACTCCCCCTCCTCAACTGGACAGGGGGAGAAAAAACACGATGAAAGGCTCATAGGTCGAGGTAAGGACAGGGAGATCACTCACCAATTACCATCACAGGTAAAACAGACTTGACTTGGGGAAATTAATTTGATTTATTGCCAATTAACATCCGAGTAGGGTAATGAGAAATAAGAACAAATCTAAAAACACCTTCCCCTCACCCCTCCCTTGAGCCCTGAAGGCTCAACTTCAGTCCCAATTTCTCTACCTCCTCCCCAACAAGCAGCGCAGGGGGACGGGGAATGGGGGTTGTGGTCAGTTCATCACACATTGTCTCTGCTGCTCCTTCCTCCTCTCTCTTTTCCCCTTCTCCAGCATGGGGGCCCTCCCACAGGAGACAGTCCTTAATGAACTTCTCCAACATGAGTCCTTCCCACAGGCTGCAGTTCTTCACGAACTGCTCCAGCGTGGGTCCTTTCCACGGGGTGCAGTCCTTCAGGAACAGACTGCTCCAGTGTGGGTCCCCCACGGGGTCACAAGTCCTGCCAGCAAAACTGCTCCAGTGTGGGCTCCTCTCTCCACGGGTCCACAGGTCCTGCCAGGAGCCTGCTCCAGTGCAGGCTCTCCACGGGGTCACAGCTTCCCACAGGGCACATCCACCTGCTCCACCATGGAGCTCCCTGGGCTGCAGGGAGACAGCCTGCCCCACCATGGTCTTCACCCCGGGCTGCAGGGGAATCTCTGCTCTGGTGCCTGGAGCACCTCCTCCTCCTCCGTCTTCACTGACCTTGGTGTCCGCAGAGTTGTTCCTCTTGCATATTCTCACTCCTCTCTCCTGGCTGCTGTTGCACAGTTGTTTGGTTTGGGTTTTTTTCCCCCTTCTTAAATTTGTTATCACAGAGGTGCTACCACCATCACCAATTGGCTCAGCTTTGGCCAGCGGCCGGTCTGTCTTGAAGAGCTGGAACTGGCTCTATCGGACACAGGGGAAGCTTCTGGCATCTTCTCACAGAAGCCACCCCTGCAGCCCCCTGCTACCAAAACCTTGCCATGCAAACCCAATACAATGTGATTGTTTCATTCCCAGGTAAGATCAGGTTCAAAGACTGAACTCTGTGTCTTGCTTTGCATCTCTATTACAGACAGAACCCAAGTATCTTTGGCATTTCTGGGCACGTTTTCATTTCCAGGTCTTTTAAGAGCTCTAGCTCTGAACTTGGCTCTTGCCAGTGGTTTGCGTAAACACTAAATTTATCTGATTTTGTTTTTCATTTTAATTAAGAGGTAATATTTGACATAATTTGACAACATAAAGCTTACTAACTACAATACAGTGATTTATCTTGGACCATGACACTTGTCACCAAAACTTATTAACATCACTATCTGGAAGCCAGTTCCTCAGGTTGCTAAGAAGGAAGATAACCTGGAAATTAAATCACTATCAGATATTCTAAGCAAATGATTCCCAAATAAAATACATTAATCAAAAATATATAATTAACTGTAAGTGCAATAGAATTTAAGTGCAATTACAGAAAATCCTAAGGATACAGTTATTTTTAAAAGGCAATAAAAAGTGAAAGGAAGAGCAAATTGAATTTTGCTAGAGATTATTCTCTATGAAAATATGAAAAATCAGTATTTTTCAAATGTGCTGTATCCTGTTTCTTATACATGAATAAGGCATAGTGCTTTTGCTCAGGATTTGTGCCAAACGCTGCTTGCAGCTGAGCCATTTGGGGATATACACCTCTCCACCCTGCTCAAAGACTGTTATAATCTGTCATTCCCATGAGTGCCATGGGCTTTGTGTTCTTGCCCCTTGTATTAAAATGCAAAAAAACCCCAGGAGATTAGCTATCTACCATGCCAATAGCATAGCAGATTTCTGGTGGAAAGTCTATGGTACTATTCAAAAAACTCAAGTTGCCTTATTTAAATCCCCAGTTAGGCACTGTCTCTAGTTCTGGGACAGTTTCCCTGTTGCATTGAGAGGCTGCTGCATTTCTGTTTGTTTGGGTTTTGGGTTTGTTTGTGGTTGTTGGGTTTTTTTGTTTCTTACATACCACAGTCTGCAATCACTGAGGGGAAATAAAAGGTACTATTCATAAAGCTGTCATTCGTTATCATTCTTGTTAGTGATAATCACTTCATTAAAAGGAGAGTACCAGAACTGGTACTGAAACCAGTGATTTAGGAATGTATGGGTAGATATTGAACAGTTGGAGCCTTGCTGAAATGTCTCTCCTCAATCAAGTCTTCCTGTATGTACACAGCAATCACGTAGAAACCAGAAACCAAAGGAATCAATATAAAGTTGAAGCCTTAGTTCATTCCTGGAGTTGGCATTATAAAATGAATCCTTTTTATTCTTTCCACTTCCATCATGTTTTAATAGTAATGAATACTAATGCAATATCACTCCTTGATGGGATTTTTTTTTTTGTAATGATACAGAGCACTTTAAAGGATTTTTTTCCCCTCCACCAAGTGTAATGGTATTTTAATTATGTAGTTCTAAATGCTCAAGAACTTTGATGAGGAATTTGATAGACTAATTGAGTGAGATGCAGCCAAATATAAAAATTTAAATAGATGCTCCACACACTTTATGATTCCTGGCAAAGGTGCCTGAAAAACGTGTTGACCCGTTTACACATCACCCTGGGTATTTCACTTCACTGCTTCACATTCTACATCAACAATCCATCTGATGGCAAAGAAAAAGAGGGTATTAATTTGCAGTTGCAATGTCACCATCGTCATCTGAGCATTAATAGTACAGAAGCAACGATTCTGCATATTGAGGTGAGAGGTTCCATTAAAGAACAAGATAGGTATAAAGAAAACAGAAATTTAGTTAACTCACTTGAACAGCCGAGATCGAACCTTGAGGAGAAAACTACAAATTTAGAAGAGACAAAGAGCTTTTCCCACCCCCCCTCATCAGGACTCTTAATGTGTACTTGATAGAATACAAGCCTTTAAGGAGGTTTGTTTAAAGTTACCCATCTCATTTACAGCAGCTCCATAACGTAACAATAACTTTGGAGAAACTACCGTAATTACAAAAGAATAAAGCTGCTGTGAAAGAAAAATCAGGGGCAGAATCCCTGAATGTCTTGGGTTGCAAATTTACACCATAAAAAACCCCAGCTTTTAAAAGCCAGCACAGTGATAGGTGTCTGAAGGCTGGAAGTCCTGTTTTTAACCATTTAACTCGGACTCCAGACAGCAAAAGGACAAGGTCCTTTAAAGTGTTTTTCACATCAGAGGCTTAAGAGAGTCACTGCCACAGGAATAGCGTGTCAGTCTCCCTGGCAATTCAACACACTCCTCCACTGTCAGTCTAAGATTGAACTTTGTTACTTACTGAGAGCACTGCTCTGATCACAGAAGAATGAATGTTAAGTGACAATAAAGCCATCCTTACCATTTAATGTTCCTTATTATGCCTTATTACAACAATGCACCTTATTGAAGTGCATTACCTATTAAATATGAATATTTAACTACCTATATATTTGCTAAGTTACTGTTTCATTCTAAATCTTCAGAAGCTACATGGCACAAGCTGAAGGTCTTCTGTTTATTTAGATATACTCATTTATCCTCGTGCAAACATTGGTTCACCTTCCAAGGAGAGGTATTTCATGTTGCTTTTAAGTTCATTTTCATTTCAGATTTCTCCCAATGCAGCCCCGTTAGCTTAAAAAAAAAAAAAAAAGCACTGTAAAATTTAGAACAATTTTGTCTTCCTGAAAGTAACTCAGCAAAACAGACCACAGGGTAACATGTAAGCCAGGCTCAATTGATAAAAGATCCCAAAATTTCTGATTTTGCTGGAGAAGGTGAAGA
Organism: Aptenodytes patagonicus; assembly: GCF_965638725.1. Classification (NCBI taxonomy): domain Eukaryota; kingdom Metazoa; phylum Chordata; class Aves; order Sphenisciformes; family Spheniscidae; genus Aptenodytes; species Aptenodytes patagonicus. The sequence continues at coordinate 19,641,579 of NC_134957.1, forward strand.
TTGAGGGTACACGCCTTCTGGAATAGCAGGTCTGTCCATGGGCACAGCACTCGGGAAGCCCAGCAGCGCTGTGTCCAGGGAAACTTCAGCTTCAGCCTTCATCCAGTGTGGGTGCCTTCTGAGTTTCTCACTACTCCCCATCTTTCTGTTGCCAGAACACAGTGGCATGTGGACTTCTGCACCTCCACCAGATTAGCCTGGTACTAGCCACAACATTCAACAGTTCTGGGGAGGAATGGCAGAATCGCATGGAAGGAGAGGGGAGCAGGATGGGGAAAGTCTCCTGCACCTCATAATAAAACAAAAAGAAAAGCATTTCTATATATGGCACCAAGACATTCCATAAACTGTTGCCCACCACCTCTCAGCTGCTACCAGATACAAACCCCGCCAGCAGGACGGCTGTCATAAGTAGTTGATCAGACTGCAGCACTTTCTAGGACAAACAGCTGACTGAACACTGATGAATAGCGAGGTTGCCATTAAATTGCTAAGACTGATTTTTAACTTCGCAACACCTACGTTGGGTCAGACAGGACGCTGCATCTCCCAGAGCAACCAGAGGCAGCTGCTGGAGATTCGGGAGATCCTATAATGGATGATTATGGAATAACTCACTTTCTGGGGAAGGTTTCTTTCTAATTTGCAGGCACTGAGCAGATTGGCAATAGTCAGAACTATGAGCGTACGTTGTCATGCCCATGGATATTCAATAGCCATCTCATCAATGAACTCCATTAAGAGCTTACTATTTTGTGCCAATGAGTTCTACAGATTAATTCTCTGTTTGGTAGAAAACAGATACAATTAATCTGTAGCCTAGCAATGTGAATCAAATTGCTTTTGCTGGCACTAAATTTAACCTGCCTTGTTCGTTTGTTTGCATCTTCTTTTATGGTCACATTTGTTTATAAACTGTCCAGAAAGCCACTAGCAGTACTTAAATAATTGTACTGCTAATGATAATTAGTCCTACACTGGTCATACTGCTAAGTTAACTGAGCAATAAGTATGATACCAACAGCTGAAGGAAAACGTTACAGAGAAATTATACTTTCGGGCCTTAAATATTCTTATTAGATGCCATGAAGTAACACTTTGCATTTTTCAAGGCCATTGTATGTGTTCTGCAGCTGGTTGGTAGATAGTATGGGTTTCGTAACATTAAAAAAATAATAATAATAATATCTGATGATCCATGTAAAAACACAATGACCAATGAGATATTGTAGGATGACAGCTTATTTTTATTATAAAACTCCTGAATATCACTGGCTTGAAGAGTCATCAACATAATTTTAGGAAGAAATATATTGTGTGCATTTGTCTTCATAGACTTAACTACACATCTGTCAGCTAACACAAAACAAAGCGTCAGAAATCTAACATCTTAGGCACTTCTAACCTTGGTACATGTGTAAGCCTGGGAATCATCTACTGAGGCGATACGCAAGTTGTCTTGTAGAACCTCTTCTCCACAGGTGTGACCTTCCTTCCATGAACAGTCATTTGTCTTAATGACAAGTTGTGACACATCTACAGCTTGACTAACATGCTCCAAACACAGTGCACGCTCCTGTGACTAACTGCAATAATGCAGAAGCTTATGCAAAGAAGCTAACGTTGCGTCCTAAATAACAGTGTCTACCCAATTTGCATGTGCACACTAGCTATAGGAACTGGAGGTGTTCAAACCTACAGCATTTGGTCAACCCACGAGAATTAAGAGCCCAAAATGATGCTCAGGTCCATATATGCAGATTACTTATAATAAAAGATTTGTATCTGATGTTGATGTCCACTAGGTATGTCTCCACTGAATTCAGATTCATGGCAGTGAAATTCAGTGTAATGATCTGCAGGAATCTGTGCTTTTCATTGGGAAGGTTACACTAAGAGTTGCACTTGAATTGCAAACACAATCCTAAGCTTTCCTGAAGACAGCGTTTGAATTCAGAATCAAGTTTTGTGGCTGAGCCCAATGTTTACAAAGGGGTGTGTATGTCACAAGCTCTGACAAAAGTGATATTAAGTAAAATATTTTGGAATAATTAATTCAAAGAGGGGGAAAAAAAATAATCTCTAGGCACTGAAAAATTGTGTCCGGTAAGAAATAAATTACTAAAAAGGTTGTCTAGGATAACCGTTTAAAAGCCCTATTGATTCATTCTGTCCAGTGACCAAATTCTTCTAGGACAATCTTTCATTATTGGGCATTCTTAAGTGTTGCCAATTGCATTCCAAATTCTTGTACATTTTTGCTGTAAGAAAAATATTTCCTATACAACACTAAAAAGGGTCCCAGTGCGTTGGTGCTATATTCTAAGGATCCACAGGGATGAAGACACACGTGGTTCCTGCTCCATCTGATGAAAGCAGTCTTGCATGTTTGCACTGACCTCACGCTTTTAAGGGAGCAGATGTGAAGAATGTGGAGACGAAATACGTCCAACCATCCCACACTTCCTGAAATTCATGTTAAACAGAGAAGGCAGCAGTTAAAGATCGGTGCTGAAGAAAACAAAAGGCACGTGCCTGACTTGGCCTGGCAAAACCACAGAAATTGAAAAGCAAAGCTGCTGTTTCAGTTTAGCGTGCGTTGTGCACAGACAAATCAACCTGTTCAATATGCAGTGTCATCCACTCCGCTGAGACTCTGAAATAAGTACAGAGAATGTATCAAGAAAAAAATAAAGGATCAGGTCATGCCATCAACACCTACGTGGAGAGTCCTAATGATGTTCAGATGTTTATTTTTAACTGATAGGGAATTTCTCAGCCATGTACATCTAATTTGAGTTTGACTGTTACTCTAATCCCTTGCCTCTGACATGTTCAGAAACCCCTCAGAATCAGTACTGATACCTTTCACTGAGGTGAAATGTATCTCTATACCTGCATCAGAAATGGAACAGCAATTCTTATTACTGATACTACAAGCAAGATGAAAATCTTAGTTCTTCAGCATAGAACTGCTTGGCATTTTTCCAGTTCTAATTTCTTGATGCTTTTCTTCCAGCAAAAAATGTACTTTTTTGTGCCTGTGAGTTTCTGTGTGTATGGATATGTATAAATGTATGTAAGCAAGTATGTACTTACTAATTAGGCTGAAATAGGGATCTCTGAGACTGGATGATGCTCGATGTTACCAAATACGATTATTTCTAGGAAGTCAAACACTGGCAGTTATGCTTTGTACCTTAAAAATACTCCAGGGTTTGATTATATTATGATAATCCCAGTTCCCGCCATGCCTTATGACACAAATAGTGTGTGTGAAACTGCAGGAACATGACCTACAAAGTTTATCTGGTGCAGCAGTTTTCTTCCTTGGTGATTTTGCTGTCAACATTGCATTAATCTATGTCTATTTTTGAGCAAGACACAAACAGCGCATTATCACGGAGGAGAGGAAGAAACAAATGTTAATGAAGCACACAAATCAGCTTGCGTTTCTGAATATAGGATTTCAGGACAGAAGAGATCAATCGCTACAGTGCTGGTCTCTGAGCTCACCCGTGACCAAAGACTTGGCAAGACGAAAGGGCCATCTTGTGGACCTACTTCATATTAAAGTTATGTTAAATAAATAAGCATAAATATACCACAATATTATTATTCAAGAAGTAAAGAGGAACTAGTTTGTCAGCTAGTAAGTAAATCATGGTCAATTTATAATAAAGACATTCTTATATGATTTAATGAAGAGCAGTATTTTGGCAGCCTTTCTAGAGAGCATTAGAACAGGGTTAACCTGATGAAGACGCAAACACTGCATGGGTACCAGGATGAGAAGGTACTGAAGGTCCCACACTTCAGTATATTTTCAGATTAGTATGTTTTCTTGATGTTCTCACCTTACCATTCACTCCAAAATGTCAACAGCCACTTACGAAATTAAGATTTAAGAAAAGGTGGTAAAAAGAGAAAAAAGTTTACCTCAAACATGTCAGGTTATAAACACTTCTGTTGACACTAAATGAGGAAACAAAGCGTCTTCATGGCTTCATCACAATCCAAGACTGTCATCTGACTCCAATCGATGCACTGTTAGAGTTTTTTCCCTTAAGATCCAAGTGGCACCTTTTTGCGTAGCATTTATAACTCAACCAGGTAAGTGCTGAGCAGATTTTACTGCAAAGGTAATAGCAGAAATTGCTAGACAAACTGATTTAAGAAATACTTTTTTCCATAAACAGTTCAGAATTTCTGAGCATCTGGATTATCTGGCGACCACTTCTCAAATTACACCCACTTCGTGGATGCGGTGCCAGTTGTACTACTCTGCATCTTGCCAGTGTGTCCTTATGCTCTACACAATATCAGGACTTCCACATATCTATACTTGCTGTCTTGTGATATAAAAAGACTAATTATGCATTTTACAGGAATAGAATAGAATAGAATAGAATCATTGAGGTTGGAAGAGACCTCTAAGATCATCGAGTCCAACCGTCAACCCAACACCACCAGGCCCACTAAACCATGTCCCTAAGCGCCTCATCTACACGTCTTTTAAATACCTCCAGGGATGGGGACTCCACCACTTCCCTGGGCAGCCTGTTCCAATGTTTCACCACTCTTTCAGTAAAGAAATTTTTCCTTACATCCAATCTAAACCTCCCCTGCCGCAACTTGAGGCCATTTCCTCTCGTCCTATCGCTTGTTACTTCGGAGAAAAGACCAACACCCACCTCGCTACAACTTCCTTTCAGGTAGTTGTAGAGAGCGATGAGGTCTCCCCTCAGCCTCCTTTTCTCCAGGCTAAACAACCCCAGTTCCCTCAGCCGCTCCTCATAAGACTTGTGCTCCAGACCCCTCACCAGCCTCGTTGCCCTTCTCTGGACACGCTCCAGCACCTCAACGTCCTTCTTGTAGTGAGGGGCCCAAAACTGAACACAGTATTCGAGGTGTGGCCTCACCAGTGCCGAGTACAGGGGCACGATCACTTCCCTACTCCTACTGGCCACACTATTTCTGATACAGGCCAGGATGCCATTGGCCTTCTTGGCCGCCTGGGCACACTGCCGGCTCATGTTCAGCCGGCTGTCGACCAGCACCCCCAGGTCCTTTTCCGCCAGGCAGCTTTCCAGCCACTCTTCCCCAAGCCTGTAGCGCTGCATGGGGTTGTTGTGGCCGAAGTGCAGGACCCGGCACTTGGCCTTGTTGAACCTCATACAGTTGGCCTGGGCCCATCCATCCAGCCTGTCCAGGTCCCTCTGCAGAGCCTTCCTACCCTCCAGCAGATCAACACTCCCACCCAACTTGGTGTCGTCTGCAAACTTACTGAGGGTGCACTCAATCCCTTCATCCAGATCATCAATAAAGATATTAAACAAGACCGGCCCCAGTACTGAGCCCTGGGGAACACCGCTTGTGACCGGCCGCCAACTGGATGTAACTCCATTCACCACAACTCTCTGGGCCCGGCCGTCCAGCCAGTTTTTGACCCAGCGCAGAGTCCACCTGTCTAAGCCGTGAGCCGCTAGCTTCTCGAGGAGAATGCTGTGGGAGACAGTGTCAAAGGCCTTGCTGAAGTCCAGGTAGACCACATCCACAGCCTTTCCCTCATCCACTAGGCGGGTCACCTGGTCATAGAAGGAGATCAGGTTGGTCAAGCAGGACCTGCCTCTCATGAACCCGTGCTGGCTAGGCCGGATCCCCTGGTTGTCCCGCTCATGCCTTGTGAGCGCCCTCAAGATGAGCCGCTCCATAATCTTCCCCGGCACCGAGGTCAGGCTGACAGGCCTGTAGTTCCCCGGATCCTCCTTCCGGCCCTTCTTGTAGATGGGCGTCACATTGGCAAGCCTCCAGTCTTCCGGAACCTCCCCCGTTAACCAGGACTGCTGATAAATGATGGAGAGCGGCTTGGCGAGCACCTCCGCCAGCTCCCTCAGCACTCTCGGGTGGATCCCATCCGGCCCCATAGACTTGTGAGTGTCCAGGTGGCATAGCAGGTCATTGACTGCTTCCTCCTGGATTACGGGGGGTTCATCCTGCTCGCCGTCCCCGTCTTCCAGCTCGGGGGGCCGAGTACCCTGAGGATAACTGGTCTGCCTGTTAAAGACTGAGGCAAAGAAGGCATTGAGTACCTCAGCCTTTTCCTCATCCTCAGTGACAATGTTCCCCCTTGCATCCAATAAAGGATGGAGATTCTCCTTGGCTCTCTTCTTGTCATTAATATATCTGTAAAAACTTTTTTTGTTGTCTTTAACGACAGCGGCCAGATTGCGTTCTAGCTGGGCTTTTGCCTTTCTCATTTCCTCTCTGCACGACCTAACGAGATCCCTGTACTCTTCTTGAGTCGCCTGCCCCTTCTTCCACAAGCGGTAAACTCTCCTTTTTTTCCTGAGTCCCAGCAAGAGCTCCCCGTTCAGCCAGGCCGGTCGTCTTCTCCGCCCATTCTTCTTACAGCGTACAGGGACAGCCTGCTCCTGCGCCTTTAAGACTTCCTTCTTGAAGATCGTCCAGCCTTCCTGGACCCCTTTGCCCTTCAGGACCGTCTCCCACGGGACTCTCTCAACCAGCGTCCTGAACAGGCCAAAGTCCGCCCTCCGGAAGTCCATGGTTGCAGTTTTGCTGCCCCCCCTCCTTACTTCACCAAGAACGGAGAATTCTATCATTTCATGGTCGCTAAGCCCAAGACGGCCTCCGACCACCACATCTCCCACCAGTCCTTCTCTGTTGGTAAACAGCAGGTCGAGCGAGGCACCTCCCCTGGTAGGCTCCCTTACCAGCTGTGTCAGGAAGTTGTCTTCCACACACTCCAGGAACCTCCTAGACTGCTTCCTCTCTGCCGTGTTGTATTTCCAGCAGACATCCGGGAAGTTGAAGTCCCCCACGAGAACAAGGGCTAGCGATTGAGAGACTTCTGCCAGCCGCTTATAGAACGCTTCATCCGCCCCTTCATCCTGGTTGGGTGGTCTATAACAGACTCCCAGCAGGATATCTGCCTCGTTGGCCTTCCCCCTCATCCTTACCCATAGACACTCAACCGTACCATCATCACAATCGTTGAGCTCTAGACAATCAAAACACTCCCTAACATACAGGGCCACCCCACCGCCTCTCCTTCCTCGCCTGTCCCTTCTGAAGAGTCTGTAGCCATCCATTGCAGCACTCCAGTCGTGAGAGTCACCCCACCATGTTTCTGTGAGGGCGACTAAGTCATATCTCTCCCGCTGCACAATGGCTTCCAGCTCCTCCTGCTTGCCGCCCATGCTGCGTGCATTGGTGTATATGCACTTGAGCTGGGCTATCGATTTCGCCCCCGGCATCGGCACGCCACCCCTCGGCTCATCTCTAGCGAGCCTGGTTTTATCCCCTTCCCCCTTCGAACCTAGTTTAAAGCCCTCTCAATGAGCCCTGCCAATTCATGAGCCATGATCCTTTTTCCCTTGTGAGACAGCTGGACTCCGTCTGTCACCAGCAGGCCCGGTGCCATGTAAACCTCCCCATGATCAAAAAAGCCAAAATTCCTCCGACGGCACCAGCCCCTGAGCCACGCGTTGATCAGGTGTGTTTTCCTGCTCCTTTCGGTATCCTTTCCTGCCACTGCAGGGATAGATACCGAAAGGAGCAGGAATGTAATGTGTAAGCAGGACTTACACAGAGATGATCTATAATAACCTGTAATCACTTGCCATACCAGGATCATGGCGCAATTATCCTACACCAGCATTTCTTCAAAAACGTGCAGTGTAGGGAAATAACCAGCACTCCGTATGGAAACAAGCACATCCTACCGCAAAGGGCTGGAAAGCTGGCCCCATATTGCTGCTGTGCCCTTCTACATGCTGCCAGAGCTACCCCGGCCACTCAGTAGGTGTCCGAGCAGCTGCTCTGTGCTCATTAATGGGCTCTCCTGCTATGCGAGGTGAACGCCCTGAGAAACTGCGTACTAAATACTACTCCAACCTTAACTATCAAAATCAGAGTTGACATGTAATGCAATACACAAGCAGTCTGGTCATGATGTATAATGTGTCTTTGGGTATGGCTAGCAGATACTAAACAAATACTCTGGAACTTTCAAGGGTATTTGTTCTAGCTACACTTTCTTACTTTGTAGAAAGTACCTCAAAGTGTTTCTTCAAGTAAAAGCAGAAAGACAAAGCTCACTGGTACTAGCACACATCACCATCTGGCTGCATTTTCAATAAGCATCCCTCCTGCAGAACATCCAAGTAAACATCCTACTTTTCTATGTCACATTCAATACCACTTCTGCTTAACAAGGCGAAGGATAAAGCTGTGACATTATCACCGCAAGTTTCCATAAATAATCTCTGCCGTATCTCGCTACTTCATTTTCCTCCTACGTAGAAGCAATGCTCATAGAACCACGTGATTACTCTGTTTCTTTCCAGTATCCCTCTACATATTGGGCTTAAAAAAACCCCAAACTTGAGAGAGTTCAAAATGCAGCTTTTCAGTGCCATAGCCAAGTTCTGATTTGTAATAGTCTGTTCTGTATTCCAGCTGCCCCATAGAAACCTGATATTTTGTTGTAAGTTATCTTTGCTCATAGTTACAGTGTGAATCACTCCTTTCTTGAAAGTATGAATAAATCTTTTCAGCAATGTGCTGTGTCAGGGTGGTAAGGAGCTGCTGTGACATTTTTGTATCCTACTTATTTCAAAAAACAATTATGGCCTTCAAGGTGAGCATTACATTCTGCTCTTTAAATCTCTGCAGTTTATCTAGGAACACCTTGCTTCAGAAATGAGAATTTTACTCTTTCCAGTCCCAGCACTGCTATATCCTGAGCATTAGAGTGAATCTCTAATGAAGTAAAAACATTAGATCCCACAAATATAGATATGTATATACCTGATAAATAACCCAGCATAGTCTAAACAAAACACTGCTAGCAAAATTCAGGTGAAAATGAAAATATTTAAGCATGAGATGCATTTTGTAAAACCCTTGAGACAATTATTCTGTATCTTCTATTTCTGTAGAAGTGCCTAGCCACTGAGATAGGGGAGGGAGACAGACTTAACCTGGGCTTCTAGTATTTTGTTTCTGACATCAATACCTAGGAGTTTTCTGGACCTGGAATTTGGGAAAAAAACAGGCGCTTTAAAAATCACGCCTTAATGATTGTAACAGAGACCCAACAGGTCTTTTTAATAAAATAAAATACGGAACTATCTTAAGCCTGGTTTCTAGGTGAAGACTCAGTCATGAAAGAATAAGAGGAGCAATCAAATTTTACCTTCTCAGGTACTTAGCAGAATGCCATGTCTGAGGTTAAACGTGCCTGTTTTAACCATTTCAGTCCTCCAACAACTTCTGGATCCACCAACCAAATTCAACCAAATCTGCCATATGAATAAAGAGCTCAAAGATTTTAATTTCTAAAAAACCCAAACAACAACAAACAAACAAGGAAAAAAAACCCCAAAACCAAACACACACCAACAAAACCAAACAAACCAACACACACCCCAGCCACCATCAAGATGGGGTACGGGAGCCACTTGCAGGTGAGTGACCCCACAGAGCAGGCTGCATCGCGTTATCTTTTGCTCTTGGCCCACGAGGTGGAACGGCTGCACAGCAGCTGCGGGTTTGCATGCACTTGGTTTGGAGCTGAAGCACGAGCTACTTCTTGCCTTCACCACGATACAGGAGAGAACAGAAACTAATCTGATGGAAATTAGGGGATGCAGAACATGACTGGAAATACTATGGAAAGGATGAAGTTTAAAAGCCACAGAGGAGCACAAAATTTTTCCAAATATGAGGGGAAGGAAGAGATGTAAGACACAAATTTGTAGGAAGAAGGACGTTAGTTATGCTGCTCATGCAACAGTTGGTACGTATATGCCTGCCCACTTTGTTTTACAAATTGTAGTCTTCAGATTGGTTTTGAATTTTAATGCAGTTGTTGAGAGCTTTAATTTGTGCCATGCAGAGTCTACAGATTGCTTCCGACTCCATTTCATACCCTTAAAGCTGATTTTTCAATGAAAAGTTTGCCAAACAATCTGCATTCATGAGGCCATTGATAGTTTTGAAATCAATACTACTACAGTGAGCTATCTTCCCATCGTGAAAGCTTTGTAGCAGTTATGGTTGGAAATCCTTTTTGTGGGATTAAAGATGCAACTGGAAGTTGATGATCTTCAACCAGCATAAATCATCACCTATACAACACTGGTGAAAAGTTTTAACTGCCAAGAATAGCTCAGAGATCCTTTCTCAATTTCCACACAGCTCTGTTTTGCCAAGTTAAGGAATTTAGAGGCAAAGGCAATGGACCTTTCACCCCGATCTTCCATCAGATGTGAAATTACTGCTCCTGTTCCACTTAGGGAAGCATCACAAGGTAGCTTTATAGACAAAGGTGTGTAAGGACTCCCTCACAAAATATGAGCACCATTACTCATGAAAAGTCCCAAAATGCCATGTGAATCAATGTGTTTCTATTCATTCTGTAACAGTTCATTCTGCGGATCGAATGCTGTTAGTGCCGTAGGCAAAAACCTACAGAAATAACTGACTATCTGCAAAGCGGGGTACACATGGGGCACATTTGAAGGTTAAGGTTCCTAAAGATAAATTGCAAGGCTTAGGTGAAACTCTACCAGCCATAACAGTTGAATCTTCAAAAAAAAAAAAAAATCAGATTTTCCTTATTCCCTTCGAGTTCTTGATAATTTCTCAGCAGTACTATTTAAGGTGCTCTATAGCACTAACTTTCCTAGCACTCAGTGTTATCTGGATGTCATAAAACATCTGTTTTATTGTTCAGTGATAAAAAAATGAGTACTGATGGCATTGATAGGATTAGCTGGTGATATTACAACAGTCTTTGAAGAGGTATTTCTTGCTATCAACTTCAATCTCCGATTTTATAGACATATTTCTCTAGGTAGACTTGGGAGCTTACCATCAACTAATGGAGCTAGTTCAACCACTGTTTCAGTTAAAAGTTACTAAATTGCAAATATGGGTTAATATTGAATTCAGTTTGGAGCCTCAACTGTTTTTGTCATAGCTAGTGGAAATGTGTTGTAGTGCTCCACCCTCACTGTCAAATCATGATTTCTGTGAGGGGCTTACGTTCCGCCTTTTACTTTTGCTTTCCTAAGTACTGAAGAAGCCTAGCAACCTCTATGACTGGTCTCTCCTAAGTAACAGAAATTTAAGATCCTAATATTGTCCTAAAAACTGTGGGGAAACTATGTGGAAGAGTCCAGCTAATTTCCACTGTGTGTCATGTATGACCTCCTCCCAACACCACTGAAAGCTTGGAGAAGCGTTAAACTCTATCAATCCACCTAAACCACATTCCCAGCCACTGTCTATCATGTAACAAATGACCCCCTCCCTTCATCGCATGCTACAGAAGAATACAGTATTTATAGTTACACGTTACCTCCATTGCAAAAATGCTTAGGAGATGCGGATTTTTTTCTGCGCATTTAAAGCATCGAGTCTTACTGCTGCTGCTTCTCTGGTGTCTGAGAATACTGCCAAGAATACATTTCAGATTCTACTCCCTCCACTTCTAACAAAATCCAATAACATTTTGGTTATTGTATCCTAACTTAAATTGCTGTAAAGATACTAGTGCTTTTAGAATAGACTACAACAGACATTGCCCTCTGCAGCACCACAGCTCTGAATGCATCTTACATTGCTTTCGTAAGGGGTAGTAGGTTTGGAAGTGACCTGCATGTTTTCTCTGTAGATCCCAATTTCTTTTAGTTACTTCAGATCAGCACTCATTTGCATGATAAGACAGAGACAAGACATGCTGCTTTCCTTGCCTGGTTTGAGCTTTCTGTTTAGAACGCCGTTTAGCGGTTACCCAGGTTGCCCGCAGCATTTCAGTGTCCTCCGCTGCCCCGCTGCTCGGGATCAATTACTCTAGTCAATAACCATTTTTTGGACTGTTTCATTTTTGCATATAATACACCATCTAGTCTCTTAACAGATCATTTAAACTCCTTCTGAACTGACAAATTCAAGAATTGTCTCATTTTCTCTTTTGATCCTCTTTATAAAAGCAGATACATTCAGCAGATACCAGAAAGGTAATTTTGTAGACTTTCCACAATCTCAGCAAATGTTTTGTCTGCTGATTTAATACCAGCTGTTAAGCTACACAGCACGTTATAGGCTTTAGCCCTCATTACACTCTGTAAAAGTGTCACCTTTTTCTCATCGCTGATATCATTTGTTATAATACATTGTTCCGATTTCCTGACGTAGACCAGTTGTCTATTGAGCGATCAAACCACCATGCTTTCTCTGGTCCCTGTGAACTCCTTTCTGTCCTTGCACAGTGTTTGCCATTCTCATGGTGCAAACCCCAAGCTCTCTGTAACCCCTCTCTACTGCTGTATTCTTGAATCAGGCTCTCGCACACATTTGCGGTGTTTCAACTCTCCGTGTTAAAAGGAAATCACACAGACAGTCGGATTCCAAAACCTGGTTTTAGTAATTCCAGATAAATATAGAATGACTAGACACACAGAGATGCTCCATAAGAATCTAGTGTCTTCTACCAAGGAAATAAAACCGTTAGAAATTTATAAGTTATTTAAAGGGATATTAAAAAAAATAGCTTAACTGGGCTTGAAAGAATCAGCGATCCCTTATAAATCAAATCCAGTTTCATTCAGTGTCTGTAATTACTCTGGAAATCATAGGATTCTATTCAAGAGTACTGAATTTAAGACACCAAGCACATCCTCAGGAAACTTACAGATCACGTTTGGCAAAAGCTGACTTGAAAAGTGGGTACTGAAGGTTCAACTTGGTACAACCTATCAGCAATGGGAAATGCCTGCTTAGAAGAACCAGGCCTTTCTGAACTGCATCGGGAATATGGCAGATGATCCTGAAAGAAGGCTAGAAAAAGTACTTACTACTTTATTGATAAGGAAATTACCAAGAAACAAAGTTATATTTATGAAAGCCTTCCTTCCATCCACGCAAGTCACCCATAATGATTTCTTTCAGACTGTCTAAAAATTATTAATAAAAAATTTGCTGAAAAGTGTATTTCTGATTCAGCTTGCTTAGAAATGACACTTTTACCCCACTCCCTTAAATAAACAGTTTGTTAAAAAGTGTTATTGTCAAAACGGTCATAGTAAGAGCTTTAAATTTAGATTTTATGTCAAAAATTTATAAATATTTTAATTTAAAGAAACCCAAGACTGCTGCCTTCAGAGAATCTTAATGCTCAGCTTGTTTTGAAAACCAAGACGTAGGAATACTTCGAAATCTAAAATACTGATGCAACCCTTTAAAAGCATCTCTTTTGAGGGAATCAGATAAGTTGCAGTTTTAAGAAACTGTTTTTATGGGAGGTTTAAAAGGTTCTCTGATTACAAGACAGAGTCATTCCTAGTAAATCAGGTTTTTAGATTAGTGGTAAATCTGGGTTTAGAACTTGGGGTTGACTGGGTGAACAAATGAGTACTGTAAATAATAGACTGTATATTGGAGTCCGCTTAAGATGATAAGTCATTGAAGGCAAAAATGAGTTTAAAAGCCATATGTGATTTTATACCAGGAGATTTTTAGGCTGTAAAAATTTAGCTGAGAAAAAATGAAGGTGAAAGGCTAAATGGATCAAGCTGTCAGAAAGGATTATTAATTCCTCTCTGAGACCAAGAGATAAAGTCTAGAAAACACAGAGAGCGTTAGCAAGGGAATTGTGAGTACAACGCAACAAACTAGTAGAAGGAAATGCAAGTTAGGGGAAGAGGGAAGTTTTGAGATTAGGCAACAGCTTGTCTCAGCAGAAATGAAGTGTCTTATCGAAGGTCTGGTAAAGGAGCGTTAGAGGACAGGGAAACGCAGCACCCAGGAAGTACCATGACAAGATCAGTTAGAAATACAAAGAAAACTTTTATTTATATTAAGGTTCACAGTAACAGCTTCCCCACCTCAGCTTGTATGCCAGAATAGTAGGAAGAAACTTAAACAATATAACACCATTCTTTTTTAACAGAGGGCATCTACCCTTGCCCCACGCCAGGTTTCGAGGATGCATAGAGCTGGGAGGGCAATACCAGTATTCAGTGCCACAAAGTCATGAGCTGGGAATAAACTTACGTTTGCATTCACAGCCGCTGTACAACACTGCCCTGGCTCTCTGACTTGGGAGGAGCTAAAAATGAAACATTTCCTTTGTTTCTACCTTAATAAATCCCTGTTTGCAGACTGTTAACAGAAAGATGGAGTTGAGAATACCCTTAGACCATTTGCAAAGTTGGCAACCTTGGAACTGGGTTTTTTCCAGCAAAGAGTAGGTGGTACCCAGAAAGATAACAAGACAAAGGTTCTCTTAACAGTAGTCCTAAGCTGTAGAACACTGAGGCATAAACCTACTGTCTTTGCCTAATATGCCCAAAGAAAAGGAAAAATACTGGATTTCCTGAGAACTTTTTAAAAGGAGACATACTCCACTGAACACCTCTCCAAAGGCAGCTTCCTCCAAAGCTGAAATTCCAGAAGTTATCCAGTGTGTTTCCATACTTGTGCCTGCATTTATTCAAGAGGAAATGTCTATTCCTAACAACCGGGGCGGGGAGAAGAGAAAAACAGGACTTTGTCATTACAGAGATAACTCTTCACAGAACCAAACCAATTATTTTGAACAGTCTACAAATGATTAAGCAGAGAGAAGAAACGAGGGAATGCATTCAAAGAAGGATCAGAGGAAAGACAAAACAAATGCAGTACAAGGTATCCTTCAGGAAGACCTGGACTGAGGCTAATATGAGCATTAATGGACATCCCTTTTATTCTTCAGGATTAAAAAAAGTGTCCATGTCACACTGACATTGCTTCTCAGTGTATCAACTAAGCCACTTACCACTAATTTAACATCTTGATAAAGATAAAAATGCTAAGGCTTGGACCAACAGCAGAAAAATTATTAATGAACATTTTATCCTGGTACTGTCTTGAACTAGGAAGTTCAGACCTTCTGTTCCATCTGTACACCTGCAAATATTTGTGTGAATGCAAATTTTCTTCTCATAAATCATTTTGCGACTTGACTTGCACATGTTTACCCAAAATTAAGTGGAGTGTCTATGTTCATTAGGAAATGCTGTAGTTAACTCACAATTATCCAGTTAGAAACCAGGAAGACCATCACACCAAGGGATGCAGTCCCAGCCAGGTAGCTACACACAAACAAAGCTGGAAGCGTATGAGGGAGTGTTTACAATTCACAGGTAACTGCAAATACTCTCAGAAATTAAAGAAACTGTCTGTGGGTAATTGGAAAACAGAAAGAACGAATACTTCTGTTGACTAACATAAAGGCAGAACATTTCACCTATCCTTCAGCTTCATTTCAGCACTGGGAAAACAACGTTACGCTATTTGCAATGGTTAGGAATCCCTTACGCCCTGCAGATTACAGCAAAATTTGCACTTGTCTGCGGAGAGCAGGGGAGATCTTTGTTTTCTCTATCTCCACCATTTCCTACCACTTTTGATTCTCCAGTCTGCAATGTTATCAGAAAACACTTTAGCTAAACAAGCACATCTTAGTATTATTCTATTTTCTATAAGTCATTTGCTGATCTTGCTTCTGGGCAACCGTGGTTAATCTGTAGTGGCAAACAGTAACTGTGACATTTTAAGGCATTGAGGTGAACCTGAAGATGGAAAATTACAAGAGATTATTTTAAACATAATCCTCCAAATCCTACAACTTTATATTTAGGACAGATCATCTGTAATATTGAAATACAGGAAGCAGAAACTTCCATATAGCAAAAACTGACTTACTGGATTCTTAATATAAAAATTAGTATTTTGATTCCCAGAGGTGAAAATAAGATGTAATCTCTCTTCTGAACATTTCAGTCCATTTTGTCTACTTTTTTTTTCTAATGTAAAAAGAAATAGTTAAGCTAGCAGTCAGTAAATGAGACAAGAGCAAATATACCCAAAAAGGGAACAATAGAGAAAACATGACATTTATAAAGTGATTGGCTTGTGCAGGAGGGAAGTAAGGAAGGGATATAGACGGTGAGATCCATTTCACTTAAGCCTCACACAAAGGGCCCATAAAGGAAGAAAGGAATTATAAAGACATGGTTTATTGACCGCTCACCACTGAGCCAGAGTTTTCCTGTATAAATTCTTTCTTAGAAGGTTAATTAAAAAAGGGTTAGGGCCCTGATCTGAAAACCCTTTATTCACTAGCGTAATCCTTATTCACACAAGGGATTCCATTGATTTCAATGGACAAGGGATCGCTCATGTGGCTTAAGGTTTGCAGAACTGGACCCTGTGGTTTTGAGGCATTGAAAAATGGGAATGCTTTCAGATAACAATATACACAGCCTAGGCGCAGCAGCACAGCTTAGCTTGAGTACAGGAGCAATACGGAGCTCCCTGTGCTATCGGCTAACTTTAATTATAGGAGACATAATAAATAGATGGCAGCTACGTTAAAAACCTGCATGTATAAATATGAGAGAAAGACCATTAAATAATTTAGGCTTTGGTTTAGCACCCAGAACGTACATTAGCATGCCAAAGTAACAGCCCATTGTCAAGAACACCTCTCATATTTCTGTGTCAGCACTGGCCACATCCCTGCCAAGCTTAGGGCTGAAAGTGCAAGCATGGGGCACTGGTGGGCACCACTGCGTGTCTCACACCTGCAGAGGACAGAGACTGAAGGCATCAGCTCCCCATGAACTCGCCATGAGTTGCCACAGCACCAGGATCAGCAGCAAATATAGCTGGAGCCCTCTGCAAATAAATTTGGTCTGAAATTCATATCTAATATCCTATTCATAGCCTCTCTTTTTCCCCCCCAACCTGCTGCTTTTCCTTGCCTTGCTCTGCCTCTCTGTCCCTTTACAGGTGCCAACTGTAAAACATACAAAAATTGTCTCATGCAAATCTTTCATATGTGCAAAAGTAGCATGCATAGATGAAATTAGGTCTGTGTTGTAACATACACATACAAAAATCCTGTTTAGTCCTACATCTCCTAAATTCTGTTTGTTTGAATTCACAACCTCGTGTTAAGAGTTTTGCAGTGTCATTCTAATTCCCAGTGCGTATTTACTTCAGAGTAGCTTCGCTTTTGAATGTATAGCAGGGTCCTACTTCATAACTGATGATCCTAAAGATGGACACCAGTAGTGACAGCGAGACCGCTGCTATCCACTAGGCAGGACCAGCAGGAGCCACAAGTCAGTCCCTGTGTAACTCCCAAAGGGCAAAAATAGAGGGAGTGGATGAAAAATAGAGCAAGGAGGGATTAGATGACACCTCTGTTCATTGTGTACACGCTCAGTAAGGCTATTCCATACATCATTACTGGGAAGGACAGTGGCATAAGAAAATACTTTGTGTACGTGTGAAATGTGGGACTACACTTCTTAGCAAAGTTAAAGAGATTACCAAAGGAGGAATGCTGTATCTTACACACCGGCACTTCTAGCAACATTAGAAAAGTAGAATTTTGGAGGAAGCCGAGAGATTCATGAAAAGAAAACTATTTTCATAAGACTAAGACCTTACATAAAACAAATGCCTTACAAACATCAGCTTAATTGATGCCACAAATGGAAAAACACTCTGATGCTTGTTTTTAGAAATTCCTTAAAGTTATAAGGACAGGAAATCACCTGAAGCGTTAACGAGATAGGAAGAGCCCACAGATAAGTATATCCAGAAAAGCTGTAAAACTCCCCAGCATAAACCACTCATTTAACACACACAAGAAACAAAGACCTAATTCCCTTCTAGGATAATACAGGAATATCAGGGACACAGGCTACTTACTTATGATACAGGCATCATAAAAAATAACCATATTGAAACTTCATTTTCCTTCAAACGTCCTCAAATTTAAGTATAAGAACAACAAAAAGGGGAGGAAAAGAATCACTCCGTGGTCCAGGAAAGATGCTGCAGGGCATAGTATACGTAGGAAATCTTATCATACCTTTTGCAGCCCGCTCTGAGGAACAACACTTCAAACACAAAAGGCTGATCAATAAATCCTCATGAAAGTTAAGCCAAAAGCGCTCAGAGCTTTCACATCCCCGTAACTGGCATTACACGCATCCTTTGGAAGCAGGGCACTCCTCAAGGACAGCAGCCAGCCCCAACGCACTACCAGCACCACACAGCTTACTGCAGTACCTACCCAAGGCCCAGAGCACCTCCTCCTCCAGGACACCTCCCTGCTCCTCACGAGGGACGCTTTAGGCACTTCACAGCATGCGTATAAGGAGAGAGACATAAGCGTTGACCCTTTCCTAATGAATGACCTCAGTTTTAGGTAATCCATGGGTGAGTGACCTCCTGAATCAGAGGTTCCAGGAGTTTGATAGCCCTGGCTAAATTCACTCACCCAATAGTTTTGTCTATTCACTTCTTGAACTCACCAAGCTTTCAGCGTCCGCAATATCTGTAAGCAATAAGTTCCAGTTTCATTAAGCTTTGTGAAAACAATTACTTCCTCCTGGGTTGTTTGGGGTTTGTTGGATTTTTTTTTTTGAGCTGCCTACCTGAAAAGTTCACAAGGTGCCCCATATCATGAAAACCAGGAGCAAAGTAGCAGAGCTGCAGGAAAGCTACAGCGTAGGGAGACCCGTGGTACCTTCTGGGAGGAAGGAGCTTCCTCCTGGGAAAGGAGCTACTGACAGGCACAGAATAAAAGATTATAAAACCATAGTGGAATGCAAAGAAGATGAATAGGGAATGATCGCTTGGTTTTTCTCAAGATTAAGGTCAGCCTAGGGAAGCTATATCATTTTACATTCACAACTGTTGGCACACAATAGCAAGTATACTGTCTTCTTTCTACAGCCATATTTTAGGAAAAAGTGTGATTAACTACTTAGGTTTTATAGCTCTAAGAATAATCAAGGGCTAAGAATATGCTTTATAATAAAAAAATGGGGGTGTAAATCTATTCACTCATCCAAAATGAAGGTTTAGATGTGACAAGCTCAGGTTTTCAGAACCTATGCAAAAGCCAGCGGGTAGATGGGAAAGCTTTTCATTCTAAATAAAGCAAAATGTTTGTAGTCAAAACTCAACATTTTCAGAGTGAGAAATAAGGTGCAAATTTTTATCAGTGAGAGTAGCTAATACCCAGGTTAACTATGTGGATTTATTACCTGTTAAATGTTAAGTAGAAACTAATATATATATTTTTTTTTTTAACAGACAGACTTTGGTTCAAGTATTATTATGAAACCAGGATCAGGAACTAAAGCAGGGAACTTTTATGGTCTGTGTTACAGAAGAGGCCAGAGCAGCCAATAATCCCTTCTGGCCTTAAAATATACGATCGCTTGCTTTTTCTGTGAACGTATTAAAGTAACCTCAGTTCCCAACATGTACATTCACCAATGACAAACCTCCAGCGGAAAAATGTTGATAGCTGCACAGGTGTTAGAATTAAAAAATGGCAAAATCTGTTTCCTAGGTGGGAACAGAAGGTGGATTATGTTGGAGATATCTTTGATAGTTATGAACACCAGATAGAAGACGGTGTCAGTTAAAGACAACTTGAGCAGATGGATGGCAGAGTGTGTGCACTGTGAAGTGATGTTAATTGAACGGCCTGGGATTATGTTTAAAAATCTTAAAATGAATAATTGGAAAACAATTAAAGCAGGAACTACAATCTGCAAATTCCAGGGTTGCCAGCTGGCCCAGAAGGTGGGATTGAAGCTACATGAAACACAACATTGGGTTTTTTCCCAATTTTCACATAAGAAAGCTCAAGATAGAATGTTGTGTGTATTTCTCCAGGACAATAAGTGACTGGTTTTGATGCAAAATAGCTTTTTGTTTTATAATAGTTTTCACATTGGCAGGATCTCAAACTATTTTTATTTAGAACATCACCATTTCTGTAAGCAAAACCTCAGACTGCCAGAGCAGAGTTCCCTTAATGTTTTGTCAGTATAATTTGAATGAATGGGCTGTGGGGATGGGGGCTGCTGTCACCTATCTGGAGAGAGCTCTGCCACAGTGCTGTGAGGACGACAGATGCGGTACCGTATCTGCTATCCCTGCTGCAGACACCACTGATTTACACGTGCCATCTGGATTCACTGCACGCATGGTGTAGAGTTGAGTTTCACTGTACAGGTGGCCAGAAGTGGTGCACACGTAGAATAGCCAAAGAGGAGCACAGCTCCCCCCTTTGTGTTCTTCTCACTGAAACCAGCGTAAAGTCAAACAGTGTACCTTTTGCACGTGCTTATCTCCTTCCTCAACCTCTCTTTTCCTCCCTCAGTCAATGCTGGAAAGAAATAGCGTCTTTTACTAATAAAATGAGACACAAAATTTAGAAAAAGGGCCAAGATGTTCAGCAGTCCTAGGATAGTAGGTTCAGCTTTGCAGAGTACTCCCTGCGTGGTGCTGTGATCAGGACCTGCCCTCTGTGATAATTTCTGCAGCGCTCACTTTCAATCTGTTTAGCACTAGAATCCCAGAACATCTTGAAATTATTGGAAAGCTCAGTTGATTTGTCTGCCTTTCTGGGGCTGGGACCAGGCCCTAGTTCATGCCGAGCAAAAACGTGAGGGAAACAGCACTGTGTTGTTGTGGTCCTTTTGATCACAGAGCATCTTGCAGTTTGGAAGAGACCTTGGGGTAGCCAGGGGCCACTGCAGAGGATGGAGATGCTCTGTCCCAAAAGATGATTTACATGACAGTCTTGGCAGCCATGGAAACCTTCCTTCTGTAAAATGTTTAGAGGCACAAGGTACTCCAGCTCTGACACTAGGATTAATACTGTTTTGTATTGAAATGCTAAACCCAGAGAGACTGAATGTAAAATGGGTAGCTCATAGCGTGGTGGCTGTACGATTTCTGCATTTATTGTTAGGGAGCAGCATTCAGAAACCTTTGCATGGGCCATGACCCCATTTTAAAAGTTAATTCTGAAGATTGCTGTTCTTAAAAGACAAATTGAGCTTATTAACCTTCTTCTTTTCCTTGAACTCCTTTCCTTGTAATGTCAGTGACTTGCCCTATAGACTAAGAACAGCATTTGGTTTCCACGTGTCATTTTCCCAAGTTAGCCCTTACCAAGCATTATCACCCTCCATTTACTCCCTGTTCTAACTCCAGGGATGGGGTTGCATGTGGGATGTCAGGATTTCCTGCCTGCGCAATAGGAACCACTGGTGGTATCTCCGGCACCAGCGTGCGGTAGCTGTTGAGAAACGGTGACTTTTCCAGTGGCCGCTGCTGTAACATCTCTAACTGCTACGCACCTCTTGCAATTCATCAAGTGCAACTTCAGCATCAACTGACTTTGAAATGACTCACATTAACCACTTCCACCAGCTCCCGCCCTCAGTGTAGTCCCCGAGCAGCTGTCTACGCTGCTTCACGGCATTCCCATCCAGAGCACCTCTGCTTCAGGAGATGCACTTTGGGGACTGTTAAAGCCCTGATGCCTCTAATAGCTCCGGTAAAGAGCAGAAATAAATATAAGGAAGGGAGAGAAAAGTATTCAGGTACACTGAGCACTCAGGCAGGTACCCGGCTGCCTGCGTAGAAATAGTGTGGGGAGGGAAGCTCAGGTCCTCATCACAGTATCTCCCACCCAGCAAATGGCCCAAAAGCAGGTGCTTGCCTTCCTCTGCCATGGCAGTGACTTGCCACGATGCCAGTGGGTGACACAAAAGAAGGGGGGGGGGAGGGGGTGTAGGGGTGCTGCCTCCTCCAGCAGTACAAGGCCTGTAGACCCCAGCAGGAGCAAGTGCTACAGCACCACTTCACTGGGTGCTGTTTCACTCCGTAGGAATGGAGGTAGCAGGAAAACTTTGCTCTTGGATGGCACTGGGAGACAATTCATCTTTGCGGGCAACGTTAGCAGATTTGCCTTACAGGACATGGTTTTTAACCAGCTCCCCAGTCAGGCCATCAGGCAGGGCTGATAACAGGCCATTGGGGGAAGTTTATCTGGTGTTTACTGGAGCAAAGACTGTGTTAGTGCCTGGAGCTCACCCCTTACCATTATCCCCTTAAAATGGCACAATAAGGAGAACAGCATGAAAGCGCTGAAATAGAAAAAAAAAAATTATCCAAATATTTTGAATCTCCACACTACTGAAATTCATCCTGATTTGGGTTAACTTGCAGAAATGTTTCTATTTCTCATGTAGGCTTTTAGTTGATTTACTTTAACAACAGTCCCAGGTGCTTTATACTGATGTTCATTCACCAGCAGGAGGGGGATTGCTGTTCTCTCACCTCCCCGGCCAGTCTCACTCCTCCCGGCCACTGGCCTGGGTGAATACTACAGGAAGAATTTCTTCACAGACATATCCCAATCCTTTTTTGTCTGTTTCCCGAATATATTCTTGAAAACATACTTACTAGAGGGAGTGTTTACAGAGGATCTAATGAAAATGCCTGATACAAGAAAGATCAACGTTGTCGGTAACTTAGCGGGCTTTCAAACATGCCCCAAGCAGCAAAATGTAAGCATGTATTTAGAGAACATTCAGCAAAAAGATGATTGCAAACTTACAGCAGAAGCCAGGGTTAAAACCATCCTCTATCTCCAAAAGGCCTGCAAAATGGCTGCACTGGGGATGGAGGTGCTATTATCATGCTTTTAAGCTCCTCAGATGTTTAAATGATATGAATTAGAAGTGTGCTGTATTTCCGGGAATATGTTGAAGGTTCGCCAGCTTCTTAGCTCTCCTTTCTAGTAACTCTAGTGAAAGCAGAGCAAGTTAATGCTGTTGAAAACCTCTGCTTTTCTGGAAACCAAATGGCTTTCCAGCCAGTGCAAGGGAGGCCAGGGCTGCTGACCGCACAGCCGTGCCCTGGGCTGCAGGGATGCCTTGTGGTGCCATAGCTCCAGGGGTGCTCCCCACGTCCTGGGCAGACCCCTCCTTCCTCCAGCCCTCACCTGAACCCCACCAGGTACCTCGCTGGTCCTGACCTTGTCTTGCAAACTCAACTTCTCTTCTCCACCTGGGACCTCATGACAGACTGACAAAGGTGGCCATTCCCAGAGCTGTGGGGCAGGCAGGGACGGTGGAGGGACAGGAAGGTTTTTGGATGCCCAGAAGCCACACAGCCTGCAGGGAGGTGCCCAGGAATCCTGTTGAGCATATGCTCCAGAAGTCAAATGTTTTTGCAAAGATGAAGATATGCTGAATTATCGAGGGGGAAGGATTGGGTGTCCGTATCCAGTGTTGGCACCATGCAGGGTCCCCTCTGAGGAGAGCTGAGGGGCTGCCCCACCGCAGGGCACAGATGAGCCCCTCAGTGAGGCTAGCGGTGCCCATGGATTCGAGGGAGGTGATTTCAGTCAGCAGACCCTGGTAAATCTTGTCAGGTTTTTTCACTGACAATTTAAAGCTCCTACATTCTTCACTTCTTATCTGAACAGAAATGACATTTAGTCCCAATAGGAGTTACATGCATTTACAACTATAGACTATGTCCTTAAATGTTCTTAATGCCAAAAAGGCCCATCTTTTTCTGATAACAATTATTGTATCTTTGAGGTGTTTTTCTTGTCATGTCATATTGTGATGAATCACACAGTGCCATGCCAGTCACCTTAGGGAAGCAGATCTAAAACAAATGCTGCTCAAAAAAGGAATGAAACATTTATAAAACTAAGTATTAGATGTACTCTGTTTCAGCATTGCTAATATCAAGGTGCTGTTTTCCATCCGATACAGACAGGGTGGTCTGCAGGCACATCTCGGCACCTTACACAAATCACCTCCATAGAGTAACTTAAAAGTTTCAGGCAGATTTTTTTTAAGTTGAGCTTTTGAGACCTGCACTTCAAAGCCATAAGGGAAAATATATTGTGTAACATTATCAATATGTGAATCAGGCTGGAAAAGCTTCTCCTTAGGGATCTCTGAAAGCCATTATAGTAAATTTGTGCTTCGTAATAAAAAAGTACATATTTCTAGAATAAATCAAAACCAGAAGCACTTTTCTCTTTAGTGCTGGTGAGATGAGTGAGGGTTTCAGGTGGCTGAATCCAGTGGTTTGAGAGTTCAACAATAAATCACAGAGATAAGAGAAAAAGCACCCTCCTATCCCCCCATTCCTAATGTGTAATCAGCTGCTTAGGAAAGTTAAATGGTACCTTAAAAGACAAAAAATAAAACACCACTTATCTTCTTAATCTTAAAGGTAATAAGAAAAGGCAGATACCCAATCTGCCTGTTGCTTTCAAAGGAATATTTATCTTTTCTTGGGCAAATGTGAGTGGGCAGAAATTGACTGCAGGTAGTGTGTGACATAGCTTATACATCTGGTTCTGCATTATTTCTGCAAGGCGTAGAGTAGCTTCAGGAGTGCTTCTGCAAGTGCAGACCTAGCAAAGGAAAATGTAGTCTTTTTCCCCAAAGGAGACAAGACACCTGCCATCGCATAGGGCAAAGTCTCAGTGTCAACCTTGACGCTTTGCATTAAAATAATGGATACGGTGGTTGCTCTGCCACTATGTAGATGCTAAAACTAAGTTTGGACATACTGTTCTACATACAGCTAAAGAAAAGTTGATTTCTGAACATACCAACGCTCTTAACGTTTTTTAGATTCTCTAAGCTCTTTGGTGCTGCTGCAGTATTCCCCTTTTTCTCTTCCCCCACAGTTCTGCTCTTGCTTTTCATCTCCCCTCCCTTTTGATCCTGTCTCTTCTTCTGCCTTTATCTTTTCTCTTCATGCTCCTCCCTCTTTCCACCACTATCTCAAATTATTTCTCCCACTAGATCTTCTTTCTATTGGCAGGGGGTTTCTTTCTCCAGAAATGCTTGATTCCACTAGTGCTGACAGGGCTCCCCATTGTCTCAGGACAAGAGGAGCTGAAAGATGGTGTGTTAGATTGCCGAGGAAGGCTGCCAACAGTGAAACTCTGCTCCAGAAGAAGCAGAACGAACAACAAAAAGTCTGCGGAGGAGGATAACGTATAGACATGCCATGTTGGGTACTTGTCTACTCCTGGAGCAGCCTTAAAGGTCTTCTTGCTGTTAGCAATGCTTAGCCTGCAGCTTTCTGCTATCACAGCTGCAGCAACCAGAAAAAAAAAGGAAGGCAGGCAACTTGGTGATGCTCACACCAAGAAATACAGAATACAAAGAGAAGGAAATGTGAGAGTGATAACGCTGCTGAGTTTTTCAAGTAATTCTTTTCTGCAGACAAATGGCATAGCCTGTAAAGTGGATGGGAGACAACAGCTACAAGTAACGACCCCTCTCATAGCGGGGGTTACGGTGTGACTGCCATTCCTCCCCTTGTGAGCTATGCAAACTCCCACCTTCCCAATTTCCAACAAAAAAGCCAATATTTCAATATTTCTTTCTTAGATTAGGAATAAAAACTGAAGCAATCAACATCTTCCGCAGGGTTTCTGGACAAATTTAAGTTTGGAAATTCTGAAATTGTTCATTTCCTTCCAAAGCACCACTCAGCCACTGACACTCTTCAGTGCCAGAGGGCAGTGGCTTTGGGGGAGCTCCTGCCTCCATTCTGCTGCAGCCACATAGCACACCGCGCAGTTCAGAAAAGAGCCTGTGCCGCTGGAAGCCAGGGGACAGTTTTAGAAGTTTGTGTTAAGGTTTTGGTCCACTGAAGAAGAAAAAGGAATAAAGTATTCCTTTCAATTTTAATTCCCATGTTATATCCCCCCAGCATCCAGGTGGATGCAAATAAATGCATAATCAAAAAAACCAAAATGTTTTAGCTCTATGAAGCAGTTGATATATTTCAAATCTAGTCAAATTTACTCATTGGAAGAAAAATCTGAGAATGTACATTTCCCATTACATAATCATTGTGGAAGGAAATTCTTGATCACCTCTAATTCTAAATTACTTTTTAAATTGAAACGCTACCGGGGCCAAAGTCCACAAACTTGAAATAAGTTGTCACATGTGGAAAGGCAAATCAAAACACTTCCTTTCTTCCTGCTCTGAGTAAAATATACACTCTTTTAAGCCTACTTTTTCTAGAAGCTGAGAAACAAGAACATCTAAAAAGCAAAATATTTCACACACTGCTCTGACCATAAGAAAAAGAAAGAAAAAAATCACACAATTTTGATGCTACTGTTGTTCAATGAACTACCAAAGGGATTCAACAACTATCATGACAAGTATGGTATAAAAACCATACAGTATGATGTAAGAAATAAGCAGTGCAGAAGTTTTACTCTTCTTCGGTTATTTCTGGTTAGCCAAAATCCTATGATAATGCTCAGCATTACAGCACTTTGCTTCATCACAGCCATAAAGGGCTTGGAGTACAACACTTGAGAAAGACAAGTTAATTGATAGCTGAATGACTCAAGCTATGTAATAGAGTTATAGAGAACACTGAACAGATGCTACACTTTGGTCCACCTGACGACATTTTGTGCAGGCTGTCTTAACTAGGACAAATAGAGAAGTTTCTACAGCAGTGGTACTCACTTGAATGAGTTACAACAATGTACAAGCCAAGCAGAGATGAGGATTATCACATTTGCCTTTGTGTAAAAAGAGAACAGAGATTTGACCTCATCTGTCTTTTCTAGAATTTTTTTTAAGCTTTCTATCCAAGTCACCCATCTTGAATTAGCCAACTTAAAGACTCCACTTTTTTTTTGTAATGAGGACAGAGCAGTAGCATATTTTTCTCAGCGAAGCAACATACTAAATTTCCAGCTGCTTGACCACGATAACATTTTACCTTATGCTAATTACCCAGTATTAGAAAACTTATTGGGGGTTGAGGAGAGGGAGAGGAGGATTAAGACAAAGACATCTTTCCTCCCACCAGCGATAAAAAAGCCAAAGACCTTTCCTCTTGTTTTTCTTACCATCACTTCCACAAATCTCAGGTCCAGTATCTGCAGAACTGAAAAATGTGCAGCAGATCAAGGAAGTGTCACATCATAACACTGGGACTGATTCTCACGTAGGCAAGAATCCCTTTACATTGACTTTAAAGATATGTTTTCTGCACTGCAAAAACACTTTATAGTAACCTTTGTATGAATCAGTGTCAGGACTGTGGTGCTTAATTGATTAAGATGCTGGAGGGTCTGAAAAGAAAATGGTTGTATTGTAAAAAACGCAACTCCTTCAAGGTGTTAAAATCTAATGAGATTTTCCACTTGTTTGTGCACAGTTGGCTCAGGGCATCTTTTGTAAAGTCCCCCTCAGCTCTGCTCAGGAGCTGGAGAAGAAAAACACTTAAAGCTGCTTAGTTATTGTTTCTTGCTTTGAATGACAAGCCCAATTATTAGGTTTTTCTGAAGTTCTATATGGCCACTGAACGTGTTTTTTCTCATTTAGAGGTTCTGAACCAGCCAGTAGGATTCTGAACAAGTTTATTGTAAACTGCTACATTATTGGTGGCGATTCCTTACTCAGTACATGGCTGCGTTGTGTCTAGCAGTCACATCAGGTTCCTATGTTCCTCCAAATTTATGAAAGATTGAGTTAATCTTTTTGAAAGCAAAACCCCCTCAGTAAATCCTTCCTCTTATCCCCTCTCAAACAAGGCCTCATTTACTGAGTAAAACAGTAGCTTCATTCTTGGTTTTTCATGCCCCCGGTAACAGGTGAAAAAATACACAAATCAGAAAGGAAACGGACTTAAAATGGAGATAAAATAAGTAGGGGGGCGGGGAAAAATGAACTGGCAGACTGTAGAAGAATAAATTGTGGCAATAACGACCAGAGGTAAAAATCTATTCCCTCCAGTATTTTTCATTTAAAATTTCACTCTCCTGATTACAACTTTGTAAATAGCAATTATTATCACAAAGTTATTCATAAACAGATGTTTTAAAAAATGCAAATTTGTTCACAATTCAGAAAATATGCTGTTTATGTGCCACAGGGAATTTAACCTTTGAAAGCAGAAAAATGCATCAGACCCCATTTCCAGCATAACACAGTAAGTCAGTACGGGAAGCAGCACTTACTTTTTTCTCTACCTATTAAATATGGTAATGGAGAGAAAAACCTATTATTTACTGAAGACTAGTGCTTTTGTATTGCATTTGTATTCATAAAAAAACCCTATAGAGTATATCTAATTCCAAGTTACTCTATTAGTTCAGCATAAAACTGAAGCATACTTATATGAACAAAAGTAAAAATAGTTTCTATTAATATACATAAGTTTCTACAAATAATTCAAAAGGTACATCCTATTTTGCTCCCCCCTCCCCCCCCCCCCGAAAGGGAACATTTGTTCAAATCAGATGCACTTCTGGTAAGTACGAAGAGCTTTCCTGATTGTCATTTGTTTGTGAAATACAACATGAAGTATTGTTGCTGTGAGGGTAACTGGGTGTGGAGTCTCTTCTATTTCATATCATGAGATACTACTAGAAATGATGAAATACTATAGATTCTAAAATGAGTAAGGTCACTTAATTTTAAAGCAAAGCAATTACTGTCCTATTACCAGGTATTCTGAATCAATATCTTGTCTTGCAACTTGCACTCACATCCAGAATAAATCTATAATATTACAAGTAGTCAGAGGTAAACAGCAACAGAACAGAACAGCTATTCAACAGGAGTCCTTGGACATCGTTTGTACAGGTTATAGACTCAGATTGGCTAGCAGTGAAAATACAGGTTGCTTATTGGTCTTCCAGATGTCTTAACACACCAAACTTGCCCAAGGATATACAGAATTGATGGGGCTTCTGGAAACAAAAAATTATAATTCTTACCTTATTTTCAACAGCTAGAGTTAGTCCCTTTGACATCAAAGGAACTAATAAAGCGCAAAGAGTGCATTGGATTTGACCAAAGAGACACAGAGGCACTTTTATATACAAGGTAAAATTTTATTGGTAATGGTAAGCCATTGGTATGGTCTTGATTTTTCTTCCTGTCTCTTTATTCTCTATAATTCTTTGAATAAACACCATATAGCTCTCATTTCTTGCTGACTAGAAAAAAAATCTCCCTCTCAAAAGGAAAAATAACAGAATCACAGTGTTTTAGTAATAAGTAAAATATTTAACATGAATAATTAGTAAGTAAAAAAGTGATCACTGCTACAAATATTAAAAACAAAAGTAGATTAGAGCGCTACTTTTTTCCTCAGCTGAAGAAATTTTTAATGCTATACTTGTTGTTTTAATTGGTGCTTTATACATTAGCATTTATAAAGTTCAAACGTCTGAATTTTTTTAAATGCTTTATATTAATAAAGGATTACACAACTCAAGCCCCCAGATTATAATAATTACTAAATTAAACCTCCTCAGGCCCTCTGAACAGCAGATAAATGCCATCTCCTCCAAGGGAGCTGAAGCAGGGGTTACCAGGAGGCGTAGGGGTGCTTCACCCCGTTCCCAGCCAACGAACAGCGCAGCAAGGGGCGTCTTACTGCTTGTGTTAATCACTAGACAACGTGATTGCATGATGGCCCCAAGCAAACAGGCTCCTTTACACTACTGAAGCCTGTGCAGGAGCCAGCCCAGTAACACGCTGCACCACTCAGTTCTCTAGGGGTTTGTCCTATGTGTTATTTTTAAGTTATATTCAATTATTAATGCAACATAGATATAGTGAACTAGGGGCAAAGTGCTGGATTTCTGATCATACAGCACAGTGCTCCGCTTCTCAGCTTACACTGGAATTTCTCCCCATTCTCTGTCATAACACTGAGGCTTAAACAGATGATCTTGAGAGTGAATTTGTGACAGCTGGAGACAGTGAGCGCAGGACTAAATCACCCTGCCAAGGCACAAAGTTATAACATCTAAGATGAATTAGTTAATACAATGATGAATTGGGTCTAAATTTGGTTCCCCCACTCCTCCTGCAAATAGACAGCGAGTCCCAGCAAGAAGTCTGGGTCTTACAAGGAACAACATCCCAGCCTAGTTTTACCGGGGAAAGTCTGTCCTGTGCACGTTCAGAAGAACACCTCCTAAAGAAACGTGTCCAATTCCTGCTTATTTTCTTACATGACACAGCCAAGACTGCAGAAACAGAGAGCTGTG
This sequence comes from Aptenodytes patagonicus, assembly GCF_965638725.1. Taxonomy (NCBI): domain Eukaryota; kingdom Metazoa; phylum Chordata; class Aves; order Sphenisciformes; family Spheniscidae; genus Aptenodytes; species Aptenodytes patagonicus. The sequence goes on from NC_134957.1 coordinate 19,671,568, forward strand.
AGTTTTATTTATTCCTGCTGTTGTGGTTTAACCCCAGCCGGCAACTCAGCCCCACCCAGCCACTCACCCACTCCCCCCGGTGGGATGGGGGAGAAAATCAGAAGGGTAAAAGTGAGAAAACTCGTAGGTTGAGATAAAGACAGTTCAACAGGGAAAGCAAAAGCCGCGCATGCAAGCAGAGCAAAACAAGGCATTCATTCACTGCTTCCCATGGGCAGGCAGGTGTTCAGCCATCCCCAGGACAGCAGGGCTCCATCACATGTAACGGTGACTTGGGAAGACAAACGCCATCACTCCAAACGTCCCCCCCTTCCTCCTTCTTCCCCCAGCTTTATGTGCTGAGCATGACGTCATATGGTGTGGAATATCCCTTGGGTCAGTTGGGGTCAGCTGTCCCGGCCGTGTCCCCTCCCAGCTTCTCGTGCCCCCCCAGCCTGCTCGCTGGTGGGGTGGGGTGAGAGGCAGAAAAGGCCTTGACTCTGTGTCAGCCCTGCTCAGCAACAACGAAAACACCCCTGTGTTATCAGCGCTGTTTCCAGCACAAATCCAAAACACAGCCCCATACCAGCTACTGTGAAGAACATTAACTCTACCCCAGCCAAAACCAGCACACTTGCGTAACAACCTTTCCTATTCCAGTCAGTAATGCCTGTGTAAGCACACAGAAAACAAAGAAGAAAGCGTACGTATCACCAGGGATCCAACCTGAGCTGACCTACATTTACAGGGCCTGCGCTGATATTTCCACATCTCTTTGCATAGACTGCCTCTGTATTAACTCAAGTAAAAGAGAGAGGTCACGGCTGGATGGCTTGCGTTGATGCACCCAAAATAGATGGGCAACGGGTTGAAGAGGGGAGAAGCTTGCTAAGACTGTATAAGACTCGCTCATATATGTGTAACAACCAAGTAAGTATGCATATAGGGGAGCTCAGTTTGCCACTGGCCTATTTGGACACTATAAAAATTCTGACCAGTATTGCTCGATTCAGGTGTTTGCTCATCTTCTCCATCTCTAATTTAGCAGAGGCAAAGATGAAGACAAATGGCCAGATGACCAAAATGCAGGAAGTTCTGCAGGGAATGAGGAGTTCATGACAATAAGCTTAACAACAACAAAAAATTGGCATTCTACTATGCTGGAACTTAAATCTACCATTAAAACTATGTAAATAATGCTGGCACACTGAAAGATAGCATGGCTTAAAAACAAAGTGAACTCATCTGTCGTACTTGAGATATGAGCTGATTATGAGCACTTTGCAACCTAGAAATGGTCATTATCAGGGTTGCAGTAGAGAAAAACAGATGGGGCAAAGTTCCTCATGCTTGTCAAAAAGAGGAACCGTCTCAACAGGTACCAATTTGGATGATGATAATGTACAAGTGTTAAAAGTATCTCTCAATATAAAGGGGAAGTAAAGGCATTTGTTCGAGGTAAATGCTCTTTCTTCTTTCCATCACTACCTAAATCCATGCCGTGACTTGGCCCAAGCCTACCTCCACAGTTTCCCTTCAGCTGGAGGAAGATCCCATCTCGCTTTGAGGAAGTAATTCATCCAGAAAGCAAAGCACAATCTGTATTTATTAATAATCACCTTAACAGTAGTCACACATATGACCACACACACAGTCCAAGTGCTCCTCTGGCATCGCTCTCCATCCCTGACCAGGATTCACCTTCCTTCTAGGCTGATGTTATCTGTCCCCAGACAACACACTTCTGCATGTATGCAACAGGTGGAGAGTGTTTGCCTCCAGCAGGAGGAAAGTAGGCTTTCCTCCTCTAAATCAGGCCCCTGGGAACAGGCAACAGCCTTTTCTACTTATGTTGGGGATGTTTCTACCTTACATTCAACATTCATTATGGCATGTTATTTACCAATGCTACGTAAAACCACATAACCATTACCTACAAAACGAAAAAGGACATGGACACAGCTTATGGTGATAACTCCCGCATTCGGTTCTTTAAAAAGAAACTTATCATACTGTATGTTAGTTTAATGCTGAAGTTTGTCACTGCGACTGCTGGAAGAGTGACTTTCTGAACACTATTTCGACAGCACCGTTCTAGTCAACGTCTTGAAACAACATTACAGTGTGTACCCAAGTTGTCAGTAAGTACTAAATCAGTCTGTCAGCCTTTTAAACATGTGACATTGTGCTTGGGTCCATCTCTCTTCCTAGAATACCTGATCAAGGGGAATAAAGCCATTCCCTCATCTGAATTCTAAGAGGACATTGGAAAATTGTGGGCCACTAAGAAAAAACGACATCCTCGTGATGGTAGCCTCATGTTGATGGAGTCGCATATTAACTCACCTCTTGAACATAGTAGGAAGCAAAAAATTGAGCTAAAAACTGCATTTCTAGGAAGATTCAAATGCTAGTGCATGAATATTAGCGGTGCTTGTGTCCATAGGGATTTTATAGAGTGGTTTTGAAACAATCTGTGCATCAGTAAATACCACATTTTTCAATGAGCACAGGAAGTCTGCAAAGCTTTTTGTGCAAAAAGCAAGGTTAAAACTCATTAAAGCTCACATCAGGCATTTGATGGGCTTTACAAGCTGCCTTACTGTCTTAAAGTGAAAAATAACCGGTAGAAATTGGTTTATATTTTTAAACATTCTGGATTCTCCTTCTAGCTAGGAAGTAAAATTGCCCCATGCCAGACATATATTCCCCTGATAATTCTCCTCCTATTGTTTTAAAATTATGAGTTTTGACAAGGGTTATAAAGATTGCCATTAAACTCTGCTCTTGAGAGCTGCAATGGTGTGCACGGAAGAAAGTAAAAATAGTGAGGATCTGGGCATTATTTGCCTCCACCTTAGAGAGCAGAAGAAGGAATAATGGTGGCAGGAACATTCAGGCCTTTTCCGTTTCGAGATCAGGTTTCACGTTGTGACCGTTTAGACCTGCCTTGTCACTGGGAGCAAATCTCGCAAGGAAACTCTCTGTTTACGGCTTGCTTTGGCGGCAAGAAGAAATAAGAGGCTCCTCTGGACAGTATTTGCTTTGAATGAAGGAGGAGAAGGGATTTTCCCCACTGCAGTTCTCCCGTCCAGTGCTGGAGAGAGCCCAGACTTGCTCGTGTTCAAGGAATGTGTATCTTACAAAAGTTTTTGTAAGGGGCAGGTTGCTAGAGGGGGCAAATTTACTTGTAAGAAGTTAAAATGTTTGTTGATAGGTGCTGACTTAGTGCTTTTTTTAATGTTTCTTTTAAAAAATAAAAAACAGGAGAACAAATAAGAAAGTACATAATAAATAAAAAGTAAACCTCAGGCTTCAGTTTGTGAACGCTGAACTAATGTAGTGAAAAACTTCTCTTTAAAATACTAAAAAATTCAAGTGCAATGTATTTTTAAGGTCTTGAATTGCTCTTTCCTATTAAGTTGAATTTACCACTTAATTTGTGAACTGTATCACAGAGGAGTAAAGCAGCACTCTAGCTGGTCATGCGGAGAGATGGTGCAGAAGGCACTGCTGAAACCTTCCAACACCAAGAGTGGTTTAGAGATCAAAGGAGCCAAACGGAGACATTTTGGACTCCTGCAGTACCACAAAAGAAAACCACACTGGAGGAAATTCTGCTTTTTGCAGGTACATCAGTCTGACTGGCGTCCAAAATAAAGCAGAATGACTGGGATAATAAGGAAAGAGGATCCAACCAAAAAGAGAAATTTAGATAGGATTTTGTTGCTTGCTATTTTAAAATCTGACTCAACACTTGTGATCTCTTTGGTGGGGAGAGCTTTTTGTACTACAGCTCCAGGCAAAATTACAACTGAAAGTTTAAAATAAGTAGGATACAAACTGAATTCTCCAATATTCCTGCCGTGTTGAAAAAAGGAGGAATGTAAGCATGCCTGTATGTAAAGTATGCTACCTCTACAAATGAGTATACTATAACTTGGGGAGAGAGACCCCAAAATCAAAGCCAGGGACATTTTGTTGCAGCAAAACCCCAAAGTGGTGAGCACAGGGAGGGGTTTCTGGTTATTTTTATTCTGGTAATCAAGGAACTCATCTATATGATGAATCATATAACACCACAGGGTCCCATTACCACATGATAACCCTATCCCCCATTGCTTATTATCAAATAAATAAGGGCAGTCAATCAATCCAGTGTTTATTTATGTAATTAACACAACTCACAGGATTAGCAACAGATTTTGGTAGATTTTATTACCTTGGGGAAGGATAGAAGTAACAACCTCTGAACTGTCAGTGATTAGTGTAGTTTTTGGAGAAAACTGAGGCTTACAGAATCCTTTTGGTATTACAACCTGCTGGTTATTTAACACACCAGTTAAAATCAGCAAAAATGAGCACGGACCCAGATTCATAAACCAGATGGTCCTAAACAGAGCTCTCCTCCACGGCAGCTGCAGAGCAGCAAAGTAGCACAGAGCTGGCCAGACGTGAACACAGCGCCCACGAAGGCACAGAGCTGGTGGGAACACCAGATTTGGGGGTGCTCAGGGCCAGCATGCAGCGGGCACGCAGAGAGAGGAAGCAATGCCAGCGCTCCTACAGACACATTGGGGGTCAGCAGGAAAAAGGCTACATTTTTCATATTCCTCATGCTGCCTAAACTCTTCTTACCTGCCTGCGGAGAAGACCTAAACATCTGCCTGCTTTCTCCTTCCAGTCTTATTTTACTGCTCTTTCTGTTACAGGGAAGTCATAGGTTTGCTCCCACATAAAGAAATTATTTGCAACAGGTAAAATATTCTGAGATTAAAGTCTGTGACCTAAAATTCCCAGTATACACAGGCCCAGATTAGATTTTCCTTTTTAATTTTAAGAGCTGTCAGTAAAACTACAAAAGAAAAATAATATATACAGAATAATATTTAACTTTAAATTTGTTTCAAGGGAACTCTGGATGTGATCTAAATAATTGAGCAAGAGAATCTTGTTAAATATTTAGAAAATATATACTGGCATTTTGATATTTTACAGTACCACCCTATTAAAATTTATGGTAAGGAAGATTCTATTAAGCTTCTGAGACACTAAGCACTAAATAATCCCTGAGGAGAAGAGGGGAGGGAATTTAAGTATCTCCTCACTGCTAGGCTGTTTCCAGAGTTTTCAAGTAAACTACACTACAATTCAATTTGCATTCAAAACAGTTGACGCTGTGGTTGGATGCAACGAAAATCATTTTATCTAAAAACTTACCCATCTACCCAGACTTCTTGGGTCTGCAAATACAAAGAATTCCACATATATACAGCGGCAACTGTTATTCCATCTAAATGTTTCCATCACTTTTTCCTTCTAGACTTGAGTGGAAATGAAGAGCTGTAAGACTTGGATTCATCCTGTACAATTTCAGGCATTGCTTCACCGGAATTAAGTCCTGTACTGCATGGGTATGAGGAGAAAAAAAAAAAAGCAGGATAGCTGAAAAATGAGGGACCAATCCATGAAACAGAAGGCTTAGTCCCATGTCGTGGGAGTGGCGGTAAAGGCAGAGGAAATCTCTGAAGATACTCATGGTGGGCAACAGATCTCATATTTACCCAACAGAGACCAGCCACTGATGATTTAAATGGCTTTTGCATCACATCATTAATATTTTGAGAGTCAGAACGGAGAAGCCAAACAAGACTTTTTCAGCAAGTCAAGCTAAGCTCTTCTGAGTTTGACCCCAGAAACATGGGCAAATAACCAGTAGACTCTTTGATTCAGAGTGATTCGCGCCAAGGAATCTATCATGGTAACACCACAAAACACTGCACAACTACTGGTGCATGCAAACACCACATACACATATATATGTATATGCATACACATACTGAGCAGAGTGATGTATTCTGCTACAGGCACTCTAAGTCCTTTTAATGGCTTGACACATATGCAACTGAGAATAGAATTTTAGTCCCTTTTACTGATTATTCATAATAAAATAACATGAGCTTAGGAAAAAAAGTAGCATATTGCACATTCCAGGAAAGTAACTGTCGCATGAACCATGGTTACTGTTGCTGGTCAGAAGATAAGAAAAAAAAAATAGGGGCGCTTCTGGCCTCTGCAGATTAACTGTGCGAGCACAGTAGACACTTGTCCTTAGTTTTCTGGATTGATTTTAGACACACAGAATCTGTCAGACATCTAATACAAAGCTACCCAATGCGGGAGCAAGGTGAATGATCGCTACCAGTATAACTCTACCATAAAAAGCAGGCGAGTGGATGAGGCTCTTAATACAGCCTTGGAATTCTGAAGTTTGTTTGTTTTTTTTTTTTTTAAAGTTTACATTCATATGGTTTCCTTGACAATTTTCTGTTTGGCTAGCAATAGCACTGACTCATTTTCTTAATTACTTCTGCGATTCATTTGCCAAAAACTGTTGCAGCAGAGGTGCTGCTTCAAGATTACAAGAATCTCAAGATGCCTGAAAATGTGTTTTGCAACACTGACAAGTGAGATCAAGCGATAGGTTGTGTCAAACAGTATTAAACAGGTTTGGGAGGGTCACTCCTTGACTTTCGGTTTCTGACATGTTGTCTCAAATTGCTCAGTTTTTTCCTTGTTTGCACTCTGCTGTCATTAGAACGCTATGAAAAGTGTCTTTGTGACTACAGCTATTTTATTTCATTATTTCCCTTTCTGCAGCTATTCCAGGCAAGCTGCTGGGACCACAATTCCTATATAGCATCCAGCTAAATTCCAGATGTCATGGGGTTATATATAATTTTATATAACGGGGTCAATTCAATGACAGAGAGAAAAGGGATGATTCAGATTCACTGACTTTTACTGATCTGTATTGGGTGAATCTTGACTTCTAGCTCACCCTTGAACTTGCCTGAATTACGCTGTTTTAAATTAACTACAAAATCAGTAAACAAAACCTAGTAATAATTTAAGAATTTAAAACACATTAACTGTCACTATCCATAAGTCACACGACAGTGTTTATGTTCCCAAATTAGTGACTGTGCAAGCACCTTCAATACAACGGTGATACTTATTTCACAGTGATACGTCTGTGCCCCCAGAAGCAGACGTCTGTGACTTTAGGAGCTGCAAAATCAGGGGAGCTGACAGTTCCTTTCATGAAGAGCTTAAAAGTAAATTTAAGACAAAACTCAAATATAAAGTGTGTGCAATGAATGCAGGTTGCTTGGACGGTTTTGTGTAAATGTATTAGGACATTAGGTTGCTTAAATATACTCATACAGATGCTCTACCAGGAAGAATAATGCTCTTGCAGATGTTGCCACGAGAATGTTCCTCACTCACATAACCTTGAAATTAATTTTCTGGAAACATTAATCAATTAAAACCCAATCACAAAAGCGTTACAGGAATATAGAAACAAATGCTGGAAGGTTAGTGACTTTTTTTTTACCTCTAGCACATATTCTAAAGAGGTTTTATTTGCTGTATTTTCTCACATGTAAGAAAGAGCAAGTATTTAAAAGGCTTGGGGATCTGTTTGGTTGCACAGGTATTACACAGAAGCCCTTTCAATAATTTGTGAATAATTTGGCAAGAGTTACTGAGCCGTATGATTTAGAAGTCACCATTAAGCAGTCAGCACAGCAGGGTTTACGTACCCTGGGCTTTCAATTCTGGTTCTGAATCCAGCAGGTCGGTATACTCCCTTCACATGCTTTTGATATATATATATATATATATATATATGTGTGTGCGTGTGTGTATATACACACACAAATTACTGTTACATTTATGCCAATATACTTTATTCTTTTATTTATTCCTATATGAATGTGAATATATAAATGTGAAATCTTGTAGGATGTTTAATGCTTTTTGTTGAGAGCATAAAAATACTGTTACTCTTCTGATAGTATTTTTGCTAGATTTTTCTCAATTAGCAGATGAAAAATAATGGAAACACTTACATAGAACTTTTCAGTTCTCATCAACTTTAGCTAGATTTAAATATAATCCTCAGTAATCTCTGTTTTCTGAACTGCTATGTTCCTTATAAAACAGCCATAACATTTTTTGAGGGAATATGTCCTTTAGAGTATTTAATTTTTCTTCTAACTCAAAATACAGAAGTAGATTACAGCTGCACGTTAGGAAGCAATCATAATTTCCCCCAAAATTACCTTTTTATTGAATTTTGTTCTTGTTGTTTTTCTTGAGAGCTTTTTATGTTAAGATTTTACCAGCTGAAAACAGGCTGTGATAATATTTGCAGCTGGTCATCACTTCAGCTCAGACCCTGGCTGAGCTGAATTCAAACGTTAGCAACGAGCCACTTTAATGTAATTTTGGCACCCCTAACTTAATATTGCCTATAAAGTATTATAATTCTCCACAAGTGCCTAGTGGGTGGCAGGAAATTTATGTTCATTAATGTTCTGATGCGCTCATAATGCTGCTCTTAGAAACATGCAAAAGATGAGAATAACTAAATATCAAGTATTACACGTGCAAAATAGGGGGAAAAGAAGTCATACTACCTGACCAGAAAAACATATATAATTTTTTTAATTATTTCAAGATATCAGTTATCTGAAAAGTTATGGGCTACATTCATTCTTCCATTAATGTAATCAGTAGATGTCTAGCTTAAATTTTAGACTTCCACCAGAACGTTTAAAAATGTTTTTATAGGGGTTTTGGAAAAAAAAAAAATTGGGTTGTTCCTATTTTGCTACAGAGCAAGGAAAAAACCCTCTTTAATCACATTTTTACTTAAAAGTCCTCATGCCTGTAGCCCAGGCTTAAGAAGGTTGTGCTTGTTCTTTAAACCTGATGTTTCCCTGAGAGCAAGAGAGCAAGCTGTGCCACTCAGCCGGGCTGTCAAAGCCACCCTCGTGTGCTCATTTCATATTTCTTCAAAGCCCATATGAAAAGATGTGAGGTCTAGGATCCAGCCCAGTTTCAGCATCCACAAAAGTGTTTCAGAGATATTGGAGGGAAGAAACTGAGCAAACTGCCACAGACACAGCTAGATACCAACCAGAAATATTTTTTGTTAGCAAATGAGCCTTTATCCACCTCCAGAACTCCCAGCGCTGTCTCCATGAAGCTCTCTGCACCCCTCACAATGAGATTTTATCTTCAACTGCCTGTATGATATCTCTTCCTCCAGCTTCTACAACAAAACCTGTTTCCCCTGCGCTGCTGCCTTGCCAAGCAGCTCCTGGAGAGTTCTGGTGCAGGGCCACCTCCCTGTGCCACCTCACACTGCTACGAAACGCACCTGAGGTCGAGGTCTATTATCTGAGCCAAGAAAATACTCACAGGTTTTTTTAGTCTACCAAGCTATGCTGAGAAAAAAGGCAGATATTTTAAGCAATAATGTCATCTGTCCCCTTAGCTATACTGATTCTATAGATGAAATGTGTGTCTGGGTATTTATTGCACAGAGAAAGAAACCTCAAAAATTTGTGCCCGAGGTAGTAGCTCTGGGCATCTGCCATTATACATATAACATTAGAACATGCTTCTGGATATACTGATAGTCCTCTAAAAACATGATTCGCATCGAGCAAAAACATACCTTTGTACACCCCTGTATTTGGGAAAGCATCCTTGGCTCTCCCATCGTCCCTCTGCACAACAGCTCCCCTTCCCGACTTGCTCCCATGCAGTCCTGAGCTACAGCATTACATGTCAAACTCCGATAGCCCAAATATCAAAACGGATAATAGCCGGAGGAAGAAAAAAAAAAAACAAACCCAAACAACATTTTAAGAAACTGCAAATAGTGTAAGATGCTGCATCGTCTTTAATCATAACCGAGTCCCTGTGCATGTACTAATCTGAGTGATATTCCCAAACTATTGCTCCATTAATTCATGCTATCACACCTACCCGATTTACCATTAAGTACCACTGTGCATAGTGTTAGACTACATTATCTCATTAAGAAAAATGGGCTTCTCTTACATTCATGACAATTCCTGTGCTAACTGAAGAGTAGTTGACTGTTGCTGCTTGGCTGTTCGAAGTACAATGGCTGTGGCTATTTACACTGTTAATGAGACTGGGATCCTACCCCAGCTTTGCCTCTGATAAAAGTTTCAAAAAGCAAGTCATTCTTGCAGGTTTATTCAATGCCTGCTAATTAGCTAACCAGTGCAATTAATCTTAGAATTAGAAACTAGTTGAGTGTTCATTTCTGTTTAATCAGATTATTAATAATACAAGCAGTCTTTTAATTATTCTTCCGGTGTACTCCTCCCTCTATACAAACATGTTTTGACTTCCATAACACACTAATTAGGACCAAGTTATTTTCCCCAAAAATAAGTTTTAAGTAACCCTGTAAATTGCCTACTCTGGCTAGTAAAATTTCTCAGATTTAATCAGGCTGGATGCTCTTAAGATATTCTAGATCTCCAGCAAACTCCTTCAGATTCTTAGCAGATTTTCTCTGTGAAAATTAAGTTCTGGCGTGCAATGCAGTTACTTACTGGTACATTCAAAAACACCCAGGCTTTCCGGCCAAATGTCAAATGCCTTCATGCTCTAGGGGAGAACGCAGAGCATGGCAAATATATCCATCAGCGGAATAAACTGCACTGAATTAAGAACAAAACACAATTAGAATAATCGCACGCCCTTCTGTGGAAGTTACCCACCTCAAAAATACACAGCAATAGAAACAGTCTTTGGCCTGAATAAGGGCTTCACTCTGAGGACCTGACTCCAGTCTGGATCAAGCCTCCTTCACTTTGCGAGAGTCAGAGGGAGGACTCGGGGTCTGAGGTAGCCTCATGGTGACACCGAGTTCGGGCAGAACCTGCTCTGAGCCAAACCCACCCTCTTGCTTAGGTTACGGCACTGACTCTGAGCAATAGTGCCCTGCACCCCATCACAGGCTGTGCAGTATTATGGTCACTTGTGCTAATGACTGAGAAATATTCATAAGAAAGTGAACATAAACCTGAATACAACTGAACTAATTACTTCTGCATAAAACATGGAGACTATATACACCCTGTTGCCTCTTCAACCAAATGCGGCAAGTTATTAATGGCCATAAGAAACAGCATTTATTGTATGCAACTTGCCTCCAAAGCTCTCAGCACAAAGATTTCTCCTCCATACTGTTTAAATATAGATGAGTGGTTTCTCAAAAATGGTAGAATTATTCAGTTCTTTGTTATTGATAAAATACTCACAAAGGTCGCAGATGCAGCACTTTATAGATGATAAATATTCCCAACAGGAAAATCCACTGACAAAAAGCTACTCTGACCTTTTATCCATTGCAAAATGACTTCCCAGGCAGTAACAGCCCCATTTTGTTTGGTTAGTTTTTTGTTTGTTCTCCCATGAACTTCAAGGATGTCTTTTATTAGTCATTCCAGGAAAAAATAAACCTCAGCAACATTGCTAGTAAAATTCAGCGAGAGATTTCAGATAATTCTTGTAGCAGAAAAGAAAGCAAAGCACTGTTCATGGAGAGAATCAGTGAAACCAGGATGTCCTTCACAAGATTATTGCTTCATTAATTGTACCACTGACATTCTTATATTCTTTGCTGCGTAGTCAAGATGTGTACCTATTCAAGCTCTCTCTCTGTATTCATATTCATACATTTAACATTTACACATTCAGATGCATGCACCCCAACAATACACATGCAGCTACATATTATTTGCACAGAAAGAAAGGGAAGAATATAATATTAAAAAAAGGTCTTATTTTTAAGCCAAACTCAGAGCTTTTAAGGCTTTCAAAGCAGATTTTCAATGGCTTGAATTTGACAGGGGGTGACAGCATTGCAGATGAGTGCTGACGGTGCTGGTTTGTTATACCATACCATCAGGTGTGCTATATGCATGGTATAAATTATAATAAAAACTTGGAAGTACCCAGGAGCGCTTTAAAACGTTAATGATGCCATCTTTTGGATCAGACAAGCACCATTAGTAACCTTAAATCCAACCGCACATGCTCTAAGACAGGGAAAATATTGTTAGTACTAGTCAAGAAACACATAAAATTATGTAAATCAGTTTTCCCATAGATAACAAGACTGCAGTGTTACGGTCCAGCATTTCAGGACACTCCCATTATGAAACCTGGAAATATTTCACTAGTAAAGACCTAATCCAAAGCCCAGGAGGGGTTATTGCTGTACAAGAACAGAAGCCCAGACCAAATGACTTCACTCTGTGACCTTACAGCGTCCAAAACTGGGAAACACGGTTCACAGCACACACTCCTGGGCAAGGAGAGTTGATTTGGAAGGAATAGTTCTCCATCAGCTTGCAGTTTCATTGTCCTTTTTCTATCAACATGACAATCAAGCATCAAGTGCTTCCTAATTAGTATCAGGAGGAGTCAATGGACATGCTTAGGTTTTCCCATGAAAGGTGAACCCTGAGTGGGAAGGTTAACTTCGCCTGAGTGTTAGGCAAAGCCCAAAGACTTCCCCCCCACACCAAGACAGCACGTGGGTGTAATCCAGTTTCCAGCTCTGGCACCGAATGAGAGTTCAGCTCTGGTTTCCCTCTTCGCTTCCTGCGCAACATGGGGGGTGGTGTGTTTTTCATTCTGATTTGGGCCCTAAGAGACTATAGCATCACGGCTTATAAACATCAAGGTGAAAAGGAGGCAGCAATGTCCCCAGAGGCATTAGAGCCTGAGACAGGGCTGCTTTGAATGCAGTGATTTTTGCTTACTACATTACAGTGGAAACATCTTTTAATACATATCCTTTGGGTCCTATATTCCTGTAACAGCGTTATCTCTTTAACAGAATTAAGTGCTCAGTCTTACTAAGCAATCACATACAAATTAAAAAGACCTAATAATCATTATTTTTGACTGACTGGCAAGGTTTATATAGCTGATTTATTCTTTGTTAGTTACAGCTTACATAGGTCTTCACTATAAATGCGGGTTCCATGCAGTCTTTTGTGATCTAAATACATTGCCTAAATGATCTCAGAACCTCATACCAAACCCTTTACTCACACGTCAATCACTCGCATTTCTGCGCTGACTGTAACTGGCCCGTGTACTTGAGCGAAGGCTACATTCGTGAATAAGAGAATACAGATCCAGAGTGTCTTTGTTTTTCATGTTTTATTTATGCAGACTTGTGGTTATTTGATGTTAAAAGTATTGTTGACACATTTCTTTATAGCTATATTCTATTTGTAGTTTATTTGTATAGAGGATGTTGTTATAGCATCCTCTTATTCCAGGAAATGCTTCTGGACTACTGGGATTGCTCTCACTGAAAGCAATGGATTATTTGGGTTCTCCATGTGCGAATTCCCTCCCCATCAATTGTGCAGATTCACTTGGAAGACATTTGTGGATTCTTCAAGCTTCACTTAATTCTCCACTTGAAGAGCAGCAATGCAAAGCATCCACAAAAAAACCAACTGGAAGAAAACGATAAAATTGAACCTTCGAGAAATCTGAGCCCGCAGAGAGCACTCCAGACCCACTGGACTGAGCAACAGAAATAAGCAAAGCAGCTGGCTATGGCAGAAAGGTTCCTTTAATCTCTCATCTGAGTTCCTCCCAGGCAGCTATAATGAGATTTTCTAGTGAGACTGTGGAGTAATATATATTGGCATAACCCTATACGAGTTGAGAGTCCTGTCAGAAGCCCCTAAATATCAGGATATAGATACAATGCATTTGTTAAGGAGAAAAGGGTTTAGACACAGTTTAGGAAGGAGCTGCTGGAGAGTTCCCCAGTCCCAAAATGCCTGCCCAGGGTGTGAGTCAGAGCTGTGCATTGCATGACTCGCACCACTAACAAAAGCTCGCAGGGGGACCAGCACAGATTGATTCTGCCATTTACCCCTGCCGTGCCCCGTGCTAAGGTTGAAAATACAGCAGCTCTGGGCAGATTTCTACCAGGCGCTTGCATGCCACTGTAAACTTGATATGCTCTAGCTCTCTTGCTGCACTAACACATCTGGTCTCTTGAGATTATCTGAGGCTGGAAATCCTCTCTTGTTATTTGCAAAATCATCTAGAGATAAAATGGTCAAACAGCAGCACATGTAGGATCCTAGAAACCCAAACCTATTGTGGAGTAGCTTGCTTGATATACATATGACAGCATCCTGCCTTGCTCAATGGTCCGAGAGGAAAAGTACTGAGACAACACAGAAACGATACCACTTTATACATAAGTGTATTCCTTATGATGGAGGAGAATACATTTTCGTTGGAGCCTAAAACCTCCGTGAGATTCAGCCCAGAGCTACACTTCCAGTTTTGGCGCATAGAACACGGGGAGGACTGGGGCAGCAGCAGGGACAGAGCGTCAGGGTCTGCGTGCACACCGCTGCTTCAGAGGGAGCCAAGGCAGCAAAACGTGAGAGGAGAACACCTCCAGGACAGCTGAGAGCAATGCTGATACAGCTCCTTTTCAAGGCTATTTTCTTGTCAGATTGTTGAGCAATAGATCAGTATTTAACATTCTCCTCACCTGCGGAGTCCCTGCAGCAGCTGGTGCCTGACCAGCTCCCTCCAGGCACTGGTGGAAAGGTGGAGGGGAGCAAGGCTGTGAGGAACAGCCAAATCAAAAGTTGCTCCAAGTTTGTTGATAGTTTCAATAATAGATTATAGCCACAAGTAAAGCATGGCAGACGTTCAAGTAAAGCTGAAGGAGTCTGCACAGCTCCAGTTTCACTTGATTCACTTTTCTGCATAACAGGTTTCTGGATCCAACCTCACGATGCTAGACAATGCTATCTCCATACCCCTCTGAACATCCATCTGCACCCATCACTGAGGTAATGAAAAGCCAAGCTACCACTTTTTTCAAAGCATCAAGATTAGGAAACTTGCAGACAGCTTTTTGTAAGCTGAAGGCACTTGAACTGAAAAGATGAAGAGGGAGGAGGATGTGCTCGTTCTGCTCTGCAAGTTATTTGGATGCTCATCGTTAGCGCTACCTGCACAAGACCATCCTACTGCCAACAGCAACCAGTCTGTATGCAAATACTCTCTTCTCCCCCCATCACAACTAGGGAGCCAAACATTTGGAGCCCTTAGCCAGGGAAGCAGTCATAATAGGCACAATCGTAACAAGTTATAATACAATTGGAAGCTACGGTACAATAGTCTTAGATGAGGAATCAGTGCTTTTGAAAATGGCCAAGGAAAGGAAATACATTTATCTCCACACACTTTATTGAAGTCTGATTCAAAGTGCTATGTTGGTGATTTAACATAAACGTAACACATTTTTATAATCCTTATCAAATGTTCACTCACTAGATCAGCGTAAAGCACAGCTTATTGAAATGGATAAGAGGGGATTATGTGATTCACATTGTCAAGGAAAAAAAGTATTTAAAATACAGAGATTCTTTAATCTGTTGCTCAGAAGGCACTGCACACATTGCCTATGGAACAATGTGTGTGCACCCAACTTTCAGTCACACAGGTCCTGACAAAGAGAATAGCGAAGTGATTCTTCCTAGCACACAGGATAAGCTTTTAACAATATAATCCTGATTGCATGTCAAACTTTGATGATTTTGGTTTGGTGACTGACATAAGTATTTAACTACACTTTGCAAGTTATAATAAGAGGCTGAGGTTTCAGAGAGTCTAAACACTCATTCTGAAGTTTTACATATCTATTTTGTGCATATCTAGTGTTTTCTAACAGAGTTTTATGTGCTGATCTGAGATTTAGCATGCAAATCAAACGTAAAGCTTGAGCACTCACAAGACCATTTAAAATTTTTCAGCAAAAACTGATCCCAAATAAAGATCTCTGATGAAAGAAGCAGAATATTAACCAAGACCTAAACTAAGCTTTCAACGAAATATTATTTTCTGATCACAGTTAATATCAACTCGATTTAGTGAAAGACAGCATTATAACTTTAAAATAGTAGTCAAAGGTTAGATTTCTTCAGCTGTGCTATCTGTAAAAAATATAGGCAAAATGAGTTGCTTCATTAGAGAGCATTCTTATCAGCATGAAAATTACAGTGGTGTGGCAGATACACATGTGCTGGAACACCTAACACCACTGCCATGTGTGTAGTATGGGAGGTGAACGTGCTGTCATCACCACAATGATCTGAAGGGGAATCGTGCACAGTAAATGCCTTTTCACCGGAATTTTTTTAAAAATATATTTAGAAAAAAGCTAAAGGAAGGGGGGTCTCATCTTGGAAGATGTTGAAGAACCTGTATCGCCAGGCTTCTCACCTGACGAGCTAGAGATGAAGTCTTGAGACAGTCACATGTACATACAGGATTAAAACCCGCACTTCAAAGAAGCTCATAAAAAAGTTGGCCAGAGTCTCACATTAGACTTTCACAGGATTTGTTCAATAAAATTTCTCTTTTTAACTTTGTCACAGGTTGACTCAGGCTATGAATTACCAGTTGCTTGTTAAATGTCAAGAATGAGGAGGTACCAACAAACTCAAAGTTTATTTCTTTCTGCAAAAGAAATCACGGCTTAAACAAAACTCCCTACCATTTGTAACGTAGGTGACTATTACATCCTAATCGTGTATCAATGATAGAAACACTTTGCACAGATCTCATCTAATGATAGGGTAAAGCTACCGTACTGTTGTGGTGAGTTAAAATGTTCTGTATGAATGCACTAATCTATAGTTAGAACGCTTAGTAATACAAGTATATAGGTGAACCATCTTTACAATATGTCTATACACTTAAGTTCAGAGAAGGCAAAGTTGGAGAACATTATGACCCTCACGTTTCTCCCAAAACCCATCACCTAAACTCTCAGAGGACGATGAACCACTATGTACAATAACAAGCCTGAAGAAATCAACAGAAATGTGGATACCTGGATATCTCTAAAGGTTTGTGCCTACAATGCACAAACATTTCCACAGGGAACATGGCTAGATACAGGGTAAGCTGGTGTCTCGTAGCTCAACCATTGTTTGTTTTAAGACAAGTTTTCCCCCCCACAAAAAAAATGTCTTGCATCCAGGAACCTTCCCGGTGACTCACTGCAACCATTAATTATTGCATGGCACAACAGAACTGCAGGTCAGAAATTAAATCCAGCTATTTGATGCAACTACTGACAGTACCAGAGGACCCTGTAATACACGTCAGGCAGAATAAGAAAACTGCATTTTCAGACTCCGACGGGAGACAGAGGTGTAATGACTATATAGGTACAACATATGCGAGTACAACATATGTGAGATACGAAGATTTGATGATGCACCCATCAGATACCAGGCAGCTTCCCTGGAACTTGAATGACTTTTCCACGGGAAAATATGGACTTGGTTTCTTATTTATCTCCATATAATGATTTATTTCTGTATACATAAACCCACATGCACATACACACTGAGTGGCATTAGGAGAATCTGATTTATTTTGGCTGTATTTTGACTGCTAACAGTTTCTACAGTCTAAAAATAATGAACATTGGCTCATGTGAAAAAAAATTAAATGGGTAAGACAACCTACCAACCCAAACCAGAATTCGGACCTTGATTAAAGGAGTGGTTCTGGTTCTCTCAGTACAGCAATGAGTTCTGGTCTGACTTTGTAGCATCCTTGAACAGAAGTTTGTATTTTCCAAATGTTCCTGGGGGGGGGGGAAGCGGTTTTACCAAAATTACAAGTGAGGACAGAAAGAAGCTGAGGACACCACAGTAAAGAAAATATAAGAACCCTAGGACATTTATGCATAAGGGGAGTATTGCTACTTGTACGTGCCAGTGCTTTCACATTGGTTCTGAAAATGAGCTGGTGGCTTCAGCAGTTATATTTCCACTTAAATACCCTTTAGTCACTCAGGATCTGTCTTGCAACTGGGAGCAAGTTAGAAGAGAGTGCTTTCAATTTACATCATTCAGACAGGAATTAAAAACTAAATACCATAATAATGAGTCCTAACAAAATTATACCTTCCTTAAAATGAGGTCATAGCAACATGTTATCATTAGATGGATTCAATTTTGTATTAAATCCAGAAAAACAGAAAAATGCAGCACAAGAAATGAATCTTTCTCAAGAGCCGTTTATGTTGATGGAAGTACATACATGTTATTAGAACCCTCACAGTGGTGCTCTGCACAAGTCCAAGGGCACAACAAACATGAACAAGTCATTAATGAAACCAACTGTTCCAATGAAACGTCACCTGCCACCATAAGTTTATGTAAACTTATAAGGAATCTGTATTTTCAGCTAGGAAGTTCCACCAGAAATACGAATACCTGGAATGAAGGTGACTGGCGGGGCTGACTTTTTTGACTAGACAAAAGGTCTGTAGCAGTCCTGATGTACTTCAGACCTTTCCGTATCGGAGGACTGATGTAACTCGTGTCCAAATATAAATTCAAATCTTATAGTCCTTTTAACCACACTGCAATTTGAACTTTAATGGCTGTTTCATCCTTTTTTAGCATTAAAGCTAATTAAGTACATTTTAGCTCTTCCCTCTAGGAAAATACACTTCCGTGACCCAAATCACTGCAGGTTGGAGAACCAAGTGAAACTGAAACAACTACTTTTCATGGTCTCTGCAGTAATTCACCACCCATGTTTTTGGAACATAGGACTTTTTTTGTACACTGCTCAGTAGAAGGTAATAGTTTCACTTTTGCCCTGTTTCTTGCACGAAGACAGCCGATATGAGGAATGCTGAGCCAGCCAAGCCTGTCAGTTACATCAATTTCACCTTTTAGTTAATCTTCAAAAAGTTAATTCTTCAGGTGAAACGTTAAACAATATTTTACTTACATTGATAAAATAAATTATTGTAGGGCTATTTTTTTCTTAAATATTGATTTTAATGCATGAGTTCCTTGATAAACAGACTAGAACATCAATCACGCAATTTACTGTGACATTGAGTGAGATACAATGAAAGAAATAGGAATTTCTGAAGGTGGCAACTTGTTGATTAAGGCCAACAATACATCACAGTATATGCACGAAGCGGTGGGCAGCCTACCTCAAATCACTGCCGTTTTCATTGTGAGCCAAGAGTGATGGTCAGTGACCAAAGCAGTGTATGAGGTCATGAGCTGGATTACATTAGTGAACCAATGTGATTATTCAGTGTTAACAAAAGCCACGTTGGGAATTTTAAGCCATTGCTATTTTAAGTGGAAAACGCATATCATGGTAAAGCTAAGAAAATTCAAATATTTCAAAAGAGGTTTTAATAATGATTTTGAGCAAAAGTGAAGATCCAAAATGGAAAGCGACATAAATCTAGAGTTTCCAACAACTAATATTCTTTTGAAGAAACAGCACATGCTTCTTAGACTAGGTCCTCTAATCTTGCCTTAATTTCGGGTTTGTATGTTTTATTCATTTCAAGAGGCAGTATTAGCCACATAATTATTGTTGTAATTCATTCCTTATGTTGCTATGGATTAAACTAACTTATCTGTAGTAATTATGCAATAGGCTGTAACTAACTGAAATATCAATACTGCCAGTTTGTCTGTTTCAGATCTGCTACATAATTGTTAATGTTCACAACAGTGCAGTAATTGAATTACAGAACATTAGCCACATGATTATTACGATCATAAACCGCTATCAAATGGAAGACTAAAATAAGACTCCAAACTCTGAAGTTATGAAGTTCATACTGAACTGTATCTATCCTGCTCTTTAGACTGACTCGTTTAATCACTGTCAGAGTCCTAACTTCTTTCACCTGTAAAGCTTCAACACACACAACCAGTCTTACCTTCTACTGGAATTGTTCCATAGTTCCAAGCTTTCAGTCTGATTTTGATGCAACACACAGAAACCCTCCAGGCTGCTAAATTGGCCAAGTTTCCAACCCTGCAAAATCTTAAGATATTTTATTTGAATGAGGCTACCTTCTCAAGAAGCACTGAGCAGATGCCTATAGGGTTTTCAAACTAGAGTCTTCCTCACAAATCTGGTGGAATTCATCTGATCTAACATCAGCTGTCTGTAGGTTGGACACCCAGTCTAAGCCAGACATACAGTTTCTGTCATGAAGGGAACAAGGCATTTTCAGGGAAGAATTCATCACAAAGGAGGGTGTTTGAGATCCTGCACATGGATCCTCTTTGGAAATGTTTCTGTTGAGGAGCTTTGATTAAATCCTCATCTTTCTGACCACTTGGAATATGCAAAAGTCTCAGCATCATTTTTGTCCCATAGTATCAGTAAACAAAGATAATTATTTTCCATCATTTCTTACATTTGCTGCAATTCAAATACAAGGTCACCAAATCCAAAGAGACTGTCATCTTTGACTCCGAGGGCATCATAGTTTCATCCCAAATGCTCATTTTATGTCGCTATTTCTAATTGGGAAGAGGCTATCACTGAGTTTTACATCTTAAATGTGATATTATTCTCATTAGTCATTTGTTGCATGTTTTTTTGGAAAGACAGCCTAAACGCCATGCATCAGAAGAACATGACTGAGAACATAATTGAGATTGAGATAATTAGTGTCTAAAAGAGACTTTTAGGGTGATTTATCCAGAATCCTTACACTACCAGAAAGACATGAAATCTAGGCCTGCACACGCAAAGGCCAAGGTGTATCAGTCTGGAAACAGCAAGTGTGAACTCTTCACCCACTGGGGCTTTCTACATCTGGCACCTCTGAGTTGTTCTTCCACCACTACACAGCTTTCATGAGCTTTTTCAACGTGTGAAGCTGCAGATCATTTGTGGTGAATAAAGCCCTAACGGATTACCCATTGTTAATTAAATAACCTGATTCTGTCCACTGAATCTAATGCATTAAAGTATTTAATGTTTGTTTGGTAAACTGCTTTGCTAAATGCTCCTTTGACTTTTATTGGTAATAAACATTAAGCATTTATGGCCTGTGAAAGCAGTTTCACATCTAGCTTGTGCTGTTACTATTTACAGTTTGTTAATGAAATACCATTAACTTGCTCCAAACTGCAAGTTGTTTTTGTTCTACTCCTTAACTTTTATGGTATATAGAATAAGTCAATGAAAATCACATGAGCTATAAGCAACAATGGTACTTGTTACAAAAAAAACTTACATTGTCAAATCAAAACATGTTTTCAACTATAGAAAGCTCCAACTAATATCCAACTATTTCTTTTATTCCTGCTTTTGCTATGTGTACACATACATTTATTTGCACCTGCCCGTTCCCAGTCTACGTTCCCTGTGAAGGGGGGACACCACTTCCCCGAGTTCCTGCAAAAAGGGCACTTGAGACATGCCTGGAAAGCCTGGCTCAGTCTGAATTGAAGCCTTTTCTATGCACGATAGTGGCTTCGCACAACTACAGCTATCTGACATTAGTAGCTAAAACGTGCATGCTTGAAAATACAAACCGTATTTTTTTTCCACAGAAAAATATGCATGTGCTCCTCTTTCTTATATTAACACAATACAACTTCTTAAGTGCTCTCGAAATTTAAGAACAACTGCCTGCGCATGCAAGTGATTTGTGTTGCTACACAGAACAAACAATGCATTTTATCTGCCAGGAGTATAAAACAGGGTTCTGCCAATTTAGCAGTCTCCTGTCTATCCCGTGCAGCAGCAAACAGCTTAAGTGAGCCTGATCCCTGCAAGAAGGAGCCATGTGCTGTATTTACAGGGAAGAAAAACAAACATATGTTGTGCTTTTCAAGATAGTTCCTTTGCTTTTGCATTTGTTTGCAAGCGGTTTTCTTTGAATGTAAGACATTTATCACAAACATACTCATTGAATATAACAAATAATCATCCCTTCCATTTATCTGCTTGGTCAGTGTTCACAGGGAAGAACATACTGCTTGACTTTTGCGCGTTCACTTTGCAATGCAGACTTGAAAAGTAAAAAGAGACAGGATGGCTTGCTCATTCTGATAGATTTGATTCCTGTAATGAAACCATTATTGTGACAGTGTTGTTTTGTCTAATGGAAATAGCTGGAGTGATTGTCATGGTTTAACCCCAGCTGGCAACTCAGCCCCACCCCACCACTCGCTCACTCCCCCGCAGTGGGATGGGGAGAGAATCGGAAGAGCAAAAGTGAGAAAACTCATGGGTTGAGATAAAGACAGTTCAACAGGGAAAGCAAAAGCCGCGCACGCAAGCAAAGCAAAACAAGGCATTCATTCACTCCTTCCCATGGGCAGGCAGGTGTTCAGCCATCCCCAGGACAGCAGGGCTCCATCACGCGTAACGGTGACTTGGGAAGACAAACGCCATCACTCCGAACGTCCCTCCCTTCCTCCTTCTTCCCCCAGCTTTATGTGCTGAGCATGACGCCATATGGTGTGGGATATCCCTTGGGTCAGTTGGGGTCAGCTGTCCCGGCCATGTCCCCTCCCAGCTTCTCGTGCCCCCCCAGCCTGCTCGCTGGTGGGGTACATTTTATCTTTGAGAAAAAAAAAAAAGAAATGTTTGTGTGTGAAGGTTTTAATCATCATCTATAGCTCCATGATGAATAAGTGTTAAGTTCAACATTGAGAAATTTTGACTTTTAGACTCAAGTCATAAAATCATGGAGAAAAACACCACAACAATCCCAAACTCTCCTATCCACCTACCTCCCCAAAATGCAGGCAGGAGTAAGCTAAGAGGTGGCTAAAAGAAGCTAATCTATTCTTAACCTTGCTTCGTAAGTGACAGCAAAATTAAATGGAAGCAATCATGAATCATAGGAGGATCAGAGCTGGGTAACTAATTGGCCTATTTTCTGTACTGTCAGAATCCTCTCAAGTAATTTTCCTCAATTATAACTGCAAATCAGCATGTTACTTCCTCCTCACAAACTACCCATTGCTGAGGGATTAACTAGGTGTCCCAGGATATTTCCTAATCTATTGCCGGAGACCGATCCCCACTGTTAAATAATTACAGGACATTCAGAGTCCTGTGTTGGAGGAAAAAAAACTAAAAAAAAAATCTATTTTACCTATTAAGACAAGGAAAATGAAAACCTTATTTATAGAGAATAAACCTTATTTTTAATAGTAGGCTTTTCTAATAACTGGGGATCTTCTTTGATCAAAGCTAGGGCAGCCTTAGCAGAATATACTCAGTGCTTTCTCTTCAAATATTGATTTCCTTTCAGTATGAAGGCTATAAAAACTACAACGCTGTCAACTATAGAGTCCATTGGAAAAAAGGACAGCAGTTATTCACTGCTGTTGTTCAGGGGTATCAAAGATATGATTAAACTTGCATGCAATTAGAGCAACCAAGTAAAGCTGTTTGCTTCCCTGCTGTATCCCTGGCTGCATGCTAATCACACGCAACGTACATTTCGCCTGTTACTTGTATGCAAGACACATTATGGTGTCTATTATTTAGTTAACATCACATTTCCCTTGTAATGTCAAATACGTAATGAAAAGACAGAGCCTCATCTTTTCTAAAGGATAAACAACAACTCAAGAGATCCCTTTGGAAAAGGGAAGGTGACAGAACAATTGACAATTCTAAACTATATTATCTAAGTTTCCTCATTTCATGCAGACTACAAAAATCTATAAACAAAACTGATCTGGAATAAAATGGAGAAAAGCAAGCTAAGAAATCACTTTGTGTTTATTCATTTCAGAGCAGTGGTACTTCACTGGATGACAAAGTGTTTGGGCTTCCCAGGCGACAGGTATGGCAGATTCACCGTGACCTGGCAGGACTGCGAGGAACACCTTCGCATAACAGCCTTAGGGCTTTTGTTTGTTTGCTTGTTTTTTAAAATCTTTCTCACACTGCTAGCAGCTTGCCTGCCCAGGGGCTGAGCTGGATTTGCTTTCAGAGCAATTCCTTTTAGTTCATTAGTAATGACAGGCTCATTTTCCCTGGTGATGCCTGTGCTAGTGCTATGTGTGTCTTTACCCATCTTTCACATATACTTGACATTAGAGAAGAATTATTATAGGCAGTGTGCAGACATCTTTGCTGCTTGAGCTGAGAAAAAGTTTGTGGATTCAGCATCAATGGTTCAGGTTCAAAACCCATCCTATATCACAAAAAAATAATGGCTTGATATTGGAAATACTGTCATCTCAGGTAGTCAAGAACTAAAAAACCCACAAAAACCACAGAAAAGGGGGGGGGGGGGGGTGTGAAACATCTTAACAGTCTCTTCTAATTCATGAAGAATTTAACTTTTCCAGACACTACTCTCAGTGGTGGTGTTTTGGGGTTTTTCTTTGGTTGGGGTGTTTTGGTTTGTTTTTTTTAAAACGTAGGCAGCTAGCTATAAACTAAAAGGAAATATATTTATTGGAACATAAAGAGATACTAGAGTATTTTTAAGATTTCTTAGTCTCAGTGACTCCAGTTGGCCTGTCACACTTACAGCAACTAGGACAGTCGACCCAATAAGCCCTGTCATTGCTGTCTGGGAATAGCTAAACGACCAGCAGCATCTCCAAGAAGGTCTTATAAACCTTGCTGAAAAAGTGATAAGTGATACATTAGTACCTTTTCTAAAGACTGGGCTATTACCTGATATCCTGTTTTAAATGTAGACCTCCGTCTAGCAAGATTTTGGGAGTTTCTGTAGTAGTAGAATAGTACTAGTGTATAGTAGTACAGAGATTCCCCCCCTCTGCAGATCAGCTGGAGTTGCGCCCCAAAATTTTCCAGTAGTTTCTAAAAGTCCTAGAAATATTGACAAAGTTTCTCAGTGCTGCATTGCAGCTCTCTAATACAGTACCGATAAGGTCTGAAGGAGGGTAGTTTCATTAAAGGTGTTGAAATGGTCATGTTTAAATGACTTATTTTAGGTGGCCTTGATTCAGTTATTTCTTTAAAGTGTAAACTGTGGGATGTTCATAAGCTGTGTTCAAGATAAAGAAACACCTTTTACCCTGTCCAGTTAAGAAACAGAAATACATTCATCTGAGGTCAAAAGGGAAAGCAACATTTGAAGACAAAGGTAGAAATGATGCGAGAGATGCTTAAAGCATGTATTATCTGCCTATTCTTTTCTGCCCTTCAGTTTTATTGTGTTTTGGAGATGAGCTATTGCAACTCCAAAGCAGCAGCTTGTATTCAGCTGTGAACCACAGGGCACAGAATCTCTTCTCTTCTGCATGTAGTGAATTTCAGATATGCATAAGAAAGCAAGCAAGCATAACGCTATTGACTTCATCAATGTTTCGATGTTTCACCAGTAGAACAGAGCACCATTTGGCTTAAAGCAAGAGCGTGTGAAACGTATCAAGACAACCCCAAGGAGAGCCGAGGATTTACAGCACTCTAACAAAGACGGACTGACAGAAGGTTAAATGATGTCATTTCTAAAGCACTAAAGTACTGTCTGATGGAGGGAGCTGCAGCACTGGAAAGGAGGTGCCTTGAACCCATGCACAATAGATGTACAGAACGGTAGCAGGTATGATGGGGATTTCACACCCAAAACTGTTTAAAATTGCCCCCAAAAAAGTAAGAGCAGGCAGAGCACCAGTACTGCGCCAGGACACCATCTCTAGCCTCTACACACTTCGCCAAAAACCAAGACAGTTCAATGGATGCATCTTCCTTATTCCCCCCATCAATACCTACTGGTCTGGTTGATCTGCATTTTGCCTACCTTCACACCAGGTTACTGGGAAAAGTTGGGAAGCACCTACAGAGGGGCCAATATTTAGGGAGGACAAGACAGTCACTCCATTTTGGGGAAAACGTAACAGAAAGTAGCATTTGCTGTAGAAAGCAGATGCACACTGAATTGATAATCCACAGTTTACGATAATGCAAATCAGGACACATGCTGCTGGGATGTTGATCTGTACTGCAGAAGTCAGAAATCAGAGCTTGCTTTGAAAGGTATTTAAACTCTGTCAAACTGGGCTACTGTATCATACGTATTCATTTTACTTATTTATCCTTTCATTTATTAAATGTACTTATCGATCCGTTGCCACAAGTACTTCTCATAAGCACCAATACTGCAGTCCCACACATTACCATTTTGATGCTAACCAAAGCAAAACTGATTCCACCTTGCTACCCCACGACATGGATCAGGAGACAGTCCTCATAGCCCCTCTATTACTGCCACACACACATAGCACAAGAGGGAGCAGATGACAAGCGCATGAAGTGAGATGATGGATCTCCAGCCCATGTTCCTCGTGTCCTCCTCTGACAGCGGGTTCTAAATGGAGGCTCTGCCAATAATTTTTTCCTGCAACTTCACCAGTTCAGGCTCTGGCTTCACATATTGAACCTTCCTGGTTTAACTCACACCCATGAAATCAGCTGTAGTATTTGAAACATTTTTCCCTGGCAATTGTTAAAGAAACTCTGGAGTCGAATTTGCATGAGGCAGCGTGCCCGGTAATTCTTCCTCCTCATCACTGTGTGTCACATATTCCTATCTCCCACCAACACATCAGTGCTGTGCTGAACAAGACAAACTCATGAACTGCAGCTCAAGCCTTTTACGCTGCAAACCATTGCAGTTGCATTAAGACTCCATCACACAAGCCGTCATACTGAATTCATTAGAAGCTGTTACTGCAGCTGAGGTAACAACATAAGCATGGGCCACTTCCTCTGGGATAAAAGCATTCTTCCCCACCAGAACATATAACGCTCCATAAAGTCTTTTAAAAAGAAAACAAAAACAGCCTCTTCCTTCCCTCCTGCATAAAGCATAGATAGTGCACGTGCTAGCACCAAGCCAACACCATGCTGGAAGAAGAATAAACTGCAGGGAGCTCCCATGTGGACATCAATGGCTATCCCCAAACTCAGAGATTAGCATGGGGCAACTGAGAAAGTTGAAAGGCAAAGGCCATTTTTTTTTTTCCTGTTTTCCAGTGCATAGCTACAAGATTTTCTCATCTTAGTATTATCTTGATAATAACCTACCCTACCCTTTTTTGTATGATATTAGTTTCTTTGGTTTCCACCGTGTTATATGCATGTGAATGCACGGACTCACATGCACCACAAAATTCTCTGTTGAGACCACCACCACTACGGCCTTTCATGGCATACGTTAGCATAATAAAACCTCACAGTTCGCTCTTTTGTTTTCTTGTGTTAGTGACATCTACTGTATTTTACCTCATCTAAAATATTTACATTTTACCTCCTTGAAAGGATAATATAATTGAACAAGTGCTAGGTCACCAACCACCCCTTCTTTCTTGCATGCAGTTGCCATCAGATTAAGTGTGCAGAAAAAGCCAAAACACTTTAATACATTTTTCTCAGAGGAGCTAGAACTTCTACCAATTCATTCAACAAACTTGAGAAATTCCTTAGTATTTTCCCTGCTTGAAACTAAGAAAAGCTTCATGGCCCTGAGTGTACCAGTAGTCCTTGACCACTTTGAGCAGCCTTACGTGAGGCCTCTGCATCAGTCCTCGCCCAAGCTGTGCAGCAGGCAGACCTCTGTCTACTCAGCTCTGTCCTTTGCTGTTCCTGACTTGTTGACTGGACTTCCCAGACTGACCTTGAACCTCACCTGTCACCTCTCATTTCTCTAGCGATCACCATCCCCAACCCTGTTCTGCTCGCCTGGCTTGGTGCTGTGGGATGGCACCCTTGTTGGGAAGGTCGCTGCCCCTACCCACGCGTGGTCACCCTTGGCTCCTCTCTCTATCAGCAGCCCCACTCTCGCTGCTCCCTCTCAAAGGACTCCAAATATTCCTCCCTAAAAATGTTCTTTTATATATGGTGTCATGTCAAGGATATACTACCCATGTGAATAATGACAGCTATATACAATAGTGATTCAATTAAAAAAAAATCTATAAATGGCATCACCTTACATTAAACTTTTGACTCAAGGTGAACACGGAGTAGACTTGACATTCACATCTATTCCGGTCAGACAGTTAACACTGCGCGCTCCAGGTCCATCTCTCCCCAAGGAAAGGCTGTTCTTTCTTAATGAATGCGTACACTCGCTTTACATTTTCCCAAAGCCAAAAGAGGTTCAGTTTGAGTTTGGCTAATATCCAAGCTCAAGCTGCACAGAAACACGAGATGACTGTGAATACACTAATCAAAAATGTAGAGTAAGGAAAGGGACAGAGCATTATCCCTTAAAGAAGAGTTTGATTCTGTTTTTTCCCCTACCCTGATTTTATACCACTGTGGTGTCAGTCATTAGCGATGTTACTTCTAATCATCCCTAATATGAGGGAAAAAATAATTAGATTAAGTGTAGGCAAAGCCTTTGACTTCTTTTGTGCACCTAAATCATAACACCAAAACGCAGAATGCTTACAAAGTAAGATTATGCACTTACACAAATAGTCTCTTTGAGTTCAGGAATAAATATGAGTAAATTTCAAAATTAAGACCTGAATTTAGGAATAGGCAAACCAGATTAAAGAAAATGAGACAAAAAACCAACTTCTCACAGCAAGCCAAGTAAAAAAATGAAAATTTTTCCTCTGAGGTTCAGTCAAATATGATCTTTTTCAATATTTTTCTGTAAGTGTTTAAGGACTATATTCAGAAGTTTACAGATTAATTCCGAATAAGAAACAAGATGCCTAAAAAATGACCTGTGGCACGTGTATTAAAAAAATATTCAACAGCACTTAGTTTCACACCAGTACCTAGATTATGTAAATCAATTGGATCTGAGGATACTGTGGATCAAACGTGCTTTTTTAGCCAGACCACTGTCTCATTTGACACATTTAGTATCCACATGACTGGAAACCCCAAAAAGATACAAAACTGAGCAGAACTTCAATACCACAAAAGACCTGGATAGCAGATGGGCTCATTAAACTACTTTATAAGGTCAACTTTTGCATTTCTCAGAGTTCAAGATGGTTTGTGCACATGTCCTGGAGATTTCTGCTGGGCTGAAGCTCTGCTGCACCTAAATGAGTTGTAAACACACCTGCGTACTTTGTGTTATTAAAACAGAAGAAAATATTTGACATTAGAGATATGTCAAGAGCAAAACCCAGATCTTCCAGCTGCCTCCTAGTCAAAGGACTGAGAGACACTGTAAATTTTCTGTTTGGATCCCACCTCCTGTTTATCTCCCTGCAAGACTACATGGAGCCTCACTTCACCTTCAATACTCTAATGAGCTCTTTGATTTTATTAGATGTTCTCATTGATTTCATTTAATGATTTATATATTACCTATACACTTAGCGATTAGGTATTTTTCTACTGAAGGTAAGACAAATCACAAAGGCAACCCACAACGGGTCACACAAAACAACCACAGCAGTCTCCAAGGAGATATTAATTGCCCAGTTGTGGGAACAAAGTAACCAAAGAAAAAAATAATACAACAAAACTGAAACCAATTAGGGTGCTTCACATTATAGATTGAATCCCAAGGACCTAGGAGATTGAGAAGAGTGAACTTCAAAACCAGCTAAGTTGGTGAGTTACTTTAATAACAGACTGGCAACTTGTGTGCAACTGGTTGTTGCAACAGTAAGTTTCTACAGTTCTGAGGCTGTACGATTCCAGATGGGAACAAGGGGCAGATGCAACAGCGTGGGTGTGAGGGGCTCAACCTCCAGCAGCCTCCGCCAGCTCTTTGTACTGCTTTGAAGACCCAAGTCTATAAGCTGCCCTCCGAAGCAGGATGGAATTAACAAAATCATTTATTTCCCCAGGAGAAGACCAAGTGCTCTAGGAGATATGGTAAAATGACATATTCACATCAGAAAAGATGCTGTGCTCCAGTATACAATCCCGGGGGGGAAGATTTATCTTGGATAATTGGTAGTTCAGCATGAGCAATCCAAAAACAGGAAAAAAAAATAAAAGGATTCATCTCAGATAATTTGTGGTTCAGCATGAGCATTATTATACATGACATTAGAGGAATTAGCACTCCCCTAACAAGTGGGGAAATAATTCTTTGGGAACCACCAACTGTTTCACTATTGCTCGCTAAACAGGTCTTCTTTAGCTCCCATCCGGACAGTGTCCATACTCTAACTTGCTTCCAGAGAAGTCATCACTGTTTCTTAAGCAGCAATTTTTAAGTATAATTATTATTACATCAAAAGGAAAAAGTGTAAAATAAAAAGTATTTTATGTATTGTATCAGGTAAGCTGGGGAAATTGCCTAACAGTTACGTTAAAGTGGAGTGAAGGTTATGAATGGGACAATAAAATTCAAATGCAGAACCTGCTCAACATGCTGAGAATTAATGAGCTGGAGGCAACGTACCCGCTAGAGTCCAGGAGGAAAAAAAGATTTCCACGTTTCTCCCAGAACAGGTACAGCCCGTACCCCGTGCTCTGCTCTCCTCCAGCAGAAAGAGAACTGTATTATTCAGCTGGAGAGGGTTTGAAAGCTACAGCCCCCCTTTGACAAGAGGGTGGCATGGTCCTGCGCTGAACTCGCCCCTGGCGCAAGCTCACCAGCGCAGTCCCTGAACCGCCACAGCCAGGGGATCACAGCCTGATGCCCACCTCTGCCACCGCGCTGCCGCCTGCCCCTCCTGAAAACTGCCGACGGTGCCTGATGGCAGCAACACCGTGCAAAGTACGACTGATTTAAGCCAATGCATTAAATGCAATGGGCTTTCATTACAGCCTGTCATCCCTTTTATATCTTTGCTACATGAGAACGTATTGAAAACACCACCACTATAATCACAAATAAAGCCACAAATATGAAAACAAATAAAAGGTAAAGCAACGCATGCAGGAGATGCTGTTATTCTGGTGCTCCAGTACAAATTCAAACAATAAAGCACAAGAGGAGGCGAGAGGGGAGGGAACAAGCCTGCGACAGTCCTACTCTTTGTACTGCTGTTCCCATTAATATCAGCAGCTATTGCTCTAAATTGTGACTCTAGGGGATAATTAAACTATTGCTGCTCCCATTTTCCCCACAGAGCAGCACTGTTACAACAGTGACGGCTTCTCCTATTGTAGTACAGCAGTAGCCCCTTGGGAAAGCTGCATAATGCTGCAGCCCCGGCCGCGCAAGAGGGACCTCAAATATTTCATGAAGTCAGTAGCATCGCTTGCCTTCTCCTATTACGGTTTTCAAGCATCAAAGCTGCCCTTATTTCAGCATTTACTCAGGAACCATTGAGGTTTCAGTGAAACTGGGAAGATTAATTAAGTGATAGCAAGTTTGAATGGGGGAGATGAATGATTAAAAGTTCTCAAGGTAAGAGTAGGTACTATCTTTTCAGAGAATGGTACCTACTTATATTGATGAATTTCTTGCTCAGTGGTCTATAATGCAACTTCAGGATGAGAGGCTGGAGTGCTATAAAGAGATATTCTCTAAAAAGTACTCTGCTGACATTGTAATACCACTCAAGAAAGAAGTCAGATAATGCAGCATCACTCAAAATACTGCCAGATTGATAATATTTTTAACTTATTGAAATGAAAGAAAGACTGCTGATTTATTTGTCTTGCTGTAAGAATTATCAGAGGTGTTCAGAAGAAAATGTAAGTGTAGAGGTTTAAATTATTAAGGTCAAGTCAATTTTCTCTACTTATTTTCATTCACAAGCAGATCCACACTTCTAAAAATCGCAACACTGTTAGAGAAGTGGCTCTGTCCAGTAACTTCTAAACAAGCAGGTAGAAAGGGAGGGGAGTAGAGGCACAAGCAATACAAGCTTTTCCATCCATAGCCCAGTTTTAGTGTCAGGAGGACGTACCGAGAAGAGGTAGCATACAGCGTATCCACAAGACCGTACCTGCTTCGTACTGAGCTAAGGGAGTTGATCCTGGGGAACACACGGCTGCGGCGAGGGCTGCCCAGTACAGAGAGCACGCAAGAACCAACACGTGGTAACATTTTGTATTGGACTGGTGGCCAGGCAAGCTGAACAGAGAACAGGCTCAGTACCCCATTAGGAATGGTTTCTGATACTATCTACTTTTGAATTCCTTAATTTATTAAAAGGGATTAAAAAATTAAGTCTTTCCAGTTTATCATCTTTAATCCAATGCAGGTTAACAGGGCCATACCAGAGCACCATACACATATTCACTAGACTCTTCTGAAAAGTGGCAAAAGTAAACTATTATTTTTAATTTCAGGAGTTCCTGATTTAAAAAAAAATAAAAAGAAGAAGCACTTTCTCCACTATCATAGGGCAATCACAGGTCAAACATACCCAACAAAACACAAACAACCCTCTGCTGTGCAGCGTAATGAAACTCAGCTAGGAACCAGTCATCGATGAAACAAGCAATAGCACACATCTGAAGAAAGCAAGTAGGTTGTAATATCATCTGTATGCCTGACATTTACCAACGGTAACATTAAACTCTAGAAGAAATCTGCTACACCTCTCAATATTATATTTTTACCCAGAAGTATCCAAAAAATTAATTATAAAGTTGATTTTTAATAGTGCTTTAAACTGGAAATCAGTCTAGTGTTTAAATTAAGCAGTAGATTGAAATGGCTAATTGTTATTAACTCATGATTAAGTAAAAGACCTGCAACTACTAACTACAAAAAAGTTTGTGCTGCTTATCACACTGTCCCAAGACAGGTGACTGATTTTGAGCTGCCGAGTACATGCTAATTCCTGTGGTATCCTTAGCAGTTGGGGGAGTGAGGTTCACAGTCTCTCAAAACAACATCTCTGGTTATTTAAATTAGTAGCTTTCAGCCATTTCCAGAGACAAGACACTCTGCAAGACCGTTCAAGTGCTCGTTCGCTCAGACATCGGCCACTCTGCTGCCCATACAGCCCGGCCCTCAAAGCAACCTCTTGTTTATTCCCATCATACTGCAGAGCAGCAAAAAGGGGAGAGAAAAAGTGAGCAAAAAAAGGCTAAGGCAGTGAGAATGAAGTTCTTCAGTGAGCTGTCTTGGACCAAACCCTTCATTTCCCTTTCATGTAAAAAAAGACATGATTCACATCCTGCCAATTTGGAGATGTCATGGAGTAAAAATCTGCCTACCTGAGGAAAGGACAACTAGAGCAATATCTTTATACCACATACTTTCCTGCACAATGCAACCTCAGGCACATAACTCAAGAAAAACTGCTTGAAATTCATGCCTCCCAGAATACTATCTATTGAATGTCTCTTGCCTTGCAGGAAGCTGGAACAATAGGTGAATCAAAGGCAGCAGGAAAAATCAGAAAAATCACCCTGTCAGGGGGCAGAGAATGGGAGCTGAGAGGCAAGTTCCAGAAATAGCCAGAAAATTGACACTGTTTCTGAAAAAAAGAAAAATTTGAAGGTTTTGCTGGGGGGGAGGAAGAAAGGGGGGGAGAAAGAAATCCCAGACCAGAGCACTTTGCTACTCTGAAACATCGCTAAGGTATTTCAAGTCTAAAGATGTGCTCTGTCAGCCAAGCTGAACTTTATTACTTATACAAACATATTGGATGTTATAGTCAAAATAAACAAACTACTGATTTATCACAGAAATAGAAAGCACAATGTTTTTACCCAAGAAATCTTCAAAGAACTTGATTTTTTTTTAGCAAATAACATACATGTATCCAAAAAGCCCTACCATCCTGTGATGCCCTGAGCAAAAGCATTCTCCAATTGATTCTAGATGCAGAGTGAATTTGCTTTGCACCAGGATGCTCAGGTCCCACAGAGCTGCAAGGTTGCCTCCCCTCCTCAAGTTCTGTACAGCTGCAACCTGTTATCAGAATGCGGGGGGGGGGGGAAGAGCAATTTCTGGCTTTTTTTCCTGCTCAAGTTCTACGCAGAAAGCTTAGCAAACAAACTGGCTCTATTACTCAGGTACAATCTATGACAGTAATCTCTACTGTATTAAAAGGAAGGCTAATAGCTTTAGAAGTGGTCAAGTCAAGAACTGAAGCACTAAGAAATATCAGAGGTTGGCACTTTTAGCTTACCTCATCCCTCTTGGGACGTATAACAATATATTATGATTTAAGCATGCTTAGTTTATCATTTACTGTTCCAGAAAGGCTATTTCCCTAGTCAGATCATGAAATAATGTGGGATCAGCAAGAGTTACCTACCAAACTAACAAGTATTATGTGAACTGAGGGGGTTTTTTCAGAAACCAAATCCAGATATGTTTCTGAGAGAGCACAAAAGCATACTTTTGATAGAGATGACATTTAGCTGTCAGATTCCAATCTCTCCTCCAAAGTACGCAGAAAACCATTTCACAGAGATGTACTTACTTAACACAGACCAAGTTGTAGTATCTCCCGAATTCATTCCCAGTAATGGTTGAAATATTTTTATTAAATACTCCTAAAATGGGAATATGCAAGTGCAGCACATATCCAGCCAAGAAAATGTCAACCGGAATGATTTATATCCATCAAAGCTATGAGGCACTGAAAACAGGACCTTTAAGTGAAAAGCATTAGCCCCCCTCAACTGCAAACATACTACCTATATTGCCTGTTTTCCTCTCACATTTAACAACTGTAGACACTTCCTTTACAAACTAGAAAGGCTGATCAGTAAATGAGTCTTGATTTTCTACTAGGAGTCTGCTGGATGCATGAATACAGTCCCCGTTTAATTTAGGGAGAGCTGTGCGTACACATTTGAGGCCAATCTGTGCATGAGAGCACTGGCCACCCTGACCACAGCAGGCAGGGCAGCCCAACGGGACCCTACCGAGGCTCCCTGCGTGCCCAGCTCTGCACGCAGTGCCCGAGGGCCGTGCGCACTTAGAGCGGGCACATCCACAATAAGGACGTTTGATATGCCAAGATGCCACTCGATCAAAGCATTTGTATTAAGAAGCCTCATTAGCAATTTATATTGCATAGCGGCAACAATATTTTTAATGCATTGAACATAACTAGTTGGAATACTAGTAGGAGCTGCTACACAAAGCGGTATGCCTCATGTGAGCAAAAGTTACCACATCTAAATGAATGAATACCAAAAATGGAGATGATACTGCTGCCAGATCAGCCTGATACTCGCGTATCTAATAACTGCATGTTTTGCCCAGCTATGCCGTTAAGAGGCAACATAAAACAGGAGAGCTGTACTTGCAATTATAGGGCAACAAGGCTGTAACGCTACAACATTTACACTTCATATAAATCAGCTCCTCAGATGGCCCTTAGTTGTAAAAGTGTCAGTCAGTCAAACCACTGTCCTCAAACTACCACTGTTTTCCAGAATAATTTCAATGTGCATCTGGACACTCGTGTTACCACCTGAAGAGCCACTCAGTCAACCAGAAAGCAAAAGGCTGGAGAAGTACTTGGAAAGTTTGCTGGTTTCCAAAGGAAAAACCCACAGAGGCAAACCACATGTTTGTATTTTGTTGTGATCATAACTGTTTCATACTCACTGAACAGTAAACACTGGGAAAAACAATTATACGAAATTACAGGCCAAAATATTTTGTTACATTTACAAATAGGAATATATTTGTAAAAACGTGCATCTATTCCCAGTTAACAGGAGTCTCCACCAAGCCGCTTTCAAATTTGGTTTAAACGTTACTCTATAAAGATCCTTAAAACAGATTCCCAAAGCAAAAAGCATTCACCAAGTTTGATTGGTGCTACGTGCAGTTTATTAGTTTCTCCTGAGTTTCAGACAAACCCCACTTCTCTACTCAGTTTTATCACAGTTTTCTGACAATTTAACTTAAATTTTTAATACCCATTCAGTTATCCAGTCTCCAGAGTACTTTATATTAATAATGAATCCTCTCCCGAGGATGGTGAAGTGTTGGGGCTATCTCCTGGGCTGGTGAAAACAAAGGATGCCATTGACTCGGGGGGAACTGTGCTGGGTTACGCCGTCTCCTTTAGCCCAGAGAGCTGAATTCATTTGTCCACGTTGACAAAGGGCGTCCATTAGACGAGCTCTGCTGACTTGTGATGGGGAAGTTTAAGCCGTTACTGCCCTTGTCTGTTCGCCTGACTCCACCCTATAATTGATGGCAGTTTGAAATAATACACCCTCCTAAGAGCTGGTCCACATTCACTTCTGCCAAGCCTGCAAGGCGGGTGGTAAGTGCAGCTGCAGGATTAGGTAGGGAGTGGAGGACTGTGACCTCCTGGCTCACCCTTAGGTTAACGGGCAGAGCTCATTTGCCACGACCTTCTGCAGTACCAGAAGTTATCCTGGCTCCTAACACCCTGCTCAGCTCACCCCATCTCTTGAACATCTCATGGGGTAAATCCTAACCCAGGTGAAACCAGGCAGAAGTTTGGGGTCTTTTTAACGATATCATAGTCTCATATTTGTAATATTAATAAATAACTCAGAGTAGAATGTTTTCTATTATACTAGCAAGTCATTTGATGCGTTATTATTTATATGAGGAATCTAGGATACAATGCATAATTAAGCCGAAGTAATTAAGAACAAATCTTTGCGCCCCTTTAGACAATCACTCTGTGTATTTTCAAGGTACTAAGAAGAGTAAAATGACAGGCTGCAGACAGGGGCCTAGCCCTGCGCAGGTTACATATCCATTCATAAAGGTGGATTACAAAAACCAAAGTTCAACAAAAGTATATAAATATGTAGCAGCTACGCTAAAACAAAGCGGAAACTTCATAACACTCCCCATGTGTTTAGTTTTATTTAATCACAAAATAAGCAAATGCAATATTAAACAGAGAGACTTAGGAACAGAAGAGGCAAAGAAGATGTCACAGTCTGGTAACAAGCCATTTTACCCAGGGTAAAAAGCAGCATCTCCACTTGCCATTATCATAACCTCATTAATTCTGTTATTTATGATTTATAACCGCAAACAAACTTAACCAACTTTTATATCATTGGAAGTCAAGTCAGCTTATAGGAACACAGGGACAAGCCCATCCCTGTGCAGCGCTCTCAGTATTAGATCAGCCTATAGAGCCATTCTGGCAGCCCTACTTGTTCCTTCCCCAACCTTAACATTCACATTTTATAGGCGAAGCAAAACCACTCACAACCCCCTCACCAGATTAGCTCTCTGACCAGGTTTGAAGAAAGTCACTCCACACAATTGACCAGCCCAGCGTACAGCTCCCTACCCTTGCTGCCTGTGCCCGCAGCACACATGAAGTGGTGTGCCTGGCACCTCTTCAGGTGCATCATCCCCTGCAGCTAGGGCAGTTTCTTGCATTGATTATTCAATGAGCGAAACCACCACCTCCTCTGCTGAGGTTACTCTATTTTAAAGCATAGCAACAAGTTGCCTATTGCTTTGGGGTCAGCAACATCTGCCCCTGCCTGTCTCAGAAGAGATGCTGGCAAGTACTGATCTAAAACATAAAGCGGGAAAACATGGACGAAAACACGTACACAGAATCAGCATCCTTCAGCTTTACCCTGGCTATCGCTTTTTCCTCGCTCATTCTTCATACCTGTGGTCAATGCTCCCCGAAAAAGCTTACCTTGAGACACGCAGCATGTGGCCAAGAACTTGCCTCCACAAGCTCATCATTAACAAGGTCTACACCTTCAGCGATACATCCACCTTGCTTCAACCAGCCCAGCTGCACTAAAGGAACCACCTTTATAAGATACTCTCCTCCCTCCACCACTCTTCAGGCAAGTAGTTTGTATTCATGCCTTGCACATGATTCTCATCTCATTATTTGCCTGCACCTGTGCACAGGCACCCACCCTCTTTTGGGCTGGCCACCACAATTCCAGTTCAGTAAACTCACGTTTGGGGAAACATGAGCCTAATTATTCCTACTGGTTCTTATTTTCTTTATTTATAAAGGAAAGAAAGCCTGAAATTGTTCTTTACCCAAAAAAACCCTGATTTTTTTTATAGAGGGAGGGAGTGAGAAAGAAGGGCTTTAAGCTAATGGCAATAAAGGGAACACCAACAAACAAGTATCCTAGCCTTCAGGAATGGAGACTCTGAAAACTCATTAGAGGTGTAGAAGGATGGAAAGCCCACCAAAATCAACAGAAATCTTTCCGTTTACTAGAGCAGCCTTCGAATTAGGCCTTTGGAAATGAGGCTCACACACACAACTGCACAGACCATCATGTGCGTAGTCTTCTACCGAGTACTCTGAGTAATCTCTATTAATTCTACTTTAATAACAAACCGGCAGTAGAGATGCTGATGCTAATTGCTGAGCATTTCTTTGCTAAAACCAATCCTTAACACTGACCACAATAAACGAGTTAGGCTTTTATATAA
This sequence comes from Aptenodytes patagonicus, assembly GCF_965638725.1. NCBI lineage: Eukaryota > Metazoa > Chordata > Aves > Sphenisciformes > Spheniscidae > Aptenodytes > Aptenodytes patagonicus. The sequence goes on from NC_134957.1 coordinate 19,709,537, forward strand.
AATTCATACTTAAAATAGCTATGAATCTTCCTAATGTGTCATTTGACATTTGTTATTACTTGGCTGTGGACTGGCTTTGAATATTTTATGAAATATTTATGGCAGAAGGGGATATGGGATTCATAAGAGCAAGACACATACAATATGCTGAAGATCAGTGACAATTACCACAAGGGTAAAATTAGTACAATCAACCATCGCTTTCTTATGAAAAAATACAGACTCGATTGGTGGCAGGTGGTGTTTCTTCCATTTTAAAACGGCACTTCGTTGGGACTGATTTGCATATTTTTCTTCACTTTTGTAGGTTTAAATAAAATTCTGTGTAAATGTGAACTTTGGCTAATTAACTCCTGGTAAACAGAGAAACGCTACGTTCTCTTTAAAGAAACATTTTGTAAATTCCCTTTTCATCCCCAATAATTTGTCAAAAGAAGAGAATAACAACAATAACGTGCACTGTGCATCCAGCTGATACGCAGCAGATTGTGAGCAGGTAAAAGTGGCATTTAGGAAAAAAAAAATTGTTTGTTTTGTTGTCCTTGTTGGAATGTGGATTGAATTCAAAATCTTAAGTTAAAAATTATTGGAAAAGTTCCACGATTACAAAAGCAGCGTTTATAACTCGGTCCCTTGTAATTCTCTCCAGTGATAATGACAGATCCCATTTTAGAGCAAGAAACACTGAGTTAGGGGACATCAGCTCTTGCTGCATTCAGTGTCTCCAAAGTGAGCTGTATTCGGGACTTCTCTAAGTATATTCTGTATTGGCTGTTGACATGTAAAATCACATCCTTTCCCAACCGAGTGCCGTAAAAGACCCTGTGCCATGGCTGTGTGTTGCCCAGGTCCAGCAGCTTGAACCCTGTGAGCCAAACTCTAGCCACTTTCATCTAGTATGGGAGAAACGCTTAAGCAGTCATTTGGCGAAAAGATTTTTTCAGACTGCATGGAAATTCACCTGCTTTTATTTGTGTATTGAGACAACACACACACTTTGAAGAGATTTTGCTTCTAGATTTATATACACTGCTAGCGCAGAGGCAGCGAAAATAAGTCAAAATCTGCTCTCATGTATATTGCTGCACCATCCGCTGAAGTCATATATTTAACGAAGAGCAAGAGTTCGCCTTGCATAGCGAATCTGTAGTTACAACCACGCGACAAGAGTTTTCAAGGGATAGCTGTGGCTGAAGGACCGCCAAACACGTGATTCCAGTCAGGGCTAAAACCCTTTACTTTCAGGGAAATTTGGACGCGACTCCCTGTAATCGCTTATATTTTTAGCTTGTGCCCCTTCTAACTGGACTAAAGAAAGCAACACAGTGACAACAAAACTAGCATATAATTGCATTACCATAATTCATGTATCACCTAATTAATAAACGAAAACACAAGGCGTGCTGCTAGTTTGACCTGGGATTAGTACTCCCATGGAGGTTTACACTGTTATTTTCCTTGCTATACACCTTTCCCTGCCGGAAGATTAGCATCTTTAGGACCATATTTATTTATATGTATCAAATATTTATTTAATTTTTTAACAATCAGATTCAAAGCTATTTAATACCAAGTTTCCCTTGCCCACCAAACCAGTGTTTCTCATGCAAATGCTTGTACCTCCGTGATTTTGTTCTCTTGAAATCTCCAGGGGTTAGGTGCTTCAAAACCTAACGGGATTATGGCATAAACACAGCAATGTATTCTGCATAAGAACACCCTATCTTAAGGCATTTTCTTGTTTTTATCTAGGAGCAGACCTAAACAGCTCTCTTGAGAAAAAAAAAAGGTATATGTATTTAAACAGATAATAATACAATTCCTTTGGAGACTCTGAGTTCTTCTCTAAGTGCATACATACCATTGCCATTAGCATTTAAAGGAACGTGAAGCAAGGAAAGATCTCTGAGCCTGTTTCTTTGGCTGTTGTGAATATCCTGGCTGCAGAAATGTTAATGTTTTTATGTATTACCTCCATCTGCTTCAACCCTGTTAAATTTAGGTGTGCTATGTATAAATATGAATATGTTTGAGTTAGTAGATGTTTCGCCTGTTGTTTAGGCGCTATTCATTTTCTTCCAGAAAGCACAGCTGTCGTTGCTTTCATTACCAAAGGGTACTTTTTACTTACTTTTTGAATTATGGTATTGATTTTTCCCCCAGCACTGCTGTTTGGTCTAGTGTATTGTTAAATGACTCAACAAGTTTAAACCCTTCAAAATGGGGTTTGTAATGGAAGTGCTGGCACACCCTTGACTACATCGTCATGAACTGCGATGTTGCACTAAATGGATTGAGCCACACTGACCCCCCACAGAACTGAAGGCCCAGACGCCTTGAAATATAATTTCAGCAACACAGTTATGCGGTGATACACTGCTTGGATTCAAAATAAATTCTATGAAATTCAAATGAGCCGTTGGAATGGATAACTACAGCTGAGGTGCTAGAAACGTCTCACAAATCAATCATCCCAGGTGTGAACAGAATTTCCAGGTTGGTTTCCTACATATTTTATTTTTGTGGGTTTCTTTGAAGTTGAAATCTCTTTTTATTCGTAACATCCTTGCCCTTGAGTCTTTCTTCTTGTCTAAATATTCGCTCATTCCCCATAATCCCTTTATTCCATTCTATTTTCCAGCCATACCTCCCCTGATATGCTTTTCAAAAGCTTATTGTACTGAGGCCCATCTGGATGCACATTACGCTTTTAGTTTTGTCTCCACTTACCTCCTACAGGTAGTCGAGTAGCAGGAGTCTCTCTGGATCTTGCTTAACCAGCATTTAGGACAGAAATACCCTCATGGAAGTAAAAGTTACAGTGGGCTTTGGGTTACTCTCAGGCCATGCGCTCACCTGTCCTGTGTTACCCCAATATCTCATATCTCACATAAAAGCGTTCGCATGAGCGGGTACAGCAGATTAGCTGACTGCTGCAATGTCACACATAAACTCACCCTAAAATAATATCTTTATGTGCCTACTCCTTTGGAAGAACCCATTTCTGCAGACCTCATGGTCAGTGTAATATTTTAGTATTTCTAGTGTAATTATATTCCCTTTAATAAGCACTACACCAGAATGCCTTTCTGTGGAAGACATATAGACAACATCATACACGCTTGCTGAGGCCTTTTCTTAAGTACAAAAAAATGCAATCCATGAAGCCTCGGAGGCATTCTGGCTTCACTAATACTCATATATTGGAACAAATAAATGTGGATTTTTGGATTATATCCAATCGAAATATCACATCAGCCTGTGGTTTCCTTTTGAATGGCTAAATGTTGTACCAAAATAATTTTAGTGCAGCTATTTAGGGGGAAAATATGATCAGAGAACCAGAGAAAATACACATATCGGTAGGCTGTGCAGCAGACGGCGATGGAGGCACTCCTGCTCTTCACTGCATTCCCTTCCCTGCTGCAGGGCACTCCTAAACTCTTGGTGGGAGGAACAGCGCCTGCCCCGGGTGGTCACAGGGAGGAAGAAGGTGTTTTGCAGCCGTACTTCTGGGCTGCAGCCCATCGGCGGATGGGGGGCTGGCCCAGAGCCTCTCCTGTGCGGAGCCGGGTACATGGCTGATCCTCCCCTCTGGTTTCTCTGATTGCTGTTCGAGCAGCCCCACCACCCGCATGTGGATCAAGACAGTCTGGTGTATCCTGACCCCAAAATACCAGGTGGAATAGTAGTGTGGCTTTTCACAAAGGGTGGCTGGAAAAGCCCTATCCTCGACTGCTCAGCTATCAAACCCTCTGCTGGAAGTGAGAGAGTTAAAAGCACAGCTATTTGAACAGTTATATTTTGCTTCTGAAAAGCTAGATTTCTGAGATACTCATTAAAAGATGAATTCAAGCCAGTGTCCTTGAGACAGTTAATGAGATATGCTAATTTAAAATAAATAGGTCTGGTATGAATTCTTGATAAGAAAACATCTGCTTGGATCTGTTGCTCACTTTCAAGGGAGGTAACTGCGTCTGAAGACAGCAAGATATGATAAGGAGTATGCAGCCATCTTGAAGGCAGCAGTTTAAAAGAACTGCTTGTTTTTCAAGTTAGCCCTGGAAGAAATTTCTTCCATCTGACTTCTTTTGGATGTAGAGACTGAGAGAGGCAGGCCTGGGGCCAGGAAGCCACTAAGTGAATTAAAAAAAGGAGCCTAATCGGCCATCAAAGCCATCGGGGAGAAAAGCAGTACTAAGGCACTACATTTTTCCCAAACACCTTTAGGATATCTGGCAAGGAGAATGGATTTTGCCTGAAAGTCACCACTAGAAGGAACTGAAAGTAAGCATCACCCACATTAACTGCAGAGCGTTTAACCCTCTTTTCCACCTGCACGGCACAGTGTGGGTAGCAGCCAGTGCGTTCCTCCTCGGGTGAGCCGGCACAGAAGTATATTTTACCTCCCCTGACCTTGGCAGGTGAAGTAGAATGGCTTTGCAATACAGATGGACACATAGGTTTGGGACCCGGAGGTGCTGCAGGTTTTATTATTGGGGGGTTTTTTTGGACTCAGTCTCAGTAATGTGCTATCACATTTTTATATAGACATCCTTGCGCCGTCCCTTACAAGTAGCGGCTTGGATAACTCCTTGTAGAAGTCACAGAGCAGCAAAAGGTGGCGGGAGAAATCATACTGCTCCTTCGTAGCTGGTTAGCTCTCCTCTGAAAAGTAAGAATTGCCATCTCCAGGATGATCAATTTTGTCCAACGCCACAGAAGCAAAGCGCCTTGGTACAAGCAGTTCACCTCTCTGGCTATCAGTTACAATAATGCTTATGTACTATTGCAGAGGTTTTTGAGCTTTACAGTCATGTAGGGATGTAGTGTACACGCTATAACATTTTCTAGAAGTTTAGATAGGTTAAATATTCAAAGATTATGGATACTGGCCGTTCAAAAATTTCCGATCCAGCCATTTGAATTTTTTATTTAAGTCTACGCACTATACACTATTATGGGATTTTAATTGTACAGAACACTCTCAGGCAGTGTCAAAATCTACTGGGTATTTAATTCCTTGTACTTAATGATATGAAATTAGGACTTTAATTCCCTTCCACCGCACCATTCCTTTCCAGTTGCACCACCGCAGCCAGGAGTGGCCTGAGCTCAGCGCTGTCTCTGTGCCTGAGGTCATTTGAGAAGAGGAGATACTATCTGAGAAGTATTATTTGCATTCACCAGCCTGACTTAGGCTGAGGTTGTCCTCCGTGGTATGCTGGGATCAAGATATGGCTGGAAGATCCTATTGCATTTTGACATTGCCTCACCTCTGGCTGCGCTGGCTTTAGGGCCATGGCAAAAAGTAAATGCACTGCACTCGCAGGTCGGATCTCATCCTTTAGATATTCCATCTCTAAAATACTGATACCTCCAAAAAGGACCTGACAGGGTATTTGGAAAACATGACAGTACCTGCCTACGCGCTAGTGTCTGAATGCCGTCTTTCTTGTGTAGTCAGAATATGCTTGCACAGATTCATATTCCTCAATTTCATGTCTAATAATAGTAGTCAATTCTTAATTTCAGTTTCTCTCTGGTAAAATCTAACTAATCAAGAAGCTAAAACAGATCATTTGACATAAAATATCTGTTCTTCCCCCTCCATTATTGTAACAATTATGTTATATATATTTTTTTTTTTATAAAACAACCTGTTAAGGTGCAGTTATTTTTTTGCACACAGATTTTTATTACATAAGCATAATAACATAATTCATTACTATTATTGTCAGACTCATCATCTTTGCTTATCATATTTTTCTCTCTTTTTCCTGAGTTGCTTTGTTCAGTGCTGTGTACATGTGCAGTCACATCATGCTGAGTCACTTAGCAAGTGAATCAGATATTTTTATAGTCCAGAATTTTATGTTTGCGCTGAGAGCTTGCAGCTCCCAGTAACCTAAGCTTCAAATCCACTTTAGTCATGTCTTTAATGTACAGTTTGACCCCTGAGTTTATTTGTGGTAATAAACTGAGAATTTTATAACAAATAGTATGCACTGATGTACACTTGGTTAGTTGTAATTATGAAAGATGATTGCCTCCTTCTCAGTTATTGTTTGCTGCTGCAGATGGCTACTGGACTTCATGAATAAATGATCTGTACCAATACAGCAAGTTCTGTTACTCTGAATATTTTGTTCAAATGGTGTAAATACCAATACTCAGTATGCGGAATTTAAGTAGAAATGGTCTAAAATATTCTATACAATTAATGATAACCAAAACTGTAATGCTGATTCCAAACTCTTATCTATGCATCGTGTAAAATGGGAATATCTGAAGATACTGCATTTGTCTAGAAGAAGGTTTGGAATCAGGGCCAGATTTCAGCTTAACAGGTATTAACAAAGCTGTCATTAAGCCACTTGCATTTTATTTAAAAAATCAGAGTCATATCTCTAGCTGGTATAAATCAGTAAAGCTTCAAAAGCTTCATTATATATACCATTTATAGATGTACAGAGACTCCATTCCTAAGTCATCTAAGTTTGAACTTTACTGCATAAAGGACAACAAAAGTCAACTTACATTACGATTGCTGAGTAATTCAGCAGAGAAGGAAAATCTAGACTGCATTACTCTTTACATTGCATAAATTGCTTTCTATGTCTTTAATAAGGTGGGGTAACGGTCAGTCATTAACACTTTATATATTTAGCAACTAGTCTATTTTATAATCTCAAGATTCACTTTGAGGAAAACCCTTGTCGTAATTCCCTTTACTACAGCTTGATTCAAAGGTTCCACTTGCACTTTCAGCTATGTTGCATGAGTGCTAATGAAGCACACCGCAAAATCCTTGCTTTTCTGATACTTGTACCTTGCTTAATCACCCTTATGAACATGCCACTCACTCTTGTAAAATAGCTTAATAGACTGCATGCACCATGCTGGGAGCCAGCTGGGAGGCTCTTCATAAAACACGGTGGGGATAAAGGTGAAGACTAGCTGACTGGCAGCATTCAGAAGAGCTGAGGCTTTCACTGCTCTGCTCTTGTGACTTAAGCTTTGGTTATTACGATTAGTAAATATTAATAGTATTACTTGTATTGCCTGGAAAGCTCAGCAGAGATTGGAGCTGCATTGCTCATTATGCTATGCAAACACAAGAAGAGACAAAACTGCTTTAGAAGGACTTGCATCCAGGCAGGCTCCCTTTGGACAGGGGAGGGGGAAAGGTGCTGGACATGAGCCAGGCGTACAAGGGCCCAGGGGAGCATGCAGAAAGTCTGTGGCCAAGTGAAGAACTGGACCCTAATATCCTGAATTGTAAGCGTAACATCCTCTTTAGTTCCTTTCTGAACAGCCAGGGATTTACAAATCGGTCCGGGTTCCTCTGCGCAGTGAACATGCTGAACTCAGAAGCCACGTCAGATCTCTCTGCATTATTTCCAGGTGACTGATCTGGAATCACTGAGGCTTGCAGATACCTGCGACACACGGACATTTGGCAAATCCTGCTAGTGCCTGTGATGTCACAATAAACTGACATACCTATGTACATTTTATGTCTTTTTGTGCTGCATCTTGGGGATATGATTTTTCCTTTTTGCCATAATGAGTCGGAGAACCGGTACCTTTCCACAGACAGAAATAATGCATTGACACTGCCCGACTGCAATATATTAAAATTTAAATTACCCTCTGGTCTGCTGTACAAATCATATTAATTGATCCTAAATACACAAAAAAGGCAGTACAATAAAATTCAGAGAATGATAAATCACTGACGTTCTTCCATATTTCATAAAGAAAAGACTGGATAAAGGTCTGAAGTTTACTTACCAGATGTTTATAAATGCTAAGACAATTTTTCAAGAAAATCAGTATAATCTTCTAAGTTAAGAAGACATTCCTCTCTGACATTTCATTTGGCAGCTCTAACCACAGCCTGGGTAGAAATCAATTTGCAGTAACTATGAATTGCTATTTAATTTGGGGGCATGCACAGCTTAATTGAGAAAGTGTGTTGAAAGTCGACAAGCCAGAGTCACATCGAGTAACTTAAGTTCCCCATGGCAAGCCCACGATAATCCAGGGATCAAACTGTAGCACCTTTGTTTCAGTAATTAAGTGTACAGTGCCAGCAAAGACTAATTTTGTTCACACAGAGAGCTCCTGCTAGAGAAAGCTGCATGAGACTTTATACTGAGATACACGTGTGAATTAATTTCTGTAATGGTCCAAGAGAGAATCCGCAGATTTCTGTTACTTTCTTGGATACTTTTATATCTGAAAGACGGTGCATAATATTGTTCTTGTCCAATTGCCTGGGTCCTTTCCATTCTGATAATTTCAATAACTGTGTATGGAACGTGAAATCAGTCCCCAGTTGTTTCATCTAAGCATATCTCTTTAAGCAGAGAAAATGGGGAACTGTGTATTTGTGGAACTTTTATTACAGTTTATCTGCATGTAACTATGTTGGGAATCATTCTGGTTTTTTCCTACAGAGAATCATACTAAAATGCATTTTACAGCTCACATAAAAGAGCCGCCATTACTTCATCACAGAGCCTCTCAACTCTACTTTTTCAACACATGTACCTCTGCCTTTCCCTTTCCGCACCATGGTCAAACACCCAGTCCAGAATCCCGGTTCTTTCAAACAGACCGTTTTAGGTAAGGCTTAAGAATCCATCACTGTGGCTGTTTTCCTTTTTGGGTTTTTTTTGCCTGTTGCCAATCTGAAATTTCCAAGTTAAACTCACCTGAAAATTCATAGTGTAATGTTCCTGGCCTATTAAAAAAGAAATCAAACCCTAGTTTGGCTGATGTTTTTTGAAATGTGTTTAAAAATCGTCGGTGCTGGCTTTAGTTTTGGGCAGATACCCGATAAGGTCTTGGGAGATTGCTAAGGCTGTGGGACGACCCACAGTAAAACTTTCTTACTACATTGAAGGAAAGACTATTAGAATAGGTAGCTTCTGACTAATTTGCTTAAAATTAAATTGCTTAAAGCTTCTATTAAATTGTTTTTGTCAGAAAAAAAAACAAGGTTCATAAATAAGGTCCAAAGACCAATTCTTTGCTTTTGCAATGGGTGGGGTGGCAGAACATGTCAGATATTTTCCTCGAAGGTTCTCCAGCTCAACCAACATTTCCCCTCAGTCACATTCATGCTCTTTCACATGCTCAGTGTATTTTCAAAGTATTTGCTGCAAATACATCTTAGACATTTGCTTGCTATACCGAGCTGCTTTATTATAACCACATGCAGCTATAGCAAATCACTTTATTAAGGAGTGAAATAATTAACAGACTTCCTGGTGTTTCACGGGAGTGTCTTGATGCGTATCCACCTCTCACACATGGTGTGCATCTCAGGGTTAAAGGAAAAGTGCAAAAAGCTGGCAGGACGTCGGCTGTGTTGGCATCATTACTACAGGGTTTCTTTTCAAATTTTGAGTTAACAAACCACAGTACGGCAGCACAAAAAAAAAGAAAAGGATCGTGGCTTGAACCCTGCCAGATGGAATATGGAGACAGCTCAGGAGAAATTGCCAAAAAAATGTGTGTGTGCACGCATGTGTGTGCACAAACCCCTTACAAAATTAAGCAATCTCTTGAAATTCCTCCACTTTGAGAAGCTTCAAATCAAATGCACTTGCATTTGCCAACACCAAGAAAAAGTTATCACCGTATATATTCATATACATATTAGTTTCATCCAGCTACTTTTACACAATCTAATGCACTTTTCTGCTTCTGAATTACGGAGAGATGATGCCAGTTATGACATATATATTCACACTTGCAACTGCCTGATAAGGGCACAGGTAAATGCTTTTATGGCAGTACGCTAGCTTCAGACCTTCCACTTTTAGTAATTATCTGTTCTTTGTGGTTGGTCAGCTGGTCATATGACATTATTTCCATTTTAATTGTGTGAATAAAACTTTTTAGAATAGGAGAATATGGAACAAAAAGTATCTCCTTCTCACACAAATAAATATTAATTTATGAAAGACCAGGAAATTCATTACACAAATATTAATGAACAGGGAATCAAACGCTCTAGGTCCTTCCATAATAGACACAAAGCTAAGCCCCAGCGGGCAGTAATCTGCATAACTCCAGTAGCTCGTAGGAAGCTACAGCAGTTTACACAAGCTAAGAAGATCTGAACTTTTGCTTCTTGTGTCTCAATTGTAGTCTCCCTTTGTCATGGCCTTTTTACCTTGCATAAATATGTGTTAATTAACTTTAATTAAGATAATTGCATCATAGCTATTCTACTCACACTTACAATGGTATTAAAAAGATTCAGCTCCTTTAGATTTTTGCCAATGATGCTAGTTCACATAAAGAGCAAAGTAATATTGCCAGGTCTGATATCAAAATCTTTTTTTGGAAAGATTTAGAAATGTGGTCGTGTCCTGAAGCTGAAAGAAGGTCAAAATCTCAAAATTTTTCAAAAACTGAGATATAGCTAAGTATACACCTAATACAATGGTGAAACAAGACACATAAGAAATGTACATTAGAACAGGCAACAGAAGCAAATGACAAAAACTACAATAATGGTGAAAGACTTTTTCCAGGGGATTACATTTTGACTGGCACCAGTAACAATCTTCTCTAATGTCATTTGGTCATAGATGTGTAAATACAGTATTTTTAACAGGTTTAAACACTGTACAGGAATAGAATAGTTCAGTTGGAAGGGACCTGCAACAACCATCTAGCCCAACTGCCAACTTACAGACTGTAAGAGAAACCCTTGGCTGCCAAAATATTTGCTTTAAGCAGGCTGGGTGGGCAGGAGGCAGTGCTAAGCCGTCGTTGGACTCTGCTCTCTGGGGCTGTTGGAAATCAGTCTGGGCTTTATTGCAGAGAGCCGTCTCTGGTCTGATCTAACGTGCTTTTGCTCCAGAAAATAATTCCACAGCTAGGCGCTTTTGCTGTAGTTGGTACCCCATCAACTGAAGTAAATAGGAGAGCGTTTAGAGCTGGCTGTGTTGGCTCAGGATTACTTGTTAGCAAGAAAATCCCTGGCTGTTGGGTTAGAGCAGTTTTGGAGCTGTAGAAATGAGCCGTAGCAAGAACCATTCACCTTCAGTCTGTAATTAATCATATGCGAACCTCCTAATGACTTCCATTCCTATTACTAAGTAGCGCAGTGATCCTGCGTTACAAAAGGGGTCCTGCATCATACTGCAATTCTGCTCAGTGCTTACTCAGTTTATATCCCCTCTCACGCTCTCAGATATGGATTAACTAACCTACGGATGTTTCCGCAGAACACAGCTTCAGCAAAACCAGCAGTGAATTAATCACTGCAGCAACATAATGTAGCTTGGCACAACTGTATTATAGCATTGCAGTCTTGTGCTATAGTTAAGGCTTGTCAGCAATTTCATTATCAAGTCCTATTTTTAGCTGTTTGTAACTTTTACAAAAATAATAAAAGCATTTACAGTGCAGGCTTAATCTGTGCAATATTTTTTCCTGGCTGGGAAATGTAATGATATACATTCTATGTGTGTATGACAGTACAAGTAGTTTCTTCATCTATGTAAAAAATCTGCTGCCTTGTGTTTCCTTATATTTTTCTGTTATTTACTGTTATTCTCAAATGCATTCTAATAAAATTGCAATTTATTGCAAAACTTTCATAGTGACGCAGTAGTATTAATGTAGAATAATGTAATACCTGGACTCCATAAAGCTGAAAACTCACAGAGTGCATTATTGTCAGTGATATAGGTGATATTAAGCTGATGATTATTGATGAAGACTTTCCCCTTGACTTCACAGGTGAGTTATATAACGCAGCAACCTTAAGCACCATTAAGAAAAGTTTTGTTGTGGCAATAAATAAGAAGGATCTGATTCCTCTCCACAAGAATGCAATGTAAAACCAGAGTAATCTTTGGAAGAGCTTTGAAGCTTTTAGTATCTAAATTGATTAAGAGCCCCACTTTCTATTTGCTTTCTACACAAAATAATTGTTACCATCTATTATGTGTTACATGACAAATTCTGTCAAATTCTGTCATGAATTGCATCTATGGAAATCCAAAATAACTTAATGGATCTTGGTGGACTGCTGTTGATTCATCCCGGTGTAACGGAGAGCACAGTTTGGCCTTTCCTCCTTGAAGATGTAAAAGTATTTTTCATGTGATGGTTGAGATTGCGAAACTAAAGCCAATTCACAACTCGTGCACCTAGACACAATTCATCTATATATTGTTTTCTAAACAAAGGCTTGCTTTTAAAGGTGGCAATTACAGGTAATTGCAGCTCTAATAGTGATATGTAGCTCAATTATAAAGCCCTTCCCTGAGAACTGAGAACAGAAATACATGGAATAGCTTACTTTTTATTTATTTGCTAACATATTTGTTTATTTATTTATTTTGAGCTTTCTGCACCTGCTTAAACTGACTCAATAATGGCCTGTTCTAATGTAACACTGATGGGAATGTTTATTAATGGTTACTTAATTACGGGATGTCCCAAAGATCATTATAAATGTAAGAAACTAGGATAATTAGATTAAATGTTAAATACTGAATTTATGCTTGATAATATACAAATATGCTAAACCTGCTCAAACCCAGAAGTTCGTCGTACAGCAAGTTCAGCACATTTTTAGGTGAGTATTTGTTATTGAAGCAACTTCCAAGCCTAGGTCACCTCCTCAAACAAGTTTCATTAGCTGGCACAGCTTTAGCTGCAGCCTGCTCTCAGATCTCGATATAAAGTCACTGCAAAGAGGAGACTTTTCAACAACAGAGCAGCAGGTTAGCAGTAGAAAATGTGCAGCAGCATCAGTTTGCGCTAAAGCACCTATTCTGATTAGTTGCTGGCCAGGAGCTCCAAGGTATTTTTCCATTTTAGCAAAGCTTTTTCTATTTAATACTCTTTCTGTTATTACCGTACAAACACGGGTAAGTTTGCCTCACCAGTTTATTCCTCAGATTTTGTAACCATGTTTATCAGGGAAAGTTTTGCGCACCGTCACTGTCTAGCTTTCTTAGAGCTGCTCCTCTCCATTACAGCATATAACTTCTCCTAGAAGGAGAAGGAGAGACAAGACCTGCTCAGTGTCAGCAAAGTTGATGCTTGAAGCAAAATTATAATTTACATTTCTCCATTGCCCTCACACTCCCATTAAACACTTGATGCTTTGTGATCTTGTTAGAGTGTGCTCGTTTCCCATAGGCACAGTGAGGTTGTGTGGAAAATTTGGGGAACCTGCTCATAAAACAAACAAGTTTTGTGTGCTGTGATGAGCTCCCTCTATGCCTCCTTACCAAGCTTCTTTTTTAGCATCTTCCTCGTGATATTTTTTACCTCCATGGTAGCTTGAAGCACCCAAAGCTGGAAGTACACGGCTAACCATACCAATTAAAAGGTTGCACTGTTCAAACACGAATTGAGCAGGCAAGAGTCAACTGATTGCACCATCAAATGATATTGCAAGAGTCAGGGATTCACATGTCAAGGGCCACAAGGGCAGGAGCAAACTGTTAATATTTACTCTTGGCTATTTTCAGCAGGTTAGACTGAGGACCCTGGAGGAAGCCATCTTCCTCAACGCCACCAGGCACCACCAAAGCAGGTATCTAAATACTACTGCATGGTTCCGTCAGACCGTGTGCACCAGCCTAAGGGAAGGGAAGTTCTGAATTGAGACTCCTGCTCCCACCACGACGTCTGCAGTGGCCTGGCAGAGCCCAGAAGCAGCTAACAGGGAGCAGTCGTGCCGGTGTCACCAGACCTGAGTTTTGTCCCAGCCTGGGACCTGGAGGTTCCAAAGGAACAGCAGCCTCAGTCGGTTTTGTCGGGGTCCAGCAGTCTCAGTCCAGCTGGCATTTATGGTCTGTTTTTAATTCCGTGGCAAAAAAACACTAAAAAAGTTATATAATTTTGAAAGCATGTTTAAGAAAACTGCTAAATCTGTTTGCCTAGATATGAAAAATGTCACTTTGAGGACAGTTGCATATGGAGACAACTTCCATATTACTGTTGTTGAAGGAGCCTGTGTGAATGCCACGGTACAGTTGCAGGAAACGATTACAGCCTAATGCTGGCAAGCGGGGCTATCCTGTCATTTTGTGGAGGATGAAGATCTATATGAGTATATTTTATCTAGGGAAAGGATGAGCAGGCACCCACTGTGTTGGCAGCCCTGTACGTTTTCAGGACTTTTTTTTACCTACATAACTAATGCACACTCTAATTCAGTGTTCTCAGATTTTCATCAAAGCAGCAAGTGCCTTACAGTACAGAGCAGCATGGAGCAGTCGGGCAAATATCCTAATAGAAAAAGTGGAACTTCTTTGTCTGTGCTAGAGAAACTTCATTTCCCATACCTTACAAATGATTCTTTTACTTTATTCGAGCCCAGAGATGGAATCAGTTTTAATACACCACAACTAAAAATCTAGCCTCACTCTGAAAATGGCTTTTCTATATATATATTTAAATATATATAAGCTATATCATATATATAAAAGATATATATATAAGCTCTATCATATATATATATGCTTATATCCACATCACCCTGTTTACTGGCATGAATGAATTCCTTTTTGAAACCATTTTCTGTTTTTTGTCAGCACAGTAACCCCATGGCAACCAGTTCTGTAATTTAATTACCTGTTGGGAAGAACAGCCCCTCCTTGTAAAAACTGCTGCCTAACATTATCATTGGGAAATTTATTTCTCCAAGTAGAGATCTCCGAAAATCTCTACTTTATAGAAAACAAACAATTCATGACTCACAATTCACTTCCTCACCCTGCTGATAATTCTGTAGGCTCCTGTTAGATCCTTACTGCAGTCATCCGTTTTCCAACTCAGAAAGCTCCAGTCCAGTTAGTGTTTTCTACAAACAGATGCCATCTCATTTTTATGGTCATTCTTACGGCCTTCTCGCTATCTTTTCTAGGTCTTCTGCAGCCTTATGGAGATAGGGTAAGCAGAATTATATATAGTATACATATTTACCACTGATTGATATAGCAGTATGACACATGCTGTTTTGTTCTCTTTCTCTTAGAAATAGCCATCAAATTATTCCACATTAGGAAAGAATTACTGTGATATCATAAGTTTCTCTGTTTTGTTCATTTTTTTTCTCAGTGGCTATAGGTTTGGTTGTCAGATTCACCAGCTGAGGAAGAGGACCTGAGGCCCTGATGAGAATGTCAGAAAATCATTTATGTCACTGTTGTGCAGTGGAAGAAAACTCTTGTGGTTTCCACAGCTTTGAGCCCATGTAATCCACTGCTGGCCCAGTGTGGAAAAAAAAAAAACACAAAAAAATCCCTTCGGGGACCATAAGGAAATCTTTGGCTTTGCCAAAAAATGCCTGCAGGGTTGCAGTCTGTGTTGCTCGTGCCTAGCTTGAGGGAAGACAATATGCATCAGTTTTCAGTACTGTCAATATGGCATTTTTCATCACCACATAATCTATTTATAAATCCAAAACAAATGATCCATGAATTTTTCCATGGCTTGAACAAAAAGTAACTCTAAGCATTGGAGCAGACCTATTAACAAGAAGAGATGCCACCCACCTAGCACGACCAGGAGGTCCTTGTAACCAGCTACCTGGATTCAGCTGCTGAACTAGCCTAATTCTTTTCTTGCTGGAGTTGTCTGCTGGTGGGAAAAAATTATACAGACAGATATACATATACACATTCACACATGCATATATAGATAGAGATATATCAATAATAATTTAAAAAAACCTTCTAAAGGATCAGGATTAGCACCTCACAGGTGACGAAGAACTCATTATCGGGATCTGAGCCGTTAGAGCACTCCATTGTCTGTCTGGCACACAGCCAAAAATAAGTATGCTGCCTGAGTAAGGTTTTTCAGAATATTAATGGCTTTCATAGTCCACAGTATCCCGGATTCATAACTTCTCAAGGAGCGGGCAGACACAGGTATTTCTCATTTAGCCATTCCTTTCACAACATCCGACAATATTCCCCCCAGGCGCAGAGGTGTCGCATTCAGCAGGGCAAGCCAAGGGCAGTGCTGCTACAGTCCTGGCAGTTCAACCTAAAAACTGCCTGCTCCTGGTCTCAGGAGGCAGTGTCAGGAACAGGGGTGCTTAATTATTTCAGATAGATGCTGATGGGGTTGAAGAAGTAACTCCGGGCCACCCAGTGAAACGAGATGTATGTCCCAAGTAACAAGCGATAGGACGAGAGGAAATGGCCTCAAGTTGCGGCAGGGGAGGTTTAGATTGGATGTAAGGAAAATTTTCTTTACTGAAAGAGTGGTTAAACATTGGAACAGGCTGCCCAGGGAAGTGGTGGAGTCCCCATCCCTGGAAGTATTTAAAAGACGAGTAGATGAGGCACTTAGGGACATGGTTTAGTGGACATGGTGGTGTTGGGTTGACGGTTGGACTCGATGATCTTAGAGGTCTTTTCCAGCCTAAATGATTCTATGATTCTATGATTCTATGGCTGGGGCGTGCGCTGTGTGGCAGCGGCGTTCCTGCATCACCCAGCCCAGCTCTGCCTGCTGGCACAGGTACTGCCACGGGGCAAATGGCCGAACCAAAGGTGAGGCGCAGCCTGATAAATGGTTTGCTTCTCGTTCCATTTTATGAAGGAAACGCAGGATAAATACGGCATCCCTTTTGTTTGCAGTAGACAAGTGTCCTCTTCACAGAAGACACCAAGGCAGAAGCAGTGGTCCCCCAGGAGGAGCCACTACGAGGACAGGGGCAACCTGCATCCCTGGAGATCCCAGAGGAGGGTCCTGGGTGGTGTCTGGGGATGCTTGTACCTACCTGGCTGTGCGGTCAGAGCACAAGCCCCAGTTTCCTTAGCAGTAAGAAATCAAGGTAAAAACACGTATGTACAAATTAATACATTCATATAGAATTCATTAATTCATGTATAAAAACAATATAGTATGTTAATTCAGATTGACAGTGTCAAGGCAGTACCCCCTACTTCCCTACTTCCCTTTCTGAAGGGAAAATATTGGAAATGGTACATTTGACTGCCAGCTTTAACTACGGAGCTGTACAGATTTCCGATGGCTGTGTTTTAAAACCAGGGAAATACTCCTCGCACTTGTTTGTCATGCTTGAGCCTAATGTGATTTGAATGAGAGGAGATATTAAACCTACCAACTAATATATTTATTGTAATAGAGAGGAAATATTAAAGCTAAGATAGATATTTTAAGGAGGTAATATATGATAGACATTATAAAGAGAGAATTATAGAGAAGAGGTATTAAACCTGGTGTATAACAGGAGGGGGGAATGGTAGATACAAGTCAGGGATCTTCTGTTAACTCCACAGCAAATGTAGCTATATTCTGCTCTACCAAGCAGCAGTAATAGCAACACATGGACCCAAGTTCTTTACTAGAGTTTCATAGTTCATTAGTAATATCACAAGTCTTGAAAAGGATCCTTTTTCCCAGTGTGAGAGGAAATTAGTTTCCTTGCTTTGCTCTATCACAGTGCCTCTCGATGCATCGTTTTACATTTACTTCGCCTTGCCTCTCGCACCTCCGGGGTAACCAAGCAAAGGTGGGTTTGGCAGATTTTCACACTGCCTCACAAGAGGGAGATAATCATGATTAAATTCCTCACTCTCCCAGCTCTATTTTTTTGACATAGTTTTTCTAATAATAATTGGATCATCCGAGAATTGTATCTTTTTTCCCCCTCTCGTTTCTAGTAACCAGAATCACTCTCTTTTTCCCCCCCGAGTTAATCCCCTGAGGTGGCAAAGGTTTTCAGCTGTGGTTTTCACTTCCACGTAAGAGTTGAACAATGACTGGTGAGTTAGCTTTGACAGGTGTTAAAATATCTTGGAGCAGGCTGAACATTCGTATCGATTAACTAATACATGGACAGAGGTTTTTAGAACTGATTGCTTTTCACTAAGTGTTTTAGAAGGAAGCGGAGAAAATGTGCTACATTATCAATTTCTTTCTAATCCATTTTCATGTACTATACTCCATGTTCAGCTAGTTTAACTACTAAGCTGTCAAAGACCAGAAAATAGTGAAGAATGTAGCTATGTGCTTATTCAGAAGATTGAATCTCACTCTTTATTGCAGCTGTTTATTCATAATATAATTAGGCAGAAATAACAGCTTATGTAAAACTTAATAAATTCCTGGGACAGTCCTAATTGATTGATGAATATTCTTCTACCAGTCTGTCTGGTGGAAATGCCTTTTCAAAATAGAGAACCTTCAAATTTGCAGTTATCAGTGTCCCTTTGCTTCATCACTACAGTTAAATAGTATTAATAAATACAAGCCAAAAAGATTTATCTTGTAAGCCAAATACATGATTTGCTGTGGTTTATACCTCACTTGTGACCCAGCTTTCAGTGAAACTGTTCAGTGTACAAAGGATGCAAGTTGAGGCACCTTTAGGAGACAAAGCTGAAATTAATTTATCACAAATGCTTCAACACTGCGTTAAATTCACAGTTGACAACAAGCCAGTAGGGCCTGGTCCTCCTACCGAAGGATGCATCATGTTTTGAGCATTAAAAAGTGAATATAAATTGTTTCAGTGTAGAGATAGTCCATAGCTAGCCTCTCAGATTGGATTCAGATGTACAGATAAAAATCTAAGATATTTAGATCTATTTCGATCTATTTTGCCCTGCTCTACTTTAGAGTAATAAATTTCTCTAAAGACTAAAATTCTAGAATTTCAGGGCCTTTCACATGCATGCATAACAGTACCAAAGCCACCTCCTTCAAAAAATGCTGCATACTCATTTCTAAGAAAATACATATTCTCCTCTCTTATATGCCAGCACTTGCCTCTAACGTAACAGCCAATTCCTATTTGAATTGCTAATACAAAATGTACTTGCATGGTATAAAAAAGATGGAGAGTTATCACCAGGCAAAACATCTGTCGAGGTTTTTTTTTTTACTTTTGGAATCCTGCATGCCTGTGTCGAAGGCGCCCGGCAGCCGGCGCAGGGTCTTCTCCCAAATACGCTGAGGCCAACGAAAAGGCTTGTTTCATCTGTACTGCATCTCCGACGTGGCCCTCACTAGATGGTGGAAAATATCTTCCTTTTCTCAGGGAGAATTGGCCTTTTCCCTGCTGCATGAAACCCCGTTCTGATAAGCAGAGATGAAGGATTTTCCTTCCATGCAAAGGTAGAACAGAAACAGTGAATTTTAACTTATTTCAGTTCTGCGCATTACTAACTCCTATTTCAACTAGCTCTCCGTACGTCTTGTGGAACAACTCTTTTCTTAGCTTCATGACTAACAAATGCAAAACTTTTTCCTATCTTTCATTTATTTTCCTTTAATGCTACTAATGAGTTCCTATTATACTCTAAGTACCTCTTCTAACTCAAATTAGAAGTTTACACTGTCAAGTCATGTGTGTAATGAACTGAACAGTTCTTAAATTTAAAGAGCACTAATTAGTTTTTAACTCAGGAACAATAAAAAGTAAGAATAGGTTTCTCTGAGCCCCGTGGTGTAGTTTCAGACCCCCTTAAACTTTGTTTTGATTATTTGGATTTTCCTCTTTTCAGGGTTGATCGAAACAAAATACTGCTATGCGCTTACCCAAACCGTGCAGACTATTGGCTTCGTTAATGAATGCACGGGTATATGAGAGTTACCATAAAGTCGCTGCAACAAAGCACTACCTTTTTTTTTTTCCTTCTTTTTAGCTTTATGCATTAAATCATTAAATCATTAAATAATGAGCTATCCACTCTTTATGACTGCACACAAATCAGGAACTTTTAAGACATAAGGGAGACATCGGTAAGGACTCCTGGCTGGACTTGTATTTCACTTGTATGTGAACATAAGGAGGAAAATTCTGGTCCTATTTATGCTAATTTAAGCCTTGAGAAATATGAATGAATTCAGTCCTATGCCTCTAGATTTACATTGCCATAGCAGACTCATTTTCCCTTTTTTACTACTAAACAGGCTAACACTGGACCAAGCATGAGCTTACTGCCTGAGCGTCAGAGTTCTATTAAACAGAAACTTATACCAAAGCCTTAAAAAAAGAAGTTAGGATAAAAAGATAATTCAGTGGGTGTTCGCACTACACTAACATTTATTTTATTCACTTGTATTTTTAAAAACAGACTTCACTTTGGAATACAAAGACTTTTCTTATTTGTAACGCATAATAAAGTCATGTCAAGGAAAAAGGATGAAAGAATGCCAGAAGTCCTATGTTTTTATTTCCTTATGTATTCAGCACATTTAGTTTTCCAGATAAGCATTAAATGGATGTACTGCTTTTCAGAAATCCTTCACTTATTTTTACATTATTTGAAGTTATGATGCTCTTAGCACAATTTGTGGTAATTTTGTTAATACTAAGCTTTACTGCATTACGCCGTAGGTCTTTTGTCAAGTCTGAGGAGCCATTTGCACAATTTCATCTAGAATTTTCAAAAATAGAATATAAATATATTTTCCACTTTAAAATAAAAGGAAACAATACAAGTTTAAAAAAAAAAAAAAAGCTAAGCCTACTCAGGGTATGGCAAGATCCTTGTTTAACCTCCATCTGCAAATAAATAATCATACAACGTGTCCTGGCCTCTGCACAGGGCGCCCAGGGCAGCAAGAATCCTGCAATCCGGAGCATCGCCAGCAGCGGGAAGGAGGGGGATGGCTCCCACGCTAACCCAAAATTTAGGACAGCCAAATCTTCTAGAACCTTTTCATTTCCTGACTCACCTCTCAAGAAGTGTTTCGGCCACCTACTTCTGTCGGGATCATCAGGAACACACCGTCTGGACTACCACACAAATCGGGCTCCAAGGATCCCTTCGGCAAGCTGGGCCGTTTGCTCACAGCACGCTTCAGGGTTCCCTCGCCCATGGCCTGAAAATGTAAACCAGAGCCCACGAGAACATTTCCACTGAAATCCTGTTATGAGAATAAGAGATGCTGAAGTAGACCAATAATTCATACCTTACTGAGCCGATGACTATCCAGATATTTTACGATAGAAGTATCGTTATCTTAATAATGAACAATTAGATTGATGAAGTTTATTTCTAACTTTTAAAAAACGTTCTCTCTTCAAAATGATCATCTGAGATGGTCTGCATTTGTGCATTGCAATATTAGCAAAATGACTGTGATCAGTTTAACTTCATGAATTGAAATGCACAAACGCCTGCCTTTGTGCTAATGACCTTGGCAATTTGGAACTCATGGTGAATGGCTGCAGGTCACTAGACATGTCCAGCAAACTCGTGTCTGCAGCTTACACTTGCAGGTTTGTAATTCGCTGAAGGTATCTCATTTTCCCAATTGAGTCCAGTTATGACAGCCATGAAGAATGACCTTCCATTGTTTGTACATTTACTTCTTTGGAAAAGGAGTTGGGAAATAGGTCTGGGGTACTTCCATGAATAGGAAAGAGTGTGTTGTGCACCCGGGGGAGGGGGGTGTACGAGAGAGGGAGAAACAGTTTTATAAATTTAGTAAAAATCTTTCAGCGGGCAATTTAAAGGTGAGATTACAAGTAGTATGATTCTGGAAGTCCCTACAGCATTCTCTGTATTTTAAGAAAGAAGTTTTTCTTAATAGGAAAATCTGAAAATGTTTATCTCTGCTTGATTTTCTTGTGCATCTCTGTTTGTCCCCAAACAGATTTGTCTTCAGTCAGATCATCGTAAACCTTTGCCTTGTACATGACAACTCCTTGCTTTAAAACACTACAAGTCAAGATTGCCAGATCTTAAAGAGAAGAAAAACTTTGATTTTCCCCCCCCCCCCCCCCCCTATCAACAGTTTCTTTACTTCAGGCCCACAATACCAATTTTTTTTTTTTTTTTTTTTAATTTTCAATTCCATTCTTTCATACTTTATCCTAGGATAATCAGCTTGTTTACCTCAGACTACACTGATACCTCAGACAAATCACTTGCACTGGAGAGAAGCTGTCCTAGGCCCTTGGCTACTGTTCACCAATAGGTTTTATCATCTCGTAACTGGGCATTATCAGAAAGCCAGTTTTCACTAGACTGTCCTGGTATTTCACCATTTAAAAAAAAAAAGGACAGGTTATTACCCATAGCCAGGGCTTTCCGCTCCCTGCGCTATTTTGTTGATGTTCATTCTGTATTTCTATACATTCCCCCTGAGCACTGAACTGGAAAATAAAACTGAAGCTATTATTCCTCTCTATAAAAATAAAAATCTCACATGCTGAGCACTCATCCGGCCTTCATAACTCTCCTTTGGTTTTTCCACGTTGTGTGGTTGGGTGCAAGAAAACAGCTCAATTATCTATTGGACATGGGCACTAATGAGGCCCAGTGCACTCTGAGCTAATTGGAAGGAGAAGCCCAGTGTTTTAATGATTGCAGTCTTAATATAGCTAATAACCAGGATGGCAGCAGAATTAGTCGGTGCCACTCTTTCTGTGCTTCCCATTTTGCTCATTCTGGCACGTAAATTCTTCCTTATTGTTACTTGGGGCTGACTTCCCTGCTAATGAATGCGATTTCTCTAGGTTAGATGTTTGTGAAAATGTCATGCCACTATATGCAAGATGCGGTCACTGAAATGGCCCTCCTTCTGAGCAAAACTCTTCAGTCTGAGGGATTCATAAACAGAAAGACTAGTAGGCAACGGAATCAGTTGTGATACTCCAAATTGTCCTTGTCACACAGAGCTCCTAGAATAATTGTTGCTACGTCCTGTTTGATTTTTCTCGTAACTCTTGGAGCAATGCAATTAGTGGCAAGATGAACATTAATTGACCTAACCATCGAATCAGAAAGGCATCCCCTGGAGAAGGACTGTGCGAGTGATAACCCTGGAGGAAAAACTCTGACATTTCTAGTTTGTGCTTCCACAAGCAGGTAAGAAAACGAATGAAAATTGGGCTGTGTCACCAAGCGTAGATGTCCCATTAACAAGCCCTGGGGAAATATTTTCTAGGACCATCAGCAAGTGTGTTTTATGTGGCAAGCAAGCTGCCGTTCTGGTGAATTGATGGTTTTCACGCATAGTCAGGCTGTGTGTTTTACGCACTGCCAGGCTGTGTCCCATTCCCAGCTGTGCTTTAATATCTTCAGAAACAAAATTGGCAACTATTCTGCTCCAGAGAAAAATGCCTGGTCCTTCACTAAGGTACAGTGGCTGTTGTTTATGAGAAAAAAGGGTGCTAATAACCTCTGCAGTTTCTAAAGGCTGGGAATTCTGACATAAACTTTTATAGCTTGACCTGGAAAGAAGAAAGGAGAAACCTTAAAAAAAAAAAAAAAAAACCTAACAAACCTGTCATTCTCTTCAAACTGTTCGTATTCTATGTAACCTATGAAGTGCGAGCAATTGAAAAATAACTATATATAAATGCAAACAGCTGAGCGAACTAAGTTAAAGGTGTGACAGTGCCACACCATCCCACGCCTGGGGAAGGAGACAGAGCCTGGGAAATTCTTCATGCTCAGGTGTGGACATGACCTGCTGGCACCGAGCACGGGGGCAAAGACGGTAAATACGCTCACTCACTCCATCTTCCTCTCCTGTAGCAGAGGGCAGGTTCAGTCCCTGAAACCCAAGACTTCTGTCACTGTGGGGACCAAGGCAGAGAAAAAGCCAGGAGGAGAGGCTGGTGTTGGCAGGCAGCAGCCGGGGGCAGTGAAGGACTGATTTTCCACACTTACACAGACCGGGGAGTTCCCGAAGAGGGGTGGCCACAGCAGCAGCTGCTATGGTTTAAGTAGAGTGACCATGGTATATTCAAGCTGGGAAATTTCAGTAGGCGGATAAACCCAAGGAAAGAGATCGGAGGCCTGGCTGGCTGCCAAGTTATATTCACAATGATTTGTCAGCCCAAAGCGGTGCTCTGGGCCAAAAGTAGGAAAAGAGCACTCCCCATCCCACAATTCCTACGTATGTCAGCCCCCACTAATTCTTGTTCATTTAGACCTAAAACAGGGTATTTAAAAGGAAGAGTCCGTTGCACATCTTTGTAAAGGTCAGCAGGGAAAAGGAGAAGCCGTGCCTTTTTCCAATGGTGTTTCAGAGCTCAGTCCATCACACTGATAGACATTTATCTGTTCAGCTTTAGCCAGCTGGACAGGGAAGGAAAAGTCCCTACTTTCACAGAAATCCTATTAAAATATCACAGGATTACATCACCATGTATTCAGCGCAGTATTCTAATTTCAACATAGTATTGTTTCTGATCCACCGATAAGGACAAAGAGATCAAGTTCAAAAGCACTCTTCTTACCTCTCACAGTTACTTAAAAAAGACTTTGTCTTAGGCCCAAAGTATACATTCATTTAGTTTTCTTGACAACCAAATGTAATTATTAAATAAAATTATTGCAGTGGTAGGAATTCACTCATGGAGTTTATGGAATCAGAAGTTCAGTAAAGCAGAGAAAGCAAAATCCAATCTTTAAAAGTAGTTTCTCAGCCCCTCTTTTTCCTTTAGTTATTATCATCCCTAGGTTTCAATTCTCTCTAACCTTTTTTGCATGTCACCCTCCTTTATTAGAACTCTGTGGTATATATATAGCCATGTTATATATATAAAGCAATGATATTATAACAGCAATTTATGGTAAAATACCAGGCTATTGGTCTGAAGATGGCCATTCATGGAACAGCGAACACTGCTAGCATGCTTTTCTCCCTTTTCTCCCTTCTTCTCCCTCAGGCACCACCTGGGTGGGGAATTCCCCAGGGCTCAGTACTGGGGCCGGTCTTGTTTAATATCTTTATTGATGATCTGGATGAGGGGATCGAGTGCACCCTCAGCAAGTTTGCAGACGACACCAAGTTGGGCGGGAGTGTTGATCTGCTCGAGGGTAGGAAGGCTCAGCAGAGGGACCTGGACAGGCTGCATCGATGGGCCCAGGCCAACTGTATGAGGTTCAACAAGGCCAAGTGCCGGGTCCTGCACTTTGGCCACAACAACCCCATGCAGCGCTACAGGCTTGGGGAAGAGTGGCTGGAAAGCTGCCCAGCAGAGAAGGACCTGGGGGTGCTGGTCGACAGCCGGCTGAACATGAGCCGGCAGTGTGCCCAGGCGGCCAAGAAGGCCAATGGCATCCTGGCCTGTATCAGAAAGAGTGTGGCCAGCAGGAGTAGGGAAGTGATCGTGCCCCTGTACTCGGGGGTGGTGAGGCCGCACCTCAAACACCGTGTTCAGTTTTGGGCCCCTCACTACAAGAAGGACGTTGAGGTGCTGGAGCGTGTCCAGAGAAGGGCAATGAGGCTGGTGAGGGGTCTGGAGAACAAGTCTGATGAGGAGCGGCTGAGGGAACTGGGGTTGTTTAGCCTGGAGAAGAGGAGGCTGAGGGGAGACCTCATCGCTCTCTACAACTCCCTGAAAGGAGGTTGTAGCGAGGTGGGGGTCGGTCTCTTCTCCCAAGTAACAAGCGATAGGACGAGAGGAAATGGCCTCAAGTTGCGCCAGGGGAGGTTTAGATTGGATGTAAGGAAAAATTTCTCTACTGAAAGAGTGGTTAAACATTGGACCAGGCTGCCCAGGGAAGTGGTGGAGTCCCCATCCCTGGAGGTATTTAAAAGACGTGTAGATGATGCGCTTAGGGACATGGTTTAGTGGGCCTGGTGGTGTTGGGGTGACGGTTGGACTCGATGATCTTAGAGGTCTTTTCCAACCTCTATGATTCTATGATTCTATGATTCTATGATTTGTCCCTTATATCTCCGCCGTCTGATGTACTCAGCTGCATATGAGTTCTCACACTACTCAGAAGAGAGAGAGGCTAAATTGCAATGTATCAAAAGCGCCTGGCTTTAGTAATATAACATAGTAATAAATAAACTCAGCTCCACCATTACATTCCATTTGGACCACAAGACTGTGTACCAAATTCCAATGTCGACTTCTTTTTATAGTCACAAAGTTCTCATCATCAACTCTCAACAAAACAGATTTTAATGACCACCTTAAACATATATATATATGTTTATATGTAATTGTAAGGGTCTGGGGGGGAGTGTGTATAAAATCACACACACACTCCCCCAAAAAAACTATGGTTTTTTTGAAATACGTATTAGTGCAGCATGTGGCTTAACAAACTTCTTGCAGCTGTCTAAGAGTGTGGACTTTCAGATCTCTGCTAACAGGATCCTATCTCGTTATTACTGTATTTTAAGTAGTAGAGCTGAGATAGCTTAAAAGCTGGAGGGAAAGGTGGCAGTCTGCTGGACAAACTCTCTTCAAGGAAAGAGAGCTCTCTTCAAGGTCATCAGGCTTGCAAACCAAAACCTATTTTACTAAAGTCATGAAACAATAATAAACAATTTAAGAGAGATTCAAAATTTTACCAGTGTGTGCTTTCTCCTCAGCTGTTTTTGTTTCTTTTCTCTGGCAGTTCTCAAGATGTGGGTGTAGGAAAGTCACAGCGACTGAGACAAAGGTCAATTCCCTGCTAATCCCAGTGTAATCCAGGTTTGAGCAGCCCTGGGAGCAATGCTGTGCACCGTGGCTGCTCATCGCCCTCCAGAAGCTGCGTGTTAGTCAGGAATGGCCAATTCTCATTATAATCCAACCTGCCCTCAGTGGCAAGGAAGAAAATGGGCATGTGCAGGGCTAAAAGGAGCTCTAGTTTGGGAATCCTAGCCTCACACAAACAGGCAAAATAGCAACAGGAAACCTGGGTTTGTGTTATTATCCAATATGCCTCTTTCAGAAATTGGAAGAAAAACAGAACCTCTTGATTCCTAAGGATAGGTCTCTAATAGTAAGCTGCAAATCCTTAAGAATCCCTGGATCAGGCCTCGTGAAAAATTATCTGCCCAAACAGATCCACTTGTAAACTTACCCACCAGGCCAGACATCAGTCATGCTCAGGCTCAGCAGAAGCCTTGCAAAATTATTAGCTCACTACGCCCACGTGACATTAAAACCATTTGCAGATTCCACTGGCAAAATTATTTTAGTGGTCACAACAAATGAACGCTCCTAACCCACCTCTGCAAAAAGTCTCAGTCCACGCAGCTGTGGCTTCCTAGCTGACAACATGAGTCATTTCAAGCCTTCACTCTCCATAAAGTACAGTTAATTATTATGTTGTAAATTTTCTAGGAAGTTCAGTTCTTTTAGGTCTCATCTGTGGTTTTGTTCAGACCCATCCACACAATTTCTGTTTCCAAGGCAGCCTGTCCAGGGGCAGCGGCTCTTGTGACAGTCCCTGTTTGTCTTCCCACCAGCTCTCAGCTCGACCCCCACCACCCAGCTCCTTCCTCAGGTCAGAAGCCGTTTGGCTTCTGCTTCCCTTTCTATCCTCCCCTCCCGAGCTGCCCATTTCCCTTTCAGAGTTAAACTCAACAGTCCTCTTCCAATGTGTGGTCAGGAACGGAGCCAGAAAAGCCTCTTCTCATATTTTTAGCCCCATTTCCAGGGTGACCCAGTGGCAGGAGTCGTCCCCACACCACTGGTAGCGCAGGGCAGAGCAGACACAGCCCAGCAGGGTGGACAGCTGTGCTCTCCTGCCCACCAGATCTCCGCAGCTCCTACACATCTGCATTACATGAAGCTTGGTCAGCTTTATCTGTCACTCTTTACAGATCGTTTTAAGCATTTGAACACACTTTCGCTGTCACACTGATAATGCGGGGAATTTTTCTGGTCTAATATCTGTCCTGTCTTGTAATTAGGCAATTTGGAGGATTGGACATTCCTATCACCACTATCCAGATGGATTAACAGGGGTTTAGCAGTGGAAGCTTCAAACAAAACCGTCTGTGCCTTGCTCTGCATCCATGGCAGGCGGCAGAGGTCTGGGGCAATCTCCTACGGCCCCCAGTGCAGCGTGGGGGGCTCCTGCTTGGTCAGGAGGATTCCGTGGGGCTTCTGCAAGCCACTGCGTGCTGCCAGCCTCTGCCCACTGTGCCAGAGGGGGGCTGGCATTTCCTTCCCACTGTCACGTGCATGGTGCAGAGCACTTTTCACGATGCTGCTGACAGGGCCCAGAGAACGGGGTGGCCCAAGGCAGGCAGCAAGTGCTTTTCTCCCCCTCAGCAGTGCAAGGAAGAGGAGGTAGTGGGGCTCGGGCACTTCTCCTACCAGTCAGTCACCCCCCTCTGACCGCGGGGGAGCACTTGGAGCAGATGCTCTTCCCTCACCAGCTTTGCCATTGCCCTGCCCTTTCCACATACGAAGTGCATCTACCGCCTGTAACTGCCCTTCCCATTGGATATTCACACCATCAGCTTTAGGAACCTATTTTAGCTGGCTAATTTAAGAGCCTAGGCCCGTCTCACTGGGTACTAACAACAAGTTGTAATTAAATGACATTTTCTATGCTATATTAAACTCTTTCAGTCAAAAAATATCTCATTGAAAAATCAGGAAATAAGTCCCCAGAGCTATCATTATCCATCTGCTTTCCTAGCAACTTTAGGCAACTGCAAAGAATTTTAAAATAAATTTATATAGGATGCCTTCTTCTCTCATGTCATTCATGATATGCACCAGACTATATCTTTCACGTTGCCTTCTTGGAGAACACGAGCGTCACAGGTATTAGTTAGCAACCAAGCGTCCCCAGCCAGCAATGAAGGCAGCAAGCCCCTGCTTTCCCAGATGGCCTTTGGCTATTATTTACATGCTAACAGTGAGCTGCTCTTCAGTGTCTTACAGATCCCTCATGGAGAGAAGATGGTTACCACTTTGAACAGGCAGATGAGAAAATAGTTGCCAGATGATGCACAATTAAAAGTAAACAAACAGAAACAAATCCGTTCTGGAAAGCGTGGGAGATCAAAGCAGGGAGGTTCAGTTTTTGGGAAGGCCAGTAGGAATATTAGGATTTTTCTAGCATCTAGATCGATTTTCACGTGACCACGACATCCTTTTTTTAATTGAAAGCTGTACAGAACTTGAGTTGGAGCAACTTGTTCCATTCACACTGGAATGCATGAAGCCCCCCAATACCGCTCGGGAAGAAGCTGGGAGGCTGGGGAGGGAGCAAGTTAACAGGTTTTAGGGAGTTTAAGAACAGGTTAAGTTATCCAAATAGCCATAGTGTCTCTCTGCATTGACTACATAGGCAACCCCCTACGGCAGCCAGCCAGGTTGGCTACCTAAAGCTGGGCAGCGGCAATATTCCCTCCCAGGAGCAGCCCAAAGCTCATGAAGGGCAAAGAAACCACCACCCTGGGAGTGGAGCAGGAGGTTTGCAGGAGCAAACTCAAAGGACTGAAGCAACCAGAACTGGGTCACCAACATCTGAGCGCAAAACTGCTAAGTCTGAAAACGCTTCCATTTGTTCAGTGCCAAGCACAGTGGAGTCCAGATGTTTCAATTCAATTCTTTAGACAATGAAGATGACAGCAGCTACAATCCCCCAAAGTTTCTTTCAACTTTCAACACTATACACATATGTTTCAAAAAACATCAAAAAAAGAAACTGTGCCTCATTTCCTATTATGCTTTATGGTTACACGTACTCACTCACCTCCCAGCAGCAGCCGCTTCTTAGAGCTGCATTACGGCAGGCTTTCATGATACTGCTTAGGGCAGCGGGTGATCATTAATCTTTGCTTTTTGGTTACTTAGCTCTTAGTTCAAACTTAAATCAATACAGATCATTTGTTTCATGAATACACAAGTATATAAAAATTAAGATTTGAACAGCACTCACTCAACATTATTATACTAAAAGTTTTACCATTTAGGTCCAAACACAACAGGGAACATGAGTTATAAATAGACACTTAAATGTTCCTATCAACTGAGGTTAATCAAAAACCATGAAAGATAAGCCGTTACATTTTGGCTCAGGACGTAAAAGCCTTCCAGTTTGTACTGGGTTTGCATGGCAAGGTTTTGGTAGTGGGGGGGCTACAGGGGTGGCTTCTGTGAGAAGATGCAAGAAGCTTCCCCCATGTCCGACAAAGCCAATGCCAGCTGGCTCCAAGATGGACCCGCCGCTGGCCAAGGCTGAGCCCATCAGCGATGGTGGTAGTGCCTCTGTGATAACATATTTAAGAAGGGGAAAAATAACCTGTGCAACAGCAGTGGGGAAAGAGAGAGAGAGAACATGTGCGAGGAACAGCTCTGCAGACACCAAGGGCAGTGAAGAAGGAGGGGGAGGAGGTGCTCCAGGCACCGGAGCAGAGATTCTCCTGCAGCCCGGGGCGAAGTCCATGGTGAGGCAGGCTGTCCCCATGGAGGTCCACGGTGGAGCAGATACCCACCTGCAGCCCAGGGAGGACCCCATGGCAGAGCAGGTGAATGTGCCTGAAGGAGGCTGTGGCCCCGTGGAGAGCCTGCGCTGGAGCAGGCTCCTGGCAGGACCTGTGGACCCGTGGAGAGAGGAGCCCACGCTGGAGCAGGTTTGCTGGCAGGACTTGTGACCCCGTGGGGGACCCACACTGGAGCAGTCTGTTCCTGAAGGACTGCACCCCGTGGAAAGGACCCACACTGGAGCAGTTCATGAAGAACTGCAGCCTGTGGGAAGGACTCATGTTGGAGAAGTTCATGGAGAACTGTCTCCTGTGGGAGGGCCCCCATGCTGGAGCAGGGGAAGAGTGTGAGGAGTCCTCCCCCTGAGGAGGAAGGAGCGGCAGAGACAACATGTGATGAACTGACCACAACCCCCATTCCCCGTCCCCCTGAGCCGCTCGGGGGGAGGAGGTAGAGAAATCGGGAGTGAAGTTAAGCCCAGGAAGAAGGGAGGGATGAGGGGAAGGTGTCTTTAAGATTTAGTTTTATTTCTCATTATCCTACTCTGATTTGATTGGTAATTTTTTTTTTCCCCCCAAGTCTGTTTCACCCATGACAGTAATTGGTGAGTGATCTCCCTGCCCTTATCTCAACCCAGGAGCCTTTCGTTATATTTTCTCTCCCCTGCCCAGCTGAGGAGGGGAGTGATAGAGCGGCTTTGGTGGGCGCCTGGCGTCCAGCCAGGGTCAACCCACCACACAGTTATGTGAAAGATAATTCCATTTTCACATACCTTCCCCACCTCTTTGCTGTACACCTCTCCAAGGGGTGTGCGGTGACATCAGAGCATGCAGAAATTGCTAAACTTTCCTTGCGCAACTTTCTGGGCTTAATTGCAGCCTATAAAAGCATTGGAGTTGCTGCCACCTATAGACAAGTGTTAAACACAACAGTGTTTACTGGGAAAATGGAAGTGCAAACTGACATGAAGTATATCTTTAATATTCCCATGTCAACGTATTGTTTACCCCACCATTCTTAATGCTAGGCTTTGTGCTAATGAACCACATTAAACGTTTATGGCACAAGCCAGAATCTGCTGAAAACATCCAACACCTCACGTACTGGCCCTTGTGCTGTCAGAGCTAGTGGAAAATAAAACCCAAATTTCAGTAACATATTGGTTACTATGGTTAGCACATTTAATCCATAAAGAAAATGAATTACTGTGTTTTAGCTCTCAAATAACCAAGTATGGAGTAACCATTGATTTAGGTTTAAACATGCCTGAATCTTGTTTTCTAAGGACTTAGCAGGACAACGTAACATTTTTTGATTGACTCACAATAGCTGTGCATAGATTATTTAAAAGTACATTACAACCTCTCAGGAAAAAAAAAAAAAAAATCAACGTGTTGTACAATAATGCAACAATCCTGTCCTTTTTTCCTTGCATATTATACCTGTGTCATCTAAACAAGTGCAGAATGCAGCCATTTACAAGATGAAATAAATACAATTCTCAATATTATTGCAAGACAGCAGTAGAATAAATTTCACTGTAATTTCCACTGCTGGTATTTCTGTAATGTGGAAAGTGATGAATGAGTATCTACTTCATATAAATCATTGGAGGATTATCTGGAATCACTAAATCTAACTTTTTTTAAGAAGAATTTTTCAACCTTTTATTTTCCTTTTCAGTACATATTAGGGAGTCAGAAGGTCTCCCTTCTTGCTGATCTTGATTCCTGACTTTTCACAGATGCTGAGTATCTAATACTCCATCCAGGTTCTTAGGACCTGGGGCCACCGTCACATCTGTAAAAATAAAATCTGAAATATCTCAAGTAGGGCACCCAAAATCCAAAACTTCACAAGCCAGAGGCCAGGTTTAAAAAAAGTTCCTCCTTCTTTTGCCCTAGAACAGAGAATTGGCAGATAGTGTGACACATTTGCTGAGACAAGAATATATCTCTCACAGCTAAGAGTTAGTTTCTCAGATCTGAAGAAAAGAATAGATCCTAAAAAATAATAATAATAATTGTGAGAGATGAAAAGACAACTTTAAACATGCTGCAGACAAGATTTCTTTGTCTCAAATTTAAAGGTTCAAGAAATCACAGTCTTCCAAGCTCTTTGAAGAACACTGAAAAGGAAAGGAAATCATGAATTGTTTCATCTTCCAGTCCTTCTGAAATGGAGATGTGCTCGGCTAGGAATAGCTTTGCTTTCCCCCCATTGCTGGAAACATGCCTAGCCTGTGACTTATTCTGGAAGAGCAAGGCAAGAGCATCCTGACAATGTTCTCCTAAAGAGCTTATTTTGTCTGTCCTTGTAACAATAAAAACATTGTTGGTCAGTCTAAGTGAGAAACTAAAGGAGCTGGAAAATAAACAGGGAAAAACAGTTGCTTAGAGAGTTCATGGCAAGGGGTAAAATACTTATAAAACCATAAGGCAAAGGGTAAAAGGAGGACCCCTGATCTCGGAAGCTAGAAATGCTCTATTCCCTCTCCAGGCAAAATATGTTTTACCTGCATGGCTTTTTGCCCGTCATAAGCTGCTTCCATGAGGCTCTGCACCTTCCCGGGGGCACCTCTGTCCCAGTAAAACACCAGCACTCCAAGGACCGCATCCCACACCAAACCCCACGTGCCTGACAACTGGCCACACCTGGCATCCCCAAAGCCTACCTCCCACACCAGGGCCACGCTCGTCCAAACCCCCTGACTTTGCAGTGCATTTCCATGCAAGTTTCTTTATTTTGGGAAGTACCGGAGGTATATTAAAAATTACACTGAGCATCAGTAAATGCATAATGTTGCTCACCAGAGAGCCCCAAACGGTCTCAGCAGCTAGAATTTTACTCTTTTGTAAATATGCATCTAGTTTCTTCTGGATTAAATCATGCATTTTCCTATTGGCAACCATCCTCTACCATGCAGTTATGACAGAGTTAATTCCTTTATCAATATACTAAGCATACATACAAGTCTGAGTCATTAACAGCACCACATGCTCAGTTTGTGCAAACTCAGTTTGTGTTAAATGCCATATTCAGACATTTCCCAGCACCTCCACTTCAATGCAATACCAGGGGCATCTTCTTTAGAAAATTTTTAGGCATTTTAGGGACGTAGCCACCCACCTCATTCATCTGGTATTTTATTAAGTGTCAGGCATGTTCTCAAGCTCCACCTTACTTCAGCTGCACAGTTACAACAGTTGGAATTCATTTTTGGGGGACTCCCCAATATTAATAAAATTTATTATTTGTTACCAGAACACGCCTGGCATGTTCTAGTGTATTTGTAATACTCTTCTTGTTGCAAACCAATAAAAATTGGCTTGAAAAACCTCTTCAATGCCTGTTACTTTGTGTGCAGGTTTTCTGCTGTGACATATGTAGCAAGTTTGGGTAGGTTTTGAACCACTGAAGTTTTGAAAATCCATCAGCTCAAAACTGGTGATGATCTGCTTGATACAAACATCGATGTGTTCACTATGGGAACCAAAAGAAGAATATGTAGCTGAGCTTCCTATTTATGAAGGCAAGATAGCAGAAAATTTTCCAGATGTGGGGTCCAATCCTTTATTCTTTGTTCAGCCTAGTCTCCTGTTGATTTAAAAAGCAGTTTCAGTTCTTTAGAAAACAGAAAATGAGGATGTAATTGTGGAATACATTATTTAAATACAAATCAGCTAGCACTGGACAAACATAGTCAAAGCAAATCTAGAAAATAATTAAATGAACACAATCTTTTAACAGAATAATTTTTATACTACGTATTTCATAATAATAAACATAACTGTACTGATAACAGTGGGATTATGTGCAGTTTGTGAATTCTAGCTAAAAACAGTAAGTGGTTTTAACATGGTGTGTTGGTTAGGATTAATTAGAATTAGTTTTCTATTCCAGGTACTGGTATCCTGCCTGTTCCAGGCCTATTGTCTGGAAACAGAAACAATCCCAGAAAAATCAGTTCTTGCCCAAGAGAGAAGAGGTGTATCTCTAGGAAGAAAATAGAGAAAGCAATATATTGATGTAACTCCCTCCTAAAATAATAGCAGAGCACAGGGAGGGGAAAAGGTCATGACAGAGAGGAGATAACAAAGAGGGAATAGTTTCCCGAGGATAAGAGAGACCTGTTTAGATTAGGCAAAGTGGAAGAACAATATTTGCAGATAGAAAGCCTATCAACTTGAAATAAAAAGCCACAAAATGTGGGCTTAATTTTATATATAATTCTCAAATAAAGCAAAGTAACAGCTAAAGCGCATTAAAAAACAACCCAACAACTCTTCCTCAACATCTTCTATTACTAAGGCCACACACTGTGTTTAAAAGCACTAAGCGTCCCTACATTTCGCTGCATAAATGATACCTTTGCAGGAAAAGCGGGGATTAAATAGCTACCATCCAAGCAGGTATGGTGGGTCCTTCTGTGACAGGGTTAAAGCATACTGGCAAAAAGAGAGCGGTTAGGAGAGCTGCAGATTGATGCAGAACAACGGGAATACCATTTTATTAATCCCATAGCTCTGTCCTCGGAGCTGCTGTCACGAAGGGAGAAAAATGCAGTAAGAAAACTGAATGGGACTAGGGACCTGTGATTACATGAAAAAATAAAACAAGTTTCACTTGTATGATTTATCAGCACAGCTACTAAGTAACCATTTCTAGCAACTTTAGTGCAAACTGCATAATATTGGATGTTTTGCTCAAATGTCCAATAGCTGAAGGCACGTACCTGCGGGACAATCCCAGGGTTCAGCATAGGAGAGAACAAAATGCAATTCTGTTCCTTGAGATTGCACAGAACTGTGGAAAACGTGGTTCGTCTAGCCTTGGGGCTGCTAGAGTACAGAAGTGAAAATAAAAAAAGAAAAATCTAACATCATTTAAAAATGTCACCTGATTTCTGCAAACTTGGCTCTGCGTGATCTTACTAACACCATGAGTACAATGTGATATTTTCTTCTTCACGGGCAAGATGAGACTTGTTCAAATTGTACCTAAAATTTCACACATAGATAATGAAACAATCAAATCACGGCCTCTAGAATATCTTTGTAAATGTGTTGTGGGGGGGGGGTTTCCAAGACATTTTCATGTTAATTCATGTCAGTGAGGAGCACCTTGAATCAGAGCCACCTACATCTCTGTGCTCCCTGTTTGGCAAGCTAGAGTAAATGTTTCAGTGCTAACGGGCTCCAAATTTTGTGAATTAATTAACTTAGCCCTTAAATTTTTTCCATTTTCTTAGAGTGTAATTGCATCTAATTGTACATTTTGAGCAAATAC